>NC_140558.1:25404307-26798473 GCF_057381845.1 Rhamphochromis longiceps
AGTATTGCTGAAGTATAAAATATTTTGGGTGCAGTGTATTTTTTGCATACAGGTATAACAGAATAGCTTTAATGTTTTGTTTTTAAAACTGAGTATGAACTTATACAAAATGCAGCAAAATATTTATAAAAACAGTTTTATTTATTATAAAATACACTATATCGGATTCATATCGGCATCGGCAGATAATCAAATTTATGATATCGGTATCGGACATAAAAAAGTGGTATCGTGCCATCTGTAGTTTGCACAGAGGCACAAGTAAGATTTGTTTTGTTACAAGGGAGTATCATGAAGTAATGCACTAATGGCTTGGAAACGGTAATTGTTTGTCTTTCTAAAGTTTATTTTTTTTTATTTGTCTTCCTTTTCTGGCAGATTTTCTTCCCCTTATGTGTTACTGTTTATTCAAGAAGATGGTGTTATTTTGGTAAGTACATGCAAATTCCTTACATATTTATCACAACAGTATTTGTCACAGTATTGCAGGGACAAGTTTATCTATCTCATCTTAAGGGTTCTTGTGATTATTAATATTGATATTAATTAATATCAATTAATATATATGATTAAATTTCTTTTATCCAGGACAAAAGAAAAAAAAAACTTGCGAAAGTGAAATGAAAAACAGGAATTTAGTTCTTGTGAGTTAAGAGGATGCAGAGCATAGGGTTAGATGGAGGTGGATCATTCACTGTGGTGATCCCTGAAGGAAACAGCCAAGAGAAAAAGGATCAGATTGCAAAAAAAAAAAGTGGTTTGTTTGCATACATGAGTCTTTACGGTACCCACAGGACTCCTGAAGTATAAGTACTCTGAAGTTTGCAGAGCAATTTCAGAGATGTTTGGGGCTTACATGGCAAGCATGTTTTTAGTTGCACATCTAAATTTTCTCTGCTCTCTGTTGCTGATGGCAGAGTTCTGCCCCGCTGACCTCACAGGTGAGACACTCCCACCAGTGGACAAAGAGCACAGGAAAATGTGTTGCCAACCACCTGAAACAGACAAATATCTGCTTTTTAAAACCCTTTAAACCCGTTAAATGGACTGATGCCATTCATTTCTTCTTTGATTAACAGTAGTAACATCCTTCATGCACTGTATACTAACCCATATGATAATCATGCTTTATGAAGTGATGGCAATTGCATTGTAGCATTTAATGAAGAAATAACAAAATAATCATACCAATGATTAAGCACCAGTCTTCTTTTTTCTGTGTGTGTGTGTGTGTGTGTGTGTGTGTGTGTGTGTGTGTGTGTGTGTGTGTGTGTGAGATACAGGTAAATGCTGAATTCCAGTGTATTACAACACTTCAACTGGAGATGACCTTCGCGGCACAGTTAGACAGAATTACACCTCAGTTGATGACAGTTTTCCAGAAGAAGGGCGGTGTTTCTGGGCAGAAACTTGCCCACCACTTGCAGATCATGCAAGAGGTAAATCTGAATATTGCAAATTCTATTTGGATTTCTTTTGTCTTAAGTGGCAGGTCACTGGTGAGTCCAATAAGCCGTTTTAGGTGACCAGCCAAGCAATCTAAATTTTGAAATTTCATATATAAATTTTATTTACTATGTTTGAACTGACATATGATAAAATTTACTTATTGCGAATGTCAGACATTGTTCTTTTTTCCAAATTGGTTTAATCAGCAACTCTCTTTAAACAGGCTGAAAGTGATGTTAAAGTGAAAAGGGAAGCAGTTCTCAGGGCACTTTGCCTCTACCTTGGTGAAGAGGACGGAAGCCTTATTCGGGAGTTCTTTGTAAGTCATTTAAGTCATTGTAAGCAAGTCAGCTATACACACACTTTTTAGATAGATATCTGTGTGTGTGTGTGTGTGTGTGTGTGTGTGTGTGTGTGTGTGTGTGTGTGTATTACACACACACACACACACACACACAAACGACTAGATTGGAATTTAATTGTAGAGTTAATTGTTTTTTCTTTTACCTTTTTATTAAATGTTTAGGACATTGAAGGAGATGATATCCAGAGAGACCTGAAGAAGCACACCATGGGCATTTATGTCATCAACAGGGAGGATGGACAAAATGGACATTATGATGACATTGGAATATTTGTTGAAGGGGAGATAGTCATGGACAACATTGGATCTCTGGCGCAAGCTTGTGCATTGATGCTTGGAGTAATCTATGCACTAAACCTAGCCTTCCCCAAGGAATTGAAGGACTATTATGAATTCATTTAGAAAGTGTTGATGGGATTCGATGGTGAAAAGCTCTCCCCCAAAGTCTTTGGGCTGAAGAACAAAATTGCTACTGGATAGGAAGATTTCTAAAATAACACATCAAGAGAATGCTGTTATGTAAATTACCAATGACTGGTGCTCTTGTGAATAGGAGTGAAACTCTTGTACAACCATCATTTGTTCTGTGTTATGTTTCGATTGAACATTTTAACTTTCAATAATGAATGTTTCACGTGTGGTACATTTGAGTAGCTTGAAGAGCAACTTTGTAATTATTCAGTTATAGCTGCTGCCCTGCGTATAATCAGTGTTAACTCAACCGGATAAAAAAAACAAAAAAAAACATTCATGATTACCACACTGCAGCACACTGGTAACACTTTAAAGACTATTAATTGTTTTGAAGCGAGTATGTTAGGTCAGAAAATATGTAAAACATTCAGAATCTTCAAGGAAGGACTAGAATGGAAAGACAGTGGTCAATAAGCAGTAAGGAAAACACAAGTTTAATTTTAAGTCTAATTACCTTATTAAAATGCAATTTTTAAATATGGATCGCAGAACAGCAAGTCTGAAACTGGTTAGTTTGTGGATGCATCAGTTTCTAATTGTGATACATTATACTGCTGGTAGTGTTTTATTCTTTTATGTAAGGAGTTTGGTTTTCAGTCTGAAGTCTACCAGATGGCAACAGCTAGCCTGATGCAAACCTATAGAAATCTATAGGAAAACAGCTTTCTTTCTTGATCCACTCCTCCTTAGCACATCTGGTTTTTGAAGACTGGAGTTGGACACCCCTGTTCTATATTGTCTATGGGGCTTGAGGGGAAAGAGTTGTAGTGGTGTATATACATGGGATGTCGAAAGATGGGAGTGGGGAAGAAATGCTCCGTTCCCCTTACTTACTGCAAACTGCCTTTCAGAAATGGGGATAGATGTAGTCAGAAAATGCAAAATACAAGGCAGCACCTTGGAGCCATGTTGTCCATCCCCCATGATCCTCCACGTCTCTGGGTTGAAACGTCTGCTCTTGTGGAGTTTCCATGTCAGATGAACTTTCTGTAGGGATGTCCTTGTTTTTCTCCTCCAGGTCTGTAGTTTCGCTTGTTTTAATCCTCTCTTCCTTTTCAGTTGACTCATTGGATTCAGGTGTGAGCTCAAAACTACTTTGATGGGGTTCACCTTTATCAAGCTCTTGCATTTCTTTTTGCAGAGGCTGTTCATTTTGTCTCATTTCCTTCTGACAATCAGCCAACTTTTTGGTAAGCTCCTGGACTTCCTGTTCCAGAGCGTTGTTTTGTTCCTTTATTCTGTTACTCTCTTCTTCAAAGGATTTGAGTCCTTGCAAAACAGATTTGAGCTCCTTAACTTCTTCCTGAATAGCAATGTTTTTTGCTTCAATTTCTTGTTTCAGGTCTTGGTTTTGATTGTTCAGAGACTCATTTTCCTGTTTTGATTCCTCATACAGTTCCTTAAAATCTTTGAAATTTTCCAGGCTTGCGTTTGCCTCATGGATGTCATTTTGAAGAGCCTGGATTTGCTGTCTCATTTTATCTTTTTCATTTTGAAAAGTCTGTTTCAGGTCACACATGCTCTGTATTATAGCATCATTTTCTGACCTGAGTGCCTGGTTGTCCGTTTGGAGATCTTTAACTTTTTCCTGCAATGCCAGCTTCTCCATTTCATACTCTTCGTGTTTACAAGGCATTTTTAAGTTGTTTTTAAGTTGCTCCAGAGCACTTTTCCATTCTTGATCATTTTGTTCATAAGCACTCTCCTTTGCTTGAACTTGTTGTCTCAAAGCTTGATTTTCACACTGCAAATTGGCAACACAATTGTTCAGCTCTGAATTCTCCAAGCAAAGCTTCTCATTTTGTAGTTGTAGTTCCCTTTTTTTCTTGTTTTTAGAAAACCCATATTCTTTGAGAAGCAGTTCAATGGTTTTTCGGAGGTTTTCGTTCTCATCTTTGAATTCCCTCACTTGCTGGCGAAGGTTTTCATTCTCTTCCATCACATCACCACTGGAAATGGAGGGGGACTCAGACATTTTTGTAATTTAACTAAAGTTAAAATCTACTACTACTTACAACAGTGCTAACTGTGTTCCTTGTTCACTTCAAAAAAAGTGTCTCAAATTACAGTCAAGCGTATAAGCTGTTTGCCTCTTCAGTGAGGTTGTAACTGAATGGACACAGGGTTTGGGTTACTTATATAGATTTCAGATCAAAGGAATTCTAATAGAATGTGATGAGTCATGCTGATGTCATAAGAAACATGTGATGTCACAATGAACATGTCAGATGAAATGATGGAAAAAATAACAATAGCATTGTCTGGTAAATTGATTAATGATTCCATGATCTTTGAACCTGTAATGGACTTTATTAAAAAATGTAACAAGTGAATAAAATGTTTTTAGATAAATGTGTATTTTAATGAAAATTTGCTGAGCTCTTTTGTGCAGGATTGTTATGTGTGCATTGTGCCACATTTAAATCTGGCACAATGTAGACTTTACTTTAAAAATAAAGTAAAACAATTTATGATAAAGTTTAAAAAGTTCTTTATTGGCCTTTCACTGCTCTAATTTCTGAAAGACAGAAATTAGAAATTTGTATCAGCAGTGTCATCCTCTGAATGCTTCATCACACTGTGAGTTATGTTTTTATCCTTCAAGACTGAGCTGATGGAGAACAGGTTTTTTTTTATATGTATTTATTTTACTTAAATTCACCAAGTCATCATCATTACCTCAACTTGAGTTCATAGATGATCCAGTTTTAGTTTTTTTGTTATTAAATGTCCCCCTCTGTCCCTACACGTGAAACCCTGTTAAAAATCAAGATTGCTCTAAACGATCCAAGGACATATAAATGTCATCTGTGTGTGTAGCAATTTCTTAAATAAGCATATTAAATAATATTAAATTAATGCACAGTTGAAAGGATTCAGGTCTTTTCTACCTTTTTTTTTTTTTTTTTTTTAAATTCAGTCATATTGTATGATTCTTTCATTTTCTGTAATTCTCTATCATTTTTTTTTGCCTGAAGAACATATTGAGGAGCCAGGATTTTGTGATGCATTTGAGCTTTTTCCTGCTGAAAGTCGCTTTGCAGCTCACACATGCTTTGATTTTCCTGTCTGAAAAATATTTGCAGACCAGTGCTTTACTGAAAAGACATCTGGTTATAAGCTCATGTTTTACCAACTAATGTTTTATATGACAGACCTAAAACTCACACTTTTGCTCTGATAAACAGTTCGGCTACATTCTCACATCATATCGTTTATTTGCTGGGTGTGACAACTAAGTACCCCTTCAAAGGACGTTTTGGTAACAGCAGCTAACGGTGTCAAAAACAGCAGCACTTACTGAGAGAAATCCTGAAGAACTCAGCTCAGTATCATTGTCATCAGACAGAAGTAAGCTTCTTTAACAAAGTAACAGAAACACACCGGCCATCTGCAGTCATTATGGGGTACAGAGGGTTAAGTCTGACATCACCATCTTCAAATTCCTCAAATATGAGCGATCCCTCTCATGTACTCATTTTTAATCTTGTTCATTCTGCTTACTTTATATGAATATGGTAGCATTTTCAATTCCTCCACTTCCGCCTCGACTTCCTGTCTTTCTGTTAGTGGCACCATGTCCAAACCATGGATGACAGCAGCTCTGACTATCACTTTCTAAGTCTTCCCTTTTATGTCTTGCTGCTCATTCATCATGCTTACACCTGTCACAAGTCACCACTAATACTTGTCTTCATCCTGTCTGCATCCTCTTTTTTACGTCTCTTCTGGACTGTCCATTGCTTAGGATGGTTGACCCCAGATATTTAAACGCATCTACCTTTGCTACCTTTGTTCTTTGCAACTTTACTGTTACACCTGCTCTCTCTAATTCACACTCGTGTATTCTGACCTTCGTTCCTCTTGTCTCCAGTGTATACCATCACGTCTCCAGGCTCTTTTACACCTGCTCCTTATTCTTCTACAGATCACAATGTCATCTGCAAATATCAGGTATACCATGGCCTTGTGCGACTCGAACCAAAATGAGTACATTTAATCCAAAGCAAATAACCCCAGGCAAACAGATAAGTGTGGGTGAGGAGCTGGCTAAGATGGGACAATGACTTTTAGCCATTTTTCCCTGTGAAGGAAAAAAGATTTCAAACTTGCATGTATATCTTCTCGCCAATAGTATTAGATACAAATAAGGCTTTCATGAAAACACTGAATAAAAATGATACATATTTGCTAAATTAGGATAAAATAGAAGGCACAGAGTGATACTAAATGGAGAGCCATTTGTAAACCGTAAGAGTCTCTTCTAAGGGAACAAAGAGCAAAAACAGCCAAACAGCAGCTACATTAAAGTATTTAAAGTTAATTTAAATGAAATAAAGAAATGCAACTAAAGTGGGGTACAAAAAACTTAAAACCACAGATACAGATAAGAACACACTGTCTCACTAAAGTAGCATATTCTCCAAACCTTTGTTAAAATCAAATAAGCAAACAGTACAAAGCTTTAAACTGTTTCACAATTTCTTTTTATTTTATCATGAAATTATGTTAAAGCTCATGCTAAGAAAAGTTTCCAACTGAGTTCAAGAAAATGGAGAAAACCTCCATTAATCTTATAATCAACCATACAAAGAAGATGGAAAAGCAATAGAGAATGCACTGATGCATGCTCAGGCATCCAGGTAAGTAAATCCCAAAAGGCTGAATCTGTTGATCTGGACGTAGCGTTTTCAATGGGAGAAACATTCTCCTTCAGTCACTTGGATGAGTGAGGAAACATTTCTCCCACTGAAAACGCTACGTCCAGATCAACAGATTCAACCTTTTGGAATCTAGAATGCAAATGATGGTTGATAAATAGCTATGTATGCAATGTGACCACTGGCTAAGTTAGGCCAATGCATAGCCAGTGGCCTCAAGGAACTTTATATTGCATGGTAAAGACCCTGCAATATAAAAGAAACCCCAAACAATCTAACGATCCCCTCTGAGCAAGCACTTGGCGACAGCGGGAAGGAAAAACTCCCTTTTAAGAGGAAGAAACCTTCGGAAGAACCAGGCTCAGGAAGGGGCAGCCATCTTCCACGACTGGTTGGGGCATAGATGGTACAAAACATGGACATAGCTTGTTCGTTGGAAACTTGAAGCCAATACAGAAGAACCTTAAGTGTACATTCAGTCTGAAGTCTACCAGATGGCAACAGCTAGCCTGATGCAAACCTATAGAAATCTATAGGAAAACAGCTTTCTTTCTTGATCCACTCCTCCTTAGCACATCTGGTTTTTGAAGACTGGAGTTGGACACCCCTGTTCTATATTGTCTATGGGGCTTGAGGGGAAAGAATTGTAGTGGTGTATATACATGGGATGTCGAAAGATGGGAGTGGGGAAGAAATGCTCCGTTCCCCTTACTTACTGCAAACTGCCTTTCAGAAATGGGGATAGATGTAGTCAGAAAATGCAAAATACAAGGCAGCACCTTGGAGCCATGTTGTCCATCCCCCATGATCCTCCACGTCTCTGGGTTGAAACGTCTGCTCTTGTGGAGTTTCCATGTGAGATGAACTTTCTGTAGGGATGTCCTTGTTTTTCTCCTCCAGGTCTGTAGTTTCGCTTGTTTTAATCCTCTCTTCCTTTTCAGTTGACTCATTGGATTCAGGTGTGAGCTCAAAACTACTTTGATGGGGTTCACCTTTATCAAGCTCTTGCATTTCTTTTTGCAGAGGCTGTTCATTTTGTCTCATTTCCTTCTGACAATCAGCCAACTTTTTGGTAAGCTCCTGGACTTCCTGTTCCAGAGCGTTGTTTTGTTCCTTTATTCTGTTACTCTCTTCTTCAAAGGATTTGAGTCCTTGCAAAACAGATTTGAGCTCCTTAACTTCTTCCTGAATAGCAATGTTTTTTGCTTCAATTTCTTGTTTCAGGTCTTGGTTTTGATTGTTCAGAGACTCATTTTCCTGTTTTGATTCCTCATACAGTTCCTTAAAATCTTTGAAATTTTCCAGGCTTGCGTTTGCCTCATGGATGTCATTTTGAAGAGCCTGGATTTGCTGTCTCATTTTATCTTTTTCATTTTGAAAAGTCTGTTTCAAGTCAAACATGCTCTGTATTATAGCATCATTGTCTAATCTGTATGCCTGGTTGTCCCTTTGGAGATCTTCAACTTTTTCCTGCAATGCCAGCTTCGCCATTTCATACTCTTCGTGTTTACAAGGCATTTTTAAGTTGTTTTTAAGTTGCTCCAGAGCACTTTTCCATTCTTGATCATTTTGTTCATAAGCACTCTCCTTTGCTTGAACTTGTTGTCTGAAAGCTTGATTTTCACAGTGCAAATAGGCAACACAATAGTTCAGCTCTGAATTCTCCAAGCAAAGCTTCTCATTTTGTAGTTGTAGTTCCCTTTTGTTCTTGTTTTTAGAAAACCCATATTCTTTGAGAAGCAGTTCAATGGTTTTTCGGAGGTTTTCGTTCTCATCTTTGAATTCCCTCACTTGCTGGCGAAGGTTTTCATTCTCTTCCATCACATCACTGGAAATGGAGGGGGACTCAGACATTTTTGTAATTTAACTAAAGTTAAAATCTACTACTACTTACAACAGTGCTAACTGTGTTCCTTGTTCACTTCAAAAAAAGTGTCTCAAATTACAGTCAAGCGTATAAGCTGTTTGCCTCTTCAGTGAGGTTGTAACTGAATGGACACAGGGTTTGGGTTACTTATATAGATTTCAGATCAAAGGAATTCTAATAGAATGTGATGAGTCATGCTGATGTCATAAGAAACATGTGATGTCACAATGAACATGTCAGATGAAATGATGGAAAAAATAACAATAGCATTGTCTGGTAAATTGATTAATGATTCCATGATCTTTGAACCTGTAATGGACTTTATTAAAAAATGTAACAAGTGAATAAAATGTTTTTAGATAAATGTGTATTTTAATGAAAATTTGCTGAGCTCTTTTGTGCAGGATTGTTATGTGTGCATTGTGCCACATTTAAATCTGGCACAATGTAGACTTTACTTTAAAAATAAAGTAAAACAATTTATGATAAAGTTTAAAAAGTTCTTTATTGGCCTTTCACTGCTCTAATTTCTGAAAGACAGAAATTAGAAATTTGTATCAGCAGTGTCATCCTCTGAATGCTTCATCACACTGTGAGTTATGTTTTTATCCTTCAAGACTGAGCTGATGGAGAACAGGTTTTTTTTTATGTATTTATTTTACTTAAATTCACCAAGTCATCATCATTACCTCAACTTGAGTTCATAGATGATCCAGTTTTAGTTTTTTTGTTATTAAATGTCCCCCTGGGTTCCGGTGAATATGGTAGGCTAGAAGACGTGCTTTCACTGTGCTCCCGCTCCCACCTGTACTTATCACAGTGTAATGCGCACTACTGTCTATATTTTTACCTAAACTAGTGACTGAGAGCTTTGGGAATACTCAGCAGTCCTAAATACGCTTTTTGGAAGTTAAATAATGTCGAAGCAGACGAAGATACAATCTCGAAAGACCACGGCCGTCGTGATGAACAATGCTAGCCAAACTGACATGCTAGTAGCAATGGGCGACCAGCCCTCGCCCCCGGTGGACACCGCAACTCTCGTCCGTGAGGTGACCGATAGCATCAGTGAGGTAATTGACCAAAAACTGTCTGCACTGTCGGGACACTGGAGAAAATTTCGTCCTCGCTGGAAAACGTCTCCAAACGCGTCACGGAGGCAGAGCAGAGAATCTCAGATATGGAAGATGGGGTGACTGACCTCGCGGGGAGGCTGGCTGAAGCGGAGGGGAGGATTAAGGTTATGGCAAAAGGTTTGGACGACTTAGAGAACCGCAGCAGGCGCGACAATATTCGCATCATTAACCTGAAAGAAGGTGCGGAGGGTGAGAGCCAGTGATGCCGGTAACGCGTTGCTTAGTAACGCGTTACTCCGAATATGACCCCTTTTTCAGTAACGACTAATCTAACGCGTTACTATTTCCATAACAGTAGTCAGATTAAAGTTACTTGTCCAAACCACTGTGCGTTACTATTTTTTTTAAGCAAAAAGATTTGGTTTTTTCTTTTCGTCTCAGCGGATGACAAACGCATACGTGTCGTGAAACGTCACATAAGCGACAGGTCACGTTTCCCGCTCACAAGCAGCCAGCGACGTAAAAAAGTGTAAACAACAATGGAGGGAGAGAGATGTTCGTTCTTTAGCTGGAAATATGGTCACTATTTTGAGTTTCTGTCAACTAAAGATTTAAATATTAAGGTTCGTTGTACACTCTGTGTTGGCGAAAAAGTGTTATCTACCTTCAAAAACACTACGTCAAACTTAAAGAAACATTTGGAGTCGCAGCACAGCACAGTCAAACTCACAGAGAGAGTCCCACCAAGTGGTCCGAAGCAGAGAGCCGTGACTTCCGCAGAAGGTCCTACACCCCCCAAACAACAAAAGTTGGACTTTGGTGCAAAACCAGTAAGTGATGAAGAATTGAAGAAGTTGGTCGCGCAGTATATTGTAGAAGAAATGCTACCTATAAACACTGTTGACTCGCCCTCGTTTCGTGCCATAATAAAAAAGATCCCTACTTCTGTTAATGCCGAGCTGCCTCACCGAACGACTTTTACTTCTTACTTGGAGAAGGAGTTTACAGAAATGGAGAGAAATTTGAAGGCCACACTGAATGAGATTGACTTTGTTTCAACTACCGCGGATATTTGGACTGCTAACAACAGAAGCTATATGGGAGTAACGCTCCACTGGATCAGTAGAACCACATTAGAGCGTCACAAGGTTGCATTAGCATGTAGGCGAATTCGTGGTAGACACACGTATGATGTCATTGGTACAGAAATCGAAAACATCCACTCCTCTTATGGATTACTCAACAAAGTAGTTGCAACAGTTACTGATAATGGATCCAACTTTGTTAAGGCGTTTCAAGTTTATCATCCTGTCACGGAGTCCGATGATGAGACGGAGGAGGAAGAGTCCAGCCCCAAAGACGATGATGTCACTTTTTCTGATCTGTCAGAAATCCTCTTGGCTGAGAATGAAAGTGATGGTCAGCTGTCTCTTCCCCCGCACCGCAGGTGTGCTTCGCACACCATCAACATAATTTGCACACGTGATGTGGAGAAACATTTAACAACCAATGCAGAGAGCAGGGCTGTGTATAGGAGCAGCACAGCAAAATGCACAGCTCTTTGGACCAAATCGAGTAGATCTACACTTGCATCAGAAACAGTGGAAGAAATCAGCAAAAGAAAGCTCCTAATACCAACATCCACAAGGTGGAATTCCTTTTTTGATGCTGTAAAGAGAATTGCAGAAATCCCCATGGGTGAGCTGAATACTCTGTGCACAAAGCTAGGACTGAAGTGCTTCAAAGATCAAGAATACCAGTTCCTGCATGAGTACTGCATGGCCATGAAACCTCTGACTGCAGCACTGGACATTTTACAAGGCGACTGTCCATATGGAACTTTACTACCAACACTTGAAGTTCTGATGCAGAAGACCCAGGCTGTGAAAGATGACCTCTCCAGGATGACTGCAGGCCTTCCAGATGCCATTGTACAGGTACGCTCTATCTTGAAATTAGTCAGATTTTTTGCTTCATACAATTCACAAACATGGAACAGAATATTAATTATCATTGAAAAATAAGATTAAAACAATTAAAATGTTTACAAGTAACCTAAAACAAAATTAATCCATAATACTGATCTCATATTAGGCATGGTTTGCAAATAATTCAATAACATAATAAATTGTAGGCATAAAAATATCAATTATGTTTTTTAGGCTATTCAGACTCGTTTCGCCGGTGTGCTGGATGACAAAGATGCCCTTCTTGCAGCTGCCAGTTGTCCAAAATTCAAACTCCGATGGCTGAGAGATGCAGGAAGGAGGGAGCGAGTAAAACAGCTTCTGACAGCAGAGTGTTGCACCACTGCTCCTCTGGCAAAAAACCCTGCCAGTGTGCCCAGTGCTACTACATCTAGCAGCCAAGGTGAGATGGACTTTTTCACTTTTGAGGCAGAGCCAGAGGAGGAGACCTATTCTGCAGAAAAAGAAGTCATGGACTACCTGATGTCAGGCTACGACCTTCAGATTCTGCATAAATTTTCAAGCATAAAGACAATTTTTTTTAAAGTATAACACTCCAACCCCATCAAGTGCTCCTGTGGAGCGACTTTTTAGTCTGGGAGGTTTGGTGCTCACGCCTAAAAGAAATCGACTTTCTGACAAAAGGTTTGAGAAGCTTCTGTTAATGAGGTACAACCACTGGTTTACTCGCTCCACTCTACTGTTTCCCCCATAACATGCGATGACAACATATACTGAAAAAACAGAGAATGGGGAATCCAATTTAAATAACTATTTACAAGTAATTGAATTAAGTTTATCAAAGTCACTTAATAAACTTATTAAAGTTTTCAAGTTGATTAACTTAAAACAATTACCTGCAAGGAAGTAAGGCAATTTAAGTTGGACCTGCAGTCTCTTTTTTTTTTTTTTCATAAGATTAGTCCAAAGTTACAAAAGCGGACAATAGTGCTTACATGTGGATGGTATAAAAAGTATCTTAAGGGAAGTCAAGAAAGACTCTTTGTTTGTTTGTTTGTTTGTTTGTTTGTTTGTTTTTTTTATAAAAAGTATTTATGTTAAGTGAAGTAACAAGACTGTCTTTATTTTCATACAAACAAGTATTTCTGTCAGGAAAAAAGTTTTAAGTTCAACTTCAAATGTCAGGAGATATATTGTTGACATTACTGTTAAAATACACTTCCAATAAAGTGAGTATTGGCAAAATCGGTTGATGTTTTTATGTTGAGGCAGTGGGGAGTGTTATTGGCAGCTTCTGAAAGTAACTAATAAAGTAACTAGTAATCTAACTTAGTTACTTTAAAAATAAAGTAATCAGTAAAGTAACTAAGTTACTTTTGGAAAGAGTAATCAGTAGTCCGTAATATATTACTTTTTCAAAGTAACTGTGGCAACACTGGTGAGAGCCCTACTCAGTTTTTTGAGGCTTGGCTGCCTGCCACACTCGGGCTGAGACACAGCTCCGCGGGTAAAGCCCGCATTAAAGTTGACCGCGCACACCGGGGCCTCGGCCCGCGGGGTGCTCACCCCAGGCCGGTGATCATCAAGCTCCACAACTCCGGAGATAAACAGCGGATTATGGCTGCAGTGAAAGCGGCCCCCGAACTCCACCACGACGGGCAGCGGATCTTCATACATCAGGATTTCTCCTACGCGATCCGTGAGAAACGACGGGGATTTAATGCTTCTTGCCGTGCCTTAATCGACAAGGGCATCCGCTTTAGGATGCGCTATCCAGCGACGCTTGTGCTGACTTACAATGGCAATGAGCACAAGTTTGAATCGCCTAAAGATGCACAAAGTTTCATCAATGCGCTGGATTAATAGATGCTTGCCCCGTACAAACTGTGGCACTGCCGGGCTTAACTGGGACCGTGTCATTGGACGCCTGAGTCCGCAGCGTTTAACGCAGTTTGAGGAGGCAGAGACGGTTTAACGGGGAAAATAGCCTAATTGTTTACTCAGTCTCTAATTTTGATTCACAACTGACAGTAACCCGATTCCATTCAGGTTTGGGGAGCGGGGGCGGGGTTTTGCTTTGTTTTTTTTTTCTTTTTCTTGTCTTCTCTCTCCTTCTCTCCCGTGGAGTGAAACTTCTTTTGGCTGCACTGGGCTTGTGACACCACCCGGTGGGTGGCATTTTCATTTTTGTTTGTTTCTTGTTTGTCTGTTTTTAGTCCGTGATACCTTGACGTTTATCTTAATTCTGTTATTGTATGCAATTTGTTGTGTGGGTGAAGGTTCCTTTGCCATCTTTTTGTGATGGTTTTGTTCATGTCAGCACGGCCGGTTCAGGCCATGGGTTAAGTCTTTCACATGTCTTTTATTATGATGGCTCTTTCTGTTTGCCTTGGGTTGACGATTCTTGTCCAATGACAGATTACTTTTGCAATGAGTAACACTAAAATTATTACTCTTAATGTCAAGGGAATTAACCACGTCTGTTCGAAAGGGGTAGTTTTATGGCCTTTAATCAAGTTCAAGTTAAGTATAATTTACCACAGAAACACTTCTTTGGATTCCTGCAAGTAAGGCATTATGTGAACTCCCTTAAATTTCCAGCCAATCAACCAGTTTTGAACCCTGTTGAAAGCTTTCTTCTCAAAGTTAACGAGGAAATGACTACAAAAAAGAAATTTATTTCTCTTTGTTATGGGAAATTGTTGTCTTTGAACTTTATAACCACTGATAAGGCCAGGGTTCGGTGGGAAACCGACCTCGAAGCTCAGGTTGGTGCGGAAGCATGGTCCAAAACTTTCAGATCTGCCATGAAATTGTTTCCCTGTAACAGACTAAAGGAAAGCCAGTACAGAATCTTACATAGACTAAAGCGTACGCCGGAGTTCCTAAATAAAATTCACCCTCAGATTTCTGCTCTTTGTGTGAAGTGCAATACGGCTGTAGGGACCTATTACCACTGCATATGGCAATGTCCTTTAATTACTAGATTTTGGAAGAATATTGCTATAGAGCTTTGCTCTATTTTCCACCGAACGATCCCACTGAACCCTATGCTGTTCGTTCTGGGTCTATCTATAGAAGGGCTCTCTCTGTCTTCTGTACAGATGCTTTTGTTAAGTAAACTTTTACATTTGGCGAGGCGATGTGTACTGTTTCAATGGATTCAGAGACGGCCTCCTACTGTTACACAGTGGTACAGAGAACTGCTCAGGGTGCTGCCGATGGAGCGCCTCAGTGCCATCATAAAGGGCAATTGTAATGCATTCTGTAGCATATGGCAGCCTCTGCTTGATCACCTACCTCATGACCTTACTGTGCTATTACATAAAGGGGACTCGCAGTTTGTTTTTAAACACACTGATTAATGTCTGTGTTTTCCCCCCCTTTTTTTTTTTTTTTTTTTTTTTTTATTTATTGTTTCCCTTGACTTCGAATGTGAAACGCTTTACATATTTTGTCCCAGGCGTGTGTACTGGTAACTCATATACCTGCATTTGCTTTGTTATTTTTTTATTTATTTATTTTTTTTTTTGTGCTTGGCTGTGCTGACTTGTTGCTGTTCGTGTTGTTCTGACAAAATCAATAAATCATCGTTTCAAAAAAAAAAAAAAATGTCCCCCTCTGTCCCTACACGTGAAACCCTGTTAAAAATCAAGATTGCTCTAAACGATCCAAGGACATATAAATGTCATCTGTGTGTGTAGCAATTTCTTAAATAAGCATATTAAATAATATTAAATTAATGCACAGTTGAAAGGATTCAGGTCTTTTCTACCTTTTTTTTTTTTTTTTTTAATTCAGTCATATTGTATGATTCTTTCATTTTCTGTAATTCTCTATCATTTTTTTTTGCCTGAAGAACATATTGAGGAGCCAGGATTTTGTGATGCATTTGAGCTTTTTCCTGCTGAAAGTCGCTTTGCAGCTCACACATGCTTTGATTTTCCTGTCTGAAAAATATTTGCAGACCAGTGCTTTACTGAAAAGACATCTGGTTATAAGCTCATGTTTTACCAACTAATGTTTTATATGACAGACCTAAAACTCACACTTTTGCTCTGATAAACAGTTCGGCTACATTCTCACATCATATCGTTTATTTGCTGGGTGTGACAACTAAGTACCCCTTCAAAGGACGTTTTGGTAACAGCAGCTAACGGTGTCAAAAACAGCAGCACTTACTGAGAGAAATCCTGAAGAACTCAGCTCAGTATCATTGTCATCAGACAGAAGTAAGCTTCTTTAACAAAGTAACAGAAACACACCGGCCATCTGCAGTCATTATGGGGTACAGAGGGTTAAGTCTGACATCACCATCTTCAAATTCCTCAAATATGAGCGATCCCTCTCATGTACTCATTTTTAATCTTGTTCATTCTGCTTACTTTATATGAATATGGTAGCATTTTCAATTCCTCCACTTCCGCCTCGACTTCCTGTCTTTCTGTTAGTGGCACCATGTCCAAACCATGGATGACAGCAGCTCTGACTATCACTTTCTAAGTCTTCCCTTTTATGTCTTGCTGCTCATTCATCATGCTTACACCTGTCACAAGTCACCACTAATACTTGTCTTCATCCTGTCTGCATCCTCTTTTTTACGTCTCTTCTGGACTGTCCATTGCTTAGGATGGTTGACCCCAGATATTTAAACGCATCTACCTTTGCTACCTTTGTTCTTTGCAACTTTACTGTTACACCTGCTCTCTCTAATTCACACTCGTGTATTCTGACCTTCGTTCCTCTTGTCTCCAGTGTATACCATCACGTCTCCAGGCTCTTTTACACCTGCTCCTTATTCTTCTACAGATCACAATGTCATCTGCAAATATCAGGTATACCATGGCCTTGTGCGACTCGAACCAAAATGAGTACATTTAATCCAAAGCAAATAACCCCAGGCAAACAGATAAGTGTGGGTGAGGAGCTGGCTAAGATGGGACAATGACTTTTAGCCATTTTTCCCTGTGAAGGAAAAAAGATTTCAAACTTGCATGTATATCTTCTCGCCAATAGTATTAGATACAAATAAGGCTTTCATGAAAACACTGAATAAAAATGATACATATTTGCTAAATTAGGATAAAATAGAAGGCACAGAGTGATACTAAATGGAGAGCCATTTGTAAACCGTAAGAGTCTCTTCTAAGGGAACAAAGAGCAAAAACAGCCAAACAGCAGCTACATTAAAGTATTTAAAGTTAATTTAAATGAAATAAAGAAATGCAACTAAAGTGGGGTACAAAAAACTTAAAACCACAGATACAGATAAGAACACACTGTCTCACTAAAGTAGCATATTCTCCAAACCTTTGTTAAAATCAAATAAGCAAACAGTACAAAGCTTTAAACTGTTTCACAATTTCTTTTTATTTTATCATGAAATTATGTTAAAGCTCATGCTAAGAAAAGTTTCCAACTGAGTTCAAGAAAATGGAGAAAACCTCCATTAATCTTATAATCAACCATACAAAGAAGATGGAAAAGCAATAGAGAATGCACTGATGCATGCTCAGGCATCCAGGTAAGTAAATCCCAAAAGGCTGAATCTGTTGATCTGGACGTAGCGTTTTCAATGGGAGAAACATTCTCCTTCAGTCACTTGGATGAGTGAGGAAACATTTCTCCCACTGAAAACGCTACGTCCAGATCAACAGATTCAACCTTTTGGAATCTAGAATGCAAATGATGGTTGATAAATAGCTATGTATGCAATGTGACCACTGGCTAAGTTAGGCCAATGCATAGCCAGTGGCCTCAAGGAACTTTATATTGCATGGTAAAGACCCTGCAATATAAAAGAAACCCCAAACAATCTAACGATCCCCTCTGAGCAAGCACTTGGCGACAGCGGGAAGGAAAAACTCCCTTTTAAGAGGAAGAAACCTTCGGAAGAACCAGGCTCAGGAAGGGGCAGCCATCTTCCACGACTGGTTGGGGCATAGATGGTACAAAACATGGACATAGCTTGTTCGTTGGAAACTTGAAGCCAATACAGAAGAACCTTAAGTGTACATTCAGTCTGAAGTCTACCAGATGGCAACAGCTAGCCTGATGCAAACCTATAGAAATCTATAGGAAAACAGCTTTCTTTCTTGATCCACTCCTCCTTAGCACATCTGGTTTTTGAAGACTGGAGTTGGACACCCCTGTTCTATATTGTCTATGGGGCTTGAGGGGAAAGAATTGTAGTGGTGTATATACATGGGATGTCGAAAGATGGGAGTGGGGAAGAAATGCTCCGTTCCCCTTACTTACTGCAAACTGCCTTTCAGAAATGGGGATAGATGTAGTCAGAAAATGCAAAATACAAGGCAGCACCTTGGAGCCATGTTGTCCATCCCCCATGATCCTCCACGTCTCTGGGTTGAAACGTCTGCTCTTGTGGAGTTTCCATGTGAGATGAACTTTCTGTAGGGATGTCCTTGTTTTTCTCCTCCAGGTCTGTAGTTTCGCTTGTTTTAATCCTCTCTTCCTTTTCAGTTGACTCATTGGATTCAGGTGTGAGCTCAAAACTACTTTGATGGGGTTCACCTTTATCAAGCTCTTGCATTTCTTTTTGCAGAGGCTGTTCATTTTGTCTCATTTCCTTCTGACAATCAGCCAACTTTTTGGTAAGCTCCTGGACTTCCTGTTCCAGAGCGTTGTTTTGTTCCTTTATTCTGTTACTCTCTTCTTCAAAGGATTTGAGTCCTTGCAAAACAGATTTGAGCTCCTTAACTTCTTCCTGAATAGCAATGTTTTTTGCTTCAATTTCTTGTTTCAGGTCTTGGTTTTGATTGTTCAGAGACTCATTTTCCTGTTTTGATTCCTCATACAGTTCCTTAAAATCTTTGAAATTTTCCAGGCTTGCGTTTGCCTCATGGATGTCATTTTGAAGAGCCTGGATTTGCTGTCTCATTTTATCTTTTTCATTTTGAAAAGTCTGTTTCAAGTCAAACATGCTCTGTATTATAGCATCATTGTCTAATCTGTATGCCTGGTTGTCCCTTTGGAGATCTTCAACTTTTTCCTGCAATGCCAGCTTCGCCATTTCATACTCTTCGTGTTTACAAGGCATTTTTAAGTTGTTTTTAAGTTGCTCCAGAGCACTTTTCCATTCTTGATCATTTTGTTCATAAGCACTCTCCTTTGCTTGAACTTGTTGTCTGAAAGCTTGATTTTCACAGTGCAAATAGGCAACACAATAGTTCAGCTCTGAATTCTCCAAGCAAAGCTTCTCATTTTGTAGTTGTAGTTCCCTTTTGTTCTTGTTTTTAGAAAACCCATATTCTTTGAGAAGCAGTTCAATGGTTTTTCGGAGGTTTTCGTTCTCATCTTTGAATTCCCTCACTTGCTGGCGAAGGTTTTCATTCTCTTCCATCACATCACTGGAAATGGAGGGGGACTCAGACATTTTTGTAATTTAACTAAAGTTAAAATCTACTACTACTTACAACAGTGCTAACTGTGTTCCTTGTTCACTTCAAAAAAAGTGTCTCAAATTACAGTCAAGCGTATAAGCTGTTTGCCTCTTCAGTGAGGTTGTAACTGAATGGACACAGGGTTTGGGTTACTTATATAGATTTCAGATCAAAGGAATTCTAATAGAATGTGATGAGTCATGCTGATGTCATAAGAAACATGTGATGTCACAATGAACATGTCAGATGAAATGATGGAAAAAATAACAATAGCATTGTCTGGTAAATTGATTAATGATTCCATGATCTTTGAACCTGTAATGGACTTTATTAAAAAATGTAACAAGTGAATAAAATGTTTTTAGATAAATGTGTATTTTAATGAAAATTTGCTGAGCTCTTTTGTGCAGGATTGTTATGTGTGCATTGTGCCACATTTAAATCTGGCACAATGTAGACTTTACTTTAAAAATAAAGTAAAACAATTTATGATAAAGTTTAAAAAGTTCTTTATTGGCCTTTCACTGCTCTAATTTCTGAAAGACAGAAATTAGAAATTTGTATCAGCAGTGTCATCCTCTGAATGCTTCATCACACTGTGAGTTATGTTTTTATCCTTCAAGACTGAGCTGATGGAGAACAGGTTTTTTTTAATGTATTTATTTTACTTAAATTCACCAAGTCATCATCATTACCTCAACTTGAGTTCATAGATGATCCAGTTTTAGTTTTTTTGTTATTAAATGTCCCCCTCTGTCCCTACACGTGAAACCCTGTTAAAAATCAAGATTGCTCTAAACGATCCAAGGACATATAAATGTCATCTGTGTGTGTAGCAATTTCTTAAATAAGCATATTAAATAATATTAAATTAATGCACAGTTGAAAGGATTCAGGTCTTTTCTACCTTTTTTTTTTTTTTTTTTTTTTTTTAAATTCAGTCATATTGTATGATTCTTTCATTTTCTGTAATTCTCTATCATTTTTTTTTGCCTGAAGAACATATTGAGGAGCCAGGATTTTGTGATGCATTTGAGCTTTTTCCTGCTGAAAGTCGCTTTGCAGCTCACACATGCTTTGATTTTCCTGTCTGAAAAATATTTGCAGACCAGTGCTTTACTGAAAAGACATCTGGTTATAAGCTCATGTTTTACCAACTAATGTTTTATATGACAGACCTAAAACTCACACTTTTGCTCTGATAAACAGTTCGGCTACATTCTCACATCATATCGTTTATTTGCTGGGTGTGACAACTAAGTACCCCTTCAAAGGACGTTTTGGTAACAGCAGCTAACGGTGTCAAAAACAGCAGCACTTACTGAGAGAAATCCTGAAGAACTCAGCTCAGTATCATTGTCATCAGACAGAAGTAAGCTTCTTTAACAAAGTAACAGAAACACACCGGCCATCTGCAGTCATTATGGGGTACAGAGGGTTAAGTCTGACATCACCATCTTCAAATTCCTCAAATATGAGCGATCCCTCTCATGTACTCATTTTTAATCTTGTTCATTCTGCTTACTTTATATGAATATGGTAGCATTTTCAATTCCTCCACTTCCGCCTCGACTTCCTGTCTTTCTGTTAGTGGCACCATGTCCAAACCATGGATGACAGCAGCTCTGACTATCACTTTCTAAGTCTTCCCTTTTATGTCTTGCTGCTCATTCATCATGCTTACACCTGTCACAAGTCACCACTAATACTTGTCTTCATCCTGTCTGCATCCTCTTTTTTACGTCTCTTCTGGACTGTCCATTGCTTAGGATGGTTGACCCCAGATATTTAAACGCATCTACCTTTGCTACCTTTGTTCTTTGCAACTTTACTGTTACACCTGCTCTCTCTAATTCACACTCGTGTATTCTGACCTTCGTTCCTCTTGTCTCCAGTGTATACCATCACGTCTCCAGGCTCTTTTACACCTGCTCCTTATTCTTCTACAGATCACAATGTCATCTGCAAATATCAGGTATACCATGGCCTTGTGCGACTCGAACCAAAATGAGTACATTTAATCCAAAGCAAATAACCCCAGGCAAACAGATAAGTGTGGGTGAGGAGCTGGCTAAGATGGGACAATGACTTTTAGCCATTTTTCCCTGTGAAGGAAAAAAGATTTCAAACTTGCATGTATATCTTCTCGCCAATAGTATTAGATACAAATAAGGCTTTCATGAAAACACTGAATAAAAATGATACATATTTGCTAAATTAGGATAAAATAGAAGGCACAGAGTGATACTAAATGGAGAGCCATTTGTAAACCGTAAGAGTCTCTTCTAAGGGAACAAAGAGCAAAAACAGCCAAACAGCAGCTACATTAAAGTATTTAAAGTTAATTTAAATGAAATAAAGAAATGCAACTAAAGTGGGGTACAAAAAACTTAAAACCACAGATACAGATAAGAACACACTGTCTCACTAAAGTAGCATATTCTCCAAACCTTTGTTAAAATCAAATAAGCAAACAGTACAAAGCTTTAAACTGTTTCACAATTTCTTTTTATTTTATCATGAAATTATGTTAAAGCTCATGCTAAGAAAAGTTTCCAACTGAGTTCAAGAAAATGGAGAAAACCTCCATTAATCTTATAATCAACCATACAAAGAAGATGGAAAAGCAATAGAGAATGCACTGATGCATGCTCAGGCATCCAGGTAAGTAAATCCCAAAAGGCTGAATCTGTTGATCTGGACGTAGCGTTTTCAATGGGAGAAACATTCTCCTTCAGTCACTTGGATGAGTGAGGAAACATTTCTCCCACTGAAAACGCTACGTCCAGATCAACAGATTCAACCTTTTGGAATCTAGAATGCAAATGATGGTTGATAAATAGCTATGTATGCAATGTGACCACTGGCTAAGTTAGGCCAATGCATAGCCAGTGGCCTCAAGGAACTTTATATTGCATGGTAAAGACCCTGCAATATAAAAGAAACCCCAAACAATCTAACGATCCCCTCTGAGCAAGCACTTGGCGACAGCGGGAAGGAAAAACTCCCTTTTAAGAGGAAGAAACCTTCGGAAGAACCAGGCTCAGGAAGGGGCAGCCATCTTCCACGACTGGTTGGGGCATAGATGGTACAAAACATGGACATAGCTTGTTCGTTGGAAACTTGAAGCCAATACAGAAGAACCTTAAGTGTACATTCAGTCTGAAGTCTACCAGATGGCAACAGCTAGCCTGATGCAAACCTATAGAAATCTATAGGAAAACAGCTTTCTTTCTTGATCCACTCCTCCTTAGCACATCTGGTTTTTGAAGACTGGAGTTGGACACCCCTGTTCTATATTGTCTATGGGGCTTGAGGGGAAAGAGTTGTAGTGGTGTATATACATGGGATGTCGAAAGATGGGAGTGGGGAAGAAATGCTCCGTTCCCCTTACTTACTGCAAACTGCCTTTCAGAAATGGGGATAGATGTAGTCAGAAAATGCAAAATACAAGGCAGCACCTTGGAGCCATGTTGTCCATCCCCCATGATCCTCCACGTCTCTGGGTTGAAACGTCTGCTCTTGTGGAGTTTCCATGTGAGATGAACTTTCTGTAGGGATGTCCTTGTTTTTCTCCTCCAGGTCTGTAGTTTCGCTTGTTTTAATCCTCTCTTCCTTTTCAGTTGACTCATTGGATTCAGGTGTGAGCTCAAAACTACTTTGATGGGGTTCACCTTTATCAAGCTCTTGCATTTCTTTTTGCAGAGGCTGTTCATTTTGTCTCATTTCCTTCTGACAATCAGCCAACTTTTTGGTAAGCTCCTGGACTTCCTGTTCCAGAGCGTTGTTTTGTTCCTTTATTCTGTTACTCTCTTCTTCAAAGGATTTGAGTCCTTGCAAAACAGATTTGAGCTCCTTAACTTCTTCCTGAATAGCAATGTTTTTTGCTTCAATTTCTTGTTTCAGGTCTTGGTTTTGATTGTTCAGAGACTCATTTTCCTGTTTTGATTCCTCATACAGTTCCTTAAAATCTTTGAAATTTTCCAGGCTTGCGTTTGCCTCATGGATGTCATTTTGAAGAGCCTGGATTTGCTGTCTCATTTTATCTTTTTCATTTTGAAAAGTCTGTTTCAAGTCAAACATGCTCTGTATTATAGCATCATTGTCTAATCTGTATGCCTGGTTGTCCCTTTGGAGATCTTCAACTTTTTCCTGCAATGCCAGCTTCGCCATTTCATACTCTTCGTGTTTACAAGGCATTTTTAAGTTGTTTTTAAGTTGCTCCAGAGCACTTTTCCATTCTTGATCATTTTGTTCATAAGCACTCTCCTTTGCTTGAACTTGTTGTCTGAAAGCTTGATTTTCACAGTGCAAATTGGCAACACAATTGTTCAGCTCTGAATTCTCCAAGCAAAGCTTCTCATTTTGTAGTTGTAGTTCCCTTTTGTTCTTGTTTTTAGAAAACCCATATTCTTTGAGAAGCAGTTCAATGGTTTTTCGGAGGTTTTCGTTCTCATCTTTGAATTCCCTCACTTGCTGGCGAAGGTTTTCATTCTCTTCCATCACATCACTGGAAATGGAGGGGGACTCAGACATTTTTGTAATTTAACTAAAGTTAAAATCTACTACTACTTACAACAGTGCTAACTGTGTTCCTTGTTCACTTCAAAAAAAGTGTCTCAAATTACAGTCAAGCGTATAAGCTGTTTGCCTCTTCAGTGAGGTTGTAACTGAATGGACACAGGGTTTGGGTTACTTATATAGATTTCAGATCAAAGGAATTCTAATAGAATGTGATGAGTCATGCTGATGTCATAAGAAACATGTGATGTCACAATGAACATGTCAGATGAAATGATGGAAAAAATAACAATAGCATTGTCTGGTAAATTGATTAATGATTCCATGATCTTTGAACCTGTAATGGACTTTATTAAAAAATGTAACAAGTGAATAAAATGTTTTTAGATAAATGTGTATTTTAATGAAAATTTGCTGAGCTCTTTTGTGCAGGATTGTTATGTGTGCATTGTGCCACATTTAAATCTGGCACAATGTAGACTTTACTTTAAAAATAAAGTAAAACAATTTATGATAAAGTTTAAAAAGTTCTTTATTGGCCTTTCACTGCTCTAATTTCTGAAAGACAGAAATTAGAAATTTGTATCAGCAGTGTCATCCTCTGAATGCTTCATCACACTGTGAGTTATGTTTTTATCCTTCAAGACTGAGCTGATGGAGAACAGGTTTTTTTTAATGTATTTATTTTACTTAAATTCACCAAGTCATCATCATTACCTCAACTTGAGTTCATAGATGATCCAGTTTTAGTTTTTTTGTTATTAAATGTCCCCCTCTGTCCCTACACGTGAAACCCTGTTAAAAATCAAGATTGCTCTAAACGATCCAAGGACATATAAATGTCATCTGTGTGTGTAGCAATTTCTTAAATAAGCATATTAAATAATATTAAATTAATGCACAGTTGAAAGGATTCAGGTCTTTTCTACCTTTTTTTTTTTTTTTAATTCAGTCATATTGTATGATTCTTTCATTTTCTGTAATTCTCTATCATTTTTTTTGCCTGAAGAACATATTGAGGAGCCAGGATTTTGTGATGCATTTGAGCTTTTTCCTGCTGAAAGTCGCTTTGCAGCTCACACATGCTTTGATTTTCCTGTCTGAAAAATATTTGCAGACCAGTGCTTTACTGAAAAGACATCTGGTTATAAGCTCATGTTTTACCAACTAATGTTTTATATGACAGACCTAAAACTCACACTTTTGCTCTGATAAACAGTTCGGCTACATTCTCACATCATATCGTTTATTTGCTGGGTGTGACAACTAAGTACCCCTTCAAAGGACGTTTTGGTAACAGCAGCTAACGGTGTCAAAAACAGCAGCACTTACTGAGAGAAATCCTGAAGAACTCAGCTCAGTATCATTGTCATCAGACAGAAGTAAGCTTCTTTAACAAAGTAACAGAAACACACCGGCCATCTGCAGTCATTATGGGGTACAGAGGGTTAAGTCTGACATCACCATCTTCAAATTCCTCAAATATGAGCGATCCCTCTCATGTACTCATTTTTAATCTTGTTCATTCTGCTTACTTTATATGAATATGGTAGCATTTTCAATTCCTCCACTTCCGCCTCGACTTCCTGTCTTTCTGTTAGTGGCACCATGTCCAAACCATGGATGACAGCAGCTCTGACTATCACTTTCTAAGTCTTCCCTTTTATGTCTTGCTGCTCATTCATCATGCTTACACCTGTCACAAGTCACCACTAATACTTGTCTTCATCCTGTCTGCATCCTCTTTTTTACGTCTCTTCTGGACTGTCCATTGCTTAGGATGGTTGACCCCAGATATTTAAACGCATCTACCTTTGCTACCTTTGTTCTTTGCAACTTTACTGTTACACCTGCTCTCTCTAATTCACACTCGTGTATTCTGACCTTCGTTCCTCTTGTCTCCAGTGTATACCATCACGTCTCCAGGCTCTTTTACACCTGCTCCTTATTCTTCTACAGATCACAATGTCATCTGCAAATATCAGGTATACCATGGCCTTGTGCGACTCGAACCAAAATGAGTACATTTAATCCAAAGCAAATAACCCCAGGCAAACAGATAAGTGTGGGTGAGGAGCTGGCTAAGATGGGACAATGACTTTTAGCCATTTTTCCCTGTGAAGGAAAAAAGATTTCAAACTTGCATGTATATCTTCTCGCCAATAGTATTAGATACAAATAAGGCTTTCATGAAAACACTGAATAAAAATGATACATATTTGCTAAATTAGGATAAAATAGAAGGCACAGAGTGATACTAAATGGAGAGCCATTTGTAAACCGTAAGAGTCTCTTCTAAGGGAACAAAGAGCAAAAACAGCCAAACAGCAGCTACATTAAAGTATTTAAAGTTAATTTAAATGAAATAAAGAAATGCAACTAAAGTGGGGTACAAAAAACTTAAAACCACAGATACAGATAAGAACACACTGTCTCACTAAAGTAGCATATTCTCCAAACCTTTGTTAAAATCAAATAAGCAAACAGTACAAAGCTTTAAACTGTTTCACAATTTCTTTTTATTTTATCATGAAATTATGTTAAAGCTCATGCTAAGAAAAGTTTCCAACTGAGTTCAAGAAAATGGAGAAAACCTCCATTAATCTTATAATCAACCATACAAAGAAGATGGAAAAGCAATAGAGAATGCACTGATGCATGCTCAGGCATCCAGGTAAGTAAATCCCAAAAGGCTGAATCTGTTGATCTGGACGTAGCGTTTTCAATGGGAGAAACATTCTCCTTCAGTCACTTGGATGAGTGAGGAAACATTTCTCCCACTGAAAACGCTACGTCCAGATCAACAGATTCAACCTTTTGGAATCTAGAATGCAAATGATGGTTGATAAATAGCTATGTATGCAATGTGACCACTGGCTAAGTTAGGCCAATGCATAGCCAGTGGCCTCAAGGAACTTTATATTGCATGGTAAAGACCCTGCAATATAAAAGAAACCCCAAACAATCTAACGATCCCCTCTGAGCAAGCACTTGGCGACAGCGGGAAGGAAAAACTCCCTTTTAAGAGGAAGAAACCTTCGGAAGAACCAGGCTCAGGAAGGGGCAGCCATCTTCCACGACTGGTTGGGGCATAGATGGTACAAAACATGGACATAGCTTGTTCGTTGGAAACTTGAAGCCAATACAGAAGAACCTTAAGTGTACATTCAGTCTGAAGTCTACCAGATGGCAACAGCTAGCCTGATGCAAACCTATAGAAATCTATAGGAAAACAGCTTTCTTTCTTGATCCACTCCTCCTTAGCACATCTGGTTTTTGAAGACTGGAGTTGGACACCCCTGTTCTATATTGTCTATGGGGCTTGAGGGGAAAGAATTGTAGTGGTGTATATACATGGGATGTCGAAAGATGGGAGTGGGGAAGAAATGCTCCGTTCCCCTTACTTACTGCAAACTGCCTTTCAGAAATGGGGATAGATGTAGTCAGAAAATGCAAAATACAAGGCAGCACCTTGGAGCCATGTTGTCCATCCCCCATGATCCTCCACGTCTCTGGGTTGAAACGTCTGCTCTTGTGGAGTTTCCATGTGAGATGAACTTTCTGTAGGGATGTCCTTGTTTTTCTCCTCCAGGTCTGTAGTTTCGCTTGTTTTAATCCTCTCTTCCTTTTCAGTTGACTCATTGGATTCAGGTGTGAGCTCAAAACTACTTTGATGGGGTTCACCTTTATCAAGCTCTTGCATTTCTTTTTGCAGAGGCTGTTCATTTTGTCTCATTTCCTTCTGACAATCAGCCAACTTTTTGGTAAGCTCCTGGACTTCCTGTTCCAGAGCGTTGTTTTGTTCCTTTATTCTGTTACTCTCTTCTTCAAAGGATTTGAGTCCTTGCAAAACAGATTTGAGCTCCTTAACTTCTTCCTGAATAGCAATGTTTTTTGCTTCAATTTCTTGTTTCAGGTCTTGGTTTTGATTGTTCAGAGACTCATTTTCCTGTTTTGATTCCTCATACAGTTCCTTAAAATCTTTGAAATTTTCCAGGCTTGCGTTTGCCTCATGGATGTCATTTTGAAGAGCCTGGATTTGCTGTCTCATTTTATCTTTTTCATTTTGAAAAGTCTGTTTCAAGTCAAACATGCTCTGTATTATAGCATCATTGTCTAATCTGTATGCCTGGTTGTCCCTTTGGAGATCTTCAACTTTTTCCTGCAATGCCAGCTTCGCCATTTCATACTCTTCGTGTTTACAAGGCATTTTTAAGTTGTTTTTAAGTTGCTCCAGAGCACTTTTCCATTCTTGATCATTTTGTTCATAAGCACTCTCCTTTGCTTGAACTTGTTGTCTGAAAGCTTGATTTTCACAGTGCAAATAGGCAACACAATAGTTCAGCTCTGAATTCTCCAAGCAAAGCTTCTCATTTTGTAGTTGTAGTTCCCTTTTGTTCTTGTTTTTAGAAAACCCATATTCTTTGAGAAGCAGTTCAATGGTTTTTCGGAGGTTTTCGTTCTCATCTTTGAATTCCCTCACTTGCTGGCGAAGGTTTTCATTCTCTTCCATCACATCACTGGAAATGGAGGGGGACTCAGACATTTTTGTAATTTAACTAAAGTTAAAATCTACTACTACTTACAACAGTGCTAACTGTGTTCCTTGTTCACTTCAAAAAAAGTGTCTCAAATTACAGTCAAGCGTATAAGCTGTTTGCCTCTTCAGTGAGGTTGTAACTGAATGGACACAGGGTTTGGGTTACTTATATAGATTTCAGATCAAAGGAATTCTAATAGAATGTGATGAGTCATGCTGATGTCATAAGAAACATGTGATGTCACAATGAACATGTCAGATGAAATGATGGAAAAAATAACAATAGCATTGTCTGGTAAATTGATTAATGATTCCATGATCTTTGAACCTGTAATGGACTTTATTAAAAAATGTAACAAGTGAATAAAATGTTTTTAGATAAATGTGTATTTTAATGAAAATTTGCTGAGCTCTTTTGTGCAGGATTGTTATGTGTGCATTGTGCCACATTTAAATCTGGCACAATGTAGACTTTACTTTAAAAATAAAGTAAAACAATTTATGATAAAGTTTAAAAAGTTCTTTATTGGCCTTTCACTGCTCTAATTTCTGAAAGACAGAAATTAGAAATTTGTATCAGCAGTGTCATCCTCTGAATGCTTCATCACACTGTGAGTTATGTTTTTATCCTTCAAGACTGAGCTGATGGAGAACAGGTTTTTTTTAATGTATTTATTTTACTTAAATTCACCAAGTCATCATCATTACCTCAACTTGAGTTCATAGATGATCCAGTTTTAGTTTTTTTGTTATTAAATGTCCCCCTCTGTCCCTACACGTGAAACCCTGTTAAAAATCAAGATTGCTCTAAACGATCCAAGGACATATAAATGTCATCTGTGTGTGTAGCAATTTCTTAAATAAGCATATTAAATAATATTAAATTAATGCACAGTTGAAAGGATTCAGGTCTTTTCTACCTTTTTTTTTTTTTTTTTTAATTCAGTCATATTGTATGATTCTTTCATTTTCTGTAATTCTCTATCATTTTTTTTGCCTGAAGAACATATTGAGGAGCCAGGATTTTGTGATGCATTTGAGCTTTTTCCTGCTGAAAGTCGCTTTGCAGCTCACACATGCTTTGATTTTCCTGTCTGAAAAATATTTGCAGACCAGTGCTTTACTGAAAAGACATCTGGTTATAAGCTCATGTTTTACCAACTAATGTTTTATATGACAGACCTAAAACTCACACTTTTGCTCTGATAAACAGTTCGGCTACATTCTCACATCATATCGTTTATTTGCTGGGTGTGACAACTAAGTACCCCTTCAAAGGACGTTTTGGTAACAGCAGCTAACGGTGTCAAAAACAGCAGCACTTACTGAGAGAAATCCTGAAGAACTCAGCTCAGTATCATTGTCATCAGACAGAAGTAAGCTTCTTTAACAAAGTAACAGAAACACACCGGCCATCTGCAGTCATTATGGGGTACAGAGGGTTAAGTCTGACATCACCATCTTCAAATTCCTCAAATATGAGCGATCCCTCTCATGTACTCATTTTTAATCTTGTTCATTCTGCTTACTTTATATGAATATGGTAGCATTTTCAATTCCTCCACTTCCGCCTCGACTTCCTGTCTTTCTGTTAGTGGCACCATGTCCAAACCATGGATGACAGCAGCTCTGACTATCACTTTCTAAGTCTTCCCTTTTATGTCTTGCTGCTCATTCATCATGCTTACACCTGTCACAAGTCACCACTAATACTTGTCTTCATCCTGTCTGCATCCTCTTTTTTACGTCTCTTCTGGACTGTCCATTGCTTAGGATGGTTGACCCCAGATATTTAAACGCATCTACCTTTGCTACCTTTGTTCTTTGCAACTTTACTGTTACACCTGCTCTCTCTAATTCACACTCGTGTATTCTGACCTTCGTTCCTCTTGTCTCCAGTGTATACCATCACGTCTCCAGGCTCTTTTACACCTGCTCCTTATTCTTCTACAGATCACAATGTCATCTGCAAATATCAGGTATACCATGGCCTTGTGCGACTCGAACCAAAATGAGTACATTTAATCCAAAGCAAATAACCCCAGGCAAACAGATAAGTGTGGGTGAGGAGCTGGCTAAGATGGGACAATGACTTTTAGCCATTTTTCCCTGTGAAGGAAAAAAGATTTCAAACTTGCATGTATATCTTCTCGCCAATAGTATTAGATACAAATAAGGCTTTCATGAAAACACTGAATAAAAATGATACATATTTGCTAAATTAGGATAAAATAGAAGGCACAGAGTGATACTAAATGGAGAGCCATTTGTAAACCGTAAGAGTCTCTTCTAAGGGAACAAAGAGCAAAAACAGCCAAACAGCAGCTACATTAAAGTATTTAAAGTTAATTTAAATGAAATAAAGAAATGCAACTAAAGTGGGGTACAAAAAACTTAAAACCACAGATACAGATAAGAACACACTGTCTCACTAAAGTAGCATATTCTCCAAACCTTTGTTAAAATCAAATAAGCAAACAGTACAAAGCTTTAAACTGTTTCACAATTTCTTTTTATTTTATCATGAAATTATGTTAAAGCTCATGCTAAGAAAAGTTTCCAACTGAGTTCAAGAAAATGGAGAAAACCTCCATTAATCTTATAATCAACCATACAAAGAAGATGGAAAAGCAATAGAGAATGCACTGATGCATGCTCAGGCATCCAGGTAAGTAAATCCCAAAAGGCTGAATCTTGTTGATCTGGACGTAGCGTTTTCAATGGGAGAAACATTCTCCTTCAGTCACTTGGATGAGTGAGGAAACATTTCTCCCACTGAAAACGCTACGTCCAGATCAACAGATTCAACCTTTTGGAATCTAGAATGCAAATGATGGTTGATAAATAGCTATGTATGCAATGTGACCACTGGCTAAGTTAGGCCAATGCATAGCCAGTGGCCTCAAGGAACTTTATATTGCATGGTAAAGACCCTGCAATATAAAAGAAACCCCAAACAATCTAACGATCCCCTCTGAGCAAGCACTTGGCGACAGCGGGAAGGAAAAACTCCCTTTTAAGAGGAAGAAACCTTCGGAAGAACCAGGCTCAGGAAGGGGCAGCCATCTTCCACGACTGGTTGGGGCATAGATGGTACAAAACATGGACATAGCTTGTTCGTTGGAAACTTGAAGCCAATACAGAAGAACCTTAAGTGTACATTCAGTCTGAAGTCTACCAGATGGCAACAGCTAGCCTGATGCAAACCTATAGAAATCTATAGGAAAACAGCTTTCTTTCTTGATCCACTCCTCCTTAGCACATCTGGTTTTTGAAGACTGGAGTTGGACACCCCTGTTCTATATTGTCTATGGGGCTTGAGGGGAAAGAATTGTAGTGGTGTATATACATGGGATGTCGAAAGATGGGAGTGGGGAAGAAATGCTCCGTTCCCCTTACTTACTGCAAACTGCCTTTCAGAAATGGGGATAGATGTAGTCAGAAAATGCAAAATACAAGGCAGCACCTTGGAGCCATGTTGTCCATCCCCCATGATCCTCCACGTCTCTGGGTTGAAACGTCTGCTCTTGTGGAGTTTCCATGTGAGATGAACTTTCTGTAGGGATGTCCTTGTTTTTCTCCTCCAGGTCTGTAGTTTCGCTTGTTTTAATCCTCTCTTCCTTTTCAGTTGACTCATTGGATTCAGGTGTGAGCTCAAAACTACTTTGATGGGGTTCACCTTTATCAAGCTCTTGCATTTCTTTTTGCAGAGGCTGTTCATTTTGTCTCATTTCCTTCTGACAATCAGCCAACTTTTTGGTAAGCTCCTGGACTTCCTGTTCCAGAGCGTTGTTTTGTTCCTTTATTCTGTTACTCTCTTCTTCAAAGGATTTGAGTCCTTGCAAAACAGATTTGAGCTCCTTAACTTCTTCCTGAATAGCAATGTTTTTTGCTTCAATTTCTTGTTTCAGGTCTTGGTTTTGATTGTTCAGAGACTCATTTTCCTGTTTTGATTCCTCATACAGTTCCTTAAAATCTTTGAAATTTTCCAGGCTTGCGTTTGCCTCATGGATGTCAGTTTGGAGAGCCTGGATTTGCTGTCTCATTTTAACTTCTTCATTTTGAAAAGTCTGTTTCAGGTCACACATGCTCTGTATTATAGCATCATTTTCTGACCTGAGTGCCTGGTTGTCCGTTTGGAGATCTTTAACTTTTTCCTGCAATGCCAGCTTCTCCATTTCATACTCTTCGTGTTTACAAGGCATTTTTAAGTTGTTTTTAAGTTGCTCCAGAGCACTTTTCCATTCTTGATCATTTTGTTCATAAGCACTCTCCTTTGCTTGAACTTGTTGTCTGAAAGCTTGATTTTCACAGTGCAAATAGGCAACACAATAGTTCAGCTCTGAATTCTCCAAGCAAAGCTTCTCATTTTGTAGTTGTAGTTCCCTTTTGTTCTTGTTTTTAGAAAACCCATATTCTTTGAGAAGCAGTTCAATGGTTTTTCGGAGGTTTTCGTTCTCATCTTTGAATTCCCTCACTTGCTGGCGAAGGTTTTCATTCTCTTCCATCACATCACCACTGGAAATGGAGGGGGACTCAGACATTTTTGTAATTTAACTAAAGTTAAAATCTACTACTACTTACAACAGTGCTAACTGTGTTCCTTGTTCACTTCAAAAAAAGTGTCTCAAATTACAGTCAAGCGTATAAGCTGTTTGCCTCTTCAGTGAGGTTGTAACTGAATGGACACAGGGTTTGGGTTACTTATATAGATTTCAGATCAAAGGAATTCTAATAGAATGTGATGAGTCATGCTGATGTCATAAGAAACATGTGATGTCACAATGAACATGTCAGATGAAATGATGGAAAAAATAACAATAGCATTGTCTGGTAAATTGATTAATGATTCCATGATCTTTGAACCTGTAATGGACTTTATTAAAAAATGTAACAAGTGAATAAAATGTTTTTAGATAAATGTGTATTTTAATGAAAATTTGCTGAGCTCTTTTGTGCAGGATTGTTATGTGTGCATTGTGCCACATTTAAATCTGGCACAATGTAGACTTTACTTTAAAAATAAAGTAAAACAATTTATGATAAAGTTTAAAAAGTTCTTTATTGGCCTTTCACTGCTCTAATTTCTGAAAGACAGAAATTAGAAATTTGTATCAGCAGTGTCATCCTCTGAATGCTTCATCACACTGTGAGTTATGTTTTTATCCTTCAAGACTGAGCTGATGGAGAACAGGTTTTTTTTTTTATGTATTTATTTTACTTAAATTCACCAAGTCATCATCATTACCTCAACTTGAGTTCATAGATGATCCAGTTTTAGTTTTTTTGTTATTAAATGTCCCCCTCTGTCCCTACACGTGAAACCCTGTTAAAAATCAAGATTGCTCTAAACGATCCAAGGACATATAAATGTCATCTGTGTGTGTAGCAATTTCTTAAATAAGCATATTAAATAATATTAAATTAATGCACAGTTGAAAGGATTCAGGTCTTTTCTACCTTTTTTTTTTTTTTTTTTAATTCAGTCATATTGTATGATTCTTTCATTTTCTGTAATTCTCTATCATTTTTTTTGCCTGAAGAACATATTGAGGAGCCAGGATTTTGTGATGCATTTGAGCTTTTTCCTGCTGAAAGTCGCTTTGCAGCTCACACATGCTTTGATTTTCCTGTCTGAAAAATATTTGCAGACCAGTGCTTTACTGAAAAGACATCTGGTTATAAGCTCATGTTTTACCAACTAATGTTTTATATGACAGACCTAAAACTCACACTTTTGCTCTGATAAACAGTTCGGCTACATTCTCACATCATATCGTTTATTTGCTGGGTGTGACAACTAAGTACCCCTTCAAAGGACGTTTTGGTAACAGCAGCTAACGGTGTCAAAAACAGCAGCACTTACTGAGAGAAATCCTGAAGAACTCAGCTCAGTATCATTGTCATCAGACAGAAGTAAGCTTCTTTAACAAAGTAACAGAAACACACCGGCCATCTGCAGTCATTATGGGGTACAGAGGGTTAAGTCTGACATCACCATCTTCAAATTCCTCAAATATGAGCGATCCCTCTCATGTACTCATTTTTAATCTTGTTCATTCTGCTTACTTTATATGAATATGGTAGCATTTTCAATTCCTCCACTTCCGCCTCGACTTCCTGTCTTTCTGTTAGTGGCACCATGTCCAAACCATGGATGACAGCAGCTCTGACTATCACTTTCTAAGTCTTCCCTTTTATGTCTTGCTGCTCATTCATCATGCTTACACCTGTCACAAGTCACCACTAATACTTGTCTTCATCCTGTCTGCATCCTCTTTTTTACGTCTCTTCTGGACTGTCCATTGCTTAGGATGGTTGACCCCAGATATTTAAACGCATCTACCTTTGCTACCTTTGTTCTTTGCAACTTTACTGTTACACCTGCTCTCTCTAATTCACACTCGTGTATTCTGACCTTCGTTCCTCTTGTCTCCAGTGTATACCATCACGTCTCCAGGCTCTTTTACACCTGCTCCTTATTCTTCTACAGATCACAATGTCATCTGCAAATATCAGGTATACCATGGCCTTGTGCGACTCGAACCAAAATGAGTACATTTAATCCAAAGCAAATAACCCCAGGCAAACAGATAAGTGTGGGTGAGGAGCTGGCTAAGATGGGACAATGACTTTTAGCCATTTTTCCCTGTGAAGGAAAAAAGATTTCAAACTTGCATGTATATCTTCTCGCCAATAGTATTAGATACAAATAAGGCTTTCATGAAAACACTGAATAAAAATGATACATATTTGCTAAATTAGGATAAAATAGAAGGCACAGAGTGATACTAAATGGAGAGCCATTTGTAAACCGTAAGAGTCTCTTCTAAGGGAACAAAGAGCAAAAACAGCCAAACAGCAGCTACATTAAAGTATTTAAAGTTAATTTAAATGAAATAAAGAAATGCAACTAAAGTGGGGTACAAAAAACTTAAAACCACAGATACAGATAAGAACACACTGTCTCACTAAAGTAGCATATTCTCCAAACCTTTGTTAAAATCAAATAAGCAAACAGTACAAAGCTTTAAACTGTTTCACAATTTCTTTTTATTTTATCATGAAATTATGTTAAAGCTCATGCTAAGAAAAGTTTCCAACTGAGTTCAAGAAAATGGAGAAAACCTCCATTAATCTTATAATCAACCATACAAAGAAGATGGAAAAGCAATAGAGAATGCACTGATGCATGCTCAGGCATCCAGGTAAGTAAATCCCAAAAGGCTGAATCTGTTGATCTGGACGTAGCGTTTTCAATGGGAGAAACATTCTCCTTCAGTCACTTGGATGAGTGAGGAAACATTTCTCCCACTGAAAACGCTACGTCCAGATCAACAGATTCAACCTTTTGGAATCTAGAATGCAAATGATGGTTGATAAATAGCTATGTATGCAATGTGACCACTGGCTAAGTTAGGCCAATGCATAGCCAGTGGCCTCAAGGAACTTTATATTGCATGGTAAAGACCCTGCAATATAAAAGAAACCCCAAACAATCTAACGATCCCCTCTGAGCAAGCACTTGGCGACAGCGGGAAGGAAAAACTCCCTTTTAAGAGGAAGAAACCTTCGGAAGAACCAGGCTCAGGAAGGGGCAGCCATCTTCCACGACTGGTTGGGGCATAGATGGTACAAAACATGGACATAGCTTGTTCGTTGGAAACTTGAAGCCAATACAGAAGAACCTTAAGTGTACATTCAGTCTGAAGTCTACCAGATGGCAACAGCTAGCCTGATGCAAACCTATAGAAATCTATAGGAAAACAGCTTTCTTTCTTGATCCACTCCTCCTTAGCACATCTGGTTTTTGAAGACTGGAGTTGGACACCCCTGTTCTATATTGTCTATGGGGCTTGAGGGGAAAGAGTTGTAGTGGTGTATATACATGGGATGTCGAAAGATGGGAGTGGGGAAGAAATGCTCCGTTCCCCTTACTTACTGCAAACTGCCTTTCAGAAATGGGGATAGATGTAGTCAGAAAATGCAAAATACAAGGCAGCACCTTGGAGCCATGTTGTCCATCCCCCATGATCCTCCACGTCTCTGGGTTGAAACGTCTGCTCTTGTGGAGTTTCCATGTGAGATGAACTTTCTGTAGGGATGTCCTTGTTTTTCTCCTCCAGGTCTGTAGTTTCGCTTGTTTTAATCCTCTCTTCCTTTTCAGTTGACTCATTGGATTCAGGTGTGAGCTCAAAACTACTTTGATGGGGTTCACCTTTATCAAGCTCTTGCATTTCTTTTTGCAGAGGCTGTTCATTTTGTCTCATTTCCTTCTGACAATCAGCCAACTTTTTGGTAAGCTCCTGGACTTCCTGTTCCAGAGCGTTGTTTTGTTCCTTTATTCTGTTACTCTCTTCTTCAAAGGATTTGAGTCCTTGCAAAACAGATTTGAGCTCCTTAACTTCTTCCTGAATAGCAATGTTTTTTGCTTCAATTTCTTGTTTCAGGTCTTGGTTTTGATTGTTCAGAGACTCATTTTCCTGTTTTGATTCCTCATACAGTTCCTTAAAATCTTTGAAATTTTCCAGGCTTGCGTTTGCCTCATGGATGTCATTTTGAAGAGCCTGGATTTGCTGTCTCATTTTATCTTTTTCATTTTGAAAAGTCTGTTTCAAGTCAAACATGCTCTGTATTATAGCATCATTGTCTAATCTGTATGCCTGGTTGTCCCTTTGGAGATCTTCAACTTTTTCCTGCAATGCCAGCTTCGCCATTTCATACTCTTCGTGTTTACAAGGCATTTTTAAGTTGTTTTTAAGTTGCTCCAGAGCACTTTTCCATTCTTGATCATTTTGTTCATAAGCACTCTCCTTTGCTTGAACTTGTTGTCTCAAAGCTTGATTTTCACACTGCAAATTGGCAACACAATTGTTCAGCTCTGAATTCTCCAAGCAAAGCTTCTCATTTTGTAGTTGTAGTTCCCTTTTTTTCTTGTTTTTAGAAAACCCATATTCTTTGAGAAGCAGTTCAATGGTTTTTCGGAGGTTTTCGTTCTCATCTTTGAATTCCCTCACTTGCTGGCGAAGGTTTTCATTCTCTTCCATCACATCACCACTGGAAATGGAGGGGGACTCAGACATTTTTGTAATTTAACTAAAGTTAAAATCTACTACTACTTACAACAGTGCTAACTGTGTTCCTTGTTCACTTCAAAAAAAGTGTCTCAAATTACAGTCAAGCGTATAAGCTGTTTGCCTCTTCAGTGAGGTTGTAACTGAATGGACACAGGGTTTGGGTTACTTATATAGATTTCAGATCAAAGGAATTCTAATAGAATGTGATGAGTCATGCTGATGTCATAAGAAACATGTGATGTCACAATGAACATGTCAGATGAAATGATGGAAAAAATAACAATAGCATTGTCTGGTAAATTGATTAATGATTCCATGATCTTTGAACCTGTAATGGACTTTATTAAAAAATGTAACAAGTGAATAAAATGTTTTTAGATAAATGTGTATTTTAATGAAAATTTGCTGAGCTCTTTTGTGCAGGATTGTTATGTGTGCATTGTGCCACATTTAAATCTGGCACAATGTAGACTTTACTTTAAAAATAAAGTAAAACAATTTATGATAAAGTTTAAAAAGTTCTTTATTGGCCTTTCACTGCTCTAATTTCTGAAAGACAGAAATTAGAAATTTGTATCAGCAGTGTCATCCTCTGAATGCTTCATCACACTGTGAGTTATGTTTTTATCCTTCAAGACTGAGCTGATGGAGAACAGTTTTTTTTTTATGTATTTATTTTACTTAAATTCACCAAGTCATCATCATTACCTCAACTTGAGTTCATAGATGATCCAGTTTTAGTTTTTTTGTTATTAAATGTCCCCCTCTGTCCCTACACGTGAAACCCTGTTAAAAATCAAGATTGCTCTAAACGATCCAAGGACATATAAATGTCATCTGTGTGTGTAGCAATTTCTTAAATAAGCATATTAAATAATATTAAATTAATGCACAGTTGAAAGGATTCAGGTCTTTTCTACCTTTTTTTTTTTTTTTTAATTCAGTCATATTGTATGATTCTTTCATTTTCTGTAATTCTCTATCATTTTTTTTGCCTGAAGAACATATTGAGGAGCCAGGATTTTGTGATGCATTTGAGCTTTTTCCTGCTGAAAGTCGCTTTGCAGCTCACACATGCTTTGATTTTCCTGTCTGAAAAATATTTGCAGACCAGTGCTTTACTGAAAAGACATCTGGTTATAAGCTCATGTTTTACCAACTAATGTTTTATATGACAGACCTAAAACTCACACTTTTGCTCTGATAAACAGTTCGGCTACATTCTCACATCATATCGTTTATTTGCTGGGTGTGACAACTAAGTACCCCTTCAAAGGACGTTTTGGTAACAGCAGCTAACGGTGTCAAAAACAGCAGCACTTACTGAGAGAAATCCTGAAGAACTCAGCTCAGTATCATTGTCATCAGACAGAAGTAAGCTTCTTTAACAAAGTAACAGAAACACACCGGCCATCTGCAGTCATTATGGGGTACAGAGGGTTAAGTCTGACATCACCATCTTCAAATTCCTCAAATATGAGCGATCCCTCTCATGTACTCATTTTTAATCTTGTTCATTCTGCTTACTTTATATGAATATGGTAGCATTTTCAATTCCTCCACTTCCGCCTCGACTTCCTGTCTTTCTGTTAGTGGCACCATGTCCAAACCATGGATGACAGCAGCTCTGACTATCACTTTCTAAGTCTTCCCTTTTATGTCTTGCTGCTCATTCATCATGCTTACACCTGTCACAAGTCACCACTAATACTTGTCTTCATCCTGTCTGCATCCTCTTTTTTACGTCTCTTCTGGACTGTCCATTGCTTAGGATGGTTGACCCCAGATATTTAAACGCATCTACCTTTGCTACCTTTGTTCTTTGCAACTTTACTGTTACACCTGCTCTCTCTAATTCACACTCGTGTATTCTGACCTTCGTTCCTCTTGTCTCCAGTGTATACCATCACGTCTCCAGGCTCTTTTACACCTGCTCCTTATTCTTCTACAGATCACAATGTCATCTGCAAATATCAGGTATACCATGGCCTTGTGCGACTCGAACCAAAATGAGTACATTTAATCCAAAGCAAATAACCCCAGGCAAACAGATAAGTGTGGGTGAGGAGCTGGCTAAGATGGGACAATGACTTTTAGCCATTTTTCCCTGTGAAGGAAAAAAGATTTCAAACTTGCATGTATATCTTCTCGCCAATAGTATTAGATACAAATAAGGCTTTCATGAAAACACTGAATAAAAATGATACATATTTGCTAAATTAGGATAAAATAGAAGGCACAGAGTGATACTAAATGGAGAGCCATTTGTAAACCGTAAGAGTCTCTTCTAAGGGAACAAAGAGCAAAAACAGCCAAACAGCAGCTACATTAAAGTATTTAAAGTTAATTTAAATGAAATAAAGAAATGCAACTAAAGTGGGGTACAAAAAACTTAAAACCACAGATACAGATAAGAACACACTGTCTCACTAAAGTAGCATATTCTCCAAACCTTTGTTAAAATCAAATAAGCAAACAGTACAAAGCTTTAAACTGTTTCACAATTTCTTTTTATTTTATCATGAAATTATGTTAAAGCTCATGCTAAGAAAAGTTTCCAACTGAGTTCAAGAAAATGGAGAAAACCTCCATTAATCTTATAATCAACCATACAAAGAAGATGGAAAAGCAATAGAGAATGCACTGATGCATGCTCAGGCATCCAGGTAAGTAAATCCCAAAAGGCTGAATCTGTTGATCTGGACGTAGCGTTTTCAATGGGAGAAACATTCTCCTTCAGTCACTTGGATGAGTGACTGAGGGAGAAACATTCTCCTTCAGTCACTTGGATGAGTGAGGAAACATTTCTCCCACTGAAAACGCTACGTCCAGATCAACAGATTCAACCTTTTGGAATCTAGAATGCAAATGATGGTTGATAAATAGCTATGTATGCAATGTGACCACTGGCTAAGTTAGGCCAATGCATAGCCAGTGGCCTCAAGGAACTTTATATTGCATGGTAAAGACCCTGCAATATAAAAGAAACCCCAAACAATCTAACGATCCCCTCTGAGCAAGCACTTGGCGACAGCGGGAAGGAAAAACTCCCTTTTAAGAGGAAGAAACCTTCGGAAGAACCAGGCTCAGGAAGGGGCAGCCATCTTCCACGACTGGTTGGGGCATAGATGGTACAAAACATGGACATAGCTTGTTCGTTGGAAACTTGAAGCCAATACAGAAGAACCTTAAGTGTACATTCAGTCTGAAGTCTACCAGATGGCAACAGCTAGCCTGATGCAAACCTATAGAAATCTATAGGAAAACAGCTTTCTTTCTTGATCCACTCCTCCTTAGCACATCTGGTTTTTGAAGACTGGAGTTGGACACCCCTGTTCTATATTGTCTATGGGGCTTGAGGGGAAAGAGTTGTAGTGGTGTATATACATGGGATGTCGAAAGATGGGAGTGGGGAAGAAATGCTCCGTTCCCCTTACTTACTGCAAACTGCCTTTCAGAAATGGGGATAGATGTAGTCAGAAAATGCAAAATACAAGGCAGCACCTTGGAGCCATGTTGTCCATCCCCCATGATCCTCCACGTCTCTGGGTTGAAACGTCTGCTCTTGTGGAGTTTCCATGTCAGATGAACTTTCTGTAGGGATGTCCTTGTTTTTCTCCTCCAGGTCTGTAGTTTCGCTTGTTTTAATCCTCTCTTCCTTTTCAGTTGACTCATTGGATTCAGGTGTGAGCTCAAAACTACTTTGATGGGGTTCACCTTTATCAAGCTCTTGCATTTCTTTTTGCAGAGGCTGTTCATTTTGTCTCATTTCCTTCTGACAATCAGCCAACTTTTTGGTAAGCTCCTGGACTTCCTGTTCCAGAGCGTTGTTTTGTTCCTTTATTCTGTTACTCTCTTCTTCAAAGGATTTGAGTCCTTGCAAAACAGATTTGAGCTCCTTAACTTCTTCCTGAATAGCAATGTTTTTTGCTTCAATTTCTTGTTTCAGGTCTTGGTTTTGATTGTTCAGAGACTCATTTTCCTGTTTTGATTCCTCATACAGTTCCTTAAAATCTTTGAAATTTTCCAGGCTTGCGTTTGCCTCATGGATGTCAGTTTGGAGAGCCTGGATTTGCTGTCTCATTTTATCTTTTTCATTTTGAAAAGTCTGTTTCAGGTCACACATGCTCTGTATTATAGCATCATTTTCTGACCTGAGTGCCTGGTTGTCCGTTTGGAGATCTTTAACTTTTTCCTGCAATGCCAGCTTCTCCATTTCATACTCTTCGTGTTTACAAGGCATTTTTAAGTTGTTTTTAAGTTGCTCCAGAGCACTTTTCCATTCTTGATCATTTTGTTCATAAGCACTCTCCTTTGCTTGAACTTGTTGTCTGAAAGCTTGATTTTCACAGTGCAAATAGGCAACACAATAGTTCAGCTCTGAATTCTCCAAGCAAAGCTTCTCATTTTGTAGTTGTAGTTCCCTTTTGTTCTTGTTTTTAGAAAACCCATATTCTTTGAGAAGCAGTTCAATGGTTTTTCGGAGGTTTTCGTTCTCATCTTTGAATTCCCTCACTTGCTGGCGAAGGTTTTCATTCTCTTCCATCACATCACTGGAAATGGAGGGGGACTCAGACATTTTTGTAATTTAACTAAAGTTAAAATCTACTACTACTTACAACAGTGCTAACTGTGTTCCCTCACTGTAAAAAAAAATCCGTAAAAATACAGTACAATCTACTGTATAAACGTGAAGGAATTTTCCGTATTAGTCATTTACAGGTATTTTTCTGTATTTCTCAACTACTGCAATGCATTGTGGGAAAAAGAACCTGAAAAGGAGGGAAAAGTAAGCGCAAGAGCAGCCATTAGGCTTCTTTCAGGCTTCATCTGGATTTTGGATTCTGAAGTTGGAGAAACTGCCTTCAAATTTCTGTGGTAAGTATTAAAACTCATGTTTCGTTTTATTAAAATAATGTTTTTCAAAAGACTCCGTGTTTTTATTTAGAAAGAATTGTTAATTTATTTGTTAACTGGTTTCGGCTGTCTCCAGACAAGTCAGGAATATTTTGCTGACTCATTTTTTAAAATAATTGTTATTTAGGTTTAACATGACTTAAGCTTTATTTTAATTAATGTTAAAATAATTTTTACTGTGATACCACCAGTTTTGCCCTTCAGTGGCTGAACCAGTTTTCATAAATATTATAGTTAGCTGTCTGTGTCTCTCAGGGTATTACACAGCTGTGACTGCTAACTAGCTAATTAGCGAAAGTCAGCGATGTGGCTAACTGGGAAAGTGAGAACTTCATGGTTCTAGAAATTATTCTAGGACTCTAATAAGTACTGTATCAATACCTGTGTTTTACAGTTGGCTCTACTGTACACTTTAAAGGGTTTCAGGCAAAGTTACACTAACCCTAGTTTAAGCCTCAGACCTTCCTGGCTGACGCTAGCAAATGCTAATGTTAGCCTCTGATTTGGGCTGCTAAAGTAAAGACTTTTAGCTAGCTGACCAGCATAGATTATTTCGGTGGTTAACAGACTGTAGTGGTAAAATTATTGAAAGTATAGTTTCACCTTAGCACATTTACAATTACAGTATGTCTATTTTGTAGCACATAGAAATGTTTAGTTAATATTTACAGACAGACACATTTTCCCTGTAACTGTGTTTTTACTCCAACATTTGTTGAAAATGTAATTTATGAAATGCTGAGCAGCATTTCTTGTATGTGGAATATTTTTGTCACCCCACTGTGCTAATGTGATTAAATACTAAAAATTATTACTAAAAAAATTCAATAATAAATCAATAATAACTATTTCTTGATTGAACTATAATGTAAGCGCAGTGCTGGTGTGCAGGGGCTCTATATGCCTTGTCTATATCAAGCTTTTAGCCAAATATAAGCAGAGATATTTGTATCTTTCTTAAAAATCCAGATCCTTACAGATTATTTGAGAAATGGATCAACAGCTATCACTACTTGAAGCACTTTAAGTCCTGCAGTGGAAAAATATCCCTTATTTCACCTTTGATCACACACTTTGGTTTTCCAGTGCAGAGCAATGGCCAAGAAAAGGAAAGACTTCCCCGAGTGAAAAAAAAGATGAAGATACAAGCTGGTGATGATCCAGAGCAGCTGGTCTCAGGAAATGAAGAAAAACCCTGATCACCTTCTCTACAAACACAAGGTGAGTTTAATGTTGTGGTTGATTTAGTTTTTCAAGGTATGTATGTTACTTTAATTATAAACTGCTTTTGTTGCAACAGAATGGTGTTATGTGTATGCAACTCTACGTGAATTATAATCCTTTGTAGGGCTGCGTGATATGACCAAAGTCTCATATCCCAATATAAGACGTATCTCTCCTGATAACGATATATATCACAAAATAGTGCATTTTCTGTCAATTCTGTGATTCTCGGGCAACTCGACTTATGTGAAATGTTTTCAGTTGGGCGTCGTGTACCTGGAGTCGAGTGTTTTGACCGATGCATGAAACTATACATTTTTAGACATGAGTTTAAATGGCCGCCATTTTCTTTCTGAGTATTTATTAGACGGCGTGCTGCAAGGAAAAGCCTGTTCTAACGTTTGAGTCTAAGGATTATTTTGAGCACCTGACGACTCTTTTTTGCTTTTCATTCGTAAACTCTCTCGAAACTCTTTCATGTGATTCTTGTGTAGGTGGTTAAAGAGGTTTGTCGTGTTCGAGTGGTGGTGGGGACCAGTTTGTGGCATAATTTGCATAGTACAGTTTTCTGGGGCGTGTCAGACTTTTCATAACCAAACCATGTCCATGCTACAGAGGTAGCCCCTCATTTAACAATAAGGTCCTCGATTTCTTTTGACTGGTCCTTCTGGTTCTGCCTCATCCTTGCTGGCCATGCTGGTATTCTCTGTGCCTTCATCTGTGTGGTGACTGTAAGCGCCATTTATAGTTACTTGATGTTTTTATTTGAGGTCATTTGTTTGATGCATATTCGGAAATTTTATGTTTGAGAATAATGTATATCATTTCAGTTTAGTTTGAAAAGTCTCAACAGAAACTTGAGCTTTATTGTGAAAGGTTTATGTGGAAAATTAACAAGCGGACGGCGGAGCCACACGATGGTTTTATCCTCATTGTTGGTAACGAAAGTACGCGTAAAAACAGTCACTTGTCCGTCCATAGTGTGGTTATTTTAAGTATAAGAGAAGGAGAGAACTTTAAGAAATAATATAGCAACTACAGTGACCATCAAAACCATGAAAAAAATATTGCCGTAAACAGTTTATTTTGCAACACCACAAAACAAAGAATAGTGTATAATATGAAACGATAGACATTTTTATATCGTAATCTGATATATATCGTCATATTGCACAGCCCTAATCCTTTTTTTGTTTATGTTGTTTATGCTCTAGGTAAAAATTTTTTATAAAAATACAAACTTTTTAAAAATGTCTTGTTGTTTCTCTTTTTTTCCTCAGAATAAATTGCGACTAGTCTCAATGGCTGACACGGAGGAGCAACACAGCGACACGTTAACTCCGACTGCTGCAGTTCCTGTATGAACTGAGCAACTCTTAAAATCCAAGGAAAAGCTGAGTGTATTTTACTTAAAGCTCAGATGGACCTTGATGTACTAACATGCAGGCTGCATTCAGGACTTTGTCACACTGTTATATGAAGAGCGGTAACAAGACTTTGTAGTAATTTGTCTTACTATTGTCTTATTTGTTGTGATTTAGGGTCTGTGCGCACAAGCAGAGGTTTTTGTTTGTAACTGTAACCTCGTTTTCAGAGCCTTGTCTAACATTTAATGGTCATGAAATATGTCAGACTTTTTCCTCTACTTAACCAGCTTAGAGAATTTGAACACCGTGGAGAAAAAGGTGTGCATTAAGGATTTTGAACTATGATGTTTAAGTGTTGTCACTGCTGAGGATTCGTGGACACAGATCCTTATTCACTATGCTGCTGTTTACAGTTTAACTTTTCATCAGAACAAGCACTTCTAATTATACTTTGCTCCTCACTGACAAAACAAGTCCCGTAAATACACTTTTATCTTTAAGTTTGGGACAGTAATCTGTCTTAATTTATTATGTGTTGTAGTTATCATATGGGGAAAAGTCCTGTGGTTATCCATCAGTCCTGTTCGAATAAACCCAAAGTTCAGGAACATCTTCTTTAGATCTGTTCAGTTGTATTCATGTGGCACCACTTAAACAGTCAACAAATTTTGACTCAAGTATGTTATATTGTAAGGTAAAGAGCCCAAAGAGTTAATCTCAGACAAATGTTCACACAAATGTGAATTACATTCACTTCATTAATGAAGTGAATGCAATTCAGTAATCAAAGGTGTTTGGCTATAACTGACTACATGTGTATACTGTATCATAAGTGGACAGAGATGGATGTAAACCACACCTTAACCATTTGGCTGAGGCAAAACTACCACAAGGCAGTGATTCTAACTAAAAGGTACTCTGGATATTATTAAATGTGAACATGTCGTTAAATATGACATTTTTTGTTTGTCAGGTGTCCTGTTTGAAGAAAACACTTGGTAGCCACTTGAATGAATGTAAATAAACACATTTACATGAGGGCAACCTGATTTCAAGGAAATAAAAATGCTCAAATTTGAAAGCTTGTGAGTTATTTTGTTCATGTATCAGCTGTTTAGTAGTTTTATGACAAGATGGATGCTGTCATTATATTTAAGTATAGTGTTTGAGTTAAGGAGAATAAAAGAATATTTAACATTAATTGTACCAATGTTGTTGTGTACGAAGCACAAATTAATTTAAGTTTTAATTTATGAATTTTTGAGTACATGGTGTACTAGGTTGTAATTGCATAGAAATGTACGTTTAAGGATATAAAGAACTATATTTAATGAGTTACAGTGAAAAGAAGTGCTTGGAAATAGTAATATAAACAGAAATTTCAATTTTTCTATTAACGGAAAATATCAGTTAATGATACAGAAAATATACTGTGAATAAACGGAATTTTCTGTTTTATAGCTGAAGGAAATGTCCGTAAATAGTACAGAGAGTATACTGTAAATCTACAGAATTTTCCGTTTTATCATTTACAGAAAGGTCTGTCAAACCTCCGTAAAAAAACGGAAAATGTACTGGCAGAAAATTACCAGGACATTTTCTGTTTTTCTACGGAATATTTTTTTACAGTGTTGTTCACTTCAAAAAAGTGTCTCAAATTACAGTCAAGCGTATAAGCTGTTTGCCTCTTCAGTGAGGTTGTAACTGAATGGACACAGGGTTTGGGTTACTTATATAGATTTCAGATCAAAGGAATTCTAATAGAATGTGATGAGTCATGCTGATGTCACAATGAACATGTCAGATGAAATGATGGAAAAAATAACAATAGCATTGTCTGGTAAATTGATTAATGATTCCATGATCTTTGAACCTGTAATGGACTTTATTAAAAAATGTAACAAGTGAATAAAATGTTTTTAGATAAATGTGTATTTTAATGAAAATTTGCTGAGCTCTTTTGTGCAGGATTGTTATGTGTGCATTGTGCCACATTTAAATCTGGCACAATGTAGACTTTACTTTAAAAATAAAGTAAAACAATTTATGATAAAGTTTAAAAAGTTCTTTATTGGCCTTTCACTGCTCTAATTTCTGAAAGACAGAAATTAGAAATTTGTATCAGCAGTGTCATCCTCTGAATGCTTCATCACACTGTGAGTTATGTTTTTATCCTTCAAGACTGAGCTGATGGAGAACAGGTTTTTTTTTATGTATTTATTTTACTTAAATTCACCAAGTCATCATCATTACCTCAACTTGAGTTCATAGATGATCCAGTTTTAGTTTTTTTGTTATTAAATGTCCCCCTCTGTCCCTACACACTGAAAAAAGTGATATTGTCTCCTTTTAAATATAGCATATTATATTTTGGTATATCTTTTCAATTCAAATGAGTAATTCCTGTCTACATATATAATTCGAGTAACTCCAGAATACATTCCCTGCGTTTTAATCCAATTAATTTTAGTTAATTAAATGTAGCTCAAAATGCTTAAGTATGTTTTTCATAGCCTCCTGCTGGGCCATTTTGCGCATGCGTTAGGACAGGCCACCATTTTGCACGCGGACTGAAGAAGCGGACTCTTTGTGTGCTGCAAGCGGGCTCAAGTTAATCGCACAACTTCATATAAAGGTGGTCTAGCTTCGGTAAGTAAACCTTTTACGGTCGTTTTTGTTTTATTTTTTTTACCTCAGTCAAAGCATGTTGACTCTTTAAGACGTGTGCACATGGAGAAAGAAGTCTAAGTAGTTGTACACCTCTGAACTTTGTCATGAATTTGACTTAAGCTAGCTATGTGCTCTATTAGCTACTGCTCTATTAAAAGAGTAATTGTATTGATGCGTTAAAATGTCATATGTTTTTAGCTTAGTTCTTGTGGCACACTTTGTACTAACAAATTATGGAACGAGGCAATTTCTCTGTAGTTAGCTGTAAAGTTCACTGTACAGTCGCCTGCAGTTTTAAGTTGAGAAATCGTCCCTCCCGCCACAACATTGGCATTAAGGAATAGTCGGGCGGGGGAGGGGGCTTCTGAACGCACCTGCACAGTCAGGGGTGCAGTAGGAAATAAGTAGGATTGGCGTTGCACAACGTCCTTTGTGCAGAAAAAAATAATGGTTGTAAACTGTGGAGGAGAATAACTCAGTGGTTGCCAAAAATGTGAGATCAAAAGGCACTGAGAGTGATGTTTGTCAGAACTGAAATTAACTCAGAAAAGAAGTTGCTTCACTTGATAGAGCTGTTGAGTGCAAGACCTGTCAGCGGTCTGGTTTAGCATTTAAAGCCTCGCTACGTGCTTCCAAACCGCTGCATTTAATCTCAGAGAAAACTAACACAGAGAAGTAAAGCAAGTGTGTAAGTTCATCTCTTTATGTTTGCATAGTATTTCCATGTTGAGCTTAACAACCGATGTATGGAGCCACAGCTGGACTGGCTGTCGGAGTTTTGTATTGAGGGGGAAAGGAAGCGATTTGTTTTATACTTCAGCTAGAATGAAAAAAGACACAAAGCTGGAGTTATTCGGTGTCTTCATGCTGAACAGCTAAAACTTCTTCCCTCATTCTCCCCCCTCCCTCTCCTGTTGCTACTTCAATCATGAAACTGATCGATTATCAGCTGATCGGCTTTTCTGTCGCTAGTCTCTCTCATTTGTTAGTCACCCAGTTTGCGCTAGAAAGAGGAAAACGGCAGATAAACAACAGCAGCACGTTTAAGCTTGATAAGCTGTTGCTAGAATTTTTTTTACTTCTAGTATCCGCTTATGTTTTCTGGAGCCACAGCCGTAATAGCTGCTGGTCATGATAGTTTGGATATGTGGTGAGAAGGAAACATGAAGGTGAAACCAGGAGAAGTTTTTACTGAATCATTAGAGCTGAACAGGTAATGAAGAAACAGGTTTACATTTTAGGTCACATGAATGAGTTGAAGGGAAGTTATGAACTGTTTATGAGAGACAAATAACACCAGGATCCTTTTCTATGTAGCTGACATCTGGTAACTGTGCAGGGGCGGATCTAGCAAAGTTTTGCCAGGGGGCCAGGTAGGGCATTAACAGGGAAAGGGAGACACAAAGACATAATTTTCTTTCTTATTCTCATTTAAAATGTCTAGCTTTTAATAAATAATTATTCTAAATCTTACTACCAAAGTGGTGATCTGGTTAAATGTATAGAGATCCATTATTGTATGTAGTAAATATTAAGTCTAATATATGCCCTAGTAATAGTAGTACATATAGCACTTTTTCCTTTGGGAAGGTACGCTGTCTGCGCTGTCTGCAACTGTATTGAAGAAAAATGTTGAATCAAATTATTATAGAAAAATAATTGATTTCTGTGCATTAAAGTAGATTACGTCAATTAAGCATTATCAGGCGAAGGGTGCGGGGTGGTTTCCTAATATTTTTGCTGGGAGTTGGCAGTCCTATTAGTTAGTTTAATATTTCTATGTACTGTTTAGAATACCTGAATAAGGAGGATGGTGTAAGTTTTTTAGGTTGATCAGTATTGCTGAAGTATAAAATATTTTGGGTGCAGTGTATTTTTTGCATACAGGTATAACAGAATAGCTTTAATGTTTTGTTTTTAAAACTGAGTATGAACTTATACAAAATGCAGCAAAATATTTATAAAAACAGTTTTATTTATTATAAAATACACTATATCGGATTCATATCGGCATCGGCAGATAATCAAATTTATGATATCGGTATCGGACATAAAAAAGTGGTATCGTGCCATCTGTAGTTTGCACAGAGGCACAAGTAAGATTTGTTTTGTTACAAGGGAGTATCATGAAGTAATGCACTAATGGCTTGGAAACGGTAATTGTTTGTCTTTCTAAAGTTTTTTTTTTTTTATTTGTCTTCCTTTTCTGGCAGATTTTCTTCCCCTTATGTGTTACTGTTTATTCAAGAAGATGGTGTTATTTTGGTAAGTACATGCAAATTCCTTACATATTTATCACAACAGTATTTGTCACAGTATTGCAGGGACAAGTTTATCTATCTCATCTTAAGGGTTCTTGTGATTATTAATATTGATATTAATTAATATCAATTAATATATGATTAAATTTCTTTTATCCAGGACAAAAGAAAAAAAAAACTTGCGAAAGTGAAATGAAAAACAGGAATTTAGTTCTTGTGAGTTAAGAGGATGCAGAGCATAGGGTTAGATGGAGGTGGATCATTCACTGTGGTGATCCCTGAAGGAAACAGCCAAGAGAAAAAGGATCAGATTGCAAAAAAAAATGTGGTTTGTTTGCATACATGAGTCTTTACGGTACCCACAGGACTCCTGAAGTATAAGTACTCTGAAGTTTGCAGAGCAATTTCAGAGATGTTTGGGGCTTACATGGCAAGCATGTTTTTAGTTGCACATCTAAATTTTCTCTGCTCTCTGTTGCTGATGGCAGAGTTCTGCCCCGCTGACCTCACAGGTGAGACACTCCCACCAGTGGACAAAGAGCACAGGAAAATGTGTTGCCAACCACCTGAAACAGACAAATATCTGCTTTTTAAAACCCTTTAAACCCGTTAAATGGACTGATGCCATTCATTTCTTCTTTGATTAACAGTAGTAACATCCTTCATGCACTCTATACTAACCCATATGATAATCATGCTTTATGAAGTGATGGCAATTGCATTGTAGCATTTAATGAAGAAATAACAAAATAATCATACCAATGATTAAGCACCAGTCTTCTTTTTTCTCTCTGTGTGTGTGTGTGTGTGTGTGTGTGTGTGTGTGTGTGTGTGTGTGTGTGTGTGATACAGGTAAATGCTGAATTCCAGTGTATTACAACACTTCAACTGGAGATGACCTTCGCGGCACAGTTAGACAGAATTACACCTCAGTTGATGACAGTTTTCCAGAAGAAGGGCGGTGTTTCTGGGCAGAAACTTGCCCACCACTTGCAGATCATGCAAGAGGTAAATCTGAATATTGCAAATTCTATTTGGATTTCTTTTGTCTTAAGTGGCAGGTCACTGGTGAGTCCAATAAGCCGTTTTAGGTGACCAGCCAAGCAATCTAAATTTTGAAATTTCATATATAAATTTTATTTACTATGTTTGAACTGACATATGATAAAATTTACTTATTGCGAATGTCAGACATTGTTCTTTTTTCCAAATTGGTTTAATCAGCAACTCTCTTTAAACAGGCTGAAAGTGATGTTAAAGTGAAAAGGGAAGCAGTTCTCAGGGCACTTTGCCTCTACCTTGGTGAAGAGGACGGAAGCCTTATTCGGGAGTTCTTTGTAAGTCATTTAAGTCATTGTAAGCAAGTCATCTATACACACACTTTTTAGATAGATATCTGTGTGTGTGTGTGTGTGTGTGTGTGTGTGTGTGTGTGTGTGTGTGTGTGTGTGTGTATTACACACACACACACACACACACAAACGACTAGATTGGAATTTAATTGTAGAGTTAATTGTTTTTTCTTTTACCTTTTTATTAAATGTTTAGGACATTGAAGGAGATGATATCCAGAGAGACCTGAAGAAGCACACCATGGGCATTTATGTCATCAACAGGGAGGATGGACAAAATGGACATTATGATGACATTGGAATATTTGTTGAAGGGGAGATGGTCATGGACAACATTGGATCTCTGGCGCAAGCTTGTGCATTGATGCTTGGAGTAATCTATGCACTAAACCTAGCCTTCCCCAAGGAATTGAAGGACTATTATGAATTCATTTAGAAAGTGTTGATGGGATTCGATGGTGAAAAGCTCTCCCCCAAAGTCTTTGGGCTGAAGAACAAAATTGCTACTGGATAGGAAGATTTCTAAAATAACACATCAAGAGAATGCTGTTATGTAAATTACCAATGACTGGTGCTCTTGTGAATAGGAGTGAAACTCTTGTACAACCATCATTTGTTCTGTGTTATGTTTCGATTGAACATTTTAACTTTCAATAATGAATGTTTCACGTGTGGTACATTTGAGTAGCTTGAAGAGCAACTTTGTAATTATTCAGTTATAGCTGCTGCCCTGCGTATAATCAGTGTTAACTCAACCGGATAAAAAAAACAAAACCATTCATGATTACCACACTGCAGCACACTGGTAACACTTTAAAGACTATTAATTGTTTTGAAGCGAGTATGTTAGGTCAGAAAATATGTAAAACATTCAGAATCTTCAAGGAAGGACTAGAATGGAAAGACAGTGGTCAATAAGCAGTAAGGAAAACACAAGTTTAATTTTAAGTCTAATTACCTTATTAAAATGCAATTTCTAAATATGGATCGCAGAACAGCAGGTCTGAAACTGGTTAGTTTGTGGATGCATCAGTTTCTAATTGTGATACATTATACTGCTGGTAGTGTTTTATTCTTTTATGTAAGGAGTTTGGTTTTCAGTCTGAAGTCTACCAGATGGCAACAGCTAGCCTGATGCAAACCTATAGAAATCTATAGGAAAACAGCTTTCTTTCTTGATCCACTCCTCCTTAGCACATCTGGTTTTTGAAGACTGGAGTTGGACACCCCTGTTCTATATTGTCTATGGGGCTTGAGGGGAAAGAGTTGTAGTGGTGTATATACATGGGATGTCGAAAGATGGGAGTGGGGAAGAAATGCTCCGTTCCCCTTACTTACTGCAAACTGCCTTTCAGAAATGGGGATAGATGTAGTCAGAAAATGCAAAATACAAGGCAGCACCTTGGAGCCATGTTGTCCATCCCCCATGATCCTCCACGTCTCTGGGTTGAAACGTCTGCTCTTGTGGAGTTTCCATGTGAGATGAACTTTCTGTAGGGATGTCCTTGTTTTTCTCCTCCAGGTCTGTAGTTTCGCTTGTTTTAATCCTCTCTTCCTTTTCAGTTGACTCATTGGATTCAGGTGTGAGCTCAAAACTACTTTGATGGGGTTCACCTTTATCAAGCTCTTGCATTTCTTTTTGCAGAGGCTGTTCATTTTGTCTCATTTCCTTCTGACAATCAGCCAACTTTTTGGTAAGCTCCTGGACTTCCTGTTCCAGAGCGTTGTTTTGTTCCTTTATTCTGTTACTCTCTTCTTCAAAGGATTTGAGTCCTTGCAAAACAGATTTGAGCTCCTTAACTTCTTCCTGAATAGCAATGTTTTTTGCTTCAATTTCTTGTTTCAGGTCTTGGTTTTGATTGTTCAGAGACTCATTTTCCTGTTTTGATTCCTCATACAGTTCCTTAAAATCTTTGAAATTTTCCAGGCTTGCGTTTGCCTCATGGATGTCAGTTTGGAGAGCCTGGATTTGCTGTCTCATTTTAACTTCTTCATTTTGAAAAGTCTGTTTCAGGTCACACATGCTCTGTATTATAGCATCATTTTCTGACCTGAGTGCCTGGTTGTCCCTTTGGAGATCTTCAACTTTTTCCTGCAATGCCAGCTTCTCCATTTCATACTCTTCGTGTTTACAAGGCATTTTTAAGTTGTTTTTAAGTTGCTCCAGAGCACTTTTCCATTCTTGATCATTTTGTTCATAAGCACTCTCCTTTGCTTGAACTTGTTGTCTCAAAGCTTGATTTTCACACTGCAAATTGGCAACACAATTGTTCAGCTCTGAATTCTCCAAGCAAAGCTTCTCATTTTGTAGTTGTAGTTCCCTTTTTTTCTTGTTTTTAGAAAACCCATATTCTTTGAGAAGCAGTTCAATGGTTTTTCGGAGGTTTTCGTTCTCATCTTTGAATTCCCTCACTTGCTGGCGAAGGTTTTCATTCTCTTCCATCACATCACTGGAAATGGAGGGGGACTCAGACATTTTTGTAATTTAACTAAAGTTAAAATCTACTACTACTTACAACAGTGCTAACTGTGTTCCTTGTTCACTTCAAAAAAGTGTCTCAAATTACAGTCAAGCGTATAAGCTGTTTGCCTCTTCAGTGAGGTTGTAACTGAATGGACACAGGGTTTGGGTTACTTATATAGATTTCAGATCAAAGGAATTCTAATAGAATGTGATGAGTCATGCTGATGTCACAATGAACATGTGATGTCACAATGAACATGTCAGATGAAATGATGGAAAAAATAACAATAGCATTGTCTGGTAAATTGATTAATGATTCCATGATCTTTGAACCTGTAATGGACTTTATTAAAAAATGTAACAAGTGAATAAAATGTTTTTAGATAAATGTGTATTTTAATGAAAATTTGCTGAGCTCTTTTGTGCAGGATTGTTATGTGTGCATTGTGCCACATTTAAATCTGGCACAATGTAGACTTTACTTTAAAAATAAAGTAAAACAATTTATGATAAAGTTTAAAAAGTTCTTTATTGGCCTTTCACTGCTCTAATTTCTGAAAGACAGAAATTAGAAATTTGTATCAGCAGTGTCATCCTCTGAATGCTTCATCACACTGTGAGTTATGTTTTTATCCTTCAAGACTGAGCTGATGGAGAACAGGTTTTTTTTTTTATGTATTTATTTTACTTAAATTCACCAAGTCATCATCATTACCTCAACTTGAGTTCATAGATGATCCAGTTTTAGTTTTTTTGTTATTAAATGTCCCCCTCTGTCCCTACACGTGAAACCCTGTTAAAAATCAAGATTGCTCTAAACGATCCAAGGACATATAAATGTCATCTGTGTGTGTAGCAATTTCTTAAATAAGCATATTAAATAATATTAAATTAATGCACAGTTGAAAGGATTCAGGTCTTTTCTACCTTTTTTTTTTTTTTTTTTAATTCAGTCATATTGTATGATTCTTTCATTTTCTGTAATTCTCTATCATTTTTTTTTGCCTGAAGAACATATTGAGGAGCCAGGATTTTGTGATGCATTTGAGCTTTTTCCTGCTGAAAGTCGCTTTGCAGCTCACACATGCTTTGATTTTCCTGTCTGAAAAATATTTGCAGACCAGTGCTTTACTGAAAAGACATCTGGTTATAAGCTCATGTTTTACCAACTAATGTTTTATATGACAGACCTAAAACTCACACTTTTGCTCTGATAAACAGTTCGGCTACATTCTCACATCATATCGTTTATTTGCTGGGTGTGACAACTAAGTACCCCTTCAAAGGACGTTTTGGTAACAGCAGCTAACGGTGTCAAAAACAGCAGCACTTACTGAGAGAAATCCTGAAGAACTCAGCTCAGTATCATTGTCATCAGACAGAAGTAAGCTTCTTTAACAAAGTAACAGAAACACACCGGCCATCTGCAGTCATTATGGGGTACAGAGGGTTAAGTCTGACATCACCATCTTCAAATTCCTCAAATATGAGCGATCCCTCTCATGTACTCATTTTTAATCTTGTTCATTCTGCTTACTTTATATGAATATGGTAGCATTTTCATTTCCTCCACTTCCGCCTCGACTTCCTGTCTTTCTGTTAGTGGCACCATGTCCAAACCATGGATGACAGCAGCTCTGACTATCACTTTCTAAGTCTTCCCTTTTATGTCTTGCTGCTCATTCATCATGCTTACACCTGTCACAAGTCACCACTAATACTTGTCTTCATCCTGTCTGCATCCTCTTTTTTACGTCTCTTCTGGACTGTCCATTGCTTAGGATGGTTGACCCCAGATATTTAAACGCATCTACCTTTGCTACCTTTGTTCTTTGCAACTTTACTCTTACACCTGCTCTCTCTAATTCACACTCGTGTATTCTGACCTTCGTTCCTCTTGTCTCCAGTGTATACCATCACGTCTCCAGGCTCTTTTACACCTGCTCCTTATTCTTCTACAGATCACAATGTCATCTGCAAATATCAGGTATACCATGGCCTTGTGCGACTCGAACCAAAATGAGTACATTTAATCCAAAGCAAATAACCCCAGGCAAACAGATAAGTGTGGGTGAGGAGCTGGCTAAGATGGGACAATGACTTTTAGCCATTTTTCCCTGTGAAGGAAAAAAGATTTCAAACTTGCATGTATATCTTCTCGCCAATAGTATTAGATACAAATAAGGCTTTCATGAAAACACTGAATAAAAATGATACATATTTGCTAAATTAGGATAAAATAGAAGGCACAGAGTGATACTAAATGGAGAGCCATTTGTAAACCGTAAGAGTCTCTTCTAAGGGAACAAAGAGCAAAAACAGCCAAACAGCAGCTACATTAAAGTATTTAAAGTTAATTTAAATGAAATAAAGAAATGCAACTAAAGTGGGGTACAAAAAACTTAAAACCACAGATACAGATAAGAACACACTGTCTCACTAAAGTAGCATATTCTCCAAACCTTTGTTAAAATCAAATAAGCAAACAGTACAAAGCTTTAAACTGTTTCACAATTTCTTTTTATTTTATCATGAAATTATGTTAAAGCTCATGCTAAGAAAAGTTTCCAACTGAGTTCAAGAAAATGGAGAAAACCTCCATTAATCTTATAATCAACCATACAAAGAAGATGGAAAAGCAATAGAGAATGCACTGATGCATGCTCAGGCATCCAGGTAAGTAAATCCCAAAAGGCTGAATCTGTTGATCTGGACGTAGCGTTTTCAATGGGAGAAACATTCTCCTTCAGTCACTTGGATGAGTGAGGAAACATTTCTCCCACTGAAAACGCTACGTCCAGATCAACAGATTCAACCTTTTGGAATCTAGAATGCAAATGATGGTTGATAAATAGCTATGTATGCAATGTGACCACTGGCTAAGTTAGGCCAATGCATAGCCAGTGGCCTCAAGGAACTTTATATTGCATGGTAAAGACCCTGCAATATAAAAGAAACCCCAAACAATCTAACGATCCCCTCTGAGCAAGCACTTGGCGACAGCGGGAAGGAAAAACTCCCTTTTAAGAGGAAGAAACCTTCGGAAGAACCAGGCTCAGGAAGGGGCAGCCATCTTCCACGACTGGTTGGGGCATAGATGGTACAAAACATGGACATAGCTTGTTCGTTGGAAACTTGAAGCCAATACAGAAGAACCTTAAGTGTACATTCAGTCTGAAGTCTACCAGATGGCAACAGCTAGCCTGATGCAAACCTATAGAAATCTATAGGAAAACAGCTTTCTTTCTTGATCCACTCCTCCTTAGCACATCTGGTTTTTGAAGACTGGAGTTGGACACCCCTGTTCTATATTGTCTATGGGGCTTGAGGGGAAAGAGTTGTAGTGGTGTATATACATGGGATGTCGAAAGATGGGAGTGGGGAAGAAATGCTCCGTTCCCCTTACTTACTGCAAACTGCCTTTCAGAAATGGGGATAGATGTAGTCAGAAAATGCAAAATACAAGGCAGCACCTTGGAGCCATGTTGTCCATCCCCCATGATCCTCCACGTCTCTGGGTTGAAACGTCTGCTCTTGTGGAGTTTCCATGTGAGATGAACTTTCTGTAGGGATGTCCTTGTTTTTCTCCTCCAGGTCTGTAGTTTCGCTTGTTTTAATCCTCTCTTCCTTTTCAGTTGACTCATTGGATTCAGGTGTGAGCTCAAAACTACTTTGATGGGGTTCACCTTTATCAAGCTCTTGCATTTCTTTTTGCAGAGGCTGTTCATTTTGTCTCATTTCCTTCTGACAATCAGCCAACTTTTTGGTAAGCTCCTGGACTTCCTGTTCCAGAGCGTTGTTTTGTTCCTTTATTCTGTTACTCTCTTCTTCAAAGGATTTGAGTCCTTGCAAAACAGATTTGAGCTCCTTAACTTCTTCCTGAATAGCAATGTTTTTTGCTTCAATTTCTTGTTTCAGGTCTTGGTTTTGATTGTTCAGAGACTCATTTTCCTGTTTTGATTCCTCATACAGTTCCTTAAAATCTTTGAAATTTTCCAGGCTTGCGTTTGCCTCATGGATGTCAGTTTGGAGAGCCTGGATTTGCTGTCTCATTTTAACTTCTTCATTTTGAAAAGTCTGTTTCAGGTCACACATGCTCTGTATTATAGCATCATTTTCTGACCTGAGTGCCTGGTTGTCCGTTTGGAGATCTTCAACTTTTTCCTGCAATGCCAGCTTCTCCATTTCATACTCTTCGTGTTTACAAGGCATTTTTAAGTTGTTTTTAAGTTGCTCCAGAGCACTTTTCCATTCTTGATCATTTTGTTCATAAGCACTCTCCTTTGCTTGAACTTGTTGTCTCAAAGCTTGATTTTCACACTGCAAATTGGCAACACAATTGTTCAGCTCTGAATTCTCCAAGCAAAGCTTCTCATTTTGTAGTTGTAGTTCCCTTTTTTTCTTGTTTTTAGAAAACCCATATTCTTTGAGAAGCAGTTCAATGGTTTTTCGGAGGTTTTCGTTCTCATCTTTGAATTCCCTCACTTGCTGGCGAAGGTTTTCATTCTCTTCCATCACATCACTGGAAATGGAGGGGGGCTCAGACATTTTTGTAATTTAACTAAAGTTAAAATCTACTACTACTTACAACAGTGCTAACTGTGTTCCTTGTTCACTTCAAAAAAAGTGTCTCAAATTACAGTCAAGCGTATAAGCTGTTTGCCTCTTCAGTGAGGTTGTAACTGAATGGACACAGGGTTTGGGTTACTTATATAGATTTCAGATCAAAGGAATTCTAATAGAATGTGATGAGTCATGCTGATGTCATAAGAAACATGTGATGTCACAATGAACATGTCAGATGAAATGATGGAAAAAATAACAATAGCATTGTCTGGTAAATTGATTAATGATTCCATGATCTTTGAACCTGTAATGGACTTTATTAAAAAATGTAACAAGTGAATAAAATGTTTTTAGATAAATGTGTATTTTAATGAAAATTTGCTGAGCTCTTTTGTGCAGGATTGTTATGTGTGCATTGTGCCACATTTAAATCTGGCACAATGTAGACTTTACTTTAAAAATAAAGTAAAACAATTTATGATAAAGTTTAAAAAGTTCTTTATTGGCCTTTCACTGCTCTAATTTCTGAAAGACACAAATTAGAAATTTGTATCAGCAGTGTCATCCTCTGAATGCTTCATCACACTGTGAGTTATGTTTTTATCCTTCAAGACTGAGCTGATGGAGAACAGGTTTTTTTTTTTATGTATTTATTTTACTTAAATTCACCAAGTCATCATCATTACCTCAACTTGAGTTCATAGATGATCCAGTTTTAGTTTTTTTGTTATTAAATGTCCCCCTCTGTCCCTACACACTGAAAAAAGTGATATTGTCTCCTTTTAAATATAGCATATTATATTTTGGTATATCTTTTCAATTCAAATGAGTAATTCCTCTCTACATATATAATTCGAGTAACTCCAGAATACATTCCCTGCGTTTTAATCCAATTAATTTTAGTTAATTAAATGTAGCTCAAAATGCTTAAGTATGTTTTTCATAGCCTCCTGCTGGGCCATTTTGCGCATGCGTTAGGACAGGCCACCATTTTGCACGCGGACTGAAGAAGCGGACTCTTTGTGTGCTGCAAGCGGGCTCAAGTTAATCGCACAACTTCATATAAAGGTGGTCTAGCTTCGGTAAGTAAACCTTTTACGGTCGTTTTTGTTTTATTTTTTTTACCTCAGTCAAAGCATGTTGACTCTTTAAGACGTGTGCACATGGAGAAAGAAGTCTAAGTAGTTGTACACCTCTGAACTTTGTCATGAATTTGACTTAAGCTAGCTATGTGCTCTATTAGCTACTGCTCTATTAAAAGAGTAATTGTATTGATGCGTTAAAATGTCATATGTTTTTAGCTTAGTTCTTGTGGCACACTTTGTACTAACAAATTATGGAACGAGGCAATTTCTCTGTAGTTAGCTGTAAAGTTCACTGTACAGTCGCCTGCAGTTTTAAGTTGAGAAATCGTCCCTCCCGCCACAACATTGGCATTAAGGAATAGTCGGGCGGGGGAGGGGGCTTCTGAACGCACCTGCACAGTCAGGGGTGCAGTAGGAAATAAGTAGGATTGGCATTGCACAACGTCCTTTGTGCAGAAAAAAATAATGGTTGTAAACTGTGGAGGAGAATAACTCAGTGGTTGCCAAAAATGTGAGATCAAAAGGCACTGAGAGTGATGTTTGTCAGAACTGAAATTAACTCAGAAAAGAAGTTGCTTCACTTGATAGAGCTGTTGAGTGCAAGACCTGTCAGCGGTCTGGTTTAGCATTTAAAGCCTCGCTACGTGCTTCCAAACCGCTGCATTTAATCTCAGAGAAAACTAACACAGAGAAGTAAAGCAAGTGTGTAAGTTCATCTCTTTATGTTTGCATAGTATTTCCATGTTGAGCTTAACAACCGATGTATGGAGCCACAGCTGGACTGGCTGTCGGAGTTTTGTATTGAGGGGGAAAGGAAGCGATTTGTTTTATACTTCAGCTAGAATGAAAAAAGACACAAAGCTGGAGTTATTCGGTGTCTTCATGCTGAACAGCTAAAACTTCTTCCCTCATTCTCCCCCCTCCCTCTCCTGTTGCTACTTCAATCATGAAACTGATCGATTATCAGCTGATCGGCTTTTCTGTCGCTAGTCTCTCTCATTTGTTAGTCACCCAGTTTGCGCTAGAAAGAGGAAAACGGCAGATAAACAACAGCAGCACGTTTAAGCTTGATAAGCTGTTGCTAGAATTTTTTTAATATTACTTCTAGTATCCGCTTATGTTTTCTGGAGCCACAGCCGTAATAGCTGCTGGTCATGATAGTTTGGATATGTGGTGAGAAGGAAACATGAAGGTGAAACCAGGAGAAGTTTTTACTGAATCATTAGAGCTGAACAGGTAATGAAGAAACAGGTTTACATTTTAGGTCACATGAATGAGTTGAAGGGAAGTTATGAACTGTTTATGAGAGACAAATAACACCAGGATCCTTTTCTAAGTAGCTGACAGCTGGTAACTGTGCAGGGGCGGATCTAGCAAAGTTTTGCCAGGGGGCCAGGTAGGGCATTAACAGGGAAAGGGAGACACAAAGACATAATTTTCTTTCTTATTCTCATTTAAAATGTCTAGCTTTTAATAAATAATTATTCTAAATCTTACTACCAAAGTGGTGATCTGGTTAAATGTATAGAGATCCATTATTGTATGTAGTAAATATTAAGTCTAATATATGCCCTAGTAATAGTAGTACATATAGCACTTTTTCCTTTGGGAAGGTACGCTGTCTGCGCTGTCTGCAACTGTATTGAAGAAAAATGTTGAATCAAATTATTATAGAAAAATAATTGATTTCTGTGCATTAAAGTAGATTACGTCAATTAAGCATTATCAGGCGAAGGGTGCGGGGTGGTTTCCTAATATTTTTGCTGGGAGTTGGCAGTCCTATTAGTTAGTTTAATATTTCTATGTACTGTTTAGAATACCTGAATAAGGAGGATGGTGTAAGTTTTTTAGGTTGATCAGTATTGCTGAAGTATAAAATATTTTGGGTGCAGTGTATTTTTTGCATACAGGTATAACAGAATAGCTTTAATGTTTTGTTTTTAAAACTGAGTATGAACTTATACAAAATGCAGCAAAATATTTATAAAAACAGTTTTATTTATTATAAAATACACTATATCGGATTCATATCGGCATCGGCAGATAATCAAATTTATGATATCGGTATCGGACATAAAAAAGTGGTATCGTGCCATCTGTAGTTTGCACAGAGGCACAAGTAAGATTTGTTTTGTTACAAGGGAGTATCATGAAGTAATGCACTAATGGCTTGGAAACGGTAATTGTTTGTCTTTCTAAAGTTTTTTTTTTTTTATTTGTCTTCCTTTTCTGGCAGATTTTCTTCCCCTTATGTGTTACTGTTTATTCAAGAAGATGGTGTTATTTTGGTAAGTACATGCAAATTCCTTACATATTTATCACAACAGTATTTGTCACAGTATTGCAGGGACAAGTTTATCTATCTCATCTTAAGGGTTCTTGTGATTATTAATATTGATATTAATTAATATCAATTAATATATATGATTAAATTTCTTTTATCCAGGACAAAAGAAAAAAAAAACTTGCGAAAGTGAAATGAAAAACAGGAATTTAGTTCTTGTGAGTTAAGAGGATGCAGAGCATAGGGTTAGATGGAGGTGGATCATTCACTGTGGTGATCCCTGAAGGAAACAGCCAAGAGAAAAAGGATCAGATTGCAAAAAAAAAATGTGTTTTGTTTGCATACATGAGTCTTTACGGTACCCACAGGACTCCTGAAGTATAAGTACTCTGAAGTTTGCAGAGCAATTTCAGAGATGTTTGGGGCTTACATGGCAAGCATGTTTTTAGTTGCACATCTAAATTTTCTCTGCTCTCTGTTGCTGATGGCAGAGTTCTGCCCCGCTGACCTCACAGGTGAGACACTCCCACCAGTGGACAAAGAGCACAGGAAAATGTGTTGCCAACCACCTGAAACAGACAAATATCTGCTTTTTAAAACCCTTTAAACCCGTTAAATGGACTGATGCCATTCATTTCTTCTTTGATTAACAGTAGTAACATCCTTCATGCACTGTATACTAACCCATATGATAATCATGCTTTATGAAGTGATGGCAATTGCATTGTAGCATTTAATGAAGAAATAACAAAATAATCATACCAATGATTAAGCACCAGTCTTCTTTTTTCTGTGTGTGTGTGTGTGTGTGTGTGTGTGTGTGTGTGTGTGTGATACAGGTAAATGCTGAATTCCAGTGTATTACAACACTTCAACTGGAGATGACCTTCGCGGCACAGTTAGACAGAATTACACCTCAGTTGATGACAGTTTTCCAGAAGAAGGGCGGTGTTTCTGGGCAGAAACTTGCCCACCACTTGCAGATCATGCAAGAGGTAAATCTGAATATTGCAAATTCTATTTGGATTTCTTTTGTCTTAAGTGGCAGGTCACTGGTGAGTCCAATAAGCCGTTTTAGGTGACCAGCCAAGCAATCTAAATTTTGAAATTTCATATATAAATTTTATTTACTATGTTTGAACTGACATATGATAAAATTTACTTATTGCGAATGTCAGACATTGTTCTTTTTTCCAAATTGGTTTAATCAGCAACTCTCTTTAAACAGGCTGAAAGTGATGTTAAAGTGAAAAGGGAAGCAGTTCTCAGGGCACTTTGCCTCTACCTTGGTGAAGAGGACGGAAGCCTTATTCGGGAGTTCTTTGTAAGTCATTTAAGTCATTGTAAGCAAGTCATCTATACACACACTTTTTAGATAGATATCTGTGTGTGTGTGTGTATTACACACACACACACACACACACAAACGACTAGATTGGAATTTAATTGTAGAGTTAATTGTTTTTTCTTTTACCTTTTTATTAAATGTTTAGGACATTGAAGGAGATGATATCCAGAGAGACCTGAAGAAGCACACCATGGGCATTTATGTCATCAACAGGGAGGATGGACAAAATGGACATTATGATGACATTGGAATATTTGTTGAAGGGGAGATAGTCATGGACAACATTGGATCTCTGGCGCAAGCTTGTGCATTGATGCTTGGAGTAATCTATGCACTAAACCTAGCCTTCCCCAAGGAATTGAAGGACTATTATGAATTCATTTAGAAAGTGTTGATGGGATTCGATGGTGAAAAGCTCTCCCCCAAAGTCTTTGGGCTGAAGAACAAAATTGCTACTGGATAGGAAGATTTCTAAAATAACACATCAAGAGAATGCTGTTATGTAAATTACCAATGACTGGTGCTCTTGTGAATAGGAGTGAAACTCTTGTACAACCATCATTTGTTCTGTGTTATGTTTCGATTGAACATTTTAACTTTCAATAATGAATGTTTCACGTGTGGTACATTTGAGTAGCTTGAAGAGCAACTTTGTAATTATTCAGTTATAGCTGCTGCCCTGCGTATAATCAGTGTTAACTCAACCGGATAAAAAAAACAAAACCATTCATGATTACCACACTGCAGCACACTGGTAACACTTTAAAGACTATTAATTGTTTTGAAGCGAGTATGTTAGGTCAGAAAATATGTAAAACATTCAGAATCTTCAAGGAAGGACTAGAATGGAAAGACAGTGGTCAATAAGCAGTAAGGAAAACACAAGTTTAATTTTAAGTCTAATTACCTTATTAAAATGCAATTTCTAAATATGGATCGCAGAACAGCAGGTCTGAAACTGGTTAGTTTGTGGATGCATCAGTTTCTAATTGTGATACATTATACTGCTGGTAGTGTTTTATTCTTTTATGTAAGGAGTTTGGTTTTTTTTTTTCTTTTTTAGAGGAAGAGAAACATTGGTTAACATTTCTCTTGTCTGTTGTTTCTGTTTTGTTTGAACACAGCTTTTTAAAGCTACTAGTTCATAGGCAAAAGTTTTGTAATTTGTATTATACAAATTGCAGCAATTTCCCTTAGAGATGTGGATTCTTATTCTGTTTGCAACAAATTTTGCATTAATAAATGATGTGAAAGAATGTTGTAGTTTTCATTATTGACGTTTTTAAAAACTACAAATCAGGGTAAGCAATATTTTTTTTAAGTAAACTTAACTTAATTGAAATAGAGAGAAATTAACAATTTGATTGATTTGAATATAAGTTTGGGACATAAGTGTAAAGGAAACAAATTATTCTGGTACATTTAACACGACCTTAGTTGGACTTACTAATAATATTTGACTAAGACGTATCCACAACAGTTAAGTTAAAGTAGCTTAAAAATATATGTTGGTTTTACTCGCTTAAATTAAATTCAGTGTACTTAAAAAATATTTCTGGATTCAAACAAATTTATTTCGTGCAACCACTTGTCATAAAAAAATTGAGTAAATTGAACAAAACATTTTTTTCAGTGTAGTTGATGTTTTGTCACAGTATTGATGTTGGTCACTTTTTCTAGATGGGCTTTAATAGCTAAAAGTTGTGGCTTATGTTAGCTAATTGAGACAAAACAGCTAATCTCCTAATGCAGTGGCTAATCTTAGCTTGCTTCCTTGTAAAATAAATCATTTGTATCGAAATTCAATTTGTTCAACTTCTTTTTCATCTTTATGTGGAGAAAAAAAATTGAATGCATAAAATATGCTTCATGGTCTTCATTTAGCTTCATAAGTATTTGGACACTAACTTCACGCTGATCGTTTAATTTAAAATCCACTGTGGTATCAAAAAAGTCTTACTGTCCAAAGAATTATGGACCTGACTGTCGGATTTAGGTCTTTCACCACTGTGGGAAACAGTGATGTGTTTTTACACTCCTTTACAGTGCCACTTTTTTATATAAAGTCATGCTTGTTGTTTTCTATCCCACATTTCAATGTTTTTGATGCACATAGAATTTGAAAATTATACATTTCAGTGCTGCATTCATAAACTTTAATCCTTATCAATCATCCTTATCACTTTGGTTGAGATCCATTTGAATGAGTTACTTTCAGTTATAAGTTAACATGCATGAACTGGATTGTCCTCCCATTCTGGCACACAGGTCAATAATCATAAATAATTACATGATATTTAGCCTTATTAAAACGCGATGCTAGAAGCTCACGCCAAACAGAGAACGCTATTACACGCACGCAAGCACGCACAAAATGCCCACTCCACAGTATTTGCTGTTCAGGGGGGAAAGCCCTGTAATCAGTCTCTCCACAGGATGGCAGTGTGAGTCTGAGTGTGTACCCGCGCGTGTGTCTGCGTGTGTGTGTATGCGCTCCTGCGTGTGCGTGAATCTGCGTGGGAGTTCCTTCTTTCGCCATTCCGGGGTGTTGCCAGCTGCACGGCACCGCTTGCAGAGGCGTCCTGGAGAGGTAGAGCCTGCGCGTCTCTCCTCTCTCCAAGGCGTCTCTTCGGCCTCTTAACCTCCAGAGTCTACCCCCACCACCCCACCCCCCGACTCCACCAGCAGCAGCAGCACCACCACCACCACTGCTATACCAGCACCCCCTCACACACACCAACCCCCCTCCCGCCCCCTCTCAGAAAACAAATTCGGGATCCAAGCATGCCACAACAGCAGCTAGGTATCCGCCTATCCTCCCCCAAAGTCACCGCAGGCGCAGCAGCAGGCTTCCCCCGTCCGAGAGAGCACGGAGACTCCACCGAGTGATGCCACTACTGCAGCAAGAAAAGCACCCAGCAACCGCGCATACTGTCGACGCCTGCCGGAGGACCCGACACCACAATCTCGGCCCTTGACAGAAGAGAGAGCCCCCCCTTTCCCCAAACCCCTTCGGCTCTGTTCCCGTCCCGACTCCAGGATGTCCGACTGCAACGCAAGTCCCACCGACCGGGTGATCAAATGTAGGCATGTCAAACCCTGCACGGCCAGTGAGAGCTCCTCTGTGCCAATAATCTGCTGTAACTCATCGTTATTTTTTAGTTTGTTTTGTTTGTTTGTTTTTTTAATTTAATTTTATTCTGTTTGCATCCCTGCCGTTGCACCACTGTCTCTTATTCGCACGTGTTTTGCTCATCATTTATTATGACTATCATTATGGTTCTTTTTCCATAGCACCTAATTATTACAATAAAAACAGCATATTTTGGCTGGCGTGTCAGCATGCATGTGCCTCTGAACCATTCAGGGGAGGGAGGTGGTGATGGAGGTGGGGGGGGGGGGAGTAAAGGGGGTGGGGGTATCCAGCACGGTACGCCATAATCAGGGTCTTCCCTCGTTATTCTATTAGAATTCACCCCCTCACCGTGGCATTACCCCCTTTCTAACTGAGGGGGGTGGAGGTGTCTCTTCCTCTATGTATAGCCAAAGCGTTTGCGCGACACCCCTGTGCTGCATGAGCTCCATACGCGTTCCACTCCTAGCGGTGGCTTCGCGTTACTGAATAATACCCCACAGAGGCACAGCCGGGAGAGTGATAAGAGGTAAAAGCAGGGAGGGAGATGAGCATCTTGTTCCAATGAAACATCAAGCGGTGTGACGATGACAGCGAAAGGCAGACATAAAGGTAAATAAATGTCGAGCGTACGACCCGCGATAGCCACCGTTCCGTGCTTCTGCTGTGGATGTGGGCATAGTGTCACGGGATGATGTTGCATGTATGCAACGGTGTAAGAAGAACGCGGGGGGTGAGGGGGGGTAGGATGCTGCTTGAAGGGGGCTCGCCATTCGGAAGGGGCTTTTTTCTTTTTCTTTTTTAGCTTTCTGTCATCGATGCTTGTGTGCTGCATATCTGACTGCACGTGATGCCTTCTCTGTGTTAGATGTGCCGAACTGTCCGTCCATATGTTGGCCTACATTATCTTCTATTTGTTTGTAAATCAAATCCGAGTCAAAATCAGATTATTGATTGGAACAGCAGGTAGGCGGACAACTTTGCCAGGCCGAGTGCGCACCGTCATCCCCCCTGTGAGTTTGGCGTACCGGCCGCTGATGTGTGTGCTTGTAACGTCTTGTAACGTTTAACCACCGGTGACCATGACATGGCTCGACCAGCTGTTGTAAACCCACGTTTTTATTAGTAGTATCGTTATTATCATTTTCAAACACGGCCCTGAGTGTCAGTGGGTGATTCTGCTAATCCCGTGCGTATCTTATTTCCACGTCTCCGTTAAGGTCTCCCTGGCTTCCCCCCACCTCCCTTCCACCCACCCATCCTCCTCTTGTTTCTCTTGAGTGTCAAATGAGAGACAAAATGGAGTTTATGGATGCCGAGCCGCGTATCCGACCCCCATCGCCCGATGAGTATGATGCACAACGCTCTAATGGTGTTGTTGCATCATTAGATTGTGGAATATTTGATGTGTTTTGAGTCTCTCCTTTTCCCCTTTTTTTGTTTGCTTTATGCGCGGGCGGCTATATGAGGAGGAGGGGGAGGCGAGGAGGGTCTCTTGCTTGGGTTGTGATCCGTGTGAGCTTGCACAGATTGTCGTGCTTATCGGGTCACAACGAGGCTGGGCATGGCAGCGATGCTTCCACGCACGCAGCCTGTCACATGCGACGATGCCCTCTCTGTCTCTCCCACTGGCTCCCCTTAATAAACTCGCAAGGTCTCTCTGCCGGAAGAAGAGGAGCTGACAGCTGGATGCGTCGCTCGGGCATGCCCCGGTATTCCGTGGTGCGTCGTGCTCAGAAGAGGTGGGGGGGGGGGGGGGGAGAGCTCTTGCAGATTTTTGCACGTAGGAATTTAGGGCTGCGTGTGCATATGTCTGTGCTGCACCTCTGTGGAAAAACTACATGGATGCAGCTGTGCAGGGAAACCTGGATCCTCTCTGACTGCCGCATCCATCCATTAATCCCATCAGCCCTCACCCTCAAGTTACCAGCTCCCCTCCACATGTGCAGAAGCCACATATCATTTTATATTCGCAGCTCTGCTTTGCATGTGTGTTGTAATGCAGTTAGGTCAACTGAGCTCTTTTGCCAGCAGCGGAATTATCTACATCTTCGTGCATCATCCATCTCACAGACCAACACACACTCATATGCATCTTCTGTCATAAACACACCGATCCATCAGCAAGGTGAGAATGCTGTAGAGTCAACAAAGCCACAGCAAGGATGGGAGCGTCGTCAAAGAGTGGGCATTTCTGGCAGATGGACTGTGCCCGGTAGTTCCCCACATTATAGATTTTTAGCAATGTTCAGCAGAGAGCATTGCACAGACATGGAACCAAAGGACGGAGGCATAAAGAGAGGAATGGACAAAGAGGCAGAGAGTGTGGGGGCGAGGTGAGGAAGAGAGGGAATGAGAAAATGTGACAAGGCCACAGAGGAGGTGAAGTAGCTGGGGTGAGAGAGAAGGAGGCACAGAGGGACACAGAGAGAGAAAGGAAGGAGTAGTATTTCACACTGTTGAGTAGCAGAGCATCATCCTAATGGACTTTGCACACTCTTTGATTACTTAACCAACCCAATGCCCTCTCTGTGCATTTGTATGTATGCGTGGGTGTGTCTGTCACAAAAGGCTTATATTTGAATTGCATGTAATGCACACTATTTGAAGACAACACATGTTGAGAGTTTTGCAGAAACCCCTCTGTATGTACAGTAGAGCCATGTTGATGCTATTATAGTTTCAGCAGCATAATTTAGAAACTGTTGTCTCCTCTAGTGGTCACTGGTGACACAGGACAGTCTTATACCCACGAGTCAGTAGCTAGCAATCTTAAATATTCAAAATTTGAACTTTCATCTGTAAGTAGACCACTGACTTAATGCTATCATCAAATACTGCACTGAAATCATAGCTGCTGGGTGACGGTACGGACAGTGAGCTCATTCTTTGTGATGCTGGCTGTATTCTGGGGGGAGTTGTGAGGCTACAGAATGAATTGGAGACCCTTTAAGATGCCTCAAATGTAAAAAAAAAAAAACACAAAACAAAAAACCTTTGCACAATAGGTTGGTACAATAGCTCAATAAAAATCGACAAGCTGGGCACCATTAAAGCACACAAGTGGTGCTAAAAAGCTTTCATGGGCACCAAGAGCAGATATATGTATAAAATGTGTAACAGTGTGTATTTTACCAAAGAAAGGGTTTAAAAAAGTGTAGCATGCTGCTAGGCTAACGCTTGGTTTAACAACACAAGAACAAAAAATAATGTACCTTTATGTGTAATGCTAAGTGCAGTGCTTCTGTTTTATTGATGCTTTTTTTTATGGCAGAATTAATATAATTAGCCTGATGACTCATATTTATTATTGGTCAGCTAGTTTCAGGGCTCTGGTGTTGAGCGTGCTGGCTCACTTTCAGGGCTGACTGTGACACTTGTAGCTTAGAGCGCACCTGTTGAGAAAAATAGCCATTGGTGTTGTGGTTTGAACTGGAATCAGCAGCTAATGCTGTGAGAAAAAACAACATTAGTACCAAGTACCATGCAAACTTAAATGACCCTCATGTTTTCCCCCATTTCATCCAAACACCCCAAATATCTAGTCGTTGTGTGCTGAAAACAGCCCATCAGAACACAAATTAAAACACAAATACCCCTGAATGTGACTCTGCTGGGCTTTCAGTATCCTGCAGTCTGACAGCCCTTACTCATGGTGGATATTTTGGCTTGTCAAACACAGGGTGTGACTAATAAGATTAATCATGGCTATGTTTCATTTAAATGTCCCAGTGTCAGTGTCCTGGTAGCGTGCACTCTGCTGGCTCAGCTAAGTGAAACGGGGCCATCATTATTACAGATAGTTACAACTTTTCTCCTGAAGACAAGTTGAGGTGAATGATGTGAAAAGGTCTGCACCACTAGAGTAGTGACAGAAGAGAAAAATCAACACTTTCCTGTCACCGACCGTCCCAAGCGTACGTAATAACACTGCAAACTCAGTGGATGATACTGTTGTTGTGTCATTACATCTTTTTTAGCTCAGTTGTTACAGTTGTTACTTCCGCTCTGGGTCATGATTTACTCAGGATACTGTGCTAATATGCTAGGATGCATGCTGGCAGATCATACAGGGCAGGCCTTATTATTATTATTATCATTTTGCTGTCTAATATCTGGTCATATTTAAGGTAAAGAAAATATCATGTGCTGAACTGCATCCTCGCACTGGTTCAAAGTGCAAAGGTCAAATATGCCTGTTATAGCTCATGACCTTTTGAACAAATCGCTACATTTTTGAAGAGTACTCGCCAAAGCTGAGTGATCCAATATGCTCACATGCATATATGCATTCATACATGCATAAACCACACACAAACACACTCAAACTCACTTGCACACACACCACATCACCTCTAGCAAGGTTTGGGGCAAAGTTGGCATATTTCCTTTTGGTGTAACATACAATCCCATTCCTCTATGTGAAATGTGCGTGTGTGTCTGTGTGTGTGTGTCGGATTGTGGCATCACTGTTGTGAGCCAGGGGTCCTACCTTGACAGGTCTGTGTTTGCCCTGTGGGGAGGGTGGCAGGGCAAAGGCTATTTATAGAGGAGGTACTCCAGAGAGAGAGAGGGAGAGAGGGATTGTCTAATGAGGACAGGCTGTTAGGGGATGGGCCGTTGTTTCAGTGTGTGTGTGTGTGTGTGTGTGTGTGTGTGTGTGTGTGTGTGTGTACACAGATGGTCCATCATGTGTGAACTGTGCATTAATTGAACAACTTCAAACGTATCTTTAGCTGTCCCCCCCCACCACCTCCACCACCTTCAAAGACCCACGAATCCATGTTTCCTGATCTGGGTCAAAGATGGTAGAAACACACACGCACGCACGCACACACATGTGAACAGATGCATCTCTCTCATACACCCCAATTTTTTCACTCCCTCTCTCTCTTTGCTGCTCTCATTCTTTAACCCCCCCCCCGGTTTCTTACACCTTCATTTATTCATGTACAGACAGTAGACAGTAGGATTGAAACGATCCTGGGAGCTGTGTGTGTGTGTGTGTGCGATCACTTTAGATGAGGTCCTGGAGAGGGCAACACATCTAACATACAAACACGTACATATACAGGCGTGCAATCAGCTGTGTTTGATGTCACTGGATGAGCATCAGACGGTTACAGTCTGGGGAGGCTCAGCATTGCACAGTAATGAGTTCATTCATAGCCTGCACGTAACACGTATATGCTGCTCTAATTATTGTGGATACAGCATTTTCACCTTGTCTTCGTATTAACTGGCTGCTTCCAAAAACAATTTGCTTCTCGCCTCGGTGATCTGACGCCCGGCCGATTAGGAGGCACGAGTTTGTTTTGTTTTATACCTCTTTAGTCATATTTTACAACATTTGGAGGAAAGACACAAACGAGGACAGATGGATCATGGGTGCCTTCTACCGTCATTTCTGCAATCTGTCTGTTCTCGCTTGCTGTCACTTCCTGCATCCTGCACCAGCCTGTCTGATCATGAATGGTGTCCCTGTGTTATTAAAACTGATGAAATAGTTCCCCGTAATTGACTTTAGCCATTAGGGACGATGCACACAAAACAATAGGATTCCGATCAGATTCTGCTCCAGTTAGGCTATTAGGCCAGCCCAAACAAATCTAGGAGATTTGGTTGACAGCTATGTCATAGATTTTTCTCTCAGGCTCCCCCTCAGTGCTCTGCAATGGGGAGATTTTTGGCTGAGCTGGCAGCTCTGGCGCCTAATAAATTCCACACCGGGGAGTTCAGCTGTGGAGAGTGGGCCAGAAGACGAAAACAGTACAAAGTGCATGAGGAAAAAAAGACGGAAAAGCTTTCACCTATTTGCTCATCTCGCGCCGTTCGGTCCGTCTCACCTCACACGCACGCTATGCATCACGCGAAGTGGACAGTTTTGGATGAATAACTTTTTCTTTTTTCACTCCACTCCAGAAAGTGGAGTTCACTGTATTTGTCATCTGTACTCAGACAGGGGACAGCTCAGACTGTACTTTCTGGAAGGAAAGTTCCCTCCCAAGGTTGAAACACTTGGCAGCATCACAAAGTGTTAAAATGCCTTAGAGCAGCATTTGGGAGAAATACTGCCAGCCGCCACTTCACTGAGGAAGTGTGGCTGCTGTGGTCTGAGCTCATGCAGACGTTAGAGACACACCATCTTTACTATGCCGATATCTGTGTGTGAGACGCTATTTTACTCAGTATTTCGTTGATGTATTCCTAATGACAACACACATTACATTAATATTAATGTGCCGGTTGTACCCAGCTGCCTGATATTTAACAGCAGGGCTTTTCCAAAGATGTTCGGAAGCCAAACTATTTAGACCTTCACACTGCTGAGAACTGAGAAAAATAGGAAATCATTAAAAGCATCCTACTTCATAGTTTGTTAGAGTGTGCCAGATTAGAGGCGCCAGGGGTAGCACATTTCTGTAATCAACATTTGTCTGTAGTCGTCTTAAATTCTGATATTAATCAAGCAGTTATCTTACTTGTGTTACATAATTTACTCAAGTCTTCCAGAAAAACGCGGGATATAAAAACAGTCATCTGACCTCAGGTGTCCTCCTTATAAGTATAAAGGCTTGCGCTGATGTTTGGGCATACATGGGCTTCATGTCATACTGCCACGATGCATTTATGTGCCAGTGCATGACAGGTGATGTTACCGTGAAAGGTTCATGATTAACTGATTAAGTACAGTTTTTTTGACACTGCACAGTATCCATTAGCAATTGACTAGGACGTCCTCAGTTTTAGTATTAAAGTTAAGACATATGCTTCGATTCTACATCCTGAAATGATTGATTTAGCCTAGCTTATTGTTTATCCCAGTCAATGTGATGCCATTAGAGTGCTTTGTAAGAGCTACTCTTATTGATAACGCTTTCCTTCTTTCTGTATATTACAGTATTCATCCATCCTATTTTATGTAAACAGCTTTAGCATTGTGCAAAGATTTTAGTCACTTTAGATGTGCAGACTCTTAAAGCCTCTCAGCCACACAGGCCTACAGACCAGTTGGGAAGCCCCTGGCAACCTGTGGTCACGAGGAAAAAACGTGTGTTCCCTGATCGGTTAGTGATTGTTGCTGACTGCTGCTAGGTGAACTCAGTTGTAAAGAGGGTGTTGCACCAAAAACCTCCTTGTTGTTGCTTTGTTTGCTAGCAGGTTGGCACGGTTTAGTTAGCTTATTATGATCTCCATTAACTACAGCAGTGCTGCAGCTATTCTTCCTGGGGTTCATCCAAGCAACACACTCTGACAGTGCATTACAAGAACTTACACAGAGTCTGTGTCTGCATGGAAAACACAGACTTGTCTGCAAACACTCACCATTTATTTTCTGAGTTGTAGTGAAACTGGAAAAAGGTGAATGGCAACCTATTTGCGTTGCACTAGTCAAAGTTGGTGAGTAGTCAGCAAGTATTTGCTTACTAGTCGGCGTCTTTCGTGCAAACTATGGGTGACAGCAGCAGTCTACTAGAGCCCAAGGCAATCACATGGAGGTTTCTGGTGCTCCACCATGTACTTCTTTGTAATCAATTTCATTTACCACTAACAACTCGCTAACCAGTTGAAGAATACACACTTCCCTAGTGACTAGTGGTTACCAGTCTCTAGGCTTGCATGAATGGAGATTTAACAATTGGTTTCATCGTGACTGCCCGCAACCTCCAGCAACCATTCACAAGTGATTGGGGAATACAACCAGTGGCTGCCAGATGGCTCTTTGCCATTGTTTCTCTGGCTGAGGCCTTCATCTTCACACCAAACAGTCTCACAACAGTTCAAGAAATAGTCATGAAGTGCAGTTATTTGTACTCTTGGAGACAAATTTTCTCTCTTTTGTGTACAAGCACAGAAGCAGTTCCTGCGACACATGGTGGGGAGGTTAGTGAACTACTAAATTTTATCTGTTGATTTGTCTCTATGGAAACACAGTAAAGCGTTTTTAAATTTATAGAGCAGTTGGAGGGTTGGTGGAAGCAAGTCACGTGCCACTCACACAAGAGACTGCGTTTCCAGTCCCATATGGAACTGATGACTTTCAAACTTTTATCCTCAAGTTGTGTTTAAATTCGCTGGCTGCCATTGCTTTCAGTTACTGTTTAGGTTGGCACCAGGGTCAGAAAAAGGATCATGTTTGGGGTAAAACATAAAGATTTTCAATTTTTTTTTAACTTCAAGAAATGCAATAGCAACAAAGGTGAGCTGACTGTAAATCAAAGTAAGCACAGTTTCTTTCCATTTACACGTTTGACTATTTAAAGTTTTGCCATGACATCGGAACCATAACACACAGTCAGAGCTGAAGGCATGAATTCTTTTATTTTAAATTGGTATTTGTGTTCGTCCATTGTACCTGAGGTAGTTTAAAGCTAATTTGCGTCTGCATTCCCTTGGCAGGTTACAAAAATGTTGCATAATAATAACTTGGTATGAAAGACCAAGTAAAACCATGAGGTGAGCATTTTAACAATAAATGCTAACACAAGCATTGTTGACTAAATTTAGCCAAAATTAATTTAAGAGTTTCCTGGGCTTTGTGGCTGAGGTGCTTGTCTTCAGAAAAAAGACGGTAAATCGCTGCTCCTCGTGGTCTCTGGTGAGAGTAGATAGGCCAGTTGCAATACACCACTTGAAATTATTCTGCGTATTGAACCTTCAGCACAAGATGTGACACAGAAATTTGTGGTCTTTTCTTGTCATCGCCATCAAATGACACATAATGAGCCTTTGTTAGGAACAAAAACATAATTTTCTCACACAGACTTGGAAAAATAATTTCCACCCCCGAAGTCCCTCCGGCAGGTAGCACAGTCAGCGTCATGTATGTGTGGGTCAAGCAGGGTTACAGAACATTCAGTTTAGCCGTTAATATTTAATTCGATGTCCTTCGGGATGAAATGGTTAATAATGAAAAGCTCAGCTGACAATGGACTAACTTGGAATTTAACTCAACCCTGAACTCCACTGGGCTTCAACATTTTTTGTTTTGCTTCCTGTATATTAAGAGTTCAAACTTTGAGTACCTAAAAAAATAATGCTCAAAATCTACTATGGGCTTTATATAAAAGATGGATGTAGATATTTTTGAGCCCAGAGTTTAGCACTATGGCCCCTTAGAGTGGCCAAGCTGTAACCAATTCCTCTCTGAAGTCAAACATTTTAAAATGGGACTGTTACTTTTTGTGTAAAATCTGTAGATTATGTACTACTAACAACATGAACATTATTCATCTTTGCATCCCAGCATATATTTTACCGTTGAATAACCCTCGGGTGGCGGTCCTTTTTCAACGTCTACTCATGGTTGAAAGTTAGTTCCATACCGAAAGTGGGAATGGCGCTGGTTCCAGGAGCTTCTTGAACATTGCCTGGATGCCAAGAGGCAGCAAGTGTTGAAGAATATTTGTTTTACCATCTCTTTATTGTTCAAAATGCACAAAATGTTCTCCGTAGAAAGGATGAAGAAAAAAAAAAGACACCTGTACAGTGACCTCAGGCTTTCAGGCCATTTCTTGTCCTGCTGAGCTATACATCTTCATCCTTGAATAGTAAAATCTCTGAGTCTGATGCTGACATCAGAGATAGGGAGGTGAAGTCACCCACAATTTTGATCTAAATGGCCAGAATTTGCTTAAAAGTACTGTTTACATTTTTTAAAAAGGCACTGGTAATAGTAGTGTGAGCACATGCAGAAGATGTGTGGCTTTCTGTTTACCATTTACATACCATATTAGACGTCACTGACAAATGCATTTAATTGCCCTAAATGCATTAACCTGATTGTTATTCAGCCTTTGTAAAAGATCATGTGACTCGACCTCTATTCTCCTGGAAACAGCGTCATCGTTTGCACTTCATTGTTTGCCCAGTTTTTTGTCTTGTAGCGTGGGAGATGATGTCAGGGTTTCATCCGTGTTTGGTGGGATGTGACAACAACTAGTGTTAGCATTTAGCATGAAGCACCTCAGAGCTACTAGCATAGCATAAAATTCTAATGAAATAAAAGGGAAAAATGGTAGATGGACTGTTTCGTATGTACCGTTTTTCTACTCGACTTGACAGCTCAAATCACACTTTTTTCTATGTTTACTTTCTGTCAAACATTCAGACTCCCACAAATACATCGGCAGCAACTTAGGGTTAGTATCTTGCTCAAGGATACACTGGCATGCTCCCTCCCAACCTGTTCTCACTTGATCCACTTTCTTTGTTCAATAAGATCCAGTATAGACTCGTATAAGACGTATGCAAATGCATGAGCCAGACCTATAGGATGATCTGATGGTCGGACTCCTGCAATGGTGTAATATACTGTATATTATGAGTGTACAGTAAGTCTTAAATGCATTTCCTCTGCCTTAATGTTCTCCTCCAGGCTTGCAAATTCATATGCATACTGCAGAAAGCTTTCCATTGTTACAAGCAGAAAATTGCTCTGAGACAGAAAAGCTGTACGGGCATGTTTCTCAGATTTGTATCAGAATCACTTTATTAAATCCAAACAAGGTCTCTTCGTAATTTACATCTGTCTGTCTTTAACCTCTGCACGTGCGCTCAGAGCTATAAGATTGGACTCAAATCTCCTAGCATTCCTCTTGAACTGTACACTCATCAAACGGTTTGCCATTGCCTGTGCCGAACCTCTTCTCGCCTCTATTCCCCAACTACCAAGTATAGTTTTCCCAAGTATAGTTCCTTTCCCAAGCTGTGTGTCTCTGCTGCTCTCTTCACTCTCTCCTACCTGCCCTACTTTCACACTGCTCTCACAATTTACGAGTTTCACACTCCGTCCCTCTCACTTCTACCCTCCTCTCCCTCCTCAGGCTCTCTCGCTGTTACACACATGCACACTTGAGGCCTCAGTTTTACCTTCAACCAGAAATATACATCCACAAATTGAGTTCATGTGTGTGCTTGAGTTTTAAAAGAGTACCGCAGCCCTTCTAACACTGTGCTGGCAGCTTTTTGTAATGACATGTTCCAGCCCGAGTACATTTTGTAGCACAGCTCAGAACAGTGCGGTGCTATATGCCGGTACAGGACGGTACACTGAAGGAGGAGGTTTATCCACATACTGCCTGAGCCCTGTTGTTTCCTTTTATAAATAAATATAATGTCACACAAATACCAGCATGCATGAGTAATTCCTTTTTGGGCTTATGTTCTCTGACAGCCTGGGGTGCACAAGGCTTTTAAAATATTAATCGCTCCTAACTTGTAATGCAAAAATGGTTTTAACATGTAAGAACCGCTGTTCTCAATCGATGGAAAGCAGACCCTTCAGCTTGGCAGCCTGAAGTGTCCTGGGATGTCTCAGCATGCTCTCCTGTGTTGTGTTCAATCTTAAGGTGTGTAAAAGTGTCATGGGGATGCAGTAGCAGTTATCTAGCAGCAGCCTGAGGTGACTTTAGATATTCTGGAACATCTAAATATGAATCAGGTAGATCTTTGTGTGTGCCGGGAGGGTTAACGTATTCAGGGTGTGTTGAGTTTTCGGCGGAACAAAAATCTCAACGTCACCTCTTTCTCCATGTTGATTAACAGCCACAAATGCAGGCTTTGTCAGCAACTGTTCGTGCGTTAACAGACATATTTTGACTAAAGTCACATTGTAATATATTTTATTGCAACGGCTCATTTAGCATTGGCTAAATGACGTCGATGTCTCAGCAATGACTACATTAAACCCTGCTGACTGGCTCCGTGTTTTTGCTGAGCTGCTTATACTGTGAAGAAAGAATGAAAACGCGCGGTCACATTAAAATGTAACGACAGACATCAGCGTGGAACCTCGCGGAGGAGACTGTGGCCTGTTAGAGCAGAAAGAAGAGAGCGAAGGAGCAAGAGGGAGAGGCGAGCGAAAACAGAAAAAAACAGAGAAGGGACAAGAGGAGAGAGTGCAAAACAGAGACAAAGTGACAGTGTGTGTGTGTGTGTGTGTGTGCGTGCGCATTCAGAGCCAGGCCTAGATTTTAGCGTGTGATCTAGGCCATTATCTGTGTTAGCACTGGTGGGGCTCAAACAGGCTCTGTGGATCCTTCATAACAATACCTTTTATGAGCTTGTGCGTGTGTGTGTGTGTGTGTGTGTGTGTGTGTGTGTGTGTGTGTGTGTGTGTGTGTGTGTGTGTGTGTGTGTGTGTGTGTGTGCACTGCCACTTATACACACTTGTGCAATCGTGCATGTTAATGCCAGTGTGACATACATGATGTACAGATGCTCCTGCACCTCTGCCGGGTGCAGGAGCGTGCCACATAGTTTCTGCCTGTTTGCTAACAACAGGGCGTGTGTGCGCTTTTGTCAAGCGTGTCTTCATATATGTGTGCGTGTGTGTGTGTGTGTGTGCGCACGCCTTCTCACGTGCAGCTGTGTACTCTTGCTGTATCACCCTCATCGTCAGTCAACCCCCCTCTCCATTGGCACCCTGGGGGCCTTCATTATGTAAGAAAGACATTGCTGCAGAACAGAGGCAGCAGCCCTGATAACTGTGGCAGCCCCTACTTCAGTACAACCCGCTTAGGCCTCCATAACACACACACACACACACACACACACACACACACACACACACACACACACACACACACACACACACACACAACGCACACATGTACATACGCGCACACTGCAAGCCTGCAGCAGAGGTGTGATCAGGATAATGGTGAGGATTGGGGCTTCTGACAACTGTGGGCAAGCTTGTTGAAGTGTACAGGAAATATCAATAAATCATTTTCTGCATTGTAATACACAATCTCCTCTTTCCGGCTTCTTTCTCCCTCTCCCTGCATAATTTAACTCCCTTCCTTCCATCTCATCCCCCGCACTTTCTCCATCATCTCCACATTTCCATCTCCAGCGGTCCCCTTCCCCCTGGCCCATCGGCTGACCATGAAGGAGGTGTTTGACGCGGAGGGCCGGCCGCGAGTGGACCTGCTCAAAGCTCACCTCACAAAGGAAGGCCGTCTCGAGGAAGCCGTGGCCCTGCGCATCATCGATGAGGGCGCCGCCATCCTGCGCCAGGAGCGCACTATGTTGGATATTGAGGCGCCAGTCACGGGTAAGGAAGGGATTCAACGCACCAATTAGGAGATGGTAGAAAACAGTTGGAAAGCTAACGCGCTTTCTTGCAAGAGTTAGCCGCGCAAAGCGGTTTCCCCGCACAGGGAAGCTGATCAGGTCTCCAACTTTATATGAGACTTCGTGAGTATTGCAAAGTCTCTCTAGAAGAAAGTGTCTGCACTGGGCAGCCATGTTGAAAGACCTATGGAAAAGAAATCATTGCATTTTTTAAACAGCTCTTTCCCCCTGAAAGTTATACTCATTGCTGTTGCAGGAGTCCCAGGGTTATCTTATAATGTCTCTTGACAGCACTAAACGTGTTCCTTATATTTTGCTTTTTAAATTTATTTTACTGGAGTAGACCCCAACTGCCACTCCCACATCTTAACTTTTATTTATATGTTGGGAAAACTGCATTCAACTAAGATAAAGTCCATCACATGATTGATGAAGAACCTGTAAATTTCAGACCACCAATCAAGTTAGTTACATCTCCCACACTGTCTTCCACGATATACTCTTTGGCCTATATTTATTTTGTTGGGCTCTGATCTTTCGTGTTACTCTGTAAAATAACCTGAAATGCACTGTTACATAATTACCAGTTAACAATATAAACCTTAAGCTACAGTCCCACACGCCTACACAAATCCCCAACCTATTGAGGAAACACATATGATCTTTTTTTTCTGTTTGTGCATTAACATAAAGCTTAAACACAAAGCAAAGATGAAAACCAGCACAAAGAGAATTTAAAGCGATTCCGAATCCTGACCGCTCATCCCAGCTTGTTACCTGCTGAAGTTCAGGCTCTGGGTCAGTATACACTCAGCTTTATCATAACTCTGGGTTCTTGGATAGTTTTGTGTTAGCATGCTATCTCTAGAAAGAGCAGTATATGTAGACTGGCACACGAACATGTGACATTACTGCATTACTGAAAATTAAATGTAGCTCGAATTGAAAGGTGTAGCGTCTTTATACCATGGCTATGGTAGGTAACCCTACTCACTGTGGCCTCCAGACTATCATAAGCCAAAAAAGGTGTTCTTTACTATCGTTCACCTGTTTTAAATTGCAAAATGTCTACGTTTTATTTATTAAAAGCATCTGCAAGTCACCCATTGAGCAAAGCGACATCAAAATTAAAAAAAAAGGCTACTTGTTTGTTAAAATGCAGGCATGAGTGACAAGCAGAATAGATCAGACATTTCACAGTGAGGAGACAGATAGCAGCAGTCTCACGGAGAGGCAGAGAAATAGAGCTGTGGAGCAAAAAGGCATAAAGATCAGTAATTATGTATTAATCAGAATCCATTCATTGATTCATTAATCTGCCATATGTATCTGCCACCCTTTTAATATGAACTGTTGTTCGGTCGCACTTCACTGAGAGACCCAATTGGCGCAACAGCTCGCTCTGGCTTGGGTAATAGCTGCATGTATTCCCCTCCCAGGGAAATGGTAAGAACTGAGTAGGATGCGGAGGAGAAGCCGGGGATCGAAATCGAGGGAGAGCAAAATAGAAAGAAAGTTTCTGAGACAATGACAGAGATGACAGACAAGCGGCCAGGCAGACGCAGACACTGGCAACCTATTGACTCTGCCTGGCTCGTGTACCTATGTGTCTGTGCTTCTGCGTGCTGCATTTATGCAAATGCGAGCGGTGTGATAATTCTGTGTGGGCTTGTTGTGCCCACGCAGTGTGGGAACATCGCTCAGCTTTCACAGGTACAGATCCCCAGGGACAAGGACAGATAGATGGGCAGATGGAGAGACAGTCAATCATAAGCAGCTTAGTGCAGAGGTTCTCTAACCTGTTTGTTCCCAACGAGCAACATATTGATCCCGCTTTCCTGGTTCCACTTCACCAGAGTCTGACTCAGAAACACACAAAAATTTCCTGAGAGTGTGCCGTGATTGGAAATGACTGTTACATTTCAGATACAAACTACAGCAAAATAGACTCACGTAGAAAGAGCTTTCACCAAAAATGCAATATAAAGGGGATACAAAGAATACTTCAGCACTTTGATGCCGTCTCAAAGTATGAGCTCTAAGACAGACAGACAGCTGGATGGCTAAAATCTGAACTGACAGGCTTTTAGGATGTCACACGAAGGCTTCTGGGAGAATACCGAGACAGCTCAGAGGAGGCAGGCAGGTACGGCTCAATTTCACTCATGACATTTCTCATTCCCAATTCCCAGTTCAAATTAAAGCAAATGCTTATAAGTAGTCACAAAAACAGACATTAACATGGCAAGCAGATGGAGAGACAGGCAGACGAAGGCGGTCAGACAGATGCAAAATGGCCATCGTAAAATGGCTGCAGAGGGGAACTATGACATCAACTAAAAGTGAAAGGAGAGACCAGACAGATGGCGAGGGAGGCGGATGGTAAGATGTATGCTGGCAGATCGTACGGGCAGACAGACCTGAAGTCGTTCAAAATGTGAAGTCTTCAGCATGTGCAGCCTGATTTACTCCTGGAAGCAACTTGTAACAATTCAAAAGAGAAAGCTCACAAAAGCTTGCATACAATAAGATGATGCAAAGGTCAATCAAGAAAGCCAGATACAAACAAATCGGATTTACCCTGAACGTGATTGCACGTCGTCATGAATACATAAAATCCAGCATCGGGTGCGAAATTATAAGCTAATCCTCGCTATCTTGGTTAGTAAGGTGTGTTTAACTGATGTAAAAAAAACTGAACACAGAATTCTCAAGTCTGTTAATACAAATAACTCACAGTAACATATTCTAGATTTGCTAGCCTATGATCCACTGGTGGGTGTATCCCACCTCCCCCTTATCGTAGCCCACTCCCCATGACCTGGAGTTGGATATGCAGTTAAGAAAATAGATCAAAAACTGGACAGATGACCCAAAAAGCACAAAACTTCCAGCTCTGATTTCTGGTCTTTTTCAGGTAGTTTTTAAACAGACCTTGAAATGATCGAGTAGAATCTTTAAGGAGCTTTTAAAACACATTTTTGCTGTTTTTTCTATCCAAACAGATGAGTGGTGTTTCTAGATCAGCAGCCAGGACAGATATACCTCTGCAGATGCAAATCAGGCCATATGGAGCCACTGAAGCAAAGACGGTCCCATATTTTTGAGCTGAATTTGTTATGTGGGAGCTGAAAACTGCGGTGTTTATAATCTTGACACTGTTGTGTGCTGTTTCCACAGTGTGCGGAGATATCCACGGCCAGTTCTTCGACCTGATGAAGTTATTTGAAGTGGGAGGCTCTCCTGCGAACACGCGCTACCTCTTCCTAGGGGACTATGTGGACAGGGGGTACTTCAGTATTGAGGTGAGGAAGGATTGGGCACACTGTGTATACGTCTTATTTATAGTGCTGTGCATTCAGTTGGGAAAAAAACAACTATCCTTGTTGCTATGTATGCCAGATTAGTGTATGTGGTGTACATTGTATTGAAGTCTATTATGCACATTCCAGGGGCAAGGTGTATTTTGGTATTCAGTATTGCAGATGTACAAAAAGTACTTGAGATTAGCAGTGACACGATGCACTATATGTGTCTGACAAATGCACATATAAAGATGCAATTTAGAATTCGTGACCAGGGGGTCCTTGTTACTGAGATCAACTTTCATTCACTATGTGTTTCTACAGGACAGGCAACAATTTAAGGACAGCAAACGCTAACCAGAGTGTAGTTTGCTTCTTACTGTAAATATGCATGAAAGTTGGATGGAAACAGCACGGTATTCCAAGAGCTGTTTGAATATTTGATTCTTCAAAATGGATGAGGGCATCATAAAGAAATGTGTGATTACGTTATCCAGCAGAAATGTGGTACAGATGAGCAGACTGACTTGAATCCACAATATACAAGCGCGTGAATGTCTCAGCCTGTCAAGTCACCGTGGCATATGGGATATGTCGCTGACACGGAGTGAGTTTGGAGCAGAGGGAGCGATATTTAGGCCACCTTCCTAACACATCTGAAGGGCACATAAGGAGGAGACTAAATGTAGAACAGAGATGATGGTGTGTAAAGGTGAGAGAACATCCTCTGAGCCATTTGTAGGGTTTCCTAAGTGATAAGAGTAAAAAAGCCAACGTGATAAATAAACGCACATCCTGCTGTACTCTAATGACCAAACTGTTCAGCCCCAAAATTTGAGCTTAACTTTGATTCTAGGCAATATGACATAGTTTCAGATTAATGCTGCACATACAAGACAGTTTTACAGTTTTTCCTACTGATGAAGACCACCCTAATGGCCATTCATAGCACAACAATGTAATTAAGTAATAGACCAAAAACTTAAATGACAGTAAAGTTCCTGTTTTTCACCGTATGCTCTAGAAATGAGAAGTTTTACTTTACAATTTAAGCCTGAAGAGTCCAGCCTGTTCTCACTCCCAATGCGTAATATACCGACGATTTGTCATGTCCCGAGGCATTCCATGGGAACGCGGAAGGTGACCTTCCACGTTCCTATGTTGCGCGCCAGATTGTGGATGAAATCGAATAGAATTACACTCCCGCGGTAACACATGTTTCAGCTGTGTATTCCAGCCCTGACCCTAATCATAACCTTATTCTTAACGTTAACCACCACCTTAATCGTGAAGTGTTTTCCAAAACGATTTATGCAAAATTTATGTGCAGATTTAAAACCAAACGGCTCTCATGTTTCCTAATTTTTCCGAACTCGTAATATAGGGACGTGTTGGGTGGTCAAAAGCGTAATATACCAACGATTTGTCACCTAGCGTAAAATGTTACGCTTTGGGAGTGAGAACGTGTTGGAAGAGTCATACAGACAGATTTCTTTCATTTACTATAGCAGCATTTAGAAAAACTATTGGAATTGTACTTCTTCTTATATCATGAGATTATTCTGAGATTAAATGTGTACTTAAACTTCTGTACATTGATTAAAAAGGGGAGTTTGCCTGGTCTGGCCCACTTCATATCAAAGTGGGCTGTTTATGGCCTGCGATGTAAAATTAATTTGACATCTGCACTCTTTGAAAATCGAAATGCTGTTGCAGTTGTGTACCTGCTGAACTCAATTTCTCATGTTTTCTCTTCTTTTGGTGAATATTTAGTGTGTGTTGTACCTGTGGTCACTGAAAATCCTCTACCCAAAGACGCTCTTTCTTCTCCGGGGGAACCATGAATGTAGACATCTGACAGAATATTTCACCTTCAAACAAGAATGTGAGTTGGCTTTTCGTTACACGGCCCATTTTTCTTTTATTTTGGGATTGGTTCTTCCGCTCCTTTCACCCTCCGATGTTAAGCAGTGCTTATTTAGTTTTGATTATTAGTGGTTTGAACAGATCTTGTAAATCTCAGCTGACTGGAGAACATATTTTCAGTTTGGTTACAAACTTGGCGAAAAAATTAGCATGCTAACTGGTTCAGGATCATACATTTACAACTTACACTGCTCAGTTTACAGCTAAGAGTTTATTTGTGCTTGAATAACACCTAAACATGGTTTTTAAAAAAAGAGGAAAAATCAGTAATTAGTCAGTATTTCCTATAGCAGGTAGCATGTTTTGTTTTATTTTCAAAGCCAGGCGTTATTAGCTAAAGGTAGCTAGCTAGCTTAGTTAGCAGGGTGCAGCTAAAGATAGCACAGAGATATATACCTGCTAATTATGTAACATATTAATATAATACAACAATACCACTTTCTGAACTCATCTCAGAGTTGATGGAAAGAATACTAATAAAAATAACACAAAACATGCCACGACTTTTTTTTTCTGTCAAACTAGCTAATATAAAGAAAACCAACACCTTTTCAATTACACAATTTAGCTGAACACCTATAGCAGGTAGTTAATGGCTGTCTTCCTACATAATTAGCTTTAGGGAGCAGTTTTTTTGCAGCAGGCTGTAAATGTTTTTAACATGTGTATCTGCAGTTTTGCACGTTCAGGTTGTCTTAAGTTTGCAACCCTAAATGTAGCTTTCAGGATTGCTATTGTAGGTGAAAAGCTGATTAGCCCTTACACGTTATACACGACTGCTGAGAGAATGACACCATGTAACACGCGTGCAAATCGTGTTGAGCTGTGCTGTGCTTTAGGTGGCGAAGCTCTGATTGGATCCGCTTTATTCCATTACCTGATAGTTTCACCTATGGAGTTAAATATTTTCTGCTGGATCTCTTCTCATCCTCCCCCTCACCATCCTTACTTTTCTGCCACTGGCATGTTGTGTCCGCCCTCTCTTTCTCTCCCTCCATCCTTTTGCTCTCTCCCCCAGTGTCTCCCTCTGTCTCTCTGACTCCTCCGTCAGCGAGCTTCAGCCTCCTGTCCGAGAGTGGGTGATTAGCAGCAAATTAATTTGGCCCTTAATGATTGGCTCAGGGACTTACTCCTCTGTGTCTGATTGGCCAAGGGACGAGGAAGCTAATTTCCCTTGGTGCTCATGGCGAATAGTGGTCGCCCTCAATTACCATCTGCTATGTGTGTGTGTGTGTGTGTGTGTGTGTGTGTGTGTGTGTGTGTGTGTGTGTGTGTGCAGCACGAGAGCATGTACTGTGACTGCATGCGTGTGCAAGTGTCTTCATAAATGTTTGAGAGTGTGGAAGGAGCTGGTGGACTGGCAATAATGAGCCCTTGCTCTACACAAGGCAGATGGAGAGGTTGACAAACATACTCCTCGCTGTCACACACACACACACACACACACACACACACACACACACACACACACACACACAGAGGCTGGCTACTGTACGCTTGTACTCCACAAGACTGGCTTTGATTTGTGTACGTGTCGTTTCATGTCCTTACACTCTACCTTCTCTCTTCCCCAGTCATCTCCTCTCGTTCCTTCTTATAACCTCTCCTCCTTCTCCTGTCTCCTCCCATCAGTCTTTCTCCTTCTCTCTTTAGCGTTCTTCTTTTCTCGCCTCCCTCCTCCTCTGCTGTCTAAAAACCATCCTCTTCTTCTTCTTCTTCTTCTTCTTTTCCAATCTCCTTTCAGCTATTTTTAATCCCGCGGTTTTGATTTTATGTCAGATGCATTGTTACGCCCATGTGTGAAATGTACTTTAAAAGATGCCGTGTCTTGGATGTTGTTATTGATATTGCTGCCAATTCAAAGGAGTTTTTAATACACACAGACACACATACAAAAAAGAAGAAAAAAAGTGACATGTCTATGCTGCTTTGTGTTTATATTTGGGTCATTATTTAAAATGCTGTAATAGTGAGATTTGTGTTTTATTTTATTTTTTTTGTCTGGTATCTCTGAAGTGGCATTTCTAAAACAAAATCCAACATCATCAGAGAGGAGAAAAACAGGTCATATGGGAGTGCTGGAGAAGAGCTGGCCCCATAAATTATTAACGCGTTGTGTGAAAATCCCACACGTTAGTGCCCTTGCACCCAAGTGAACCAAATGACGTGGTAACACTTTACGGGAAGGGTATTATCGTGAATTCATTCGTGATTTCATGCACGAAAAAGCGTCACTAATATGTGAAAAAAACCCCATGACTCATCAGGAAAGTGCATGAATTAACAGTATCTCATGCATGCCTTAATGCATGAACAATGCATTAATTAATACAACACCTAAGGTATTTCAGTCATCTTGATTCATGAGTTATTAACCGTGTGCACCGACAGACTTAAAAAGAAAACACTGAGCAGAGGCAGTGAGTGTGTGTTCACTGTCTCTGCTCAAATGTTCTAATCGTGGTTGACTAAGCAAAACGTCTTTATGACTTCGTCATGTTTGAGGGGCCTAAGGTAAAGTGGCGAGCTGGGTATTGCTTTATTAACATTGATGAATAACAAATGAAAGTTGAAGGAGATTTGTGAGCGGGAGACAAAGATAAAAGATGGTTAAAGCCACTTTTATGTCACCCATTGGTTTGTACACACTTTTTTGAAGGTTAACATTAGGTGGTGAAGACGTGGTGAAGACGTCATGGTTAAATAATTATTCTTGAAAATAATCAGAATTGGTCAGAATAGACATTCACTACCATTACTGCTTTTTTTGGTTATTAATTTATTGTTCTTTCTTTAAGGCACGCACACTGCAGTGTCATTCTTGGTCTGTTACACACAAACACAATTAAAGCTATTTACTGCACAAAGTAATGTATGATTTTATATATATGTACCATTACCACAGCGTGTTAGCAATCGTGTTTTTAGACTGATTCTGTCTGAAGCCTTCAGATTACTAACTTCTGTCCATGTAAAGGCTTGTTTGTTCTGCGTGCATCAGTCTCCCAGTGACAGGGACCGACTGTGCATTTGTAGCAATGGTGGCTATTCAAAGCATGTCAAAACACACTCAGGCGCTTCCTTTGTTTCAAGTCTTGAAATGTCTGTCTACTCCCCCAACCTGCAGGTAAGATCAAGTACTCAGAGCAGGTGTATGACTCCTGCATGGAGGCGTTTGATTGCCTGCCTCTGGCAGCCCTGATGAACCAGCAGTTCCTATGTGTGCATGGGGGGCTTTCACCAGAGATTCACACGCTGGACGACATCAAGAAGGTAAAATCAAAGACACACGAGCAGTTTTGAGTTATCACTGCTGTGATAACAAAACAATGATAACTTTTTTGACAAAAAGTGGTGTTTAATGACATTTTTTGTAGCTATGGGGTGAATGTTTTGTCTGTATACAGTAATATTTTTCACCTTATTTTACAGAATTTTCTATTTGTATTTATTTCTAAGTATTTGATAAGCAATGCTGACCATTGTGTAAATAAGGCATCAATCAGCTCTTAAAAAATAATGGTTAACTGTCTTTGAGAAGTACTAAAAAAAAAAAATTGCTGAAATGTAATGAAGAACTGAATCTGAATTCATTTTAAACCTTTTCCTGTTTAATCATTATGTAGTAATGCATAAAATGTATATAAAGTGATAAAACAGCCTTTTAAAAAACATTTGTAATAACTAAATTACAGAGCTGAAACCTACCAATCAGATTGAGAAAGTCTGGTTTGACAGTGTAGAAGTTGTCATATAGAAAAGCTTAAAGAAGCCAAAGCTAACTTCACGTATTGTTTACTAAAGGCCTACACAGAGCAAACAAAACAATGAAAAATAGAAAAAATATCCGTTTTGGTCATACCCTTTGTTATTCTGCATAACTAAATGAATTAGTTGTTGAATCAAATCACAGTGGAGAGAAGAATCTAGACCTTGTAAACCTAGCTTAGCAGTAGCTACAGCTTTGCCTTCAATTCAGGTGACAGGGTGTAGCTAAGTCAGGTGTTTAATGAATACATTATTTGTTCTTTTCTTTTCCTACTTACACAAAACAGTGATGCGTTATATTTGTTGTAACTAGGAAGTATAAATAATGATAGTAAGGAGATTTGGCCTAGAAAGCCATAGAAACACATTTATTTTGTAGACAATGCATTTAACCCTTGCATCTGCATTCCCAAAGACATGGTGTCACTTTATATTCAGCATCCTGGTATATATGTAAGTTCTGTTATAGAGAGTAATCAGCCTGCAAATGTACAAAAAGAAGAAAGATCAGCCTTCGTAACTGTCCACAGTTTGTTATTCATTCTCAGTTTCACCGTTTCTCCAGTTCCTGCTCTTTGCCTGTGCAGGATAAGGAATACAAGAGCAAGGAAAATTAATCATGCATGCAACATGAGATCGACCTATGTGCAGCACTCAGGCACATTCATTCAGCAGTCATAAACCAACTTTTATTTCAGCTTTTTAGCCTGCTCCGAGTGTGTTCATTAGAAACCATAAAATAACCCCTGTGTGTATACAGTTCACTGAGCTCCAGAGCACAAAGCCGCACACATGAACACAGAGACGCGAGAACACATACTTCCTCATCTAATGGCAGTGTTTCCATGGTGAATCTGCTGGTGTGACATCTTCTCCCTCCTGTGTGGTGGGGGTTGCCATGGAGATGCTCTGCTCTGACAGTATGTGTTTGTGTGTGTATGCTATGTGTTTGCTTTTCTTTCTCCCCTGATTTATCCTATATGTGTTGGAGGGTTGTTTACATGACTGAAAATGTCTTTCATGTAGAAAATCTCTGTTTCTGTAAGCTCACATTTCTATACTTCTGTGTGTGTGCGTGTTTTTTTTGTCCTAGTTGGACCGGTTCAAGGAGCCTCCGGCGTTTGGGCCCATGTGCGACCTGTTGTGGGCCGACCCCCTGGAAGACTTTGGCAATGAAAAGACCCAGGAGTACTTTGGCCACAACACGGTCAGAGGGTGCTCCTATTTCTACAGGTACAGGAGGGTAGAATTACTCCTCAAGGTGTTGTGACGGCAAAAAAAACATTACGTAAGAGCCCTGACATTTTATTTTTGAATGGGAATGAATATAGTATGGCAGCCTTGCAGCAGCAGATCCCTGTGCTTATGAAGCTCAAAGGCAGAGCTAAGAGCTGACCTGGTACTCCAACAAGCCAGTGTGGATGTAATATTCTGGGATGATGGTTCACAGCAGAGACAGTACTCTTTAAAATCACCACCTGAAAGAGAAAGAAGTTCTCACTCATGTCCCTGACTCCGGGTTTTCTCTTGGATAGGTCGATGTCTCTTTCTAAATGATCTGAGCGCCCTGTCGCTACCGTGCATGAGCAACGTGCGATGCTCACCTACAAATTAGAAATCTAATAAGTTTCAGGTCGACTTCAAGCTGCAGGTTTGGGATGTTGTTCCCGAGCAGAGAGAACGGGAGAGACGCCTCGTGTGTGCGTTTACACCACATCCGAGATCCACTAACGGTCGCTGGGATTTGTAGAAAATCTTGGCTACTTTACACACACATACGCACACCAAACACGCAGCACACACAGTTCCGTTTCAGCATGAAACGATATCCCACAATCCCCAGGGAGACTGCACGGTTCTGTTGCTATGACGACTGGCTACTCCTGCCAGATATGGAGTGATATTAAGATACAGTGAGAGAACGAGGGAGAGTAACATAGGAGGAGGGTGGCAGGGGGAAAAAGATGAGAAAGTAAGAATGGGGGGCATGTACAGACGAGGGGGAGACGGTGTTTAGAAATGGGTGTTGTGACATGTTCTCTGTGGCAAACACACCGATTTTCTATGTTTAGGAGACACAGCATCAATCAGCCAACTAGTGTACAGTCAGCACACCTCAGCACTGAGGCAGCCATAAGCCTGGCTCAGGCCTGTCACTCCTCACTGATGCCCCCTGCTGGTCTCAGTCAGACACTACCTTAGAAAACAAAAGCCTACTCATCACCCACTGCCAGACTTTAAATATCTGTTTTGTGGTTTACAGCAGCCTTGACATATGACTTGTTTGTTATGTAAAGTGTGTTTTACTGCATCTCTTTGAATAATTCTTCCCCTTCATGTTTCTTCCTTTGCCCTCACTTACTCTCACTTGTTGTCCCTCTCTCTCTGTCTCCAGTTATCCAGCAGTGTGCGAGTTCTTACAGACCAACAACTTGCTGTCAATCATCAGAGCGCACGAAGCACAGGATGCCGGGTGAGCTGACCGGCTGCTGCGGCTCATTCCTTTCTCTCAGCTTAAATGGGCACACCATTTCATTTAATGGCTTACCCTGACATTTCATGTTCTGAGCTGTTATTTTTCATTGTCGGGGAATTGGCACATTGCAGGAAAAGAGGCGGCGCAATTTTCACCCTGAAACTGTGTGATTAGCATTGTTAAGAGTTGGTCTGACTGAGAGTGCACCAACAGCCGGTGCAAGATTCAACCCTAACTAACTCAGCACAGGAAGTCAAAGAGGCTGCGTACACTTTGTACTAAAAGTCTGAATAAAATAGTGAAGGGAAAAAAATTGTGACCCAAAAATGCATTCCTGGCATCTATTATCTCACTGAAAATCCTCTAGATGTAATGCAGCAATTAAGGCAGCGCTGTGTTCTGTGTGTGTGCTGTTTGGTGAACCCATTAACAGTATTTGGTCTGTCATGCAGACAAGTAGTCTGGGTAATCATCCAGAGGTCTTAATGCACTTGTTATAGGATGGCCAAAAAACAAGCTATTTCAGTCGCCAGGCTTCTGCACCTGTGCAGAGTAGCTAATGTGGAGATAAAACATGCATTCATGGTCAAAAAAACAAAAAAGAGACTGTTCGATGAAGTAAGCAGCTGCAGTGTGGATACAAAATGAAGCAGCTTTCACCTGAGAACTTACAAAAGACATTGTATTCACTGCTGTCTCTATGAATTCTTTGATTGAATTCCTGAAGCCCTTGATTTGTGAATGTGCCGTTGCTGCATTATATTCTCCAACAATAGTGACAGCACAAAGAGAATAACGGCCAGCTCACTCAAAAAAAAAATCTAAGCTAGCTGCTACAGGAACTACCCTAAATGGTGAGTTTGTCTGGGAAAAATTGGTTTCTCTTCACTGAAGTTTAATAAGCAGTGAGAATCTAAAGCTGTAGCTCGGTGGATTTACAGCAGCACACTTTCCTGTCAATATTACCTGATGAAAATGTGTGTTTATAGCGGCCTGACAATGAAAAAGGATTTTTTTCCCCTAAACCACACAAATCCTAAACAAAGGGGGGGGAATCAAAACATAACATACAAATATTATCATTAAATTCACACAGAACGTGAACCACGCTCTCCTGGGTGAAATTGTTAGACCCATTCAGCCACCACAACCCAGAACAGTAAAGTTTTGTTTTGATAATTTGCATATCTATGCAGGCTTCCGATGCCCAGTAGCTTTTTCTGTTTTTTTACTTGTCATTTTCCTCTGCTATGCAAGGCAATCTGGTCTTTTTCTGTTCTGTTAGTTTAAAAGAGTGTGGCTGTCTCACCTCTAACCATCCCCTGGCTGCTTTAGAAGACCTGCAAAGCAAATCTTTGTTTCTTTCATCCACAGCGCGGTGTCCTATTTGAGTGGCTATAACGTGGGCGGCTTGTTTGTCTCTCTTTCCTCAGGTACCGTATGTACAGGAAGAGTCAGACTACAGGTTTCCCCTCGCTCATCACCATCTTCTCCGCTCCAAACTACCTGGATGTCTACAACAACAAAGGTCTGACTGACGTGTGTTATCCAATTATTGTAGAGCAAACTGTTTGCGTTGTAAGACTTCTCAGGAAAATCTTTACATGTACGGATGGATGGAAACATTGTTACCTCCTAGAGGAGCAAGCTTTCAATAGGTTAATATCTGTTTCTGTGTGTGTGTGTGTGTGTGTGTGTGTGTGTGTGTGTGTGTGTGTGTGTGTGTGTGTGTGTGTGTGTGTGTGTGTGTGTGTCTAGCTGCGGTGCTAAAGTATGAGAACAATGTGATGAACATCCGTCAGTTCAACTGCTCCCCTCACCCCTACTGGTTGCCCAACTTCATGGACGTCTTTACATGGTCGCTGCCCTTTGTTGGAGAAAAAGGTACACCCCCCCCCCCCCCCCCCCCCCCCCCCCACACACACACACACACACACATTACATTACAAATACCATGGAAGAGCATGTTGAAGAGGAAGTGCAAAATCTTCCTCTTCCACGTGAAGATAATTTTGAAACCATTTAATTTTGAAAGTGAAAGTAAACCTCCTCTGCTCAGCTACTAACAGAGTTTGCACGGTATGCATGCGTAGTTTGGGATCCTGGTCCTTGCTGGTGTCTACTGGTCAATAGGGGAGTTGACTGGATGTCTGTGAGATTCTGAGACAGAAGGAGAAACTTAAAGTCTCTGAAGAGAATTCATGTATTCTCAAAGATCACCAGATTTGACTCGTTTGACCTGTTTGAAGGCAGGGACAACCCGCAGTGGGTGGACTGGCTTCCTCTATCTGTCCAGTGTAACTGTGGGCGGATGGCTTGTGAGGTTTAGAGGCTGCTGGCCTTTCAGGCAGAATATGGCTTCAAAACCAGCAAAGTGTGGCATCAGAATCTGGGCTTTATTTTATGGAATGTGTAAATATATACAGAGCAGCTGGGAGGAGGAGCTGCTGAAAGAAACCAGGGGACACGAGTGGTGCTAGATATGTCATACAACCTGGGACAGTGGCACCTCAAAACAAGGCCGACGACGGCTGGAACACATATTAATGTCAGTGAACAGGACGTCTCAGTTCATTTTTTTCACCAAGATAAGCTTCAGTATAGCGGATTTTTAGCATCAATTACAACCTTGTGACAAAAAACAGTTGTGTTGTTAATTCTGGTTGCAATCAATAAACATATATGTTTTCTCTGCAGTTTGAAATTGAGCTGAAGACGATATATGTTAATGGTTCCAGGTCAAACTGACCTGAGGGATACCAGTTTGATAAGCGATTAATAAAATGGATCGCTGATGTACAGTAACAGAGTGTGATTCTTGATATCTTCATCTTTGTCCACTCACAGCCCTCTAACGTCTTCACAGCTGGACATAGTTCAGCTCCGTCCTACTTACATAAAAAGATTTGTTCACATTTTTTCCCAGAAAACATTTTTATTTTTCACAGTAGACACTGAAACATGTCGTATCAAAGGGTGTTAAGGGGTAACAATCACACCGATGATGGCTCATGTTCCATTAAGGGATCGCGGAGAGCCGGTGTGAAGGTCTGCTGTCACATAGGTCGATAATTTACCGCTATTCATTGAAGGACACGATAATTACCCTGTCGTTAACATTTTGACTAGTACCTAAACTGCATGAACCAGTTGGCAGTTTTGTTGTCCTTTTATAGAAGCGTATCTGTGTCTGTTTGCCCTGCAGTGACTGAGATGCTGGTCAATGTTCTGAGCATCTGCTCTGACGACGAACTCATGAACGATGGAGACGAGATCTATGACGGTACGAAGCCGCCAGCATTGATTTTTTTAAGGGTAGCTAGCGTTCTTCTTTTCTTCTACGTATCAACTTTCAATAACGTTTCTTCTCCACTCACTTCCAGCCAGTGCAGCGGCAGCGAGGAAAGAGGTGATCAAAAACAAGATCCGAGCCATCGGGAAGATGGCCAAAATGTTCTCCGTTCTAAGGTGGGTCAATTTGCAGTTAAACATGCGTGTGCGCTTGCCTGCACATGCTCGGTTTGCCGCAACTTCTGCAGAAGCTGGCAGTCATCAGATCCTCACTTTTTAAAAGAGATTTTTCTAAAATCTGTCTTTTAAACCACAATCGTGTTTTTTTGCATGTTTGCAGGTGTGCAGTGTGTGAGGAAGTGTGTAATTCTTTCTCTTTATCACCTGCTGTCTTCTTTTACCCACACACATCTGTCACACACACACACACACACACACGCACACACACACTGTCTCTGTTTCTCAGGGAGGAGAGTGAGAACGTCTTGACCCTGAAGGGACTGACCCCGACTGGCATGCTGCCCAGTGGCGTTCTCTCTGGGGGCAAACAGACCCTGCAGAGCGGTGAGCGTTTCATTCACTCACACACACATAAGCACACACACAGTCACATGCACACAAACTTAACCCCGAACTCATATATAGAAACACAATGCCACACAGACAGTTTGAGTATCTGCTTTGGAGCATCCTCCGGTTCCTCCATACCCTCTCTCCTCTTCTCCTCCTCCTCCAGCTGTTTTTCTCCTCTCATCCTTCTGCCTCACTGACTCACTCCCTCTCTCCACCTCACCTCGCCAGCGCTGAAGGATACCATCAGCCCACTGGTTGCCTGTGTGTGTGAGTGTCAGAGAGAGTGTACGAGCGAGAGGCTGAGAACCTGAGAATGACACCAAAATACAGGGCAAATGCATGTGTGTGTGTGAACTAACAGCAGCTAATGCTAACACCAGGTGCCCTCTGAACCTGCTGTGGTCTCAGTGCTGCTCTGAGGGCTTTGCTTGTTTAAAACCTGAAACATCTGGTAGTTGGGATATTTAATTAATGCTAATATTGAAATTATATGGATGTTACACATGATATTGATGATACAGAGTCTCTCACTTGTGTATATTTATCATGATGACATCTCCACAGAGCTCTAACGTGAATTTGGCCAACAGAATAGCATGAAGAAAATTTCACGTTCAGCTAAACAGATATTGGTCCAAGCTGGCCGTCAAAAACTGCAATCTTTCACTTCTGCCTTAGTTCATGGTGCTCGTCATAAATCGCATAATACCCGTCTGATCTCCCAGGCCAGCGTGAGGTCACGTTTTATGTTTTATGACTTCCTGTTTGATTTTTGGATCACCCCAAAGTTCTGCCTACACTGTTTTCCAACCAGAGATTGTTTGACAACATTTAGCTCAGCCTGTCGGAGCCTCCTCAGCAAGCGCTGCTCACCCATACGGCAAAGATGTTTACGCATATCTGCACAGAGCATGTTTCAGCCTTCACTTCGTTTTCCTTCTCCTCCTCCTTTCTTTGTACTCCATCTTTCTCTCGGACTCTGTCATCTCCTCTCTCTTCCTGTCCTCCTTTCTTTCTCTTCTTTTGCCCATCCTTCAGCTACCATTGAGGCCATTGAAGCTATCGAGACAGTTAAGGACGCCGAAGGTAAAATCCCACTCATTTCACTGTGTGGGCGCGTGTGTTATATGTGTGTGTGTGTGTGTGTGTGTGTGTGTGTGTGTGTGTGTGTGTGTGTGTGTGTGTGTGCGCGCGTACGGACGTGTGTGCAGCATGGCTGCGCTCTCAGCCGCCCATGCTCATAAGGTCATAGATATTTCCTTAGACACGATGCACTCAGCTCTTCTGACTGCATCACCGCTCTCAACAAAGCTGCTGCATGCTGGAGCCACCACATTAAAGCACACAACATGCATAAACCTTTCTTTTTCATCCTCTTGGGAAACAGGAAACACATACAGCCAAATATTTGCATTCTGTTCAGATGAAACACGCAGAGAATATTTTCTCCACACACACACATTTACAAGAAGAGCGGGAATGTGGGCGGGAGAGGATGTTGCAATGGAGGGCAGGGTCACCCAGACCTCCTCACGGACTGCAGTGTGTTAGTGTTTTTCTATAGTTTCCATAGATGCTGTAGTTCTGTAGAAGATGAGCATGCAATCAATCTGTTTCTCAACAACCTACAGCAGAACTCGGGCCAGATCAAAATTTGCAACATTTGCAATTCGCTGAAGAAACATTTACACTGATCTGCCACAAAACTCGTCTTTTTACTTAGCTTTCAGCCTCCTGCAGCGTATTCACGTGACCTAGATTCAGAATAAAAGTCTTTGCTTACACCAAGAGATGGCAAGAAGGCAAGCTAGTGTGGCTGAAACTTCTGCAAACCCAACTGCAAAAAGTTGGGTTTGGAATTATACAGATACAGTTTCACGCTCAAAACCTTTGCAAAGAAAAAAAGATTAATTTGGCATATGGATGCATTACATTCAGAGGCGGCTGCCAGGTCTGCCAGGTTCTTTTGAGCTCATGAACAGATTGTGGTCATGGATTGTCTTTTGTGTATCATGCCCGGCGTGCACAGGCCCAGTACTCGGCACGCTTCAGTTACCCATACTATTTTGTGTTTGTACCTTTAGTGCTGTCTTTGGCTTACCTGAAGTACAGACCATAATTTGTTTACCCAAATGAATTATGGGTATCGCCTGTGCTGTAGTTTTCTGTCATGTTATATATGATTTGTAGTTGGGTGTTAGACATGTGCTTTGTAGTACAGTGGCATCTGTGAGCAGCAGCATGTGTGACAGTTGTCTTGTGCCGTTGTTGAAGAGTTGGCGTTGGCCTCTCCAGACAGTCCTCCTTATTGGTACAGGAGCATCTGCTGGAACAGAGGTTTACCTGGTCTGGGGTGACAGCTACTACAACGAATCAACCTTAATGCTGGTCGATGTTTTGTCTAATTTAAAGACACACCGTTTAAAGACAACTGAAATAAAGCCAAGTCTACAGCCATGCTAGCTCTGTGAAATGCTTCGACTAGCATGCTAACAGGTTTACGAATGACAGAAGGAACACGCTGCTGAATTAATACGTTTAACTGAAGTCCAGATATGCGTGAATGACTGACTCTTCAGTGCGACAGAACAGACTGTGATAATTTGGATCTGGTGTACTGCTAATGTGTTTGTGTGCTTTGCTAACATTTGACGATTAGCAGTAAATACAAAGCAAAGCTAATGCTACGCGAGCATGAGCAAACATCTGACAAATAATAATAATATTAATAATAGTAATGGTGACTAACTCAAACATAAAACCCATTTAACAGATTTATCAGAGAACACACATAATAAATGTCCGTTCAGTCATTTCCTCATTTGCACCTTTAAAGCATTAGTGTCAGTTGGTATGAAGTTGTAACTCGGATGAAATAAAAACAAAAAGCAGATGCGCATGCTTTTGTTTCATAATGACTCTAAACACTGCTGACTCACCTGTACTGCTTCCCATAAAATTGCCATCTGATAATATCTTGCTGCTCTCTGGAAACCAACTGGTTTCACTTTTTCTTCTGTGTAAAGATTTATTGAAAAGCGCTATAAAAATCCTTTTGCATGGAGGTGCAATCAGCTCTATCTAACTCTCAGCAAATAAATATTCTTCCCAAAATGTTGAAGCACTTCCTGAAATATTTGTCAAGTCCAAAGCGGAGTAAAGAAAATCCTGGTGGTCACTATGACCTGACTAAAATTGGTGGAGTGCTTCTTTAAGATATCAATGCAAGGTTAAAGCTGCCCCCTTAGTCACAAACAAGGAGTACTCCCAAAGCCAAAAGGGAAGAACATGAGGGAAATGGAAAAATGTGACTACATGTCCTTACCTGTAAATTCTGTGAGCTCCTTCTGTATATGATGGTTTGAATGAACAGCTAACTGTCAGAAACTTGTCCCGAGGGGAAAAGACATCTTAAGGTCTTACGAAAGACCGATTGTGCTCATATTGTTTTTCTCATAACATCTTACCAACCACTTTACTCACTGCTAATCTAAGGTCAATGTCCAGATAAACACCGGTTCATGGGTGGCATAACATATATACGATATGATTTTGTTTATCCAAACCCCAGCTGACCTTCAGCTGAAGAGATTTAGATCAACATGATATAAATGTGGTTACTGGAGAAACTGAGAAAAGATTTACTTCCCAGGCCACACTCATGCTCCTTATCGGGGGGTTTGGATACACAAGAATTTGTGCAATTCTGTGTCAACTTTTAACTGTGCATGTATGTGTGCTTCTGCCTTGGTGTGTGTATGTGTGTGTCTCTGCAGCCATTCGAGGGTTCTCTCCGCAGCATCGGATCAGCAGTTTTGAGGAGGCCAAAGGTCTGGATCGGATCAATGAGAGGATGCCACCGCGTCGCGATGCCGTCAACAGCGTGGGCCTGTCGATGGGCCGCATGAACATGGGAGAGCCCAATGGGACCGACAGCAACAGCAATCTACAGTGATGGACGTACATGCCCACGTGCCCAGATACACACATCTACAGTTACCACACTGACCTGGTCCCATATTTCATATTATGTGTACATAGGCATATATACAGACAAGAAAAATGCATCACACACACAGACACACACACACACACACAATATTTCCTTTACTAAATAGGTACAGACAACATAAAACCCAATGCAATTACATACACACATCCTGCCCCTTTTCCCGTCGCCATCAGCTGCTATTTAAAGGCATGAGCATACATGGACTTTACCACCAAAGGGTCAATCTCTTCTCTGAACTGATTGGCCCCATTTAGAGAACTACAACTCTCATGTACCTGCACAACCACAGGAAAAGAGTCTCCAAAAATACTCCCCATGCAAAGCACGAGCAGCTACTGTTTGCCTTGTACGGAGGGGGGTGGGGGGATCACCAGCGGGCTGACAGTGACAAGCCTGTGAAAGTGTGCTGTTTGTGATGGACGGGGTCAAGTTTAAGGGTTGGTGCAGACGGCAATCGGGGGGGGGGGTATTTAAGTGTCATGTATGATTCTTTTTCCTGTTTGCATCCCCAAAACAGGAAGTGGAACCATTACCAATGCTGATTTTCCAAAGTGCGTGCACATGCTTTTAACGTGTTGGTCTCTGTATGGCTGTATTTCGAAAAAAAATGAAAAAGTGTTTACGTTTGCGAACACGAGCAGAGCCGAGCATCAGGCAACGGCGAGAATATGTTTTTGATGTGCAGTGTGGCGGCTTATCTGCCAGCGAGAGATGTGCGAAGATAATCTCAAGCTGCGGTCTAATCTGAGCCTCACCATCCTTTCCTCCTTTGGAGGAGAGTCCCATTTTGCTTTTGTAGCACCACACTGCAAGCATACGCCACTTGAAGTCAAGTGGCAGGAAACCCCTCTGCCTGCCCATCCACCCAAAAAAGAAACAAAGAAACCCCCTCGTGGCTCCAAATGTGACCCGGGATCATATTTGAAGTGTTTCTCCCACCTGTTGTGTGTAAATAGAATAAATAAGAGAGGTTTTATTGCACATCTTGATGCGTTTGGTCACAGGGTCTGCAAGATGCAGTCTATGGTAACGTGGGATGCCAAATGTACTGTATGTGAGGGAGACGCAGAGGTGGGGGAGGGGAGTTGAAATGTGAATTCAACACTCTATTCATTCTCTTTCTACATCCTCCTTTCTTCCCGAGTTGCTGTCTGCTAAAAAGACAGCAGTGACTGCCGGGAATCTCCGGCCTAATAAGCAGGAAACGATATTCCACTGAGGAAACACTCTTCTGGTGAAGGCAGAAGCCAAGACAACAAGAAGAAGTCCGAAGGGGGGGAAAGGGTCTTTGTAAAGCATTTATATTAAAGCATCAGTGCATGCAGAGTTAAGTTCTTTGATAATAATGTGAAGATTATATTTGTGCTCTGTGTTTCACTATAGTAGGATTTTCTTTTCTTCTTGTTTTTCTGGCTAATATAAATGAACTGAGGTATGATGAAACATTTATTTTGTACATAATGTTAAATTTTTTTTTTTGTATTCATTTTGCGTTCGATTTCATTGGGGGTTATTTTTGCCACCTTTTTTTCCTTCTTCTTTTTTCACGACCTGTGTTTCTGGTTTCTTTCGACGCTGTACAGAATGACGACTCACTTCTATTCAAAGTGTCAAGTCCACATTCTCTCCTCTCTTCTTTGTCGATGTACAGGAGTTGTTTTTAAATGATAAATATGAATAACGATAAACAAATATTAAACTAGCATCGATGAATGACCATTACTATATACAAAGGCACAGGCATTCAGGCAGCCAAAAGCATGATTGCATGGTTAAAATTTGCACTGTTCAAAGCAAAAAAGCAGCAGACACATTTTAACGGGAGGCGTGTTGCCGTCACAACTTAAAGGAAAAAAGTGTACTCTCTCTCTGATCATAATTCTTGATGATTCCTCTTGTTATTTGATGATATTTATGAGTCTATGATTATTATGATTCTATTTATTATGGACATTATTCTTAATATTAAGCTCTCTCTCTCTCTCTCTCTCTCTCTCTCTCTCTCTCTCTCTCTCTACTGGTTGCTCTTCATGTTGCGTTGCTCCTTGGTTGATCTTGTGCTTCTCTGGGAGAGGTGAACCCCCCTTGGGAGACCCTGTGCCATAGAAACTGTGCCACGGTTCTGACTTTCTCTGTCTCTTGTTCAATCTCTCTCTCTCTCTTTTCTCTCAGCTTTCTGTTTTGACTCCCCCGGTCACTAACACTGTAAGCATGCCCCATGGGACGATCCACTTTTTTACTCTTGAATAAAATATGCATGAACCTTTGGTATGGATACAGAGCCTTTATTTCCTTGTCACATGTTTCCTTACCAATATAATCACAGACACAAATTGCAATACAAAGGACTAACTCTGATGTTTTCAGAGTTTTTATCAGTTTTTAGCGTTAACTCGGTTTTCCTGGGTCTTTTCCCGTGTGTTTTGAATACATCTTCTTTTTTTTGGTACCGGTACTGGTTTTATTTTGTTGTATTTATCCGCAACACCTTAAAGGCCGGTCCGTTAAAATATTGTCGGACATAAACCAAAGATGCTTATAAACCAAAGATGTGAAGATATTTCACGTCTCATCCGAGAAGCTTCTTCAGTTCTAGGGTCAAATGGTGGAGAGTCCCAGATTTAAGCCCTGTGGGAGTGTGAAAACGGGTGTAAATCACAGAACTGAAGAAGCTTCTCGGATGAGAGGTGAAACGTCTTTAAGCAACTTAAAGAAGTCCAGATGCTTTTCTTTCCAAGCTCCTTAGACAACTAACTCTGATCAGAGCTGCATAGAGTTAGAGCACCTGTTCTGTGGGAAATGTGAAAGATGCCACACAACAGACATTTAAAGAGAAGTAGTTTAAGTAGTTAAGATCTGAGCAAAGATCAAGTCTTAACATGATATCAAATATACATTCGTTTAAATAAGACCCCCTTTAAACAAGCACTTTGGCGACAGTGGGAAGGAAAAACTCCCTTTTAACAGGAAGAAATCTCCAGCAGAACCAGGCTCAGGGAGGGGCGGGGCCATCTCTTTCAAAAGGTTGGAGGTGATGAGAGGAACAGAGCCAGACATTAATATTAGCTAATGATTAAGAGAGGGGGGCAAAAATACATAGAGAGGTTGGTGAAGAAGAAATAGTCAGTGCATCACAGGAAGCCCCAGCAACCTAGGCCTACAGCAACATAAGGGAGGATTGAGAGTGACCTGATCCAGCCCTAAATATAGGTTTTATCAAAAACAAAGGTATTAAGCCTAATCTTAAAAATTGAGAGGGCATCTTTCTGTTGAATCCAAACTGGGAGTTGGTTTCACAGAAGAGGGGCCTGAAAGCTGAAGGCTCTGCCTCCCATTCTACTTTAGGAACAACAAGTAAGCCTGCAGTCTAAAGTGCTCCACTGGGTGACACAGTACTATGACATATTTAAGATAAGATGGGGCCTGATTATTCAAGACCTTGTATGTGATGAGAAGGACTCAAAATTAGAATCTAAATTGTACAGGGAGCTGATGAAAAGAAGTTAGTGTGGGAGAAATCTGCTCTCTCTTTCTAGTCCCTGTCAGTACTCTCGCTGCAGCGTTTTGGATCAACTGAAGGCTTTTCCAGGGAGTTTTTAGAACATCCTAATAATAATTCATTACAATAGTCCAGCCTACAAGTAATAAATGCATAAACCAGTTTTTCTGTATCACTCTAAAACAGAATATTTCTAATTTTAGAGACATTGCAACAAAACAACCCTGCATATTTGATTAATATGCACATTGAAGGACAGGATGGTCAAAAAATACCAAGATTCCTCACTGTGTTACTGAAGGCCAGGGTAATGCCATCAATGATGTAAACAGAATTGGTCCTAGCATGGAACCCTGTGGAACGCATAATAAACTGTAGTGTGAAGAGGGCTCTTTATTCACATAAACAAATTGGATATTAGATACATATCATTGCAGTGCAGTGTCTTTAATTCCTTTAATAAAATATTATGTGGTCGTCTGCTGCTTTACATGCTGTGCATTCAGAGATGCTCTCCTGCACAACTTGGTTTAATTGAATGAAATCTAAGTTACTGCATTTTTCCTATTAGCTCAAAGCAGACCATACTCTGGAAACCCTACAGATGGCTGTGTGAGAAAATCCCAGATCAACAGTTTCTGAAATAGTTGGACCAGCCCATCTGGCAACAACGTCTCAGAAGTCACTTTTCTTCCTCATTCTGATGCTCAGTTTGAACTTCAGAGATCGCCATGACCATGTCTGCATGCGTGAATTAGATTAAAACAAACTTTATTAACCCCTCGGGTGGGTTTCTCCGCATGTTGCAGAGGTAGAATACCAAATAAAGGGGAACGAGAGAGACTGAATATAAGCATAAATATAGCATATATACACTTTTATATAAATACAGAATATATAATAGGGATAAATATGAATACCAGTGAAATATAGTCTATGATGAAATGTAGATTGCACAGGTCTATTGCACATTTCAACTATTGTGAGTCTGTTGCACAGTGATTATTGCACAGTCGACTATAAAAAATATTGCACAATAAAAAGCACTACAGCTTAGTTGTTCCCGCCCTCCTTTGTCCTCCTGTTTCCCCTCCCCCTGCCCTCCAGCAAGGAGTTAAATAGTTGGATGGCATGTGGGACAAAGGAGTTTTTAAGTCTGTTGGTCTTAGACTTTGGGAGAAGCAACCTGTCGCTGAACAGACTCTTCTGGTTCCTTATGGCCGTATGCAGAGGATGCCCACCATTGTCCATAAGATATTTGTGCTAAGTAGCAGCTGATCAGTTGTGACAGAAAGCAGCTCACTTTGCTTTAAAGACAGAGAGTGTGAATGAATTGCACACACATATCCGACTAAGAAACTGTTACTGGTAAAGATTACTCCTGCTTAAAATGTCTAGTAATTTATGTTTAGGCCACATCCGAACTGAAACTCTCCCAAATGCAAACTTAATTAAATAAAAATTTGCATATGAGCAGAGTTTCCAGCATGCACTGTGCAGCAGTTAAACTCTTCGATGCGTCTTACACAGCACTCTTTGTTCTTCTTTCAGTTTTATGATTCTGTATGACAAAATTCACTAATACTATCAAAAGTATTTCCACATCTCTGTAGCTAATCATACATTTATGATACACGTTTACATGCTTCCTGTTTGTAAAGAGAAGTGATTCCCAACCACTGGTCTGTGAAAACCCGTTTTCATTTTTAACGTTGTTACCCTAAACCCTTTGAAGATGAATGTGGCCATTCTTGTGAAAAAGTAGAGTGCAAAGTTACCAGCTAAAGACAGGAAGTCAGCAAAGTGCACCCATACACTTACACAGACACCAGCTGATCAAGTCTAATTAACACACAAATAAAACACTTGAATTTCCTTCCTCAAAGCTCAAACATCACGGAAAGATTAGTTAGTAGAGTTAGCTGCTTACAAAGTCCCACAATATATTAAAAATATCATATTCTACTAAAAAATGCACCAACACCACACGCTGTATCACAACGAGTACGCCAAGCCGAAGAGCATTAAAGACATTCAGTTCAAGCTCAAGTTACCTCTCCCTCCCTCTCTCTCATGTATACGGTAGGTCTTTGCTTCACCCTCCCAGCAGCTTAACGAAGGAAACACAATGAAAGTTTTATTGGTGCAGAGCCAGAACTTCCTTGGGCGTATTAGCTCTCTACCCGTCTCTATTTTTTCACTTTCTCTCTCTCTTTCTTTGCCACTCACTCTTTACCTCTCTTTTACTGTGGTAGTGAGAATATTTACGTGAAATGAAAACTGAAATTCCTGTTATAGCATGAGGGGTGGAGACAGAGAGAGAGGAGAGGCACAAATAGAGCAGACAGAGGAAATCTCTCCAGTCTGGATCACAGCAGGCACATCAAGGTGAGTCCCTTCATCTGCATCTTTGTCTCTGTTGTAGTTTTATAACATACTAACAGACAAACTGCACTCTGTTACTTACCACAGCTGTCTTCAGTGTTCACACTGCAATGAAACGTGATTACAGACACGTGTAACGTTAAAGTAAAAGGCTGCAGCTTCTGTTTAGAGGGACTACATCAAATCAGCCAGCTAGCGGGCATATTAAGTGTACCTCATTGTGCTTTAACACTCTTCAGTAACACCTGTAACACTGAAGTGTTTTGGTGAGAATCTATATTGTCACACGGCATCATTTTTGCCCTTTGGCACTTCCCTTCTGCCTTTTATGATTGGTGCAGTGCTGTGATGGCTGTCAGGATACCAGTTTTGCCTTAACAGGAGAAGAAATTGCAAAACAAACCTGCGCATAACCAGTTTTTCAATAAGCAGGTTTCAGCTGCAGAGGGTTCCTGTGGAAAAATGAACCCCACCCCACCCTGTTGGTCTGATTTGTTTATGCTGAATGACTACAGTCCACCTGTTCACTTCTTCTGTAGGTAGATTCAAGCTTTTGTGTAACAGCTGATGGTGCTCACGTCTTTTAAAGTTATAGAAGTTAAACAAATTTGTGTTAAAAGGGTTCAAACCTCCAAACATCCACAACCATGCAATTTGTTACTCCTGATGATAAACTTTAATATTCCAGACCAGAAGTTAGACTTCAATAAAAGCTTGGGTGAACTGGCTCTACAGTATCTACTTTTCTGTAAGCTCTATCTTTTCCTTCCTGACAGATGCAGTGTCCTCGAGAACAGGATGCTCTAATCCCTCGGCCCCGTGGGGATTTACCTAAACTCTGTGCTGCGGTTACAGCTGCCGTAACTATAGGAGGCATGCTTTTATTCTCTCCTGAGAAGTTGCTTGGCTGGATTGCCATGGCAGTACTCATGCTGACTGGTGGCCCTTTGCTACATGGGCTCTGTCTGCTGGCAGAGGAGCTGATATATCATTCAAACACAAGGTGAGAGGAAAGGTGTTGTAATACATTAACTGTATATGAAAGATGGCAGTAGCTCCATAACATTACTGTTAGCCTCAAGTGGCCACTGAAGGAACTGCAGTTTTTGACTTTGCTTCATTTTCAGCGTCAGAAGTTACAACTGATTAAAGCAGTTTAAAACCATTCAGTATGCTTACTATCACTATATATAAAACAAGAGGCTTGGATCACAGTAACAACTTAGTATCTCCGAGTTCATTGATTTATTTCCACAAGCTGAGACTTTACTGTTCGTGAGTACTGTGTCACTTCTTAGGATGATTTTTAGTAAAGATATTTCTTTCCACAACTGGTGGAGCTTAAAACTGACAAAAAACATGTTTGCTGCCAAATTATTGTTAGAGATACCGAGACAGCTTTTTTAAAGTAATAATTACTCTGTATAGCAGCAACACGTGTTAACGGGGCCAAATTTGCCCTTCTTCCTTCCATGTTCTGACCAGATATCGAGGACAAGGGATGCTAAGCCACATGCTCCCTGCCTGTGGTTTGGGGGGCAAGACCCTGCTCGCTGCTGGTGTGGCAAGCCTAATGCTGTACCTGGCTGGACATCATCTACCACACAAATGCAACATCTGGGAACTCCTTGTCCTTGTGTTTGTCCTTTACCCACTGTTGAAAGTCTCTGGAGTCCTGGTGAGGTTACAGACACGTCTTCATTGCACATCACTGTCTTTCTCTTACAGGGCTTTCAGCCTTTACTAATTATTAAGTATATTATGACAAATATAAAACTGTCACCAAAATGTGAAGAAGAACCACCATGAATTCATGTCTAAAACAAGTATTTTGTTGAAGCAATATCAATTAAAGCAATGTGTTTGTGTAATACCGAAATTTACCACAAGATGGTGCAGTTTTTGAACAAACAAGGGTGAGGTGCAGAGCTGTAATTACACAGGGATAGAATTGATGAGGCGATGGGAAAGCTAGGTTAAGAAGAGAGGTGACAATCAGCGAGCAGCAGTACAGCTTATACAGACTGAAAGTGTGGAGGACGTCAGGAGTGGGTGGTGACGTCTGGTGAGGTGTGGGGCAGGAATGGTAGATGGGTTCTAGGTTGGGAGCTGGGATTTTATTAGTTATTGGCTCTGAGCCCCTTCTTGTTTGCAGTGGTGATGGACAGGTTGAGAGACGAGGTTAGGCAGGAGTTTCTGTGGACTGTGAGGTTTAAACATATTACTGGTCTAGAGTGGGAGGCAGGTGGAAGAGAACCTACTGAGGTGGAGGTGTGCACTGGAGAGAAGATGACTGAAAAGAAAAAACAGAGTAAAGGAGTTTAAATACTTGAGGTTAGAAAGAAAACTGTCTGGACTTCTTTAAGTTGCTTGAAGATGTTTATCCTCTCATCCAAGAAGCTTCCTCAGTTCTAAGGTCAAATGTTGGGGAGTCCCAGATTTAGCCTATGTCCACACTAATACGTTTTCATTTGAAAATGCATCGTCTTCTTCCGTTTTGGCCTCCCATCCACACTGACACGCCATTGTCATTCAAGGAAACTCTCCTAAGCAGATACATTTGAAAACGCCATTTTCGCGTTGCAGTGTAGACAGTGATGAAAACGATGACACATTTTAGTCATGTGATGCAGTCATGTGACCAATTAAACAAAGATAGCGGAGGGCATTATACAACGTTTGTTTTGTTTGCTCTGGATTTTGACAGCCCTATTAAAGATTAATATCAGTCTGTACATGCTCCGGATAGCTTTTCTTCAAATTCTTTAATTCTCACTCGCTTTTGCAACTTTGTAGTTTTGTGTTACTCGCAGCAACAACTCCACCTCATTGTTATTCCATTTAAAAAACTCGGTGCTTTTCCTCGACATTTTGCCGCGACGTTTCAGAGAGCCGGAAAGTAAATAAGCAGCACACAGAAATGAGGCAGGTTTCTCTTCTTGCGCTTCACACATGCGCAGTACTGAAACGTAAGCGATTTCGTCCGTTTCAATGTGGACGCACAACTCTGTGAAAATGACTGAAAACGATAGTGTGGACGCGGAGCATTTTCATTCGATAATGCCGTTTTCAAATTTATCCAGGCTAGTGTGGACGTAGCCTTAAGCCCTGTGGGAGTGTCCCCCCCCCCAAGAGGGACAAAGGACCCCCTAATGATCCTCTACTAAAATCACACGAGCCAAGGTGTGAAAACGGTTGTAGATCACAATCAGCCAAGGTTTCAGGTGAACTCATTGTGAAACCTGGCCCAGGATGTGAGTGGGCATTAAGGCGTCTGGGAAGGGATCTCAAAACTGGATTATAGATGGCAGACATTTGGTGTCGTAAACCACGCCTCTGTTCAAAGAGGGTCGTTCATAGGACATAGTCATAGAAATCATAGTGGACACAGATGTTGCTGCTGTTCACATCATGTAGAAATAAAGCAACACTTGGGACATCCCAAAAAGACGCTGAACAAGTGGAACATCTGGGAATGGAAAATCAAGAAAAAGTCGTAAACAGGCTGCAACACAAATACAGCAGCACAACTCTTTACCACATTAACATGTCGAGGAAGTTGAGGATGCACTACACAAGTGCTGCTACCTCATTTCAAATGTTGTTCACACAGCACTCCTCAGTAAAGTAATTCATCCTTCCAAAGAAATCGAGTTCTCATGATGATGAATGTTCTCTCCTCTTGATCCAGCTGCCACTGTTGCACCCAGAGCTAAACTTACATTGCACACAGTCATTAATTAGCAGCACTTCTGGAATGTCCACCAGCCTGTCTATACTAGAAGACTTTCACTATGAACATAAACACGGAGCTACAGGCAGGTCTGCACTCGCCATGCTCAACAGTGCATGCAATCGTCCCAGCAGCAGTCTGTCTTTACATGCACTCAGACAGTGTGGGATCTCAAACATAAACTACCAGTCCCAAGTTTCGACACACCTTCTCATTTGATGCTTTTTCTTTATTTTCGTGACTCTTTACGTTGTACATTCTCACTGAAGGCATCAAAACTATGAATGAGCACATAAGGAATTATGTAGTAAACAAAAAAGTCTGAAATAACTCCAAACATGTTTTAAATGTTAGATTCTTAAAAATATCTGCCCTTTGCTTTGATTTTGCACATTCTTGGCATTCTCTCGATGAGCTCCATGAGGTCGTCAACTGAAAATTTTTCCAACAATCATGAAGGAGTTCAAAGGCATGCTGAGCACTTGTTGGCCTTTTTGCCTTTGCTCTGTGGTCCATTTAAATCATCAACGGTGTCACCAGTAGTTCACGGTAGGAACCGTGTATGTAGAGACCATCCGTTCACCTTTTCTGCATCTCACGGCGGCTGGAACCAAAGATTTGAATTTTGGACTCATCAGACCAAAGCACAAATGTCCACTGGTCTAATGTCCATTCCTTGTGTTTCTTGGTCCAAACACATCTCTTCTGCTTGTTGCTTTTCCTTAGTCATGGTTTCTTAGCAGCTATTTGACCATAAAGTCTCCTCTGAACAGTTGATGTAGAGATGTGTCTCCTACTGGAGCTCTGTGCGGAATTTATCTGGGCTTTAATCTGAGGCGGTGTTAACTTGAGATTTCTGAGGCTGGTGACTCGGATGAATTTATCCTCTTGGTCACTTGGTCTTCCTTTCCTGGGGTGGTCCAGTTTCATCATAGTGCTTGATGGTTTTTGCGACTGCACTTGGGGACACATTCAAAGTTTTAGCAATTTTCCGGACTGACTGACCTCCAGTCCTTAAAGTAATGATGGACTGTTGTTTCTCTTTACTTAGCTGGTTGGTTCTTAGTTCTAACTACTGTTAGAACTCATAATATGAACTCTAACAGTTGTCAAATAGGGCTGTCAGATGTGTACCAGCCTGACTTCTGCAGAACACACCTGATGGTCCCAACCCCATCAAGAAGGCAAGAAATTCCACAAATGGACCCTCACAAGGTGCACATGTGAAGTGAAAACCATTTTAGGTGAATACATCATGAAGCTCATTGAGAGAAGGCCAAACGTTTGCAGCGCTGTCAACAAAGCAAAGGCTGGCTACTTTCCAATTTTGTTGTAGTATTGTACTAAGTATGAATGAGCAATGATAATAAAGAGTTATCTTAACTTAAATACTTTCAGGAGAATTATCAATAATTCTTCTCTTTGCTACATATATCAATATATCTTGTTTCATATATTTGATGTCTTCAGTTTGTATCTACAATGTAGAAAGTAGTAAAGACAAAGAAAAACCATTAAATGAGAAAGTGTGTCCAAACGTTTGACTGGCAGGGTATTTGATTACATTTTAGTAGTTAAAGCCTTTACTGAGGAGAATTCACCAACCTGACAATTTGATCTCAGTCAGAGCTCGGTGTGTGTTTGTGGCTCACAAAAAAAAACAGCTTTAAAGGACTACACTACAGAAAGACCAGTCCCTCCCCGGGGCTTTACCTGATTAAAACTGAAATGGCATTTCTTGAGTAAAAATAGACTCTAAACATGTCTTCATTAGCAACAATGACCACTGCGTTTTGCACAGATCTCTTTTGGTCCAGCTGACTGTGTCCCTCATGCTGAATTCAACCTAAAAATATATTTCTTCCACATGGAAAAGGGCAGCTTGGGTGAGAGGATGCCCTTTTCTTTCGCCTGGCACCTTCAGCAGGGTGTCAGGTGGCTCCTGAGCATAGGTGAAGTGTTGTGACATTGTTGCGGCTGTTTCTGTGGTTGGCATGCAGGGTCCGTCGGCGGTGGAGGTGTCAGACATCTGCGAGGGGAGGAAGAAGAACGTAGCCCACGGCCTTGCCTGGTCCTTCTACCTGGGATACCTGCGACTGGTGCTGCCACGTCAGTAACATGACAACATCTACAAACAAATCATGTTTTGCCCTCATGTGCTGTTAAATTCAGTGTGTGTCCATGTGTGCAGAGGTTTCTCCCTGTTAAAAGGGAGTTTTTCCTTCCCACTGTTGCCACAGACCTTGCTCTAAAGGGGTCACGTGAATGTTGGGGATTTCTCCGTTTTCTCTGTCTTCAGCTTACAATATAAAGAGCCTTGAGGCAACTGTTGTTGTGATTTATATAAATACAAGTGAATTGATTTAAATAAATTTATTAACCAGTTCAAGTTGAATCTATTAAGCTGCTAGACTCTGCCGTCTGTTCTTTTTGGCTCACAGGGTCACATTGCTACACTTTCTGCTCTATTCTAGAGATGGAGGATGAATGTGAATGAAGAGATCTGTTTCTGTGTTTGCGTGTCTATTCAGATTTGGAGCAGTCCATCGCAGGGTTTTGTGCCACACACCAGTTAAACAACACCAGTTGGGGTCGTGGCTCCAGGAAGCTCCTCATCCTCATCCCTCTCAATGCCAACATTTCCCATAAGCTGGAGGATGAGGATGAAAACATCCAATTCTATGACAACCTACCAAACAACGAGATTGACAGGGCAGGAGTCCGGGGGCGGGTCTACAAGCACAGTGTGTACCGCATAATGGATGAGAATAGGAAGGTATGCAAGCATAAAGTAACCCAGGCATAGTTTTGTTTGTTTTTTTACTTGATTAATGTGCGTCCGACTGGACTGAAGTCCATATTAAAAATGTTTGGTCAGTATTAAACAGCTGTAAACATCTCGTGCAGGAAATGAACTCAGCATCGGGGTTTTTTGCTGCAAGTGTGGGTTGAAAGACTCATGCTCATATTTTTCTCCTTTGATCAGATTTGCAAAGATTGCACAGTTTAAATACGACAGACAATGAGAGTCACAGCAAAGTGACAGACTCAAGGGCCTTTATCTCATAATTTGCTTCAGTATCTTAGAGAACATCAGCGTGCTGTGTATCCAACGTGTTTGATGCCAATCTAACACTGACTGTACTCACAAGCAATAGTTCAGTCAAAAGAAAGGAAGTTTGGGGCGACATGAAAGCATTTGGGGTTTCATTTAGGACTAAAAATAGCCACAGATAGCTCAAAGTGAATGGCTTTAATTTACTGCTGCAGACATTACATGGAATCATGTTATTTTTACATATATATGCATATATATTCAGTTTAGTGCATATTTAATATTCAAATAAACGTAAACTTGCAGGACGTGTTTGGTGTATGCTTTTATGAGTGTGAAGGGATCCGTGCTGCGAACCGTCCATGCTGAGTGGCCAAGCGCTAAAGTTGCTCTTTATGTTACTTTTGCTGTAGCTTTAACATCATGATCTTCCTCAGTGAAGCCAGGAAATCCTAACACCTTTACACTGTCTGCTGAGCTGATCTGATCATTGTGACATTATTTCACTGAATATTTATTTCTGGATTACGACATACTATAAAACAGACTCCTTATCATCTGATATTTCTTATACTTTGAAATAAAGAAGTAAAATAATCTACCTCACCTTTGACTATTTCCCTTCAATAGCACAGCATTGATACGACCTCCTGGTTAAACCAAAGAATCCACCGGTGGAGAGCTAGTTTGTGAAAGCGTAGTAACAGCACCATCTAGCTGTAAAACACGAGAATCAAACATATCTGAGAGGAGAGTGCTGCAAGCTTTTAAAGGATTATCTGTCCGGGAAATATATCTTTCCCTGAGTGTCTGTTTTTTGTTCATGTCTATGTGTGTTTGTGTGTCAACAGGTCCATGAGTGTGTGGTGGAGTATGCGACGCCTCTGCTGACGCTGTACAACATGTCCCAGGAGAGCAGCGCTGGTTTTGGGGAGCCTGAGCGCAGACAGCAGGTTCTGCTCTTCTTCAGGACCCTGCAGGACATCCTGGAGCATTCGCTGGAGTGTCGCAACCGCTACAAGCTCATCCTGCTCAATGGTAGTGTGTGTGTGTGTGTGTGAGAGAGAGAGAGAGAGAGGGGGGGGGGGGGACTTTGTACTCCCAGCATGACACAGGCTGCTTTTAGGAGGATTTTAGCTTTCAGCTTATCCACTTTCCCACAAAGATGTTGTGGCTGTTTTTAAAGGGGTTTTGTTGCTACACTGGAGTCTAAATGTGACACAGTATGAAGCTGAAATGAAATATGTAGGTCAGAGGATCAGTTTCAACTCTGGCCTCATGTGAACTCATATTTATCTTTCACTGTGTAGTTCTTCGATTGTTATAAAGCTGAAAACATGGAATTAACAACCAGATAATCTTCTTCTTCGTCTTCATCATTTTCTAGATGAGCAGGAGGATGATCCTCACTTCCTGTCCAAGGCCATCCTCAGACACTTGGAGCAGCAGGAGAGAGAGGAGTTCTGTCTTACACCAAATCCTCAGCAAGAGAGGGCACACCCATTTGTGGGCAATGCACATTCTAATAACGGTGATGTGATGAGCAGAGACCCCACGCTCATGATCAGCCTGGAGCAACCTCAGCCTCTGAGGGTACCCACGGAGGACACTTACTAAGTCAGCAGACAAAGATGAAGACCAGCGCTATGGAGGACCAGAAGGGCCACGTGCATCAAAATAAAGAATTTTGTGCTTCAATAATAAATTTGTCCAAATAATATGCATTTTATATTTAATTTTTTAATTATTTTAGTAATTTTAAAATTACTAAAATAATTTATTATTCAATCATTTCATTTAAAATAAAAACACTATTTATAAATCATTATTTCAAAATCCCAAATCTAATCTATTTTCTACGGTGGCTGGGAAGTGCAAAGCGCAACAAATTAAAAAACGGCAACAAATTAAAAATCCACAACAAATTAAAAAACGGCAACAAATTAAAAAACGGCAACAAATAAAAAATTCACAACAAATTAAAAAACCGCAACAAATTAAAAAACCGCAACAAATTAAAAATCCACAACAAATTAAAAAACCGCAACAAATTAAAAAACCGCAACAAATTAAAAATCCACAACAAATTAAAAAACCGCAACAAATTAAAAATCCTTGACGGAAAGGGATTGTCTGAAATACCGGAAGTGGAGAGTGATGTCACGAGAGGGGGCGTGGCCAGAATTTTTGGTTGAGGCGCCATGTTTCTGGGCCGAACAAAGCGCTAGCGAAAGAGGAGCGAAAGTACATGGATCAGAATCAGAATCAGAATGGGTTTATTGCCAGATGTTGAGGTTTACAACATTAGGAAATTGCTGCGGTGCTTCAGTGCAGACAATAAGAATTAAAGTGCTATGTAGAAAGAAAGATATGTGCATGAGATAACACCAGTTATGGTTCGTACTTGCTGTGCGGTCGGTTGTAAAGTTAGATCGCACGACCGGCAAGGGAATAAGGTTGAAAATGGTTTATCTTTTCATTCTTTCCCCACCTGGAAGCAACATGAGGCAGCTCATGTATCGGATGTTACCAAAAGAAGGCGTCTAGTCTGGATAGCAGCTGTGAGACCAGCTGATATCCAGTTCGATTCCATCTCCAAATATCTGTTGGTGTGCTCCAGACATTTTCATTCCGGTAAGTTATAGATATGTTCATATCACTCTTTATCGGTCTTTTAAGTCTGACATCACTAGCCGTGTCTTGGCTCAAACTCCCAAGAGCACCTGCAGGTCCATAAATCACACGATCACTGTGGCATCACTGAGTGTTGAAAAACTATCTAAAGTCTTTCATCTGTAATAAAATGATCAGCGTTCTGCTCTACCATGTGTAACAATTGAGTTTATCATCCAGGCATCCATGAAGATGAAATTAGCAGGAAGTTAGCTCGCTAGATTCCATCTAAATACAATATAGCATGTCCTAACTGAGGGATTTTGGAAACAAAGTCAAACGTACAGCTCTGCTATCACTTCCAACATAAATGAAGACAGAAAACTAAACAGCAGTGACGTTTGTAGGGTACTGAAGTTTGGCTAGCTGGTGTAAAACGATGTGCTACGTGACCGTTAGCTATGTTAGCATAATATAAACACTAACTTTTTCCACTTAATAAAAGTTATCGTGAGGATTCTCGGTGGTCAGGAACAACGGCGCTTCGTGTCCATCCCGTGTAGATGTTAGTGAAACTGTTGGGAAGACAACATGAACATTTTACTTATACTGTATAATCTGCAGATTCTGACAGAAATCTGCATATCCTTTGAAGCACCGCTCCTCTCTAAAATGGCAATAAGGATAATTATTAGGCCATATGTAAATAACAAAATAATTTAAAGCAAAGTCTGAAACAAATCTTTATATTTAAGGGGCATCAGTCAAACAATACTGTTTGGTCTGGGTCTAAACAGAGCGTGTTGTGTGTGACATCTGCTTTTGCATATGTGGGCCACTTTGAGGGTTCACAAAGGAGCGTGTTTGCTGTCACATTTTATTTGTAGTGTGAACAAGCAGACAAAAAAATCGGAATTGAGCATTAAGACCTGTAGTGTGAACGTAGCCATAGTGAGTAGAGTGCATTGATGTGACATTGTTCTGAAGGATTTAGTTATTCTCAGTGGTTAAAGAAATTGCAATTATTTATTCATATTTATTAGAAATAATCCTAATTACATATCTTGCTTCCGTGTTTGTGTCCTGTGTCACAAAAATACATTTTTTACTATAATACATTGATTAATGACCTGCAGAATCTCCTTATCATATTACGTGTCCATAATTGTCACCTAAAGTCAAACTTTATGCTTTCTCCATAAAGTGATTACATACTTTAGTTTCATTTTCTGAAGTCAGGTTTCTGAAAGAGAACAGGCAGATTTGGAATATAACATGCAGCGTTCTATAGATGGATACATAAAAAAATGGAAAATTACATGTATGTGCTAACTTTCTAAACACTTTGTTACATTTATGATAAATGGATTTGAAAGTAGATAAAACACATTTATGTTGGCCTTGGCTCATTAGTCTTTGTCTTTAAATTAACTTGTAACTTGTATGTTTCAGGTACTGCACTCTCAAAGACTGAATGAACCAGCATTGCAGCCATGGGTCATTGTGAGCATCACAGGGAAGGTTGAAGCCGCCCACTGCACCTGTATGGCCGGAGTCGTGGAGACCTGCAGCCATGTCGCTGTTCTTCTTTTTAAAGTAGAAGCAACAATGCGGATCTGTGGCACAAGGGCTGTTACAGATGAACCTGCATACTGGGTTTTGCTGGGTAATATGACCAAGATACAGCCAGAGGTTGGCCATAAGATAGACTTCTCCTCTTCAGCTGCCCAAAAACTGCTCTGGATCAAAACATAAACAGACCATCCGTATTGAAAGGTAAAAGGAGCCGTCCTCAAAACAGAAAAATCCCACCTGCTACTGTGGAGGAGTTGTCACTGCTATTGGATACTTTGCTGGAGCACAGTAAAGCTGTGGGTTGTGGGAATGACCCATAATGTTTTATATAAGGGTCTAGATTTATGCCTGAAGTGCACTGCCATGTAAATAATTTGCATTTACTGAATATGTACTGACTGAGTACCACTGTTCAAAAGTTCAATAAAGAAACAAACTAATTTTTGCCTCTTTTTTATTATAGAATATCACATCAGTTACAATGTAGAATCCATGTCATTTATAGTTTATAAAAGACAAAATGTTTACACAAAATCATGACAGCATTTACACGATATCACCCACTACTAACACTACTTAATTTACTATCAATTACTTCAATTTATCTTCTGAAAAATTACCGCTATTTATACAGCACAAGACTTAAGAATATTTAACAGGAGCAAGTTTCATTTTCCCCTGGTTTTACTACCACACTGTTCATCAAAACGGCAGCAAACCTTCACCATCTTATCCAGAAGGGTCACCTCTTCACCCTCACATGGAAGAAGTATTGGCATGGTGGTATGTTTGAAGCAGGTCCCTTGTGTAGCGCTGGAACCCAGTCACGATGTTTCATCCATTTCATTGGCTGGTCTGCTGCAATAATGCCAAATAATTAGCAAGTCTATAAATAGCACGTAGTTCTGCAAAATCACTCATTAGGATGTTTTTTTTTTCTAATTTGCTATGACCTCAGAGTGCATCGAAAAGAAAACTAATAGGCTATCTGGTCTTTAAGTGGTGGCATGACAAATCCTGCTTCCAGGCCTAAAGTAGTCTGCGTTTAATATGGATTTTGTGTTGTTAACATGTTTAATGTTTTGTATTGTCTTCTATTTAATCTCAAAAAACTCCTAAAAACAGTCAGTGATCACTGTTGGCTTCCCACTGCTTCTATCACCACTAATCATTTGAAAGCTCAGTTTTTAAAACCTTACGATGTAGCTACAGCCCAGCCCATGCAGCAGTATATGAATGACTAATCCTATTCATCCTTGTGGATGGATTATCTCAGTTGTTCTCCTGGCTGGAGTTTGGTCCGTTTACAGCATCCTGCGATGCGATTACATTTGTTTCTGACCACCGAGAATCCTCACGATAACTTTTATTAAGTGGAAAAAGTTAGTGTTTATATTATGCTAACATAGCTGTGCCGCTAACGGTCACGTAGCACATCGTTTTACACCAGCTAGCCAAACTTCAGTACCCTACAAACGTCACTGCTGTTTAGTTTTCTGTCTTCATTTATGTTGGAAGTGATAGCAGAGCTGTACGTTTGACTTTGTTTCCAAAATCCCTCAGTTAGGACATGCTATATTGTATTTAGATGGAATCTAGCGAGCTAACTTCCTGCTAATTTCATCTTCATGGATGCCTGGATGATAAACTCAATTGTTACACATGGTAGAGCAGAACGCTGATCATTTTATTACAGATGAAAGACTTTAGATAGTTTTTCAACACTCAGTGATGCCACAGTGATCGTGTGATTTATGGACCTGCAGGTGCTCTTGGGAGTTTGAGCCAAGACACGGCTAGTGATGTCAGACTTAAAAGACCGATAAAGAGTGATATGAACATATCTATAACTTACCGGAATGAAAATGTCTGGAGCACACCAACAGATATTTGGAGATGGAATCGAACTGGATATCAGCTGGTCTCACAGCTGCTATCCAGACTAGACGCCTTCTTTTGGTAACATCCGATACATGAGCTGCCTCATGTTGCTTCCAGGTGGGGAAAGAATGAAAAGATAAACCATTTTCAACCTTATTCCCTTGCCGGTCGTGCGATCTAACTTTACAACCGACCGCACAGCAAGTACGAACCATAACTGGTGTTATCCGTGTACTTTCGCTCCTCTTTCGCTAGCGCTTTGTTCGGCCCAGAAACATGGCGCCTCAACCAAAAATTCTGGCCACGCCCCCTCTCGTGACATCACTCTCCACTTCCGGTATTTCAGACAATCCCTTTCCGTCAAGGATTTTTAATTTGTTGCGGTTTTTTAATTTGTTGTGGTTTTTTAATTTGTTGTGGTTTTTTAATTTGTTGTGGATTTTTAATTTGTGGATTTTTAATTTGTTGCGGTTTTTTAATTTGTTGTGGATTTTTAATTTGTTGTGGTTTTTTAATTTGTTGTGAATTTTTAATTTGTTGTGAATTTTTAATTTGTTGCGGTTTTTTAATTTGTTGTGGATTTTTAATTTGTTGTGGTTTTTTAATTTGTTGCGAATTTTTAATTTGTTGCGAATTTTTAACTTGTTGTGGATTTTTAATTTGTTGTGGATTTTTAATTTGTTGCGGTTTTTTAATTTGTTGCGGTTTTTTAATTTGTTGTGGATTTTTAATTTGTTGCCGTTTTTTAATTTGTTGCGCTTTGCACTTCCCAGCCACCGTAATTTGCTAATAAAATAGCGAATTCACGAGCTAACAGGAACGGGAAAAATGCAGGAAATGGAAAATGTCAGAAATAAATCTGTCTTATTTAAATTGCATTTTAAAATTCTCTTTTTTAATGTGGAAATTGAAAATGGTTTTTGAAATGAGTTTTTTATTGGGAGTTTTTATTAAGTATTTATTAAAGGATTCATTTTGAAATATTGATTTTTATTTTAAATCTCCAAAAGTTGATTCTGTTCATCTGGACGTAGCGTTTTGTGGGAGAAACATTTCGTCACTCATCCAAGTGACTTCTTCAGTCTCAGCTGACTGCAAGTTTCCACAATCTTATAAACAGTACATTTGCATAATGACTGAAACCAGCCCACTGAGGGAACTTTGGAGGCTTTGGAGTTGACGTCACGCCGCAATGCATTGTGGGAGCGCGGCACCATTTTCGGGGTCTACGAATCAAAACAAACACAGTGTGTTGGAACGACGATTACAAGACGCTTAAAAGCAGCTCAAAAGAGAATGGACTGTATAGAGACCGATTGCGTCCAGAGGCAAAGCAGCTGTACTTGCAGAAAATAGCGTGCATTGGAAATGTGGACCCGTATGAAATACAGCCGTGGAGTAGAAACCCTGAAGACCAACCGCTATTGACGTAGCCTGATATATTTCATACTAGGGCTGGGCGATATATCGAGTTTTTTAAAAATATCGATATATTTTCATACGAGATATAAGATGTGACAATATCGTTTATATCGATATAGTCTATGTTACGTTGTGGAGCCGCAGGTTTGCCTCTCTTTCGTCCACTTTTGTCTCTACGAAACGTTACTCGGCCTCGCCTCTCCTTCACTGAACACAACTCCGCCTCCCCCATAGCTTCACCTGCAGGCAATGACAAGATGAAAGCGGAAAATCTCCGTTAGCGAGTTACCGCGGATCGCCCCGTGCGTGGGGCTGGACGGCGTCAACGTGTTAGCGAGCTAACCGCGCTAACGACATGCAGCCCGAAGGGGCTGCACGGCCTAAAATCCTTTCATTTTCTCAAAACTCGACAGTGCGCCTTATGTATGAATTCTGGTTGTGCTTACTGACCGCGAACCGATTTTATGTGGTGCACAGCGCTCAGCAATCTGTCAAAAAATGTTTTAATATGACTTTGCTAAGCTACGGAGCTGCACCGCTTGATGGAGCCGCCTCGCGGAGTGATACGTACTGTGCTTCAACGTAATATTACCGTACTGTGTGTGTATAAGGACCACAAATGGCACCTGTTCAGAGACGTGGTGCAGCTGTGAAATCTGTCTCTTTGTTATTATGCTCAGCTTCTATTAGTTTACATTTTGACTGCACAATTGTGAGCTTTTTGTTATGCACAAAAACAACATTGTTTTCTTTTATTTATGGACCATGATTATTTAATAAATGCTGATAATTTATTTATGAGTAATTTCTTCATGTACATCTACGCTGTATGTAAAGAAAATGCCCGTGTGACATCTGGGACACAGTGTGACTAAGAACTCTCTTTTTGTTCTTAACTTATGGCTTTTTTAAAAAAAATATTGAGATATATATCTTATATCGCCATGCAGCTAAAAAATATCGAGATATGAATTTTGGGTCATATCGCCCAGCCCTATTTCATACCTTATCTGTGGAGTCAGCGCGTACAAGTCTTCATTCAAACAAAGGTAAGTCAGCTCGAGTACTGCGTGTGAAATGCGTTTGATTTCCCTGCAAACAGTCAGATTAGTGCAGCATAAATTCATTCATGAGGGGAAATTACAGTGAGAACATGTGGAGGCTGTTAGGTGGAGTGAGTTCAGTGCATTGATGTGACATTGTCCTGAAGGATTTAGTTATTCTCTATGGTTAAAGAAATTGCAATATTAATGTTTATTATAAATAATTCTAATTATACATCTTGCTTCCATATTTGTATCTTGTGTCACTAAAAATACAGTTTATTTTAATTTTATACTTTGATCAATGACCTGCAGAATCTCCTTATCATATTAAGTGATTCATAATTGTCACTTTATGCTTTCTCCATCTTGAAAGTGATGACATCCTTGCATTACATGCTTTAGGTTCATTTTCTGCAGGCAGGTTTCTGACAGATCAGGCAGATTTACACTATAACATGCAGCGTTCTATAGATGGACACATAAAGAAATGAAAAATTACATGTATGTGCTGACTTTCTAGACACTTTGTTACATTTATGATAAAGTAGATAAAACACATTTACGTCGGCCATGGCTCGTTAGTTCTTGTCTTTAAATGAAATTTGTCTGTGTGTGTTTCAGGTCCTGCACTCTCAAAGACTGAATGAACCAGCATTGCAGCAACAGGTCATTGTGAGCACCACAGGGAAGGTTGAAGCTGCCCACTGCACCTGTATGGCTGGAGTCGCAGAGACCTGCAGCCATGTCGCTGCTCTTCTGTTTAATGTAGAAGCAACAATGTGGATCTGTGGCACAAGGACTGTTACAGATGAACCTGCATACTGGGTTTTGCCTGGTAATATGACCAAGATACAGCCAGAGGTTGGCCATAAGATAGACTTCTCCTCTTCAGCTGCCCAAAAAAAAAGGCTCTTGATCAAAACATAAACAGACCATCTGTAGTGACAGGTAAAAGGAGCCGTCCTCAAAACAGAAAAATCCCACCTGCTACTGTGGAGGAGTTGTCACTGCTATAATGCCATGATGTTTTATCTAGGGGTCTAGATTTATGCCTGTTGTGCACTGCCGTGTAAATAATTTGCATTTACTGAAGATGTACTGACTGAGTCCCACTGTTCAAAAGTTGAATAAAGAAAAACTAATTTTTGCCTCTTTTTTTATTAAAACCACCTTATAGAACATCACATCAGTTACAGTGTAGAATCCATGTCATTTATAGTTTACAAATGACAAAATGTTTACACAAAATCATGAGTGTTTACATGATATCACCCACTACTAACATTACTTTATTTACTGTATCTTTTGAAAAAATATACCACTATTTATACAGCAAAAGACTTAAGAATATTTAACAGGAGCAGGTTTCATTTTTCACTGGTTTTATTATCACACTGTTCACCAAACGCAGCAAACCTTCACCATCTTATCCAGGAGGGTCACCTCTTCACCCTCACATGGAAGAAGTAATCTGATTGGCATGGTGGTATGTTTGCAGCAGGTCCCTTGTGTAGCGCTGGAACCCAGTCACGATGTTTCATCCATTTCATTGGCTGGTTTGCTGCAATAATGCCAAATAATTAGCAACTCTATAAATAGAAGGTAGTTCTGCAAAATCACTCAGTAGGATGTTTGTTCTAATTTGCTATGAGCTCAGAGCGCATCGAAAATAAAACTAATAGGCTATAAAGAGTGATGTGAACATATTTAGAACTTACCGGAATGAAAATGTCTGGAGCACCAACAGATATTTGGAGATGGAAGAGAACTGATATCAGCTGGTCTCACAGCTGCTCTCCAGGCTAGACGCCTTCCTTTGCTAACATCGATACACGAGCTGCCTCATGTCGCTTCCAGGTTGGGAAAGAATGAAAAGACAAACCCTTTTCAAGCTTATTCTCTTGCCGGTCGTGCGATCGAACATTGCAGCCGACCATACAGCAAGAACGAACCATGGCTATGCTTTCGCTCCTTTTTCACTTAGACCCCCAAAATGGCGGTTCGGGCCAAAATCCTTTCCACGCCCACCCCCGTGACATCACGCTCCAAAGCCCTGGGCTGGGAGGTCAGTTCCTTAATCTTAATTATGCAATTTTATTCTTGTACCTTTATTTTAAATGAAATTATTAAATCACAAATTACTTTAGTAATGTTTAACGAAATAAAAAAAATATTAAATGGATTTCCTAATGCATATTTTATTGCACAATTCATTACTGAAGCACAAAATCCTTTATTTCGATGCTCGTGGCTCTTCGGGTCCTCCATGAGGCTCAACCTCCGTCACTGTGTGCTAACTCTGCAAAATGATCATTTCGTATATTCCCATACGAATATACGTATAGGATATTCATATATTATTTAAAATAACGGATTCAATTTATAGCTTGTTGGAGTTATATAGATTCTTTTTTCTTTTTTTTACATTTTATTTTGAAAGTACTTTTTGTGCATCCACATTATAGAATAATTCAAATTCTCCAAGAATCGGCAGCAGCCTGTTGCGGGGCTATCACACAGAGACAGATAACCAATCACACTCAGGGGCTAATTTGGACTCACCAGTCAAAGTGTCGTCTGTGGACTGTGGGAGGAGAGAGGGAGAACGTGCAAACTCGCACACAAGTCTGGCTGTGGAGCGACAGCGCTAACCTCCACCACCCAATGCAAAGACAAATGGTGATTAAATGATCATTCAAAATAAACCAGTCTGGCATGATTCATTTGTTCCAGCTGTTAAAACTGTTAATTAAAATGTATAATTAATAATAATTTGAAACATGTTGACATAATTAAAACAACTAGCGTGTTCTCAAATGTCAGGCTAGCACAGCCGTAAACATGAGACTTTTATTGTGAAGTTAAAAATTAACATTGTAAAAAGGATATTTCAGCATACAAAGGATCCAAAGGTGTTCTTTAAAGCAGTAGGAAAAGGTCAGCAGCTCTCCCTTAAATATGGCTAAAAACAGCCAAATTCAGCTCATCTGTGGGCTGCTACGCCTTCCATGAACGATCTGTAAAACTAGGAAAACGTTGATTTATCATCAAAATCTTTCTTTCATTTAGAAAATTATATCTGTGCTCTCACAACCAAACACAAAGGTTAATGTAGGTGTCCGAGTAAAAGTTCAAAGTGAATAGTAGTTGCAAAAGTCAGGTGGCGCATCAAAAAGAACTAGAATCATCTATCAGCCTTCTTAATTTATGTCAAAGATGCTAGTTTATGGAATAAATCCCTGCAGTTTTTTAAGCTGAAATTTTAATTACATTCATTCATTTACACTAAAACATGCTTGTGCAACCTGTTCATGTCTATGTACTAAACTCAATATTTAATCAATACAGCTTTACAAGATTTTTGTTAGGTGATATTCTGGAATAACTATCATAAATGGACACTGATAGTTAATCAACTGTGAATCAACACAGTAAACAATGAATGTAACAATAATGAATGTACTATTTCATAAATGGTTTTTAATAAAGGTTTAAAAAGGTTTTTGTAAAGGTGCAAATGATGTCTGTAAAATGATAAATCTGTAAACTTTATTTGGATTGCTATTATAAAGTTATTACGGTTTAACCGATGTTTATAATTCCAGTTAACATGCGTGCAGTACGATTGTGGACGATGTTGCTGGAAGTCACAAGACTGAAACTGCAGCTTTTCTTCTTTTTTATTTTATTGTTTAGTTTAGTTTTCCCGTCAGCTTTCCTTCTGCCTTTGCTGTCGGTTTAGCTTTGTTAACGCAGGAAAGTTATTATTGTGAAGTAAAATTAGAGTTAAGTCAAATTTGGGATTGTGATGATCAAACCCATGGCCACACTCTAAAAGTCCGTAACCCCTATGTATTTTTTTTTTATCTGAACACAATAACACACTTTAGTTTCCAATAAGTTTATTGATTGGTTTGGATACATTTGTTCTATTTTTAAGCGCACACATTTACTTTACTTATGTATTCATACCAGTTCATTATTTTGTTTGATCTTTGACTAACCGTTGCTTCTTCTGACTAACCTGCCATGGTGCCTGGGAGTTGGTGTTTTTGTACTTTATGATTATGTTTTGTTTAGTTACCCCTCGTGTGTCATAGTGGTCTGATCAGCCATTATCTATACCCTTGTGAGGCATTTCCTGTTTAGGTCAGTTATGTTTGTCTGGGCATTCATTTGCTCAGTTCTTTGCCTGAGTTTAGTTTTGTTTCTTTGACCTCTTGAGCTCAACATTTATTACTTTTGTAAATGTAATTTTGGGGTTAAATAAATGGAAACCCTATTTTTCTAATAATTTCTGTGACTCCTGCTTTTTTCAACTCGCTCCATCACAGGGTTGCATTATACTTGTAATATGTGTATCACATGACCAAAAGGACTACTGGGGAACTCTGAATACTTTAAAGTCTTGAGAATGAAGACTGGCTCATGGATCAGTGATGAAGCCTCGATTACAAGCACAGCATTTGAATGCTGTGCAAAAACACTATAAAAGCTGCCACATTTGTAGATATTATTATTATTATGTTCATAATCAGCACAGGTAGGTCCACTGGTATTTGGAAATTAACAAAGTCTTTATAATTGTGCCTCGGTACACCACCATCAAAGTTGGCACTTCAAGTGCCAGCTTTCAGCTTCGATTTAAGAGGGTTTACAAAAAGTTCCACACATCTTTATTCACAGTCCAGCATTTTGATGGTGGTGTACCGAGGCGTGTGAGGCGAGGGGTTTAATAACAGCTGTGCCACGAGCTGAAATATTTTCACACGAAGTCAATTCACTAATATTAACTTTTAACTTCACATTTAGTAAACAGCCTGCTCTGTGTGTTTGCTTTGCCACAATGCGCTCATTCCTATCTATCCATCAGTGTGTCAGCTGATGTTAGCTGTGTGGGATGTTGTGTTGTTTTGCTCCTCTCAGGAAAACAGGTTGGACTTGCCTCATGCGTCTGTTTTAATCGAACAAAGAATTATAATCATTAAATATTAGCATACACAGTTACATTCAGTTACACTGCTGAATGAAACAACTTGTTAAAAGTATCTTCAGCTAAAAGTGATTTCTTTTCTCCAAAGCAGAAGCGTCTTCATATGAAGTGGTGTACATCGTATGAACTTCCATAAAACACACATTTTGTCTTGTTTTTAACTCCAGCTAAATATTACAAAATCAGCTAATAACATCATAATTCACTAGTTCCTATTATGTTGAATGCTTATCATCTTCAACACTGAATTCAAGTCTTTTTTCATATAATAACATCTGAATTATGTTTCCCTTAAACATGTATTTTCAGTGTTATGAGCATTAGGCCTTAATGTGGAGATTAATTCACATGAGAGCAACCAAAGACGACTGCTTTCCTTTGCAGATTTTTTCATCTGAAGGCCAAAAGGAAAAAAAAATTCCACTTTGTTACTTTTATGGGTTGTGGAACAATAACTTGTGTTTGCCTGTCGAGTCCACTTGATGCACGGTTTCATCTCCATTTTCTGCTCTTTTATCAATCTAAATATTACAAACCCCACAACTGTTCTGTGTTCATAATGCAGCACAATTGGATCAGATCCCCGTGGCTGTCGACTGATCTGATGCAACCTCGCGGAGCAGTTTCACCGGCTGCGCTCTCAGTCATGAGGTGTTTGTGAGTGCATGTGAAATGCAGATAAACAGGCTTGGTGCCAGACATCTTGTGACCGCTTCTTTTGTTTATACAGTCATTGAACACATCTTCCTCCTCTTCCCTCTTCTTTACTAAATACCATGACTTTACATGAACTCTTTTGAATTTTATACTTTTCCAGTTTTTCTCTTTTCCCTCATTTATATGTAGCCTTCTTTCCCCACTGCTGATAATAAATATGCCACAGACAGTGATCGTTTTAGAGGTCACACATTTAATCCAGAAGTTAATAAGTTAAAAAGTGCAGCAGGTAAAACATTTAAGAACCATGGCAGCAATAATAAAAGTATAATAAATAAACAAATAAGAAAAGAATAAGAAAAGTCACATTTACATTTACGTAGCAACACTTCCTTAGCACTAAATGAAAGGTGCTCTGTTTGCACATGATTTTTCCTCTGCTCACATTTCTGAATGCTCACAGGACGTTTTATAATTACAGCAGTGAGTCAGTAAGTGTTGTTCACTTTGAGAAGGATATGTTATATGAATCATTTAGTGTCACATGTACTCACACCTTGCAGCTTTTCTTAATATCTTAATAAAAGAACCAAAGGTAACACTTCATAATAGAGTTCACTAATAAACTTTATTTTAAGTTTAATGAATTACATATTGTATTATTGTTATGCTTTACATTAAGGTCCATACATTTATAGACAGTGATCCAAATCTTGTCTTTGTGCTTCTCTGCACCACCACAGTGGACTTAGCTTTCATTCAAGGAAAACAAAAGTTGGACTTTTTGGGAATTTTGAACATTTTCCTGCATTTTCAGAAGCTAAACAGTAGGGGCACTGGAAATGCCTGAAACTGAAGAGGGTGATCACAGAATTATTTCTCTGGCTATTAAAAGCAACAACCAGCCAAGTCCTGACAACACTCTGGAGGACACTGTCATCAAGAGATGCCTTGGTGAATGTAAGTGCAGAGGGTTTAAAACAGGTGCAAATCACCGGTTGCATGAGGCCATATCAGACTTGCGTATCAAAAATAATCTATGCATTTAAAATTGTGTTAGTTTGACAACTTAATCTGAGTCTCTGTTATTAAACCCCTCGCCTCACACACTACATGTGTGAAGTTTACTTTGGAAGTGACAAAACACAGAAAGCTTATTCTGAATAGTTGTGTAATTAAAACACACACACACACACCACACTGGATGTCTTAAACAGTGAGTGTTGGTTTTACAGCACTGTCACTATACATTGCATTTCCTTGTCACCTCACAGTGTAGTTCCCCTGCATTTCCACAGAAAGACGCTTCCTTCTTAGTGGCGAGCCTCTGACTTGACGACAGCAGCTAGTCTGAACGTGACTGGCTGCCAGCTGTGACGTTTCACAGCAGGGAGATTTCCCAAGACCATGACTCAGGTGTGAGTCTTTAACCTGTAACCTACTGTTATCTGCTCTCACGTAACCTAAGTAGGTTGGACTTAAAGCAAGGAGCTATTTGGTGTCATGGAAACACTGTCCTTTGATTGGAGGATAAAGCTCCTTTCCCTCGCCAGATGAATGTGAATTTAAATGACTGGTGTGTATTAGACAGTTAGTCATTTGTGAGCAATGCATGATTTATGACGCCATCGTGTCTGGACTTGAAAACAACACTGTGGGATTCAGAGGAATCTTGTGTGCAGTTATAAGAGTTAGATGGATTGCTTAAACCTTTGGATCTGCAGCAGGCCACTTTTAGATAAATTCATGAGAACAATCCAAACCCAGAAGCCCAGATGTGTTAAATATGTATCTGACAAAAAAGGTAATTTTACTGCATATGAATAATAAACTACCACAAACCTATTAGCCCAATGGAAGATTTCTGTGTGAAAGCTGATGTGGTATTCAACTTGACACCACAAACACCCACTGTACTGACCTATATTTTCGTCACAGGCTAGTATATTTCCATGGCAGCCTGTATGCCATGTTCATTTATTAGTATTTTTTTTAGTACTAGTAGTTTTTTAAATCAGGTATTTAGAGCCTTCATTTACAGACACATGCTAATACAAATATTCTACTACAAATAAAGGTCCTGGAGCATGACTGAAGAAAAGTGAACTTTGTGTGTTTTCTACATTATATGACTTAAAATTTTTATAGATAATAAATGTTACTTCCCATATGGTTTTCTGGAAAAATAGGGAAATATAAATTATGTGGAAAATCCAAATATTCTCTGTTTTGATCTTGAGTTTTCAAAAATCATGTATCAACTGACTGTAAACCTTATTCAGCTTATTTACTATAATGAATGGTTGCCTGCCCACTATTTTTTTTTTTTTTATTATTTGCTACTTGAAAAAATATAAATTTACAAACCTTTCTCCAGGAAATCTAAAATTTTTGTATATTACAGGGTTATAAAAATAAATGTTAGAAAATGTCATAAAATGTTTTAAGAAAATACTCTTAAAATGTGTGGGAATGGAGTTAGAAAATGAACACAAATACATCAAAAATTGAATGTTTTTCATGAGGTAAACTGAAAGGAAAATTTAAAATGGAAAAACAAAGGTAAAAACAGGTAGTAAAAACACAATGTTAATTTAAGTCATTTTACTAATTTTGTCCATTATTTGATATATTTTGGTGCTTTTAATGTCATAATTGTTTTAATGTGTCATTTATCTTTTTTAAAATCTATTTAGTCTTTTATTAATATTATTTTGTAGGCTGAAACTTTCATAAATATATATAGTTAAAAACAACAGACGTGTACAAGGCACAAAATATTACAAGGTAGGACGATACATAAGTAAATATCTCCATTAAAAAAAAAGAATAATAAAACTAAATATTACACATAACTACTGAGCTTTTACACCAACTTTCTGCAATCTCCTCGTGCGTTGCGTGATCCGGAAATTTCTGGCTCAATCCACCAAGCCCCGCCCACACGTGCGATTGCTCAGCTGACGCAACTGACAGCTCGGGTATAAGACCTCCGCGCTCACAGACAGCAGCCGCTCAGCTCAACCAACTCGATACATGGAGAAGACACAGACCAAACGCTCGGAGGAGATACCGGTGCTTCACAAACAGGAATCAGGATGGTCTATAGCTCGGCTCTGGTCTTTGGACACCTCTTGTCGGAGGAAGAAAACGTCGTAGAGATGATAGGAAAGTGCTTTTGTCCGCTAAAGACAACAGGACAAAAGATGAGTTCATCCCGGCGGGGAAGCGTCGAGAGCTACGAAGAAAGCGAGAGCATTTCATCCTGTAAGTTGTTCATAAAGTTAGTGTTTTGTTTTTTTTATATACTTTTATCCAGTGTTTTTTAAAAAAGGCGAAGGTTCTTCCTTAAGGCCTCCTAGTCTAAGGACTCCTCTCTCTCTGGCTGGCAGAGCCTTCAAACACAGCTAATGCTATTTAATAAATATCAATGGTCCAAAGTAAACCATGGAACCGGTTGGAAGTAACTAAACCTTCGCGCTAGAACAATGGGGCATTGAACTGGCAGTGCTCGTTCACAGGACACTCGTCTGATGCAAGCCCTTCAGCTTTTGGATCAGCTGATCACTTGATGAGCTTTTCAGAGCGCTTCCTTGTTCGCTGCTGATGCAAAGCCTTTATTCTGGTGACGTACTATATTAATTGCAGCTTTCACGTGATTTAAAATCTGTCTAAAGTGAATTGATTCAAGGGTCTGACACTCAGCGTTGCTAGTGTAGAGAAAAGAGGGACCCTTTGACGTGGATATTAAACTCTAATGAGATGGTGTGACTTGTTTCTCATTCTGACGCTGCTTTGTCTCTTTATTCAGTTGCTGACCTGGACGCCGGTCTGGAGCACGAACAGCGGCTTTTCCAGCAGGTTGTGACTCAGCAGATGGAGCGTCGCCTCACTGAGGCCAAGGCTTCCATCCTCAACTGCCAGGTGCTCCTGCTGCCTCGCCACATGACCACCAGGATTAGTCAGGATGTGGTGCGTGCCTCTGCTGATGAGCCCTGTGGGCTCCGGGGGGCCTCCATCAAGCTCTACATCGATGGCAAAGATGGCCTGAAGTACATCGGGAGCATCTTCCCCGATTCCAGCGTCACACCGACTTTCGAGCTATCTGTGGTCTTCAAGGCAGAAAGTGACGGCTGGCCGTCATTCAAGAACATCTTCGATGGCAACAAAGTTTTGAAGCTGAGACCAGAGTACCGGCTGGTCAAGAGGAAGCTCTACTCCTCTGCCAGTCCTGTTGTTCACGACTTCAACTAGGGGTGAAGATGAGACGCTAAACCATTACCCGTGTGTGGTTTTAACCATCAGCTACATGTAGTCTGCCATGCACTGGAACCTGATTGCCTTCCTGTAGTTTTTAAAGTGAGTTATTTATTTTTCTGTATGAAAGTCTGACAGGAGGCCCACTATTTTTCTTCTTTTTTATATTTATTTTTCGCTTTCCTCTATTCTGTAGTTGGTGACAGTATTTTTGCACCAGTATTTGAATGTAAAGATGTGTACACTGGAAGTGTGTCAGTACAGGATTGGGCAGGCCTCATTCCTGAAAGATGCCTCTTAATATACAGAATGCAAAATAAACTTTTTGCACAACTTCAGTGCTGTGTTTGCATGTTTCTTTTGAACACTGGGATCACACAGACCCTGTGATACCATCATAATTACAGACCCATTTACAGGTAATAGAAACTGTAAATAATCCCGTTCCTGATTACAATAAGCCTGAGGGCACAAAATGCAGTTACCAGGAAACTGTTCCCACAGAATGAATTCCCCTTGTCAAGTTAATCATTACTCAAATTCAAAGTGAAATGCTGCTTAAATCCCAAACTGATCCCTTACACGTTTAGATCAAATCTTTATTAACAAATTTACACAAATGTATCAGCTACCCAAACACAACTACATGAACCTTTTCCAGTACAAAACTTCACTCCTTGACACGCATTACAAAAATCTTTCCTGTGCTCTATGCACAGCCTACATCCTAAGTAATAAGTGGCAATGATTCAGCAACAATCTGTTAAAGCCCATTAAAAAACAACTGTTTTGTCAAACCACTGGTATTTAAAGCTGCTTCAAGGGCAACTTTGGGCCTTAGTGTATATTTCCTTGTAAAAGAAGGGCTTTGACATTTGAGGTCAACCTAATTAAATATTTTGTAGAGCCGGGTAATGTTTTGAAAGCCTTTTTTTGGTGCTGTTGATACCTCAGGTTAAGAGCTTGTTGCCAAACATCAGTGGCAGCCCTGCTCAGTGCTGAAAGTGTTACACTGAGTTTAACCTGTGGCTGAATTTTATCTATATTTATATAATTACCCTTATTATCAATTGTACTCAGAAGTACAATCAGTAGAAAAGTGAAGGATCTGTAGTTTAATGGGCTGAAACATGCACTGGTAGACAATGGCCAATAGATTGAATCAAATTAATTAAATTACTATTAATAGAAGACACAAACCACAATTTTGCAACCAAAAAGAAGATCAGAAATCTATTTTATGAAATATTTTAAGTAACTCTTATTTTACCATTATGCTTTAGCAGTGATCAAACTAACAGATTTCTTTGCTCGGGGTGGTGTCAGCCCAACATGCAGAACTAGAAGACTCGCTTTGAATTTGTGGAACTATACATCATGGTTGCTCATGTGGCCATCTTCGTTGTTGACGTCTGTTCAGCCCAAAGGGGCTGAGCATAATCGGGTGCCGGACGTATGCACGACTCAAAGTGATCAAATCTGCCAAGTAGAACTCATCTGGCCCGTTCCCATCTGATCCCAAACAAACTGTTGCTGGTGAAAGTATTGTTCTCTATCCACAAAGACCTTGTGTTGCAGCAGGGGCAAATTATGACCCCCGCTACCCGTGCTGGTGAAATTATTCTTGGGAAAATTGGTGCAACATCCCATGGCGCCCCATGAATGGGAGCGAAGAAAACACTGTACAGCTCTCTCAGGCACACACACACTTATGGCCCTTAGTATAGGTGTGTGTGTGTGTGTGTGTGTGTGCACACACAAAAACCAGGCACATGGAGACGGCACAGTCCTCTTCAGAAAACGACCAAAGTGACCAGAAAGCAATCAGCTGCAAGATTCGAAGAGCGGCTCTCAGCCCCCTCTTGCACTACTTCTTCATCTTGAGGTCGGCCTCCATGGCACTCCGCCGCCCCCTAGTGCCTCCATCCTGCAGCAGAGACACAAAGAAACGTGGAGAGAGAGAAAGAGCACGCTTAACGTAAAGGTGTACAGGTCAAAGGTCAGGCAGGCCCTGTGGCAGGCCTCCTTGTGTCATTGAGCTCCGTACAAAAACAGCACAATCCACCCTGGAAGGCATCGTTCCCCAAATGATGAACAGAAAATAATCATGAGCAAAATAAAAAGAAAACAAGGAGAAAAGAAACTGGAACATGCAGAGATGCTAACGCACATTAACGGAAAAACACAGGAAGCTGGCATTAACCGAAGGTCGACGGAAGCTTGGGTGATGAAAGTTACCTGTGTGTGTGTGTGTGTGTGTGTGTGTGTGTGTGTGTGTGTGTGTGTGTGTGTGTGTGTGTGTGTGTGTGTGTGAGAGAGTGAGAGAGAGAGAGAGAGTGTGAGTGCGGGATGGGAAAAATCTTTGGTGCAAACAAAAATGTAAACGTTTATGAGGGTGATACAGACAGTATATGAGAGTGTCTGTTTGTGTGTGTGTGTGTGTGTGTGTGTGTGTGTGTGTGTGTGTGTGTGTGTGTGTGTGTGAGAGTGAGAGAGAGAGTGTGAGTGAGAGAGTGTGAGTGGGAGAGAGAGAGAGAAACTGCAAGGTAGAGGAAGAAGTCTTTCATTTCTATATCATCTGTATGGCACATCTATAGAGCACAGGATGGGCGTAGGCTCACGGCCCATCTCTTCTGCATTTAATCACTTCTACACTGCTGAGTAGTTGACACCACTTTAATAGCTCAGTGGTTTAGAGCAACAATCTCTTTGAATCTGCCGTCATAAGTCTTGGAAAACCTGACCGATTAGATTGGATCGCCACTATGAGGAATGGTTATTTCAACATGCTGTATATAAAAGATGGTCATTTTACATTAACCACTTGTTTACAAACAACCACTATGAAGCAATCTGATATTCTTATATCAGCATTTTTTGACACATAAAACCCAAACAATTTCCTCACATTTGCTATGTGTTGTATGTTTTTACTCGTCTAAATCAGCCAGTTGTTGTGTTTGTGGTGCTATGCTAACAGGGTGGTTGAAGCATGCCCTCTGTTGGACAAACTATGTAACATTCACACTCATGGCTGTAGGGCGTTTCTCCAATCTCTTTTTAAATCTTAACTTATCAGCCAATAAAAATACACAAAAAAAGAATAACCATCCTGAGGGCAGTGCGCCAAGTTACAAGCTAAAACTAAAGCTGCTCCCATAAAACTGCATCACAGAAATACCTACTTATAAATACTATGTTAAAAACTGAAGCCAATTTTATGGATAATTAAATTAAAAGACTCTAAAAGGCACCAACACTATAAATGCAGATGACTTGAATTATCCATGCTGAGGCCTAACAGAGACCGAGCTGCTACAGTTGTCTCTGCTGGCGACTGGCTGTCTATCAAAGAGTCCACACCCACTTTTACTTAAACACGGTCTTTCAGACAGGGTAAATATTATATCAGAGACACCAAAAATATTTTTTTCTATTGGGCTGAAAAGTGATATCTGATTATCTGATGTAGAGTTGGTTATTTTAACATGGGAGTCAATGAGGATTGACTCACTTTTAAAGCCAGTCTCAAGTGGCTCTTAAAAGAACTGAAGGTTGTGTCTCTTTCCCCATTTATTTGTGAGAGCCACAGGATGTTGCTTGGTTATTTTACATTTAACATTTGATTTTATATTTGTTTTTTATTTTATTAAGTATTTCCCACCAGTCTGAAGTGCGAGTGAGTTCAACTAAAATTGGCCAGTTTAGGTTTGTAATATAGTTTGCAAGCTGACTTTTGCTCCTATCAATCTATATAGTTTTTATTTTCTGACTGGTCGTATTAGTCCACCTTTAATGACCTTCATGGCGTCTTGAATCCTTACTGTCCTCCAAAGCCGCTTCAGTAGAAATAAAGAGAAAGATCAGAGGTACAGACAGGTGTGTGCAGTGTGTAACACTGTGTATGTGTGTACATGTTAGCTTTGAGACAAGCGTGTACGGAGCTTGGCCTGACTCTGGTGAAACTTGAGCGAGAACCTGAATACTTACAAAAAGAGAGAGAAGGAAAGCAGGAGAGGCCATTGGGACACTGTCCTGTAGGAGGACAAACATCGGAGTGAGAAAGAGAGAGAAAGCACACACAGGCGTGAGAAAGCAAGTTTCATACAAGTCTGCGTCAAACACAGAGACACGCTCAGGAGATGGGGGTCCTGTTGACTTCAGAGCTGCACATACACAAACGCACATTTCTACACAACATCAAGACACACACACACAGTCTCTGAATGCAGTCTGGAAATATTAAGACTCATGGAGATGAAGCGCGTACACAAGCAGGCACAAACAGAAGCAACGCAGAGGTGTGAGGACCTCTCACAAGCACCGCACCACAGTTTGCACAACTTGTTAAAGTTCTAAAACGGAGAAGTTGGACTTTGCTGTGTAGCAGTTAAACAAAACACTAAAAGTTTACTACATCTGTAGAAATATTTGTTAAATATATTCTGCAAAATGTATCTTTAAGTGTGGACTTTCCAAGAAAACATGACATCTTCCCAAAATGTGTTGTCTGAATGTTTCAAATTTCCACCATATCCTATTAGACACACACTCAAGCGTTCAAACAGGGTGCAGATAAAAGATGGATGTAGCCACTGTGACAACTGTGAATGCAAAGCCCAGTTGTAAAGCCTCAAGCGGAGCTTTTACGGCGTCATTTTATTATTTTGAAACCAAACATGACGAGCGAGGATTGGATCTGACTGACACATTCAGGGACGCTGCGTGCCACGCTACAGCTTTATCCTGTTTTTCACTCTTCATAAAATGAACCTCATGTTTTATTAAGACAGTCATCAGAAAAGTGTTTACTGAGGTAATAGATCAAAGGAGCTGAAGTGTCATTTTTCCACAGACAACCTTTTGTCACCCCCTGCTGGCGATAAGAAGAAATTAATGTTTAAGGCACTTCCACAATGACTCCATGTTTGAGAACAAGAGTGGAAGAAAAAGGTTAGCTAGGATGAAGTTACATCCATTTTTTATATGCAATGTATGGGAGAAAATAACACACACACACACACACACACACACAGTAGGAGATGCAGAGAGAGAAACAGGAAACAGAGCAGAGGGTCAGAGATAGACTAGAGAGACAGCACCGGTGCAGCCAGCATGCAGGATGTGAAGCAGCTGGGAAGTCAAGATTAAGAAAGTGCACTTACAGCAATTAGAAGTGACAGTGCTGTGTAACAAAGTGAGCATGCCTAACTTGTATGATGCACATCAGTGCCGACCCTTTAATACATTGGCACTCTTAACTCCTTGTGTCCTAATCACACCACTGGTTTCTGGTACTTCACACCACACTGACACAGTACAGTAGCATCACTCTGGGATCGTAATGTGGAGACAGGGTGAGGTGTATCGAGGTCAATTCTTCCATAAGTTCTTTTAGAAAACTAGTCCATTTGTCATATTCTATGTGACATAAATCAGAACTACACTGACTGCATGGTCACTTAAATGTGTGCTGAACCCACAGCTTCCTCAGGTTTCATATGCTGACAGTAAATAAAACAGCATGTCTGTCTGTGACATTTCACAGAGCATAACTGACACGTCAAAAACATTTAATGAATCCACTATTTATGTTTCTTCCACATAAGCGTGTATTTTCATCCAGTTTTGAAATGACTGCCAACCGCAGCATGATGGCACACTGAAATTATGGTCCTGATATACCAAACACATTTATCTACACCAATATAAAATGCCCTTAATAAAAAAAAAACTTTATGACTCCATAAACTGGAAGTGCTATCTGTGGTTTACAAGAAACAGCCAGTTCTGGGACTGTGCACTTCCTGTAAATAATTAAAATGCATTAAACTTAGATTAGATTTCTCCACCTTCTCTTGGAGGTGGGCAGAGGGACTGTTCGCAGTAGCTTTGCAGGCATCATAAAACTCTAAATACCTGGAAGAACATTTATTGCACCGATCTAACAGGAGTCACAGCACTCAGTGTTGGAGAGAGGCAAGAGTTTACAGTGTAGTTACAAAACATCAGCACTGGCATGTGTGGAAACTTTCTTTTGCTTTTAATAAAGAACTCTGCTTCATCACAATCAGACTTGTCTGCTGCTCAACCCACCTTCTCGGCTGGCTCTCCTGGTTTACGATTTCCCTCCCTGCCTCGGAGGCTCTTGGCAGAGATGGCGCTCTCTGAGGTCTGCATGATGAGCTGGGTGGCCAGGAACTGCTGGACGTGCTCCAGGACGTCGCGCTGCATCTCCAGCGCCATGTGGTACACGTCGTGGTCCGACGAGTTGTACATGACGGCATTCTGAAACATCAGCATGATGTCGCGCTGGAACTCAGCGGTGGTACGGATAACACCGGACTCGATGTTCTTCTTTATGGCGGACAGGTCCATGGGTCTGCAGCAAGAAAGCAGCAGCAGTTAGTTTGTTTTGGTACTTTAGTTGAACAGTTAGGCTGCAACGATTTTTAGCTGAGCTTGTTTCAAAAATGAAGGGTGTGTGTGTGCGGTCTGACCTGTGTACAATGCTGTGGTAACCTGGAGCGATGTCATCTGACACAGGCTGTAGGAAGACGCTGGCGTACCTGAGAAACACAATATTAGCAAAAGTAAAACACCTGTTTCCTCTCAACAACGTGACCCGGGTTAATCTGTAGGATTCAAGCGAGTCTCTAACTTCTTTAACTGACTGGAAAAAGTCAAATGGTTTCATGCAAACGCGCTGCAGCATGTCCAACAATGTAGTTACTCATTCAGTCACACCAGCTCGATACAAAAAGCTGGAAATTGATGAAACTCACAATAATAAGACAAAAATAAATAAATCAAATGAAATTGATTTGAACTTACTGACCAAAAAAAACAAGACTTGAACAATTTATTGTTGAGCTCTGGTACAAAGCTCTACCTGTGATTGGCTGCAGCTCTCCACACCAGCATAATGGCTTTCTTCCAGATCTTCTGCGCCTGGACCGCCTCCTGGTCTTCGCCACATGTAGAGCTGACGCAGGAAAGAAGAGAGAGGCAGTCGGAGCAGAGTGGGAGAGAAAAGCAAAAAAAACAAAAGCATATACTGTTAGACTGTTAGCCCAATGAAAATGACAAAAGTCAGCTAAGTTTGATCCATTTTCAAAGAAAGATTTCCCCTAATATTTTTGTTAAGAAGAATAGCAGGGGTTATTTCAGGAGAAACAGACTCCTGGTTTTACTATTACTGGTAAAACCAGGGACAGGGTGAATATTTTTGCCTACGCCCTTTCTGGAAGAATAAGCACCTGGACACTTACAGCTGGGAAGAAGAGGCCGGGCTGCTGGCCAGTGAATCAGCAGTGTAGCGCTGGGAGGGCGGGCCGTATCCATCCTCACTCTCACTTGCTGCCCGATCCACCTCAGATAAATATGGACCCTCCCCCTCTCCACACTCGTCCTTCAGCTCCATCGCTTCTTCGGGGTCGCCCTCGCTCCCTGCCTCCTCCTCCTTCACCTCCTGGATTCAAGCACACAGAGTAAAATAACGGTTATTCTTGTTATCATATGCCGTCCACACATGTACGTAGCCTTAAATGTGTTACCTTGGACTCTTTCCCGGACACAGAGCTGTCCTCAGAGTCTGTGGGACAGAAACGAGGAGACAATGAGAAAACAGAAATGTGTGAGCATTTCCACTGTGGGTATAGATCGGTGTGTAATCCACGCACCTAAGCAAGGTGGGTTGGGCTCAGGCTGACTCCACTCCTCTCCTTCACTCTTCACTGTAGCTTCAGTGACTTCTTTGACCACGGGCCCCTCCTCTGCGACTTCACTTGCTGCTACACCATCATCAGAGGTGACAGAAGAAGTGACATCACTTCCCGTCACCTCAGGTCCTTCATAGTTTCCCTTAAGCGGTTCTTCCCTGTTAGTATCTGGCTGGTTTTGTGTCTCCTGGCTGGCAGGTGTCGGGGCTAATGTTGCGACCATATCCTGAGGTGTCTGTGGGGGGGCTGACTCTTGGATGGTGGGTGTGGGCTCTGAAGCTTTCAGCTCTTGGGTCTCCCAGGGGCCAGGTAGGGTGTGACCTTCTGACACGGCCTCTTCGCACAGAGAGAGAGCTGCTTCCACCGCAGCTGCATCCAAAGCCACAGGGTCATCGTCCTGGGATGATGATCAAAAAGATAAACCATTATGTTGTTTCAGTGTTTCCCCACACATGAACTTTACATGGGGAGCCAGGTTAGTGAAAGAGCGGGTATTAGACCTGCTGACTGTCAGAGCAGCAATGAAGTGTCTCCAATTAAAAAACAACAAACAAACAAAAAAAACAAGAGGAGTTCTTAAGCTAAACCCCAACCTACCGAAACCACCAGCGATAACTGTGGCCTCTTCCTCCTGACCTGTCAGACACATGTGACCTTACTGGGATCACTAGGCTCCTTCCAGTATGGCTCTCATACTGGTAGGAGTTCATTGACCACACTATGGTTGTGATCGTTACATCATGGGCCACATCCAGCCTACTTTGATCTTGAGACAGCTGTGAAACTCACCTTTCTGAGATGTCTTAATATTTGAAAAGGAAGTGCAATTTCAACAGCATGTCTTAAAGAAACGCTGATGTAGCAAATGAGAAAAATGTATTAACGCGACTCTTTGGGTTTAAATTGTAAGAAAAAAATGTGTAAAATTCCAGAAAGTTCTGGCAAAGTTTTTGTTAAGTCACAGAAAATATGTTTTAACTGTGGAACCACTAAAAACCACAGAAACCTCTACAGTGAAAACACAGGAACTTTTCTCTTATTTAATTGCTAAGCTATTACTTAAGTACTTTGGTGCAGTGTGAAAGGCCTCTTTAATTTACGCCCTCCTTCACATTTTCCAAAGCTGTCCAGTGGGCCGGACTGGAGTCTTTGCCTGGCCGCAGACTTTATGTTTGGCACCGGCTCTAGGGGTTGGGTGGGCCAAGTGAATTTTGAGATTTTACATTTTTTCCCCCCATCCAAAGGAATAAAGAAACCAATATACTACTGGAAAAAAATCCCCTTTTTCTTATTGTGAAAATTCAGTTGCTGTTAACGAGCGATTGTCAGTACTTCCTGTCTAGTGCTCTCCTGTAGGCAGTCTGTTCAGGTTGCTGCTGTGACAATCCTCAGTGTAGTTGTGCCATCTACAGGCAGTCCTTGTTCTGCTCTAGAGATTCTTCAGGGCCACTCTTAGCTAAATGTTTAGTCCAAGTCTGACAATGGGAACATAAAATATGGAAAATTTCATTCTTTGTTTTCCAATTAACACTAAATATTTTCTAAATCATATTTTCTTTGTATTAGTTTGTTTTTAGTGTCATTGCCTTAATCAACGACTAAAATACTTGATATTAAACCTACAAAATAAACTCTGCTCCTGGTCATATTAATCTCAAACGAATGCAGCCCCTACACAGTACGTACCTTCTCTTCAATGATGGCAATGATGTCTCCCACTGTCTCCAGGTCCAGTTCATCACCAATGTAAGACACAGCCACGAGGTCTTCTTCTACTAATCCCGTGTCCTCACCGAGCTCTGCCTTCACTGCGGCCTCCGCTTCCCCCTCTGTAAACCCGTGCAGGTGACGAAATAAGAACACAAGCATGCAACAAGAATCTTACTGCAAAGTTAAGACCCGTATCTCCCTCTTTGAACCAGGAAACAATGACTAAAATGCAACAACGCGGACGTGTGACTTTATTTAGAAACAGACTGTAGAAAAACAGGAAAAAAAGGAGGAGGAGAGACAAGCAAAAACGTTCCCCCAGACACCCCCAAGACATTTAGTGTTACTTTGAACATGCTCTGTCTATCTTAATTACAAGTAACCAGGAGTCACGATGCCCAGTTAGGTTTTGTTTAACCTGCTTTTTAAAATCAGGACATTTTTAGGAGCCCCATGAATGCAATCATTTCCCAGGACAGCAACCAGGCAAGCTGTAAAGAAAGTAGCTCCTGTGTAATGTGAAACTTAGTTAGGTGTGTTTACCTGTGATGATGTCATGGCCAGGTGGTAAGGCAGTGGCTGCCGTAGCAGTCTGTACGCCATTAGTTAGGCTTCCAGTGGAGTCGCCCTCTGCAACCTGACATCAGAAAAAACACAACAACAAAAACACCAAAGTGAGGTTTAATAAAAAATATCAGAGCATAAAAGAAGATTTAAAAGAATACTGATGTTAGAATATCACAATAAGGCTTTATTGCCCACTGAGTGGATCAAGTCCTACTTTCATTCTTTGAATGTTAGTATTAGAATAGGTATCAAAACTCAGTGGCTTAGCCAGGAATTTAAAAATACTCCAAATTGATTTGCACTTTACAGATGCATTTAAATGATTTGTTTTCACACATTGCTGGTTTTCAGGTATTTTACAGAACTGAGTCTAAAGCCTTTGAGCAAGACTCGCACAAAGGCTTTCATTGTAATCACATCGTTTCTGGATGTTATGAGCCATGCTAAGTTGCCTCTCACCAGGCGAGGGCTGGCTGAGATGAGGTTGCCTTTTTTCAGCAGTTCTGACAGTAGAGGTGAGGGTGGCGGTGTGGCCTTCTGGGCTAGGAGCCTTTTCTGTGGCGAGTCATCGACTAGAACAGCGAGTCCACCATCTTTGGGCCCAGGTCCTGGAGGGTCTGCTGCTGGCAGAAACACTCCTACCCCCTGAGCCTGACAGACAGCAGAGAAGTCATTGAGACGGAGCGAGATGATCTTATTCCTCTGACTTGTAATGAGGCAAAAACTATAACCCCTGGGGCCGAATATACTCATGTTTAATGTTACTGTAGACGTCTCCATATTCACTGCAGTGAAAAATGGTTTATGTTGCTGTGAGCTTGGCTGAAATTTATCTCTTAACAGAAAACTGGGACTCTTATAAACTCATTTCCCTTCACCATCATTCTTCTATCCTGTGAGCTAAACAAGTATATATGGCAAACTAAGTGTTCTTACAACTGAGTGGGTGGTGGTTGTTGTATCTTCAGAGACACCGGCTCCTGTATCCATGGATGGAGTGGGCACTGAAGAGTCAGTCTGAGAATCCAGGTTTGGCGGGCTGGCACCCAGGGGAGACCGTAAAGTCACACTGGGCAGACGCTTGGGTGTGTTTTTCACTGCCTGGCGAGCTGCGATACAGACAGAAGACCAGAGTGGAGGTGAGCATGACAATTTTCAAACTCTCCTTAAAAACAAATCTGAAAAAAAGCAGCAGAGAAATCCTGAACATCATGTGAGAGGATCATCACTCCAACCCAAGCACTTGAGTGAAAGATGCTCTTGTCTTAGGAGAAGCTGAGAAACATTCCAAGAAGGACGAGAAGTTGCAATCTTCTGAGATATAGATGCATATACTCCTGCTTTATTACATCCTCTCAGTTGATTCTGATCTCACATCTATGTTACCCCTAAGGTTTTTATTAAGCTTCCCTCCCCTTCCTAAAAATATCAAACTATAAATTACAGCAAAGAATTTTTCTACTTCATCTTCATGATTCTCGGTTTGCAGATGGTCTAAACTCTATTTTCAAAACGTTTCCTCTATCCAACAACCTCAAATAGCCATAAAATGTAGAGTGCAATAGTCCAGGAGAAATAAAATGCCTGGCTACAGAGGACCTCTCATCATTTTTTAGAGTGCTATTGTTTTCAGACATCCTAATTCCCTTCTAGTATTGTCCACATAGCCAAAACCACAAGGGCTTTGCAACAGGTCGGCTACATGTGTGGGCCGAGGTTCGACGTGTGATTTGAATCTTCCTGGTTGTACGTGGATGTGAGAGATGGTCGTCTTTAATCTTAGCTTAGAGTTCGTGCCAACAAGGGAAATCTTTATGCTAAAAAAACCTGTAGGTACAAAATGAAGTTCTACCTTCACAAATCTGTCCCTTAGTTTACCAAGATCACAGGTTTCAGCTTCATATGGGAACTTTGTTTTTATATCAAATGACTCACTCGAATTTTAATAGTATGACATATATACTTAACTTCAAACTCTGACAGATCTTACCAATGACAGACAATGACAATGGCAACACCCACCACAGAGCAACAAGTTTGCAACTAATTCTTCGCCTTTTCCTAAGAAATACATGCACCAGCCTTCGTAGAGTGAAAGTGAACCTAAACTACCTTGGTACGCCATTTCTGTGGCTTTCCTCTTCTGCTCTGCTTCCTCCTCGTCCTGCTTCTTCTTTCTAGGTAAGACAAATTTAAAAAAACAAACAAAAAAAATGAGCATTTTATGACAATATAACAGTTTGTATACAAAACTAAATGAGAGAACGCCCTCATTTATCTAAATAACCCACTCATCTACAGAGATACAGACATATACTTTTTTAATCCCACATTGGGGAAATTTACTTGTTACAGCAGCACAGACAGAAGAAAAATGTGAATAAGAGATATATTAGAAAACACACACACACATATACATATATATATATATATATATATAAATAAATAAAAGAACAGTGTACAAAACATGTATAGTTGTTGGTTACTGGCAAACAGAGCAAAGTTTTACTGGCAGCGTTCTGCAAGATCTTTAACACACTGGAGTTGGTTGTGTGAAACAGCTATCATGGTAATCCACCCATTAGGTGGAAGCACTATCCCACAGATAAGATGCTTACAGTGTGATCTCTCCCCAAAGCTCTTTCAGCTGGGAGTCCATGTGACCCATCTGTATCAGATCCACCTCCTTCTTCAACTTCCTGTTGTGATTAAAACAAACAAAGCAAAAAGGGGTTAAAGTTCAGATATCAAAGTTGTCAAATGTTTTCCCTTTAAGAGTTTATGTACCTGTACTGCTCTTGTGTATCTCGTATAAGTTTTTTTAACTCCTCTATTCTCTCAGTGGTCAGCCTACGAACGATGACATCTTCGATGGTCTCGACCACCTCGCCCTTCTCACCGCGCTTACGCCTGGAACAGGAAAACACACATTTTGAGTCAACTCTCAAATTATTTTTAAAATGCATAATAATATTGTTTACTTTTTATATCTGCACACAGATATGTGTACACACTGTAATACTGACTTAGGGGCTTCAGTAGCTTCCAGCAGTTCTGAATATTGTGAGGCACAGTGCTGAGAAACAGAGAACAAATTATTCTTATAGGTGAGCAGAGGAGATCAGTCCAACTGCAGTTACACTCAAAAGACAATTTTCCTGAAGACTTATGGAAGTGAAGTGTGAGATAAATTCACAAAAGGAATATTTGTTATGCTCTCACCTTTTGTGAGAACCAGTCTGGTGGACGCCCAGGCTCTGCGAAAGGCTTGATGGCTCTACTTACACTTACCCTGGAACACAGAGAGTCTCCTCAGACTAAACTCAAGCATTAAGCAGATAATCTAACAATAACAAGCATTTTAAAAATAAAATAATATTATTTTGTCTTACGAACTGCCTTGCACTCACCTACTGCCAGTGTTTGAAACAGATTATGAGCACAGAACAATAACCACCATAAGGATCATTGTTAAGACACTCAATCTGATATATTCTAGTTCGATGGTTCATTTAGACAAAAACTGGTAATCTTAGGGAAAGCACAAACTGTTTGCAAACACTGATATCTTAAAAGAAATGGTACAAAACCCTCTGAAGATAATTTTCATATTATATGGCTCATTTTTAGGAGAACTGCAGAAAAATAGTGGTATATAATGATAGTAAATACAATTACAGTTATATTTATCAAACAAGATCCTTAAATCATTTTACATATCTTCTCCTTACAGCATTTCTCCAACACATTTAAAATATGAATATGAGGTCCCATGGGCAAACTAAATCTCTCACACACACACACACACACACACACACACACACACACACACACACACACACACACACACACACACACACAAAAGTAGCTGAGCATATTTCTTTTTACCAGTTTTGGTCTCCGCTCCTCATAACAGAGGAGGCCAGGCACAATTTCTCCCTGACTGACCAGGGCTCCGTCGGCCCCACATTCAGTATCTTGTGTTCTGTTGGGGGGAAAGAAGAATTTATTACACGATTGACTGTTTTTCCTGCTACTTTGTTGCTACTAGCTAACAAGCCACAGGGTGCCACAAGCCAGTACACAGTGTACTGGCTTGCCCCAAACCCAAATGAATAATGGAGAGGGGTGCATCAGGAAGAGGATCTGACTTAAAATCATCACCAATCCAATCATGTGGCTCATTAGTAAGATCTGCATACTGGACTGGTCAGGAGCCCACAAACTGCAACCAGTGCTGCTGGCAAGCAGAGTACCAGTGGAAACTATGCCACTGATGAGTGAAGACAGATTAGAAGAAGGCCAAGGTTAGTGTGGCTAGAGTCAGTAACAGAGAAATTTTGGAGCGTGGAGGACAGAGCAGGGACTGGGAAAGGGAGATAGCTGACTGATTGGATATGACCAGAGGAAAGATAATAGATATACTGAACAAAGGACGCTGAAGATGGAGCTACAAGACAGAAAGAAAAGGGGAAGAACAGAGGGAAGATTCGTGGATGCAGTGGAGGAGGACTATGCAGAGGGTGGTGCGACAGAAGAGGATGTTAGGGGTTGGGTGAGATAGAGGCAGATGGTCCAGATGATCCACTGTGGTGACCCCTAAAAGGCACAGCTGAAAGAAGCTAATTGAAAACCTGTATTTTAGGGCAAAAGCAATGGCTCAAAAAGAGCCACATAAAATATGAGACATTCCGAAACAACTCAGTTAACTTCATTCTGCCACACAAGCTTCCATCCAAATTGCAAAAGCATCTGAGGGTAATCTCAGTAACTGAACATAAAATATATGGGGCTTGTGGTTACGTGTAGTAGTAGTTCTGCCACATTAGATTGTAACGTTATGGCTTTGTTATTACAAGCAATATTATCTGACTGCGTTTTGACAATTTTAATTGAGTAAAATCCCAATTAACATTATTTTTAATTGAGTGCTATTTTACGGAACTTTCTATCCCTGCTTACTTGGTCAAATACACACAAAAACATGTTAAAAAAAACTAGTATTTTTTCTAAGAAGAACACTATCATCAGTCAGATGACGAATCAGTCTCTGCGGACTGTCTCAGTTTTTTTAATGGTTTGTTATTGTTTTTTCGCTAAGTACCACACATACGACGGTCCTGTTCTCGTACGGTCAATAAAAACCGTTCAGATCGTAATATGTTGAAAACGTTATTTTAAGTTTAAAAATATAAAAAAAAACCAAGGGCAACGGCGTCAAATGAATGATTTAAACGTCTTTCGTTATTTAGCTAGCTAATGCTACACTATTGATATTAGCTTGGGTATGCTAATATGATTACAGCAAAGCATTCCTCACGTTTACTGGGGCGTGAATATAAGTTAAAACACACAACCCTATCAAGAGACGTATCACATACATTTCTAGAAAAAAACAACAACATACGCATTGCTAATATTTAATTTATAGCGTTAGCTTAGCATAGTCGATTAAGGGGGACACATTCGTGAGACACACACACACAGGTAAACACGGTGCAACGTTTTAGCAAGGTAAGGGGCTACAGGTTCTGGCTAAAATAATCTAGCTGCAAGGCTTGGAGTTTGTTTGCTATTACTACTGTCTATAAATGACGAGGAAAAACAGAAAGACTTGAAATATATTACTCACTGCCGATACCGCTCGCCATTGCTTTTGTGACGAGGCCTTGATCACAACTTCCGCCGGACAGGTTTCAACGGAACACACAGTAAAGTCAACCCAAGCGAGCGGAACAAATGGAAATTTGATTAAATAAATAAATAAATAAACGAAGCTTTAAAAACAGTGAGGGATACTAGGAGCTGTTTCATTACACTTAAGCAGAGTTGGAAATACTTCGTTACTGTAACGAAATACAAATACTCCGTTACTGTACTTACGTACAATTATCAGGTATCAGTACTTTACTTGAGTCGTTTTTTTTTCTGACAACTTTTTAATCATACTCCCTATATTTTTAAAATAGGCTCGTAACTCTTGTTACATACAGAGTAGTTAGACATATTCAGACACACAGAACCAATGCATAATGCATGGTATAGCACAGAACCATGTACATAATACACACACACACACACACACACACACAATTGTCATTTGTTACTTGATGGTTGTTGTGGCTAACCTAACTACCCCTGCATAATTCAAATAAATGTAACTACTGATTGGGAGTTTGATCCCTGGCTGCTTTAGCCTATATCCCCAAAGTGTTCTTGGCCAAGATACTGAATCTAAGTTATTTCCAGCGTGATTATCAGAGTGTGAATGTTAGATAGAAAGCAATTAAGATGTATAAAAGGTGCTTGTGAAATACGTAAATTTACTAATCGAAATATTTTTCTCTTTGAAAAACTAAAAGTTCATGCCAAATTTTAGCCATACTTTCAGATCTCTGGCACTGCAATGGGAACCCAAATGGCCCCCAGTTTTGCCTGTCTTTTTGTTGGTCATCTGGAAGAACAAATTCTATATAATGACCAAAATAACCCTTATTTACCATTCATTGTATCTTGGAAACGTTATATAGATGACGTATTTCTACTCTGGAAAGGACCAGTCTCTATATTACTAGAGTTTGTAGAATTCCTTAATGGACACTTTGCAGGCTTACGTTTCACCCTCAATTACGTACTGAAGAAATTAACTTTCTGGACATGAAAGTAACAAAAAAAGACAAATCTCTGTCCACATCTCTGTATTCTAAACCCACTGATCGGAATACATTATTACATGCTGCAAGTTTCCATCCGAACCACCTCAAAAAGAGCCTCCCTGTAAGCCAGTTGATTAGACTCAAGCGTATCTGTGAGACTCATGATGAATATAATGAGAGTAAAGAAGAGATGTTGAACAAATTCAAAGAAAGAAAGTATAAAGAGAACTGTTGAAGTTCTGCAGAAGAGAAGGTGAGTTCAGTAAGTAGGGATGTCTATTTAACAACCAAGAAATCTCCAAAACATAAACCCAACCTTATCTTCTGCACAACCTTTACGCCAAAAACCAGAACAATTAAAGAAATAATTCTAAAACATTGGCATATCCTTCAGAATGACCCAAACTTATTAGGTACCTTCAAAGAACCACCAATGATAACCTACAGGAGAGGAAGGAATATCAAAGATAGGCTTGTTAGAGCTTACCAGGACCCTATTACTCCAGATAAAATCCTGATAACCCATAACCTACATGGCAATTTCAAGTGTGGGGCATGCATTAATTGTCAATACACCAAAAATGTTAAATCATTCAAAGACCCTATAGGTGACAAAACCATTGCCATAAAGGGCTTTATCACATGCAGAACTAAAAATGTAATCTACATGATACAGTGCCCATGCAATAAAATATATATAGGAGAAACATCCCGGCCTCTTAAAGATCGAATTAACGAACACAGAAGCTCGATCAAGAGGAATGATTTAACCAGCCCTGTTGCAAGACACTTCAATAATAAACATCCAAATTCACCATTATTTTTCCTAGGCATTGAAGCCATTAAACTAAACCACTAAAAAGGTGGCAATATAAATTTTATCCGGAAAAAAAGAGAAGCATTTTGGATATTCCGTTTTAAGCGTCTGTACCCCAGAGGTATGAATGAGGATTTTTCATGAGTTTTTATGAACTACACCTTTTTTTTATTTATTATTTTTTATTTTTTTATTATTTTAACCAAAGGAGTAGTGTTCCAGACATCTCACTTTAAGTCCACATTTTAAGTCTAGATTTTACATTTTAGAGACATAAATAAGGATCTTTTAACAAATGTGTTCCCATGTTATGATGTAATCTTGTTTTCTAAATTCATATAGCGTAGTGGCAGCGGGAGGAATAAATGTCCATCAGGGAGGGGAGAGGGCAGCCGATGATCTTTTGTGCTGTCTTGACCACACTCTGAAGCCTCACTCTATCTGCTTTGGTGCAGCTGCCGTACCATACCATGATGCAGTAGGTTAGCAGGCTCTCAATGGACGAGCGGTAGAAGGTCAGCAGCAGGTTGGAGTTCAGCTTGTACTTCCTGAGGACTCTCAGGAAGTGCAGCCGCTGTTGGGCCTTCTTGATGACCGCTGAGATGTTTCCTGTCCAGGAGATGTCAGCAGAGATGAGGACACCAAGGAACCGGAAAGTGTGGACCCTCTCCACACACTCCCCGTTGATGTAGAGGGGGGCCAAGTCGGTGCTGTGTCTCCTGAAGTCAACAATGAGCTCTTTGGTTTTCTTAGTGTTCAGTGTCAGGTTGTTTTCTGAACACCATGCTGCCAGCTTCAGGACTTCCTCTCTGTACTCTGCCTCGTCTCCCTACGAGATGAGTCCGACTACCGTGGTGTCATCAGCAAACTTGATGATGAGAGTGTTGTTGTGGGTCGAACTGCAGTCGTGGGTGTAGAGAGAATACAGGAGGGGGCTCAGCACACAGCCCTGTGGGGAGCCGGTGCTCAGTGTGCGAGTGGAGGAGAGATGAGGGCCGAGTCTTACAGTCTGGGGCCGGTTTGTGAGGAAATCCTTTATCCAGGCACATGTGAGAGGAGGGAGGCCAAGAGTGACCAGTTTGGTGATGAGGATGTCCGGGATGATTGTATTAAAGGCTGAGCTGTAGTCCACAAAGAGCATTTGGACGTAGCTTTGCCGTGCTCTAGGTGACTCAGCACAGCGTGGAGGGCTGTGGCGATGGCGTCTTCTGTGGATCTGTTTGCACGGTATGCAAACTGGTGGGGGTCGAATTCTGGGGGGAGGTAATCCTTGATGTGCTGAAGGACTAGTCTCTCAAAGCATTTCATGATTACCGGTGTTAGGGCCACAGGGCGGTAATCATTCAGGCTGGAGATGGGAGACTTCTTCGGCACTGGGATGATTGTGGCTGATCTTAGACAGGATGGGATGGCTGCCTGAGCCAGTGAGAGGTTGAAGAGTCTGGTGAAGATGATGGTGTGCGCATGCTCTTAGTACCTTGCCAGGTACTCCATCTGGACCGGCCGCCTTCCTGGGGTTCACTGCTAGGAGCACACGTCTGACATCGTGCTCTGTTACAGTGAGTGGGGTGGTGCAGGAACCAGGTGAGGATGAGGATGGGAGCAGGGCTGAAGCAGATGAGTGTTGCTGTTGTGGTGTTTCAAAGCAGGCGAAGAAGCTGTTTATTTCCTCTGCCAGCTGCCCACTCGGGTTTTCTGTTTTCGCAGTACTGCCTCTGTGGTTGATGATGTCTTGCATTCCCTGCCACACCTCTCGTGTGTTGTTGCTGGACAGGTGGGACTCGATGTTCCTTTTGTGGTCTGACTTGGCTTTTTTAATCCCCCTTTTCAGGTCAGCTCGAGCAGCCCTGTACAGAGCTCTGTCACCTGACCTGAAGGCAGCATCACGGGCTTTGAGGAGTGAGCGGACCTCGCTGGTCATCCAGGGTTTTTGATTTGGGAAAACCCGAATGCTTTTGTCCACTGTCACATTTGCAGTACAGAACTTGATGTAGTCCAGTACTGATCCTGTGAATGTTTCTAGGTCCTGGTGTTCAAATATGTCCCAGTCTGTCTCTGTGAAGCAGTCCTGTAGTTTGGAGAGAGCAGTTTCCGGCCAGGTTGTAACAGTCTTTGTGGTGGGCCTGGCACTGCGCCTGAGGGGGGTGTAGGCTGGGGAGAGCAGGAGGGAGAGATGGTCGGACTGACCGAGGTGGGGGAGGGGTATGGCTCTATATGCATGCTTGATGTTGGAGTAAACATGATCTAGAGTGTTTTCTCCTCTGGTGGGACATTTGACATGCTGATAGAACTTTGGGAGTACAGTCTTTATGTTGGCCTTATTAAAGTCACCTGCAATTATGTGAACACCGTCCGGGTGGGCCCGCTGCTGTTCGTTAATGGTGTTCAGCAGGATAGAGAGCGCCATGTTTACGTTGGCATCGGGTGGAATGTACACAGCCGTGATGATCACTAGTGTTAGCTCTCTCGGTAGAAAAATAATGGAATACAGGAATAAAAAAGCCCTGTGACACACTGTCAACCTGTCCAGGTCATGATCATGGTCATGATAATCCGATCGTGGATGTTAAAAGACTTCTTAATAAATGTTGTGAGGTTGACAATTTTGAGTTAACATTAAACACTTTCTTTCCAAATGCATTGAAAAACCTTCTAGCTGTTGGTTTGCAAAGTTTGTGTGAGTGGCACGGTAGTGTAGTGGTTGGCACTGTTGTCTCACAGCAAATAGGTCCTGGGTTTGAGTCCAGCAATCCTTTTTTATGTGGTGTTTACATGCTTTCTCTGTGTCTGCCAGTATCCTATTCAAAGATCTGCATGGGGTTACGTTAATTTTACATTGGCCATAGGTGATAATAGATTGGTTTTCTCACCTTGTGGTAGGATCCAGCCCCTCCGCTACCCTGAATTATGCTTAAACGCCTTCAAAATGACTAAAAGCCCCAACTTACATCTTATACAATGCAAAATTCTTCGTAGAACACACTGTACAGGACAAAGGTTGTTCCAAATGGGCTTTACACACTCAAACATATGTACCTACTGCAAAGACAATTCTGCTGTTTAGAGGTTCTGGCAGAGGATATGTGAAGACTTATACACATGGTTTAGTTGCTGTATCCAAGGCTCACCTAAGCTGTGCATCTTAGGTGGCATAAGTGAACTAGATATGGAAGCAGATACATCACATATACTCCTTACTTCCTTATGCATCACTAAGATAACACAGTTTCTGTATTAATCAAATCAATATAGAATTTTACTTCTAGATCACATTAGTCTGGAGAGAATGTCTGCCTCCAAAAAACCAACTGGGTGAATTTCTTTCTCTCTGGTCCCCACTGATCAATTCCATTATTCAGTGAGGGTGGTTGACTGTAGACTGTAGCCCTGTTTCCTTGTATGCCTTATAGGCAGATGAGGGTGGTCTCTGGGACTATGGGTCTCTGGGACTTATATATAAGGGGCTCAGGATATTCTCTAAATAAAGGACGGCAATTTATATTTTCTCTATAATATTTACTTTGATTCATAATTTATAAAAATCACAGTAAATTGTAAACAGGTTCTTGATAGAATCCCTCAATTCATCCACTGCCTGAAAAATAACTTCCAAGTCAGCTTCCTCCTGATTGGCCGTCTCCCATAACATGGTTTGAACAGCTGGAGGTGGACCTTCTGTCGTGCCCTTAAAAACAATTCAAATTGGGGTCAAACACATTTATTAGAAAGGACAATTAAACACAAGTGCTCTAGTTCATAGCTTGTTGCCTCATTTCTCAATGATGATAGTATCCTATAATCCTCTGCCCAGTGTGTGCACGCATCATGCATTGTAACCAGTAGAAAGCTACTTTTGGCTGCTTCCTTGTTGCATGGGGTCACCACAGCTGTGCATGATCGACTTGGCAGTTATCAAGCCGGGTGGCCTTCCAGACATAAATCAAAGGGGATTTGGATCTGCAGCAATCTCCGACCAAGCGACTGTAAACCAAGACACTATGCATGCATTTATGTAAACACTGACCACAAAAACTTAAAATCCAAGAAGCAAGCAGTCACACCACATTTAAATATTGTCAGTCTTTATTTCAACAAGACTAAAAATGTTGTTTAATATACATTTTCTCTTACACTTTAACATCTATCTCATCTTGTTTTTCCATAACATTTAGGAGATACTCTGACAAGTAGAAATCTGGTGTACTTGTAGGGCCTCTTTTAGAGACATCTAAAACCGCTGCTTTTTATTTACACTCCCCCCCACCACTCTTTTCAGTCACTCACTCCATCCTCAGAGAGAGTCCTTTCTGTTCTTGTGGGCCAAAGGCATACATGGAAAGGTTTCAACAACAGTCCAACTTTAAAAGACACAAGACTGAACTCGCTCTGTGGACCGAATGGACGTCTTCCAGCAGCTGGACCAACTCCTGCCAGCTGGAAACGTTGCTGCCCTGGCCTGCAAGCACAGACATTTTTGTCACCGTCGTCAGCCTAAAACATTTCTTCCGTCTCTCCAAAAGTCGGGCTTCTTCACACTCCTCACACATGACACGAACACGTGCACGAGCCCTTGTGGAAATGTTGGTGGAACACAAGGGAGAAAAAACAGTAACCTAGAATTAAACTGGTCACCTGCAGAAGTAATGCCAAATCGAGCTGCTCAAGCACAGCTTTTTGATTTTAAATTAAGGCTTCAGTATTTCATACGGGTTGCATAGATGTTTCATCAAATCCTTCAAGGTCAGATCTTGATACGACGTCTTCGTCTGATGATTGCGGATGATAACTGATAACCTGAAGATGTCCCGTAAGCTCAAGATCAACCTGTTAATGTCAAAGCCAGACAACATGCAAAGGAATAAACTCCCATCTAATCACTTCATCCGTGCAGACTCGCATTAAAGCTGCAAATCTTTTCGCTATACTTTTACAAAAATGTATATTTCTGTCCACCTTAATCTGCACACTGAAACATTGTAGATGTTGCATTTTTGATAATGTGTAAGTTCTAAATGCATGTTTGAAATACATGGAATACATTAGTGCAGCAATGCTGCATGAGTCGGCATCGTTGTAGAGATGAGATGTTCAGGTAATGCAACTTAACAGACCCGATTATCAAATGAAAAGCTCCAAGAAAAAAAAAAAAAAACAAACAAACAAAAAAAAAACGTACATTGTGCTTGTCAGCTGGTAACAATATACTCAAACACCTCAGGGAATCTGAGCAGATAGATCATAAATCATCAACAACAGCCACTTTCTTTTCTTTTCCCAAAAACAAACAAAACAAAAAAAACGTAAGAAGATGCTAGTAATGTACCAAACATAAAAAAATAATCAGGCACCTTTCATTGCATTAATTTTGGTAGTAATTGTGAAAACACTTAACTTTGAGTTGAAATGATGAGAACCGTTCAGAATGAGTCCATTTATACTGACACAGGCCATTTAACGAGGTACAGCGTGTACTGTGGGACGGGGCCAGAAAAACAAAACAAAGGCCCCAAAACCTGTGCACACTGACCAGGGCGCACCCCTTATCTGTGCACACTGACCTCTTCCACCACCTACAACTACCAGTAAAATCCACTGTAGTACCTAATATATATCTTCATACCAAAAAAAAAAAAAAGCTAAAAATCTCAACACCTCCTCAACATAAAACCCTGTATTAAAATAATCTTTTCTAGATTTCCATTTGGTTAAAACACTGACTTTTGTTCCTCTTGTCTTGTTTAATTAAAATGCTCCCAAAACGTGCATGTTGCCCTCTTTTCTTTCCAAACGTTAAGACTGTATAGAGTCAGATCTTCTGTGCCGAACTGAGCTTACAGTACCAAAAAAAAAAAAAAAGAAAAGAAAAGAAAAGAAAAAAAGAGGGCATTTGGGACATGTCAGCTTTGCCTTCTAGGGGGTTTAATGGCAGGGGACATATCCAACTCTATCAGACACTCAACCTTATGGTCTAGATCACATTGACTCAGTAAGCACGAGGTATAACCTTACTATTGAATTGCTTAAGCTGAAAGAAGTTCAGTGAAATAATAATGAAGAAATTTAAAGTTAAGATGCGAAATGCTCGCAGCAAACGTACATTATGCGTGTTAGGGGCTTGCAGAGCACCCCGCAGACTCTTCCACAGAACGACGCCATCTTCAGGTCAAACATGAGCACCTGTGCTGTAAACTCTCACTGCATTTTTGAGACGAGCTGCCTCCAAAGCAAACCGAGCAAAACAAGTCTCAAAATGCTTCAGAATTTCTGGCCTTTGTAAAAGTATAAATGCACACAGGCACAAATATTCACAGTATGCACTTTTATAATGTGCAAAAAAATAAAAAAAAGCTTTGAATTAGTAATAAGACAGCGTCACGTGGGTTCTGTTTCTATTAGTCGTGTTTTGTGACCGATAGAAAGACCAGCCTCAGAAATTTAAAGATGTGTCCCAACACAGGCACTCAGAGTTTGACCCAATATCTTTCTTAATGCTTAGATGTCAGATTTCAGTCATTGAAGAAGGCACAAAGTTAATCATGAGATTAAACTGCCAAAGTAAGTGTGAAATGCTGCAAGCACAACCAAAAAGTAGCTCGGAGAGAGCTGTCGGAGGGCAGGTTTATCTGGGCGACAAAGGTGGATCTCTTGGGAAGAAAAATCATACTGCTGTACACTGATGTCTTTAACAACATACGAACAAATAGTTAATAGTGAGGTTATTGTAATATTAAGAAGTTTCTTCCCCTCCCACCCCAACAGTGGACAGTCCAATGTCCTGAAGGCAGTCTTTTTGTTTTTTAAAGTCTCTCTGACAGTTTTCCCCTTCGTGCTGTTGCTCCTGGTCGTTCTCTTCCCTCTCCCTGTCCAGCCAGTTTTATCTCAAGCGGGAAGCTAACAGGGCCAGGGCGAGCCCGCAGAGCGCCAGCGCCATGCTTCCCCGTGAGGTGACCCCAGCTGAGTTATTGCTTTGCACTGGATTAACCCGTGGTGATCCAGCCACTTCACTTCCACCCGCTGCTTTTCCACCCCGTTCTTTATCAGACGTTGGTGGAACAGAGAAGTACATGTCGCAGTTCGGACCGTCGCAACCGCTGCCGCTCTCATCTCCGCTGCCGTCATCATCTAGGGGGCAAAAAAAGACAAGCAGGTGAGACGTGCAGCTAGGAAACTGAGTCGCAAAAGCTGTGAAGCTCATTAACCGCTCTCACCGCTCTCTGCAGTAATGTCGACGCCGCTGTGTGCAGCTTTGAGCCGGCTCGTCATTTCCTTCAAAACTGCTATCTGACTGCGGATGACGATGTCTGGTTTTGTTATATCCACGTCCACGTCCGGGTTTGATATCTGATTGGCCAGCCCGCTGCCAATGACATCTGATTCGTACCTGGTGGAATCAAGTCTGGCATTAGACTTTAAATTCAATAATTTACAAGCAACGCAGTAAAATTTAGATTCTCTCTTTGTGAAGTCTGCGCCTCTCACCTGCTTTTCGCTGTACCATTCCAGCACTCATCACCAGCTGCAATCCCCTCGCTTACACACACAGTCTCTGGCAACGTGGACCAGAACTTTTTGGCATGCTTCAATTTCTTTTTTACTTCAATTGTCTGTTTAGAACACACAAAAAGAAAAAGATCAAAAACAATTACTCAGAGTAAATGTGATATTCACTTCTTTGCCTTCTTAGTCCTCACCAGTCGATCTAAACTGGTTCCAGCAGCAGTGGTGGGTCTTGCTTCAGGACTGTAAGGGCGGAAGCGGCTGGTGAAGGTGGACTCTTTAACAGAACGTTTGGAACGAAAGCCGGCGCTTATTTTGGGCGTTCCACATCCTTGGAAAACCTGTCAGAGGAGGAACAAGAACAGAAATGTTTTACAGATGAAGACAAAATGATTAGCCACCCTGTGAAATGTTACGTTTTGGTCAAAAATGTCCTGAGTGCTTTTTTAACAATAGAAGGGATTTTCAACACAGCATTTCTAAACAAACTAGTTTCTTCAGAAAGCATAAATTATTTCTATTTGCCCACAATATAAGAATTATTTCAGACAAAAACAAACAAAATCATCAAGAAATGTAAAGACAGACACACAACGCAGAACACGCCTGGCAGCAGTGGGAAGCAAAAGACTAGAAAGAAAAATGGTGAGAGAACAACTGCCAAGACACCCGTGAATGACTTAGTCAAGTTTGAAATTGTAGTCTGAAGGAGACAATCACTATAGACCTGCACAGGAATGAGCTGCGAGGTTAGAGACCAGGAAAAACTTCTGCAGAAGAAACGCCTTCAAGCCAGACTGAGGTGTGCTAAGAACGACCTGGAGACAAATAATCCAGACTAGAAGAGCGTCCTTCGGTCAGAGGAGATAAAACTACAGCTCTTTAGCTGCAGACACTTTGCTGATGTTTGGAGAAAGTAGTGAGAGTTCTACAACTCAGAGGACAGCGTCCCCACAGAGGAACACAGTGGTGGGAGGATCATGATGGGTTGATGCTTCAGTGTGTCTGGAACTGGGAATCTCATCAAGGTGGAAGGAATCATGAAGAAAGAAGTTTATGTGAAGATTTTAAAAGAAAACCTCGAGCAGTCAGAAACCAACCTGGGTCTGAGTCGTCTCTTTATCTTCAAACACAACAACCTAAAACATGTCGCTCCTGGTGAAGACCTACCGCCAGAAGACCAAAGTGAACGTTACTGACCGGCCAGTGCAAAGCCCTGAATTGAATCCCACTGAAAATGGGAGGAGCTTCAGACATTCTCCAAAGAAGAATGAGCAAACAAAAGTTTGTTCAGGAGACGCGTTTGAGACTGGCTGAAAACTACCATAAACGACTGCAAGCTGTTATCCAGCAAAAAGAGTAAACGACTATTAGCATCCAGGAGGTAATTATTTTGACCCTGGTAGTTTTTGTGAAATCATTTTGTTTCTATATGCAAAGTAAAAATAATCTAAGCATTCAAAATAAAACAAAGATGTTCGGACAAGCTGTGCTAAAAAAAGTCCTTCCTCTGCACTTGGAAGGGAGGGCTAATAATTCCATCCTCATCTCTTTTTATTTTGTTTAATTTGAAAGGCGCTGAAATGAGACTCACCTTCTGCGACACCTGCATGCTGTTCTCCTGCATGTTCATAATGGCGTCTGAAATCTTCACATCAATGGGATCCATGACAGACTCAAAATTAAAGGGACCTTCGAGCCTCTCGGCGAGACTATGCATGGCATCTGAAAACCAAAACATAACAAGTTGAAATCAACACAGGGGAAAGCAATTACACGCTCCTACCACTAGGGAGAAGCACTCGCATTAGGGTGAGACATTTTTAACCAGTGAGATGAGCCATTAGTGTAGGGCAGGATCAAGCTGCAGCACAGCAAGGGGGCAACAGAAACCAGATGCCTCTGCAGACCACAGCGGTGCCAGCAGCCAGAGATCGACACATGTAACGGTGATATAGTCAGAAACCATGTTTCTGGTCACAAGATCCATCATGCAGGATAAATATAAAGCACACAGTGAAGAACTGTGGATGTGTGCACCACCCTGAGTGTAATGTAACTGATCTGGGTCTGTTTGTACACAGCACAAGACTGCATTCATTCCAAGGGTCACCGCATGTACAGCCCCTCCCTCCCCCTTTTCTTAAACAACCTACTAAAGAATGAGGGACATGTTTGTACATGGTTTTCAACAATAAAACCGTTCCTATGTTAAATGTTTTTCTTCCAAAGCTGAACTGCAGTTTACCTCCTTTATTTACCCCGGGTCTATCATGTCACAAATCCCATTGCCACTCTGGTTTCATGCTCACAAGGAGAATAAGGGGTGCACGCTTAGATAAGAAAGTCGATGAAACTAATGATCTTTGAAGAAATATGAGTAAGCGGCAATGAACCCAGGAGCAGGAGGCTGCATAAATATACTCTGTTGCCAAATTAAACACTTTCAGCTATTATGGTTATAAGGCGGTGTAATCACGGGCAGGTTTCTGTTAAACAGTGGCTGCTAAAGGTGCCCTTGTTCGCATGTCGTCTGCTTACCGAGGAAGTTGTTCCACTCCGTGTCCAAGTCTGCCTGGTTAGCCAAACAGCCACGCATCACATTCAGACAGTAATTCTGGCAGGGTTTCAGGGCTACTTGGCCCGAGCAGTAGGGACAGTACAACATCTTCATGGCCGCTCGCACACAGCTGGGAGAGGCGCTGACCTGGAGTAGGCAGAGGGCAGTTAGTGGGCCGTTTTCATTACATCATAGCCGAAGCACTCACTCGACACCACCAGAGACACATTCTCATACTCTGAAAAAGCATGACCATTAATTGCATAAGCCAGATCCACAAAGCAGTTTAATCTAATCGCCTATGAATCACTCAGTACAGTGGAAAAACAAGTCATACCAGAACAGTCAGAGTGGTTTATGTTACCAGACAGAGAGAAAGAGAACTACAGATCAGAGATGTACAGGACTACAAGGAAAACAAGTCTCGTTCTCGGCTGTTAGTTTTTCTCTTTGTTGAAACTGTGCTCCGTCACTTACCGTAGAAACTTTATTGGCCACCTCAGGCATGAGCGCCAGGCCACGCACAAAGGTGCGTGCGGCGATAAAGGACCTCGTTAACTGGATGCGGAGCTTGCGGGGCACGTCGCCGAACGGCTGCAGCTCCTCCGTGTGTCGGCTGACGCAGTCCATGTAGGTGTCGCTGAACTCGTATTGCACGTTGACCAGCTGGAACATCCTCTCCAAAAGGTCGGCCCAGAATTCCGACAGCATGGAGTCCAAGTTGACGGCAGCGCTGCCGGACACGTAGTACTGGGTCAGGGACTGGAAGAAGTTCTTGAAAAGTGCCGAGTTCTGCACATACATCATCCCGTATGTTTTCACAAACATGCTGTCCAGCGAGATCTCTGCGTTTTTCAAAAGCTCGCGGAAAAACTCTGTGGGGATGTGAAAGAAAGGCCGGGTTAGTCTACAGCCTGCGGGTGACAAAGAGCAAGAACAAACAGTGTCAGATTGTTTATATTTAAGTGTCTACAGGGAAGAGTTCAAGATGTCACGAAGAGAACATCTAAAGGAGCTCAGGGCTAAAGTTATGACTATCTGCCCAGTTGGACTTTTCCTGTTTTTTGTGACATTTTGAACTTACTGTTGTGTTCCTCTCTCAACATTTTAAAGGACTTTAGAGGCCCAAGTTTTCTTTCAGTACATTAAAAATTTTGCTGCCACCATTTGAAATCAGACTGACGTTACTCCCATTCAACTGTGCCCCACGCTTAGAACGAGCTTAAGCATAAAATCTTTAATGAAAGGCAAAAGGAATGTGTTAGGGGACAGTTGGAGACGAGGGGGTGAGCGCGGAGCATCAGCAGAGATGTCTCTCCACATCAGTGTGCTTCAGACTGACCACCATCAATGCCATTTTTCTGTTGTCACATTCCATTCGCCTTCCTTTCTGCCAGCTTCTCTTGGACTGTCCTTCAGAGACATTTTCAATAGGATTACGGAATAATGCGACCCCACAACCACCAGCAGCAGCAGCCCCTCCCAGCTACCGTATATGGACCTGTATGCACCCCCCTCCCACTACTATCCTACCAGCCCTGCATCTGCCTCCCTCCCCTGCTTTCACTTCATCAGTTCCTTCAGAGAGCTCTCTTCACTAGAGATGAGGAACAATGACCTACTTCATCCTGAGGAATGTCCATCACCCCCCTACCACCCCCCAAATAATCCAAGCCCCTTCTCCCAGACCCCACACCACCCTCCTTGCCCAATTTTCTTAATCTGAATAAAATGAGAATTCCACAGAGCCTCTGAAACATGTTTCACCTTCAGTCTCACACACACTCGCCCTTTTTATCCATTATCTGTGCCCCCCACCCCCCTCTCACAGACCTTCTGTCCCGTTGCAGTTTCTCGGGGTGCCCACTGCGTGGCTTTGAAATGTAAAGTTCCCATGCTCTCGCAGGGGGAGTCACTAAATGCTCTCTGCTACCAGTACACACACAAACACACTCTCGCACATTCACACTCACACAGAGGACCCGAGTAGTGCTGTCACTTCCACTTCAGACTGACACACTAAAAAGAAAAAATGAGATAGAGGAGGGGTAAGGGTGGCTTGGGGCGGGTTAAGTTGAGGGCTTTTTTTAAGAACTTCAAATCCCTACTGTGTCGCCAAGGATACCGGAAACACTGCAGCCCCTCCATTTACCTCCTCGCCATCACAAGTGCACGCGCACACACAGACACACACACAGAGCCAGGGGAGAGGGCACCAAGTTCCACGCTCCATTGACAGGGATTAAAACAAAATGGTCCACCCCCACCCCTGGAATGTCATAGTAGCCACACTGACATGAAAGTCAGTGAAAGGAGACTGAGGAGGTGAAGAAGAGGAGGAGGAGGAGGAGGAGGTGGGAGAGGCATGAAGCACGAGGACAACCCTAAACTTCTCCGTTTCCTTTCTACAGTTAATTAGAGGAGTAATTCCTATATGCTAAACAGATAAGCTCCATTATGCGTCTGGACAAACCCACGGGTTTTTAAGAAGGGTGTGTGAGGGGTGGTGGCACAGTGGGGGCAGGGGTGGCGGGGATACGGAGGCTCTCTGGCCCAGGCTGAGGGGCCCAAGTATGAGCAGCATTACTCAGGCATCTTGCATTGTCATTAAAAACAATTTATGACACGCAGTCGTCTGCCAACAGGCCGAGGAGCTGAACGCTCCCTCTGGATTTCCCCATTAAAAATGTACCTGTCACTCAGCCAATGGTCTGAGAGAATCTGGGTGAAAGGTTACACATGAGAGTGTCAGCTGTAGGGAAATGTAAGGAAAAGGACGACTCCTGCTCGACTATCTGTCTTTCCCTTCCTGCACGCTCCCCCCCAGCTTGTCACTATTCCAACGTGCTGCAGAGAAAGCGCTAAATTACGAACAACGATCCTGGGCCCAATCCATCACAGGAACAGAGGAACTGACCGATCTCCTCCCACTTCCTCTTCCAAAAACTCCCCCCACTAGTGTCCCTATAAACTATGCTCCTCCCAATCCCAGCCCAGGCGGTAATTGCATCCTATTTGTGCCAATTAGTCGCCGAGCTTCTCCCTTTTCTTATGGTATGGGATTCTGTCCCTCCTGCTGCTGAGCTCGGTGCTCAGATGGATGTCGCTTGTATGTGTCTGGAGGCAATGGGGCCATAATCCAAGCGCTTAATTCACAGACATGGAGTTGCTCTGCTGGACAGGGTCACTGCAGCAGGACAGGCTGAGGTCAGAATAAACACGCAGCGACGAGACACACAGAGAAAGAGAGAACTATTTCTGGCTCTGGTCTTAATTGGCCATGACTCTTCGCTCCAGGCGCATGATGAGAGCCTGCCCAATCACATACACTACTTCCTGAGTTTATTAGTGCGCGAGCGAACGCCTTCATGTGCAGCTGCGTTTGTGCACATGTGCGCACTCCTTGTGATGTCACGGCCGCTGCTGTCATTTCTCTGCAACAGTAAGCAGACCAATGAGCACTTCCTGTTCCCATTTCACTGGCTGTAAGCGCTTCCTTCGGTGGCGTCTTGATGTGACAAAAGGAAATAATAGGCCGGCAGCCTGAGCCCGTCACCACATTTGATGTGAGAGAGAGAGAGGGCCTGGCAATTTAGGTAGAAGAGAGCACAGCAGGGCTTTGTAAAGAGATCCCACATCTAACTGTTGAGAGACTGCAGCAACCTGCCTACAGTGATGATGAGGAGGGAGCACGCAGGGAAGAGGTTCATGGTCATCCGTAGAGCTGTGCCCTTCTGATAAACTGGACGTTCTTTTTGGGCGTTGCCAAGCTTTAGAATTTTTGCGCAAGCCAGTTGTTATGACTCCGTTAGAAAAACACTCCGTGCTGAATAATATCGGAAAAATTCCTAAACAAAACAATATTTATGCAATAGTTGATCGGTGGTGCTCTGGATGGATAAACTTGACATAAGGAGCCGAAGCCACAATTGTTCAGAAAGATTATTTTTACGAAATTGTGGTTCTGGTATCAGTCCCTCTAAAATCAAACACCATGAACACTATTTTAATCTCAACGTTCCACTCTAAAGTTGAACCCTGTTACGGAAACAACATCTTCATTTGCTCGCACGCATCTCGGGTGTTGTTTTTAAACCTGGTTTGTGGTCGTTACTTAAACGTGACACTGACATTTCTGAAGCTGACCATTTGTTACAGGCTGTTTTTGTATATTATGGACGAGATGATTAAACGAGAAAATAATAATTTATAGATTTCTCAGTAATGAGAACAGCCCTTAATATTGCCACTAAGCGCCAGATGAGTTGTGCAAGACAAACAGGGTGGAGGACATGCATGCGTGAGAACTGAGCGCAGTGAATCACAAGCAGGACTTGGACACAGTGAAGAGAGATGGAACGAGAAAGAGCGGCAAAGAGAGGGGTTTTTGGGAGAGTGAGGCATAAGAAGGGGACAAAGGGCAGTAAGAAAGGAGAAAAAGATGGGCGGGACAGCTCGAGCAGCCACTGCATTCCAACACGTCACATTCCTCTTCACATCTGGCTGCAATACACATGCTCCCTGTTACTCACCATCCCTCGCTGCCTTTCACAGACACATAAGATCTGACCCACATGTGTGCACACCAATGCAGAGCTATGCACATAACCTCCTTTAACAAGCAAGATTCCAATGCACCGGGAAACTAAAAATATTTTTTCTTCCCATGTTTTTCCACTCAGCCTGTTTGGGAATCCTCATCCTCCCCTCTATCCTATCATCGCAGGGCTGCAGTGGTGGCATGGTTTGGTGGTTGAAGGTATTCAGAGCTGCCCTGCTTCCTCTGTGAGTCAGCACTGTTGCATGTTCCCATGCGCTCTGGCCCTCAGCAGGGGAAACCTGATCCCAATATTTACAGGCATACACACATGTGCTCACACACAGAGGAACAGGAAGTATAGAGACGACTAAATCTGAAGATGTGTGTGGTCCGTCTGGAAGCACGCGTGTCTCTCTGGAGAAAGGGAAGCCTGTATTTCTTTTATTTTATTTTTTTACATTTCCTTCAGGGGATGATGAGACAGGGAGCAGAGACATTGGGAGACAGGTGGACAGGCCAGAAGACACAGACTGGCTGTCTCTGCTATGAGCAGTGCGCTGGCAGGTGGGAGTGTCCATCAAAAGGGAAAAAAATAAAAATAAATAAAAGTGTAGCACAAATGCTGTGATGAGGAAACCAAAGCCAGTCTTACAACATAACCTGAAAAGCTGCATGTGTTTGTGAGCCAGTGTGTTTGCTTACTGTCAAAGTGGTCATGCCTCTGTTTGAAGGTGGATTGTAGGCTGGTGCTAAGCTTGGAGACGGGAGCTTTGATCTCCGTGTGGCTCTGCTGGCTTAGCTTCTCCTCCATCTCCACAGTGCAGCAGGAGTAGCCCTGCGGACACACTTTCAGGGGGACTCCTGGAACAGACGAGGGAGAACGTGCGTTAAATTTCCACGTCATCTGAGAAACATGCAAGTCAACACAAATTAACTCGAGGAACAAAATTTAAGATTCGATTATGATGCTGTTAATGTCACTGTAGCAGCAAGTAATGCAGATCAGTCATTGATTTCTTCCCTGGGATTCAGACCTTATGCTGAGAAATAACAGGTTCACCTCTCACCAAATCAAACGCACCCTGGCTGTTAAAGCCCCCTTAAATGCACTTAATTGCAGCTCAGAGGAGCCTTTAGCTGGCCGCTTTATAGAGCCCCGCTCTTATCCCGACACTCCCCTGTCTTGATGGATAGTTCAGTGCCAAAGCTTTCTCTGAGTGCTGTCCCTCCTAAACAGTGTTTAAGAGGAAACGATTAACTTTTCACCCACACTGCAGGTAAGTGCGCTGACGTCAACCACAAGCACATGAATGGAGATAAACATATGTGCAAGCATGCTGGGCTGAGGAGTCTGAAAATGCTCTCCAAGTAATGTAAATTAGAAGGTTTTGGACTCCTTATTTCGGTGTAGGGCTGCCACAAACGATTATTTTGATAGTCGACTAGTCATCGATTATTTTTGCGATTAGTCGACTAATCAGATCATGCATCCATTGAACGTAAAACGTACAGCTTATTGCACCAGCACACATCTGCTCTTATATAACTATCATTAGCTTACAGCTTGAAGTGTTTAAGGTATGTGCTAACTAAAAATAAAGACAAGATGATAGTTTATTACATTTTAATGAAATCTGCAGGTTGTTTCAGTGAAGTTTAATAAACTCATCTGTCTGCTCCTTGCTATCTAAAATATAACAGGACACTAGAGCCGGGCGATAGAACGATAATGATATGTATCGCGATATAACTTTTTCTCGATAGAAAAATTAAACTATCGCGATAGACCTCGCCGCTCTTGTCCTCTTAAAAAAAAGAAAAAAAAAGAAAAAAAAAGAACAGCCAATCCAAATTAAGTAGCGCAGAGCCACACAGCCGCAGCGTCACGTCACGTGATTTGTTACGTACAGCACAAGTGCCAAGCCGCACATGTGTATTTGTTTGGGAAGCAGCCAGCCACCGTACCGCCCGGGTAATGGAGGAAATGAGTGTGCCGACTAGAAAAATCAACCGAGCGTGACCGAAGGTTACCGAAGAGAAAACAGATGATGGTTCCAATGCCGGAGAGATTGTCGAACGGAAGAGCCATAGAAGTTCCGTAGTGTGAAGGTATTTCGGCTATTTCAAGTCTGACAAAAAAACAGAGTAGCGTGCACTGTAAATTGTGCCGAAAGCAAGTCTGGAAATACAATAAACTGGTGCATGCGCTACGTCCACATGTACCCGGGCATTCTTGAAAACGCAGATTTTTCTATGCGTTTGCACCTTTCGTCCACACGTAAACGGCGTTTTTGGTCACTGAAAACGAAGATTTTCAAAAACTCCGGCCAGGGTGGATATTTTTGAAAACTTCGTTTTTGCATTTACGTGTGGACTAGAAAAACGGAGAAAACGCAGCGTCAGAGGTGTGCGCATTTTTTGACGTCACACTGTGCGCCACGTTATTGTTTCGGTGAAATGAATTCCTACAATACTGTTACTGTTAATTCTACTCTCTGCAGTGTTTAAATGCTTACATACACACACACAGTTACTGTCCCTCCACACTTACGACTCGGTTCTGCTTCTATGCCCCAGCTTTGTTTACTTTTTCCCACCGAGGCTTCTAGACTTCTGATTGGCCAACATTTCTGCACGGTTAGGAATCTAGCGCCACCTGCTGCTTTGGCATGTTCATAGCAGCGTTTTCCTTCATTTCTCCCTTTATGTGTGGACGGGATTATTTTTTTTTAAAACGAAAACGGAAAATCTCAGTTTTCAAAAACACCCGTGTACGTGTGGACGTAGCCTCAGTCTCTGACTGGAAGCGCTAATTCATCATTCGGCTTTTGTCAGACTAAAGTAACTGTTAAAACTGTTTGAAAAGCTAAGCTATACAACAAGGAGAGATTGAGAATTTCCTTTTAGTTCTCAGTTTATTTGATATTGACAAAAGTTAGTCAGTTTTGTCTGTTTTTCTGTAAAACAAACTAAGATTTATTTTTAGAATTAATATTTTGTTTCTAAGTGGAATTGACAATTTAGTCTGTTTCGTTTGTTCTATTTTGAAACTTAAACGCTTTAGCGGCTGCCTTTTGTGTAGTTTGCAATATTTGCCTTTATTTATCTGAAAAAGTCTCATGTTCCTTAAGTACATCTACCCTGTTGAACTTATTATGGGAAATAAATATTTAAATAAAAACAAGCTGCTGATTATTTCACATTTTACTTGTGAGCAACGGCACATTTAAATCTTACAAATATAGTTATTTGGCTTATATCGTGATGGATATCGTTATCGCCTGAAATGGGAAAAAAACATATCGTGATATGAAAAAATCTTATATCGCCCAGCTCTACAGGACACCGGAGTAAATTCTCAAGCATCTCACACTTCTGATAATCAGTTGTCTGCTTGACGTTTATTCAGCTGTGTAAAAACTATAACTTCAATCTAATCCAAACTGATTTACTCAGGAACAAATAAAATACTACAAAAAGCCAAACAATAACATTTGTAAGTTATCTAAGTGACTTATATTACATGTTTAACCTGAGTAGCGAAAGATGGCGGTGGGTTTGAAAACGATTTGCCGGGAGTCCGGCGTTCTCACGGGCTCTAGTGAGCCTAGCCCCCAGCTAGCTATCGAGCTAGTGGGTAACAGACGTCTCCAAAAACGTCGGAGCGATTTTGAAAATATGTGGTGTCTTGATAAACTGAGCAGATATTTGAGGTTTACACAGCTACATTCTCGCCTGAAAATATGTTAAACGTTTATTTTGTGACCCAGAAAGAATAATAAGAGTAATATTAAAACTAACTAGCTGCCGCCATTGTTGACAACTGCGCTGGGCCGTGCTATGAATTCTGGGACACAGCTTCTTCTTCGGGGTTTAATGGCAGCTGGCATCCTTGTACATGCAGTGCTGCCATCTTCTGTTTCAGTCCGTTATTACACTCTTAAATCCTGCTACTTATTCCTGCGTCTTTTGGGATCTTACAAAGCTTCAAACGACGCGTCAACTATTAAATTAGTCGTCGACGATTTTAATAGTTGATGTAATCGTGACTAGTCGACCAATCGTGGCAGCCCTATTTTGGTGTGAACTGAAAGTGTATATATGCATAAGATTTCCATCAAGAGTAAGTGCCAAGTGATGCCTTCTTCAAGGCTCGTTATACTAGACAAGTGGTGTTCTTCTCCCCTAGAATCTCAGCACGAACAGCTGGGGTACAAAACTGACAGACATGGCTCTGAAAGATTGACTCGATTAAAAACAAAAACAAAACAGCAGCCTGTTCATCTCTGTTAAAACCCAAATACTGTGTCTGACAAAATGCGAACTGCCAAAAGTCAGTTTACCATCCAATTAAAAGGAGGGTCAATGGAGGACGTATGCAAGCCGCAGCTGCAATAATGTTTTGTTTTAAATGTAGCTGTTGGAAACTGGGAGAACACAGGGATCCTTTCACTGGATCCCAGCACCAGCAGCCAGTTTAGTTTTCCCCACCAGCTTGTGCTGAACACGTTCCTGCTACTTGCAGGACTAGCATGTCATTCATGGACTGACGCTTTGGGATTATCAGCCACTCATTCAAAAAAATAAATACATAAAAATCCTGGATTAGTGTTTTCAGATTTCACCAAGTTCCCACATTACTGACACACTATTAATACTTTATACCCTCACAGTTATTCAAAAAGGTTATTATTGGTTTAAACATTTTATGACAAGTTGAGACTTTTCAACATAAAAAAACAAACAAACAAAAAACCCAAAACCCGGTACTTCCTTTAAGTGACACTAAAAGAACCGTATGTAAACCACATCTGGCCATTCCATTCACTAACATGTCCTGAATAAACCTGGCAAAGCTACCATAAGCTCATCTTTTGTTCCCGTCACTTTCAGCGCTGATAATCAGTTATTACTCACTTCCTTGTGTTACTCGTTTCTGTTACACTCAGGGAAGCTGCTCTGCTGCAGCTGAGGTTCTGCCTGTTGAAACTGGTTTGATTACATTAAAATCAAAGCATATGACTGGGATTTTTCCCCCGCCTTGTGTTATCTTCAAATGTTTAATGCGTTGCTATGACAACCCTGACAATGTGGATGCGTTTCTCTGTGACATCTTGAGGCTGCTTTCATTACTGCTGTAAATGTAATAGAAGACGCCCATTGAATTCTATTAGCAAACAGGGCCCGACTTTTGGTGATTTTTCTTGGCAGCACAGCATAAAAAGATTGCAAACACACACACACACACACACACACACACACACACACACACACACACACACACACACACACACACACACACACACACACACACACCAACCAAGATTTTCTTCAGCACAGTGAATCAAACATATCATAGTTCCTAGCATGTTTGAATAAGCACCTAGAACTTAAAAATAATGAAACTTAAGGGTCAGACGTGACTCTCAGCAGTGCAATGGTCTAAACGGGGCACCAGAGGGAGGGATGCACCCTGGCGCCATAAACTGGACGCCTCTGTCTGGGATCGAGTCCAAATAAGCCTCAAGTCACCCCTTCTCCTCAAACTCATCCCCCTTGTTCCTTTAAACATATGCACCTACCTCTCACACATACCCAGGCACAGTTGGCACCCCATACCTAAACATATTCACACATCACATCACCGCTCAACACATGGCTCTTTGTATGAGGAGCCTGATTGGAGGTACGCAGACACACACAAACACACACACACACACACACACACACACAGGCTGAACTTTTAGGTGAAACAACCATCCAGTCTCTCCTCGAGCAGGGCCCCCTGCTTGCCCACAGCGCAGGCGTACAATCAAAAGGGCTATATCCATGTGGAAAATAGACGTAGTTACCAAAGTACACAAATAAAAGTGAGATGGTCAATATTTCACAGGAATGTCTGTACAAATGTCACATTGTTAGCTCAAAGGATTAGGTCTCTGAAAACTGAAGAATCTTAGCTAATGCATACTTTGTGAAAACATTTTGGCAGCCAATTGCTCAAACCGCTGGGAGAGAAACGGCACCCGCTGGAACAAAAAGAGCGCGCAGCGAAAACGAACAGTTAGAGCTTATAAAAATCAACATCCCACTGACATGTTTCTGCCTCACCATTGCAGGGAAAAAAGGAAAAAGCTTTGTCAGTTGATGCATCAGTCATTTCTCCACCAGCACTAGCATGAATAGTCTTTGTGCGACGAGTTGCCTGATGGAGTTCCTTTGAGGGGCCTCCGTCATCCCCTCCAGTTTCCCCAAGTACTTTAAGATGTAATAAGACACAGTGACAGAGCATTGTTCAAGTGTCACTTAGAAGAGGAAAACTAGAATTTATGGCAGGGAAAACGAGAGAGTAGCATCTTGTAAACAAACATGCGACTGTGTCGTGGCATTCATGGGCTCTTTGCTGCCTCTCTGGCCTTTCCTTTGTGGCTGTTGAGGGGGGAGCGACCACCATCCCCTTTAAATGGCTCATAAAATAAGTCACTTCCCTTTGACATTGTCCTGCCTCTCAAACTTTGTTCTCAGAGGAAGGATGGTGGGGGAGGTGAAAACGCCTTACAGACAAAAACCAGATTAGACACCTCGCCACCCCCTCTGCCTGCCATCATGTGCCCCTGAACCAGACGGACCTCAAAGTGCCCCACGCTGCTGCCTCGCCCGCCACCACCCTGCAGGCTTAACCAGCGAGGTCAGGGGTTAACAGCGACTCCTCTGAGAGAGGTCCTGTCCTCTGACCCCTCCTCTCCCTCCCTGTCCGCTAGCCAGCACATCCACCACACACACAGTTAGTCATGCCTCAAACCCCAATCACTCCAATAATAACGCTGCCAACACACATATCCCCCCAAACAAAAATTGTAAAAATCCTCACAAGTACAGGCAATTAAGAGACACGGAAACAGACAACATATAAAAAGGACTACTTAACGGGCACACACTACTAATTGGAGCCTAGTCATCTGTGACTGAACCATAACACCGAGCTTTCACACGACCATCAACATTTGTAAATAATTAAAATGATAAATGCAGCTTAAAGCTCGTGTATATACACAAACACACACTTCAGTCCCAGTGGAATGCAGGTCGTTTGAGATGGCGAAAGCTGGGAAATCTCACTTCGAAACACCAAAAATGTGCGGGCGCCTTCCAAGTCGCTCTGATTTATGTGTGAATGCTCAATATATAAAACAAAAGATTCAAACATTCCCAGCCGAGTGAAGTACAAGAAAGAAAAATGAAAAACAACACCCGTGAATGCAAAGGTTCACTATTAATTCACATATTATGCTCGGTCCTGTAAAAGGGAGAGTGCTGCTAGTCTGCTGAGCGTTACTCACACACGTTGTTGTAAATTTGCACACCCTTCAGCCATAACATTCTCCTTTTGCTTCTCACCTCTGTCTGCGGTGCAATTTTCCCGAGGGGGTTAAGAGATTGGTGCCATTTGTTGGGAAACTTTCTTTTCTTGCGCCACATCCTGTCAGGCACAATCACGTGAACCAAACCTGCGGCGGAGCAGGTCGACGTCACCGCTCATTTAAAAAAGGTGTGATATTTTACGCACAAGCATGACGTTAAGGGCAGAATAAATTGTGGATTGATTTAAATGAGGAGAAAGAGATGAAAAAAATAAGCAAACAGCTGCGCATATCCCTTCCAAAAACATAAAATCATAGCATTCCCCCCTCCAACTCATTCCCTTCTTAGATTCTTTCCTGTTGCAACATGTTGTCAAATCAGCCCGTTCTTTTTGTCTCCCTCTCTGCCTCCCTTTCATCTCCAAGAAGCCTAAAGTTGTCGTCTGTATCCGGGTTTTAAGAAATCCTTTGACTCATTCGCTCATTCGTCACTGATCCATTAGTTTTCTCAGCTAATGTAATGTTCAAAAGAATTCTAATAATTCTGCGCTTAATGCAGAACTAAATAACTCAGTACAGACTAAAAAATGCTTCGCTTTTTAAGTCAGCTTTCACTAATTACTTTGGGAAGCGAGTATTTCGAAATTACACCCTCACAGCTATGCAAAATGAGGGAATGAATGTTCTCTGTGCAGGGCTTAGCGATTCAGTGTCTGCCATGACATCAGTCTAGTGTTACTTTATCCCGTGATTTTTCACAGTACAGCTAGGATAAGTGCTTTTCAAGAAATTCTTTAACCAAGCCTTACTCAAACCTTGTTTACAGCTTGGAAGGGGGGGGGGGGGGGTTATAACAAACATTCACTGCCTGCTACTCAGTACAACCGCAGACTTGCTGAAGGGCATCATGCCAGCACTAGTTCAGGGAGGGAGGGGGAAGTGTCTCTGGTTCACTTTCCACATCCACATTTTCCTTGCTCCCTTCTGAGGAGTCAACCTACTCATGTCTGCAAGGTGACCATTACATTAAAGTAATTACTGTTCAGATATCAACTTGAAAAGTGTGCCCCCTTTTTAAGCTTAAACACCACTACCATCACATTCAGCAACTGGGAAAAGAAGAAGAAAGAAAAAGAAGAACAAAGAAGAAGAAGAAATAAAGCAACGTTAAACGCACACTCTAATATCTTGAATACATACTGAGCTTCAGCTGAATTACCGCAAAGGGAGAAAATGTTCAGCAACATTATGCTGTAAGCGGAAACCATTATTAGAGACTGGGCTGTTCATATGGAGATCATCAGGGCAGGGCGATATTTCCACCTACTCCTTTTCTACACTTCAGCCCTTACAAAAATAGAGTAATGACAAGTTTATGGCAGCTTTGGCCAAACCAATAATGCTTTTTGGGTCCCGCACCATTAGGGACGTCCAAGAGATTCTGAATGTGCTGGGAGGGGAATTCTGAGTCTGAAGTCACAAGCCTCAACAAAATGGTGGGTAGAAATGCTGCCCTGTATCCATTGTTTGTAAAGTTAAGAATAACCGAACCAACAAATTCTGCACTTGATGGACAAGAAACGATTGTTTAACGTGGTTCTACTCAAGCGGTGTCGTCAGCGCCTGCATAGAAGCAAAGCTAACGAACACAGCTGATCATAAGCTGTGTGTCAAGTCAAGTGTCTGCACAGAAATCCCGTCTGCTCTACAAACACAGCACCACTGACCCGGACATCTGCTCTAAAGAAGACACTACAACACATGCTGTAGAGCTGTGGCTCCTCACAGGGAGTGGCAGTTTTTGGAGACAGGCTCCAGCTAACCTATGACTCACTCACACTCACACACACACACACACACAGCTCTCGTAACTACCCTCTAGCTTGTAAAGGATGCAAGTGAAGTGGGCAATGGCTTTAAAAATTTAAGTTAAGCGGTAAAATCTTTTACGACGGTCATTTCAAACTTAAATCCAAACATCTGCAAAAACAGAAAACGTGCCTGGAACAAAAGGTTTTCCCTCAGCAGGATCACCATCTTCATGAAGTTTTTCATCCTAGACAAAAACTGCATGTGCTACAATACTTCTAGACTATACACTAAACTGCGTTTTGTTGATCCGTTACTGAATATGTCCAATAACAATGATAGTTGTCTCTATAGCAGGGCTGTAAACAATTATTATTTTTTAACTTTGAGGAATATTCGTGTAAGTTTTAGAGATTTGTTTTTCACCTTTATAGCAGGAAAAGAACCCAACAACCATCTCAGGCTGACCGCATGACATAACACTCAGCATCACACTGCAGGTTAGCTCATTGTTGCCAAGCATCGTCTGAAGGACCGCCTTCTTGTTCATCTTATTGGGAAGCTTTGATTTCACTCACAGCAGGTTAACAAGATGTCAAGTAACGACAACTCTGAGTCTGTTAGTCAGCTGACCATAAAGCGACCATCGTTCACATGATGAGTCAAGGCACCGATGTTGTTTCAGCCTTGGAGGTTAATGCAGACTACAGTCACAGAGGAAGTTGATCACTAGTGTCGAGCTTGGGAAACTCGAACACCGCCTGTGACGTGAAAGATTTACTCCACTTAGAACAATGTTCACCATCCATTTGTGAGGGAGGAAGTTGAGGTTTAGCGGAGTACTCTCTGGAGTGAATATTCAGAGCTATGCAGGCAGCCACAGAGCTTTGGATAATAACTGTGCAAAATGATGTTTCCTTAAATAAATCAAGAATTAAAATCTCTTCCACCGCACAGCTGTGAAAACACCAAACTGCCAAAATGTACTTGTCACGTGGCATCAGTGTGAGGAGGGGGAAAAAATAAAAATGTGGCTACTGCTGCGGTGCAAGAGCAAAAAAATCATTAAAATCCTAAAGTGCATCTACTGTTTTTTTTTTTTAACAAAAACAAAAGCAGTAGATGCCTCCTGCCATCTCAGCAGAAAAACAGAGCACGGCCCAGCTCCAATTTAGAGTGAAGAAATGTCACATTTAAGGCTTTATCTGCGCTAAAATCTGCAAGATTTTGTCCAGCTTGCGAGTTGTTCTCTTAATGGCTCTCAACCTAACAAACAAACCCCACACTAGGATCCATAAATCGGAGCCCTTCACCACCAGAGTCCATTTCTGATTACTAAACCAGTCGGGGGCTCGGGCCAATTAAAACTCTCCATTTGTGAACATTCCAAAACGCTGTCATCCATGAACATTTACCCAGAAGCCCCTGGGGAGATTCCTCAACACTGCCCTGGCCTCTGGTTCGGCCTTTTTTTTTTTTTTTTTTTCTCCCCCTTCTCCCATCCCAGCCCTGCATCTCCGGCTTTGTCTCCCCACACAAAAGCTCCCTGCCTACACCACTTCCCAGGTCACTGCTTTGTCAGGACTTCAGCTCGCTTCTTAACTTCCCCAAGTGCATTTAACAAGTCAAACCAAATTCCAGCCGCTGTTCCGCAACTGCTCTGCAAGTTCACCTGCTGGACTTGAATCCCTGACCAATGCATGCAAAACAGCTATATGTTCTGATTAAAGACTGTGCATGTGGATTCAACGGGTTCAGGCATTAGTGCTTAAAATGCCCATTTTAAATTAAATGCTCTTAAATTAGAATAAAACGGTTCAACATTCGGCCCAGAAAGAAGCAGGTCAAACCACGGTCATAACTGCCCTGAAATTAGATTATAGACAGAAAGGTCAGGCCTCCAACACAACTGCGAGTTTAGCCTCCAACCACGAGGGCGCTTGAAGCCATAATTCATATTAACATAGTTATGGGGAATTCATAGTTCAAACAGAAGTGGTTTGGTTCAGGATATGATTTAGCTTGGGGTACTTTCATAGTGTGCGCCGCACAAACTTTCTGCAACATGTTTTACTTTCTGAAAACCTCCCGTCCATAAATCAGCCCCGGTTCAGTGGGGTGACTGCTACTCAGCTCCGCTTAGCCAGCTGGTTTTTGACGCATCTGTGTCAAGTAATGCACAGAGAACAGATTCGTACATAAAAGAAAAGACAACACTAAACACTTGCAAGTAAATCAAGAAACGTTCCTTCCTACCATCACTCTGCTGGGAATCTTCCTCAACAACTGCACCATCTATCAGCACGCGTTGGATTCACGTTAACAACTGGTCTAATCTTTTAACCTTCCCCACATCTATCTCTCAGGTGATGCTGCCTTTGATGAGCCGCAGATTTGAAGTATTAGACCCATGGCTTCAACTACAGATTCCACCTTGCCGCTTTAGTCTTTCAGTGTTTGCGTGTACACGCGTGCGAGGAAATGTGACGCAGTTACAGCGAGAGAGAGCGAGACTGTTACGCTGAAGATTTGCAGAGACAAGCAGACAGAGTTTGCAGACAAATGGAGAGAACAAGTTACAGCACAGCGTGATTATCACAAGGGAAGAGCAAGAGGGGGGGGAGGAGGCACAAAAGACGTTCCTGGCTTGTCCCTATACACCAGCCCTCCATCTTTCCACTGACTCATGGCACACAAATGAAAACAGACTTTAAAGGAGAAGATGAAAAACACTCTTTACTTAACGCCAAGTGCTTTACCAGGGGACCCTGCGCAAACACTGTTGTGCTGTCAGAGAAATGGACTACCGTTAAGCTTGCAAATAGATGTGCTTCACACTCAACGCATGAGAGCTATGCAGTAGAATATATGGAGAAAGCTTAAACCAGTTTGTGGCCTTTATGTGTGCCCTGTGCAAGTCGCAAAACCCAAATTAACACCCTGCCACTCAAAAAAATTCTAATTTTTCGAAACATACGAGGGCTCTTAAAAGACCTGACATGCAAACAATACATTTCATTGTTGGTAGTAAAACCCAACGAACCACTCCTAAGGACTGGGAGCTCTTTGACAATGTTTATAACAGACCTCAAAAAGCAGCTGAAGTCCACCAGATGTTGAGGCAGGACGGGGCCCGGCGAAGCCCCCCCAGGCAGAATGAGGTCAGGTACGAGATCACGTTTCTGGAAGCTCAAAGCTACAAGGGGGGGGGCAACAAAGATTCTGATATACCTGTTGGGCCTTACGAAACTGGACACCCAACAGAGGCGTTGGGAAGAGAAGCACTCACTGCCGACTGTCAAAAGGAGCGGAAAGACTAAACCTTGGGGTACAATGCTTTAATGGTTCTCAGTCATGGATGGCTCAGTCTGTTCACGACGATGTGCACCGAATGGGTCGATAAATCAAAGCTACTTGCTGTTTCAGTCATTCACAATATTTCAACCACTGGCGCGCCGTCTCGCATTCCCACATAACGAGTAATTTTTCTGCCCACAAACCACACACTGACCAAATGATTTGCAGCCATCACTTAGCAAAGCATTCGATCCTTTTATGTGTATGTTTTTTATCACGCTCCTTTACCCGGCCTCAACCAGAAGAACATCTGCCGCTGTCTCCTTCATCTTTTCAAAACCTACTTTTATCGTGGTGCAAACTTATCAAGTTCACAAAGCTATGTCGAGCAGCCAAAAATCTGACTATTGCTTTTTTTGGGGGATGTTTACGCAAGAAAAACAAGAGAGCTTTTTGATCTCAAACAATATAATTTATATGAAAATAAATCCAAGAGTGAGCAGCGCACAAGGAGAGAGAATGGGTAAATATTAGGAAACCTATTAAGCTAACTGCAGTTTGGAAAGTTGAGCTAAGTGACTGACTGCCATGTCAGTGGGAGTCTTGATGCAGGCCTTGGGAGTAATTAGCAAGGATTACAGCTCCTCTGGCCTGCACCCAGCACTGGGGTTTCAGCCCAAACACCCAGGCAAGTCCCTGGCTTCGCTCCCTCACAGCTTTCCCCAACCGCACAGGCCTCTGGTGGTCACACAAATCCTAATGACGATCATGACTATCAACACGGGGCATCAAGCCCGCTGGGGCTTCAGAGGAAATCAATTAACCTTGGTCGAGTTACACCTACATCTTAACCACACTCCACGCTACGTGGTGAGATGACTTGAGTGAGTGATTGGAGACACGATGCAACAGGCAAGGAGGTGGGGGGTGTCACACTCCACCCCTGCAGTTTGAGATCAGCGCTAGCGACCCTGTACCACACTCCTCACAGCTGGCCGGGTGTCACCAAGTGGTCAGCAAAACGGCAGCTCAAATATCAGGACAAAAAAAGTGGCAGAAGCAGCAGCTTAGAAGCCTGGAGTCAACTGGCAGAGACAGGCTGAGGTGGTGAGGGAGTAGCTGTGATAAAACAACCCAAAAGCATACAGAGCAGGTATTCAAGTGATCTGACAGCACACCAAAACTAGCCTAAAGTGCTTGTCTTGATACACAGACAACATTTTTGTGTGTTTCAGAGCAGATACTTCCTCAGCTTGTGGGTTTAAAAGCATCATTTCATGTCAAAGCCAAATTTTTAAACATATTTTCATACTGGGAGACGTCTTACTGGTGCCTCCCTAACCATCAGAAGCGTGTGCAAAGCTATAACAAGAAATGTGGCTTACTTTTGGCGTTCACATAATCAAACCCTTTCAGGTCAAGTGAACAACAGTGGTAAAAGGAGACTAGACAGGAGCTAGGTGGGCTGCAAGGCAGGAAAGTGCCAGTGAACCACTTCTGACTGAAGAAAAAGACTGACTGAAGAGAAAGAACAGGAAGGGGAGAAAAGGGAAAGACTAGCAGTGAAACAAAACCTCCCAGAGGAGCTGCAAAACAGCGAGCGGTGGGAGAAGAAAATGATCTGATGTGTCAGTCGGGAGAGAAGAGGCACAGTCGACTCTTTCGTTTTTTTTCTTTTTAAACAGCGAGCAAACAGGATGTGTTAACAAGGAGGGTTTTTTTTTTCTTTTTTTTTTGGGGGGGGGGGGGGGGGGGTGTCATCTCTCTCAAATCAAAATACGGAAAACCGCAAGGCCAGATCAGGATTCCCCACAGTTTGCATGAGGGCAAGAGCCGCCAAATGATACAGTTGTGTTCAACTGTGGCCTGCAGTGCCAAAAATGTACTGTGAGGCGCTTGTTTAAAACCTTGTATTGTGCTTGACAGGCACGTGCACTCAGAGGGATTTACTAAGCGGAGCAAGCTAGATGTCGACTTGTACACGGCCTATATGGCCAACCGAGGATGATTCACATGCATCCAGTTGCCTCCCTGGATTCAATGAGCCTGTGTCACACATTCCCAACCACTCTCTGGCTCCCGTCTAGCCCACCACTTGTGGATATTCAAGTGGACTCGGGTACAAAACTGTCCTGTCAGTCAAATCTCTCCCTTTCTCTGCATGCCTCAGTCAGTCCCTCCAGTGCTCTCTTTGTTGCCGTGTGTTCCCAGCTCCGGGACTCCTGTGTGCAGGTCTTGGTGGTCCGGTGTGGAATGTGGTGAGGAGGGGGTAATCAATTGTTCCCACACAGAGCATCCACCCCCCACTGATCTGTCGCTCACTTGGCCATTTGGGGGTTGTGGGGACCAAAGCAAAGGATGCAAAGCGTTGGAATTAAGGACGTCGAGTCGACGCGCACACACACAGCTATTGAACTGATGCTACACTTGCAGCATACTAAATGAGCATAAGAGACAAACTTAACATTCCAGAGTTGTTGAAGGTGGTTCTTACCCAAAGACTAAAACAGGCCTGAATTCCCAAGATCCACGCAACAACAAAACCAGGTACTTTCGTCAGCACTCCCAAGCCGCTTCTGTGCTCAGCCTGAATATTTTTATACACTGTGATATGCTGATGTGCTTAGGAACGGGATACCATGAGAACCCCTGATCTCAGAGCTGCCACACCGCGATAGCAGGAAACTGATAAGAGCTGGCAGGCACCTGTAGCCACCCTCCCTTCCTCCTTTGGCCCCATCTGGGTGCTCAAACTCACAGCCGGGATAACACTTCCCCCCCAAACCCCTCACCGATTCACAAGACCTCATCCTCATGATATATAAACTCAATTATCCCCAAGGCGAGTCAAACAGTAAGGCAAAAGATGTTACAAATTCACTGCAGACAGCAATATTATGACTGCATTTGATCAGCAGCAACCAAAAGCTGCTGTCATGAACTTGAGCCCACATGATTTGGAACTCTTGTGTTCAGCATCAACGATTAGTCACAAATACAGAAGATCTTTACATCCTCATGCAACCAAATGAAGGCAACACACGTCAGTAATGAAGCCGGATGAATGCAATTCATTTTACAAATATTAGCCCTTAACTAAGCAGGGTTAATATTCGGGGGGGGGGACTTCAATGCAGGACTGTTTATGTAATCCCAACCTGCACACATTTTCAAACTAATCATTCACATATTAATGTTTACGCAGCTTATTCCTCCTGGGGCAAAACAGCACACTTAACATAAGGTTTTTATTAGACTCACACCTAGATAGGTGTATAATGCATTTAAATTACTTTTTAGGCTCACCAAGTCTAGATCCAAGCAAGAATGTGGCTTTAAAGAGCTATAAGTGGTTCTTCGTAAATGCTATGAGTCAGACTTAGATGTGTGAATTTTCTGTTGGCTGTAACCACACCTATGGGTGGGCCTACAGACAGTTACTTGATTGGCACACCACCTGAATCCATCTGATCCCTCCATACCCGATTTAAAAATATATATAAATAAATAACTGAGACTTAAAAACATGTACTTCTCTAATGTACCATTCAGAAAAGAACAAATGAAGCATTTCACAGCAAATGCATCTTTCAAAGGATGCAGCCTGCAGTTCCATATGTGAGACCTGAAAGCCAAATAGCTATGTATTTATACGGCCTGCCTGAGCTTCTTCTGCCATGGGAGGAAAAACCTTTAATTAAGTAGACTACATTTCAATCAGTTGGGGACCTACAATATTCTCAAAGTAAACAAAAAAACATGTTGCCTCTGGGGGGGAAGGGTCTGAAAATCTAACAAAGCAAAGATTAAGGATTAAAAAAAGAACATTAAGACAAACACCTCCTTCTTAGCTAATGATGCTAATGTAAACTTGCTGTGAGCCGCCTTGTCTTCACTCCCAGCCTGCAGAGCCTCAAACAAAACTTCGTGTTTCACATTTGTTTTAATGTTTCACATTTTGCAGCCATGCCACAGAATATTTGTTGCATAGCCAATTTTCTTTGAATTCGCCCTTCCCTGCGTCATTGCCAACTAGCATCCAGACCACAATATAAAATATGTGTTCTGATTTTTTAACAATGTTTTCTAACAATGTTTAGAAAAATCCAACTTCCTATGTCTTACATTTTAAAACCAATTAATTCATTAACTCAATGTCTTGTGTCCCTGTGGGACCCTTGATGTTGCATTCCTCCAACTCTTTGCCATGCAAGAGATGCAAGGTCGGTTTCTACAAGCATTTTTGATGTTTGGACTGGTAACACTTTGCTATGAGAAGTCAGGTTTGTTGACTTTTGGCAATGCACACTGTGGCATGTGATTTTAACCATAGAAGACAAAAGTATAAGCAGGAACCTTTATTTTTTAGGGGGTGGGTGGGTGTTATATTTGACAGTGCCAACAAAACTTTTGCACTGACGTTTCCCACAGTTTCTTTTTCTTGGAAGCAATAACACTTTATAAAACTGTGGAAGTGATTCTTAATGACAACACTTGCCAGTTGGTTTTACGAGTCTGACCTTGAGACACTTGATGGGTTCGTTATTGGTTAATTATTACAAGCGCAAAATGCTGGGGCACTACTCTAGTGAGCAGAGCCACTCCAATATTGGTTGTTGCACCATAAAAACTTGCAGACCGTGTGTGTGCGCCACAGTTTCCTGCTCTTATCTTATCTGCAGAATGTCGCTGCAGCAGCACAACCTGCCATTTCCCCAAACTGTAATGATGTGGGGCGTGCTGCCACCAGCTAAGGGAGGGGGGTAGCCCTTACAATGTGAGACTGCAGAATGTCTTGAGCTTACTGAGAGGCCAACGCACTGAGGTCATGCACGCCTTAAGTTTCAGCCATAATGCACTGAGCTGATTATGAGCAGAGGATGTTCCGCGCACTGAAAGGAGGGAAAACGACCCTCCTTTCTTTGAACTCTGCTATTGTCTCATACCTGAAGCATGATATGAAGCCTGACAGCCAGAGTAAATCAAAACAGATTTACCCCCCCCACTCTTTTAAATGAAGCGTGAAGTCTGACCCTGCTTTGGGTAGCCTTTGACATGGCCCAAACCACTAAAGAGATGGTCCTGTTACAGCTTTGCAGGAAATGCTGTTAACAATTTATCACAGTATCAAATACAACTGTAAAGGGAACTAAACTATTATTAGCAGATATAGTCAGACAGCAAAACCACCATTTACATCCTGTGCGATTACCAGCATTATTTATCTGTCATCATTAAGGGAGTAAATCGAATTTATTTCCCATTTCAGTGAAGTATCCAACCACGGGACATAAACAAATCATCATCCATAAGACAGGAACCTTGGAAATGGGGCTTGAACCGTTTTCACGTGAGTGGTAAACGACTGATACTATGGGATCAGAAAGGAATTTACCGAGTGAGCCTGCTCTTCCTCTGCACCACTTAATTCTGTCTACAGCAAAGCAGGGTTTCCATTTCAGTTTTACGGCATTAAAACATCTTTACTGAATCTCAAGTCTGGCTTCAGCTCAGGCTGACAGTAATTTTAATGGCAACAAACATTCATATCTCCGTGCTGCCAACAATAACACAAGATACTTGCGGTTACAAAAGGCAAGTTTTGAATCCCACCAATAGAGATTGAAAATGTGACGTCACTCAGGGGTAAACCCGCAAAGAATTCTGGGAACTCGTGGCAAGAGGTACTAGCGCACGCAGGCTTTCAATTGAAATCAGTTACACAGCGATAAAAAGAAACAAAAAATGGCAAGAAGCTGTTGTATTATTAACTGCAATAGCCGGTCGCATGACAGCCACGGAAAGCCGACGGGTAAAGAGATCGGTTGTTATCGGATTACGTCGTTGAAGAGAAATTGTTCGAGCCATGTTTCCGAAGTAACAAAGAGGCGACGGGTGGCCTGGATTGCAGCCATTCAAAGACAAAATAGTAAATTGTCCTGACACAATATTGCGTTTCGCTTCTGTTATTGCCATGGTACACTGACAAAAACATATACTTTTATTCACAGGATAAAATAGTTGTTTTGTATCACTAATTGCCCAGTGCGATTACAGCATACAATATTATTGTCACTGCTACATTTCTGTGATGGGTACCAGAAATTATTTCTACTACTAATTAATTACCATTGAGCTCAAAGGTCCTATTAATAAACGGTTAACAAATGTGTATTTATGAAGACGATTTGTGAGACTGGTAAACTTATGATATGTACGATGGTCTTTACTTTCTACATGGTGCATTTCAAGGTCCTGTACCCATCCGTCGGTAAACTGTACCTGGGCTTGTTGCAGTGACCTGAAGTTACTAAACTTCACGAGTGTATGCACTCACTCCAAGAACCGTATGATTATAAATATGAGCGTGGTGAAGTTGGGCAGCACGCTAACGTATTTTGTCCCTCTGTGTGCTCGTAAGGATCTAACACTTTCACTGGTTTGATTTTTTTCCTCGTATCTTTTCTTTGACTTTTCATTAAGTCTGTCTTTGTACGGACCGGCATTGTTCTCCTTCGTTTTGTACATACCTTTTTGGGGGACAAAGAAAAAGCAAGAATTTATTGGAACCGAAGAATGGACGTTTGCGGTGCTGCAAATGCTTGCATTTGATGTAGGTACATGGATTGTTTTGCCACGAGTTACCGGCATGCAATGCGCAAAAGTCACGTGGTCTGTCAATCTCTATAAGACTCATATTCCACGAAACTGATTTGTGATGCACATATCGGAGGACGTAAACATTTCAAGAACTTGTCCTGTGACAACTGGCTGAGATTGTGCATCATTTTTAAAGCATGTCAACTTTGCCACACAGTAATAGTAAAACAGTTGCTTTATTCAGATTCAGTGTGGTGTGTGTGTGTGTGGGGGGGGTCTCTATCATCTCAGTCTCTATCAGCGACAAAAAGCCGCTCATTGAGGTCAGCCCTGCCTAAAAACCCAGACATACACCAGCAAACTATTGTAAGGAAAAGCCACATGTGTGTATGTAGCACACAAACCTGGACAAGCTTTCATTCACATCCTTTCAAACCCAGGGATGCAAGACAATAAAATCTGACCGAGACAGACGTGTTGCGGTACTCCTAATGACATTTACTATCACAAAGACAGAAGCAAAAACCCCACACAAACCTTATTTAAAAAAAGACTGAGACTTGTGTGAAACTTGGGATCAAATTTCTGTCTCTTTGACAGCTACACCCAACTCAAATTCTAATGAGCCATTGTGGCCCCAAAATAAAAAAGCTGATCTGAACATCCTCTTAGTATGCAAACGAGAACTCATAAAGGGCTTTATGATAATAAAGAGAACATATGCACATTGGCTCACGTAGTCAGATGGAATAATGCTGTGAGCACTTCGCCAAAAACAGTTATCCAAGTTGTAAAAATAGCTTTTCTGCTAATTAAGCTCTTTATGAGGGCCAAAACCTACATATGTATTTTTTTCCCAAGTGGGAAACAAGACCTAAGCTTCCCCCCAGATGACTTACTTCTATACTGTCATACACCATGCTGAAGCCACTCCAAAACTGGCAAACCTAACTTCACCAAATGTTGCGTATTTATTTTAAGTGCCATTAAAATTAAAAGGAAATGAGTGGCAGTGAGGGGTGGGTGAAAGTATGCAGGGCACATAGGAATTTCAACCCCCCAACCCCTCCCCTTGTTGCCCTCAAGGATTTACTGTAAACGCCCCCACCCCCCTCCTTCAAGGAAAGTTTCCATTGCTTGGGCTTATCTCATGATTAGCATCATTGATTTGCCTTTTTGCCTCTCTGATTATTAACATGTCTGCTTCCATTATTACTTAGCACTCTGCATCCTGTGACTGGTCTGGAGGTGGATTTGGGAGATAAACAAATAAAAAAATAATAATTCAGCCAAGCCTGGAGAGAAAGAAAAATCCATAAGCTCTTTTTTCCATAATGCAGAGGAATGCTTACTAAATCGCTGCCGGCGGCCTGTGCTTCACAGCCATGGGGGTCTCTACTGAGGAAGCTTGGAAATAAACATGGGCCTGGGTTCTTTCTGTGTGGAACAGAGCCTGTGTGTTGATTATAGCTCTTTATTGTTATGAATTACCTACAAGTATTTCCTAAATGATGACTCTGTTTACACACTGGAGCAGTGAAGTGTTGCCAGCAGCACTAAGCCAGAAGAATGCATTCCCAAATGTTTCATTGCTACTTAATAATTGAGGAAAAACACAGACCAAAAGAAAATGAAAAAAGCAGCATGCCAGTATGATTAACAACGCCTCTATATCAAATCTGGAATAAGCACTAAATGTCCATTTACAAAAGTGACCGTTTAATCATTTGCTGTAGAGGTTGTTATATGTGGCAGTGTCAAAAAGCAGTTAGGTAGTTTTTGGCTAAAATGGAAAACATGGGTGTGATTAAAAGATGTCTAAATGTCAGGTTTGGATTGAAATATTGGAGTTAATTTCACAGATTTGAAGCTAAACTCTCTTCAAGCTAACTTTGCTAGCTTAAAAAGTTCTCTTAGCTAGGACCACCCGGAAACCTCTGCAAGACCCACCGGGGGTCCCCGCTCCCTACTTTAGAACCCATTGGGTTTTAAGGTTAAACTTGAGATATATTTGTATATACACATATAAATAAAAATGGGTCTCACCGTTGACTCCTTTGCTGGGGACGTCGTTAACGTTGAAGCCTTTGGAGCTGTAGGCAGCACGAACTTCATTACAGTTGTTCAACTTTTGCTCCTCAGTCCCCGACACCACAGCCACCGTCCACACGACACACAGCGCCAACAAACTCTTCATTTTGGGCCAGGCGAAGACAGAAAAATAAGAAGCCTAACAGCGAAAACCGCAAAAATGTTAAAGTCGCTCAGGTGTGAGTGTGTGCACGGCTAGGACAAAGTTTCAGCGAGTCCACGGTCGAGTTTCCTCATGGAGACGCGCTGATTTCTTCGGCTCAACAGATACTTCATTCACAGCAGCAGAGGCCGGGAGAGCAGAAAAGACACCGAAAAAACACCATTCACGTCGGACGTTTCACAACTACAGGTACGTGTGTTAAGTGTCGAGTTCCAGACTCAAATGAAAAACACACAAAGACGCGACAAAACAACGGGGTTAAAACATGAAAAAACTTTTTTTTTCTTTGAGACTGAAAGCAACAATCACAGTCTCACTACTGCTTCAGAGTTTCGACGAAAAGTAAAAACCACGGGAGGAGAGCAGGCTGTGGAAAGATATCGGGAAAAATTTGGGTTTCTTCAGTCTTCTTCTCTTTTCTTTTCCGAATCGGAGGAGGCCGAGGGTTTCAGTGGGAGAGGACGCTGGACCGCTTGCAGGTTGTACTGGGATCCAGATGCGAGCAGAAAAAGCCCTGGTGGACACCCAGGAGTGAGAGCAAGTTCCGGGGGACAAAGACCTGGAGATCAAGAACACCAGGGGTGGAGCGTGGAGCAGGGGCTTCCAACCAACCCAGGAGCTCTCTCCCACTTTAATGTTTAGACTGGAGGAAGCCGCGCTTGAAAATCAGGACTGGAGCTGAGGGTGGAGCTACACGGTGGCATAACATGTGGGTATGACCTATTACTGGCCCACATGACATAAAGAAAAGACTCATTTAGATATGCAAAAGTGCTCAAAATCACAGATCTCTTTCACAGAAGATCCAAGTCTGACCTCTGCTTTGAGCAGGGATTTCTTATCAGTTTTTTTTCTTTTTTGCTGTTAGTGTTGAGATAAGAGTAGATAAAAGTCCTTGGAGTCAAACAGGCTTACACACACAGTCTTAACAGATATTAGTGACAATAAACCATTTTTATCTCTGTTTCTAGGCCACCCCAAGGACTTGAATGATAACCAGGACATTTTGTAACCACATCTTATCCAAGGTGGGGAAACAGAGACCAGTGTGAAGTCTTTTAAGTCTTCACCCAGATGCTTTTATTTGAGTCCAGTACATTAGAGTTTGTTTAAAATGGGTGGGTGAAACCGTGGCCAGTGTTTCTGTAACAAGGAGTCAAAAAAAAATGACAGGGCCCGCTCCTTACACAAACACGATCAGGCTGTCCTGTGTTAGCAATGGGGCAGCTGTGCTTCGCACATCCAGCTGCCTGTCATATAGTGCTGTAAACAACAGTAAGCAGCTTGCTGGAAGCATGGTAGCAGGCTGTAGAGGTGGACTGAGATTGCACTCGCATCTAATGGGAGATGTATAAATCAGTGAAAAGCAGATGCTCACTGAGATGAAATGAGGAAGAATGCTTTTTTTGTTTAGACAAAAAGCTGCTGGACATGCTTGAAATGATGCGTCCTCCTGTCATGTTTTAGTTTTTTAAGCTGCACTTTGTTGGCGTCTGTCTGCTGGTGTTGTCATGCTGTTCTTTGCCTCTGACCTTTGTCCATCTCGCAACGCCGGCAAGAAAAGAGGAAAGAAAAAAACAATCTGAGTTTATTTAGGCAAGGCAAGGCAAGGCAAGTTTATTTGTATAGCACAATTCAACAACAAGGTGATTCAAAGTGCTTTACAGAGACATTAGAAACAAGAACAAATAAAAAGCATGATTTAAAATTGATTAAAACAAGCAAATAAACTAACTAACTAACTAACTAATTAACAAACAAACAAACAAACAAACAAACAAACAAAACAGTATATAAAATCAAAACAGATAAAATCAGAACAGTAGATAAAATCAGTAGTTAAATGTAAGTTTTGAAATTTAAGCTTAAAGTGTGGATTTGGTGCTTTATTCAAATGCAGCTGAGAACAGGTGAGTCTTCAACCTGGATTTAAATAAACTGAGTGTTTCAGCTGATCTGAGGCTTTCTGGGAGTTTGTTCCAGATATAAGGAGCATAAAAGCTGAATGCAGCTTCTCCGTGTCTGGTTCTGACTCTGGGAACTGATAAAAGACCGGATCCAGATGACCTGAGGGATCTGGATGGTTCATACTGGGTCAGGAGGTCATTGATGTATTTTGGTCCTAAACCATTCAGAGCTTTATAGGCCATTTAGCACTGAAAAGATTAAGCATGTGAAAAATTCAAAGTGTCAACCTCTTAAAACACCAGAACCGTCAAAAAAGGAGAAAAATAATTCAATTCACAATCAGAAGCTGCACTATTTGCTCATTTTCAGCAAGGATGAGGTGCACTACAGTCTTTTTTATGCCAAAAGTAGCATTGACAAGATTTTTGTACCCCCTGCATTTAAAAATGCCCGGACTTGTGCACATGTCCGTTGGTTTGGGGAGGGTGCGGGGGGGTTAGCGATCAGCAAAATGACATTCCTCCTTTTGTGTCCACATTCCTCAGGCGGCTCCACTCATTCTGTGTGACTGCGGCTGCTGCAGGGGAAGCCAGGGGCTGCTGAGGAGCAGGAGAAGGAGGAGGATGCTGGAGCTGTGTGTGCATGGGAGAGCGTGGGCCCAGCGCTCCTCTCAGCGGGCCAACAAAAGGTAAGAAAATGGTCCAGTGCCATGGTAATTAGACGTGAATGAGCTTTGAGCAACATGACATGTCTCGGGCTTTCTCTGCAGCGAAGGAATTTCAACATCCAGCTTGGTAAAAATTGGACTGGACTTTGGGGGGTGGGCGGGGATGTGGCCGTGCACTTTTGAGCACCTGAATTACATTGTTATTTTAATTTATATGCAGTGTTTAATGACCCCTCTGGCTCGTGAAGGTACACAAGCCCGAACATCTTTGTGTGGCCATGAAAAAAGGGCTGAAATACATATTCATAGGGGAGTCAATCACTCAGGCAGAAAATGCAACAATTCCTAATAGTCAGCAATTCTCACTGTTCCTGCTGACTAACATCACATTGACCTTTCACTCTCATAATGCAGGCTGTTCCAACATTGCCCCAATATTACCCTAAGAAAACACATGGACTCTGCATCTCAATGGGCCTGTATGCCCATTCTCCAGCCTCACATTAGCATTCAGAGTATACTCCCCCCCCCCTCCCCCTCCATCCCGGGCTAGCTGCTGCTCTCTCTGCAGCCGGCGTTTGCTCATCTCCTTATAATCAGCCTCCCGTTTACATCTTAAAAGCTGCAGCTCAGGAGAGAAAGGCACAGCTGGATAATAATGGCGTTTTTATCTAGCACTGCCGAGCAGAGGGTGTGTGGGTGTGAAAAGTTACAGCAGAGAATCGGGGACACAGAAATGGGATTTTGAAGTGCGTTTGCTGTGACAGGCGTGTTATCTGCGGAGCTGTGAGTGATTGGCCTTGTTAGGGAAGAAGACAGGCTTTAATAATGGAGACGAAACACAAACACTTGGGACTAATGAACCCTGGTTCACTGCTGGGTTGTGGATGAGTATAGCTACCTGGTTAAGTTAAGCTCAGGAGGTTAACAGACTGGGTCAATAGAGAGAAGCCCCACAGAGAGGGACAGCGAGGACAGTAGTTCATAATCTGCTGGGAGTGAAAAAATACAGATCCAAAGAAAAAACACATAATCCACGTGCTGCTTTAGGACTCAGAGCAACGAGTGCAGTCCAGAAACACATAAATTTCATGATTCATGACTCGCTTTGAAGTGGATCAGTAGCGAAAAGCACAGAAAGTAATATATATGCCTGGAACATTGTGTGTGCAATTTGTAATCGCAGCAGCGTGCCATCCATTTAATCCTTGTTTTTCATGGCATTTTAAGGATTATTCCATACCCAAAAAGCCAAATCTGTGAGTTGGAATCTTTCACTTCATGTTTTTGGGGTTGTTTTTCCACTTTCCTCCAACAACTTAGCATTGAGCTGTTGGTAGCTTTTAGTCCAAACATTTGCTCATTCTGCCATTACTCTCACGTAAAACAAGCCTGACAACCAAGTTAATCTGCAACTTAATTTTACTTAATTCATTCAGCCTGACACTACATCCATGTCAATCAGTTTATTCCTGGAAGGGGGTGTTTTCTTTTGCCTCAACTAATCACAAGTGAATGACTTTTGACCTGCCAACATAATGTTCAGTCAACAAAGAAGTCATGGGAGTGCTCGCCTGGAGCAGAAAGACACTTTTTAATGTTATTTGAGTTTATTAACAGTAGCAAACTAACATCCATCAAGTTCATCCATGCTTGTCCACACAGCAAGTGGTTCTTATATAGTGCTTTTCTACTCTACCTGACCACACCAAGCACTTTTTACATCTTGCTGCATTCTTTACCTATCTAACATTCACACACATTCATAGAAGCTAGAGTAGAACTGGAGGTTAGCATATTGTGACTGTGCAGACGGATGGAATAGCAAATCCATCAGATTCTTGGGTCTTAATGATAGAGCTGTGACACTAAAAAGTCTGCTAGCTTACACAGTCAGCATTTTTGCTAGCTCTACTTCTTATCCTTGTAGTAGCTCTATCCATTGTTCAAAGCACTTAAAGTGCCCACACATTCATTCAGCACTTTTTATACTAAACTAGTGTGTAGTACTTTTCCTGTTACACTCATACCACTGAAATATGCTTAGTGTTAGCAGCTAAGCATATTTCCACCCCCTTCGTGTCTTAAACTTCATTTCTTGCTTCATTGCTAAATGCTTAGCTGAATACGCTAATGCTAATTGTGATGCTAATATCTTAGCTTAAAAACACATTGCCACAGGCACAAAACATCAAAACAGATTGAGTTTATTTTACAATGTATTTTCCCCATCAACATTCAATTGAGAGAAAAACAAACACATCATTATTTCTTATGACTCCTAGGTGGGACACTGGCCAGGGGTCTTGTAACTGGCCATAGGAGACAAAAATCAGGTGGCGCTAGTCAAATAATTTAGGCCTGCACTTTGTTTAGGCATTCCACTGCCAGGACCCTGGTAGTTGGCATGCTCGATCGCTGATATGACTTAGCTGTACACCTGTGCTTTTCCTGACATGACAAGTCAAACAGTGGGCCATGGGCAGACTCAGCACTTGCAGCTGTGGAGTCAGCTGTGTGGTAGCAGCAGCACCATGTTAAAAAACCAAACAAATGAAACAATAAGAATCTCACTTTTGCTTTTAACCCAAAAAGCACAGAAAAAAAGATTAAATACAGAGGCCATCCTTGGAAATGTATGAGACCAGTGCAACATAACAAAATTAATGTACACGTTTTTATACATATTTATATTTCACATTAATGATCGCTTTATGCACAGTGCTAAAGAGTAAGCTAGAAACTGCAGCAAGGCTTCACAATCCGGCCAATAATTAGTCCAGAAAAAACCAAAATGCCAGTATTGTAAATAAACACGTTAATGTAAACATGTCACCAACACAGAGAAACATACACCTGTACAGTTATTAGGCTGACTTTGGAGACTTATATTCGAATGATAGCCCTTGGATCCTTTTTTTTAAATTATAGGGCTGTTACTGTTTCTAAAAAAAAGTGCACCAGCTTTACAAAACAGAGCAAACAGTGATGGTGGGCGTGTGAAGGAAGCAGTCGGTAATAATTTAGCTATCACTACGACATAAACAATCAGAGAGAAGGGTGAGTAGTAGCAGAGCATTTTAAGGAACAGTGCATGTTTAAATAAGTGATTCATTGCATCATTCAGGGGGAAGGAGCTCACTAAAACTGACCAGATAAAGTCCAGCCCTGGCAGGAGGTCATGCTCTGCCACGAAGGAAAATGACAGCAGCTGATTTCGTCTTCTTCCAGTTTGTACCTGCTGGGCTGTGACTCAGTACAGACTGAGCGGGAGCATTTATTTATTTATTTTTTTAAAAGGCCCGTTGTGTGCTAGGTCCTTTATATGTCTAAAAATGAGTCTCTCCATCACTTTGTTACATTACATAAGAAGTGAGTGTGAGAACAGAGGTTAGGCAACAGGACGCAAAAGTTGAAATAACCATTGTGGCAGCGGACCAGTGGGCAACTTTCTTATTTACACAATGGCGTCTAATGTGCTTTAATAGGTTTGTTAAGAACACAGGTTGAACAGGTTCTTGTTCAGACAGATAAAGAGAAATGTAGCATTTTCTGTTGTTCATGCGTCCTCTGCTGAGCCACTAAACTTTATATCAGGAACAAGAATTCCAAAAAAAGGTTTGTCACATTCCACACATTTTGTACTGAATCCTAGAGGGAAGAGGTGATGGGAATGCATGGGTCAGTGGGGATAGACCGGGAACAGACTGAGCATCAAGGAGAGGATTGGAACTAGGTAGCTCCTCCACAGTGGAGCCGCGAGTGAGGAGACGCCTCCCATCCCAGCTGTAGCCAAACGAGGGGTTAACAGCTGCTCCTGGAAGGTGAAGTCATCCATTGCCAGGTTATCAGAAAGGTCTAAGGAGGGAGACAGACGGAGTCAGAGACGGAGGAGATGGACAGAAGATAATGAAGGAAGGTGAAAGAATGAAAAATATGAGCGAAGCAGGAAAAAGAAGAGGCAATTAGAAATAAAGGCTGCCACAAAAGCTGAAAAACACATGTCTGTCATCTTTCTGCATGATGTCTGACACAGCTGTAAAAACAATGTTACATTGGGAGAAACCCAAGCTGCTCATATAACCAGATGTTGCATGTTATTGTTGTAAACACGTGCTGAATCATACAGACATAAATTTTGCTGATAGCAAGTGCTGAAATGTGGTGAGATGCTGAAAAACAAAAAATTAAAGTGAAAAACCACAAAAGCCGCCTAAGGTCATGTCGAAAACTTAATGTGAATCATCTGTCACAATTTAACTGACATTTTAGTTAAAACAAGACTATGGCAACAACCCTTCATATTGTTGTTCTTCATATATACTGGTATTTTCCCTCACAACCATCTCTAGGGTTTACTGTAAACAGTAAAAAGGAGATAACACCCAGTGAGCAGCAGCTCTCTGGGTGTTCTGGGTGTCAGAGGAGAATGAGCAGACTGCTTCAGGCTGATAGGAAGTCAACAGTAACTCAAATATCCACTTGTTACAACCAAGGTATGCAGAAGGGCATCTCTGAACACAGAACACATCACAACACTTCAAGCAGAAGACCACACTGGTCTCACTTTCCTGTCATTTCCTGACAGGAAAACGAGGCTACAATTTACACAGATTCACAAAAACCAAACGATGAAAGGTTGGAAAAATGTTGTCGGTCTGATGAATCTCGATTAATGCTGTGATATTTGGATGGTAGGGTCAGAATTTGGTGTAAAGGACATGAACACATGGATCCATCCTGCCGTGTATCAACTGTTTATGTCAGTATCAGTACTCAGTTAGGTTCAGTATTTTCTGTTGGATTCTTCCAGCAGGATAATGCACATCATAAAAATCAAGTAATCTCAAACCGGTCTGTTGAACATGACAGTTAGCTCACTGTATCCAAATGGCCTTCACAGTCACTAGATCTCAGTCCAATAGAGCATCTTTTGGATGTGGTGGAATGGGAGATTTGCATCATGGATGTGCAGCTTAAAAAATTCTGCAGCAATTGTGTGAGGCTACCATGTCAAGATGGACCAAAATATCTGCGGCATAGAGTTTGAGTTGCTAATTCAGCTGTTTCTGCTGCTTCACACTTGGCAGCAAACTGTACAAGTGCAAGGTTGAGATTATCCACTAATGAAGCCAACAGAACCACATCTGCAAAATGCAGAGACGAAATCCTGCAGCCACCAAAGTGGAGACCTTCCGCCTCAGGACTTGAGAAATCGTCAGTATATTACGCCTCGGGAGTGAAAACGGGCTGGTCATCCGTCTGTGCTTTCTCTATGGGAGGCGTGCCAATGGGATGGACACAATCCTCAGATCGTTCCTTCTGCTGACCAACTATCCCCAGTTGAAGTCAGCACCAGTGTTACTAATTCTAGCCAAAAGAATAAAAACATACTTTTCATCAAATAAATCTACAGTGATGTTTTTTTCTCCCCTTTCTTCCAAAGGTAATTAATTACTTATTATCTTCAAGGAAGTTGCATATTTCTACTTACTACATGTAAAAATGACTGAGTGCTTTACATGAGAAAAAAAGTTATATATAGCTTAAATATTCCTACCCAAAAAAGCAAAATGAGCCATCATCAGAAGCACATATGACAGTCATGTGAGTATAAAATGCATCTCAAAAATCTCATAAAATGGTTTAACTTTTACATGTTTACTAAATTTAATATATCCCAAAATTCTCTGCCACACAGAACAAACAATTGCTGTATTCAGACAGTCAATATTCAGTACTGTCAGAGAGAAATCACACAGATGAAGACACAGAATACAACCTGTAATTAGATTGTCTCATCAGTATCATGTGGCAACCAAATGAGCTGTAATGTTTTCCTCTCATCATTCTTCTTCTATGATTATGTTAATCTTCTGTCAAATGGTCTGCTCCCCCCCCCCCCTTTTTTTTTTTTTTTTACAGATCGTGAAATGTTATTATTGTGTATCAGTTACCATTTTAACCATCTGATATGCCCTTTTGGTTGTTTTGTTTTTTTACAAAGGTATATTGAAATGTAATCTCTCCCGTTATTGAGTGCTGCTTTGTTTTTCATTCAGCTTTTTGTTCTGGAAATGCAAACTTTTGTTTCCAGTAAGCAGAAAAAGGTGGAAAGTTGTCACCTTTTCTTATTGCTGCATTAACTCTTTCATGCAGACTGTGCATTTTTTCCCTTGAAGATGCACTGTCATTGCCAAGTAGCAGTTTTGTGCTCAGCACTGTATATGAACGTAGTGCTGATGAGAGCACAGGAAGTATGGTTGCTATGTTGTTGCTATGAGAATTCATACACACACACACACATATTATATATATATACGTATATACACACACATATATAAAGGAGAGAGTTGGCATATTTAGGAGAAAAACATTTGTGGAGATAAACTGGAATCTTTTTATTTATTTCATTATTTCTCATGTGAGATTAAAAATAAAATAATATAAAAAAAGAATATCTAGGTTCGTTTTGACCTTGAAAAAAGACTTTTTGTCCCTGCTGTTTTCTCAGTACCAGGGTGCCATCACAGGATTGTTGCCGCTGTATTTGTCATTGCTAAGCTAACCTGTATTTACATGTTTACTGGGGCAGAAACACATCTGTTAGCGGTTTAGCCTAGGAAATACCTGCTTACACACTTGAGCAACAATAAGTTACTGTGCTGTTATTGCTGTTAAATAAGTGATTAGGGTGAGGAAGTGATAGAAAGTATGCTATTAATTTTCATAATTTTTACAGGTCTGCAACCAAGCATAAATGTTTGAAAAAAAAAAAGTTAAAAAAAAGAACAGATAACGCACCAGTGGGCAGTCAAGTGAAAAAGCCATCTGAGCCAGCGGGGATCAGTGTTCATTAACTGATGGATCCGGCTTCTAAAACACATCTGATGTGGCTTGGACCTTGGAGTCCATCAGAATCAGCTAACGCTCAGGGTTTATTGTATCGCACATGCGCTGCGAGCGCACCAGGGATAATATGGAGAAAATTAGAGTTGTGCGAGGTTTATGCATTGTTTGCCTCTGGTGAAAGCTTCCATTTAAGGCATACTGTTATTTTTCACTTTCATCTCTCCCTCTGCAGATACTGTAATGATGCCCTGAGGCAACGCAGGTAACTCATTTGCTCCAATGGGGCTGCTTGGGGCTTAGTGTCACTATTTTGTGGATGTGAGTCAGAGAAAGATAATCTCTTTTCCTATTTTTCTCCATCTGTTTTGCGTGCTGCAGTGACTCCTTGGCTACCTGCTGCTCTGATGTTGCTTACTGCTCTCTTGCTGCACTGCATCCACATCTGTTTCCCCCCTGACACCGAGCAGATCACCCTCCCTTTGTGTGAAATATTCTGTGCTACTTTGTCTGGCAAAAAGCTGTGAGAAAGGCTGAAATATAAAGGGTGAGCTATTAGGGAGGCCAGGAGGATATCAGTAATAAAGCAGCAGTACAGTTAGGAATGCGAGCTATGAGTTGAGCCGCCCTCTGTTAAACCAGACACAAACACACACACATGTGCGCAGGTGGACTTCTGACATAGCTTCCTCCCACACACTCCTGATGGTTGTGCATACATTCTCATCCTGACACACACTCATACCGCACGGTCACATCTGAGCTCCTAAAAATAACACATTGCTCCTAATTGAATTAGCTGTCTCATCTGATCTGTGTACTGTTCCCCCTCACGGCAGCGATCCAGCAGGAGGAAGTGGCTGATCTGAGCCGCTGTGTGATCACAGGGAGCAGTCAGGAATCTGATGAAAGCTTCGCCCTGCTTTACTTGAGTAAAAACACAACAAACCGCCTAACTGTGTAGCGCCTCAGGCTCCTACACACTCAGGCACCATCTTGAACAGAGAAATACACTCCAGTTCAAGCATAAAAACGACTCCTAACTCAGCAGACAACTTACAAATAACCCGTTTCAAACTGCACCTTTAGCCACTTCGTTATTAGCAGCCTGTGGCAAAATCTTTTTTTTTTTTTTACATCAACAAGGTGATTCCCAAAGAGCTATTAGCTGACACCTTGGCATATCTTGACATTACGCACTTTGTGTCCTGAAGGAAATGAGAAGAAACCCTGACTAAGAGAGTCCTGGCTGTGTTGAAGAATAAACTTTCAAGCTCATTAGAATTGAATAAACTCTGTTGGCGCTTTACATATAGTCTACTTCCATGTATGTTTGCACACTTCCTATTGTTCTAGCAAAATGCAAAGAAATGAGTGGCTCAAGATTTTTGCACAGCACTGTAAATGCACTCCAGAGCTTCGAAATGCATCTCCTACAAATTTCTTTGCCGTTACGACATCATTTGAATGGCGGCCAGGGGACAATTGACTTTTTTTCCTCCTCCTGTGTCCTCTGACATGGCAGTGGGCAGGCATTCTCTGGGGCTCTGAAAGAACGATTTGTCACTGTCGACAGCGGCGCACTGTACTGCCGAGCCAATTAAGCTCAAGGTGCAATTTGATACAGCTTTTATATACACTGTGGGTAAGAGGGAGGGCAGGGTCTCGGGCGGGGTCTCGGGCGGGGGTGGTGGGGGGGGGCCGTTTGCATGCGCGTTTGCATTTGTGGAGTTGTGCGGGGATGATTGAGTGGGGTGTGTGCGCACGCCCGTCCCTATGTGTGGTTGTGAAAAAGCTGGAGACAAAGTGGGAGAGCATTGTGTTGGTGTTGCTTTACAGCGGCAATAATGCGAGTGAAAAAAAGGGAAAAATCTCAGGCTCTGAAAAAAATCCCTAAAGCCAGGGAGGGAGGGGAGAGAGAGGGCCTTTTCTTGCTAGTTTAAACACTTTGACATGAGCAGCACCACAGAGGGGCCTTGTTCTGCAGGATTTAAAAACAACCCAACGGGGACTGAACACTATGCAAACTTAGATCCCTTACACTCCTGCGCAGGGCTGGGACTAATAATATCCTGGTATAATTAGTGATGAACACCTGTGCCTGTGTGCAGCAAGTAAGTGAAAGTGACTGAGAGGAGAACACAGACACAAGTAATCCAGATTCTTTTCCCCCTTTTGAGGAGGAACCTGGACAGCGGACAGACAGGGACAATTAGGCAAATAGATGAATAACTCCTGGATATAAATAGAGCCACAGTCCAGACTGTGATTAATGTGACCAATGTGGGCCCTGGTGGCTTTCGGCAGAACACAGCCCCCCTCCTGCTCATCCATTCAGAGCCTCTGCAAAAAGACGCCACCTTGCTAGCGTACCCCTGCTACCTTTATCGTGGCCTTATGAGCTTGAGTTACGACCCAGGGGAGAGGTCAACAGTCCAACCATTGATTGGTAACGGTAAAGGCTCTGGGCTGCAAAGCAAGCACGGTAGTCACATGCAAGTTAACAAACGAGGTCGCATTCAGGGTTTAGCTTTATGTTTTCTTTAGTGACCGGTCCCTGGGAGGACAGACCAATATATCCAGGCGCTGCAGTATTTTAGCGTGGGAGCGGATGTTTGTTTGGATTCTCCTCACAGGTCAAACGGTGGCTGCAGTGTGTGTGTGTGCGTGCATGTGCATTAAGTGTGTCTGTTGTCTCTGTCTGTGCAAAAGGAGGACAGGGGGAAGACAGAGAGGGAGGGGAGTCTGGAGCGTTGTTTTCAGCAGCGCTCGGTGCCCGAGGCTCGTCCTTTACGCTTTGCAGTTGTCACAACAAGCAAACTATGTAGAAAAATTGCAACGGCGAGCAGAGAGAGACGCATTTCCCAGCACAGGTGAAGAGTACAGGTTGGAGAAAAAATAAATAAATCACACGAAATGCTGTCGGTAAAAACGTTTTCTTAATTTAACTCATCTTAACGGAGTGGGTGCACACCAGTGGCTGAAGCGTTACTGTAACCCCTCCGGTGAGAGTGTGTGCCTTCATGGTGCAGTACAGTTTATTCAGTACATGTGTGCTATGCACAAAGGCCTTTTTTGGTCAGATAAGTATGTGGAATGTTAAGTCTCCAAACACAGGTGCTTCTTATGAAATGGAGGAGATGGTTTAGATTGCTGCTACATTGGCAGATGATGTGTGCGCATAACACATCTAAGCTGCTCAAATTTGATCTGGGTTTTGAAGATTCAACAGATTAAGTGATATTTTGGTTTCCAAGATAAAGCAAATATTTTATCCCTTGTCCCATTGCAGCAGAGCAAACTACTCGCTTGGATATTAAACTCAGCAAATTTAGAAATTGAATGGCCAGCATGTATATATGTATGTGTGTGTGTGTGTGTGTGTGTGTGTGTGTGTGTGTGTGTGTGTGTGTGTGTGTGTGTGTGTGTAGTCTTTTTTCAGTAGCCGCCCTTACAGCTGCAAAGACATGGGTTCTATAAAAACATAATAGGAGCTGCTCATTCGTTTGGCTTATCTGGAAGAGATTAACTGATAAGACAGTGCACTGTGATTATCGGCTCCTTGGTCACATTCTCAAACTCCGACACTTGGCCAGGGCGCTGAGTCCTGGGACACTGCTTGACTGAGAGCCGGGAGTGAAATGAGGGAGCGGTCCGGGATGCCTCTGTCGATGGGCTGGGAATGTGACCGTCTGCCTCCACACCCACAGGCCGACCACAGGGGCGCTCGGAGAGGCTGGGAATGTCGGGCCAAGAAAAACGGGACGCCCAGAGGCGGCCCTGGCGCTGGCCTTTGCAACGGCGCTGCTCTCTGAGCTACTCCGGCCTCCCAACTTCCACAACTCTGTTATTCTAGACAGAGGGACCCTCCCACACAAAGGGCAAGAGAGCAAGACAGAGAGACACGATGCCAAAGAGGGCCGGGGACATGAAAACACAGATGATGGCGTTTTAATTGCTTTTGAAAGACAAAGGTGCACAATTGATTAAAAAATGCGAGAAGACGTTGCTTGAGTGAATCTGCAAAAGTTCCCCGTTGCTCCGATGGGAGAGGAATACACCCTCCTGTTGACCGGGGAAAACCGACCCATCACAGGCACTCTCTCAACTGCGGCTTGTGGAACAAATGCAAGTCAACAGTTATTAATTAACATGGTCAACGAAGGGCGGTGCTGTCACCGAGGGAATGACCAGCATGCTGCACCCATTACCCTCTCCCCTGCACCATCCAAATTAAATTTACTCCAGTGTATTTATAGTCTCCGCCTCCCGAAGCAGCTAATATGATCACAGAAAGGAGTAAAAGACCTAGCTTGAATAGAAATAAAAGCTTTGAGCAGGGACGTAAATTTTAACCGAGAATTCCTTGCAGTGCTGACGCTGCGAGGGCGGAAAGTGTGCGCACTAGCGAGAGAGGTAAAAACCATAACAAATCAAACATACAAAGAGTTGTCTGTGAAGGTTCTCAGTCATCCAGGTCATCGTAGTCAAAGGAGCTTGCAAAGAAAAGCGTCTGGACTTCTTTAAGTTGCTTGAAGACGTTTCACCTCTTATCTGAGACTTTCCACCATTTGACCTTAGAACTGAAGAAGCTTCTCGGATGAGAGGTGAAACGTCTTCAAGCAACTTAAAGAAGTCCAGACACTTTTCTTTGCAAGCTCCTTTGAATACAAAGAGTTGATTCTGTACTCAGGGCGAAGAGCTCATTCAGGGCAGGGGGGGGGGAGGAGCGCTTCTGTGTACAGAGAAGGGCTGTGAACCCTCTAAGAGGTCAGTCCTGAGGCGGGGTCAGAGGTTGGCAGGGTGCACCGTTTGAGACTGCTTCTGAAAAGACTGGACAATGGCAGTTCTTATTGGAACAAGCGAGAGACTGGCATAGAACGACAGAGACACGAGAGAGAGAATCAAGTTAGTGGGTAGCTGATGGGTCAGCATTTGACCCAAGGGGCATCCTGGGCCTCGTCCTGGTCAAGCTGCCTCCAACAAGCACATTTTTTGGATTCTGTCTTTATCTTCTTATAATAAAGGAAGCCGACAAAAACATGTTTACATTCTTTTCCTGGGTCCGGCAATCAGTAATGGAAATGGTGCTGGTAGATTCTGATATGTTTGTTGTTTAGATGTCCTCACTGACTAACCAGCCGAATTGTCCCCACATTCCTGTCATAGAAAAAAGCCAGACTACAAATACAGCCAGGAGTGACAACTTGGCTGGTCTGACTGCACACACAGAGAGCTCCTGCAGCGCAGTTTCACTATCTGTCTGAGCCCTTTTTAGTGGTTAGCCTGCGGTTTCCTGCAGCAGCTCCGAGTGTAGTGACAGCAGGACTGTTCACTGTGTCGTCGAGTTACTTTCACGAACAGCCTGGAAGGAGAGAGTGAGAGCAGGCCAGAGGGAGGGGAATGGATGGAGGGAAAATTTAAAAAACGCAGGTGAGATTAGAGGGTTAACGTGTGAATTGCAAACCTCCCAAACTCTCAGCCGAGCTTTTAAGACATTCCCCACAAAATGGCTTCTGTGTGTCACTGTGGCGGCGAGCAGCAGAGCTGCGGACCTCGAGAATGGTCCCGCTGTGTGCAGAGTGTTTGTGGACTGTGGCTGAGCTGATGGACACGACCCAGGAACAGGCCTGGAATCAATTTAGTGCGTCCAGAAAGTGCCTGTGAATGTAAATAAAGCTCTTGAGCAAACAAACGCTTTTCCAAGAGGCACACACAAACACGGAGAAATGCAATAGGCCTACAAAATGAATCAAATGCTGGTGGGCCCCCTTCAAGTACATGATGAGAACCCAGCTCTGAGCCCTTGTATCCACATAAATTAAAACCAGGACTCTTCTTCCTGCCTTCTGGCTAATTTGGAGTGTTTTATCCCTGAACTGATCTGAGATAACACCATGACAGAAGCCCAACGACAATAAGAAGACAACATCATCCCCCTGTTCCTCTCCCCCCTCTTTTTCTGCTCCATTTCCATCTTCCCCTCTTACTGCCACCTCATTCAGCTCAGGAACTGGGGACACACAAGGCCTTGTGATCAGCCCCAAGAAGAACAAGACTGGGAAACTATGACTCTTACTAGCCAAGCCTGTTTACACAGATGGTGGCAAGCTTCATTATTTTTGTGAGGGGTGTGGAAGGAGGAGGATTGGCTGAATTTACAGAGGTTGTTTATAAGCTCAAAGAGGGATGGACACGGAGAACATTGGGTCAGAACATTTCCAGTGTGTTGCACATTATCAGCCCCCTCAACTACACAGCCTTTCAACAGTTCCTCTACCCCAAGGATTTCACGCTGTCATCAGTTTAAGACTTCTCCAGAAATTTTATATACCCACTCCGGCAAACAGTTAGTACTTTGAAATCATTTATCATGTGAAGCCTACACAGATTTGGGCTGGTAAACAGTCATCATTGTGTCAGACAAGGACGAAAGCAGCAGGCACTCTGTCCAAATCTCTTTTCTGAATGAAGATTTTGATTTGCAGTAATCCTGCAGATCACATCATTTTAATCTATGCATTTTATTTATATGTATTTATTTAAATACATATATTTTAGGTACATACGTGGTCAAAACAACCTGCTGAAGTTCAAAGTGAGCATTAGAATGGGGAGGAAAAGTGACACTTTGGACAGTCCATGGTTGTTGGTGCCAGGTGAAGCTGCTCTGAGTATTTCAGAATCTACTGATCTACTGGGATTTTATCTCCATCTCTAGGGTTTCAGAGAACAGTTGTAAATAAAGAAAACATCCAGCTAGCTGCAGTTGTCAGGGTGAAATGCTTTGTTGATGCAAGAGGTCAGAGGAGAATGGCCAGACTACTTTGATATGACAGGAAGGCAACAGAAGCTCAAATCTCTGCTCATTAAAACAAAGGTGTGCAGAAGAGCACCTCTGAATGCACAACGTGACCGCACTTGGTGCCACTGCAGAATTTGTTGTAAACATGAAAAGATGGATCCATCCTGCTGTGTGTGAAGCTGTGGCGATTACTTTAATGTCCTACTTTGGGACCATTAGTACCGACTGAGTATCAACGAAACGCAACAGCCTTCCTGAGTATTGTTGCTGACCATGTCCATCCCTTTATGACCACAGTGCACCCATCTGCTGATGACTGCTTCCACCAGGCTACTCATCATGTCACAAAGCTGAAATCACCTCAAACTGGTTTCTTGACATGTACTCATGTCGTGTGAGAATGGGAGATTCACGTCATTGATGTGCCGCAAACAAATTTGCAGGAACTCTGATGTCATTATGTATTTTAATACGGACAAAAGCTCCACAGTGTAACCACCAACTGACCCATTTATCTATCTCAGGGGTGAGCAACTCCAGGCCTCGAGGGCCGGCGTCCTGCAGGTTTTAGATCTCACCCTGGGTCAACACACCTGAATCAAATGATTAGTTCATTAGCAGGCCTCTGGAGAACTTCAAGACATGTTGGGGAGGTCATTTAGCCATTTAAATCAGCTGTGTTGGATTAAGGACACATCTAAAACCTGCAGGACACTGGCCGTCGAGGCCTGGATTGACCACCTGTGATCTATCTAAATACCTTTGCAGGTATTTGAAAAAGGAAACAAACCATTTGCAAGGTTGAGAGATTACGAGTATCACTTTTAGAGAATACAGTGCTAATAATGAAATGTCCAAAACATTACAGTAACCACCTCCTTTAACAGCAACTTTGTGGTTCACTGACAGATATATTATCACATTTTCTTCGTACTTAATTAGTTCTGAACTCCTTATAGAGGTAAACACTTCAGATCTGGCATCGTATTGATAACCTGGGTAATAACTGTTGGCACATTTGGCACTCAAATTCAAACTAGTCTCGGCATCTAATAGTTTGTCCAATCACCACACAGAGCTCACAGTATTTGACTTCATTTCAATGTTTTTCTTTAATCGTTTTTCACCTCCTGTTACCCAACATGTTTTTACAATTTTTTTTTTTCAAAAAATAATTTTAGATGTCATAATTTTAGAAAGAAAAACGTTGAATGAAATGTGTAAAAAGACAACTTAATGCTGATCGATGCACGGGCCAAGGAGTGAAGTGTGTTTTTTCTGCCTGCCACGTGGGCATGCAGGCACCTGCACGCTTCCTCTCACATGTGCACCGTCTGAGCTCGTCTCTTTCTCATCCTGGCCTGTGGCACCGAGCCTCCCTGGCTGGCAACCATATGTTGATGACTCTTCATGAGTACAGTAGCGCTGACGATCAGCTCTATGAAATTACACGAAGCTTGAAGAAGAAGGAAATTGCTTATACGGTGGATGCATCCGGTGCTGTTAATGTAAACTGTGTCCGCTGTGATGAAGACATGTGCAAACACTGTTGTGGAAGACAGGCACCGTGTGACTCACCTATCAGGTGCAGAAGGGTCAGAGGTCACAGCTGCAGTTAATTAACATACCATGCTGGAGCACTGACAGCACGTTAGGCTGTTAATTTGACCCACATACAGAATAAAGAATGTTTAGGTTTCCCAGTGTATCAGCCTTTACAGTTATCAAAGGTGTTTTTGTCTCTTTGTGTTCGTTCCCCACATTCTCTCATCACCTTCTTCGCTCTTTTACTCACTCCTTTGTTCCAGCCGCAAAATTTGTAGCAGACCTGAAAGGTGAGCCGAGCCCAGCCTCTCATCGTAAGCCGCGTGTTTCACATTACAGGAATATTTCCACTTTGTATTTTGCTAACCTCTGGCGCTGATAAAAAAGATCCAGAGCTCCCAAAGGAACGGCTTTCCTTCGGGGCGCTTATAGTGAGCGAATGTCTGAGCTCAGGAACATAACAAGAGGTCTATTCACGTGGCTCCTGCTGAGCATAGCGAGCAAAAGCCCGTCCAGCTCAGCAAGAAAACACACGAGGCAGGGATCTGAGCTGCTGAGCCAAAGCAGAGCACACTGTTTGCTTGCAGACTACCGAATGTTTCCAAACTGCATCAAAAAGCCATTTTCGCAGGTTGTTTAGTAGTAGTCCACTTAGCGCCACAAAAAAAACAAAAAACAACCCTTTTATTAAAGGGAATTAAAATTGTGTGATTATCTTAGCCACTTCTCTGGATTAATCACTCGTTTTCCCACTGTGTACTGACTGGACCATGAAATATTACCTTGATCCTACTGGGAGTTATCTGCTGTATTTCACTGGGCTTCCACACTGAGCTGGAAACAGATGATTCCCTCACTGCCAGCTTTTCACAATTAAATTTTTTCTTCAAATTTTAAGACTTTATGCAGTAAATGAGTGTGTATTAGCAGATGTTTTTGTGAAGTTTTTTAGCACCAGGTGGAAACAGGAGAAAAAAATGTGTGGCTCAGGCAATGAAGAGAGGCTTTGAGAGGAATCTGTGAGCAGGTTTTTGCAGAGATGGCGGCACATCCTTTGTTTCTCATAGAGGCCATACAGTCAGAGGCCAGGTGTGCATGAAAGCACAGAAACACAGGTGAGCCCTCATCATAAAGGTAAAGACACGCCATATAGAATCACATTTTACTGGACTACAACAAAGCTAGAGACAACTCCATCTGTTCACAAACACACATCTATTCATAGGTACAGTACTGTGCAAAGACTTCCATCGTTCCTTCATATTTTCCTTCCAAGGAGCCTCTTTCTAGTCATTTTAAAGTCGTCTTTCAACATTTCTTCAGTCCGTTACTTGTACCTGACCATTTTCAGAAGAATGACTTTTGTTTTGTTTTGTTTTGCTTGGTTGTTAAGACACTTTACACTGACTTAGGATTCAGTCAAGCATAAAAAAGGAGCTTAACTCAAGAGATGAACCAGCTTAATGTCTACACATAACAGTATAAAACTATATTTCTAAAGAGCTATTAGCTGAAAACTTCATGGTGTTGTGCAGTTTGTCCTTCAAAAGTTTGAGGAAACAGGACAAGTGGAGGATAAAAGAAGTAGTATCAGGCCTAAAAACTGTCTGCAGCCTATAAAAAGTATCTGAACACATATGACACAGGATGTGAGAGATGGATCCAGTCCTTGTAGTAAAACATTAGGTAGTTATGGCAGAACTTAATATCTTACTTTGTGGTAAAGCACGGTGGAGGCTCTGTCACGATACAGCCTACTTAAGGCCCAGAACCTGGTTGCTGTTGCTCAGATTGGGAGGTTGGTGGTTCGATCCCTGGCTCCCCCAGTTTGCATGCCAAAGATACTAACTCTGAGTTGAACTCCGATGCACCCATCGGAGTATGAATGCGTATGAATGACAGTTAGAAAGCACTGAAAGTATAGATAACAGTGCTTGTGTCATGGGTGAATGTGTTGTATACAGCGCTTTGAGTACTCCAGGAGAGTAGAAAAGCGCTATAAGAATGAGTCTATTTACCAACCACATTTCAATAAATCTCCCTGTAAATCCAGTGATCATAAAAATGTATCCACAACCCCGCTAATGCAACATTTGCATCATTAAATGATTCGCAAATTTAATGCTGTTTTCTTTTTTTAACACCACCTCAGGTCATGGCATAGAGATTCTTTGGTGTGTAATTTGCAACCAGTTTGGTTCAGGAGGTATGGAGGTGGGGCAGGTGGTGGTGGGGTGTCCCTGTCCTGGAATAGCTCCGGGACTGGAATGTTCTGGGGAATGTGTAGCGCGAAGGTTTGATTGGCTCGGGAGGAGAAGCGTGTCGGTCTGCGTATGTGTTGTCAGAAGGTTATGGAATCTGCGCAGAGAGTCGGTGAGGAGAGATCCGTCGTTACCGTTTGGTAACAGCCTCGCTCTGGTCACCAGGCTGACAGCTGACTACGTTGGTGGCTTAGCCCTGCCTGTCTGCACCTTGTTGTTGTGGCTTCGGTCACCTTTCCCCACGGCCTGTGTGGGTATGCGTGTGTGTCACACCACTGATCACTTACCAGGCTTTGTGAAATCCGATCTGCCTCGTCCATCTCAGACCAGCAGAGCACAGACAAGCAGGCCATTAGGCCCCTCTGCTCTGCAGGTTAACCTTTGAACTCCAGTCCCCCATTTGACCAGAATGGACTGAGAGGCCGTGTGGGGTCAGCATTTTGCTAGGTCATCACAGGCTATCAGCAGCTATCTGCGCATCTGCCAATAAGCACCGACTTCTCAAGGTCTACAAACATTACTGACTTGCATAGAGGCCGGTGCAAACAGGCTTTCAGGTGGTTGCAAACACACACTGATGCACACATACCTAATCTAGAAATATACTGCAGTGAAGCAGAGCTGCACAGAGAGGCTGACAGGAGTGTTTAAGAGAGGGCATCAGGCTCTCACGCTGGAAGCGATGGCCCTGCAGGATTCCTGTGTGAACCCTGGGTTCCTGCTCTCGCTCCCTGCCCGGCAAACCCAAATCTCTGCCACAACATCCCAGACAGGAGGACTACTCCCACTGCTGTGTTTGCTCAGCTGCGCTGGCTTTGTATCAGTGTATCGAACCCTCTTGTTTCTGCTCCCTGGGTGTTTTCTCCCTCTTCTTCTGTTTGGTTTTTTTTCTTCCAACTGTTTGTGGCCTTTTTTTTGTTCTCTGTTTGTCTTTCACAGCGTGCATCTGACGTTTTTCACAAGATTGACGGCAGGTCACGAGGTGGAGGTGAGGCAGCTACCTGCGGAAGTCTCATGTCTCCTGCCACATAGTGTCACGTTGGTGTCAACATGCACAGCAGTCACGTAAACCACCTCTCTGCTTTGGACTGCGATCGCTCTGACTCGCTGCAAAAGAGGCCAGACCTGTTAATCTGGTTAGCGGGCACAAACATAAACAACTAAACAACCTTTTTCTTCTTCCTTTTACAGCCTGGCTCATAAATACAAGTTAAGCTGATTTTGATTCGTGAGCATGGATACAGCATCACTTAAAACCACACAAATTAAAGTCCATATCGTGTGCGTCTAACCTGCAAAGATGCGTAATCGCTTGCGTCGTGGCGGCGGGCCCAGCCCAGACACCCCCGCGCACTCGTCCTCGTCGTCGCAGTCGCCACTCTCAAATTCCTCCTCCCCCTCTTCGCTCCACCCGTTCGCTCCTGCTCCACGAGACCGGGCTCTCCAGCGCTTCTCAGACACCGTCACAATCTGCAGCAACTGTGGGACAAACAGGAAGCGGTTAAAGGTAATCATGTGAAAAAAATGCACCCTCAGCCTCTCCGTGAGTCACTCTGCGGCTGCGGAGTGGGCCTGCGCACATTAAAAGTTTAACAAAGCTGTGAAAATAAATAAGGGGTGTCTCTTGATCTGAGTGTGTAGCATGTGATTATAACAGGGTGAGGGGAATTCCAGGGAAAAAAGAAAAAAGTCGGCGAGATCTAAAAAAGGTTGGTATTTACCAAACGTGTATGACAATCACCAGGCAGGAAAAACAGTTTTGTTATCGGTGCCAGTTTTGTTATTTTTGTCCAAACGTGATTCATTCAAAGGGCTGCGGCTTTTGCTCCATGTAATTTGCCGGTCGAAAAAGAAACTGGGGTAAGCAGACTGGTGTGATTGTGTTGTTACTGGCAAACATCATTGTCTTGAGTGGTTGTCTCAGGGCAACAAGGATAACACCACATAACACACTCCACCCGGGTGGACATCAAGGCCCCCCCCCTCCCCCGGCAACTAAAAATACACAGCTAGATGTGAGATTAGGAGAAATGATGTTTGCAATATTTTTGGAGCATTTTAGCTTGAAAAGAAGATAAAATCCAGCAGATGGATCAATACGACATCAAAGCAAGATGGTAAAAGACAAACATGCACCACAAGCTCGAGTAAGTGTGCGACAGAAATGTGATTTTCAGCATAGCCTTTATCCAGTTTGGCCTCTGGGCTGGAAAAGCAGTGGCTGTGTGACTTAGACAATTTACAGAAGCTCATAATGAGTTCTGCAACACATTCCTTAACTTCTTCCTTTGTTTGGGAGAAATGTGGGAAACTCATCAACTCATAAATCATATAAAAAAAATACCCTGGAGCTGTTAAGCTATTTCATTAACGATGTTTAAATTCCAGTCGACCTAGTATAATAAAAATACATCAAGTTTTACACGTTTAATAACTTAAACTGAATGAAACATCCTTGAAAAACCTCATTCAGTTCCCATCTTACATTCGTGCGTGAAAAAAAATGCGTGTGAGAGCTTGGAGACAACGTACACGGTCGCACTCTGACCATCGTTCAGGCTTCATGACATCACACGTGATTGAGAGCCTCGCCAGAGGAACAGATGTGCTAAATTCCAGCCGCCTGCCCTCTCTGGCAGTGTCCTCTCATCTCGCCGCTCAAGCTCCTCCTTGTTTGTTTTTTATTGATTTCCTTCCTATTTGTGTGCGTCAGCATGCATATTTTGCTGTTGTTTCTAGTTGTCTTTGGGAGAAAATTGGGTTCATATGGGCCTCGTCTCAGGTCAGCTGCGACGTCTGTCTGGGCCCAGACTCGTGTGTGTGAGTTTGTGTGCGCGCGATAGAGAGCGGAGGTATAAAAAGCCCAAGCTAATCACAGAATTACGTCAGTCGGAAGATAAACAACCCTTTTCCCTTCGGCTCCATATACAAGCCAGTCAATCTGGCTTTTACAAGTGACATAAACTCTAAATTTTGGAGCGGGAACACACATTACCCTGTTCCCAGCACAGCCAACCAACAAACCTCCATTCATTTAGCAACATTGAGGCCATACACTGATGATGACCACAACATTTTTAAAAGCCTGGTCACTTGGACTGAGGGACGGACAAACAGTAACTCACAGACATCGGATCCACAGGAATATTTTAGCTTCTTTTTGAGGCTGTGCAGCGAAGCACCACCTGCTGACAAAGCTGAGCTCTCATGAAAACACCCCGTTATCTTCCACAAGTACACTCTCCACATCGTGAATGGAACTTTAATGTACTGAACTGTGTTAAAGAGACATATGTGTTTGCCTGCAGAGCCCTCCACAGATTTACCGAGCTGGGCCCGAAATTCCTTCTAACGACTTGTATCCTGGCAACTTGTCCAGACTCAGGCACGGGAGGGGCAAACCTTGTTAAAAGGCAAACAGACACTTGTAAAGCAGGGAGAGAATGAGGTGGCTCGGGGTATTTTAGAGCAAAACCTAAAAAAAGGAATGAGGAGAGGAGGGAAAACCACTGATGTCAACAGCCGTGTTTGGAGTTTACTGCCATGAGCAGATCTTCACCTTCCAGTATACATACAAACTCGCATAAACAGACACTCTGACGTCTGCTTTACTACATCCTGACGGTAGATGACACAGGGCTAAGTGTTTACAGTCGTGCAGGATCTGCAGCTTGGTGGGGCTTTGAGCTCAGCGCTAATGTGTTGGCAGGCTAATATCCTCACAATAACAGTGCTGACACACCGGTGTTTGTCAGGTTTCATGTTTACCATCTTAGTTTGGCATGTCAGCTAATGTCACAATCAATTTGTTTAAAAGAATAAATGTTTTGGGTGAATGACCGAGTTGAATCACTTAAAAGCTCTTAGTCAGCTGCGAGCAAACATGCGGGATATATTCAGTCACTGAATGAGTAATTCAGTTCATTATCCTAACACGGAGGTAGCTGGGAGTTAACGCTATACAATCAATGGCCTGCTTCCTCAAACAGAAAACCACACAAAAGCAAACACGCACCTTCAAGTTTAATGTTGTGAAAAAGTCAGACGATCCCACCGATCTCTTAGATGAAATGGTCAACTTTACAGCAGAATTTAAAATGTTTACAGCCTGCTATAAAGAATAAATATTTTTGTCTTATACCCAGTTTTCTCCTTCGTAAAGATACATTTAGTCATTTTTTGAAGTTTATTCAATGGAAAAAAATGTGGGACTCATAAATATACATTGATTAGTGTGTAATTATTATCTTCCAACAAACTGATGAAGTCTCATAGACTGCAGGGCGCCGCCATGTTGCCCTGCCATCTTGAATGCCATGGCTGAGATGGATATCACCGTTCCCCCAACCTCGTTTTATGTTTGTGGCAGGAGAACGACCAACTTATAGATGCTTGCACTCAGTGGAGGCAAGTTTTAATTCATGTCTGGACCTTCAGACTCAGACATGGTGTGTTATAATCTGAAATGGGTCCCCTTCACCAATCAAGCAAAAATGCGAACGAAAGAGACAACAAGCAACTTAATAAAATGTCATCCTCGTCTTCAAGCATTATGCCCCGAACTGAAGTTAGAGCTCTAACACACCAGTATCCAACAATCCACAACAAAGAAATTCAGGAAAAAAAGTAGCATCCTCACTAAATCACCTCAGTATCGCTGTCATCAGACAGATGTGAGCTTCTCAGACTCATCAACCTACATTGGACTCCTTTCACCAGGTGCCAACGAGGCCAGTGGCTGCTATTGGACGAGTAATAAATATAATGAAAAACATGTAAACATGCTAGCTGGATATATGCAAAGCAACACATGTAAAAATTTTAAAACACAAAATCAATAGCAGTTTAAACCTGGTGTGTCATCTGGTGGGTGTGACCCATCTAGTGCGCGCCTACACCACCAGCAACCGCCGCTGCTTGTGGATCAATGAAAAGCTGACCTGAGTCTGTAAGTCCCTTCCTGCTAGTACATAGTGTCTTTGTAGCGCCACACATCAACAGAGCACCCTTTGGACTCAGGCGGAGCTACAGGGGGATTGGAGGAGATCTGACCCCTGGCAGTGGTGCGTGAACATGCCCTCATGGCCGCGAACCAGATCCCCAGCTATGGGTAGTTAGCACCACTGCCTTGTGGTTGTGTTGGGAGTGACAAAGACCAAAATCCAGAATGGAGTCTCAAAGTTGGTTGGATGACTTTCTTGTCACTGTCAGGAAGCTCCTGCATCCTCCCGCCGTTCCAAATATATCCTGGCACTGGATCCAGAAGTCCCCCTCACTTTAACCCAAATCACACACACACAAGTCACAACTTCCAGCAAAAAGTCATCATCCTCATGGCAACCGATGGATTACACTGTAAAATGTGCGGTGCAGCTGCAGCATGAAAACTGAGGGAACATCGTACATTTGTTTGCTGAACACACGATAAATGTACATTTTGAACCTTGAAACAATAAGGCATTTATGATTCACCTCAGCTTCAGAGCTCTGATCAGTTCAGAGAACACTGTTATTTTTCTGAGGAATTATTTTAATTAAAACATTTCTCTGGATTTTGAACAGAAAAAAGTGCTGTGCACATCACAACGATTGACATTCTAGGATTAATTGTTTTGTCTTAAACCACTGTATTGGATAAATCAATATTTAGCCCTGGTCATGGAGCACAATTAAAATGTCAAAGAAATAACAATTCATTCTGATGAAGACATGAATGCTGTTATTGTCATTGTACAGCTAGAGGGCACCACAAAAGTCACTGTGGATTAAATATTTAGAGACCACAAATATGCCAGCCGACCAAGTAAGTCTAGAAATATTTTGCCGAGCACGAGAAACCTGCCAGTGACACCAGAGGCAGTTTACAGGAATAGTTCTCACGGGTATTACTGCTAACCTTCATGACAGTTTGATAACTGTTAAGATAAAGTAGTAGACAAACCAACTAACCGACCAACATTGTCTCAGAGCTAATCTTTTTTTTTAAGATGTTGATTAAAATCTAGTTTCATGCACACATTTGAGTGAAGAGCATATGAGCTGTATATGGAGAACGCATGAAAACGGTTTTGGAGAATTAAAAAAAGAAACTGTATATACAGGCATGGCACTGACCCTTCTCCACAGCGGTACAGAGGGGAGGATGACAGGGCAGTAGCTCTGTGGCAGGGCGCTGTGGATTCTGCCCACTGGCTACCCGCCTCTGCCGCGGCTGCGGTAGCATGTAGGGGTGGGGTGGATGTTTGTATCGAAAGTGACGCTGCGCTTTTGGCATGGCAAAGCCGCTGCGTGATACGCCAAGAGCATCCAGATTTACCACAAGAGGAGAAACCTCAAGCAGCTCTGAACTGGAATCTTCTGCAATTATAAAAAAAGAGAAAAGAAAAACCAAAGCAAGAGGAAGCAGGGAGGAAGCAAATAAAAGGGACTTTTTTTTTTCGAGAAATGTTCGGCATGTTTTCCATTACGAGAGGAAATCTCTCGCTCTCCTCTTCTCTGTTTCACGAGTAGCATCGGGAGCTGGCTCCCACAGACAGCTGGACACAGGGAACATGTAATCAGCTCGACCATAGGCATCCCGCACGCCACAGGGTTCACCTCCCTTTAACACAAAAGTGCAAGTCACACCAAGGAAACATGGGCTCAAAGGCTGCACACAAAGCCCAAACATGTGGCAGATTGCTCAATGCAGGCCAGCCCAGACAGAGACACAGAAACCACAAGTCTGTCACTGCCTCCCACACATGACATGAACTCCACACAGGGTCACTGCTCGACACAACAGCTGCAGCTGAGCCTCAGAGCCTCTGGCTGACCTCCGCTGATAGAAATCAACCTGCGCTCGCTGATCATCAGCTGTGGTCTGCTCGAGCTGGCACCGAGATCTTGGATCACATTTTCCCATAAGTCACAGAAATTTTCAGAATGTAGGAAGAGCCTGGTTGAATGGGTGATAGTCAAAAATGGAGAGGATGAGTAAAAAAGGAAAAGTGCATGGAATTTTTTTTATCAGTGTCTGTGATTGGGATCTGGGCCTGTGTTATGTCCTCCTCTACATGCACAGGACTTGTCTGGACATGCTGCTATGTGACTCGGCCCAGATGGAATCTGTAGGACTGAATGTTTCTATCAGTGCTTCAACACATTTACATCACGCCTGCAAATCTAATCTACAGAATTCAAGGATTCGGTTTCCAAACAGACTACCTCCCATAAGTTAAAAAAAGAAAGTTCCTCAGTGTTTAATTGTTCTGACCTGAAGGAAATCAGTGACACAGTGATGAAATTAGCTGACCTGATTTAAGGGGTTTCAGTCCTGCTTTTTTAAAGTAGCTTTGCATGACTCACAATTAAAAATAATCCTTATTTACCTGATACCTGTGTGAAACAAACAGTTTTAGCTCCTCTCCCTTTGTGGGAGCTTTTTGCTCCACAGACTCTGTCGTCCTCCTCCACCTTACAAAGCTTTTCAGTGTCTGATGAGCTGCAGGAAAAGTATTTCATCAATAAGCAGCGCTGGTAGAAGGCTAAGTTCACAGGAATGAGGACGTGCTGGGTACTGAAGCAGGGGTTTTCCTGGAATAAAACAGACCTATAATTAACAAATAATAAAAATGGTCACAAATGCAGTAGTGTGCAAAAGTCTTGAGCCACTCCTCATGTGATGTAATTCTCATCCAGGCTTTCTAGTTGTTCCTTTGGACACTGGCAGCTTTATTTCACACATTTTCAGTCCAGTCCTTGCACCTAACCAGGACTTTTCTGTTTAGCTGCTTAACAGTGACCTATAAATCATTCAAGCATGAAAAATGGCACCTAAGAAGTCCTGTATGCACATATAGCAGACAATTTACAAATAACTAATTTTAAATTGAATCTTTAGGCACTTTGTTACTAGTGGCCTGTCACAAAAATAAATAATGCGTTCCCATTTCTTTACAAAGATTAAAAAAATCACGCAGTTTAACAGACAAAGTGGCACGAACCAAAAAAGGCGATTCCCAAAGAGCCATTTATTGTAAATGTACATGCATATCTCAGCACGGTGTGCAGTGTATCCGTAAAGGCTATGAGGAAAAAGAACAAGTGGAGTACAAAAGAAGTGACAGGCCTAAAAAACAAGTACAGCAGATGAACAGTATCTGAGACTCATGTCTTTAAGAAACAGGAAAAAAAAATCAGGAAGGACCTGAGAGAGGGCTGTGGTGGGGCGTGGTCTGCGGTGCCGTGCATACGCACCTGCATGGCATCCGCAATCACGCCCGCCGTGTTAAAACACGGGGACTCAGGGGTTGGTGGGGGGTTGTGGTGGTGTGATGCAAATATTAAATAAAGATGGCTCAAAACATGGATCTGTGGTCCCGTCGTGCCTTAATTCCACCACAAGGGCCTAAAGACACCGAATGAAACACTATCAGCCATGGATTGGCCTCCCCAGATCCCAGACCTCAGCATCATTGAAGCAGTGTGGGATCATTTTGACAGAGGATGGAACAAACGGCTGAAACATCCAAAGAACAGATTTGAATGTCCTTTAAGAAGCCTGGAGAACTGATCACAGAGCTACATAAGAAAGTTGAGGCTGTGTTAAAGAATAAAGGTGGTCACGTGAAGCTCATTCAAACTTCACAAACTCTGTTTTTTATGCTGCATGTTTTGATAAATCATTCAACCTCGCATTTCTCTAGCAAGATAGAAAGAAATGAGTGGTGGCTCGAGACCTTTGCACGGCCCTGTATTTTCCACACAATGCTGCTGATTTGTCTTTGAAGACCAAAACATCTTTGGTACATGTCACAACCCTTTGATGTGGAGTCTGACTCACACACATGCTCCAAACTGATGCTGATGTTGCCCCATGTCTGCTGAGTGTGTGAGTTGGAAAATATTTGCTAAAATATTACCCACAATTCTCCTCAGGTTGGAAACAATTGTTTTGATGGACATGTGGAATGCTTTCAAGCAGTCTGGCCACATGTTCTAAACTTTCCCATCTTTATTTAGAAGTGAAACCAACCTCAGAGTGAACCTCAAGTGTCGGTAATAACTCCTTCTTCCACTGCACAAAGCTACAAAAACGGATGTTTGCATCATGCCTTTGTTTCTCTGACTAACCTGAAGTTCTGTTTACAGCCTGTCTAATTGTCAGATTGTATGCATGTGTTAGCCTCTCAGCCTCCTTCTAAGCGATGCTTGCCATAGAAGTGGCTTGAGGAGTATAATTCTGTTATAACTAACAGAAATAGTGTCCTGAACTAAGAAAATCAGACCCAGATTACAAGACATTTCTCCTGTACCTTCCAGGCCCTGGTTAAAAATAGTTTGCGACACTCTGGTATTGATATCAGAGCGCCTCTAGCACAAAAAAGGTACAGCACACTTTTAAAGCAAGCGTGCAGGTCATTGTGTCAGACAAAGCCTTTCCATCGCGCACTGTTTTTCTTGATAAACGAAGGAAATTGACTTTCCTTGCATTTAATGTGCACATGTCCCGTGAGCTGCTGTGTTTCTGTCACGCTGGCAGATATCCCTGTTCGGAGCTCGTAGCCTGGGGAGAAACGGCATGAGAGTGGAAATAAATGAGGCACATCATGGGAGAGTAGAGACAGATAGACAGACAGATGGAGGAATGACAGGAGGCACTTTCCACAGAGTGAGTCATGGATAGCTCCTCAGCGGGGCGGAGCGGCGTTTGGGTCAGCGCAGCCTGCCTCGCATTCCCACCCGCTCTCCTCGAGTCGTTACTCAACTTTTATTGAATGTGAAATGTAAAGAGAGGAGGAGGAGGAGGACCAGCGCTGTCTCATTCTCCTCTGTTTCTTCTCCCCTCACCCTCCTGTCTTTCCCTATCTGTCCACGCTCGAGCGTGTCACGCAACAGGAGCTCAGCCTCAGACGGTTAATGCAGACAAAATTAATTTCCTGATGTTCATTCCAGTCGGACACAGAACACGCAGGAGGAAAAAAAAAGAAGCGGCTCTCCGGTCCGGCATGAAACTGGGAGTGTTTGTGCTCCACCTTAGCCCGTAACTCTATTTCCAGACCTCTCAGTTTGGACTGAATCCTGAACGCATGTTTAGATGATGTTGCAGAGGGAGCTTAAACTGTTGGTGTTTAAGAATAGAAGAATGTTGTTTTCCAACACGCTGGGCTCAGATCGAGGCGGCGCATGAACGCAGGGGGTTAACTCCCTTTAGTATTAAATATATCTGGTATGACAGCAATTTTCAATCTTTTTTTGAGGGTAACCAAATGAAAATATCGACTTATGTCTGTGAATGTGCCTGATTGTCTCTATGGGGTTTAATAGTTTAAAAAGTCTCATTCCTGCTCAGGCTGCTGGTTGCTAAATCTGATTACACCCCGTCAGACAATCTCTTTTTGTCCAGTGCTTTCCAGAGTCATGTGTTGCTCAGAAATCCTCCATTTCAACATCAGCAGACTGTCACTGCATGTTCCATGATCACATCTAGTGGGAATCGGTGGATGATCACTGGGGCAAGTGGGTAAGAAAGAGTGGAGGAGCTATGCTTGTGTGTGAGCGGCAATCAGCTGATGTGCTGTAGGCTTAGCTTAGCTTCTAGCCTAAGCACATAGAGAACTGAAGGTGCTGGAAAGAATGAAAGAGAAACGTAAAAACCGCTAACCACAGAGATAAATAGGGGTCTTGCGATATGAGAAGACGGGGAGCATGAGAGGGGATGATAAAATTTGGGAGTGCTGACATTTTGACGGGTCTAGAGAGGAGCCTCAACTGAGCTGTAACCACCCACTCCGCCCTGAGCACTGCTGTCCCAAACAAAAGGCGCAGGATGAACGGGGAGGTCTATGACCCTCGTGGATAAGACCCTATGATGACCTAGCAGAAACAGGAAACAGGAAGTGTGACCCGTGACCTCTACGGGGAGGTATCCTGTTACACAGCAACATATGACTGTGCCCAGCGACAGAGAGTGTGAGAACGCAGCAGGAAGACTCAGCTGTCCGATTCCCTGACAGTTCAACGAAAAGTCAAGAATCAGCAAAGAAAAGTTAGCACGAAAAAGACAAACAAACAAACAAACAAGCAAGCAAGCCCTCAGCTCAGAGTCACAGGTAAAAAATAGGAAAATACCCCTCACCGGTGTTCCTGCTCAGCAAGGCGAGTGCCCGCCTTGTGCTGCGGGGTTTTTATAAGCCGGCTGTGTGATAATTACACCCACTGGGGTGGTAGTAGTGTGGGAGTGAAGGGGGTGGCATGGGCCTCAGGATTGATTGAGGGTTTGGGGAGGGGGCAAAGATGGAGGGAGAGGTGGAGGTATGGAGGTAAGGAGGAACGGGTGGCAGTGGTAGAAAGGATGGTTGGGACTCATTAGCAGGCAGACTAATTGGAAGGAAAAGGCCCCTCACATGCTCTGTCTGACCTCACAGTCAGCAGGGGAGAAAGCCTGGGGTGGGAGAATGGTGTGTGAGTGTGTGTGTAATCTGTTGGTTGGATTTGTCAAGTTAAGGAACCACAACTGCTCAAATCCTAAACTTACCATGAATTCCTAAGTCTCCGGAAAACGAAAGGATAACACGCATGTACGGTGCGCTAACAGGGGTACACAAACGCCCTGCAGCCCCTTCAGAGGTTTACACCAGGTGTCACACATCATTTAAAGCACCCCTCGTGAGCTCGTACCCGCTCACAAATATTAGCATCCCCTCTTTCCTCTCTGCTGTACATGAAAAAAAAGAAAATAAAAAAAGACGAGGAGGGCGAGAGGACAAAGCCCTGAGGGGATACATAAAAAAAAAAAAACCCTGCTTCAAAACCCTCTCAGTCAATAACATCAAACAGAAGTCAGTCTCTTTGACTGGAGTACGTGTAATGACTAGGTTAGCAAGTTTACAAAACAGCAGGCCTAGTAGACACCCATAGTGTGCATTAGTCCTAAGTTAAAGGCCACTGCACACATCTCTACAGTAGTATTCAGTAAAGGGTTTCTTATTTATATATTCCTGCTATATGAGCTTCGACGTGTCCGTAATTAATTACTACCACTGTGCACAGTGACTCAGGACGAGTGTTTCTGTGAGTTATGATATTAAAGAGTGCATTCTGCGCAAACATGCACTAGGTGTCAAGCGCACGCCGCCCAGGCTCTGGTGGCTCGGAGGAAGTGAGACTGCGTGATGGAATTTGTGGCGCTTGGGATCTGGTTTATTTTCCACCCTGGATTCCTGTCCTACCTGCAGGATTTTCCCAGGTTCTGGCTTCAATTAGTCTGGGAAGCTGCGAGCAGAAGAGAGGTGGGTGTGGGGAAGAGGGAGGGGGGGGTCTTGGGGTTTTAGGGGGGGGATAGAAGGTGGGGGCTGGAGGAGCGAAGGGCGACAGCGCTGCAGTCTGTCACACACAACTCAGCACAGCTGGGGAGATGGAAAGAAGTGAAACGAACAGGGAGAGGGAGGGATAGAGACGGATGGAAGTAAAAGCTAAAATGTTCAAATAGCTGAAAATGAAAGCTTTGGCTGGCAATGTGAAGAAGTTATTTTTCAAATTACAGAGCAGTTATAACAGTGTCAGATCAAACAGCTGTGTTTTAATGAAACTGACTCATAAAAGATGCATTCCAAATTTAAGCTCTCCAAAGAGTGTCGTGTAGCCAGAAAAGGGGGGCTGTCAGAAGAATCCCAGGAGGTCTGACCCTCCAAATGGCAAACTCATCTGACAAATGAAACGCTCTGTAATCAAAGACCAATCACATAATTGCTCTATTTTGCCACTAGCTCAACCATCTCCTGCCAGATTAGTTGTTCAGAGGAGGAACTTGATACTCTGGGAAGTTAAACAGATGTTCAGAAAAAACAACAAAAAAAACAAACTAATCCCCCCAGAACAAGAACACATCATCAATATAATATGTTCTAATTTAGGAGCGCTAACGCCCCTACGTCCCCTGCGCGCAAGAACTTCACGAAAAACGAAAGTGTTAATGTGGAGTCACGTTCACACAGTCCACTTCTCAGCAAGAAAACCAGGAAGAATCGCCAGTCTGGCATCAAAAGAATATCTCAAACCTGACGTCAGAGCCGGGGAGAGAGCGAGCTCGAGCACTCTCGTCTTTATCAGCTCATATTGCATATACAGACAGGACCTCACACGGGAATTTGTTACACACAGTGTTTGCATGCACAAAAATGTCCGTGGCTCCTCACAGTCCCGCACTGTTTAAAGATTCCAAGTCGGGAAGCAATAACTGAAGGAGAAAGCCATTTCTCCTCATCCATTTATAGTGTGCGGCTCACTTTAAACTTGGCTACGGCTCAGTCATGACATCAACTGGTTCAGGCGTGAGAAAACGCTGTTTTATAAGCTGAGGCGACCGGCTCTGAATTTTTTCCTCTTCTTATTGTGTTTAGTTTAGCCTCACAGAGGCACAAAGGCAAGGGGTCCCCTGCCAAACTGTCTCTGTATCTGCTGATACTTTGATCAACACTGACAACGTGAGAAATGACACATTTCCGCCGCATAGTTGCATTTCACGGGGCCATCGTCACGGAGCACTTAAGAGTCGAGGAATGAAACATCAGAGGGATTAAAGTTGGAAGGAAGTCGATTTTTTGAGGGGTCCCACGTTCCCTCTCGCTCTTGGAGAATGTATATTTTACGACACAGTCTTACATACTATGGTCTGGGACCGATTCACTGTTTGAAAGTGGGTCAGTAAGACCTGGAAGAACCGCTGATCATGTTCGCTGCTCCAGCCAAAAGGAGAATAATGTTCATTCAAATGGAAAATGTGCACAGGAGAAAAAGAGCCTTATAGGATTTGCAGAGGACTGTATGCAAGCGACCCCTGTCCAGCATGCAGAGCTGAATGCATATCCAGGACTTACATGTGCACATTCATCTGAGCACGATCGTCTGTGAATACTGCAGGTTTTAATCAACATGGCACTCCGCTGTTTGCCTTCCTGGACCATTACGCAACATTACTATCTCACCGTTGGCCTGTCCTCATACACTTTGCATATAAACAGGGCAGATGAAAGTAATTATCTGTGAGCCATGGCCCCACTCTTTCATATCACATGGTTAATTAGTTGCTTTTAGCCCTGCATCATCTGGAACTGTCGGTCTTTCAACTGGCGGGGAGGCGGAGACCTTGTAAAACTGCTTTTAACTGAACAACATCACTTTCTCCAGTGCCCTCGGTGGTTGTTTACAATATGCAAGCGGAGAGCAGGACCATGAAATGCGGTGTATACTCAATAAACATTTAGCAGGATTAGAAAGTATGTTTAGGGCTGTGCCTCTCTGTTGAAGAGCGACTTGATCCTTCCCTGTTGGCAGGTATCCTTTCAAACATATTAGCATTGTAGCTCTGGGTATGGTTATGCTGCCAAGTCACTTGGTACACAACTTGGTTTCAGATTTGAAATTTGGCAAATTGTTATTCTTGGCTTCCCAAAGGAAGGATCCCACTGAGTCTGGCAACTGTTTTTAATTAGCAGGTAAAAGTATGTATGCATTCATGTGTTTCGTTAGGTATGTCGAAGGACTTTGACGATCCCCTTCTTTTTCTTCTAGCTCAACCAGGGGGTTAACATTTGTGGCTGGGAGTAAAGTCTGGCCCCTAATGGACGGACAATTCTATGCAGTCTGTGAAAACTTGAATACATTGCAAGTAGCAGCCAGGCATTGCTAATCATTGATCATTAACTGATAATCAGCAAGTGTGAGCAGTTTGGTTTTTGCAGTTTCCTGGTCTGAAGCGTTCAGATATGTGGACAGTCCAGCAAATTCACCCCTGAACAAGTCTGGCCTGTTTGGAAGGGTTGCCAGGAGAAAGCCTCCTCTCTCCAAAAAGAGCATGACAGCATGGTTTATATTTGCAAAGCTCCATCTGAACAAAACACAGGACTTCTGGAACAATGTTGTTTGGACACACGAGACCAAAGTGCAGATGTTTGACCGTAGTGCACAGCGCCATGTTTGGAGAAAAGCGAACAGAGCACATCTCTTACCAACTGTCAAGAACAGTGGTGGAGGGGTCAGAGTTTGTGCTGGGTTTGCAGCCACAGTATTCTAGAAATTAAGCCCATTATTAACATCACTCTACCAGTTTATTGGTTGAGCTCCCATACTAACATGCCACCCCCCCCACAGTGGCAGATTAGCAGTTTTATTGTGTCTCAGAGCTCCAACTAAAGCAAAAGTAATTTTATTTTTATGAAAACGAATTAGTTTCATATGTTTTGATAAGAGATGTTACAAGAAAATTACAAATTACTATCAAGATAAACTCGGTGAGTCATCTTCCCCTAAAATTCCAATACTTTAAACTTCTCAGTGGGCTGATTTACAGCAGGACTGTTGCAGCAGATTGCACAACATTACAAGGTGTTCCTGTCATTTTGCACGCCCAAGTATAATGGTGATAGGATTACACTAATATTTTTAAAACCAATTTCTGCAACAAAAGGGGGGAGGGAAAGCATGGCTGTGAGCCATGAACAGTTTTACTGCACATGAAATATGCAATCAAGTGCAGTCATTCTTTTGTCAGATGTTAATCCAGGCCATTGAAGTTAAGATCTGAAGGGAAGGGGAGCCGAAGCAGAAACACGCTTGACTCTGCTGCACGGTCATCAGATATGAGACTAAAAGCTCCCTTGCGAATGGTCAATCTGCATAAATATTAACCGATTGTGTAAACAGAAGAAAAACCCCATAAATGTCCACATGTTTGCCACATCATCAGTGCAACATGCGAGCCAATTAGAAATGGAAATTAGGTTACTGAGAACATATGACTTGACTGAGTTCATGCTTCCAAGGGATTGTCTCAATATCTATAACACAATGAGCTCAGTCATTTCACTAAACTGCATTTTCTTGCAAAATCTCATCAAAAGCCTATCAGGACCTCGATCCACATGGTAAACAGTCTGCACTGCAGCAGCTCTGCTTGTAATCATATGGCTACAATTGTTTATCTGTGCCGATGCAGGAAGTTTTGAAAGACTTATTACATTAAAGGGTATGTCCTGTGTTTTTAAGCTTACAGGATAATTCAGGTTTATTACAGCTTGGCTTTTATTTTGGTCATTTTGGCTCTCACTCCTACTTATAATAATAGTGTACAAAATTCCTCCAAAGAAGGCTGAAAGGGCAAAAAATGCACAGTCAGGTGATCACACTGATTTTACACTGAAATTATTACACAAAACATCCATCCTGGTCTCTGCACTCAGGGATTATTATTGACATTTTATGCTTTCTTTGCGTTTTAGCACCAAATAAAATGGTTAAACAGTTTTTCTTTCCCCAGTGAATGTCAGGAACTTTCTCTGGTGAGTCCAACGTCTTCACAGCTCACAGAAAAGATGGCCAAAGCTATAAAAAAAATAAGACCCACATTTTTAGGAATGAGCGTTTAAACTGCCCAACGTATGTAGAGCCAGGATGAATCAGGTATGGTGGCGTTTGAGGGCAGCAGGAGGCGTCTGACACATATGAATGAAGTAATACTGTGGAAGTAAATGATAGAATTAGTTTCAACCCACAGCCCTCTCAATTTTGTTTTTTCTTGAGGCTCTCTGGTTGTCAGCGGGGAGTGCAGAAGGGTCCGGAGCTACTTCTAGATCTCCCAGGTTCCCTTTTAAACAGGGGAATCCACCTTGACAGGGCTACAACATCCTAAAGCTCAAACAGACTCGTGTTAACATGCACACATATGTGTGTATGCATGCGGGAGGGGGCGAGGGGTAGTCAGCTAGAAGTATTGACAGCTACAAATGCAACCACCAAGAATCAGGAAGTGCCAGCAGATCTGTGGGCTGATACGTGAGTTCGATCCTGCATCTCTGAACAAAGCCAGCCTGCCCCGACCGTGGTTTACATGCCAGCGGAAGTGGTGGGAAAAAAACAAGGGCTTCGGCCTTGATGACAGCTGGGCCTTTTGTGGATGGAGGACACGCATCCTTTCATATTCTGGCTGCCATGCGGGAGAATTTGTGTCCAGGAAGAGCTTTTTTTTAAAACAGTTTCCAGTCACAAGTGTTTTGCTGTGTTTTAAAAGGGCAAAATAGTAAACAAAACATCCTTATTTAAAATCTTTACTTGGCTTGTGCTGACCCCCACAGGAGCTGCAGAGCAGGGCCTCCAGCAGCTTGGGAATCAGTGTCCAACTGTGAGCCAAGAAGCAGAGCTAATGGGAGAGTGGACTATCCCACCTCTGCAGAGCCGGAGCTATAACCATGAAGGAAATAAAAGAGCACAGCTCACCTGGTTGATGTGTTTGAGTTTGTCTATGATCTGGCTGATGACCGGCTCAGGCGGCTTGTTGCTCCTGGACTCGGAGCTGGGGTGCAGTCGTTTTAGGCCGGGCCCAGGATATCTGAAAGGACGGGAAGAAAATGCTTAAATAAGCCTTATGTTTATGAAACTCTGAAGAGCTTCAGTGACTTCAGGCTAAGGTACCTTTGTGGAAGACACAAACAGGGATTTTATCACCATCTAGTGTTGATAAGAGGAATCTCAGGTCTTCTGGATTTTAGTTTCCTGAGCTAAAAAACTCATTTGTCAATGAGCTCTGACCAAAGAACCAACTTTTCCCTCAATGGAGAAGCTACAGCTACAAAACCAGAGGCGGGTTGATATTTATCCAAGATCTGCTGTTTAAAGACAGCTTAATGCTGTTAATGTAGTTATAAAGGCTGCAATTCATCACTCATCACACGCTAACTCTGAACATCTGCCTTTAAGAGGCAGGCTGTTACATTACCACCTTCTTTGACATTTTTAAGTGTTTCAAGGGTGCCGACAACATCCCCAAAGATCTTGAACTATCATGTAAAGTTTGGCTGCTGATTAATTTCATGCACATTATCTGCTCAGTTAGTAGCTTTTTAATCATCTGAAGTTAATGAGAGAACATTAGCAGAGATGTATTTTTGCCCTGCTTTAGCTGTGAGGGTATATTTAGGTAGAAGCAGCACACGGGCAGGCTCTTACATGCATAAATGTACGACTGAGGAAGTGCTGCTCTGTTTACACTTGTGTACACTATGAAGAGGAGGAGCTGGGATGTCTGAAAGGTAGATTTCTTCACAGCTGTTCTTTCATGTTGAGACTTTCCTGCAGGTGTGTTTTTTTTTTTCACTTCTGACAGTCCCAAGGGTTTAACCCCTTCCTCACCGCACGCTCGGAAGGATGAGACCGGCTAATTCTGCTTGACTGAGACGAGCACGTTTAGGTGAACCTGAATCAGACATCTCTCTCAGGTGCCGCAGTGGATGTCACGCTGCAGCGTAAATGTCGTCTGCCGTGTTGTTGTAAATGTTTGAAAAGATGAAGGACGAACTATTTTAGAGGAAGTAGATTAGCGAGAGCGAAAAAGGGGCCTTGAAAAAAGAATCTGTGCACATGTGTGTGTTTGTGTGTAAAGTATGAGGTCATCCTTTGTTCTCTCTCTTTTAAACAGCCCTGTGGGCACACTCCCCCAACACACACTCACACACACACTCACACACACACACACACCTATGAGCTGCCGTCTCTTTTCATCAGTCTTTCATTCTCCTCCAAGTCAGACTTTTCATTAAGCTCAAATTACATTTCCCCAGTTATTTATTCTTCTTATTATCCATGATCTCATCCCTTCTTCGCTGCTAATTATCACATGAATAATGGAAAAACGTGTGATCACTTAAGCAGAGGAAAAGAGGAAATATGGTTAAGAGGAGGGAGGATTAGGACGGGGAGATTTTGAGTGACGATAAGAAGCCGAGGCAGGTTAGTGTTTCACATGATAAGTGCCTGTCAGATAATTTTACCACAATATAATTTAGCGTGTCTCACCGTTAAACCGTTTTTCACCGCCGATAGTCTCAGTTGTCGACTCTCGGCTCGTTATCCAATCCTGCTTGTGTTATTGTTCGCTGCCAGCAGAGCTGATCACATCGCCTCATGCTTGCGATAACTTAATCTAATGTAACACCAATTACCACGCTGCCATTAGGTCCAGTGTGAGGCTGCCATCTCTCGCAGCAAAATAACCCGCAGAAGTAGAAGAACATGTCCTACTACAAGCCACATTCACACACACACGTTTATACAAACACCTTTTTCTGTGCCTAAGAATCTTGTCTAACACACACAAACACAGACACACACGTGATTATTAACACTGTTCCTTTGTTTTAATGTCGCACTGAGAAAACACAAAATTCAGAGTTCATACAAACAGCTGTGATGGAGCAGCGGGTGGGTGAACTTAAGTCTCATTAAAGTGGGCGCATTATGCTCTATACTTTTATTTTTGGAGCGCTGCATGATTCTAACTTCAACATAATCCTCATTATTCTTTAATCCTCAATCCTTCCCTTTCCTTTAAACTAAATTAAGCCAGATTTCTTCCAACTGGCTGACCCCTTGTAAATGTCAAGTTTGAACAGCAGGTGGGCGGAGTTGCTTACTTTACATCATCAGTAGCTCCGCTCTTCTGTACTAATGTATCATTAAAATGGTGGTAAAAACTGACACAATTATGCACTCGTTTTATTCATCCTAGCTGCCGTAGCAACAGTACAACGCAGCAGGTTTCAAAAAGCGGTGCACGACCGGCAGAAAGTGCTGCAAGCGACAGTCTGACGTTAACTTTGTCATACGGTGCCGTTCACATGGCAGGTACAAACGTTCTTAAAGCCTTAGCTTTTATTGTACATATGCTGAAATCATTGAACCACTGACCATTTGTAATATGAGCATCCACCTCAGTAACAGCATATTCACATGGGAGACTCTAAGGGAGAGGATAATGGTTCTCTTTTAATGGCTCCTTGAAACGACTTATCTCGATTCTTGGCCAGTCTGCACTGGTCCAGGTTGAACTTTCTCAGAAATTGTTGATGGATTGCCGTAAAATTTGGTTTTGCTACCCTACATGCAAAGACGAAACATGACACTGACTATGAAGCTCGCGTTGCCTTAACTTTAGACCATGAGGTTAATGTTTGAGGGTGGGGTGAAATTGTTCTAGCTGACGGAGGTACTAAATCATTTGCTTTAAATCAACTGTGACTGAAAAAACATATATACAGATATGCATTATTGTGTATGATGTCTTTGGGGCCACAGTAATTCTTACATGTACCACATCACATCAGCTGTCATGAATTCAGTCGAGTCTGTCAGAGTGTGACAAACCATTTCTGCTTTTTATTGACCCAGTTTGGCACTAATGGCATTTCTTCCTTGTAAAGAAAAGTTGGGGACTCTGATTACACAATTAGATTAAATCTGCTGAGGGAATTCATGTTTTCCTCAGAAAGAATGGAAATACCTTTGGTGATGCTTCAACTTTCTTCACCTCTTTAAGTAGAACCAGTTTTTAAAAATAAATTTGATACAAGCTTAAAACTCTGAACTTTCCCATTAGGCTCTGTTATTCTTTAAGTGTCTATATATCTAAATAGCATTGCCGCTGGCAGAGTGTTAGCATAAAGAGTCGTATCTGACTCAACTCAAGGCCTCACAAGACATTTAGCATAGCATGTGCTGTAGGCTCTCAGACAACTATAATGTAACACAATGCTAAAGGATGACAGTGGGCACGGAGCATGTGGCAGCCACTGAGGCTGAAAACAGAGTTGAAGCCCCAAAAACTGCAGTTCCTTTAGTGGCCACTTGAATCCGGCTCCCATCCATGTGGATTTAGGCTTACAGTTGGGCTGTGACCTAGAACTCGACTCCACCTATCTGTGTTATACTGCTGGTGCCTGTTGCAGCAAGTGTCTGTGCTTCACGGGTGCAGCTTGCTAGCTAAGCTGGCTAGGGACAGCTAACTCGCTAACTTAGCACTCTATCTTTATGTCCTTTCTCCTGTTTTCATCTCACTCTACCTCCTTCACTACATCCATGAATCTTCTCTGAGGTCTTCTTCTTTTCCTCCTGTCTGGAAGCTCCATCTTCAACACCTTTTCTCCAGTATATCCCTCCTCTGCACATGTTCAAACCTTCCCAGCTTGATAGTCTCATTTCTACTGCTGTCCATTCTGGTCACTCCCATCTCCAAACCATACATTGCATCAGGTCTCACTACCACCTTGTAAACCTTAACTTTCAGTCTTGCTGCTATCCTTCTGGACCACATTTGCTTATTTCTGGCTGCATAAATCAACATGGCAGCAGCTGAGACTCTTTAAATATGATATCTGCTGACCTCCTCTCAGTCTCCATCGTCACAATCCCCAAAATGAAACATTCACGGCCGACACCGAATCTTATCTTTGAATCAATTATCACACACACATGAATTTACACTGTCAGTAGATCCAAAAGAGGAATGTTTTGAGTTGATACGGCGTTACGTTTTTATCACAGTTAGCACGGTAACACTCTTTGATGTGGTGAAAAGTGTTCCTCCTCTGATCTGGCTTCCAGGTGTGATGGTAAACAGAGCCCGATAACAGGCGCCTCATTTAGCTCCACAGATCACTCCTCAAGTATCAGAGACATTCAGCACCCGACCCCTCCAGTGCTTATCCTCCCCACCCACCCGGTCTAAATTTATCTGCATGAGACAATGCACTGAATGAATGCCACATTTGGCTCTGAAGAAGGTCCTATCTCAGGAGATAATGGAAGATGATCCAGAACAAATCTCGAAGTGAAAATGCACCAGAGTGAATCTGCAGACATATGCCCTCGCAGGTGACATGGAGAATTGCTTGCCGCGAGACACTGTAATCTCTCCATCATTTTGTCTCCTGTTCCTGCCTCCCCTGCACCTTCCTGTCGCACTGCTTGGTCCAGCTTGTAATCATCCCCTCAGGACAGCTCTGCCCCCTTGCCAGCCTGATATCTCCTCCTCAGACTCGGTGCAAGAAGTACTGAACTTATTCTCCTTCATCCTTGGGAACTTAAAACATCCCCCAGTGCTTTTATACTAGAATTTGTGCATCTACACTGATTTAATTCCACACATGATTTAAAAGCCTAAAAATCCTATGATATCTGTAACTATGTGAGCCAAATTGAAATTGGGGCCAGCTGACGGTGCAGGCGGAAAGAGCGCTGAGAGTTGTGATGTGTGAAGCCAAAGGACAGGGGTGAAATGAAATATTGTGGAAACCGAATGCTGTTCTGCGGGGTGCACAGGAGACGCTGGATGAAGGAGGAGAGAGCGATCGAAACGGCAATTAACTAAGCGAGAAGAAGGTGACAGTGTTCCTGACATTAATAACATCCCATAGAGCCAAAGCCAAGATTTACACTCGCACTCAGTGGGTGAGACGGTGGGAGTGGGGGGGGCCTTGTGGGAAGCTCATCAGCTCTGGGAAAACTTGCCCTTCAGTTCACCTACACTCCTAGATGTGAAGCTAGAGGGCTGGGAATTCAAGAATGGGAGCAAAGTGTTTGCATAAGCGATCATTTAGAGAGAGCCAATAAACTGTGAAGTGCTGATTCGCAGTCTGCAAACAAAAACCAGACCCCCGCCTTACCTGTCTGTCATCTCCTGCCCGTTCCAGCAGAGGGAGTGATTCACTGGAGCAGGCTCGCGGCTGCATAAGGCCTCCCCGAGACCACTATAAAAGGAGCTGAAGCCTCTCAGGCTGGTTATGAAGTCCCTGAAACACAAAGGCAAAGAATACAAACGTCAGTTAACACCATTGTTAGTGAGCGGAGAAGAAAACAGCAGCGAAAGGAGGCAGGGAAAGTGCAAGAGAGGGAATTCAGCTTGATAGCAGCGAAAGCAACTCGATTAGATCCCCCTGGAGAAGGAGAGAATAAAAGAGGCCAAAATGAGCAGTGTCTCTATTCCTAATTGACATTAATCTGGCCATTGTGCTGCTGAGGCCAGCAGCCCCCGCTGGGCGTCATTACACTGTTCATTTAAGCCTGTTACTGCATCAGAAGTGCTAAAAAAAAATACTCAAGCGGAGAGAGACCGAGCCAAAGCATCGCGCGCAAGCAGGAGCGGACCTGTCGACAGCGTCAGGGGCAATATTTGTCTGTCAGGGAAAAATATTGCCCCCATGGCACCCTGGAGAGACAGAGAATCGCTTCATCATAGGAAGAGGTCTTGTCCTGGCGCCCGATTTCCTCACCTGCGGAGGTCTGCCAACGTCTCGTCGGGGTCCGAGGATGACGGCTGAGCCCCACGGGCTGCGGCGGCCGGAGGCTGGGACGGAGGGGATCCGACAGAGCGAGAGGCCCGCTGAGGAGTTTGTCCGCACATCCCGCTCACCTGCCCAAGAGAGAGAGGAGATTAGAAAGGAAGATCTCACTTCTCCCCAGAACCTCTTCATCACCACTTATGTGGCACTGTATCCACTTCCTGCTCCTAAAAGCCTCTTCATTCAAGCAGCGGTGACACTGCAGACGGTACGAGCCTGTCAGTACCAAACTGCCGGCCTTACTCAGCTGAGCGCCTCTGCAAATTGTCATCTGTTTGGAATTGTTTATTTTTGGGAGGGATGAAAGCACCGGGATTTGCATAACAAACAAGTCATTGTATCCTCTGCCAGCCATGTTCGAATTTGTAATCATAACACTCCAAAAAAAAAAAAAAAAACCCTCCAGCCTCTCATTTTGCTGCTTCTTTCCTGTATAAATGCCATTGTGTTTCACACGAGAGACAACATAACAATAATAAATAAGGAGTCCTTCTCTGTCTCTCAGAGATAACGGACCTGGCACATTCTTTTCAGGTGCAATAAAAATGCAAATGGCTGTTAATGTTTAGCTTGTGGTTTAATGATTTGCCGGTGGTTTAATTTCCCTGGGGAATACTGGCCGGGCTTAATTCTGCCATGTAATGTTAACAGCTAATTGTGCACAGCTCCCCTTTAAGTGAAAAGGCTGGCATCACTGCCGCTGAATACTGATGGGATCCGATAGAGCAGCGACGGACATCTTCATCTGGAGCTAACCGAGGCCACATAACACACACACACACACACACACACACACACACACACACACACACACACACACACACACACACACACACACACACACACACAGAAATGCATGCATGCACACAGATCTTTTCAGCATAAACAAAAATGAATCATTTCATGCAATGATTCATTTTTGCATAATGCACCTAATCCCATTAACATGATAAACACACATGCCTACATAATATACTCTTTGCAAGCACTTGCATATCTTACAACAGCGCATGCGCTCATTTATCGCACGCGTGCTGACACACTGAAATGCTGATCGGCTGCAACACGGAACCATCAGGGTTAATCAATACAGCCTTGTCATCCAAGGATGGTGTTAGAGACTCTCTCACACACACACACACACACACACACACACACACACACACACACACACACACACACACACACTCCTGACAGTCACAGATGGCTGAGTTCTCCTGCACTAGGCATTTACCAACACACAGCTTCCCTGACTAGCCATCTTCCCTACCGTGTGCTTAAGGGGATATAACACACACACACACACACACACACACACACACACACACACACACACACACACACACACACACACACACACACACACTCCTGACAGTCACAGATGGCTGAGTTCTCCTGCACTAGGCATTTACCAACACACAGCTTCCCTGACTAGCCATCTTCCCTACCGTGTGCTTAAGGGGATATAACACACACACACACACACACACACACACACACACACACACACACACACACACACACACACACACACACACACACACACACACACACACACACACACCTATTTGAGCTCATTGCTTCTCCCACCCCACTCTCTCCTTCCACATCTTCCTCTCGTGCGATACTTTTGTTCTCGTGCGCCTGGAGCAATTGCCGGTGCTTCCACGGGCCATGATTAATGTGATCGGAGCTGCGTTTCTCCTTTTTGTTTGAGCATTCTCGGGAAGCCGTAGGGAAGTTGTGGCACAAGGGAGAGGACTGATTCAGCATGCACGCCAACACAGCCCCACCCCATCCCCGCCGATTGTTTTCCGGATTCTTCAAGGAAGGGGCTCATTAGTGGGGTATTAATATTACCCAGGGCTCGACTAACACAACCAACAGGAGAGTCTGCAGATAAAGTCTGCCTCAGCGGGACAGCTCAGAAATATCTGCACACTTTTATCTGCACCGGGCAGCCTGTGCCTTTCTCTCAGAGGAAGAGAGGGGTGCTGGCGGCCAGTAGTACAAGTCACACAAACCTCGCAGCCCACACTTGGTTGCACTGGCACACCTGCATTTTGGGCTCAGCATGTGCAAACATGGTGTAGAGATGCACCGCAAACAAATCAATGGAATTGCACACAGCGCTGGGACTAATGTGAGATCGGGCTTTTGCTTTCATTATGATCGCGAGGAGTTTTTAATAAGCAAACAGTTTCAGGAGCAAAGACGATACTATCAGTGTTATAGGATGGCACGATGCCACGCACAGCTGTAACAACATACTGGAGAAAATTTAGTGAGTAATGCTCGTGCTCCAGAGAAGTCAAGGCTCAGGGGACAGACTGAGTCAGCACTCAGCCCCCATCCTCCTCCTGTCACCAGCATAGAAACTAACTTTTGCTGAAATACACACTGTACACAGAAAAAAAAAATCTGGATTGTCTATAAATTCATGCTTTCATGTCATCTTTGCATTATTGTAATGCCCTTTTTAAAGAGGTATCAATCATAAATCAATGAATAGACTTCAAACTGTTCAGGATGCGGCGTCAAGGTCAGTTTTAACGAGTCTACGATGGCTGCTCGTTTGTTTCAGAATTGATTTTAAGATTTTACTGACTCCTTTTAAAGCCCTTCACGGCCTGGCTCCAGAGTGCACACTAGAGCTGCTGTTCTTGTGCCGACCTGTGTGCAGCCTGAGATCCCGCTAACTGTTCCAGCCTCACGTTTAAAGATAAATGGCGATCGAGCGTTTTCTGTTTGGGCTCCTCGATTGTTGAACGACCTGCCAGACTCACTCTGGCCTACTTGGTCAGTGGCTTCTTTTAAATCACTATTAGAAACCCATTTATAATGCAGGGCCTTCTCATAAATTTGATGATAGATTTTATGTCCTTGACATGCTCAGCTTACCTTTGTTTTTGTTTGTTCAACTTTTTATTCATTATTAGGGAGTCACATTGATTTTTATATGTTACACTTGCATGGGCTTTTTAAATTGATATGCAAATTTTCATTTTTAATAATTCATTTCTATTTTTGTATAAACTTTATGAAGAAATTGGCTAAATAGTGTAGCTGTCACGTTCCTGCGTCTGTTGACCCAGCGTTTCAAGTTTTAGTTTTTTTGGATGTTGATGTTTATGTTTAAGTTCCTTAAGTTAGCTTCATTTGTTTATTAGATTTCCCCTTGTGTTTTCTACCCCTGTATTTAAGCTTCCCTCACCCTTTATGTGTTTCATGCTGTGTGTCCTATGTTATCACATTCGTGTTGTCATGTCTGCATTCCACTCTGTTTCCTGTTTTATTGTGAAAGTCCTTGTCCTATGTGCAGTGTGTCTAGTTTTGCTTCCCCTTGTCCATGTTCCATGTATCTTTGTATCCACACCAAGTTTCATGGTTTGGTATTTTTATGTTTATCTTCAGTTTCCCCAGTTTAGGTTATTGTTTAGCTTCACCTCTGACTTTTGTTTTGTAATCTTTTCCCAGCCTTAATAAATGGCTCGCTTTCTGTTAAGTTTTCTTCCACGTTCCTTAGTGTCTGCATTTTGGGTCCTCTTCGTCACTCCATACTGTCACAATAGTGGTTTACACTTTTATCCAACCTAAGTAAAAGATTCCTGGTTTGATGCCAGGAGGAAACACAAATTCCTTTGGAATTATGTCAGGAAGGGCATCTGGAAAGGAGCTGAAATTAGCAGTTTTTTGTTTTTAATTTAAGGAAGTAAACTTTTTTAGATTAAGAATGTCAGAGACAAATAACATTAACTTTCTTTTAACCCTAGGAACCTCTCACTGCGAGCCAACAGTGCTAAACATGCTTTGTTGTCAATTTAATTTATGTCTTTACATGAAAATATCTGGTTTCAAATGAATCTCCTTTTGTTCAACACAGAGGAAATCATGCGTGCTCAGTGAACACATCATCAAATCAAATCAATTTATTTATATAGCACTTTTCACAGGATAAATACCACAAAGTGCTTCACAGTAATATAAAACAGAAATGCATAAAATAAATTAATAATCAAACACACAGCACAAGTCTGTGCTGTGTGTTTATTTGTGCTGTGCTGTGTCATTTATTTAGCCAATCTAAATAAATGAGTCTTAAGCTGATTTTTAAAAGAATAAATACAATCAAGGCAACGTAATGATGGAGGGAGAGCATCCCACAACCTGGGGGCCACCGCTCTAAAAGATCTATCACCTCTGGTCTTAAAACGAGTTTGTGGGACTCCCAACAGCCTTTGATTAGATGATCTCAGGCTGCGAGATCATCATCGCTATCATCTGAGTTATCATAACAAATGTTTCCAGATTAACAAGAAAACTATTTCCTCTCTATTTTAATCTTATTTAATCAATTTTTATTATTATTTTTACCGTCATCGAGTCTTTCGGGCTGAAAGATATTGTCGGACTTGGGTTTGATTCAAAAGTTTTGCTTGCGTCAGTCTTTGCTGGCTGACTCACAACCACAGCCAAAGATCTGAAGTCGCTGTGATTTAAAGTGGCTGTGATTAACCGTAGCTGTGGTTACTATTAGAGCGCATTTAAAATCCTTTTCTCTTAGCAAACTATTTCAACTTGTGGAGTTCAGGTGTTACAATATTAATTGTGGCTCCTGAACCATGAGTGCAGCTCACTACACATGCACGTTAGTGTTTCTTTCACTGGCCCCAACCTTGGTTTATACACAGACAACAGACTTCAAATAAGATAACTCATTTTTCATTGGCACATTATAAACCAATTGACGTATCTTTTATAACTGTGAGGTCTCTCTTAATAAATTCATGGCTACAAGGTTGTAGGATTAGGTGTCTTTAAGGCTACGTTCACACTGCAGGTGAAAGCGCATCAAATCCGACTTTTTTGACCCTATGCGACCCATATCCGATCATGCTATGACAGTGTGAACGGCGCAAATCCGATATTTTCAAATCCGATCTGGGTCACTTTCGTATGTGGTACTGAATCCGATACATATCCGATGTTTTAGAAAGCGACTGCTGTGTGAACGGTCAGGTCGCATTAAATCCGCCTTTTACGTCACCGACACAAGACTGAAGCCAATTATCAGTGCCAGAGAAGACATCGCGAACGCTTCCTGGCCATCCAGTGTAGATGTCAGTGAAACTGTTGGGAAGACAACGTTGGAGAAACGTGAACATTTTATTTGTACTGTATAATCTGCAGATTCTGACAGAAATCTGCAACCATCCTTTGAAGCACCGCTCCTCTCTTAAACAGCAATAAGGATCATTATTAGGTTATCTACATTATTATGTAAATAACAAAATAACTTAAAGCAAAAATTGGGAAACGTGAAGTCCGAAGTCTTTATATTAACGGCCATCTGTCAAACAATATTGTTTGCTCTGGGTCTAAACACACCGCGTTGTGTGTGACGTCTTCTTTTGCGCATGCGGCCGCTTTGAGCGTTCACACTAGAGCGCGTTTGCTTTCGCATTTTATTTGTAGTGTGAACACGCAGACAAAAAATCGGATTTGATCAAAAAATCGGAATTGAGCATTAAGACCTGCAGTGTGAACGTAGCCTTAGTTTGTGACTATTACCCACATGTTCCCAGACCATATCACAACCATAACGTGCTAACGTGCACAAAATTCAACGATTGAGAGCTTATTAGGTGCCTGTTTTTTTTTTTCTGAGAATGAAAACAGCCCGTCAGCTCACATTGGTTCTTATCTGTATATATCTGGTCAGAGGCTTGGATTTTATGAAGGAAGAGCTTTACAGTGAAGCAATTGCTCACACGGTAACGCTGATGTTTATCAGGCTCTGTGTTTGAAATGAGTATGACAGAAGCAACCTAATGGCTTCGGGGGGGAAATGTATTGTTATGCTTGCATTTTATTTAGGAAAAACATGTACTGAGGCTTTTTTTAACAGATTTGTCAGGAACGAAGCTTTTCCTCTTTACACTGCAGTCACACCTGAGATCGTCCTTTAACTGATCTGGTTTCTTTCCAGCACAGAAAAAAACGTATTTTTGTCAAACATGTTCAAGTTACAATTACAACAGATGTGAGCAAGCAAATCCTTCACAGCATAAGCATGCCCATGTTGACCCTGTGCTTGCATGAACTGTTAGAGAGGGGCATCGTTTAACCCGTCCTGCCAGCTGGTGTCATTTTCTCCCTCTCTCTTGAGCTAACGTTGCGTAGTTTTATGTGAGTGTAGGTTTCATTCGACATATTAAATGGTGATTAGACACTCCACTTTAGAGCTCAACTGACATTGGATTTTTTCAGACCAATAACAATTTTCTGATATGCTTTCTTGTAGACACGTGAAATATAAGCAGATTTCCCCTAACATTTGTTATGTGTAATTATTTACTAGAATAATACAACAATTCATTTTAAAATTAATTTTGTTTTATTGTCACTAATACATGGTTGAAGAGTATTTCTCCTGTCTTACTTTAACTTTTTAGTTTTTTTGCTTATTGGTCAATATAAATGCCGATACTATGGTGGCCCTGAGAGGCCAAATGCACTGCAACTTAAGAAAACACCACATAGGAAAACAAAAAACAAAAATGGAAACAGGAAAAGTAAAACAGAAATAGAAAAAAAGAAAACAGAAATAGAAAAAATGAAAACAGAAATAGGAAAAAAGATTTCCAAAAGCGCAAGGGAAGTGTTTCTGGGGAGAAAATAACCCGACGGACCAGTTGCAGGAACCAAAATGTGCTAAGAGTTGCGCTGGGAGACACAGAAGTGGAGGATCTATCGGTTTTGTGAGGAAAGAAAAGATGAGAGGTAAGTGTGTTAGCCTAACTATTAGCCTAAAAATCCGTCATCAGTATTATATGAATCATCAGATTAAAAAATACTTACCTAGCATGTTTTGGTTCCTGCAACTGGTCCGTCAGGTTATTGTCTCCCCAGAAACACTTCCCTTGTGCTTTTGGAAATCTCTTTTTTCCTATTTCCGTTGTGTTTTGTGTGCTTTTGCAGCGTTTTTCTTAATGCTGGTGTTTTCTTAAGTTGCAGTCCGTTTGGACTCTCAGGGCCACTGTACGATACGGACATATCAGCAAATGTCTAATATTAGACTGATATATTGGTATATTGGCTCTACTTAATTTCTTGCATTTTGATGAACTTTTATTAATTTACAGTGAACTGTTAGTACGTAGATTTTGACATTATTTTATAGTGGAAATGTATTAAAAAAATCATCACTTTTCTATTATTATTAATTATTCTTTATTATTGTCAGATTTTCTCATTTCTGTCTGATATCACTGTTGTGATCTCAGGAGGATTTCAGTAGCTCACGTGTGTTTCCAGAAAATGTTATGATCACATTCAAAAGAATTTTCAAAAACATGTCACAGGTCCGTGTTTCTCTGTTGTAGTGATCAATGTTAGGAATTACATAAAGCTCCGCTGTATGCCCGAGGCTGACTTATTAGCTTGATTCGCTAGCACAGCAAAACCTTAACCACTTAAAACATGATCCATTTTGAGATTTCTGAGAAGAGAAAGCATCCTACTATTGAACCTCTTCTTATTTTTTCTCTCCTTAATGGTTATCAGCCATTATACCAGAGGAGATGCTCTAAAGCTAACTGAGCTCATAAATCTCCCGCACGCCCTGTGACATCTACACTCGTGCTATCTTAGCATCACTCCTGCTCCTGACTCCTGTTTCTCGCTCTCACTGTAATGTGTGCCGTATAAATATCTACAGATATCTTTCAAAGGTGAAGCATCATTTTAAAAGTTCCAGCATGCTGACCTATTGGTGAAATTGCCCACATATACTGTCTGTGTTGCATTTTTTTTTTACTTTTTTTCAAATTAGCTGAGCTACTCCACAGTCTACCCTCTAGCAGTTCCAGAGGTACCCCAGGGGGTACATGTACCCTCTGGTTGGGACTTTCTGAGCCAGAGGTGAAGTGTGGGAAATGTGAGCAGTAATGTAAAGCGCACATGGACCAGTGAACACAGAAATCCCGTAGCAAAACTATCAGTGCTAAAAACACACAAGTGACTAAACGCTGAGCTGAAAGGAGGATGTTAATGTCTAAAACAGATAATGTACAGCTGACAGTTTAATTTAAAATGAAACTTGTTTGTGAATCACGCGTATGGAGACACTCTTTGGAAAAATGGATTTCACACTCCTCACTCACTGTGCTACTATTCCTGAAGCATTCGGAGACTGTGAAAAGCTATTAAAGCATGATGTATTTTTGATTTTATCAACACTGTCCCAATGCAGATCAAGGGGGGGGGGGGGGGGGGGGGGGGGGGGGGGGTGTAAATCCTGATGTTTTATTCAAGTAAGATGGAAAACAAGTCCAAGAAATGTGATAGATGCCCCCTGCAACGAGGAGCTAATTGCCTGCATGGGGAAAGCATTTGATAAATGGCTCTTTAGTGAGAAGGATGTTGTTCAAATTGAAATTTGTATCCATATTATAAATAATTATACAACATACAAGTGATGACCAGAAAGGGAATTAGACTTAAAAGCCGAGTTGGTTTTGATTAATTTTTAAATTAGAGAATTAGTCATTTGTTATTAAAGCTCAGCTAAACAAACAAAAGCCTGCACAGGACCCGCCGCTGTTTCTGTCATTTCTTATTCATCTTTATCTTCTTCCTCCTTTTTATTTCTCTGAAATCCAGCCACCCAGAGTCATATAATAAAGAGTTTTGAAAATAAAGAGTATTAACTGTGGACAGTCTCTTAATTCTTTTCATGTATGCACATCAAGCACCCCGGCATCACCATTCGGTTGGAGTTAAACTATTGAACCATGTGCCTAGTTTTCAAAAACGAGGTACTGTTGGACTCCTTGGATCAAGCAGAGTTCAAAGCATTTCCATCACATTTTATCTCATGAAAAAAGAAAAAAAAATCATAATTTTTCTTCCCAATCTTTAGAAAAACCAGCACAGAGATCTTCAGAGCAAGCCTCATAAATGTCTCATTAAAGTTATCAAATCGATTTTTGAGCCACACACAGCCAATCACAATCACAGTGAAAAGTGGCAGACATGAAATGAGGTCACAATCAAAGCCGTTCTGCAGTTTAGCAAAAGCAAACTTTGTATTGCTAGATCAAAAAAACAAAAAACGTCACTACTTGGAGGGTGCTGCAATAACTGGAAAGGTGTTAATTAGCTGGAAGTAATTCTTGTATCTGGTCAAATTGATTGATGTGACCTCCCCTTTGAATCAAAAAGGCCACAATTTTTTAACAACTGATCTTTAAGTCTCACAAAAACTATCAGACGGATTTTAGATTTTCAAAGCCATTTATCTGTTACAGCCAATCAATGACAACAGATGAGCCTCCAAACAGAATATGAGATTTGATGTTTTAACCCTAAACGCAGTGTCTGTAGGCACTTCTGCATAATCTGACCACTGCTCAGGTCATTGCAATAAGCAAGAACACACAGAAGATTTCCTATCAGAGCTTCCAGCCACGGCTTCGGTCTGATGCAATCTACAAGTTCAACTTGTGTGGAAAAAACATTGTTTTAATGAAAGTCAGTGGAACATTTTAATGTTTGTCAAACTTGACTGGTACTCTGCACACAATTCATTTAATTCAACTAGTAGTTAAAACAGCTCAAAATAGTTCAGACATGTTCCAACATGGCTGACCAGTAGCACAAGAAGAATTTTAGTTCAACTGCTGGGCTTCCTTATCATGGCTTACAGATACACACTCTCTAGCCTCTTTATTAGGTATGCCTGTTTGACTGCTTATTAATACAAAGATCTAATCAGCCAATAACATGAGAGCACATCAGTGGATTTAAGATGACCTGCTGAAGTTCAAACTGAGCATCAGAAGCGTTTACAGACAATGGTCTGAAAAACAAAATTTCCAGTGAGCCGCAGTTTCTGGCTGAAAATGTCTTGTTGATATCAGAGCTCAGAGGAGAATAGATAGAATGCGGTGAGGCTTGTAAGCTCTTCTGCATTCCCTGCTGTATGCAGAAGAGCTTCTAAACAACAAACTTTGAAGCAGATGGGCTTCAGCTGCAGAGGACCACAGCAGATGCCAATCGTTTCAGCTAAGAACAGGAAACTAAGAGTATAGTTCACACAGGCTCACCAAACAACAGAAGACTGGGAAAACACTGCAACATCTGACTGGTATGGTCAGATGTTGGCAGAAACAGCATAAAAGCATGGATCCATCCTACCTTGTGTTAATGTTCAGGTTGGTAGAGGTATAATGGTGTGGGCCACATTTTCATGGCAGACTTTAAGTCCCGTAGTACCAGCTGACCATCTTTTAAATGCCACAGCCTACTACAGTATTGTTGCTGATCTTGTCGTTATGCATAGTATCTCCTGATGGCTGCTCCCAGCAGGATTTCACAGCATATCACAAAACTCAAATCATATCAACCTGGTTTCTTCAGCATTACGGTGACTTCACTGTACTCAGATGGCCTCCACAGTCACAGATCTCAAGCCAACAGAGCACCTTTGGGATGTGGTGGAACAGGAGATTTGCATCGTGAATGTGCAGCTGACAAATCTGCAGTGTGATGCTGTCATGTTAGTATGGACCAAAATCCACCACCTGTGGTGTGAAGATTTAAAGCAACCCTGGTATTAGTAAGATGTATCTAAAGAAGGGGCTGGTGAGTGATAAAAATCTATCATAATTTACAGTGTTAAGCTACAGAATGATCCCTCTGGGACCTTTAAACATCCCAAATCATCTTCTATAATTTGCATTGAACAGTTAAACATGACTTTTATTAATTATGCATCAATTAAATATTTAAACACGACTAGATAAATAACTAAGAAATAGCTGATAAATTAGAAATATGTTGGAGCGTTTGGAAATCTGATTGGCTGGATGCTGGCTCTGATGGTATCAACGGTTTCAGAGCTGGCTGCGCTTCCCGTTTCTCTGCAGTAGTTTCGCACTTGTTCGAACGGATTAATAGGCAATAAAAATGCAGCGAAGATTTAATTAGTTTTCTTGTTTTCTCGCTGAAGCAACAGTTTGGATGTGATTTGATCTGCCTCTGATATGTGTGAGCACAATGGGAAAGCCACCAAATAAAGACAGCTGATGAAAAGAGTGTGTTATTGACAAAAACTGCAACAGGCACACAAAGAGCTATTTGTTATTAGACTTAAAACTAAGCACCCAGCTGCATTGAGTGTATAACAACACATAAGTCATGTACTCCGCAGTATATCTCCTCTAATCTTGGTCAGATCCATCATATTTCTGTCTCAACCTACTTCCCGTCTTCATTTTCAGCCGAGGGGTCGAGGGGTGATGGATGTCTCCTCCACACTCTCCTGTCCTCCTTCCCCTTGGGCTTGCTCTTCACACACTTCCCCCCTCCCACTCTATTCTTTCGTCTCTCCGTCTCTTTGTCCCCTCTTTCTCTCCTTTCTTTCTCCTCGGTAACTGGTAAAAATAGAGCTTCATAAATCATGCATCGTCTTTCACAGCAGTGCGTAAAAAAAAAAGAGAGGAAAAGAAATAAATGGGGGGGGGGGGGGGGGATGTTGAGGATGAGATGTGGAGACGGAGGTGGATGACATCAAACTCCAGGAGAAGGGTGGGAAGTTGACAGGGGAATAGATTGGAGCTGCAGGGCTCTTGGCTGCCCTCTCCGTCTCTCTGAACATTGGCTGATTCACGCTGGAGTTGGAGGAAATGAATGTTAACATGCCAAGGAGTGGGCTGGCGGACGATGAGTGGTCATCTCGCCAGCAGAGTTACATGTTTCAAGCTCGCAGAGCGGAGAAGAGATGTCTCTCTCGCACCTTGAGGACTCTCTTACTCAGATAGGGTCGATCCGTCTGTCGCCCTTAGTAACAGGGGTCTGCACTCTGACTGGCGGGAAGGTTAAGTGTGAGATCGCTACGACAACTGCACCACATGTAGAATCACATGAAACCCCAAAACAAGGCACGGTAGATCCATTAGGCTGTTGTACAAAATATTGTATCACGAGAATATTACTTAAGGGTTCCTCTTAGTGAAAAAATCACCACGGCTGTGATTTTTTTAAAAAGATTAGAAATCAAAGTTATTTGATAACGCAGCTGCAGCGAGTTTTATTTGATCATGTTAAAAACATGGCTGTAAGCTGCCATAACCCCCCACCATTATAAGATGATGAAATGTTTGGGAGAACCCCAGTAAGAGTGCAGAGTCCATGCTCCAAGTTTGGTGCCAGCAGATGAAAAACTTCCTGTTAGGCCATCTGGTGTTGATTTCAACTGGCTGTAACAGACACATGCTGTATAAACATCTAAAATCAATCTGATAACTTTGGTGAGAATTGGTCTGAGGATTCATCTGCGCTATTTTAGGCAAAATGATTACTGCACTGCCAAATAATCGCCACATAATGTAAATATTTCCTCTGTAAATGAAGCGCCCAAATCCATGACCCACAGATCAAAGCATTACTGTGATATGAACTCACTTCCTGTTTGGTATCCCTGCAAATGATTTTGATAGGCTGTGGTGGACAATCAATCTATCCCCAACAAGTCACCATTTAATTCAGGTTACATTTTTGACAGCTCTGCCAACAGTTTTAGTTTCCATGACGAATAAACATTTCTGAAAATTCAAATTTTTCCATCTGTTTCATTTATAGTGAAAACTGGGCTTCAAAGGTACATCATATCTGAAAATCCATCCAAACAATCATGTTGCCGTTTACATCCACGCTTTATGTCCACGATTTACTTTCAACTTTTTAAATTGCTGTCACCTCGTCATCATGTGATCTTGTGGCAAAATTTGTAATTAAAGAAATAGTGCATGCATTTGTTTTTGTTTTGTGGGGTGACAATAAAAAAGTTAGTGTAATGACCACAAAACGGTCATCTTTAACTACCTTGAAGAAATTCCATCAAGATTTTAAAAAGAACCGCACAGCTGGTTAGGCAACATGAAACCAGTCCCTGCAGCCACAGCTGTCTCTGGGTGTCACCATGTTTGTCACCTGCCTGCAATTCTGTATATTCTTCTCATTTAAAAAAACTTTTTTACTGCTTCTCGCTTTTTCTCTTATCATTCTTCTTATAGCTGATGTTCTACATGTTACCAAACAGGATAAACTATAAAGCTGCTTGTTGGTTGTTGGGAGGGAGCTTTTTCACCATAGGGCTCATTTTCATGTTCAAGAAACCAGTTTGGGATTGTTTGAGTTTTGTGATATGGTGCATAGGCCCATCAGAAGATGGGTACACTGACGTCATAAAAGGATGGACGAGGTCAGCAACAATAATCAGGAAGAATGTGGTATTTTAATGGTGCTTAACTGATACTAAGGCAGCCAAAGTATGCCAAGAAAATATCGCCTGCGCTATTAAACCACCAGGCGAAGGCTGAACCGCTGATACAAGGCAGGATAGATCCATGCTTTTATGTTTCATGCCAAAGTTTGACCCTACCACCCGGATGTAGCAACAGAAATCGAGACTCATCAGACTTTTATTGCCCAATTTTGATGAGTCTGTGTGAATGGTAGCCTCAGTTTCCTGTTCTTAGTTGACACCCAGTTTGGTCTTCTTCTCATTCAAGGTTCAGTGTTTTGTGTGTTCAGAGATGCTCTTCTGCACACCTTGGTAGTATGTAGAAGAGCCTACAAACAAGGTGGTAACTCAGCTACTGTTCCTCTCAGCTTGAAGCAATCTGGCCATTCTCCTCTGACTTCTGCATGAAAAACTTTCACCCAGAGATCTGCTGCTCAGCGAATGTTTTCTCTGTTTCAGATCTTTCGCTGTAAGCCCTAGAGATGGTAGTGCAAGAAAAAACCCAGTGGATCAGCTGTTTATGGCACCAACAACCATGCTATGCTTAAAGTCAGTTAATTTTAAGCTCAGCAGGTCGTCTATACAGGTGAAAAAACCCTGACACCACTGTAGTTAGTGGTCCTTCATTCAGGTGTTTAACTCTGGGTGAGGCTCTTTAGTGTGACACAATTAGCCCTGAGAGAGACAATAGCTCTGTCCCTTCTGTGACACTAAGAAAGGAGCGAGATGACGTTCACATCCTCTGTCTCTCACACACACACACTTTTTCACCGAGTCAGTGAATACACTGTCACAGCAGCTCCGTTCTGCCTCATATACAGGACACAGACTCATAAACACAATGTAACGTCATGATGATTTGAATTGGAGTCTTAAGTACCACAGACAAGAATTTAAAAAAAAAATCCATCTCAAACACACACACAGAAGAAAGTGAGCTTTCCCCCACAAGTCAGTGATTCATAGATGCAGCCACACCCTCACACTGCAGAGTAAGTGAGGTCAACCTGTGCGTTAATAAATGATGGGTTCAGAGTGAAAACCTGGTCACTGTGGGGATTCAGGGTGTGAGAGTGAAAAGTTCAGCAGATATCCAGGAGAAAAAGCACATCCAGCTCTGTAACCCCAGCAGAAAGGGCCTTTCATATTTCATAAGCAGTTCTGTCTGACTTCGCATGTGGGCTAAGAACCAACTTGATGGTTTTATTGCAGTTAACGCTACACATAACGGGTCACCGCTGCTGAGAAGTGAGAGACAAGTTTCAGAGAGACGTGCTGGGAGCATCTGTCTGATACGTGCTAGTCTTCATCCCTCTCTTGCCTGCTTGTTGCTTCTCCTTTTAATGCAGTTCCACCCAAAGTGCATTTTTGCTTTGGATGTGGAGAAGTAATGTGTTGCAGCCTGCTGTCTTAGGCAGAAGAAACGTCTCAGCCTGTCTTCTTCAGCACCGAACGCTGAAAAAGGATGTGACTCAGCGGGTCTAATGTGGTTACAAGCATACATACTATCAGTGTGATACTACAGCGGGAGGTGTCACCAAATCTCTGCTCGCACGATTAGAGATTTAGTGAAATCAAAGGTGAAAAAAATATGTAGACTCTCACATTACTGCTATAGGTATACCAAGAGTTCAGGTAAAATTAAAACACTATAGAATAATATAAATGAATCATTTGCAGTCTTTTAATGTGCGCAGAAGGAAAGTGGGTCGGCTCAGTGAGAGGACTGCAGTGATTATGCGCTATAGGCCAGAAAACAAGCAAATAAACAACATTCAGAGAAATTTATTCAAATCATCTCGAAACTGAAAATCCAGATAAACAAGGTTATCAAGTGTTTTCGTCTCATGGCCACAACTGAGGTGATATTTGTAGCTGTGTTCTCTTCCAACCTGCTGAGATCAAAATGAGATGATTGCTGCCTTGATTAGCAACATCTCATCTCGTAGTGTTCAAAGCAGCAACTAGGGCTGCTCGATTATGGCAAAAATGATAATCACGATTATTTTCACTGAAATTGAAATCTCGATTATTTGACGATATTTATTTAACAATAACAATGTATTGAATAATGACTTTAAAGATTGTCAAAAAAGAATATAAAATAGTGTGCAAATACTGATAACAGTGCAAATGTTCGCAATATAAAAAATAAATGAAAAATGTAAACATCTATGTTTAGTGAACTTTGCAGTGTTGCTCTGTGGTGCAGCTACGACACTGTAGCAAAGTTTACACTCTATGTCTACTTGATCCACGTCAGACTCCGCGAACCCATAATGTTTCCACACCACTGAAGTTTTTTTTACCTCGTTTGGTACCGGGCCGCGAGAGTTGAGGCTCAGGTGTGAAATGTATAGTTTTCAGGGTTTTTATCGGTTTTCAGCGTTATTTTGTTATCGTTTTTATCGTTAACTCAGTTTTCCTCGGTATTTTCACATGTGTTATGAATAAATCTCATTTTTTTCGGTACCGGTACTAGTATTATTTTGTTGTATTTATCCGTGACACCTTAAAGGCCGGTCCATGAAAATATTGTCGGGCATAAACCGGTCCGTGGCGCAAAAAAGGCTGGGGACCGCTGCTCTTAATTGTTGTGTGCGCTCGATTTGCCACACGGAGCAGTGCGAGAGTAAAGCAGGAGGGAGGGGCTAATAATCGGCTCAGTCATTTTTAATGATCGTTGAAAGCCCAGATCGTAATCGTGATTAAAATTCGATTAATTGAGCAGCCCTAGCAGCAAGTATTGTAAGCTGCTGGGACCTTTCTGGTAGGGTTTCAGATGAAAGACCAGACTTCTAGCAGGTTGTAACTTCAACAACAGAGCCCCCATACTGCAGACCTTTAACATTTAAATAGGCAGCAGCATGCGGGGCTGGAAAGCTAAACCAACAAGCGAAAAAAAAAATAAAAGGCCCTGTGCGTGGTTTTTATCAGGCCTGCAGCAAATTTCATATTCGAGTGATGACTCGAAGAAAGTTTTATTGGGAATACAAACAAATGCAGACGGAGAAAGTAACATTGCATTTGCAGAGGGATGATAAATACCAAGCTCAAATCACATTTGATGACCATAAAGCAGGTCCAAGTTGTGACATCGCTCTGGATTTATTCCTCTTCAGTTTAAAAGCACATCTTACAGTGTGTATGTGTGTTAGTGTACGGGACTCACCAGGGTGTTCAGGTGGCTGCGGGTATTCACGGCGTGTTTGAGAGCCAGTTTAATCATTGTGGGCAGTCTAAGAACAACAGCCTCCATATCCTGCTCTCCCCTCATGGCACCAGCCAACTTCCCCAGTCCATCTATATAGCTCCTCCAATGAGGCTGCACTTCTGCAGCTCCCCCCAGGCAGTTGTGCATCACTGCTTGACAGAAGCCTCTGCAGGCCGGCGGCCCCAGCATGCCCTGGCAGTGCGGGCAGTACCACAGCCTCAGCAGGGACCGGCTGCACTCTCGGCCGGGCCGCAGATGGTCTGTGGTGTTGACGACCTCGATGCCCAGGTTCAGCGCCTGCAGGAAGACTCGTGTGGCCAGGAGGGAGCGAGAGAGTCGAGTCATCATCAGTTTAGGATAAGGACCAAATGCTCCCGAGTCCTTCCAAGCTCCTCTTACACACTCCTCGGACACTGAGGTGCCACTGCCTCCCAGCAGGCGGCGGTACGTGAGCGGAAAGAGGCGGCCGTATAGCACCGCCACCATGTGGTCAACTGTGGAGTCCGAGCCAAGGATGTAAAGCGACATGTCCAGGAACAGCTGCCCCACAGAGCTCTGGGCACCGCTCGCAAGAGTTGGGAACTCTGACTTCAGCATCGTCAGGGTGGAGTTACGTCCGTGGCGCAGCACCAGGTCAAAGGCCTCTGCAAGAAAGAGTGAGACAGGGTGACAGTCAGGCCATCTTCTGAAAGCTCAAAAATTTCATTCAGTCACGCCTTAATAATCACTACAATTACCTCAAAGTTCTCAGCAAACAGGCATCAGCTTAACTCAAAAACATGAAACACGCAAACAGAAGCTTTCCCCCAAACAAAGATCCTATCCTTAACGATCAAAGCCAGGGAAAACTTCCCACGCGCAGCCTCGCGTTCCCTTTTTCCCACTTTTTCTCCATTTGTTGTTTTCCTCTAATGTGCTCACACACACTCTGAGGAAAAGCACGAACACATGCGTGTTATTACAGTAACGGGTGATGGCTTCAAACGAGCTTCTCCAATAGATAAACAGTGAGATTCTGGCTTTGACCTTTCCACAGTACAAAGCAACGGTCTGTAAAAAGCTCACAGCATCGTAAAAAGACACCAGTAACATCAATATATTAGTCAAGTGTGAGAGGCATGGCCGTAAGGATGTCTGTGAGGAGAAAAGCATTCAAAACCTGCAGGAGGGAGTGGAGCAGGGGCCACTGTGAGAAGAGAAAATAATCAGTGGCGTTTCAAGGCACAAAGTGAAGTCTTATCAACAAGGTGGCACAAGAAGCGGGAGCTCCATCATCGACCCAGTTGCAAAATGAGTGAGGACCCGACAACAGAGGGGATTTAAAGCTCCATTACTGAACTTAGCAGGGGAGCCGGGACTCAGTGAAATGAAGCTTTGGACGGGAGAATAGCGTGAGATCCCGAAATCCCATTTATACCACGGCTAGTCCACTATATCACTTTGTTGGGAGTGACTGCCGCAAATGCTTTGTGAGGAGCAGAGGAAAAACAGTGGTTTAGGGAACATTAGAGGAAGTTATTGGTTTATGTGCTACAACAAATAGCCATTTCATCTTTGTTATTCGTTTTTCCCTGCTTGGATAGTTTAATTTGTTTTTCTTCATGCCTCTCTGAGGTCAGTGAAGCCTATGCGGAGCTTTGGCGTTGAGAAACAATTTAACTCCTCTGTTTTTAGGACATAATGTGACTTTCTGTGTATGCGTAAACAAATCCACATGAGGATATAAATACATATATATGAGATGTTTCACTATGATTGAAATGAATTCTGTAAACTAAGTAAACTCTCACAGAGGAATAAACACATTCGTTCCTCAAATTAAACATTCACAGTGTTTTTGTTCATCTGAGGTTATATTTACCTCGTTTTAAGATTTTTATTATCATCCGATATGTAAAACCTTAGAAACGAGTGCAATTTCTTCTTCCCATGTTTAGTAGGACTCGAAACACAGCAGCTAATGCATAAATGCAAGCAGGCCCGAAGTGATCCAGCTTTGCTATTTGTGGTGTGAAGTGAGGTGAAAACACACTGATATGAGCTGCAAATGTTTCAATTTGAGGCTCAGCGATTTCAATTTATTAATTTACAGAAACTTATTTTGAAGAAAAAAACAAGAAGAAATTGATTCTCTGTCAAAGTCTCAGATCAAAGGATAAACAAATATAGCACAACCAGATTGTGGTTTACTTGCTAGCACGAATGAATGTCTGCAGCGCACTTATTTGCCCTTTTATGGCAACCAAACTGCACACTAGCAGGCAGATCAGAGCATATTATTATTAATAATTTGACACTAAATCCACCTTTTTGTGTTGTTGAATTGCTGCTGAATCATTTTAATCTTTCTGGTCCCGGTTTATCGTGTTCATTGCAGCACAAGGTATTTGCCTTTGTACGGGGAAAATTAAGCTCAGCTCTGGAAATAACAGGAAATATTAGAACATTTTTTGATGTTGCATAGCTTCACTGCCATGTTTCAAGGTTGTAAGCCTGAGTTTAAAAGTTGGTTTTCAACTTTAAAATGCTGAAAGTGTTGAAATATGCTGCCTTAACTGGCTAAAGAGAATCCTGTGAAGTAACGACCCTGTAAGTAGCCAGCTTTAGTTAATAAAATACTGAACCTGTTTAAGCAAACTTTATCATAGGCTGGAGTAAACTGCAGCTTTAGGGTCCAATGTGTATGTAAGCAGCCGCTCAGCAGAACAGTCGCTGGCTGCCTAAAGGTTAAGAAAAGCATTGGAGGATGTTCAGGAGCAGCGCACATCTGTTTGGTTTTTCACTCTACGGCTGTCCTGCTGTGTCTGTGAAGCACTTCCCTCTGTGATCAGTGAAGAGGCAGATGTACAGATTGCCAGCTGAGACAAGGAGACAGACTGAAAGGAGGGAAAACAAACCCACACACACACACACACACACGGTTACACACAGAACTCGCAGATGAGCACAGAAAGTTTTCAACAAGCAGATATTTGGTTATCGATTGAAAAGTGGAGGCAGTGAGAAAATGTATCCAGCTCACAAAGCGGTTTCTAAAAAAAATCCACCCACATCAAACCCTGAAATTCAGCCGCTACCTGTAGCATCTCTCACGCCGTAAAGAGGAGAGCCACTTTGCGATGGTAAAGAGAAATACTAGAGGGCTCTTCATAAATGCAATTCAATGGCTCTGAGTAGCCGGGGTCATAGCATGAACCATTGCGAGCCCATTTCCTGCAAATGCTCCTCACGTTCTTTCAGCGGTGAAAGCCTGGACGGGATCAGGTATCCTTTAATGGAGGGGAATGGGGCCGTATGTCGGGGACCTGTGACACGCCGGATACAAGTGTACGAGGTCAAGAGCACGCATTACAAGAGCAGGAGCCCAGAGCAGCATATTAGGTCACGCTTAAAATTAGCAGTAACATTCATTTTGTGAGCGTCAGGGATGGAGGCAGAAGGCTGCTGGAAAGCTGTTTCTCCTGAGACTGAAGGCCTTTTACTGACAGACCACCTGTTTACTCCAAGGCATCTGGGCATCTCATCTTTCTCAGGCCTTGAAATGCTCATGTCGGATTGACTAAATGCGGTCCAGTAAACCTCTACTATGCGAATTTCTCATAATATCTGGTTTCTGTGCATTTCAAGCCATTAATCCCAAATTAAGCAGCGATCAAGTATCACACATTTCATGTTATTAGTAAAATAAGTCTGATAAATCTGCGGCACAATGAGGTAAATTCTTTCTGACATCTAAAGCCTTTAAGTGACTGCAGCTCTGACATAAAACAGGCGCTCCCGTAATCTATGAAGGGCCTGTCAAATAAGCATATTTGATGTTCAGGAGCCCATCAGTCTCCACGTTACGTATAAGTACATAAATCTGCGGCTCATAACGTACCAGGCTTGGCTGACCGTTGCCTGTGGTTGACACGCTGCGAAGGCAAAGACATGCACCGTGCTGCCTCATCAATCAGCGGCCCATACACCCATTATCCCCTGAGAGGAAAACATCAATAAATTACCCAGCCAATGAGACTAATCCATTTGGCTGATGGAGTTTTACCTCTAGCTGCCATGGAGACGGATGGAGGAGTCGCTGCCACCTGGTCCCGTTAACAAAGCCGTACCTGTCCGGGACGCAGACAGAGGACTGGCGGGGGTGCCACGGTGACACTTTTGATGTAAGGTGATTGGGCTTCTAAAGGGGGCCGGTGATGATCCAACTGTCTTATCATGTGTCTGTGGGTGCACCAAGCACGTGCGCAGGCTGACTCTAACAGACACCTCCCAGCAGCGTCGACGTTCAGTCGTGATTTTATGAGCTACAACAAAGCAGCATCTGTTCACTGACTGTAAACAGTGCGCTGCATTTTCCAGGCACGTTTCACTCAGAGCACTCTGCACTCAGGTAACCTGAGACCTGCTCCACCTGACAGCCCTTTTTTCCCCCTTGCGGGATTGTTGTACGTTTGCATCTGCTCGGGGCTTTACGGGACGGCGGCAGAGAGGCAGAGCGGGGCGGGGCCGGCTGATTCCAGGAACAAAGCAGGCAGGATGCTGGTAAGGCCTTGATAACATCACCAGCAGACCATGAGGGCCAATGGACAGCGGGGTAGAAATGAGAGGTGTATTAGGTTACTCCATCTGTTAGGGAGCACCTCATCGAACACACAAACACACACACGCACGTGCCCACACGCAGCCGCGCACAATGCAATCAGAGCACTCAGCAGCAGCCAGGTGGTGACAGCGAGGGCGAACATTTGGCGGACCATAGTGGGATGGCAAGGTGTAAGTCAGGTGTAAGGACACTCATACACACACACGCTAACAAATTTTTCTTTGTGTTCATTTAACTGCTGCCCTGTGAGCGTCCAGCTAATGTTTCCTCCCAGCTAGGCAGTAAAATAAACAAAATTCATACACTGCTTTTATTACTCGTAGTCTGTTTCTAATAAGAAAACAACTCGAGAGGTTTGTTTTGGGGGGTTTTTTTCTCCAAAAACTCATACAGTCCACTCGGATCCACTGAAAAAAATATACAGCACTTTTACTTCTGTGTATATTTTTTGAAAATGTGGTTTATTATTTCAGGATAATCTTCAAGTCGTTATCTGTTCTACATTAATTGAAGGTTAAAATCTAGGTAGCAGTCCCAAGCTGCGCTGGATAAAAACACACAAACAGAACTTTACTTCTAAAGTTCTGAGACAGTTAAAAGATATTTTTCATAATTTGATGCATTAATGAAAAAATAGTTCTCAAATATTTCTATTTCAGTAAAAAAAATTGGCAAAATTTGTCATCTCTCATTTCTTTTTTGTTATTTATTTGAGGAGCCTGAGCTTCAGCCAGCAATAGTTCTCCAGGGTTTCTGACGCTCTTTCCAAGTTTTTCTTTGGATGTTGGCTCCTTTTTGACTGACTGATAGTGTTCTAGGATTACACTTATTGCATTGTCAGTGAGTTTGGGATCATTACCATGCTAAAAAATGAAGCCGTTGCCAATCTGATGCTTTCCAGATTTTATAACATGGTCGATCAAAATCTGGTCGATCACTTTTCTGTGTTCATAATTCTATCAGTTTTGACAAGATCAGTGCAGAAGTGCAGCCCAAACCATGACAGAGCCTCTGCTGTGTTTTACAGACCTCTCTTCTGACTTCCTCCATTCATACTGACGACTATTTCAAAATTAAAATTACGCATGTGGTTCTGTGGGCCAGGCAGGTTAGGACACACAGAACAGGATTTGAACTAAACAGCAGCTTTACTGCTGAACTCAAGCAAAATACAAAATACACGAAAACTCAGACAGGGCGAAAGAAAGCTAGGAGAGCTCAGGCTGTGTTGAAGAATAAAGGTGGTCATACCAAATATTGACTTCCAAGCTTCTGCTGCTGCTGTCACAGTCGGGGCGCACTGCATAGCTCATCTTTGTGTGCCGTCCTTCTGCTGCAATGTAACACTGGGTATGAGCCACTAGAGAAAACAGGTCCATGTGCCTCTCGGCCTCTCACAGGGTGGCTGGTTTGAAAAGCTGAAGGTGACATTGTATGAATAGATGAAATGAAGTTTTCCACCATACAGCAGGGCCAACTCTGTTTGGGCCTAACATACTGTACTTTCCATTGATGTATCCACAGCACAGGATGCAGACTGTTTATAGCATTCGGTTTATAGCAGCATGTGTATTTGCAAGGGGCTGACAATCAGAAAGAAGATGACTAAAAGGCAGGAGAGCCATACTGGCTTGTTTCAGACAGAGGAACTGCAGGGGCTTCACAGTGGCTCAGTATAAGATAAATAATAATCACTTTAAACAGTGAAGCCTGCCAAGCTACGCTAATAGAGTTCAGATGATGAGCACAATGAAGGATGAAAACATTCACAAGCATGAAGAAATGTAAAGCTTGATGTTTATGTACATATATGCATATGTACATATGATATGCATAGACTCTACATCCCCAAATTTTTGTTCATAATTACCAGCCATGTTTGCTTACTTAGTGTACATTCAGTATTTTTCTCCACGCCCACCTGCAAAGACTTTGTCCTCTATTAAACAGGTCTCACAGTTTGAGAACCACCAAGCTAGGTCAGGCATAGAAGTCACTGGTTTGAAAATAAGCTGGCAAGTATCAGACTTTATTTTTACCTGGTTGGCTGAGAGTTGGAAAGCAGCCATGGTGATGTATGGCAGCCACGGTTTTTTTAATACATTGTAAAATGCAATTGCCTGAATTCACAAAGAGCAGCAGAGGTCTGCTCATCAAACAGCACAACAACAAAGAAAACTGATTCACTGGAGCTCAGAGCACAAAATATTTTAATAATTTTTAATGCAAAAGATTTTTTCCACACTTACCAAGTTCCATTTAAGCTCTGGTTAATTTGCTAAGAATATCAACTTTATTGCAAAAAAGGACAAATATCTAAAGCGGCTTTGGGATAATTAGTGGAAAACTATTTACTTACTGTGACAGCTACAAAAAGAAAGCAGTTGTGAAGGATTAAGATGAGTGTATATTCCCACTCAGTTTATCATACCTGTTGGCTTTATTCCCCACAGGTGCCACTGCTGGGGAATAAAGCCGCGGCTGATGGGTGCAGACGACAACGGTTAAAACGTGAAATGTGTTTCGAATTCAATTTGGAGCGTTTTTTCTCCATTCATCGTGGGTTGTTTTTTTTTTAAACGTGGGTCGTGGAGCGTAGACTGTTTTTCACCTTCAGAAGTGGGGCCAATGCCATAAAAAAATCTGCAATAAAAGTAGCATCTGTGTGTGCTTTGTGCCTGCCTCCTTTTTGACAGCTCAGCCAAATATCATTAGAACTATCCAAGTATAAGAAACACATCATCTCATTGACTGGAAAACATATCCAAGAGCAATAAACCACATCCACGATTACTTCTTCTTATACCATCAAAATCTAAAACAGGAAGCATTAGACACACAGAGATAGAAATTGCTGTTCCTGGGTGATACAGATACGCCAGCAGCCAGTTTTTCTTTCCTCCCGTGCTTCCATATTTCTGCTTGTCACCATTGACTCCATTGATCTCTGGCACTGGCCTCCAATGCAGAGGTCAAAGTTGAGCCGTGCTGTATCTCTAACCGGCAAACAGGCGCTGTCAGAGGACACGGTGTGCAGCAGAATAGAGGACACGGCGAGGTGGGAAGGACGCGAGGGCAAAAGTGAAGTGGAAAAACACAACTGAGAGCTGGAGGGGAGGTAGAGGAGGAGGAGGAGGGGGTTCAGTGAATGGTGCCAGAACGTGTGGAGAGAAACATTCAGCGAGGCGAGCTTTGAAGCTCCATTCAAAGGCATCTGGAGTCAAGCAGTGCCAGAGCTGTGAGACACGTCGCACTCCTCTCGCCAAAACTCAGCCACGGGTGAGAGAGACCTGACACCCCAATCAAACGCTCGCCTCGCAGACAAAATACACATCGGACCCCGAGGAATCCTACCACTCAGAAAAGTGATACTTGAGTGAAAGGCTATTCCAATAATGGATTCATTTCCAGCGCACAGACCGAGACGCAGAGACAGGACACACATACACAACCCAACACACAAACATAGGCGTTATTGCTCTCTGGGGCTGCCGTTCAAGGCCGCGGATAAAAAGCCCGCAGCCCGTCCGTCCACATCTGATCGAAGATGAGAGAGGTCACGACTAACGCAGCGCGAGCACTCCACTCCAAATTAAGCATCCGAGCTCTATTAATCCAATATGCATCTCTAAGTAGATCCTGTGGTTCGTGATGAATGCACTCCTACTCATTCACCCTCATGCTAGTTTTCATGCTTGCGCCGCATTACGCCCATGCATCGGCTTAATGCTGAACAGCTCAATTTCAAACAGAGACAAATGTTATAGAGGGAATATTTGCGTTGCCATTTCACGATGCGCTCGCAGTAATAAAAGATGAGATTCGTGATCCCCTTTTTCTTTTTTTTTGAAGTCGGGCTTATGACACATAAAAGGAGAAGCGGACTGAAGTGAAGAGAACTTATGAGGAGAAGCAGCAAGTGTTTTTGAAGTTCTGAAGCAGATGGGTGCACAGTGTGAGGGGAAATAGTGAGGCTGCATGAGAGGAGGCTTCCTTAATTATAAAACCCAGACTAATAACTTTCGGTGGATTAAAAATAATAATAATAAAGTTAAAACACGTCAGGTTTTAACCTGACACGTGTTGGAGGCTCTGACACTTTACAGTCCTGTTGCTCGAGCTATCATGAAGTCCCACTCTAACCTTCTGTATGTGTGTGTGAACAAATGAGATGAGGTTTTTTTTAATTATTACAAGCTGAATTTAATAAAAGATTAAAGGCCAGGTCATTGCCACTTTAATAATTAATTGTGGCTCGTCTATATGTGGAACATTCTCCCTGAAAATAATGATGCACCTTGCACGATGCCACTATTATAGTGTCAGGACTGCCTGAAGACGACTTATTCCCATCCTTTGTCATGAGATCAAATGGACTTTGAGTGTGTGTGTTAGCGTGTGATCGTGTTTGTAATTGACTGCCTCAAGCCATGTGGGTTGAAGGACACCGATGACAGTTTCATTACAGAGCCGCAGAGTGCAGTGTGAGGAGTGTTTCTTCTCCCGGTTTGTCAACGTGGGTTCAGATGTGACTCAAAACACTGAATCAGTGTGAGGTGTGTTTGATTGCCCAACAATGATTAACTTTGAGGGAAAAATGGCTGCAACATTTTTTTTTTTTGCAGGAGGAGTGTAAAATCTCACTTTTGAGAGAAGATGGGTGGCCTCGAGGATAAGGAACATGCTGACAGACTTTGATGTAGGACATGGAAATATGGAGCTTTTTAGCAGAAACAATTTAGCACAAAAAAGTGGTGGAGGAAGAAAAGGCACAAGCTGGGCTTCTTGCAGGTCTTCACATTCAAGAAGGAAAGGAAATGTTGGACCCTGCAGCTCAGAAACAGCAGCTCAGCTTATCGATATAGTTGTCACCGAGGTGGGAGGTATCACAGCTAAAATACACAGTCGAGGGTGGGGTGCACAGAGGTCATGGAAGTGCAGAGAAAATATCAGCAGGAAATAGCCAAAGGCTACAGATTTATGCTGATTTAACAACAGTGTTTGAAAGATCCGCTGAGAAGCTTCCACTAAAATTGAGATAGCTTTCAGAGGAAAGATAAAGAGTTTTGAGAAAAAAGGAGGCAGCTGTGTCAAAAGAAATGTTTGGGAGCGGCAACAAGTCAAAGAGCAAAGAAGACGACGCCTCACAAAGCCAGACTTCAGAGGATGACAGAGAATGCATCAGTGCATCGCTGTTTCATGTGTAAACTGGAGGAACTCCAGATCGTGGTGACGACAACAATGGATGCCAGGAAAAACAAAGGAAGGTGAATGAGCTAAGACAGCATTTTGAGAGGCTCATTTAAAAATCATAAAGCCGCTGCTTATTCTCCTGCTCTGAGACAAATTCGGTTTACACGCAGTCTCAATAGAGTTCACGACATTCATTCTCTTCGCAGCCCATGTTTTTGGCAGTATATGCACACATTTAGCTGCCTGCTTTCAATTCTAAGAAAATACTCATGTTCTTCGGGTGTTTTCTTCTTACTTGATGGAAAAGTGACATATTTAACCCTTTAGAGAAACTGTGATGCAAGAACCAAGTTAACAGTGTAATCTAAAAAGAAGTTGCTAAAGCAAGCTGTTAAAAAATACAGTATAGAAATACCAAGAGAACAAAGCAGGGCAGGAGAATCAGTCGGTTATGCTTTTATTTGAAAAATCCAAAGTACAGGTGAATGTGTCGGGGCCTCGGTCGGGGAATACACGCTTAGGCTGGCGTGACTGACCTAGCGATCAATTTCACAGCAACCACTCGCAACCAGTGGGACAACACTAATTTTTCCCCAGCGACAGGTGGTTGCTACGCGGTGGCCAATCGAACAGGTCTCTGCACCTGTTCGAAAACTAAACGATGATTCTCAGCAGCACTGCAGCGCTCACAGCATCGGTGCAGCATCAGCCGTCGGCAAACATGATGATAATAAAGTTTTTAGTGAAATAAGTGAAATTCTGTTGAGCTTTGTCTGCTGAATGTGTCAGCGAGAGAACAAACCAGGTTATATGTCAAAATGTGAACACAACTCGCAACAAGTGTGCTTCAATGTTTTTCATCCCACACAGGCAGCTCAGAGGCAAGAAGCCAGGCTTTTGTTTGGTTGCTGCTGAAAACCGTGGAAGCAGAAAAGATGGAGAGATAGAAACAATCTGCCAACAGCTTTGTTTCCAGCACCACAACCTTCTCCCACTGGACTCTGGCCATTTCATCCTGGTGGAGAAACGCCTGACTTTACAGAACTTTGATTGTTGTGAAATAACAGCAGGCAAGCTAACCTTGGACGCTCATGTTTCCCAAATTTTCAGCTAAGCCTTCACTAAAGATAAAGTATGGGATTTTCTTCAAGACACCAACACTCATTGAGCTCGTCTGTATTATTGGGTCAGGTGCTTCTCCTTCACTCTATGGAGTCTCTGTGGGCTTTGCATATTTCAGATGTTAAAACACAACTCAGGGGTCTCTGCTCTGTTGTTTTCCTTATTTAGTGCCAATTATGCTTATTAGTTTTAATAACCCAGAGAGGCTTTTATGCCCTTTATCAATCCGAATGTGATGGTTTATTATAATTTGCAAACCGCCGTGTCGTCGTGCTTAAGAAAATAATTGCTTCAGATTAAAAAGGGCTTATAGGCAACAATCCGACTGTTTGAGATCCGAATCCTTCTTCCTCTTTGGTCAAGAGATTAATTGTTTCTGTCTCTTGTTTCACAAACTGGCATAATCCCCAAATCTCAGGACATCTGGTGCACTCGTAGGAGGAGACTGCAGGGGCTTTTTTTTAAGCTCATTTATTGGGAATCATGCAGTGTCAATATTTTTGATGTGCTGTGGTAAAGCGGTAATGGAAAATAAATACGTTGTTGCATCACGTCAAACAGCACAGCAGCTGGAACCAATGTGGCGGTGATAGCAGGAAAATAGGGTCCGCTTTGATGTCTGGTAGTCCTTCAGTCAGACGCTGGTCAGTGATGTTGATTCAAGTTTCACATTGAGACTGAACTGTGGAAACCTGTAAACTGTTAATGTATTGATGACTATCCTGAGTTTATAGTCTAAACAATATTCCTGCAGTTTTATTTGATGTGCACTTGAGCGTTTTAAACAGTTACATTAGGAGAAAAAGTTCATTTTTTTGTAATTTAATTCAAAAAGGTAAACTTTCATGTTTTACTTTCATTCTATAAATCATATTACAGACAAAGTGAAATATTTTAAAACCTTTTCTGTCCTATTCTTGATGATGGCTGATAGCTAAAATGCAGTATCTCACTTTATAATAATACTCAAACATCACAGATCTCACAGTGAAGTCTAGGTCACTGCACACAACCACCGTCGTCGGGATAACTGCAGACTTGACAGTTGTCCAAATGATGCTCATCGACACCCCCTTCACAAAGAAGGAAAGGCACAGAAGGTCATTGCTGTGAAGGCTGGCTGTTTACAGAGTGCTGCATATTACTGCAAAATTAAAAACGTGAAAATGTGGGAGGAAAAAGATGCACAAGCAGCGGGAATAACTGCAGACCTGGGAGGATTTTCAAGAAAAGTTCATCAAGGACTTTTTAGAGCTTCAGAAGCGGTGGACTGAGGCTGGTGACGTTCAGAGACGTCGCCGGGAAAGATTAGCAGCTACGTGCTGCTAGTCCATTGCACTTGATTAACTGATCATCAGCAAGTGCAAGCATCTCCATTAAAGCAGAAGTTTTTGCAGTTTGCTGGTCTGGTGTAATCAAAATGCCACAATCTTTGTAACAGGACGTCCCAGCAAATTTACAACAATATCAGACTCTGCTCAAACACGGTGGTGGAGGGGCTTGCTTTGTAGCCACAGGACCTGTGCACCTTACAGCCACTGAGTTGACCATGAACTCCTCACATGTGAGGCCATGCGTCCAACAGGTGGGTCATGCAACAATTGCAATGTTCCAGTCAAAGTCCAGACTTCAACCCGACTGAAATGCTGTGGCCGGACCTTAAGAGAGCAGTGAATGACTAAATACCGGAAAACTTTAATGAACTGAAGCAATGTTGGAAAGAGTAGCCGGCCAAAATTCCTCCAAACAGATGTGAGAGACCAATAAAGTCATACAGAAAAAGCTGGTACGCTACTGAATCGTGGGGTATAATGAGTTTTTCACAGGACTGCATAGAGTCCTGTGAAAACTGTAAACATAGATAGAATCTGTATAAACATAAATAACACCAGAATATTCTTCTGAACCTAATTTTATTATTTTTTGGTAATTATGTGCCATAAACATTATAAAGCATCTCTTGCAGGAAAACATGCAATTAGCAGCTCCTGTTTGGTCCTAAATGAATCGCCCCAAGCTCCATTATAGTTTATTCCCATTTGGAATATAATCTGTATTTTATTTTATATTACAACTATCTGCCTAAATATTTTTTTTACATGCCCCGTTAAAGAACCAATAGCCCACCTGGGTGGGAAACACTGTTGCGTGAAATAAGCCAGCTGTTTCTAAGGACTCGCAGTCATTTCTGCAAAGCTAGGGTAATAACTTCCGACGTGAGGCTTGGTACTAATGCGCTCCCTCTCAGAAAGTAACGCTGAAGAAAAATCCGACAGCTCTTCTTAAAAACATGGACTTACATTTCACTGTCTGGGTTACGGGTTACGTCATCACAGCTGCTCTGCGAGTCTTGCTGCTGTGTAAACCGTCAATGTGATTGTTGGCAAACATTATGTAAATAAGCCTCCGCCACTTCCTCCCACAATTTTGTGACTTTGCACCAAGCGGTGCTTGAATTTGCATCTGTGCCTGCTTACGTTTTTCCTTGTCTTAGTGATGTGGCTTAACTATACGAAAGAGCAATCCTAAAAAACCTACTAAAAATGTCCTTTTCCTCCTTTACCAGGACTAGAGTAACACTCCAGGCTGACTATAAGCCAGTTTCCCTCTCCTACCTGTCATATAAGAGACTTGAGTCTCATACACTGTAGTTTCTGAGTTGCGTTTGCCACGCTGAGTTTATTGGTAAACAAGCACCTAATTAAGTGATGCTGCAACGGTGTACGGTACTTCTCAACCTGTGCTACTATAAATAGGTGAGAGTTAGGAAAGGGTATTGTACATGACGGGGGGAAAACTTTGTTGTTTGTGTGAGAAACGAGATGAAAGACATACGCCTATGCCGCCTGAATGGCTGAGACACACCTCACCCTCCTCGATCCTCCCCAGTCTCCCCTCCTCTTCTTCACTGCTTCCTCACACATGCAGCTTTCTCATCCCACAAGCAGAACAGGACTCCCTTGTCTGTGCCCTCACACACACACACACACACACACACACACACACACACACACACACACACACACACACACACACACACACACACACACACGTACACACGCACACTTGTTAAGGCTGATCCCAGTTTTGCACGGTGCATGCCTCAGCCACCAGCACACAAATGAGACACGCGGAGGCACAAATAGGGCTCACAAACACTCACAAGCAGCCTGACAAGTGGTTTGATCAAAGGCCGACGCATACACACACACATGCATGCATCCACGCTGTGCAGTTTTCTCCTCTGTCTGTCTTTGCTTTCCTTTTTGTCTCCATTACGTAGAGCTGCGCTAACCTTCTGCACCAATCTCCACCTGGCCAACCACCCCCCTCCACATCCCTCCCAGCCCCTCCTACACCAGCCCTCATCCATCTACAGTAAAAAAGATGTCTGCAGCAGGGTAAAAAAATGAATGTGACAATATTCTTGGGGCAGAAACAATGGGGAGAGTCCCCAGGCTGAGCAATGTTAGGTTATTTATCTCCAGGTAAAGATGTGTCTCTTCCCTACTATTCCTCCCCCATTCCTAATCCTATACTCCCACAGCCCCAGAGCTCCTCTTCAGCCACCTCACTACCTCCGTCTCCTCCTCTGAGAATCACCTCAGCAATCCACGCGTTACACTCTGAACCTCTGAAACCGGTGAAACTGCAACACTTTTAATTTTTAATCAGGGCCTCAGTCAGCAGGGACCGGGCTCTTTTACGCTCCCCTTCTCCCACCACCTTAGTCTCACCTTCACTTCTGCCCTCTCTCTTACTCGTGCTCGCCTACGCGCCCCGTCCCTCGTGTCTCTCCTCCCAAAGTCACGGTGATGAATGGGCAAGCGCTGCCATCTCTGTGCCCACCAGCAAGAGGTAGAGGCCGGCTAACGCGGCTCAGACGCTCTCGGGGATCACAGGCAGCGAGGAGAGTAATTAATCCAGTAGGATGGGAGGCAGGGTTGCAGGACATACTGCGAGCTTCAGGACACTGTGTGTGTGTGTTCATGTGTGTGTGTGTGTTTCAACGTAAATTATTGGAAACAGAGGATAGAAACTCCAGAGTTTTTGTTTTCTGATATATGTGTAGAACTCGGGGTGATGTGTTTCAGAGAACAAGGTTAGGCTGGTGTGCGTTTGTGTGTTTGTGGGTAGATGAGCTCCCTAAATAAACACCACTTGGGTGCAGACTGGAGGAGCCAGAGGCGGCACATACAAGACTGTCCTTGAACTGCAGGGTCAAACATACTAAAACGAACACACACACACACACACACACACACACACACACACACAGACGAAAACACCAACACAAACCACGTCTACAATGACATTCAACATCAGCGAGGATGGAGCTGCGGGGAGCTTTTCTACAACTGTGAAGGGGGGGTGGCTGCGAACCATTATTTCAGCTCCTTTGTTTGAATAAATCCATTGTCTGTGCCGCTTCTCAGAATAATCACTAAACACTAATTGTCTGCAGACGCAAGAGAGGACTCAGCTCCCAAATTAAATTGCATTTACCTTGATAAGAGAGTCTCAGAGACAAACCGCAAGGTAAAAGAAAAATGTGTCAGGGCTGGACGTATAAACAGGTGTGTTCTCCGTCAAAGATCCATGTTAATTGGGCCAATCCATTACCCGCTTTGACATGCTTAATGTTTCGGGGGATGACCGATTAGGGCAGCGCAGAGCACTGTACACGGGCGCCTGGCTGGTTTCCTCTGGTCCATGGCGTCTAACCAGAGGCTACAGCTCCATGCATCATTAGTCCTAGGCTAGCCGGCATACCGATCACATGTCCCCATAGCCTAATGAGATAACTGAGGGGAAATGGAGTGCTGTAGAGCTGCTCTCTTAGTGTGCGGTCTCTCAGGTTTTTGCGTGCAGCTATGGCTGAGCCTGGCGCGATTACGGCACAAATGACGCTCAAAAGGAACAAAGCGGGAAATGTTAGATTTTGCAGGAAACATGACAAACACGTAGTGGGTGTGTGAGGGCACAAAGGGGAGGGAGGGGTCAGTGACAGCACAGGTGTTTGTAGGGAATGGAAACGACTCAGATGCTTCCTGTCAGGCTTTCAACTGTTGGGCAGCACACAGCCGCTCAGTCAGTAAGAGACGCAACATCTTCTGTTAAAGAAAATGAAAGTCAAATTTAAGAGCCGGCACAAGCTGCTCTTTTTAGATGTTCAAGCCTGTGCAGAAGTCGTCAGCCACTCCACTTTGTTTTTTTGCTAAGAAAATAGGAAATAAGTGCAATGATTTATTGAAATGTTTAAGCACATAGTATATGAGGGGCAAAAACAGAGTTTTTACAGTTCCAGTGAGCTTTAAAGTCAATGTGATGTGACCACTTTCTTCAGCACAGCCTGAGCTCTCTTTGGCAACTTTCTTGTCATTTCTTTAAGTAGATTTCAGGATGGCTCTAATAGAAATGCCCTTCTTTAGATATTGGCAGCCCTTTGTTCCGTTCTCTGTCAAGATAAGATCACACACTGGTTCAATGACGTTGTGGTCCGAGCTGCCAGGAAGTCAGTCTATGACCGATTGAGCTCTATTGTTTTGCTTTTACTGCTTTGGCAGTTGTTACATCCCTGGCCTGGGGATAACCTGGACATAAATTTTTTTTATTATTATCTCTTTCATTGAGACAGCAGTTGAACATAACTATGCCCTTTGACACTTTCTTTGCTGTCACATTTTTAACTTATAATTAAAAAATAAAGAAAAAAAGAAGAGGGAGAAAAAAAAAAGAAAAAAAGGAACTTGGGTTAGGAGGCAGCAGGGCAGGGAGGCTTACATAATACTCTTATACAAAATCACACCTCACAGGCTTAACATAGTCTGTCCATTTAGACCATATTCCGTAGAAGGAATCCCTCTGAAGTTTAAGAGAAAATGACACTTTTTCCATCGTATAGATCTCTTGCACAGAATGTATCCAGTCTTCCATCGTTGGTGGTTCAGGCTTAAGCCATCTTCTCGTAAGAGGCTTTTTACTTGCGGCCAGTAGGATATACAGGAGTCTTCTGTCGTTGGAATTCAGTTTATCCACTGGTACATTGCACAAAAAAAGTGCAGTCAAAAGTTGAAGGAAAAACAAATGAAAAAACATTTTGTAAATGATCATGGATTAGAGACCAATACTGGCGAATAACTTTACAGTCCCAAAAGATGTGGAAACGGTTGGCTGCGTCTCCCCCACATCTCCAACATTTATCACCAAGTCCTCGATATCTTTGTTGAGCAGGGGTAATGAAAAATCTCATGATGCTTTTCCAGCAAAATTCCTGCCAAACATTAGACCCAGTGGTAGCCCACTGTATCTTGCATGCGTGAGCCCAACACTTCTCTGTAATTGACAAATTACCCTCCTTTTCCCACTTCGCTTTAATATACACAGTGCTGTCGTTTTTACACCGCAGGATGCTGGGATATAATTTGGAAATAATTTTACTTTGCGCTCCAGATTTGGTTAGTAATAATAATGTTTCTACATATTGTAATTCGTTTAGGTTCACTTTTAAGTTTTGATTAAAATAATTTCTGACCTGTAGATATCTAAAAAAGTCATCTGACCCTAAGTCATGTTTACTCCTTAAAGATTCAAAGCTTTGAAATGCTCCCTTATGGACAAATGAATAATAATTAGTTATACCTTTTGAAATCCAGTTTTTGAATCTATTATCATATTGATTTTGAGGATTTGGAAGCAACAAGCAGAGAGGACTATACATAAAATAAAGAATCCTCTTAATGGACAAATAGAAACTGAACTGGGGAAAATTTAACTATGCTTCCAGAATTACAACAGAAAACTTTACTCCCAACCCTTTGTAGATAACAACTCTATTGTCAATACTTTCCTGTCTGGTCTAAAGTTGCAAGGTGTGACAGAGGAACAAAATAAAATGCTGTTGTCCACAATAACTAAAGAAGAAATTTACTTGGCAATTAAAAGACTAAAGGGAGGGAAAATGGCAGGGCCAGATGGTTCAGCCCAGAATGGTATAAAATAATGCAGGATCGTTTGACTCCCACCATGATAAAGACATTTAATTGGGTAATGGAAAAGAAAACTATCCCTTCTTCATGGAGGGAAGCAATAATTTCCATTATACCAAAAGAAGGAAAAGATAAACTAGAATATAGTAACTATCGCCCAATCAGTGTATTGAATATTGAATACAAGTTGTTTACATCTATTATCTCTAAGAGACTAGAAATGATATTATCAGTGAGATGGTCCTTTTTATACAAAGTGCTTGAGAAGTTTAATTTTGATAAATCTATAATTGATATTATTTCAGGGCTGTACAACAAACCAACAGCTAAAATCAAAATCAGTGGAGACCTCACCGAACCATTTATATTGGAATGAGGGACACGACAGGGTTGCTGCATTTCACCGCTGCTTTTTGCTTTGTTTATAGAACCATTAAGTCAGTGGATCAGGCAGAGACAGGATATAACAGGAGTAAGAATGCCAGGAGGGGAACAGAAATTAGCATTATTTGCTGACGACTTACTTTTAACATTATCCTACCCCTCACAGGCACTCCCCCAAATCATGGAAGCACTATCAGAGTATGGTTCTTTATCGGGATATAAGGTCAATGTAAATAAAACGCAGGTATTAAATTTAAACTATAACCCACCAGTCGAAATTAAGAATCGCTATAAATGGAAATGGGATGCAGATAGCATTAGGTATTTAGGGGTGGTAATACATCGTGACTTCACCAAAACGCTCAATGCCAACTATGCCCCGCTAAATGAATCTATAAAATCAGACATACAAAGATGGAACACTATTCCGTTTCTGGACCTACACTCCAGGATTGAATCAGTCAGATTAAATATTCTTCCCCGACTGCTGTATTTGTTTCAGTCTTTACCGATTGCCATACCACAAAAACAGTTTGCGGCATGGGATAGAACATTGTCAAAATACATCTGGAACGGGAAAAAAGCTAGAGTTAAATATAAAACGCTCCAATTAAAGAAAGAAAAGGGAGGTCGTGGGCTTCCCTGTCTACGAGAATATTATTGTGCAGCTCAGCTAAGACCACTGATTTGTCTCTGTTGTCCAGACTACACCGCCGGATGGAAAGATGTTGAAGGAACAATAGTAAAAGAAATACCAGTTTCAGCTTTAATATCGGACATAAAATTGCAGAATAAAATACATATGGCAGATAAACCTATACTACAAATAATGATATCTGCTTGGAAAGAAGTAATAAAAATTGGTGGTTTGGAAAATGCCTCTAAGGTTTTAAGATGGTGTGCACATGATTCAGATTTTAAACCTGGACATAATTTGATGCACAATTCTTCCCACTCCCAAGAAAGTGAGAACACTTCAAGATGCTAAACAGCATTTGGCTGACTTCAGAGTTGAGCAGTTCCCCGAACAACAAACAAAAAACCTCTAGTGATCCTTATTTCTCTCTAACAGAAAATAAAAGGCAAGCAAATCACAATTCTCTAAGCTTTACTTCCAACCACAAAATAGGAGAAAACTGATTTATAAAAAAATGCCTTCTAACTCCTACTAAACTATCACAAGGTGCTCAGTATGTACAGCGTAAATGTACTTACGAATTACTACTGCAAAAAGCTCTCAGCTAACAGCACAGAGGGCAAAATAACCAACTTAGCTCTCAAGATTTATTTTTTAACTTCTAATCAGGCTTCTTGCACAAACACTCAAAATCATCTGGCAAACTAACTGCTGGCTCTGTGGTGGGTGCAGAGGAGGCACGGAGAGTGATGAGGTGGCTGTCTGCTGAAGGTTAAGAGGCAACTGTCTGTCTAGTGATCCAATCCACACACAACTTATTGAACAGCTTCTTCAAACCACCTTTTGTCAGTCTCCACTTGTGTCAGCAACAGTGATGGGAATAATTTCTATCGTTACAACGCTGTTATCATTGCTAACATGAAAATGCGTCACTGTTTTTCAACACACAGAGGGTTGAAGCTGTCTTCTTCTTACCGGGAGCTAGTGGGGCGAAACAATCGCACGAGTCCTGCTAATTGGCTGAGGAAGCATAAAGTAGTCATGGTAAACCAATCACATGACCAATTTAAGCTGTCATAGCAACAAGATGCTATAAACCAGTTTTCAAATTGTGTTGAAAGTCCACGAGATTTGTGACGTTTAGCATGTCTGGAGTGTGTAGCTAGTGTGTTGTGTAGTGGATAGTTTAGTGTTGTGTGTCAGAACAATGAGGGGACTGGTGAATGTCACAGTTGCTGCCAAAAAGCAACCAAAGGCAGATTACAGCGTAAACTCTGTCTCCAGGTAGAAAACAGGATGATACACCTCGTGCTGTCAGGCCTGCAGTTATCAGGTTTTCAATGTTCTCCTTTGTCTTATAGTGGACAGGAACTACTTTTTGGAGCGGCACAAATAATTTGTGTTTCAACTTATTTGATGCAGGAACACCTGATTGTTCTGTAAATAGTTTGAAATGGTTATAAAAAAACACCTTGGCTGCATTTTTAGGTAAATAGCTGCAAATAACTTTGTGGTTTGCAAAAGTTGTGCATAGGTTTTTAAAATTTACAATTTATATTTGCATTTCAAGTTGTGAAAATGATTCGTTAAACATGTTTGTGGTTGTTACAGTAAAAAATCTAACCTTTTTCTACTCAGATTTTATGTTTTTTGTCTGATTTTATATCAATTGTGTTAATACAGTATGTCGAAATGAAAAAATAGATGTAAATTCAGACATGTGAGGTTGTGCTGAAAAGAATGATACCAAACAAGGCAAGATAAATAGTTGTTAAAGGTGAAATGCAGAGATAAAATCAAAAGTAGTCAAAAATGGCCAATTATACAGTGGACCCCAGAGGGTTAAACGTTTTAGTAATGCAATAGTTACTCTTTCTAGTAATTAGTTACTTTTAGAACATTGTAACTCAGGTTCTAACGCTGGAATGATTTAAAGTCTGATGGTACTTTTTCGGCATTCATAATTGCATCAATTTTGACAAGATCTCCAACACCACTGACTGAAATGCAGCCCAAACCATGACAGAGCCTCCACCGTGTTTTACAGATGGCTGCACACACTTGCTGTCGTCCCTTTCCTCTGACAGCAACTTGAACCGTAATCTTGAAACCTGGATTCATCACTCCATCAGACCTGTTGCCTGGATTTTAAATCCAGTTCTTGTGTAATTTGGCATCACCTCAACCCTTCTCCATGTTTCCTTTCCTTATGAATGATTTCTTGACAGCCACCTTTCCACTATCCTCTGAAAATAGTCAGATACATGGACTGGACTGAAAATGAGTCAAAAAGCAGCCAGTGTAGTCCAAAGAAAAGCCTGGAGAACTATTGTTAAAGACCACTTTAGAATGATTTTTATTTTAGCACACAAAGCTGAACACATTTATAAAATGACCTAATTATGGAATTACATATATGAAACACTTGCCAGAGTCAGTGGGATTTATGCTCTGGGAACAATGGATGTGCCAAATTTCATGGAACGCTGTCCAACAGTAGAGAGACTGGTAAATGGTGGACAGAAGGACTCACCAACAAACAAACATTGCCAGCATGGGTAAAAACCGTTTCTGCCATTTTCTTCAATTCTTGCAACATGAGGCAGTTAGTCAGCAGCGGGATTCATCAAGCATTGCTTGCTGGCTGTCCTGAAATCAGGTAGAAGTAGGTGTCGAGCTGCAGCCCACATAACGTGACCCATTTTTTTCCAAAAGGAGGAGCAATCAGCAGCATAGCCGAGGGGTGCCAGAGACAGGGAGCACACATGCAGTCCCAGAAGACAGACAGCGATACAGCACAGGAAATACAATCATCCATGAGCCTAGAGGCTAAATGTAAGATTCAGCAACAGTGCAGCAGAGGAGTTAAGTCCTTTTAAAGTCCAACCAGCAAACCCCCCACTCACTTCTAAATGTGTTTGAGCTGCTGGAAAATTTCATCAAAGATACTTGTACACCTATTGAGAGGAATTGTTGATGCATCACAAAATATTATAGCTGCAGAATTGAGGATTTTCCTTGGGTTTAATCTGTCTTGAGACTTCTATTCCATCTGCAATTACCGGACTTCTGCGTAGCGAATACATAGCTGCTGGTTTCTAGTAAAGCGAGATGAGAGCGTCAAATGGAGAGACTGGATGAAAGAGGAGAGTGGAGCGAGGATGAATGGAGATGAGAGGTCACAGCGGAGGAGAGCACACTGACAGATATGGAAATTAAGTCAAGAGGGAGACAGAGATACGAACTTTTCCTTCACTTCCTCTTTGTATTTACCCTTCAAAAAAAGAGAGTGAGACCTAATAAAACATTTATCATTCCAGGAAAGAGCTTTAATGTCAAAGACATTAAAGAGCGGAAAAGAGGAAGAGAAAGTTGAAAAGAAAGCGTGAGAGAGAAGGATTCCCAGAGTGGATGATGGTGGTGAAAGATGGAGTAGTGTCGGGGCTCAGGGAGGCAGGGGACAAGAAATCAGAGGTACAGGTGTGACAGGAAGTAAGTGGCAGATAACAGTGGAAGCTAAAAGGGTTGCATTACACAGAGTCTAAAGATGAGCAGGAGCTCTGACAAAGAGACACCAAACTTAAATCTACAAACATTTGAGTCCAAAAGCTTGAAAGGAAGGATCCACAGGCCTGCAAATGATTAAAAGAACCTCTTTTTTTTTGTTCCAACACAAACTTGGGGTGAAATACTAATAAATTTAATTAATTCATAAATTTGGCGTGCATTTTTTTATTCTTTTGCTATTCATTGTTTTTAACCAAGTAACAAAAAGTGCTCCACTATCCAGGTTTCCATGTTGTTCACTTCCATTTAATATCCATGTGAATTACCACAGTCTGTATATAAAAGATGGATGTAGCCACAGTTATTTACCTACTCGTTATTGAAGTCCTGTTAGAAAAAGGCTCTGAAGTTACCAAACAGCTTGATTGACACATCGTTAGCCAAAGAGCTCAACTTGTATTATCCTTCTTTCTGAAAAATAACTAGCATTTGGGCCCATGAAGTAATCAGGAAAAATGTTTACTGATGTTCACATGCAAGAGTAGCAAAGGCTACAAAAAATCTTTCTGCAACCAGACAAGTCGCCCCCTGCTGACCATCAAAAGGAAATCAGGTTTAAGGCAACACCATTTATATTAGAACCTTATAGTTCTAATGAAGTTAACGCCAGGTCTCTCTTTTCATTGTTCAGTAAAACTACAAAACCTCCAGACACATTCCCCTCCCACATGTATTCTGTTGATTTTTGCAATTCTCTTATCTCTTTTTTCACTTGTAAAATCTCTGATATTCACCGTCAACTTAACTTTTTAGGAGTTTCTGACTCTGAAGTACACTTCCTGTTTCCCCCACTGTCTTCCTGTCAGTTATTTTATTGTCAGCTATACTCTTCCCTCCATAACTGATGTATCTAATCTTATTAAAAAATCTAAGTCATCCCCCTGTCAACTTGACCCTCTCCTCACTGTGTTAGTTAAAGTCTGTCTTCCCTTGTTAGCACCACTCATAACCATTATTATTCATTCCTCCCTGAACACTGGAATTGTTCCTGAAGCACTGAAAAATGCTTCTGTTATTCCAATTCTCAAAAAGCCTGGTGCAGACCCCAATAACTTTGATAATCTTCGCCCTATATCAAATCTCCCCTTTATTTCAAAAATTCTCGAAAAAGTTGTCGCCGCCCAGCTTCATTTACATCTCAATAACCATAATCTCTATGAACAATTTCAATCTGGTTTCCGCCCCAATCATAGCACAGAAACTGCTCTGTTAAGGATTACCAATGACCTTCTGATGGCAGCTGATTCTGGTCTCCTATCCATCCTCATCCTTCTTGAGCTTAGTGCAGCGTTTGATACCATGGATAGCATCCATTGGCATTACTGTTATGCCGATGACACCCAGCTCTACATTTCTTCTAAACCCAATGCATCCCTCCCACCTACCTCCCTCTCAAACTGTCTTATTGAGATTAGATCCTGGTTCTCCTCCAATTTTCTCAAACTTAACAGTAATAAAACTGAAGTTTTACTTGTTGCTACACCATCTATCTTAACCAAATCCAACAGCTTTTCCATTAACATTGAAAATTCTCCTACCCTTCCCTCCCCTCAGGTTAAGAGTTTGGGTGTCCTACTTCATAATGCTCTTTCATTCCAGTCTCACATTAATTACATAACCCGGTCTGCTTACTTCCATTTACGTAATATTAACCGACTCCGTCCCTTCCTTACTCCCCATGCTGCTGCCATCCTTGTCCATAGTCTTATTATGTCCCGTATTGATTACTGTAATTCCCTCCTATTTGGTCTCCCTAAAAGGTCCCTTCATAAACTCCAACTTCTTCAAAATTCTGCAGCTCGGGTCATAACTTGCACTCCGTCAAGAGCTCATATTACCTCAGTTCTTCAGCAGCTTCACTGGTTGCCTGTAGAAGACAGGATAAATTTTAAAATCGTACTTCTTACATACAAGTGTATCTATAAATCTGCTCCTTCATATTTGTGTGACCTGCTCCATATCACCACTGTTTCCCGCCCTCTCAGATCATCATCTGCTATTCATCTTACTGTTCCGTCCTCACGCCTTGTCACTATGGGGAACAGAGCTTTCAGTCGCTCTGCTCCTCGGCTCTGGAACTCTCTTCCTCCAGCCATAAGAAATATTGACTCCCTTTCCGTATTTAAGTCACAGCTCAAAACACATCTGTTTAAACTGGTTTATTCACTTTAGTGCTGATTTTATCTGTTGTCAAGCTCTGTTTTGCAATTTTAACTTATTTTATGTATTTTACGATTATTGTTCCTTTTATTAATTTTGTTCTTTGTAAGGTGACCTTGGGTTTCTGAAAGGCGACCTCAAATAAAATGCATTATTATTATTATTATATACAGTCTATGTCAGCGGTGGGCAACTCCAGGCCTCGAGGCCCGGTGTCCTGCAGGTTTTAGATGTGTCCTTGATCCAACACAGCTGATTTAAATGGCTAAATGACCTCCCCAACATGTCTTGAAGTTCTCCAGAGGCCTGGTAATGAACTAATCATTTGATTCAGGTGTGTTGACCCAGGGTGAGATCTAAAACCTGCAGGACACCGGCCCTCGAGGCCTGGAGTTGCCCACCCCTGGTCTATGTGAATCACAGATGCACCTTACAAACCAAGCTAGCTAGCCAGCTGATAACACTTAGCCACGGTCATCTTTTACAGTTCTTTATAGTGCTAACATATATAACTATGGGCTAGAATCAGCCCACTGCAGACATGCCTCCCACACTACACATATAAAAAAACTCACATTTGTGCTACTGTCTAAGTTAAGACAGCAGCTATTTTTATCAACTGTTCTTGGTCTGTTTTCATTGGATGGTTTATTAAATGTAACCATAAAAAAGGTAACAATTGGGAGGTGTTGTTTTGTAAGTCACACTGACATGGAGCCACTGATCATTCCCTGAAACTTGTCTGAATCTCTTACAGAAATGTGGACTTTTTTCTCCATATGCTTTTCTTTGATTTACAGTTCTGAAAACAAGCTGTTCTAGTTCACAAAGAATGATTGTAAAAGTCTGAGCTTATTAAAGAAATGTTTGTGGATTTAGTTTAAGTGCTTGTCTTCCCTGAAAAATGCGTCTGAAGTGGCAATGAGAAGGGAAGACAGCGAGTAGCTGACAGAGAAATAAAAAAAAAAAAATTATGCAGAGACGTAAAAATAAAAGCGAAGCCGACAAAGAGGCAGAAAACAGACCGAGGAATTAATGAAAATGAAATGTGACGGTGTAAGAGAAACCTCGTGGATGTTCTCAATCAGCTGAACAAACAGATGAGCAGACTGAACACAAACAAGCCAAAAGATTTGTCCTCAGCCACACAATTCTGAAGGTTTCACACAAACAAATCTCACTACAACCCCACACGAGAAAGACTAAACATACTGATTAGCAGCAGTACAGTGTGCATGCAGAGTGTCACTTATAAAATAAAATCAGTTCACCTGAGTGTCAACGCTCGTATTATTTCCTGTTATCGTGAAAAGTGATCACAGCATCTATGTCAGGTTGTTGCGCACACTCCTGCAGTACATGTGTTGCTCACTGCTGAAGAGCGACACGTACACGTACTTGCTGTCACTTATTACAGGTATGAAAGGCCTGCTGACACCAGATGAACTTTGCTTTTCAAAACGAAAGAAAAAACATCAAAGAGAAAGAACAAAGCTTGATGTTTCATATATTAGGCTTAAAGCTAGAGCGGATATTTGAGCTTCAGTTATTTGGTTACATATTGTGTTACCAAAGGTTACAGTTACAGTTTGACATTTTGGGATTTGATAAGTTGGGCAAACACTGTGCAATTTTTTTCAGTCGCGTTATTCAGCTCCTGCTCAAACTGTACGATTGACTCGCAGAGGTTAGAAGTTCGTAGGTCACGATGCAGGTCTCACACTAAACGGCCCGATGGTCTGATGCGACCTGAGTGCTCACACTGTGCGTCCATAACATGAAGGTTATAACACAAAACCTGTCTTTCACTCACACAGACACGCACACCACCACCATCAACTTTGCTAAATTGCTAATGAAAAACATTGATCAGACAGCTGTGATTGAGCAGCAATGTAGATCCAACTATTTTCACGGTTGTTGCAGTCGCGATCATTTTGTGAGGCCACATCGAAAAGGCTCAGGTGAGCCAAAGTTCTACAAGTTGTGCCTTCATCGCTTGTGTCCAGATCACGCGCTGCACTGCTGTGCTACTCCGTTTTTCACTTTGCGCAGTGTGAGAGGCTGCGGTTACACCCTCACGACGGTCGACAGGATTTCAAACAGGTTTGATTTTCTTACGACCAAACGACTGATGATCGGGAGCTGGTCGTGAGGTGTTAATCGCTTCTCAACGTATACTACACGATGCACGACACACGATGAAGGCGAAACTCGGGCCAATCCCCAAAACGGTCGCAAGGCTGAAAAATCGGCTCAAAATGGGCCAAAGATCGCACAGTGTAAAGCCAGCAGAAGTACTGACATTCACTTACAGTTATAGCTAGACTGATTTCTTCTGTCTGTAAAGACAGAGTCATCATGCTCTGAGGTAAGCTGGAGAAATAGCTACAGATATTTTTTTCTATGTAATTCTGTCAAAACCTAACTACACCTCAAGATTCAGTGGCTAGTAAAACCACCATTAGCAGCAATAACTTCACATCGTTGTGAAGGATTTCTGGCTCACTCGTCTTTACAATGTTGCTTTACTTTACCGAGGTGTTCACTTTGGCACAGCTCTCTCCAGGTTTCACCACAGCATTTCAATCGCGTTCAGGTGTCAACACTTTGATTATTTGGTTTTTCAGTCATTCTGTTGCAGATTTGCTGCTGTGTTTGGGGCTGTTGTCCTGTTGCATGACCCAATTTAAAGTTTTAGCAGTCTCAGATCTGATTCTAGAATACTTTAATATACAGACGAGTTCATGGTGGACTCCATAACTGCAGGGTCCCCAGGTCCTTTGTCTGCAAAGCCCAAATCATCACCCCTGCACCACTGTCCTTATAGCTGCTGTGGGTGTTTGTGTTGCTCTGCAGCATTGCTTTTACCAAATAAGGTTGCACGTGCATTAAGGCCGAACATGTGCACTCTGATCTTGTTTGGGTGTTGTTTCAGAAGTCTTTTGGTTTGTTCAGGGACACATTTGCAACCTAACCCGTGCTGCCTGGCAAACCCTCCAAACAAATACTGTGTGTTAACCCACAATGCTACAATCTTCAGTTAATCAATTGCATTTGATTAGAAACACCTAGCTGCTAGTAACCCTCTTACTTCCTGTGAATACACTAATGATGTACTAAGGATGTACACAGGACTACAGCCTGGCTCTTCACATCTTTTTGTCTTCTTATATTTCAGTTCCTAAATATAAAACGTGATTGGAGCATCACATAAATAAATATGTAAAACAGTTGTTTTGCGCTGTCATGTTGTTGCTCTGTGCAGACTGCAATTAAGTTGATAATATCTGGTGGGTTTCTGCTTAGTGCTGCTGTTGTGTGAAACTAAGGTGTCAGCTTTTAACAAGTTAGGAAGGTAATGTCTTCAGTTTTGGAGTCATTATTTTCAGCTTATCTGCTGTTCTTGTTAATGTTTTACGAGAAGCTGGAGATTTATCGTGGTTTTAAAGGCAACTCAAATCAAATTCAAACATGGAGCTACTTGGTTTTCACAAGCCAGCAATTTTGTTTAATTTATTTTTTTTACACATCTATGCCATGTGTTTTATCAATTTGAACACAGTTTTTGGTAAAGCTGTTTAATTGGGTTGATATAATGCTTAGTCGAATAAAAACAAATAATCCAAGAGAAGAAAAAACTTCACAGCATCACAGCCTGACAGATCAGGTGCTGATTATGTAAATCAATGTTTGTCCACCTGGTCATTAAGAGCGCTCCCATCTGTTCCTTGAAGTCTGGTCTCTAATGAACTACAGCCGCATCACGCTGAATATGAAAATATGAAAGACAAATAAGTGTGATGCAATTTTACTGAGCGTGTTGTGTTACGGAACAAACACTGTGAAAGTACAAATGCTGAAAGTACAAAAGTCAAGGATAAATAAATAGTGTGTCATTGAAGTCAGCCAGAGCAGATTCGGCCCCGTGAACGAATAGAATAGAAAGACATTCACTGCTCCTCACGTAGACAGCTTCGTCTCACACACCAGTCAATTGACTTTTTAAGAAATCATCAAAGGAAACGACTCCAACAGAGAGAGAAACACAACAAATGTGCTGTGCTTAACACGCTCGGTGCATCTTTCACAACTCAGCAGTCTGACTGAGCTGTAAGGTTTTTTATTAAGGGTTTGTACAATTTTACCTTAATAATGAGAGTAATTAGCACACTTGTGGTAACCCGACTGGTCATTTCTGATGGTAAACAACTCAATACACTGCAACTTCCATGGCTAAAAAATGAAGCCAACAGGAAGTGCTGTTAGCTGATAACTTGTCCAAATGCAATCATCTGGCTCAAAACAAAAAAAACAAATATGGCAGCAACCAAAATGCTAATGTTCAGGCTTTAAAATGTCTACAGACAAATGGGTGGGCCTGCAGTGGCTACCAGTTTAGGGTTTTTAACACTAATGCCTATATTTGTGAATTCAAAATCAAATATATTGGCAGATTTTTTGTTTCTTTCAGAAACATGCAACATAAGCAGATTTCCCGAATATGCCTTATGTGTGATTATCAGCGACCCACGCAAGCACAGGGAGAACATGCAAAGTCCACACAAAAAGACCCCGGCCTGATGGTGGATCAGGACATTCTTGCTGTGAGGCAACAGTGCTAAACACCGTGCCACCGTTAAAACAACAGTGCAATTTAAAAAAATTTAAACTTGTTTTATTATCACAACAAGTCGTGGCTCACTCGTTTACACCCTCAGTACAGCAGATAACACGTCGGTTTCGTCGCACAACACCGACTGACACGGGATGAAAGGCGAGCATAAAAACATCATTAGCTTGTTGTTGTTTTTGTGGCGTTGCAGAGTGACAGTGGACGAACTATGTAAAGTCTACACTCATGACATGGCTGTTTCTTCTGTAATTTTTTTCATTTATCTGCCAGCCGATATATTCAAAATGCTAATATATCGTCAAATAGCTCCTGTAATATGGACCCAAAGATATATGAGTCGGGGTCTACAGTCTCTTGTATATTGGAGTAGTCGGCTGTAAGTAGTGAATGTGAGTGTGAGTGGCTACTGCAATAGACTGAATGGCTCCGTCCTCATCACGACCCTGCACTGGATATACAAAAGAAAACAGACGGATGGATGGACAGTATAGTTTGAAAATATAAGGATATGGAGTGTACCATCACGTTACACATACTTTTATTGAAACGACAGTCTCCTGTTTCAACAGAGGGGATAGGACGCTGTAAGAATACGCTGTGCCCCGCTCATCTGCTTTGTGTTTTTCCCAATCCCAGTGAGCATACGCAACAACGAAAGCATGCTGTAAATACATCCGCTGGACAATGACTCGCAAACACGCAGGCACAGACAGACGCCTTTGTGCTGCGCTTTCTGTGTTGCTGTGGAAATTTCAAGCGACAAGATAATCCAAACACCTGTAAACAGAAGTAATTCTGACACCAAAGCATTATGTGATTCCAGCACAAGTAGCAGAGCAGGATGAATGAGTTTAGAATTTAAGCTTACGCTTTATTGCATTTTTCTTTAATTAAAACAGGATTGGAGTGCATGAATTACATCACTGTTACAAATCTGTTTGTGTACTGCTGAGCTGAAACCATCACACTGCTGTGTCTTGATTTTTTTTCTAAAGCTCTTTGAGGCCCTTCACGCATTTGCTCCGTATGTTTCTAATAAAGCACACATTGAAACGCCTACAGTGATGTGCCACACAGAAAAAGAAGCAGGCATCACACACCAGTGACAGATTGGGGTTAGTGTTTAGGGACTGATGTGCAGACTGGAGAAGCCGGGGATCGAACTACCAACTTTCCAGTTAGCAGCCTGCTCTGCCTCCTGAGCCAAAGCTGCTTCATTTAAGATTAAACATGCTTTTTAATTTCAAAGTTTTTAAAAGGTTATTTAAATATTCTTTAAGAATAATTAGTAATAATTACAAAAACTGATTACTAATAATACATTTGTCTCTGGGGTTTTGTAACCTGGATAAAATCTCCCAGAATCATTTAACAGAAAAAAAAGGAAAGACATGAAGCTGGGCTCCCTCTTCCAGGGTGGACAGAGAGGTGGTTTGTGTTTAAAAAGGATGTTTTAAGATAAATCCAGACTTGGCCCGTGGCTGTGCAAGATCACAGAGTCTTTAATCCCCTATGAGCCTGATGACACTATGAAACCTGGAGGCCAGAGTCAAACTAAAGTTCTGACTGATGACTAAAGGATGTTAGTGTTGGAGACACTGTAAATCCAGCCATAGTAAAGTGGCAGAGTCTACGTGCTGAAAATACCTCCAGCACTGTCAGCTTTGCATTTAGCTCACAGCATAGCAACAAGGTTTTCTTTTCACAGGCTAACACATAAACATGTTCTTGTTCTTGGTATAAAACATCTTGTATGTCAGCTCTGAATCCTACCAGCTAAAATAGGAATATTGATATGGTGTCAGCGAAGTAAACTTTTCTTTTCTCTCTGTTTTGCTTCCAATCCAGACAAGTGAGAGTTTGTGCCAGACTTAATTCTGTTTGTTATGCCATGTAATATCTCCTTGGCTTCATTTTCCAGGCTCAGAGGTTACCTTCTGTACCGGAGCTACAGACCATTTTAATCTAAGCTCGACAGTCACTTTACTAGACTTCCCACTCCCTAGTTCCCCCTTTTTCCTTCAGAACAGCCTTCATTTTTCATAGCACACATTCAGCAAGGTGCTGGAAATATCAGAGATTTATCAGACGCACATCCATCCACTCTCCAATTACGCCACAGCCCAAAAGTACTCTATTGGATTTAGATCTGGTGACTGTGGAGGCCATTAGAGTACAATGGACTCATTGTCATTTTTAAGTATGCACTTTGAGAAGATCTGAGGTTGATCACATGGTGTGTAATCCTGGTGTGCTGCACCAGCAGCAGCCTGAACTTCTGCTGCAAGACAGAATGGATCCACGCTTCGAGATTCTGACCCCACCATCTGAATGTTGCAGCAGGTATTTTCTATTACCCAACTATGGTGCGCCCATGTGAAGTGTAGCTTCAGTTTCCTGCTCTTAGCTGACATGAGTGGCAACCAGTTTGGTAAGCCAATATGCTGCAAAGCATGTTCATGCCATAGGGTCTGCCGTGGTCATTTACATCCTCGTTTCATTTCAAAAACACACATTCAAATGTATTTGATGATTTACTTCTTCTACTGATCTGGTCATATACATATTACTCCTATTTAAAAACAAACCACCTCGAACCACTATATTTTCATCCACTTTAATAACACTTCATTGGAAGCAGTATATTTCCACCTGGCCAGAATTCAATAGCACTCTTTCCAGCTCTGATCACAGGCTCACAGAGCAGACTTAAGAGTCTGACAGCCTCTGGGCCTTAGCCACAAGAGCCGAAGTTCAAGTCTCACTGGGGGGTCCCGTCACATTTCTGCCTGCGTTAAGTAGCTCAGGCAGTGTCTGGACTATATGCATATATGTGCTCCCGCACACATACACACACACGCGTGCCCACACACATACATGAGCTTAAGACGGACACTTCCTCCTTTCCTATTGGGCCTTGCTCTTCTATTGCTCGGGTCCACTGTGGTCTGCCACAGACGGCGGTTTGTCTGTCACACAGTCTGTGCCGAGCCTGGCAGTACGGCTCCAGGGAGGAATTCTCGCTCACGGGCAGATGAGGCAGCCAAGTTCAAGCCTCAAGTGACGCCTGATCTCACCATGACACAGCCCTGCCAATCTGTGAAATCAGAGCTGCGAGGTGAGGGCGGCTGTGTTTCACTTTAGCTAACATCCCCAACACGTGTATTTTAGCACAAACTAAAAAAAACACACACACACAAGTATGTGTCCTGAAATGAAGAAACAAAATCCTTGGATTGATTCAAACAAACAAATTACATCCTTTATATTCAGAGTTAATCAAGGGTGAATGTCCCGCTGCTCTCACAGCATCAGGCTCTAATTTGTTCCAGGTATGTGGAGCACAAAATGTAAAATCTGTCTTTCTAAGGTCAGCGCTAACTCAAGGAAGCAACAACATCACACAGTGCCGTCAATAAGCCTCTTGAAATAAGAGAATAAATATTTACTATACAGAAAGAAATGATCTGTTTTGAATAAATTCCACTCAAGGTTGTGATAAAAAATAAATACACTGATAACCATTAAAAATAAAAACCATTGAGAATCCTGATATCACGCGCATCACATAAATCGTGGCTTCATACTCCCCAGTCTGAGGCTTCAACCTTAGCGCTCTAGCTTTATTTGGGGTTTCTAACACCCAAACAGCTATTACTAAAAGTACTAAAGTATCAGAAAAGACTAACTAGCTAGTTAGAAGGAAGTCTCCATTAACTATGCAGGTACAAAGAACAGACGCACACACATCCGTTTTAATTCTAAATAACAGACCAACAAAATACCAGAATTTCATTCACCAATACAGAAGAAGAAGCTTCTTGGATGGTTTGTTCAATTAAAGATTTGAAGGTATAGTGAGTCATTTTTTGAGGTTCTTCCAACAAATTGATACGGTCTCATGAACTTAGAATGAATCCATTAAAAATACATAGGAGTTTGGGGAAGCAGCCATGTTGCCTCACCATCCTGGATACAGTGGCCAAGGTGGACATTACATCGAGACCAGCCACATGCATAATTCATCAAAAGGAGAGGAGCCGAGAACTCGTAGAAGTTCAAGAATCATGGAGGCAAATTTTAATTCATTGCTGCACCTTCAGACTCAACATGTGGGGGATCATATCTATGTTTTATCATCTGAGAAATGGTCCAATTCACCAAAAAAAGAAAACAAGAAGGAAAAAGACAACACGACCAGCATCTTAATGAAACGTCATCCTCTACCTCTTCACCTCAAGTGTTTTAAGTCAAAGTCAGAGCTCCAACACACAGAAATGTGCATAAACATTTCCAAATCTTGTCACAATTACTTAATGTCTGCAGATTAGACATGGGACATGTCTCTAGACAGCTGAAGCAAGCAGGCTAAACAACAACAGCTGGTTATAACCTAACATTATGCCCGCTAATGTTAAGCTTGAGTGTCCTAGTAGTCACACTTTCCTTCTGATAAACAGTTTGATTATATTCTCACATTATATCAGAGTTTTTCACTGAACGTCCAACTCCAACAATCTTAGATGGACATCAAAGAAAATTTTATTAATGCTGACTAACAGCAGCTAACATAGGCGAACAGTAGCTATAAGAGGCTAACAGCAGCTAACACATGCTAACAGCAGCATTTCCTCAACAGCTTACCTCAGTATGGCTATCATCACACAGAAGTGAGCTTCACTGACTCATTTCAGACTCCTTTCACTTCCTCCTCTGAGTAAACAGACATGGACACCACCTGACGTAAACAGGCTGCACTCACTACAGATGAACGGTGGCCACAGCGTTAGCTAGGTTAATGCACTCGAACTTGGGATGGGTAAGAAAACAAACTTCAGTTGACTGCAATCTACTGACATCTACTGTTCAGATTTTACGGACTAACTTTAAGCTGTTTTTACACATAAGCTTTTCATACTTTACCCACTAGGTGCAGAACACAAATACAGTCTGATCGGTCATTAGAATGTCTTTAACCTGCTAGCTATTTCAGTCCAGCGCGATGACAGCCCAGATACTGTTTGGGTGAATTCACAGCAAGCGAGCGGTTGTCCTGTTTCCTGGCATTTTATGACATTTTCCAAAGTTCATGTGTGAAAACAGCTGTATGGTACAAAATAAACATTCAAGGACATCAGCCCCTTTCTCCTCCTACCCATTACCATTGCACTCCCATGGTTCTTTGCTATATTTATAATCGGGGGCAAAATTTGTCCTTGATCAGGTTACACAGTGTATTGCAGTCAACTGAGAAACATATTCTGTTGTTGAGAATCAATGAGAACAATGTCCATCAGTGGCAGATGTTATCTGTGGTTGTGGTCACTGAGCAGTGCCTTTCACCTGGAAGGAAAATCACACAGATTTTTCCTTCTAGAGGAACACAAGAGGCCTTATGAGTAATGTCATCTAGTCCTGTTCAAGTCTGTTGTGAACAGCATATACAGATAGCATGGATGATCAGGTATTTTGGATATAGCTTTGGTGAACCTGAGGTAAATGTAAATTTATTCTGTGAGTGAAGAGAGAGAAAGACACTTTTGCAAGGACGGCAGGCAAAGTCAGAATCGCAGGATCACAACGTAAAGTCAGACTTCATTTACATACTCGTCACATCCAGTGTGCATCTTGCCAGAGGCACGATATCCCTGCAGGGTAACTGCAGGGTTTGAACTAATATTACTGTGGGGCATGAATATAAAATATCACTTGAGCATTGTTGTGCAGAGCTGATGAGATCATCTATAACATTTTCCAATATATAAACGTCTGCTTAACATCCAGCTGATAAAACTGCGTTAGAGCCCATTTAATCAAAGCTGTTGGTGTCAGTTACATCGTTCCATCCAGGTAAAACGCCGCTGTGCATATAGAGTGACGTGATTTCACAGCTGCAGATGAAGTCAATTTAAACTGCAGATTTAGCTCAGATTTATTTATCTCTGATGTGTCATACATGATGGATGTAGAGGCATTTGTTTTCAGAACAGTCTGTCTGCTTGTGACACTGAACAGAAGTCATTTAAATCCCATCTTTTTTCAGTATAAAAGAATCAGATTTAACATTATCTTTAATTCTGTATTTAAAAAAACTCCACCTGCTATTTTCTCCTCGCAGTAGGAAATCTTTTAACACGCATATCTGTTTTTGAGTAAAAATCTAATCAGCCCAGGTTAGTCACGTCACCGTGGGGCGAGTCCGGTGGCGTCGAATTGAACCACAAGCTCCTCTTTTTTTGATGAACTGATCACTTCTATCATATTACAGTAGTTTTAGATAAATGTGGCTCAAATGTAATGAGTTAAGAGACTTCAAAGGGTGCTTTGAAATGAGGCCATGAAAATGCCAGAGCACTGGTGGAGCGTGTGCGTCTGTCCTTTAAAGTCTGCTCCTGGCTTCCTGGCTACGTGTTAATGATGAGCAGATAAAAAATTCAACCGGGTGGCACCGCTCTGCTGTCTGTCTGCCTGTCTGTTCTCCCCTCTCAGCTTGCTGCATATGCAGGCATGTGCGCGAGCAAACAGAAAGCGAGGGTGTCCGTCCGTCTGTCGACTTGTCGTCACAACACCGCGGGTTATAAATGTAACTGACTGTGCTGTTTTGCCTTCAAGTAAAAGGGCTGCGGATATGTGGTCTGCGGTTAGAGTGTGTCCGAGTGCGAGGCAGCAGGCAGTTAGTCTTATCTAAGAGACGGAGAGTCGGGCTGTGTAATTATTTTCACTGGCTTTGATCCAGAGCAGTCTCTTCTAGGCACCTGTTGGCCTCTGGCTCTTGTCTGAGGCCCGATAATTAGACCCACAACCGCAGGAGCAAGGACACACGTGCACCAGCAGCAGCACACATACGCATACAAAGCATTTGTCTCCACTAACGCTCCTATTTATTTCATGTCATAGTCACGGCTAATCCAGTTTGAACTTTCTGCGGATGGCTCTGCAGTGCATGTGCACTGTCACAGCGGCTGTGAGAGTCAGAGACGAAGTGACAGCCGTTGTCAGTCAGACTGCAACTCTGTGTCTTAGATTTAATTTCTCTGTGTTCCTCACTTCAGTGTCTCGCTGTGAGACTCACAGCAGCTGCCATTCAAAGTGTGCAGACTTTCAAATGACATTCACAGTCAACGTTTCTTTTGTCCATTCCTGCGACACAAATGGCAACTACAGCTATCGATTGTAAGGTTTTTTTTTAAGGAAACACATTTAATTGAAATTTCATTCAATTTGTGTTTTTCTTATTTTTCACTGTCGAACACAAAGAGAGTAAAAAAAGACACCTTCAGGAAAATGGTCAATGGAAGGCATTATTTTAGAGAACTCAGTTTCTTTAAGAAATAATCATTTAGTGAGAAAGTAATTTCCTGACATGCCTTGTCTTGTCCTTTCATTTCAGTACATTCCCAAGGCTGCCTATTATTTTTCAAAGAACAGGGGAGCTTTCTGCCAGATGAACCAAAGACATACAAAGAATTTCTGGCTGGAGTCACTATCTACAAATCAGCAGCACAAAAGCCTTGTTTGCAGCAGCCAAGAACGGAAGGTTCTCGGGCTATGAACTTTTTTATGTGTACAAATTCATTGTTAAATGTTTATATCGCTGATCGCACAGCAATCACACTGAAAACCTCAAGCCAAACTTCAAAGCTCGTCTGAATAATCAGCCTTTACAAACCTGGCACTTTAATTTAGCGTGAACCTCGTTAATCAGCTATTATATCATTACGTTCTTTTGCTAAACACTAAACAGAGATGACACCTTTACAGCCCGCTCCATCTGTGTGCTGTGGCTCTGACAGCAAATTTTCTATGCAGGTTATTAAAATGGACAATAGCAGCCAGCATATTTTAGTCTGGGTATCTCACTGTGGTGTGCAAAAAGTCTGCTTATTTTCTTCAGCTAATTTACTATGGGGAATTAAATTCAATAACCAGCGAATAAGTATTTAGACACAAGTCATTGACAGGAACTGTCAGAAGTTTTAAACTCCTTACACAGCACTGGTTATTATAGTTTTATAATAACTATAATAACCGGGGGCAGCAGCCTAAGCAGAGAAGCCCAGACCTCTCTCTCCCCAGCCACCTCCTCCAGCTTATCCAGGGGAACACCAAGGTGTTCCCAGGCCAGCTGAGAGATATAATCTCTCCAGCGTGTCCTGGGTCTGCCCCGGGGCCTCCTCCCGGTGGGACATGCCTGGAACACCTCAACCAGGACGCGCCCAGGGGGCATCCTTGTCAGATGCCCAAACCACCTCAACTGGCTCCTTTCGATGTGGAGGAGCAGCTGCTCTACTCTGAGCCCCTCCCGAATGGCCAAACTTCTCTCCCTATCTCTAAGGGAGAGGCCAGCCACCCTTCGGAGGAAACTCATTTCCACCACTTGTATCGTTCTTTCGGTCACTACCCACAGCTTGTGATCATAGGTGAGGGTAGGGACGTAGATCGACCGGTAAATTGAGAGCTTCGCTTTTACACTCAGCTCCCTCTTCACCACAACGGACCGGTACAGCGTCTGCATCACTGCGGCCGCTGCACCAATCCGTCTGTCGATCTCCGCTCCCTTCTCCCATCACTCGTGAACAAGACCCTGAGATACTTAAACTCCTCCACTTGGGGCAGGGTCTCGTCCCCGACCCGGAGTGGGCACTCCACCCTTTTCCAGCTGAGGACCATGGTCTCAGATTTGGAGGTGCTGATTCTCATTCCCATTATTAAGTTTATTAAGTTAATTGCGGTGAACTTTAAATATGGCCCTGTTTTCAGTACTGTTTGGATTGCTTTCTTTTCTAAGCCGACATTTTTAGGTCACTATAGGTAACTGTATAGGTTTGTTCTTTTCTCTGGTGTGTGCAGTAGCTTTTTTCTCTGAAAAGGGTTTGCCTTAAAAAAAAAAGTTAAAAAGGAAAAATCTGTGGGCCGTAAAACCAGAACAATCGGCGGGTGGGGGATGTGAAACTGGGTGATGGTTTTCTCAAGGAGCCTAAGGTGGAACGGCTTGGCAATATTTATCTTTTGCACGTGTATTCGCAAAGCAGTTTATCTTCTTTGCATCCACAGCCAATATGAAATCCTAAATGATGCTAACGTGCATGTCTTTGGACTGTGGGAGGAAGCTGGATTACCTGGAGGAAACCCACACAGGGACCGTGACGTGCACGTGAACTCCACACAGAAAGACTCCAGCTGACACAGTTAATAAAAAGTGTTAATGGTAAGTTAGTAACAGAGTACTCATTAGTGCTCAAGCTCAAGCTGTTTAGTGCACATTTTATACTAGTGATCTCATGCCCCCGTTATGAACATAAAGCCATGATGCATTCACCTGCAAGTCATTTAAAGCCTACATTTCACTGGAAAAAGTGCAAAGGAAACATCCACCAGGAGACTGTATTGTCTATCCATCCATCAGTGCAACCACTCCACCGCTGTGTTGCCCAAGTTTTGGCACAGAAGGCTACAGCTTCACTAATTGAAATGTTTTTCTTCTCCTTCGTATGCGAGTGGTTTAACTTGTATCCATGGATGCAGAGATGAACTGTGTCCAGCGTTCACGCGCACTGGTTTTCAGAAATCTTCTTAAGCCTGTGTAACAATTCCCACTACACAAATGTGTCTGTTTTCAATGGAGAAGATGATGGCTATTCAATAATGGCCTCAGTGCTCTTCTTTGCATACAGGGATTTCTCCAGATTCTCTAAACCTTTAATGTTGTAAAGAAAGAAGTCCCTCTGCAAATTTACATTGAGGAACCATTCTTGAATTATTAAACGTCTTGCCCTTGCAATCTTACAGAGAGTGATGTACTCTTTAAAATCTTTACAACTAAAAGGCTCTTTAGATGCTCCTTTAATACCCAGTCATGTCACTAATGAACATAATTAGCTGTGAGATTAACCCTGCTAAAGACCGGCAACCTGTCCATTCTCGCCCAGTGACAGCTGGAACAGGCTGCAGCCCTGCACCACCCTCAGCTGGATGAACAGTTGAGAAAATGGATGAAACTAGATTTTTCACCAGTTTCTACGCAACTATTCCAGCCCTTTTTGGGGGGGGGGGGGGGGGGGGGGGGCATCAAGTGTAACATGTAGTGAAAATAAGTATTGAACATGTCAACATTCTTTTCCTTTTTTTTCAGTAAATATATTTTTAATGGGGCTATTGATGGGAAATTTTCACCAGATGTCAGTGACAACCCAGGGAATCCACACATGCAAAGAAATCAAAATAAACAAGTCCATATAATAATAAAGCGGAATGACACGGAATGAACGTGGGTTAAACATATGATGAAAAGGAGATGCAAAAATACATGGAAAACCAAGAAACCAGCTAAAATATCTGTCTGTTTTGAAAGCAATCCTTCCCCCTGTCAGTGCAGTTTAGTATCAGCTGATTCAGTCGTAACTGATGGCTTATAAAAAAGGCTTCAACCAGGGTCTCACAGAAGAAGCCTCTCATGATGGGTAAAAGCAAAGAGCTCTCTCAAGCCCATCGCAACCTTAGTGTTGCAAAACACACTGCTGTCAGTGGTTGTAGACATATTTCTTAACTTCTGAATGTACCCGTGAGCACTGCTGGGGGCATCCAGGAATGTGGAAATTCCACCATAAACCAGCCACAAGCAGATTTCTGGCAGACTATTCAAAAGACTAATCAGGACTATCGTGCAAACCTCCTCTGCTGAAGAAAAGCCATGTTTAGCTCACTTAAAGTTTGCTGCACAACATTTGGAGAGACCAATAAACTACTGGGAGAAAAATCGTGTCAGACTAGAACTGAACTCCTTGGATGTCATTGCACATCACCCCCAAAACACCACACCAGCAGTGTTGTTTGGAGGTGGAAACATCATGGAGTGAGGCATACGAGGCCCCCGGAACCTTCAGGATTTGGTGGAAATTTAATGTCAATATTCCTATTAAAGAATATTCAGTGAAAAATATGTTGATGCGCTCAACACTTGTTTTCCCCGCCGTAAGAGACACATTTGATATGTTATTTTGGTATATTTTCACCTAATAATATAGGGTTTTAAAAGATTTACAAGTCAATGAATTCTGTTTTCATTAACATTTTACACGGCATTCAAATTTCTTGGAAAGAGATTTGCATGAAATTAACATAAATATTTAGAACTGGAAGCAAAGGGGAAAATCTTATAATATTTTGTCTGTTCCTTTAGGGCCATCTGGCTTCTTCTTCCTCTCTGCGTTGCTGCTGACCATGTTTTCCCCTGAGATGGTCATTAGCCTTCACGGGCTCTCTTCTCATTTTTACTCTCTTAACCTCACGAGGGCATCTGTATACGTACTGGAGTGTTGTAAGGAGATCCAGTCATCAGTGCACCCTTGGGTCTTGTCTACAGTTTGCTCTGAAATGTCGCGGTTAAACCCAACACCTCTCTTGGGGTTTCATCAGGGTTTGGACACTTTTACTGCATGTGTGAGTCATCTGAACAAACTGCTCCTACTGTTTTCATGGTGTACCTCTAACCAGTGTTTTAACCACATAACTGCATTGCAGATATTTTAACATTAATACTGAAATATCTCTAATGTAACTGCACGAAATGCTCAAATTAGGATGGTGATATTTACCCTTAATGTTTAATGTAATCAAGAAAAACAACAGGAGTTGTGAAGTCCAGAACCTCAACCTGATTGAAATGCTGTCAGGACCTTAAGAGAGCTGTGAGAGACTGATAAATTCATACAGAAAACTTACTTGAGGTTATTGCTGCTAAAGATTCAGTAGTTCTGCAACCTATTGAATCATAGCGTGTTTTTAGGTTTTCACAGGTGTGCGTAACCTTTCCACATAAAAGAGTGTGAAATATGAATGTATACAAAAGGTACATAGTGAGGTTTGTACCGTATTTGTCGGACTATAAGGCGCACCATCGGTGAACGGGTCTGTTTTCATACATGAGGTGCACCAGATTATAAGGCGCATTAAGCAAAACAAAACAGTTAAATCAAACTTTAGTCATTCATTCTTCTTGCTTCCTCCACTTCCGTAACATTGATTCATTAATGTTGAATTCTCTCACAGCTGCTCTATTCCCATGTTGTTGCAGTATATTAATGTTTAACCTGGTATTGTGGATGGATTATCTCAGTTGTTCTCCTGACTGAAGTTTGGTCCGTTTACAGCATCCTGCCATGTGATTGCATTTGTCCCTAACCATCGGGAACCCTCATGTTAACTTTTATCCAGTGGAAAAAAGTTAGCGTTCATCCTCCAGCTTCACAGTTTTGGACCCAGATTCCTCCGTGAGGCTCCTGCCTACGGTAGCCGTAATGCTCCGACAATCCATCGAGCGGTGCGGCTTCGTAGCTTAGCAAAGTCATACTAAAACATTTTTTGACAGAGTTTTGAGCGCCGTGTACCACATAAAATTGGTTCGAGGTCAGTAAGCACAACCAGAATTCATACATAAGACGCACCAGATAATAAAGCGCACTGTTAATTTTGAGAAAATTAAAGGATTTTAAGTGCGCCTTATAGTGTGGAAAATACAGTAAGTCTAACTTCGATCTTTTGCTGACTAGTCTTAGGGTTTTACCAATTGCTTATCTTGAGCACGTGAAGCTCACTTGGTGTCATAATGTCAATCCAGATGGGGAAAAAATAAAATCTGAGGTTTTTCTAATCTATAAAACATCATATGGTAATAGGTATTGATATAGGGGACAAACATAGGCATCAGCCCCTGTCTGCTTTGTTGACCAACGTTAGCATATGAGAGTTTTTCAGGTGTTAGAAGCTATTTATCGGTTATTTTGCATAGATTTTGCTTAGTGTTCAGACAAATACAGAAGCAGTATGGGATTGAAATCATTATGTAATGGATGGTGACAGTTGTGAAGGTGACAGAAAAGTTAAGTAAAAGATTGAGTTAATCATGACTGTAACTGTAATTAAAGTTACTCAAGTACTGATGAGTAATCAATTAACTATACATCGAGTCATTTTTCTGTCTTTGTGTTCCCCGCCAAATTAAAAGAATCCGTTCTAAAGAAAAATAAAATACTCCATCCTTTAGTAACCTCGTTTTTAAAGAAATTCCGCCAACCTTCAGAAGCAAGAGATATTTTTTCCCTTATACACCTATACAAGATGTTAAGCCTCATCACACAAAGAGTGGTTTATATGACTGTGTATTTGTAGTTGAAGGAGAGGAAATAAAAGCGTAGAGAAGTATGTGAACGTGTTGCGTGCAGACAGATACGTGAGCAGCTTCTAAACTTTCCCAGGTGCATTTGACTGTGCAGTTTTGCTCGACAAACAAGCCCACTAGGAGAAAACACGGCCTGGAATCAAACAATAACACAACATAAGAGATACCAGCGTGGTGTAAGGTGTGCAAATTAAGCTGCGAAAGACAAAGCTCAACATGAGGGGGAAATCTGCATCGGCTCAGGGAGGCTCTTGTTGCTTCAATTAATGGGGCGTTACACACACACACACACACACACACACACACACACACACACACACACACACACACACACACACACACACACACACACACACACACACACACACACACACACACACACACCTTTTCTCTCAGCCTGATGTGGGCCTGGTCATTAAGATTATGCAATCTACTCAGGCGTATCGAGTCTGCTTTTCGATGCTGAAATCGCCAAAATGAAGCAGAGTTCAAAGCAGGACAGAAAAGACTTTATGGCATAATGAGAACGAGAGCTTCCTGCTAACACCTGTGACAAATCCTGGTCTACTGAGGAGAACAGGAAGCCTTCAGAAAGGAAGACAGTTGGGAGAAGAATACTGGAAAAACAAAGACTGTCATGGTCCTGGGCCATGTTGGCCCAGTATTCTTGGTTTTCGTGTGTTTTGTATTTTGTTCTTTATTTATGCCGTGGTTCCTAGGTTCTGTAAAGATGTTCCTTATTTGATTACCCTCTGTGTATCTGTGAGCCCTCGTTTGTCAGGGTCCTGGGACTGGGCGACCCAGGATCCCTGAGCAGTCATGTATTATATTATTATTATTATTATTGTTGTGTATTTTGGTGTTGCTCCCCCTTCCCTGTGCTTGTGTATATGTGTGTGTGGGTGGCTGAGCACTTGTTTATAGGCGGCGTCAGGCCTGGAGGGTGTGGCCCTGCAAGGGGACTGGCCACACCCGAAGCCACACACCTGCTGCTGATCAGGCCTCGTCGGGGGAGCTACTTAAGAGAGTCTTGGAGCTCCCACCGACGCGGGATCATTGCATGAGACTCCACGTTAGTCACCCTGTCTAAGTTTAGTCAGAAAGTGTATGCCTGCCATTTCTGAGTGTCCTGACAGCTGCGCTATTGTTTCCCGCAGGAAGAGCGTGGAAGGCACGGAGAGCAGCGAGCACCGGGGGGTGCTGACACGGGAGCAGAGAGCACACGGACTATTCACGGGAGACACGACACGGGAGTCTGGGAGAACACGGGGATTTATTGTTACGTTGTTTTCACTCTGTAAATAAACACTGTTTGTACATAGAGCACCGCGCCTGGGTCCTCCTTCCCCACTCCTTCCACGGTGTGCCATGCCATACCGTGACATCGTTTCCCCTCCTTGTGTTTTATTCCATGTTTTCCCCAGCCCGTTATGTCTGTGCTCTCCCCGTGCTCTGTCTCATCCTGTCTGAACCTCTGCGTACTTCCTGTTTTACTTTGACAGTCTCACGTCAGTGTTGCGTTTACTCCCGCCGTGTCTTGTTATGATTATCAGTGTCACCTGTGTTCCCCGTGTGCTCCCACTTCCCTCGTTAACCCTCTGTGTATGTCTGCGTCTCCCTCAGTTCTGTGTCGTGTTCTCCCTCATTCATTGGCCGTGTGTTTTTCCGTGTAACATGTTATAGTTTCCAGTTTAGTTTGTATGGTTTTTCTGTCCAGCAATAAAGCTGTGAATTTTGAGTTAATTCCTGCCTCCATGAGTTTGCGATTGGGTCCTCATCCAGCCTGCACACAGCTGCAACCATGACAAAGACAGAGATTTAAAAAAAGAACAGTGGGCCTAAAAGAGCAGAAAGAGGACATTTAAAATCCTGCATCTTTTAGTACTTTGGTAGTATTTGTTCTGGAGCCTGCACAAAGGCAGGGCTTTACTCGTAAGACAGATGTAAAGATCAGTACCACTTTTAGATCACATTACTGTTATACGTATATAATAGCTTCATTGTTAGCATATAAACACAAGTGCTGCATTGATCGTCACTTTTGAAGGACGCAGGAAAGCAAACGGGCATAATTCATAAAGCCCTGAATGCTCCTTTCAGCAGCGTGATCTGTGCCATATCTGCACAGGCAGGACAGAGAGAAATTAGGGAGGAAAATCTCGGTTATTAAAGCTGCATGAAAGCCTGAACTCTGTCTGACTTCAGAGCGGTGATATGCACTTCAGCCAAATGAGGCCGGGACCAGGAAGGCCTGCACGGGTGAACGCTTGTTATTATCTTTAGATTGGTAGAGAGGGAGGGCAGAGTTTGACTGTAGCAGCCATTAATCCACCCAGGCTGCTCAGAGCGCCGTCACACGTCGGCACAATCCCGACTGAGCAGATCACACGTGTACGGATGTGTTTACAAATTGAAGCGGAGAACGCAGATGGCGCAGCATTCACTGAGGGAGCACACGCTTTTGTGACATGGCTGCAGAAATGAAAAATAATGACAGTCCCAGCAGAAGCTGTCAGGTAGGAAAAGCAGCGCGATGAGGGCTGTGATGGATGGGGGTGAGGGTGGAGGGAAGGAGCTCGAGGGAAAAGAGACAGGTAGCACTACAGCACCCATGAGAGACAAGGAGGGGTGTGGGAGGGTGAGGACAAGAGGAGTGAGTGACAGGGTGACACTGCCAGCTCCTCTGCGGCGCGCTCTTCAGGGGAGCCCCGGAGCGTGTTCTGTTAAGTAAACAGCTGCAGCGACGAGAGCTCCTCAAATATTAATAGGGAGCGATCCCCTCCGCTAGCCTTGTTCAAACTGACGTTCCCTGAATTGGGACAACAGCACTCCAGTAGAGAGCAAACATCCCGGCCCCCTGTAATGCACCAGAGGCCACCAGGGTCGCCCGCAGCTCCCATCAGACCTGACAGAGCAAGGCTGGACCCTCGGACACCCAAGCTGCAACACAGGCCCCTGGTGGCTCATTATGATTGCCGCCATCAAAGGCAAACATCTCAGACTGCTAATGAAAACGCACTAAAACACAGCTTGCACCCACCCTCTCCAGCCTCCATCTGTGTCCATCAGGCAGAGATGAATTATAAATGAAAGGGTGCTCGATCTGAGAGGATCGATACTAACGAGGTTCAAGTTAGCCGTGACACAGTTCTCCATCTTTGTTTGTTCCTCCCCTCTTCCCGCCACTTCTCAGTCTCGCTGGCTCTTAGGAGGAGAGAGACGATCTCTCGGTGCATGCTAAAAAGTCCGCCTAACAAGGCAGAATTAACTACTTTTAGAGGCTTCATTTGGAAGTTGCTAAAAAGCACACATAGCTGATGAGGGAGCTGGTAAATGAACAAGACTCCGCTCCATTCTACCTCCTTTGATCGACCCACCACTCCCCAGCACCCACTCCATCACCTCTTCACTGACAGGCAGACCAGGGGAATTGGCTGAGGAGGAGTAATGGAGCTTGTCGGAGAGCTCCCTGCTTCACACCACTTAGCCTCTAGTCCAGTCATGGGAGGGGTGGTAGGGTGGGTCCACTGATGAAGCTCCACCGGGACTCACAGCAGACTCTTCACCACCCAAACATTTCTCTTCACATCAGTCACGCCATACAGACACGGAAGTGTACAGCAGCTCCCCACCACCATCACTTCCACCTCTCTTTCTTTCCTTCGTTAAGCTGCTCCGTCTTGGCACGTCCTTGGGCTACAGTGCCCTCTTCACACACTCCTGCTGGGTGAACACAGTGTTCCAATTCATCAATAATTTCTAGGGTCAATCATTACTGTATGGAAGACTACACACTAGATATTCTCTTAAGAAAAGAGTTTTAATGTAGGACCAAAAAAACTGCTTTATTGGCTTAGGAAGTACTATCACCCGCTGGTGTGCAAAGTCCTGCTTTGATTCAATTAAAGTTGAGCGTTCCTAGAGCCAAAAGTACAGTTAGTACAATTAAACCACAAGGCAGGTCATGTCTGTCAGACAACTGTATCAAAAATGCTCCAGAAGGCACCTTTACCACAAACAGTCCAGAGGTCTAGTCCATTGACTTAAATTAGCTAAGCTAAAACCAACACACAGCCGCTTGTCATCCAGCTAAAGTGAACATGCCACTAACTTGTTTCTGTGCGTGCATGGCTGCCACTGCTGTTATGAAAAGAGAAATTAACTAATATGGTCCAGTGTTATTTTGTCATTTTGGAGATTGGACATATGTTAGCTTAATGAGGTTTTGCATTCATATGACCACTAATCACATGACATATACCTGTCTCCCACTTTGGATGTGTGACAATGTTGGGTCAACTAAATAAGACCTCAGTCATACAGGCCTATACACCAGTCTCCAGTCATCTGGTAAGCACCAATCACAATGAAAACCGTCTTGTCTTCAGTCTTCAAACTACAAGAAGCCACAGAAATTTGCTAGCTACCAAAGTAATTGCAAGGAAGTTTTTAGGGCGACCATTTACCAACCAAACAGGAAGTACACATTTTTCCTTAGCAACCAGTGGTTGTTTAATGCTCAACATGGTGGGAAAACTCCCAAACTATGCCAAGTAATGACCTGAAAAAAACCTCTATATGGATTAAAGGGTGGCGTGGTAATTTATCACTTAATGCTAGCTAGCTCGGTTAGCAAGCTGTATTCATTAATCGCACTGTTGCAACACACAGAAACAGCCAAATAAACTAGAATTTCATTCCCCAAAACACAACTACAAGCTTGTGTGATAGTCTCTACCTCACAATAAGCCATGGTGTTAATCATGTTAGCTAACAGCACACACAGCAAAGCAGCACAGTTTAAGACTAAAAATAGTGGAAGAGGCCTAGCAGATGATCTACTCCAGCTAACTTTGTTGGGCTTTTAACATGCTTTCAGTGCTGTAGTTGTAACCCTGGTAAGATTTACAGCAATCAGAAGTACAGGGTTCTTTGAATGCATCGTAGTCCTTGTCTGATAGTTTAATTTCCGGGCTTGCCCTGAAGGCACCATCTGCAGCTCCGTGCGCGTGAAGGTGTGGTGTAGAGGAAAAAGGACGGCAAGGAAAAACTCCATGCTGCCGCGGAGCACGGTTTTTTCCAGTTGAAAGAGAGGAAAGAGGTTTAATTAACATTTGTGAGAGAGCTGTCGTTAGCGGTGAACCACAGACGGGTACCTACCTGAAAGGAGCCGGAGTATTTCTTTGAACTTTTTTGAACTATTCTGGTGAGTTAGCCTAGCTCACTTAGCACCGCTATTGCAGTTCAATGCACTGGAAAAAATAACTAACCAGTCAGAATAGTAGTAAATGTGTTTAATGATGTTTAAGATGTGTTTTCATAGTATTGCAATGTTGTGACAGTTTTGTTTATTATGAGTGTCTAATGTTTTTACTTTCTTGGGCCTGCTAGTTCAGCCGCGGCCAGCTAAGTGGTTATGCGCAGTTCACGTGCAATAGCTGTGCTGTTACTGTAACTGCGGGTGATGCACAGTAATACGGTGTATTTACTTTTAATGTGTCACAAGATGCAAATTTATTTTAATATTTCAAAAAGAACCAAGGACATTAGGAACAAGGACATTTAAGGAATGTGGACATCTAACATTCTGCATATTTGTGTGCAGACTGGTTTTTTTTTGAGGTACAGTTCCATGGGTGCCAAGTGAGGAGCTGGTATCGTGGGTCTAAGACACTGTTGCTGCTGTGGAGGCCTTCTCTGTGTCAGGACGCCGACACGTTGATGCCTGCCGTACCAGGAGGGCGGTAGGGAAAAAAAACAAAAGGAAGCCCACCTGAGAGATACCTTATCATTTTCTTTGCTACTTTTTCTCCGCCTGAGATTCAGGTCGTTTTCAGTTCTTAACCCAGGACAGTGGGTAACTGAATAAACTGACACCATAAGGAACTGGACACTCACATGCTATTTTATTTTCTTTTTCCTTTTCTTTGGGGTGTTGAAATATTGTGTTTCTTGTCTTACATCTATTTTGATTGTTTCAATTATTTTGTGATGCACTTGAGATGGTTACTGCATTTGAAGGTATCCCTACATTGAGGATGAGCAAAGGGAACTGATCCAAAAGGAAATATATAAAGCAAACTTTGTTTCATAAACCTGTGGTCGTGCGTGTTATGTGGGTTGGAAGTCTCATTGCTCTTACAGAGTTGCTACCGCCAATCTCCTTCCCAAACCTAGATTCGGATATTGTAGACATTGCACTTGGGCGAGCAGTATAGATCATCTCTTTATAGATAGAGGGACACACGTCCAGGTTACATAGTGGTGGACATTTAAACATTAAACCTGTGTACTGGGAGAAGCAGAGAGAAGCAGCAGTTTTTGCCAGTTCCATGTTGGTCATGGGACTCTATGCTATATTTTTGGAGATTAAGTTACATTTCCATTATAGCATTTTTATTTTGCTTAGCTTTATGCTAACATATGCTAACATGGCTTTATGCTAACATAAGCAATTAAACTCAAAGCATTTCTCCCTGAGCCACAGTCTCATATTCTTCTATGTCATTTGCATAACTGCATGTGTAGTTTGAATTAACAAAACTAGGAAATCCCAGTTTCACTCTGGCTCCATATAGATAAAATCAGTTTAGACAACTAATCTGGGCTAAGTTCTAAGGTTATACATGTTGTAAATATCATATTACTTTATCTTTGCAACTTAGAAATCCGTATAGTCTCACTGCAATAACAGCCATAAGTCATTTGAACTGTCTCCATGATAGTGTTGGTTGAGAAACAGCGAGTCTTCTTCCTCAAGAGGAAGTTGAATTTGAATAAATGTTGTTATATTGTTGGAAATAGGCAATGAGATCCCAAAGATGGGAGATAAGCCCCTCTGCCCTGCTCCACTCTGACCTGACATGCTTGTTATGTTCGCATGGCTGAGCACACATTGCGTAAGTTTTTCAATATTTCATAGGCCGAAATGAAAAATGCATCTCTTTGAACTATAAGTGCACGATTGCAGGGCAACCTGGTGGGGTCGGGAGGTGAAGTATGAACTGCGGAAAAATAGATGAGCAGAGATAAATGGCTCACTCCTGGCTGCCGTAACAGTCCTACAATCTTCCTATTCATGCAAACGCTTTGCTGATACCATGAAATAGTAACCTGAATTACACTTAAACATGTCAGACATGCGCGAACCGACTGCGGAGTGCATTTCGGCAAAGCAGAGGCGGCTTTTCACAAACAACGCAACCTTGAAGATTAATTCTGGAACAGGGGTCCCATGCCACGACCTGCCAAACGTGGTGCACAAAGAAAAAGATTGACAGGCAAACACCTTCAGGTCTTGCTTGGGTTGCCCCCACAGAGCTGCGCTCAAATAACTTCAGACTGAGGGAGTGAGAGCTTTGAGCAAAAGGGAACTTTTGGAGCCACAGTGTATCAGCTATAAAGAATCATTCAGCCTCCAGATCAAGACCAAACGTGCCCGCCCTGGTGCAAGGATGCAAACAAAGTGACATCTAAAAATAGACTCCATTTGGGTTAATGTGAAGACAAATGTGTGCCTTCTAAAGTGCGCCTTGTTAATAGATGTGGCTGTTCAGATGTGAGCTTACATTTGCATTGATTTCGCTGGCAGAGCAGGCTTTGATTAAAAAGAACTGTAGGCATTTCTGAAAAGCAGATCTGTATCATCCATTAAGCGGGAGAAAAAAGTCTCACATGATGTATGGAGACACTGGGTGATTCATTTAAAGGAGCTTATTAGCTCGGTAGGCGATGTGTACATATCAATATGCTGCTTTTCATCCTTTTCTCTTTACTTTGCATTTCTGCTACTTACTCTTCATTTTCTCTATTCCTTTTTTTAATCCGAGCTCTTCCCTTTCCCTTCCCAGCTGATGCACTAGTCATCAGACTTGGAAAGAAACAAAGGCTGCTTCCCTCAGTTGGAGCTGGGAGGAGCTGTCAGTCCCTACAGCGCTTTTTGATGATAGCATTTCAAATGACACTTTGATCCCCACTCCACACTGTTTGTTTTTTCCTCTATGATGAAATTCGGCTCGAGAGGCGTGCAACAGGGCACATCATTAAAACGTGGCTCAAACACTGAGAGCCAGGCTCGTCCCTAGAAACCACCCATGACAATTTTGTCTTTCCGCGTCGGCTTACAGAACACAACAGGGTAGGTGATGTCGCAACCGTAGAACTGAACGGGACCACGCGTTCACCCCACAGATAACGCTCCGCTGAGGTGACGCCAAAGCTCAGTCAAAACTCTCTAGAATAAATAAATCTAATGAGGCAGATTTATAATGAGGCTCATTTATGTTGAGTAAGATGTTGCTTTTCACGAGAAAACATTCAAGGACACAAGCTAGATCGGAACAAACAAAAAAAATGGACCTGCAACTTTTAAAGCAATTTCTTCTTTTTTAAATTCTTTTTATTTCTAAAGATTTAATTCTAAAAGCTCAGAAGCAAAGCTAACCAATCTTTCACAGGTTTTTCCAAATTTAATATGAACATACTACACCGGCTCCTAATCTCAACGGAGGAATGAGCCTTTGTTTAAAAAATAATGGTGGGAGTGAATAAGACGAACAGCCCAAAGAGTTCGTCTGAGGGAGTTGGCTCATTTCTTCCTGGGGTGATAATTCTCCTATTGAAGATTTCCAGAGTCACAGTTGAAATAATATGCAAATAAGTACCCCATGGGGTGCTGACTGGCTGACATATTATCAGCAGAGAGACAGACGCTGCATTTTTTGAGGGGGGCTTGAGCGTGGTCAAATCAAAAGACAGAGGCCCGATTAAAAAGGTGTACTGCGACGCGCACAAGACTACAGGAGCACTTTAAACAGGATGCCAACCCTGTTGGGAATAGGAGGCTGAGGCTTCCTGTGGAGACAGGAGCGACTAGCAGCCAACACAAAAGCCTGCAGAGATAAGGCGAACACTTTGGAAAGCCAAACAATGGAAAAATAAAAGAATGTAAAAAAAGAAAGAAAAAAAAACTGTATCTGGGGGAATAAAAAGAATGATATGAAATTGTTTCTACAGACTCTCCACCAATAAACAAAGCCATTGATTAGTTAGTATGATGTGAGTTAGCCCGGGTTAGAGGACCAGTGAAGCAAACCTCAATAAACCTGCTGTTGTCTCTGTATAAAAGCAAAGTGTTTCTAATTTATAGATGTCTTTCAGTACCATTTTATATCCACTATATGTACTCTGTACCCGTTTTTGACAGGCTTACTTTACTTCAAGTCAAACAGAACACCTGTCCACTTGTTTGAGGTTTGAAAGTGGCGGTTAAACCAATTCTTCTATCATTATTTGGAATTTGCTAAGAATAATGCACTGTAAATCCCTTTTCCAGTTGAATCCGTTTCATCATCATAGTGTTGTATAATAAGAGTTTTAAATATGTTTTGTAATGACACAATGATGTGTTCCTGACTGCAATAACCACTCAGCAGTTTGTGACGTTTCCGTAGTCACAGTGAGCTCTACCAATCACACGCTGTCATTTCTATTTAGAATTGTGGGTACAGTAGTTCTTTTGCAACATATCATAAATAAATTACCTTATTGTTGAAATAAGTTTGGTATCATACAGACTTGCAGTTTCTAAAGGAGCATGTACCATCATGTCACAATCTTGTAGCACATAGAAAGTAATAGTAATCATAAGAATATAGCCGTGTCCAAATTCATAGGCTGCATCCTCCTGAGGACCCGGCCTTTGCGGTCTACGTGGGCCGGGTCCTCCGAAGGCTGGGTAGGCCCGAAGTGAGCGGCTGTGAAATGGGATGCTCTAGCCTTCAGTTATTAAACTCCACTGAGCTGTCTCGGTGGAGATTAATAAACTCAGCATCTGCTCCTTGCTATCTAAAATATATCAGGACACTGCCGTAAATTCTCGATCATCTCACACTTTAATCAGTTTTCCATTTGACGTTTATTCAGCTGTAATCTCAGCCAAACCAATTTACTCACAAACAAGTAAAACACTGAAAAAAGACAAACAATAACATCTTTAAGTTATCTAAGTGACTTATAAATCATGTTTAACCTGAGTAGTGAAAGACTGCGGGGGGTTTGAAAACGATGTGCCGGGAGTTCGCTGCTCTCGCCGGCTCTAGTGAGCCTTGAACCCCGGGCTAGCTATCGAGCTGGTGGGTAACAGATGTCTTAGAAAACGTCGGAGCACTTTTGCAAATATGTGATGTCTTGATAAACCGAGCAGATATTTGAAGTTTACACAGCTATATTCTCACCTGAAAACATCTTGAAAGTTTATTTTGTGATCCAGAAAGATTAATAAGAGTAATATTAAAACTAAGCAGCTGCCGCCATTGTTGGAAACTGGAATTGGCTGGCCGCTAGGGATGGGTATTGATAAGATTTTCACGATTCCGATTCCATTTTCGATTTTGTTTAACGATTCGATTCTTTATCAATTCTCTTATCGATTCTTTTTTTTTTTTTTAAAGGAGAACACTAAGTTCGATTAGCTTAGAACTTTGTTTTACATTTTCTCTTTGAACAAGATAGAAATTTAAGAGTAACATGGCCTTACAAACCCAACAGTGAGATCTTAAGAGATCCAGCCTACGGCTCTTCAATGGGGTGTCACAGGGCCCCCAGGAAAAAAAATTGTAAATGTAAAATAATAAAATAAATATTCTTCTGTAGCAATAACAAAGTATAACATAAATTATTCTGTAGCAATTACACAAGAATATCCAGTAATCTCCCTGCCTACAATTAAACACATTCCGAAAATCTTGGGCATCTGCTGTGGCAAATGGGTGCAAGCCTTTTACCACAAACTTAGTCACTGCTCGGTGACATTCGTCTATCCTGGCCTGAAAGGAGACGCTACCGATAGACTGCAGCGAGAACTGCCAGCATCTGAGCCGGCCAGACTCTGCTAACATAATATGCACTGTTAGTTGATTATTTACCTGCCGCATTAACGGGAGAGGACGTGCAAACGTTACCGCTGCTGCTGGGTTGAGATTCACGAGTCCGGAGCAGAATTAAAAACACGACATTCATTTAAGGTCATCGTGTGTTTTGTGAGCAAATGCTTTTGCATATTCGTAGCGTTTCCTCCCTTAAATGAAATATCTACTTTGCAAGTATTGCAAGTTGCCCTGTTGTCATCCGTTCTCGTAAAGTATAACCAAACTTTTGAGCGTTTGAGCCGCTTAGGCGCCGTGTTTCCTGCCAGGTAAATGATGCTCCGCAACGTGGTGACGTCATTCGGGGCGACTGGAATCGATAAGGGAATCGTTTGCAAAAATGGCAAACAATTCCAAGGAATTGAAACAGTGGGAACCAGTTCTCAACAAGAACCGGTTTTTGATACCCATCCCTACTGGCCGCGCTATGAATTCTGGGATATTTTGGGCCACGAAGTATACACCTGACTGTCACTACCCGATCCATACCGGAAACCCGATCGGTACCTCGCATGCGCGAAAGGTTTCTACTTCCGGTCGTAGCGTTTTACGATAGTTCTGGGTCAGAGTAAGAGTTAAGATGTTAAGAATAACAAGTATATCTTAAAATGTTTGCAATAATGAAGCATTTCAGTACAATGTAGACAAAAATAAAAATAAAAAGAAAGTTACGGATCAGGACTCTCCGATCCTTACTGCGCATGTGTAAAGTCTGACCGTACAAATCGGGTCTACCCGATCCGTACCGCGCATGTGCAGATGTTTTCTTCTTCTTCTGTTCGTTTAATGGCAGTTTACTCCCCAGTGTACGAGGATACCGCCACCTGCTGACCGAGCGAATAAACCCTATTATAAACTGAATTATCGTCATTACAAACGTGTGTTAAATCTGATTTAGCGATAGTCGAGTGTGTTTATGCTTGTCTGTGAGGAGAGGATTGTTGGAATAGTGATGATGATGTGCGCTATCACTGTCAATTGTCAGTAAACACTTAATCTGGCTGATGAATCTACACGTGAGATATTACAAAGTCTGCATTATTAACTCTGTAATTAGGCGCCATTCTTCTTATTTTACAGCGCTGTTGCTCAATCGGGGACGCTCTCTGTTGAGGAGAAAAGCATGATTTCTTTGTATACGGATTATCCATTGTTTAAATGTCCCGGGCAGTCGAAAAGGAGGCAGAGCTGTTGAGAAATGCTAGGAGCTAACTGGGCGCTAACCGTATCATTCAAATATATTGAATGTCGCAATGTTGGCAAAGAGAGGAAGTGACGTAAGATTTGCGCATGCGGGGTACCGATCGGGTTTCCGGTACGGATCGGGTAGTGACACTGACCCATGCTTCAAATCTGGGGAAAAGGAGGACGCATTTGTCGGCCGCATTTGGAGGAGTCTACAAATTTGGACAGCCTTCATCGCGTCACTGTGACATAATTGGACTACAAATGCGGCCTCAGGAGGATGCAGCCTGTGAATTTGGACACCCCCTATGGCTCACAATCAAAATCCTCTGGAGAACATGAATACAATTTTTTCTTCCAGAACATCACGATTCTGGCGTACACTCTAAATCTCAATAAACAAATCCTAATGCCTAATACGGCTAATTTATGTTAGATATTTGAGTTGTATGAAAAGACATTTATTTAAAAATTTTTACTTTTCAAATCATTACCCTTTATTTAGTTACAAAAAAAATCAAATAATTACAACAAAGGAATTAACAGCTCACACGCTGCAGAACTCCAGTTTACTTTATGAGTATCATCTTAAGTAGTGTGTGACGTTTAGCGCACACCTGTTCTTCATCAGAGAATGAAACACAGGCACTACCACCTTAAATCACCTATGATTGGTCCCATGACCACAAATGATGACAGTAATACTTAGAGCAAACAGCTGATATAAAGTTGAAATAAATTACATTTCCTCCTGGCAGAAGCATAAAAATTTAATGCCCAGAAAAGAAAAACTCAATAAAAGGTCTTACACAAGACCTTTTATTGAGTTTTATTGAAGAATGTTTCTCTTTTGATAGTATAGTGTGTCAATGTTATAGAACTTTTTATATACTAGATAATTTATGTGGCACATTGGAGTTCATAAGGTGAATAAATCTGATATATACCTAAATAACTGCATGAAGTATTTTATTCTTATACATTGCTTGAGGCATTATGGGTATTTTTTCTTTCTGTTTGTTACTTAGTATTTAAATATTTTTTTTATTTTACTTTTTTAACAGGATTGTTTTATTTTGTTTTACTTAGGTCAATTAAAAATGTTTTTTCACGCTTAATTCTTTTTGCTTTGCTTTTTTTATTTTAGGTAATTACAATAACAACCTCACTGTTAATCTAGCTAACAGTTAGCTAGATATCAAGCATTGCCTTGTTTGGTTCTCCTTCCATTTCCCACCATTATGGGAGCAAAGTATGCAACACATAGTCCACACACCATCCAGAAAAGTATTCAGGATCACACCTGATAGTGTGAACACACTCAAAATAACACAAGTATGGAAGTACACAGTATGGAAGCCAAACACACAGCAAACCTTTTAGCTGCATCTGCAGAGGTTGAGGTTGATCTGACGTCATTATAATATAGTTTTACATACAAAACTTACAATTCTCACACGTGCTAAAGGGTCCCCCTTGGACACACAGCACATGTCCATACGACAGTCAGACTTGTCCCTTATTTTTGTTAGCATGTCTGGAATCACTTTAGCCATTGCTGTTGTTATGCTAACTACCAGAAACCACATTTAAGTCACGAATCCGCTCTTTTTAATGTAGTTTCAGTTGTTACCAGTGAATGGCTGTGGAATTAAAGCACTTTGAAACTGGATAATTCTTTTTGACAGAGCCTGTATTAATAATATATTTTCAGTGTATTAAGTAGCCTAGCGTGGGACAGGATACTGTATCCCCTGTTGCACCATTTTCCTCTATATAATATGGAGAGAACTAGAGGGTGAACCTAAATGCATAATTATGATAACAATCTGAGACATGACTAAAAGCAATTTGTGACCAATGGTGTGACTCAGCAAAGCAAAATCTGATGAAAGACATTCAGACCCATGCCACATCACAAGTGTACCCACCTAAAGGCTAGGGAAAAAAAGACTTACCAACCTCCTGTGGAAACAGTGTTGACCATTTATGCTACATGAAAGGAAAATGGTGAATTCAGCACTGAGCCAAAGATCTAGTTCAGATAGTGGAGGCAGAGAGCGAGGGTGTAGCTGGCCAAACAAATGACCACCAGGCTATACTACTCACATACTCACTCACATTACTTAGTCCAGGAAGCCACAAACTTGCACAACTTTTTCATCACTCTGAGAAACTTTTCAATTCAGTTTGCCTATTTTGTGCCTTCTTTCAAGGAAATGAAAAAAGGTGACATGTACTCAAAGTCCTACTAAAAGAGAATTCCAAATAGCTGAAGCGCCGTTATAATAACAAGAGTTTCTGAGAATTCTGACATCAGTTCATTGAATTCAAAGCACTGCTGGCATAAAACACATATTGATTTTTTGGTTCTTACAAGACTGCAAATGTGTTTTTACACCATTACTAAAGGTAATGTGATTCACAACACAACTTTGTTAACACATTCATGTATGTTCTTCCAATTTTTCCACTTCAATCTAAAAGAACATGCGAAGAAGCAAGATTAATACATTTCTGTCTGCAGTACTTCTCAGCTTCTGCCTTTGTCGTGCAGAAAAGGATGACACACAAAAGAAAAACACACATGTTAGAGTTTAATTTCAGTGGCACCCAAACATCCGTTTGCCACTAGTAAATCACATTAGGCTTTCTCCACAAAACAGCGACAGAAACAATAAGGAGGCTTCGTACATTTGCTGTACCTGGATGTTTGGGTGCTCCTTTGTATCTGCTGCTGCTGCTGTTTCTTCATCTAGCTCACTATGTTCTCTCGGGCTCACAGCAAAGAGACACGCTTTTTCCTCTGTGGCTCCAGAGCTCCAAGAGAAACCTCAGAAGTCAGACAGACAGCACACCCTTCAGAATTACAGTGCTTTATTAAGTATCAATCTGTACAACAGTTTGCCGGCCCAGCAGAGGGATCAAAAAAGTACTGAAAATCTCATTACGGGAAAACTAATAAGTGACGCACAATGATAAAACAGCAGCAATTCGTTTAAAACCAAGTTACCAGTTGATAAAAGAAGATGTGGTAATGGCTGGTATATCTCATCGTGTCTGGTAAACGATGCTCGAAGGAGCCCATTGGACATAGCAACACTGCCTCTCCCCATCATTAAGTTATTAGATTAGCCCGGGGCAGCAAGTAAACAACTTCAGACATCTCACTGCAGGCATACATCCCACCAGCCCTCACCGTTATTGGATTACTCAGGGAAACTTTTCCAGAAGACAAAATGACTCCATGGAGAGCGAGCAAGCTACGGGATGATTATTGGAAAGCAGATGATGGGAAGAGCAGAGGAAAGGCCTGCTCAGGCCAGACGCCCGGAGCACTTAGGATCGAGCGGATGGCTAACAAGCAGGAGACAGGGAAGGGATACAGAGGGCAGCGAGGTCTGGTTTTGATTATTGGCTGCTGGAAGGAGAGGCAGCTCGAGTCTGCCAGGTTTCTGCATCATCCGCCTCCTGCCACATCTCGTTTGGGTTACTGCCACAGCAAATGTCCATTCAGCACTATCAGAGACAAATGAGGGCAAACTCCTGTCAAGGTCAACAACCACCTCCACTACGGCCACAGGGGGTCTGCCATTGTAATTCCTTATACACTCAGAGTAATTAAAACTCGTCTAGAAGAAGCGGGGGAAGTCGATGGAATTTTTTGAGACTGCTAATGAGATGCTAATTTGTTGGCCCGCTAGGAACGAGGCATGAGGATCTCAAGGACACAAAAGATTTATTCCCTTTTAAAATGATGGTGTGTGCGTGTGTGTGTCTTCTTCTTCACTAAAACATTTGCCAAGTTTGTTGAGCAATACACACGGCAGGACTCCCGGTGTCTTTATGTTTGATAAAAAGATACGAGCATCCTTTCAAACTCTTTCCAAACTCCTGATAATTTACAGAGCATCACCCCTGTGAGTTCAGAGTAAAGTGGAGAAAGCTCCCCTGCCTCGCGGCAACGAGTGAAGCCACACGCAGATCGCCCTCATGCTGCCTGAAAGTAGTCCAAGTCAGACCTGTTTTCGAACACCCCACTGAGCCAGCCTTCTATGGACTCATTGAGTCATTCCAGGAGCGCCAGGCTGGCTGTCCCACTTTTTTCAACAGATATCACACAGACTCTCTGATATCTACGCGCGTGCACGCTTGCACTGCACAACTTTCCTCCCCACACATTCCACTTTATAAGCAATCGTGCCAATCCTGTCCTCTCATGTTTATTAATTAGGCTTGCTCTTGGACTTGAATCTGACTCCCTTCTGGGTGAAGACTATTCCTCGGGAACGCCAAGCTGTGCTGAAACTGAGCGAGACAGCACTGTGGTCATTTTCTGATATGTCATTTTTTACACAAGCGCCGCACAAGAAAGCAGCCCTATCCAGCCCGCAGTGCCAATCAGCTACAGCGGCTTTCAGCACTAATGCAAAAAGAGATCACTCCAATAAAAGTTAGTTAAAGTTAAATAAACGCGTCTCTCATTAACAGAGAAGTATAATCTCATTTTTAATCTGCGGGCTCAGGCTGAGTGTCGTCGCAACAGTGGCAGCGCAGCTCTGAAGGACAACACTGGGGAAATAACATCAATTAGAGCTGCCAATCACCCAAAATGCCAGAAGACAGTTTTGGATGAATTTCTGCTTTGTCGGGCAGTTACACAGACGACAGGGAGGATGGGTGAGTCAGAGGGGATGAGATGAGGTGTGAAGTGTAATCACATCACAAACACAAATCTGTGGCTTACTTCGCTAAGCCTCAACATAAAGACGTCATTTTTGGACTTGTTCTTCAGAGCAGACCGTTTACCGCACATGTGCAACTCAAAATCACACCTGAAAGTTCATTCTAATTAGTGCTGACAGTCCGCTTAAGAACTTTAGTGCTGAAGCAGCTAACCAAAATGATAAATTCACTGCCCCGGGCAGCACTCACAACATCAGTGTTTGGTCACTGTCAGCTGGATGCTATAAAATCAAACCCACACTAAGTGTTTTAGTTTTTCAGATATTCTTCCTAATTCCAGCTCCTCAAATCTGATGGTTCTCTTCTTTTGTCTATTTTGAATCGTGATTCGAGCACTCCAGGGGCTTTCGAGTGTTAGTCACACAAATCAAGCAATTAAAAGGTTGCCAGCTTGAGCTGTGAGAAGCCGTCATTATCTTCTCACTATTTTTCAAAATTGTCTAGACTGTATGATTGCACAAGCAGTCAGAAAACAGGGCACTCAAAGGGCTTATGCAACAGTTTAGTGTTTACATGCCTGTGTTGATGAGAGACTTATAGAGATAGGACCTTGAGACCACGTTTTTGTAACTCTATAACCCAGATAGTCAACTTATGGGTGGTCTGTTTAATTTGAAGTCTTCAACACAGACTGTAGATTAAAGATTGGTGTGGCCTCCACATGTCCCAATTGGCTGGTGGCCGACTATCACCCAGTTCCCAGCAACTGGGAGTCCCTCCTCCTTCTCCTGGGGCGTATCTACTTTAAACTATGAACACGCCCATTTCACTTAATTGCAGAGTGTCTTAGAATTAAGTTTTTAAAATGTAAATTATCAAAAGTATTACCAGTATACAATTCTTTATTTCAATCGAATCTAATAAAAAGATACAACTGAAAATTTTAAATACCTTTTTTTTTTGCACACTGTGTAAAAAGCATGGCCAATTCCTGTAAGTTCCTTACACCTGCATTCTTTCTAATGGCCAGCAGGGGGCAGTTGCAAAAAACTAAAAGCAGCCCAATTGTATAAATGCGATTTATTCATTTGATCGACTCATGACCTAAGTAAAGACTTGCAGTCGAACCTATGATCTCACTGATTGTTGTTTAGTCTTTTTTAATATTATTAATATTATTTAATATTATTATTAGTATAGTTAGTACAAGAAATGATAAAGCAGGGTATGTTTTCAGTCGTGGTTACATTCATCACACCCAGTTTCAAAAGTCCAATTTTGTAATAGCGACTATGCTGAAGTCCAGGCTTGTCTATCTTTTATATACAGTCTGTGGTCCCAAAGCTTGTGATGTCACGTGTTTATTTATTTATATGTTTATTTGAGGACAGGCTAAAAAGCAGAGGTGGGACCAAGTCATTGTTTTGCAAGTCTCAAGTAAGTCTCAAGTCTTTATCCTCAAGTCTCAAGTCAAGTCTCAAGTAATGTCAGGCAAGTCAGAGTCGAGTCTCAAGTCACTGGTGTAAAAGTCCGAGTCAAGTCACAAGTCTGAAATTTTGAATTTCAAGTCCTTTCGAGTCATTAAAAAAAACGAAAAAAAGCATGTTGCAGTTATGCTAAATGTAAATATTAGACCATGTAATTTTTAAATCTGTGTTTTTCTCAACACATGACAAAATAGTGAACTTAGAAAATATACACAAATTGTGAAATTGCACCTCTTTAGAATGCAGCTCAATTAAACCTAGCTCCAAGAATAATTTTCACCGACAGTTCTGAGATAAGCTGCATGTTATTCTTGGATGCGGTTGTAGGACCGGCTTTAAAATCGCATGACAAAAATATCATACACATTAAAAAAAAACTGTATCACCAACATAGCCTGGACAACATTTGCTAGTTAGATGAAGTCAGCTATCTCATATTTATATGCATATTTATAAGCATACGGTTCTTGGAGTGAGTGCATACACTCATGAAGTTTAGTAACTTCAGGTCACTGCAACAAGCCCAGGTACAGTTTACCGCCGGATGGGTGCAGGACCTTGAAATGCACCGTGTAGAACGAAAGACCATCGTACGTATCATAAGTTTACCAGTCTCACAAATCGTCTTCATAAATACACATTCGTTAACCGTTTATTAATAGGACCTTTGAGCTCAACGGTAATTAATTAGTAGTGGAAATAATTTCTGGTACGCATCACAGAAATGTAGCAGTGACAATAATACTGTATGCTGTAATCGTACTGGGCAATTAGTGATACAAAAAACCTGTTTTATCCTGTGAATAAAAGTATATGTTTTTGTCAATGTACCATAATAACAGAAGCGAAACGCAATATTGTGTCAGGACAATTCACTATTTATGCACAATAAATAAAGGAGCATAGCGCGACAATTTCTGTTCAGCGCCAGACTTGCTTGTAACCTATATCACCAATTATGTTATGAAAGTGACGTATTAACTACAACAGCAGACTGACCTTTGTGGAAATGCTTGGAGCAGACTAACCTGTGAGCTGGAGTGTTCTGGGACGTTATATTTGGTCTTTGAATGGCTGCAATCCAGGCCATCCGTCGCCTGTTTGTCACTTCGGAAACATGGCTCGAACAATTTCTCTTAAACGTCGTAATCCGATAACAACCGATCTCTTTACCCGTCGGCTTCCCGTGGCTGTCATGCGACCGGCTATTGCAGTTAATAATACAACAGCTTCTTGACATTTTTGTGTTTCTTTTTATCGCTGTGTGACTGATTTTAATTGAAAGCCTGCGTGCGCTAGTACTTCTTGCCACGAGTTCCCAGAATCCTTTGCGGTTCTACCCGTGAATGACGTCACATTTTCAATCTCTATATAATATGCGTGTTAAATTTTATATTTGGGGTGAAATATCAAGTCTTTTCAAGTAAACCGGTTCAAGTCCAATTCAAGTCCCAAGTCATTGGTGTAAAAGTCCAAGTCAAGTCACAAGTCTTAGAACATTTTTTCAAGTCAAGTCTAAAGTCATAAAATTAATGACTCGAGTCTGACTCGAGTCCAAGTCATGTGACTCGAGTCCACACCTCTGCTAAAAAGCCACGTGGGACCGTATATGAGAACTTTCACCAGATGTGTTATTACTAGTGAAAAGCATAGATCAAGCTCTATGTTTAAAATCTATGCAATGCCCCTTTAAAGACTCTCAAATTACCCTAATCACTATCATCTACTCTCACCACTCCAAACTCTGCAATAAAAAACATGTTCACCGATGTGCAACATCACATACTAATGCACTCGTCAGAAATATTGAACTCCATGATTTATTTACCAAATTAAATTCTCAGCATGCATGAGATCAGACTCTCGTTACAAAGATTAGATTTAAAGCTGTGCATCCTGCGCAGGGTACAGATTCTCATTTTGAAACTAAACTGACATCATCAAGACGCTGAACGTGAGGCAATCTCGGCGAACACGGCCGTATGATCGCGCTAATGCGAATCAAAGTGAAATCCAATCATCTGTCATATTAGAGAGGATGCGGTGTTTTATCCATTATGTTGTATTTTCCTGCTATGCTATAAAGAGATCAGCTAAGGCTCATTAGATTGTGAACTGGCATTTGAAACATGCGCAAAGCACAATTCCTAATGCCTTACCTATTTCCTGGTATTGATCCTAAAGAAAGCTAAAGTTAAGGCGGCCTGTCATCTTACTACTTAAAAGACAAAGATAGACAGAGCCATTACTTTTCCATTGTTTGCAAAAGTTCACTTCAAAAGGGTGAAAACTCTGGTGTAGTCTGAGGCTTGGGAAAGCAGAGCAGGCAGGTGGAGCTGGAAGGAGAGGAGGATGCAGGGATGGAGAGATTGGAGACAGAGGAGTGAAGAGGGGGAGCCCTTTGATCTCTGGCAGAAGTGGATGCTGAAGAGAAGAGACAGAGAGCTGCAAAGAAGACTGCAAACAAGGCATGCACTCAATTCCCAATAGTCGCACCAACGCGAAAGGAAGATAGAAAAAGAGGGGAAGACAGAAGGAGAGAGAAAAGTTGAGCAGATTGAACGATACAGAAAGGAGAGGGCGAGAGAGAATGGCAGGGTCGCAGAGAGATAGAGAAGAAAGGAGGAGAAGACAGAGAGGATGAAAATGAAGTTGAGGGAAACAGATAAGACCAGGATGTTAAAAGGATTTCAGTCCGTGGGCTGTTTGGGGAGTTCTCTCCAGCCCTATGCTAAAGCAATTATTATTGAACCCCTTCTAGGAAAGAGCAGCCAAACCACAGCGGCAATCTCTAACATTGTTAGTGTGAAACAACCAAGTCAAGCAAACCCCACGGTCCCCATTAAACCTCAAGTTTTAATTGGCGTGTCAGGATGGTGCCGCATTTCACAGCCCATAAGTGTGTACTCTCAAAAAAGTTGGCCCAGTGAGTCCCTCTTCAACTGGAAACCCCGAGACAGTAAACAGTGCTGCTTTGCTGGGTTGAAAAGGCCTGCATAGCACGATAACAAAAGCTCAACATTAAAAGTGAAAGGGATACTTCGAAAGAGCTGTCGATAGCGTGGCGACAGAGAGAAACGAGCAGTGTGTTTCTTTGTTGCCGTCCAGCTCATTTGAAACCACTTTGTAAAGTTTTCATTCAAAGTGAGATTGTGTCATTTCTGCCGTCGCCATCTTGGTTTTTTCTTTTTTTAAAACAACAACTCTGACTGTGAAACCACTCGCTCACTGGCAGTGTTGGGATTGTAACTAAATGAAAATGTTATGTAGCACACATCACATTTCTTGACAGTAACGAAGTACGTAACTTCATTATTCCCTGGAAGATTCATCACACTACTCAGTACATTACTGTCTGGTAAAATGACCTGATACACACTGTAACCTAATTACCAGTTAGGCTACAGTTCCACACACTGATCGAAATCGCCGTCCTGCCAAGGACACGTGTGATCTTTCTTTCATTGTTCGTGTATGAACGCAAAGCAAAGCTGAAAACCAGCGCAGAGAGACTTCAAAGTAATCATCACAGAGACTCTACTTTAGAAACATGAGCAGGTAGAAACAGAGCCTACAGCCTGAGTGCTCGTCACTGGGGTTGGGAGTCACTCAGCTTTTTTTGCTAGCTTTGTGTTAGCATGCTGTTTCTGCAGATGTTTGCAAAGAGTCTGTTTGCAGCACAACAAGTTCTTTTTCTGTCCTGGGTGCCGATTGAACTTTGTGCTCTTTCCTGCAGTGCAATAAAAATAAAAACAATGTCCGCATCTCCACTCAACTGAAATCAGTTGATTAAAGAAAAAACATGTTTCATGTTTTTTTTCCTTTTTATCTGATTACAATTGTAATGTAATTACTGCATGTAGTACACTAACACGTTACTTTATTGCACTGGTGTCGAACTCCAGGCCTCAAGGCCCGGTGTCCTGCAGGTTTTAGATGTTTCCCCGATCCAACACAGCTGATTTACCTCCTCAACATGTCCTGAAGTTCCCCAGAGGCCTGATCACTTGATTCAGGTGTGTTGACCCAGGGTGAGATCTAAAACCTGCAGGACACCGGCCCTCGAGGCCTGGAGTTTGACACCTCTGCTTTATTGCCTTACTAGAAGACGTATTGTGATTACCTGTCAATCACAAGTCATTAGCCAATGAGTGTGCTGTGGATAATCTAGGCTTCTGGAGGATTCTTACGATGCATGTGTCCAATGATCCCACGTACTGTGGAGACACCACAGCAGTCACACGACCGGCCAGCTCTCTCTATGTCTGTCTCATTTCTTAGCCTGGACTTGTGTTGCATCAGCCCTAATAGTTCCTTTGATGTTATCCAGCCACTTCTTTTGCTGTCCGCTTTTTCTTCCTCTCCCCTGGAGAGTGGTCTTTGTCAAACTTGTCATTCTTGAGACGTGGCCGTATTGAGATTTTAATTTCCCTTCTTTTTGACTGGTGACAGGAGTTCTTAACCGATGCCCAGGATCTTACAAACCAGAAGCAGTGTCTTTTCACTGCCTGTTTTTTCTCTCCCAGGTCACCTGAAAGCATCCATGTAGAGCAGTGGTGTCAAACATATGGCCCAGGGGCCAGAATCAGCCAAGTGAAGAGTCCAATCTGGCCAGCTGGGCAGCTCCGGAAAATGTGAAGGAGTGCATAGATTTTTGCCTGTATTTTTGTAACTTTTACAGCTTATTCTATTCATAAAGAGGCATTAAAATTCATACTTCACCAGAGTAATTAAATAATAGCTAAACGATGACAAAAAAATTTCAGTTTTTCTGCCATGTATATCAAAATGTCTGGGTTTGGGGGGTTTTGAGGGCGGTTAATAGGTCAGTGAGTTCACAGTAAAAACTTTATAATTACAGGATAATCTGGACAGTGAACTATCATAACCTTTTCTGTAATTTTACCCGTTTAACTCATAATTTCACTGGTCCAGTCCGGCTGAGAGGAATACTTGGATAACAGTCGTATTTTAAGCTTTATTCTCAGAGTGAAGATCTTATCTGTACATATTGGCTTTAGCATGACAAATGTCATAGTTTGGACTATTTTGGACTACTGAACCATGCATACACTAGAAGCAGGAGGAAACACCTTTACCTACTGCAGGTTATAACTTTGCATTTACTTTCCAAGAGTGTTTTTCTTTTCATCTAATTTTCAACAGGAAAACACAGAAGCATCGTACATTTTCTTTAACAGAATGATTCGGACACTGTAATAGTCTTTGCACACCTGAGTAGCACCTGCTACACCAGGTATTTCATTTCACTGTTCAGTCACTCACCTGCTTCCTGCACCTTCGACAAAATCTACGTCTTTTTTTCGCGTCCCCGAGTTGTTATTTTGCATGCGACTGTTCACTTGAGTTAGTCCTAGCAGCGCGCCTCCTCTGACCGCTCTCATCCAGGTTTCCAGGAAGGCTGCTGACTGTCGTGGGGGATTTTCTCTCTCTTTCCCTGTGAATAACAGTCATCGCCAACTGCAGTGCGCCAAATCTCAGGAGGCTGTCACTTTCTGGAGCAACATGTCTGGCACAGAAAACCACACTACATCTAAAGTCACTTAAACAACGCGTCGCTGCCATTCCAACATTTAGTTGAACAGCAGCCTCCTGTCTGTATGCATTTTGCTACAGCTTTATTTATACGTGACTCACTGCCTGGAGGAGTGAGCTGCCGATGTGAAAAAAAAATTGTAGCCAAGAAAGTGAACACTGTTGATTTATGTGTTTAAATGTGTGCATTTGTGACACTGGGTTGTTTTTTTGTTGTGCGTGCCAGATGAAATTATCTCGTCTTTCTTCGAGGCAGGTCTTGGATGAACTGTGCAGACTGCTTACCTTGGAATATCGCGGCGTTCTGGATGATGAGACGTTTGAGTTGTGCGCTGACAACCTGCAGACCAGACTCCATATTGCTGCGCGCCGCTACCTGATACCGCTCCTCCATCTTCTTGGAACAGCAGGTCGGGCCTTTGGTTTGGCAAACCTGCAGATCTGCACCTGGCAGGAAATCAGCAGGGACAGGATGGTAGTCTGGATGAACAGAGGGAAGTAGCTGCGAAGCCACTGGTGTTTAATTTTCAAGAAAAAAAAGACACACAAACACACACAAATAGATTCAGCAGCATTTTCCGAATGCAAAAACTAAGAAATATCTCCAGCGGAGTCCGCAGCCTTAATGAGCGTATGATTATTATGTAGAGGCTGTGTTATGTAGCCGGGCTCAAGTCAAAAATAAATTGCTGCTTAAAAATAAGTCATTTTGATCCACATTCGCGCAAAATACTAAAGCTGTGTAGTTCTCCTCAGAGATCAATTTGGTCAACAGAAACTTTTCCTCCACTCAAGGCTACACTTTTCACTCCGAGGATCAAAAAAAGTATGTTTTTTTTTGTGTTTTTAGACTTAAGATGAGAGCCAGGAGCAGTGCATCATGCAGACAAATAAACCTAGGTTCCAGCATGCTTTCATTATGGATACACATTAAAAAAAAACAGCCACGAGTAAGATTGAAGGCAGTGAAACAACATTCGTTCACCTGGCTGTGGACACTAAAGGTTGTTTACACCTATGAGAAATAATTGGATTCCCCGAGCTCCTTTTTGAGCGACGCATTCAAGCCTGCGAAAGCAAAACTGGGGTGTCAGGGATGTTTCAGAGGGGCGATGTAGCCAGACACGACCTGATCAAAGAGCAAACACTTCGAAGAAATTAATTCAATTAATCCCACACAGGAGGAAAGCAGGAAAGATAAACAAGAGCCTGCCGCCACTGTGAAACTCAGTAAACTTCGAGTCATGGTCATGCTAAAAGGAGTGTGAAATCTGTTTGTTTGTTTTTGTTTTTTTAGATAAAAAGAGTTCACATTAATAAAGAGGAAACAACACAATATCTGTGTCTTTAAATAAATGCTTTGCATCATATTTTCTGAGCTAAAGTTCAGTGTACCCACAGTGGATTTTAGCCTGAACAGTCAAGATGTGACACAAATACAGAAGATCGGGTTAATTTGGGGAGGGCTTAAAAAATATTGAAATAACTGTTTGGAAATTACAGACATTTTTATATGAATTACAGTGTTTTTAATTTTTTTAGTTCCACATTTTCAGAGCTTCAAAAGTAACTGGACAACGTGGCATCGTTTTAAATTTAAGGATTCTTTTTGATGCGTGCTATTTTCAGCTGTCACAAGTGGTCTCTGTTGGGTTTAGATTTTATTATTGTCATTTGTATTAGGAAACATTTAACCATATATTCTTAGAGGTGTATAATCAATTGTGTAGTGATAAGTTGTGTGATCTTTAACAGGCTACAGAGGCTTGGTGTGTATTCCACTAGAATGCACACCTACATCCTGGGAGCATGGGAAGAGGTCGCATCTTGTCTTAATTGTTTTATGGTAGGATTAACGTAGCTACGTCTGTTCTAGTCTAAGTGCTTTTCTGTTTAGATGAACTGCTGGACTTCCTCACGGGGGGGGGGGGGGGGGGGGGGGGTGTCTACCCTCTTCCTGACCAAGGATGTTTGCCTTCATGTTATATGACCCTTTGATCAGCAGTAACACACACACACACACACACACACACACACACACAGTATTCTTTGTTCACATGTATACCTATGTAAGATGCTATATGTTAATGACCCTATGCATATTCATGTAACTACAATAAAAGGAGTGCTATGGGGAGCCTGGCTGAGAGTCTGACAGAGGTCAAGTGGTGGAACGACACTTGGCTCCAGCCAGGTCTCCCATGCATGAGTAACCAGAGAACTTTGGTGCCTTGAGTCTTGCTTTTTGCTGTGTAGCAGATTGTCCTTAACGTTCCAGCAAATAGGTTTATACTATAGACCTATCAGTCTCCACACCGGGTGGCCTTCCTGATTCAGCCCCAAAGTAGATTTGTGTCTCCACCTGCAACCGGCAATCTTTTGCTTGCCAGTAAAATGTGTTAACCACCACACTGTGGAGCCAACACAAGGAGCAAATATAAGGACTGTTTTTAGTGCTTGGATGAAAATCCGGTGCAGTCAGTGACAGCCTGGAGTGTAGAACCCATAAACATCACCAAATGCTCTGCCAGACCTTTACTGTCTTTCAGTTGCTGTTTGTCTGTGAGTCTTTCTGCCTATCTTTTGCATTTAATAACTGAAAAGCTGCTCTGTTGCATTTGCAGGATGCTTTGGGTCGTTATCCATTTGAACTGTGAAGCACTGGTTGATCAGTTTTGCAGCATTTGGCTGAATCTGATTGGAGACTACGGCCCTGCATGCGCTACGATTCATCCTGATACGTCATATCAGCAGTATCATAATCAATAAACACTAGTGACCTTGCTTCCACTGGCACCCATACACACTCATGCAATAACACTGCCTCCACCGTGTTTGTCAGATGATGTGTTGTGTTTCAGATCATGAGCCTGTCAGTCTCCATACTTTTCTCTTCCCTTCATTGTGCTACAATTTAATCTTGGTTTCACCTGTTCAAAGATGTTTTTCCAGGACTGTGCAGACTCTTTTAAATGTTTTCTGATAAAATCTAATCTGGCTTTCATGTTCTTGAATGTAATCGGTGGTTTGCACCTTGTTGTAAATCCTCTGCATTTTGAGTCGTCTAATAATTTGCTCCATTCTTGATTGCAAACTTTGAGAATAGTTAACCCACCTCCTTGAGAGGGTTCTTCAGTTGGTTAGATGTTGTGAAGCTGTTCATCATAGAAATAATTCTGTGATCATTCACCTTTTTCACTTCACGTTTGATGTTGCTGAGCTGGGTGGTGAATTCCTTCTTTTAAAGCACCAGATTTTTGACTTGGACATGTTTTTGCCATCTCTCTTGTTTCTTTTGATCTTTCGACCAAATGATGGCCTCTCGACAGCGGTCATATGCAAGTTCAGCACTGGAAGTGTATCTGTTTATCTTGTCATAAAATAATGAAGGAAAGGGCCTCATCAGGCCATGAAACTCCCTGTCAGTCAATTTTCTGATTACTTTTTTTTTTGCAAATACTTAAAGAACATTACATAGTAATCAAAACAGTAAGAACAAGACAAAAACAACAACATAAAAAATTATAAAGACAAAAAGAGGCAGTGGAGGAGTTCGAGTGAGTAGGAGATTAGTTCGGCCGCAGAAACCCCATTTCAAGTTAGAATTTGATCATAAAATTAAATAAAATTTAAGATTCCTATGTGAAACCAAAACCTTCATGTTGAAAATTTGTAGAGATCAGAACGTTTGTCCACATAAAGGAGAGTAATATCGGTTTCCGCCAATTTTCTAAAAACTTTTGAGCCTCTGAAAATGGGAGATTGTGTATAAAAACAGGCTTTAATTCCTAATTAAAGCTGAAACTAACTGACTGGTTTAAAATCCCCTATTGTCATGTAGAGAGGCAACATTGCAAAATTACAAATCTGCATAATTGTCCAAATACTTACAAAGTTTAAAGATTTCCACCTTATCTCTGCTTGAAAATGATGGACAGTCAGACATAAGTAGGACACAACCATCCAGTGTTTAGATACAAAGAGCAGCTCCAGTGAAAACCCCTTTCCTCGGTGCTTCCCCCTCTCAGCCTCTCTGTCCCACATGGCTGCTGAGAGCTCAGTGGAGGCTGCAGTGGTAACGTGCCAAAGCCTCGTTGAGGAGTTGTCTCCAGGATCTGCCTCCCTGAGAGGCATCGGTGACAAGGGCCTGATTGATGCCACGGTAAACAAATGTCAGGGGAGCCTGCCAGCTTTGGCTGCCGCTGCTTTGGGTGCGAGGATATAAGGAGGCGGAAGCAGTGAGATTAATTTGGAGGAAGGGGGGGCTGCTAGGATTGCGAATCAGAAAAGTCTTGATAGCTGGCGTGTCAAAAGACGGAGGAAAGGCTTTTGTGGAGGCAGAGGGTTTATCTTAATAACAAAAGTGAGTGTCTCTATTGGATCGGGGCTCTTTCTCTGTGAGATCTTCAAAAGAATAGATCTTTAGTAGCGGGCTCGGGCTGCAACAATGCAGACACAGACACGGTGCACATTAAACTACCGGGAGATGCAACAGAGCGACAGTCTTGATAATTAAGAATCGCTGCAGAATTAAACAGAGAACAGCTTCTGCTAACTCCCAGCTCACCCCTGACTCCCATCAGGGTTTAGGGTGTACAGTCTAATGAGCAAAAGAGGCAATAAAGCTGTCACCCAGCACCTTTTTGTGTGCATACTGACAGGCTTAATATCTTAAATCAATGCGGACAAAAGACTCCTGACGGATAAGATCAAGTTAATTTCAGACTGCAGGGGCAAAATTATTAAGCTGTCAATAGCGCCGTAGGTGAGGCGAGCGCGGCCTGAGCGGAGAAGAGACGGGGATTTAGCAATTATCTCCGGCGAAACAGGCAGATTCATCTGCACCGTTTGTCGTTTTGCAGATGATAAATGTGTTTCATTACACGAGTTCCACAGCACTGAGGGAATAAGCGAAGGATTCGGGAGGGAGATGATTCCCCCATAGAGTTTCAGAAATAACAAAATCGTACCGTCTAAATAAAGCTTTCTTTCTGACTGACACATCACTGGGGAACGAGCTTCCTCCTGCTCCCCTTTGCTTTAGGCTCCATCCCTGTTTCTCGCCCCTCTGCTTTCTTATTTTTCCTCTTTTACTCCTTTTCATCTGCGCGCACTTTTGTTCCGAGCTCGTTTTCCTTCACCTACCTTGAGCTTAACAGCTCCTGGGCACTGTGAGCAACTTTAAAATCAGCCTGTTATTGGTTAATTGGTCAATTTTGGGCGTCCTTATGGCCAATTCTCTCCCGCAAAATGAAGAAAGACAAGGTAGCAATTTACATGTAAATTTCCCCAGCATGCAACCTCGGTCCAAGGTGGCGCCTTTAAATTACTGCGTGCTTTCAATCAATACTGTGAAAGGAGGCCGGGTAATTCGACGTGCAGGACAGCTGCTGTTTTTATGAGTGTCTCTGAATGCCTTTTATAAACACATTGATCGCCCTTCAGATTGTCACAGCCTCATCTAACCATCCTCGCTGCTCTACCCCTCACAGAAAGTTTCCTTTGAAAGGCCACTGCTGGAAACGATGGCCCTGTCCTCACACTAACACACACAAACACTGGAGGAGTCCTCACATCTTTAACAAGCCCGGGAAATCAGAGTCAGGGGAACAGATACAGTGCATTATGTGTCTAAGTTTCTCGGCACCAATTAGAAAGCTATCACTATGCAAGCTTAATGATGGCGACCATGGGGGAAAAAACAAGTTGTACTAAAATATAGAATATGCTAAAAGCCGTTCATTATGAGCATAAATTATACAACAGCTAGTTTCGAGTGGAAGCGCGTGGGACTCCGTGGCTACCTCTCCGGGGCAAAATAAGCCAGTGTCACTTTTTAAAGATAGAGCCATTTACAACCAACCTAAGGAGTGATAATATCATTAACTACTGGGGATTAAAGTGGCTTTAAGTATTTTTAGAGCTGCTCCACTTTAAACCATTTGATGAAGCAATGGTTTGAAAGCTGAAAGCAGGAATGTGAAAGTGCCCAACATTGTTCTCTGCTTTTTCCTTTTTGTTTTGCACATAACAATGAGGCAGTAAACAAAAGGCTCCTGTCTTTAAAGTGGGACCGTTCAAAAAGGAAGAACTGAATAAAACCAAGTATGAATCGGTGTTTAACCAGCTGGAAAGGCTTCTCGCTTCAAATCAGACTCATCCACCTATTAGTCATTTGCTGTCATTTCTAAAACAGGGGCATTTGGGACCTTTTTGCATGGCATCCTGCTGAGAACTATAAAGCAACACAAAGCTATAATTGTTTTAGCTCACAGCAAAAGGAGGAGGAGGAAAAAACTCCTTTGCAGGACCTCTTTGCAGGATTTTCTGCTGAAACTAGTTGGATCTCAGCCTCCAGCACACAAGTGTTACTCTTATATTTCGTGAGTATCTGACGCTGCTCTCATGAATCAGGTCCCACCGCCGCTGTCGGAGATCCAAAAGGTCTTCCCATCATCAAGCCAGCGCCGTCACTAGTGGAGCCGCTTTCTCGCTCATGTCCCGGGGTGAGTGTTCAGCGCTGCCTGTGCGCCTCGCCTCACACATATGTGATGACACGATGGAGTGAACCGACACCCAGCCTCCATTTCACCTTCAGCCAATCCAACCACCCACAGCAACAGCCGCAACAAAGACACGAGTGGTACTACTCCTACAGATGTGCCAAGCTTTGATTTTTTCCCCTCTATATGCCTGCTGTAATCTTCCTCTGCACTCACTTCTTTTGAATCACACTTTTGGAAAGAAAAACTTTAGTCTTTTGGTGCTTTTTTTGCCCCCTCCGGCACCACATGCAGCATTATTAGAAATTCTGCTCTGCCTTCCTGCGGACATGTTTCTGAATCAGCCACCTCCCCTACACTATACTCAATATCGATACAGTCCACTTCACATTTCACTCATACACACACACACACACACACACACACACACACACACACACACGCACGCACGCAAAAAGTTATACTTCCCTCAGTCGGATCACAACTAGCCACCTTCAACAAGTAATTTCATCAATCTTTCATTTACTGTGCGCCTCATCGGAGAACTCGTGTTATATCAGCCTGCATGACAAGCAGCTGTAGCTGTGACTCCAACTTATTCAGCATGAATTAATGGTGAGTATATATTATAGATGAGACATGACCAAAAATGAATCAAAAATAGGTCAAAAATGTACTAAATGTGTGAAAAGTGACTGCCGATTTCATGTCCTCCCCAAAAATAATACTAATAATAATAAAGTCAGCTCATTAGGACAAAAGTGGAAGATTTGAGAGTTATGGAAATTCCACCAAAAGCTCGAGCATGCCCAATAAGCCGCTCATTCTGAAATCTTTACAGAGTGCTTAAAATCTGTTAAGGACCAGCACTGGTCACTGCACATAAAGCATTGTGGGGCCATTCAGCGTCACTACCGCGAGCCCAAAATCAAATCCCATCCGTCCCAGTATCTGTGATACAGCGGGACTGCAGATATTTCAGGACATCTGGGATTTTTAATTTCCTATATTACTTCAGTTTCTTTTCAAAAGACATGAAGTGAACGTGAGAGACACCTGTCACCATACAGGTACAGTTACATAATTCTTCATTAGTCATAAGTAAATGGTAAATGGCCTGTATTTATATAGCGCTTTACTAGTCCCTAAGGACCCCAAAGCGCTTTACACATCCAGTCATCCACCCATTCACACACAGGTGATGGCAAGCTACATTGTAGCCACAGCCATCCTGGGGTGCACTGACAGAGGCCTACTCTTTAATACAAATGCTGTAAAAACTGATGAAATGATGTACGGCAATGTGCTCAGTCAGTGTTAAAGAACTGAAGAAGTAAGTGACAAAGACTTGAAGCATGGTCATTTCCAACCTGTCTACAGCAGTGACTCATGGGTGTTTATGAGGAAATCATTAATTCAGCAGCTTTGTGATGGTTCTATTAGTTATTTTCCACTCTGACTTTGACTGGTGTGTTTTCCTGAAAACTGAGAATGGTATTTAGAGTTTGATTAGCAATGGGCCAAGCGGTTAACAGCGATAAATCACAAACATTTATCTGCAGGGCCGGTGCTTAAATGTTGAAGACAGAATGAAGACAGAATAAAGTGCTGCAAGTGTAATGCTGTGTTACAGTCTTTGCATCAGTACAGTGATGTTTTACAGTTGTTGTTGTTGTAGTTTACAGTAGCTGTCAAAATAACAGTTTCATGCTGGTAAATCTAGCTTGAGGGATGTACTATAGATACTTTATTGGGAGCTGTGTTACAGTACACTCTTATTTTTCTAACGTTTAAATCTAAATGTTGGAGAAAGAACTCTAACTGGGTATATTAACCCTGGAGTTTGTCTGATATTTGCTTTGCTGAAAGTGATTGATTTCTTTTTTTTTTTTTTTTATCTCTTGCTGTTTTGCATTGAAACAATATAATGCAGAACGCATTCAGAAAATTCAGCTTGCACAGTTGATTAACGGGAGAAAATACTTAAAGTGCTATTGTTTTGCTGAGAAGGGGGTATTTATAGAGTATTATTGAATATTTAGGACCTAATGTACAGTATATTTTTCCATTTGCCAAAATGCTCAAGGCCAAATAAAACTTCTAGATGTTTCCTCCATGCACAAGGTATTTTTAACAAATTGCCAGGAGCATCAGTTGTGTGTAGCATCACTGAGGGTACTGTTAACCTCTATCATAGATACAGGGGATACAAACATTTTTTTTTTTATATCCGACATAACATTTAGTCAATCAGCAGACTTCAGGGAGCCAAAGCAGAACATTAGGTTTAACACGCTTGTGAACACCTTTTCTGCAGAACTGTATAAGCCATAAACCAAGCAATTAATCTGCAACAGACCTGCAGCGAGGATGAGTAAACCAAACCATGCTGGCCGTGATGGATTGTTCTATGGCTGATTGGTGAATTGATTCCAGTGAAAGTAATGGTTATGAACTGTTAGTGTCCAGCTCAGACTGATTCCTTAGAGATGGTGCACAGACAGCTGGTCTGCCTAGCCTCAGATTTGGGAAGGCTAAATATTTCTCATTGCCTGCCAAGAGAAATATTTAGCTTCCCCTTTGGCTGGCAGATAAAACGCCTGATGGCCTAGGTGCAAGGTGTGTGATTAAACATGGATGCTTGGAGAAATGTAGGGCTCAGCGGTTAGGGCTGCATGCACCTTACACGATGGGAGCTTAATATATGGCAGAAGGAGCATGACAAAATATGCTTCAAAGTGCATCGCGCTCTCTCTCTCCTGCTGTTTGATTTGAAGTATTTTGCGATTCGCCACACTCTTTCATGTTTACAGAACATTTAGTGTTATTCAAAAAGAAAAAAAAGAAAAAAAAAAAAACACCCCTCTTTGAATCAGGTGGGAGTATTGCATGCTGCGAACGGAGAGAAAACAGATAACCTGGAGCACTTCCCTGTGCTGACATGACACTAAAACACCTAATTAACATTTGCGGCTGGCTGTGATGCAGACACATGAGAGGCTTTTACCATTTCCATAGTGAATCAGAATGCACGCAACAGGCTCCAGTGCACCAACATGCTGCATTCTGCAAAAGAGGACAAAAATATGGACTTCTGTCCACAAAGCCCCGAATCATTTCACCATTAACCTTTTCTGTTTTTTGCCAACTCACTTCTCCAGATCTATTCCTTCTTCATTAGAGAAGATAGAAGTCAGTGACAGTTGAGCTCCATGGAACAAAAACAATAAAGATGAGTTTGGATCATTGCATCATTTACAAAATAACTTCCAGTTTGCTTGCAGCTCAGATCACACACATAATTGATATTTGCTGACAATGTAACAGGAGTGGCTGTGTACATTTTGACTATTAATCCTCTTTCATTCCCTCAGCTTTTACCCCGTCGTCATGTATTTAAACAAGCACCAAAGTTAGTGTTTTAAGGAGGCTGTCAATAACTCAAATCTTGCAATGTTTCAGCACTAACAGAATCAAAGTGAGGTGCAAGGCAAGGTTACTCCATGTTCAGATCAATACAAGAACAAATTTTACAAGTTTCAGTTTCGTATTTGTAACAGGATATTCCGCTTAATGCGGCCAGATTTTCTTTTTTTTTTTTTTTAATAAAATAAAATTCTCAGAGCAGGTTAGTAAACGTTCAGCCAGAGGGATGGAGAGTGTGTGGGTTGGCTCTCACTGAAAAGGTCAGCATTTAAAACAAAACACAGAAGCGCTATAGCGGTACTATCCGCTAGGAAAAAATATATATTTACAAATCTATATTTGACTTAATGCGTTGGTGCCGATTGTTAGAAACGTGCTCTATCCCACAACATTATCAGGAGTACGTAAAACATTAACGTCCCGTATCTACGAGCTTTATTAATGACAGTTACCTGACACTGGGGTTTCGGGGACCCACTTGGAGCCCGGGTGCAGAGACTGAAATACTGTGCGCACCTCCTGGCAGTTTGGCACGTGTCCGCCGGGAAGGGAGAACAGCTGGAGGAAGGCGCACAGAAAGAGCGCACTGTGGACCGGTGAGGAAGCCATGGCTGACGGGCAGCAGCACTCAACCAAAGCGGACAGAGTAGAAGAAGCAGCGGTAAAGTTCAGCGCGCTAAAAGTTACAGAAGGAGCCAGCGTTTGCGCTGATGAGGTGAAGCTGCAGCTCCCGGCTCGGCTCGGATCAGCATCCTTCCGCTTTCCTCTTCTCCTCCTCTCAGAGTCCGTGCACTCTGCAAAGCTGCTCTCTCGGGCTTCTTGGAGCTACACGGATGCCGAGAACTTATGACTCCCTGTTCATTTGCAGCAGCGAGCGTCATCTCTCCGCACAGATGGATGAACGCCCCCCCCCCCCGATTCCATGTGCGCGCTCATTAAAAAGCGCGCGCCACGGCGTGAAGCTAGCTGCGCTTACAGAGAGCTCCTCTCAGTGATGCGCTGACACAGTGGCCCTGTGTGGGCGCTCGAGTGGAAATATGAGGGGCTTAATGCGCTGCACGAGCCGCTTTAGATTAACCGTACGGGATTTAACTGGGGCACATCACTCGTGCGTTTCACTATACATTTAAACCCGTGTTTACCAGGAGCTGCACACAAAACACCAAAGACATGTATGAGCGGCAGTTTATTTTTCATTCACATGGAGATTGTTCATACAGACAGCTGGTTGTGCACGAAGCACAAAACTCACTGTTACATTATACAGATTTCTTCATGTCAGTTTAAAATGAGTCTTACTTTCACTCAGATCTACAAGCATTAAAGTTGAGATGGTGCCATCTAGTGTTCAGTGTGGATGTAAACAGCAAAAACGTTGCCCAACAGACAAGGACAAGATATTAAACTCCGCAGACCGAACAGTTCATCAAGTCAGAAAAGTTGTTTTGGGAGTTTAATTTCTCATCTATTCACAATGTTAAGTGTTGAAATTTAAATCATCCATCTTAAAAACAGCAAGTGTCACAACACCAGAATCACAGCAGAAGTAGAAACAGCAGCAGCTCATCTCGTGCCTGCTGTGAAAGGCTTTCAGTCTTTCAAGTGTTGCTCAGGACAGACAAAACACACACGTGTCGCATTTCTGAGAAACAGAGAGCTTTGCATGGATTTGCACAGCAGAGTCTTTCAGAAGCTGAGAACAAACCATCAAAACTCACTGTAAGCCCAGCTGAGTTTAAGTGCTATGAACAGGCGGAAAGGTGACCAGCAATACCCCAAGTGCACAAACTGCAGTAGATGAACGTTTACTACCTGCACTGTGAGCACTTTGGAACTGCCGGGACAACAGTGTGTTCATCTCAAGGAATGAAAAGTCATGAGGGAAGATGTCAGAGGAAAGACCTGTAAAGAAGCACATGTGACAGACACAGACTGCTTTTACTGTCACACTTATACAAGATGATTTTTTTTTAATTTTTTTAAATGGCCAGCAACCATTGCTTCTATGTTCCAGTGGCATGTGTTATATTTTTCGATTTTAAAAATACAAATTGATGGGTGGGCCGTGGGGGGGGGGGGGGGGGGGGGGGGACAACTCCCTGGGCAACTTTAAAGCATCCATTTATCAATCTAGATATTTGTCCATTGAGTTTTTTTCTTACCACTGCCGCCAAGTGTTCGTTGGGGGGGGGGGGGGGGCAATATAAAGCGCCGTACGCCATCTTGTTGATTGGGCGCTACACAATTGAAGTGAACTGAAAAACAAGCCCTCCAGACAGAAGGGGCAACTAGGGCAGTAGACTTTGAATACTTCACCAACTACACTAGATGCACCTTAGCTGGAGGACCATGAGGCAAAAATGGAGGGAAGTGATAAACTGGATCACTTCCACACACCGCCAGTCTGCACGATCTGCAAGGAAATCAAACAGAACATGAATAATTACTTAAACGGATTCCAATATTAAGACTGGATACATGTGTTGCCTTTAAGTGGTATAGGAAACTCATTAACACCAACGTGCTCTATATTAGAGTTAAAAAGAAGTTAAACACGATAAACGGCGGTTTACAGGCACGACATTGCAAAAAGGATGGTCACGTTGCCATTAGCCCTGCACTGACACGCAAAAGTTACAGTCCAAGAGATTCTGATATGTTACACGTGCACACACTCCTTCACATTAAAGGAAATTATTCCGTCTGCTCATTTAAAAATCCGATTAACCTGTGCAATTAAACACTGCATCAGATTTAACCAGCTGATGCACCGAGGAAATCCTATAACTGAGTTACAACGGGCTGCCGAAGCTGTTCTGCAGCGTGGAGAAAACATGGAGAAGTTTCCCTTTGCACCAATGTGAAGTCTCATTTTTCAGAAATAAAACCGTGAAAACGCCTCACAAATGATCCGACGTACCCCGAGTTTTGCATGAGTGCAGGCCAGCTTTGGTACTCCACATTACCCAAAGGTTACAATCAAGCCTTAATCTTCGATCGAGCCACACCAGTTCTAGAGGTTTCTCTCCACGGTATCAGCACGGCCCACGTGTTTCACTAAAGTTTGGAGAAGCAGGAGGAAGTTTAAACTTACGACGCTCCATTTTCCAAAACCATATTTCAGGATACAACATCGGAGGTCATCTTTGTTCGCTTTTTATCCCTGAACTAAAAGTTTCAGAAGGCCGGAGAGCCCAGCCCAGCCCAGCCCTGCCCTGCTCTGCTCTGCTCTGCTCTGCTCTGCTTTCACGAAGCGGCGCCAGCGGCGTCTGGTGCTGCCCTGATGAGCGCATGGAGTCCCTCAATTAAAGAATAGCACTCAATCAATCTAATGACGCAATTAAGACAATCAGTGCCGGCTGCTGAGCAGTAAGCGGGTTCATGTTTAGGTGTTCGCGGATTAAAGAGATCGGCCTTCATTTGCGACCTGAGCAAATGCACTTTAACAAGCTATTGTCAGCCTTCGTGTGCAGATTACACCAAGACTGAATAATCCGATAGATTCAATACTGCCTCACACAGCGTTCAGATTAATGCGCAGGTGGCGCCGACAAACTAATCAACAGCCGCATCAGACTTTATGTCCAGACCTTGCCAATCAAACGTTTCTATTAGCGCAGTTGTCAGCACACGGCTTACCTCTGATCGTGTTGAGCTTCATTCAGTTTAATGGGTGTAGTCAAACCAACGGGGGCTTCCCATAAAGCAGAAATCTCGCAGTATCTCTGTGGATTTTCCATCTCAGTGTATTCCTTTTACCACCCTTCAGCGCAAAAAAACAACAACAACAAAAAAAACTTTTGTCATTCATCAAATTGTAACAGCATCTTTTTCTCTTTCTGTATTTCTTCCTCTTTGTGGGGGTGGGGGCAGGAGCGCAGGCGGATGTGCGTCCTTAAATCCACTCATAATCAATGCACTTGTAGATATTTGGTATCATATATCTACAAGCTTTCCTCTGAAGCGACATCCGCTGGGGAAGAAAAAAACAATCTGAATATGAAACCTGAAGTGAGATCAGTTTTATTGACCCACCTCACTCATCCATTCACTGCCGTGCTGGCCAAAGAAACCCAGGAAGCTTGTGACCTATAACCCCAGTAAAACCCTGCCCCCACATAGCCTTCTGTGCTGTCCGCAGCCAGGATGTCCCTCCTCTGCAGTCCCACACAAAACACCATTTAATAAAACTCTGTTTTCAGCTGTCAAGCAGAGGGATGCACGGCCTTTCCAAAGCACGGCGGCACTCCCCTCTCCACCGTGGAGCCGAGCTCTAGTGTTGCCTTACTTTCCGTCTTCTCTGGTTGAACTTTGACCTAGTTTCCCAGGCTGTATGTGTGTTAGAAAGCCTGTGATTGGCTGCATAAAGAGAAAGAAGGCCCCCAGCTGCCATTTTATTTAACTCATCTGCAATACGTGATTGATGTCTGCACAGACACAAGAAAAGGGATCATCATAGAAACACAGAAAAAAAAAATGCAGAGTCCATTGTGTGCATTGGTGGCAGCAGCAGGGTGGCTCAGTGGTTTACATTGGTGCCTGTAGGTGGCTCGGGGTTACCCCCGCCATCGAAACTGCGCCCAACTCCAGCACAGATCAAGTTGCTCCCCCTGCCGTCGCACTGCCTGCTACACATGAGAGGATCAATCAAAATATCGATAGTATTGATACCAACGATGGTATTGGTGTCCGATACGGACGATCTGATTTCCTCGTGTCAGCATTGTTCCCACATCATCATAATTAATGTTGTTCCAGGTTCAACATGGCAAGTGACCAATCACCTTCTTGTGACGTCATTCCTTTGCGACTTCGAAATACCCGCCTTCGAGTATTTCGAAGTACAAGTGAAGAAGCGAGAAACCGCCGCCTGTCCGCCGAATTTGAAGTCAATTTAGGATACTTTCCTTTAATAAACGGTAAGCATTATACATATGTTCCTCACTTGGCTTGCTGTTTGTTTGCTAGTGATAGGCTACTTGACGACAGCATTAGCTAACCAGTGTTACGGTAAGCATTATACATATGTTCCTCACTTGGCTTGCTGTTTGTTTGCTAGTGATAGGCTACTTGACGACAGCATTAGCTAACCAGTGTTCTCTAGACCAGCGTTCCCCAACTTTTTGGGTGTGACTTATGGTTGTGTGCTGAATCTATGAATCAAACTATCACCTGGAAACATAATTAACTGGTCCATAGCTGTGAAACTGGATATGAGTTCTTGATTCTATGGAGATTAACAGTAATCCAGAAATTTACAAATTTGTCCTGGTACATCGCGTAAATGTTGTCCCCGGGACATCGCGTTAAAGTTGCCAGAGACATACCATATGAAAGTTTAGCTTCTTTTAGCCCCTGTTTGATTGAGATATATATATATATATATATATATATATATATATATATATATATATATATATATATATATATATATATATATATCTTTTTTTTTAATATTATATTTAATATTTACATTGTATTGCAAAAAAACCAAAACAAGTTAAAATGAATTAATGAATATTGACTAATTAAACCTTCGTTATTTTTCCACCAGAAATGGACGATATAATTAGAAGAAGTGTTCTGAATGACGAAAAAAAAAAGAACTGGAAAAGACACACAACTTTGTGTGCATGTGTCACAATGCCAGGAGGACCCATTCAGTGTTGTGTTAGAAAAATTGAACTCATTAACCCTTCATGGACATTATAAATGTTTAAATGTTGCCTCAGGTAAAGACAGGAAAAGAGACTATTACAAATTCAACTGCATCAGAGCTGGGGAAAAAGTCGAAACAGCTACAGAGCAGTGGGCTGTAAGGCCTATGTTTCATTTAAAGTACTCAAATGTTGGAAAGACCACACAGTCATCGTGCAGCGTACATATGATAAGCATGATGGGCATGATCCTTCGGACCCAAAAGACGCACATTTCAACAATATTTCCAGTGATTTGAGGAGGAAGATTGAGGAACTGCTTTCCCTTGGAACTAAGCCAGCCATCATACTAACCGAATGTCGTAAATGGGCCAAAGAACATGGACACAGAGATCTTCACAACAGAGAGCATTTTGTCACACCACGTGACATTGACAGTGTTAGAACCTGCATGATGAGGAAGAAGCACTTTAACTGTGGAGACAGTCAAAGTGTACATACCTTACTTAATGGAAAACATCAAGAACATGTTCTCTTCTATCAACCATACACATCTGACCAAGAACTAATGATTGTTTTGCAGACACCTGTAATGAAATCAAACATGGAGAACTGTGCAAAACAGTTAGTATTTGTTGACACCACGCACTGCGTTAACCAGTATTCATTTCCCTTATTCACACTTGTTGTAAGAGATGATCATGGGCATGGAGTCCCTGTGGCCTATGCTATTGTCAGCAACGAAAGTCAGAAAACCCTGGAAACTGTTCTTGGAATAGTTTGTGAGCATTTCCCAACTTCCCCGAGGTAAATAATACATTGACAGCTATTAATTTTGAAATAATTCCTTTTCAAAAAAGTTATAACATGCCAGAATCTAATGCTATAGCTGCAGCATGGGCTGCAAAAAACTTTCCTTTCCAGTTGTTAAAGTTATTCCTATAGGCTGTATGCAGTATTTTATATATCTACTTGTGAGTTGAAATGTTTAATTTGGCATTGAAGTGGTGCTTTGAGATAGCAAAAACATTTTCATACTGTTTAATCTCATTTAGTGTTTTCTTTTTTTCTGTAGAGCATTTATGGTTGACAAAGACTTTGCGGAAATAAATGCTTTGCAGAAGGTTTTTCCAGAGTCAGCTATCCTTCTATGCTGGTACCATGTCTTGCAGGTAAACCACATTGTTTTCTTTTCACGTTGTCTAAGATGCACCTGAAACACATTTTTACAACAGGGTCCTGTTGTTATGATTTGCCTCATTGTGATATTCACCTACTCAGGTTAATGAATATAAAGGGATAAAATGTTGAGTGACTTTGTCCATTCATTTAAGACCACAGTGCACTCATCTTCTGGTGGCTGCTTCTCAAAGCTCTTTTTGACATTTAAAAATATGTTTGCCTGGTTGATTTCTGTAATGCACAGGTCCTGTTGTCCAGTGAGTGACAAAGTTATTTTTGGACGTCAGCTTTCTTTTATGCTTTTTGTACAGCTGCTCCTCTGTCTCTCTCTCCAGATTAACTTTTTTTCTCTTACATTCACAGGCTGTTAATCGATGGCTTTCAAAATCAGAGTCCGGGGTCCATGGGCTTTCTAACACCCAAAAGAGAAATGAAATCATTTCTTTCTTTTGTAAGCTGAAAGCTTGCACATCTGTAAGTGTAATTTGTCTATTTCACATTTTGATTTCTTGATTACACTATGAGCATAATAACTTTCAGTTGCTAAAAGAAGTTACAGAGATATACAAAATAGATTTTTGAAACAATTTCTAAAACTGGCTTCTTATCTTGCTTATCAAAACAAGTACTTAAGCTGTGCAGACCATCATTGTGTCACCCACTGTGCAGTAGAACTTGTGAGTGGGATTCTTTCACAGACAGATGCTGAAACCAAATATGCTTATAGGTTTAGTGTTCCTTCTTAGCCATTGTAAGGGAAGAAATAATTGCTTCTTAATACAAAAACACGACATATTATTAATAACTTAAAATTCTTAATGTTATTCAATAAAAGGAAAAGGGCTTCAATACATAATATTAAAGATTTCAATAGGTCTGTTAAATGGATTGAAATATATTCTGTTGCATCCAATTCTCTTAGGAGGACGACTTTAAAGCCACATCAGCAGAGTTCTGCCAGACATTTAAGCAATACCCTTTGGTGTGCCAGTATTTTCAGAAGCACTGGGAAGGCATTGGCCACATGTGGTGTGACTACGGCCGTCGCTTCAGTCACGCTCGTTCTGAAACAAACAATGTGATTGAAAGGTATGATTTATTATTTTGACCTCATTCGATTGTATTGCTGAAAAAAAGATATTATGCTTTAGTCCAAGAGGCTAAACTGAGTAGGTTCTTCATGTCATTGCCAGAACAGGTTTTAGGCAAATCCTTTAAATTCTAGCAGCGTTTTTTATGTTATCACAACAAAAAACAGAGTAGGTGGATTTGCCTAAATCAGCTAAACCGGCACAGAGCATTCCTTTATAAAAGACGTGTGCAATAGGTATTCCAATTTTTTTTAAAAATAATACAGTCTTGATTAAAACTTTAAATTCCTTCAATTACAGTTACTAATCATTTCAAATAACTTTTGTTCAGATTTTTCCACCGCCTGAAATACCAGTTTTTATCTGGCTACACGAATAGGCGTCTGGATGATCTGATTGAAGTGCTCCTAGGGAAGGCCGACGACTACTTCTCAGTCATAAAAACCCTGCAAGATGTGGGCCGCATGAAAAACAGGTTTGCTGACACCTTGTCTCAAGTTTCAGACTCTGCTTCAAGACTGATGGAAAGTGGTTGGGCTCTTAAAATTACAGTCAAGAACAGCCATGGAGTTAATGCATATCAAGTCCCATCTGAGTCAAGAGAAGACATAGTGTATGATGTCTGCCCTGTTGAGTCCTACTGCAACTGTACATATGGCTTACGAGGACTTCTTTGCAAGCATCTAGTGTTACTTGCAAAATTAGCAGAGGTTGACAATGACATCTATCCAAACATGGAAACAGACATTTCTACCTTGGCAAGAATTGCAGTGAAAGAAAGGCATTACTTTGTACACTGTGAGGACTTGAAAGTGATAAAAATGCCAAGTTTGTTTGGAAATCTGTTTTTTTGCATCGGCTGAAACACTTCAGTGCACTTGTTGTACGTTCTCTCACTATAACACATGTGCTTGCCTGAAGGTGGCTTGTAGCCATTTTAAAAAAATGAAAAACTCTCTGAAAAGTCCTCTATCAACTTTGAATGACACTCCTGTAGTTGAAAGCACAGACAAAAAATGCACAGAAGATGCGGTTGGAAAACTAAATGCTGTTTTAGACACAGTTAAACAGTGGGCATTCATTCCAGAGGGTATTACTGCAATGATAGATGAACTGCATACAAATGTCTTAAAAACAAAACAAGTAGGCAAAAGTATATGCCAGTACGAAATAAAGACGACAGATAATGCACGCAAAATTAGGCCATTGTATTCTAGCAAGAAACGTTCGGCCAGCATCGACATTCCAGCAGTCTGTGAAAATGAATGTGAACAGTCGATAACCACTGAAAGAGAGACATCCTCTGGAGAAAATGAAAACCTTTTGGAATACAAAACAAAAAAGAGAAGAGTTAAAGCTAAGTATATGCACAAGTAGACTTTTGTGTGACATTTCAAAGGGACTGCATCCATTACTTCTGTTTATTGAAACCTAAAGCTGAATAGCTGTCTTAACTTTCTGCCAAGGAACAGATGAAAAGAAATTGTTTGCTCTCTCAAGCAGTTGTTATTTATGTGTTATTCATTACTTTGGCTTGGTTGCTGTTTTTGATACAAATTCATCTGTGCCCATTGTAATATTTTCATATGTTACTATTTTTATATTGCTATGCATTATAAATAAAGGATTACTTATTACTATTAAAGGTCTGCATTTGTAATTGTTGGTATTATTTATAAAATATGCGCTCTTAAGTTTTTTGCTCCATAAAACGATACCTGTCACTTTTTGGACATAGAGTATCAGCTGTTGAGAACCCCCGGCTCATACAAAATAGAAGTAAAAGGTTTCAACATCCAGCCTTTTTATGATTAAATACAAAGTGTAATAACAGAGTTATTGGGGTGTGATTTTGTTAATAGTTAGTCTTAAGTATAAGTTTAATAGTAATGAGTAAAAATATAGCCAGAATAATGGAATGAGACTAACACCTGACCTCACACTGAGATTTGGTATGAAGTGGCATGTTTGTGCTAATGCTGACATTGGGGCTCAGAGTTCCTCTGTGTGTATATATTTGTGAACGTTAACTTGGCTAATGTCCAAGGGTTTGACTGCTTTCCTGTTGGATTGTATCACAAAGAACAGGGATAAGAGCACCAGTGGCCGTGCACACCCTCATCTCTCTCCTTCACCCGATCATTAGTGTTGGAAACCGGCATTAGCTCAGAGTAGATTAGACTTCAGTATAGTGCAAGTGATTTGATTTTATGATTATTTGATTCAGTTTTTTCTGTGTTCAAGCTCAATTACTTTAATAAAATGTGGAATTCAAACAAATAAATAAACAAACTGTGGACATTACCCTTTTAAACCTTTCTGAAACAAGACAGGTAAAAACCAGCGTATAAAAGTTTACATAGGTATAAATAGCTCTAACACTTTACTCCAGCCTGGCGTCCACACATGTGGACATCACATTTTGGGTTATTTAGACCAAAATACTAAATCTTGATCAACAAGCGCCTGATATACAGTTACGAGGACATTATACTGCAACTGTTCTATCGAAATTTCAAATGAATGTCCTCATGTGGCTCTCATTTTTCTCAGAAACAAAAATTAGGTAAAAAAAAACAAAAACAAACAAAACCTGGTAATTCTTTCTTTTTACATTCATCGGGTTCCAATCGGCCCAAATATCAAAGAGAAATTAAAAATGCATGCCATGGAAGATTTCGGGTCTTAGGGGGTTAAAATGACCAGACCCCTCCGGCCTGTTTTCCAGGCCACTAAATTAAACCCAGTCAATTACCAATTGCACAGAATAAAAACCTACGAGGTCCACTAATAGTCCAAAAGTCCAAATCTTTAATAGAAAAGACAGGCAGAACTCAAACAAACAATAATCCAAACGAGGAGCATATATACACACTGGAAAGTAAATAATTATAAGTTATTAAATCAGACTAACTAAATACAGTAAAACTAATAAGGGAAGACGAACACACGGGAAATAAAAATAACAGTGTAAACATACCAAAACTCAAAATAAAACAGGAAAGCTACTACAAACCGAGTGTGACACAATTACATTCATATTGAAACATATGTGATAATTTTCTTTCTTTGTAGCATTTTTAAGATGTGTGTTAGAACAGTCATTATGCTGTTTGGATTAGGAACCAATCATTTTTGCCAAATAGTTAACACAAACTTAGAACAACAATGAACAATTTTCAAGATTCTGATTTACAGAACAAACAAAAGTCACAAAAGGTTTCATTATTTAAGAGACAAGATCAAGTTTTTCACACAGGAATGAAATGACAGAATCCAGTGCAGCGGGGCCAAAGGTGTGTGTCAGCAAACTGAAGGTTGAGGAATCAGTCAGTTCCTGTTTAAGGTTGTGTTGGATTTTGAGAAGAGTCTGTCTGTTATTAGAAAGTAAGATTAACAATGTTACACCAATAACCCAAATACGGGGAAATGACAAATAATACCAAAAAAGATACAACTTTCATATTGTTTTACTAACTTACTTTGTCATATCAGCACTTGAATGGTCGATGCCTTTACAGACCATGTCTGTTGTGACATCGCAGGCCAATCTTCCGGCAAACCCGAGGGCTAGCTCCCCAGCCTCCTCTTCACTCAGAACACTAAACACTGTTACTTTAGTTTTGGCCTTCTTAGGCCTGTCAAGAATCATTGCGGGCAGTTTGGCTTTACGGCCCTAAAAAAGAAAAAGTGCAAACACCAAAAGAGCAGAGAGAGACACACACACGCGCACAAAGTTAAATGCTTTTGTTTACATGGTGTAATTGTGTATATGTTGCAGCAAATGCACAACTTCCAGCCACATTGTCACTTCATTGATACGAGTAACCCGGATTTATTTCAGGTGACATCAAAATCACGAAATGTATACCTACCCCAATCAAACCTCTGAAAACATGAACTGACATGTTCTCTGCGTTGATTCTGCGCTTGATCTCGTCTTCTGTTATTGTGTAGGTTTTCTTTTTTGGTACAGATAAGCGACCATGCACTCTGTAAACTGTACTAGTTCCTTCTGAATCAGTTTGGAATTCTGTATCTGCATCGATCCTGTCAACATCATCAGCAGCAGCATTATCTGTACTCAGACTTGTGCTGTATACTTCTGCTTCTTTTTCGTTGTCTTCAGTCTGTGTACCTTCATCTCTTTCAGTCTGTGTACCTTCATCTCTGACTGTCAGTCTTCCTATCTCACTGTTACTTGTCGATTTGCTGCAGATGTTCTCTCCCTTAGGAACTTTTCCTTTGTCATTCGCTGCCTGATGCTTTCCCTGATGACATTCTTCACTGGCTACTTCTATTGCTCCTCCTGTATAGCCACCTACTATGCTGCACAACTCCTTTCCCTCTGCTGTGCTGCACTGTGCTGTTACATAAAGAAGAATGATATAAACAGCACTATATCAATTTAATTGTGAAGAGAAATCCCCACAATACGACACAGTTATGTCTAAAATAGTTTTGTGTAAAAACTGGATCTTGAAACATCCACTTTAATAACACAGTCCTGGTGTGCAAAGGCAAAATTACGAAAAAAATTTTCACTTTAAACATTTTTGGACATTGTTTAGTTATATTGTGACTTACTCTCACAGAAGATACAGATGCCACAACCAGACTTTGAACAACGCATGTGCTTGTAGGCACCACATTTCTGGCACTGCACCTGTGAATTAAAAAAAAAAAAAGAAGAAGAAGAAGAAGAAATAAACAAACAAAAAACAAATGAACAAAGTCCATTATATAAACAATCTATATGGCTAAGGACATGTCATAGTGTACCCGGTCTTTGGCTGCAATCACACACCAGCACTGACTGCACTTCCTAGTTCGATCTGCAAAATATAATTTGTTTAAGTACAAGTTACATTTTCCAATGTTAGAGAAAAAGAAGGCGGCTAATTTTATCTTTACCTATTGAGGAAAATAAGTAGTGGCAAAGTCGGGACCTGAGCTTTGTGACTTCAGTGTTGTACTCCTCCACTTGTGTTTTACCGTCAATGAGAGATTGGGCAAACTAATAATTGACGAAGGAAAAAAAAAAAAAAAAAAAAGAGCAAAAAGAATTAGATTAACAAAGAAATGTTTGTTTGTTTTTAACCCCCCCGAGAAAAAAAACACACAAAAAAAACAGAGCAACCAAAGCAAAGCATTACTGCTGAAATGGTTCAATCTACAAAAAAAATTGAGATTTTACCATCCTGCCTCTAAGGCTTTAAAAACTGAATAGGCAAAAATGTAAACATTACTTATATAGGTTAAAGCTATAGTTTTCAGTACCATTATGACATGCACTCCACATGAGTTCCCATCCTTTTGATGTGGGTGGCTCACATGTGACAAGGTCCACTCTCCAGCGCAGCCTCTTGCTGAAGCAAATGAGTTGAGAGATCGCAGTTATTACAAATAAAAAGCATATAGAGAAATCAATAACCACGTTCGGTAATGATTTCAATTAAATTAAATATGTTAAATATGTTAATTAATTACCTCCAGTTTTTCAACACCGCACTTTTTCTGACCTCCGACTCGCCAAATGAATTCATATAGACTATGGTCCTCTTGGGTATATCACAAAACTGTTTTGTAAAAAGATGGATATGGTAGGCTTGGGCCTTGAGCTTTCCTAATGAGGGACACTGAAAAGTATCATGCACAAGAGAGAGTGCAAAATCTGTGCAACTTACAAACAAGGTCCAGTGGCTGCCGTTTTCCAGACAGGCTCCAATCAATTTCTCATACATCTGAAAGATGTTTTTCTGGAAATAAAAAGAATGTGACAAGTATGTTTTTCTGTCAAGAATGACACTGCAAAACTGCGAAAGCTTGTCAGGTGAGACTTGTAATTAATTCTGCAGATACACAAACATATAGAAAGTGTCATTTTTTGTTTACATTAATTAATTTCTATAGTGTGTACAAAACAAATCAAGACCACAGACTCAACACGCACCACTCAATTTTTGGTGTTCTTTATCAGTTGGCCAAGACAGAAATGTTTTAATCTGTGTGCATTGCTTTTGAACAAGTCTTTACACAGAAAAGGTTTCAGAAAGGTATTTTTCAGGTTCTTCTGACAAGGCTTCAATTTTGGAAAATGCTGTTTGTTTATAGTGGCAACTTATAAACCCTTTGTGATAAGAACATAGTTACCACAGTCCAAGTCATACCTTCAAAAAGTATGCACTTTGTGCTCTTGTGGACCCATCCAAAATTTTTCCAGTGATTTGGCTTGGTATTGGATAAATGTGAGGGAAATTCTTTAAAAATAACATAAATACACCTATGTTTTCAAATACATTACAAAAAACGTAAACATGCTATGTCATTATGATCAAAAAAGCTTTTCAACATACCTCACACTGCAAATAGATAAGGCCATCTATTACCTTATAAAACAAATAAATAAATACATATAAATAAAAACAGAACTAAGGAATACGATTCATTAAGTAAATTGTACAATAAAGTGTATTTAAAGCAGAATTTAACATTAGTTTTATGACAACATAAAAGGATTTTTATGTCAAGAGGTACCTCATCTGAAATGTTAGTCTGGTCAAACAGGGATTTCAAACTTGAAATACCAATAGAGTTTGGTCCAGCTACTCCCACAAGGTAATCTGTGAGAAAGCATATGCTGTAGTCAACAGATATCATTTTCTTTTTGCATGCTGCAACCATCATCCATTTCAGTCTTCTAGGAGCTTTGTCTGGTTGTAGTTCTTTTTTCTCCTCCTCTCCCCTCATCTATTAATTAAATTGTTTTCTGACCTTCCTAACTGTTTCCGACCTGTCTTCCCAATGTGATGTTTAAGCAATATATGTATGGTCAGAAGGGGGTGAAATTTTCATTGCAGTTGTACGTGTAACATTGCATGTGATAATAAAAGGCTTGATTGGTTGATTATTCAACATGAGTTGACATTTACCTGACATTGTGAAGGAGTCACAGTTTCTGTAAGGGTGTAAGAACATAACATGTGGATTTGTTACACTTCTTTTTCACAAGTTAATAACAATCAATAATTTTCATTCCATTATTAACAAGCTATCACACGATGTCCCAGGGACAACATTTATGCGATGTCCCAGGGACAACATTTACGCGATGTCCCGGGGACAACATTTACGCGATGTCCCGGGGACAACATTTACGCGATGTCCCGGGGACAACATTTACGCGATGTCCCGGGGACAACATTTACGCGATGTACCAGGACAAATTTGTAAATTTCTGGATTACTGTTAATCTCCATAGAATCAAGAACTCATGTCCAGTTTCACAGCTATGGACCAGTTAATTATGTTTCCAGGTGATAGTTTGATTCATAGATTCAGCACACAACCATAAGTCTAGGCCTTTTAGTCCAGATTCTCTTCACTTATGTTTGTAAAATGATCAGGGAAGCTACTGCAATTTTGCCTGACCCAACCCCCGGACCACGAAACACCCAAAAAGTTGGGGAACGCTGGTCTAGAGAACACTGGTTAGCTAATGCTGTCGTCAAGTAGCCTATCACTAGCAAACAAACAGCAAGCCAAGTGAGGAACATATGTATAATGCTTACCGTTTATTAAAGGAAAGTATCCTAAATTGACTTCAAATTCGGCGGACAGGCGGCGGTTTCTCGCTTCTTCACTTGTATTTCGAAATACTCGAAGGTGGGTATTTCGAAGTCGCAAAGGAATGACGTCACAAGAAGGTGATTGGTCACTTGCCATGTTGAACCTGGAACAACATTAATTATGATGATGTGGGAACAATGCTGACACGAGGAAATCAGATCGTCCGGAAATCAGATCGTCCATCAGATCGTCCATCGGATACATACTTTGTTTCTATCCTCAGAATCAGTGTCAGTCATTCTGAATCAGAATTTGCAAACTGATGATGATTCATCTCATAAATCACGATACTACTGCCCACTCCGCTTGTGATACACCCTGCTCTTTTACTTAGAGCCAGCTTGAAGAACGCATGCAGATGTGGACAAAATTATTAGCCCTGCTATGAATTTTAAAGTTTTTATCAAAGAACAGAAAAACAGAAAATAGCATTTTGAAACAAACTAGTTTTCTTTTCTTTATCTCATCAAGGTGGAAGGAAACCTCAAGGAGTCAGAAACAATCCTGGGTCTGGCTCGTCTCTTTATTTTCAAACACAACAACGACCCAAAATCTGTCGCTCCTGGTGAAGAACTACCTCCAGAAGACCAAAGTAAAATTCCTGACTGGCCGGCACAAATCCCTGACTTGAATCCCACTGAAAATCTCTGTGTTGAACTGAAGACCAGGATCTATGCTGGAAGATCATGAAATCTGGAGGAGCTTGAGAGATTCTTTGAAGGAGAATGAGCTGGAATTGTTCAGGATACGATGTTTTGAAAAGCTGTGTTAAAAATTTGCTCTGTGTAGCAGCACTTGAGAAATACTAATACAAAACAGGCAACAAGCTCTGGGTGGAAGCTGCCCTCTTTTGTCCTAGGAGCTGAGAGGAGTGACACCCAGTGCGGTCTTCTGCTGCTGTAGCCCATCTGCTTGCTTTGCGCATTTAGAGATGCTCTTCTGCATATGTTGGTATGTAATGATCCATTGGTTTAGTTACTGTTGCCCTCCAATCAGCTCAGAGCAGCCTGTCCAATCTCTGCTGACCTCTGGTGTCAACAAGACATTTTCACACAGAGAACTGCTGCCCACTGGATATTTCCTCTTTTTCAGGACATTCTCTCTGAACCCTAACAATGTTTGTAGGAAGATTCCAGCAGATCACCAATTTCTGAAATACTCAGACCACCCTGTTTGGTACCACAACATTGCCATGTTCAGAGTTCCTTTCCCACTTTGAACTTCAGCAGGTTGTCTTGACCATGTCAATATGCTAATGAGTTGCTCTCATGTGATTGGATGATTAGAAATTTGTGTCAATAACCAGTTTCCTTCAAACATTATCACAAAACTGGAGGCCATATCACTCAAGCATTCTCTGTGTTCTGAGACATCAGCAAAAATTTATTATGAGGCTGCTCCTTAACTTTATGCATAAATAATTAACTGTTTGCTACAAAGTTATTAGTCCTGAGGTTTTATTGATTTGCACCCTTATTATAAATATCATACATTCATTTGTGGTAGTTTCCTAAAAGTCTGGCGTAATTTCATGAGTTTTATTTATTTATTTACTAAGATGATTAAAGCTTTGCTGTGAGAGATAAACTAATAAGTGACTACCACACTCTGTATCACCCTACACGTTCATGTGTAATAATTGTTTAGGCAACAAAAACAATGCAAAACAAAACATTGCAATGACATTTTATTTTCATGAATGCTCTCACACTTCACTTATCCTTTATAAAGTTATGTACACATAATTTCCTCCCGAAGAAAATAAAATATCCAGTGTGGAAAGGTAAAGAAAGAAAAGAAGGCAACAGAGTCAAAAAACGTAAAGCACAATAACCCAGAAAAGTTAAATTCATTTCATACATATTATTGATTTTAAGGAATTTAAATTTGTGACTACATATTGCCAGTGACTCGTATATTCATAACAGGAGGTAGGGTTAAAGAAACTTGAAATGCTTTGTTTGTACAACTAACACAAGTGCTAACACTGTTGCTAACAGCACCCCCTAGTGGGATGGCTGCGCACAACACATCCTTCTAAAAGTGCATGTCAAGACTGGGGCCAAATTTCAAAGTCTGCATACAAATTCATACGGGCAATAATTTTTTTTCCTCCTTCCATTAATTATTACTGATAACAGACTTTTTGTCCTCAGTAAATCTATAGTCAGCTGCATGGAGACATCAGTAATGACCACTGTGTATACGGATTATTCCCAACGTATTCTCACAGTTTTCATTTGTTTTATAGTTTCTAAACTGATGACATGACAATGCACGGTGTGTAGGACTTCAGTTTATCTATGCATCGTGTACCACATTCACAGCAAGTTTATCAAATTATTTAATGGCTCCTGAAAGTCCTCACTCTTTGTGACGGTCTCATGAAGTGGACCAAAGAATGATCAAGCCAAATCAACCCAACTGAAAACTACACTGTGTGATGCCTACTACAGATCTCTTAAAATATATTTACACTCCCAGGGTTTACATATAAGCAAGTATCGCAGTTAGTAATAAACCTGGTCTACGCATGAACATGAGAAATTAACTGCTAATGTATTTGGGACCTGAAATTAACATTTTTTTAAATTAATTTTTTACATTTTTAAACCCTTTTTTCATATCAGCTTTGGTTTAAAACAAATTAGAAATTGAAAGAATCAATCATGATCCATGAAATGTCTTTAAATAAGGCAAAAATTCATTACAAGGTACCACACTGCAATTCATTATGAATTAACATTTATGAGGTACCACACAATGAAAAGTTTAAGTTTTAAAAAAGGATCCAGTTTTCCATTGTGAAAACCAGGCTGCGGTCCCTGCTCAAGTCGGAACAAATGTATCACATGTCGGCATCCATTCAAACCACTGCTGTGTGCTTTTGTTTTGGTCAAATGTCAAATTAAATATCTTGTCAAGGAAATAAAATAAAAAAAATAAAAACCAGCATCCGCAAACTCAAATCCCATGAGGTATATACACTAACAGTCTGCACAGACAACGCATTCTGAAACGCTGTAATTTCAGCCACTATAACAACAACAACAGCAGAAATAGGGTAATTATTTCAACTGAGCTCTGGTGATGCACGTGAGGAGTAAAGTCAGTGCTCATCATCCAAAAATCTCATGTGGAACAGTGCATGTGGTTATCCTGACAATATTGTGACATGAGATGGGACCTACTGTTCTGATGCTTTGCAGGCATGTTGTTGCACTGTGTCACTGTTATAATCATATCAGAAAAGAGAGCTAACCTAACAATTTACCTTTTCCTTAAGCAGTTTGTCTCTTCTGTATTAAAGTGAATGATGGTGTGGTTAGGAGTTTGCATTTGTGTGGTTTCTGAGGTGAAATGTCATTTTGTTTTAGTAATATTTCAGTCTTCAGACTAATCAAGTCCAGTGTAGCAGTGAAATTAATCAGGGGAAAAACACGACCCTGATTAAAATTATTATAAAAGTCTGTGGTTCAATAACACACCGTGCTCCGATATGAATATAACAGTGTAACATTTTTATGATTTTTTGTTAATTTGTTGCCATCAGTTTTAGAACGTGAAGAAGAAATGAAGCGCATCCAGCGAGATCAATCGGTGTATCCTGGCTGTCCGCGTTAGCTGTGAACGGATGGGCTGGTAGCCTGCAGCGTTATCTGATGCCTTGTTTCTATTTCAGTCATGTAAGCATCGCTGAGCACAGCCTGAAAAATCACAGTACAATTAATTGATTCCTCTATAGTTTTGATTTTCTCTTCCTGTGACAGCTAATGCATTGGCTAGTGCAGCACTGCGGAGTCGTTTCTGACCAGCATAATCGCGTGCACTCCAACGAAAGCCTGAAAACTGCGCAATAATTGCCAAATGTTACTACTACGAGCTGACCTGCCCAATATGAGCCGACGTGCCACTCTTCTAAAGCTGGATTTCTAAAGACAGTCCCTGTACAAAGAACAGCTTTCCAAAAAACAAAAGACGCAACAAACCAAACCTAAGCAATGAGAATAAGCATCATTCAGAAAGAAGAGTTACTGGAGGCTTTAAATGTTTTAGCATAAAAGATACATTAGAAAAATAATATATTTACCTCTCAACCTTTCAATCTCTAAAGCATGTACAAGTTCTGGAAAATGACCTCAGTGCTCGAGCTGGTTGCGAATTTCCATGTATATGGAAAAGTAACAGCGTAAGGTCCAATATTAGAAGAAGGAACCAAAAGGCATTTGGTTATAACTAAATAAGAAGCACTGCGGTTTAAATAACAGTTCTTGGCCCACTCAGGTTGCTGGATGGAAAGAACCTCCACATCCACACTAAGCCAGAAAGTGAAGGAAGTAAACTTAACGTTTCCTATTTTTTATACTTAGTATGAACTTTTAATTATGCATGTTTTTATTTTGTTTTGTTTTTTCCTCTTGAACCACGACCTCTAATATCTACCACCTGACAGAGCAGTCGTCCCATTATTAGAATGGGACGACTGCATTAAGCTTCCTCGGACGCTGTGGGTCTCTTCAGGTCTTTGATTTGCTTGATCAGATAGTTTTTCTCATCGCAGAACTGCTCGTCCTCAGATCTATCCGTCTGGAAGTTGCCAAGGAACTCCACGAGCTTGGTCTGGTTCTTCAGAAGGATGTCCATCACGGGCTGAGTCTTGTTGGGGTTTGCAACAAATACCTTTGGAAAGATTATGTAAAAAGTTTAAGTACCATTTGTGGATGCAATGCACAGAGTCCAGTGAATCTACTTTTAGCCAAAGTCTTGCACTGCAGCTGTGATGGTAGTTCTTGTTCTGCTTTGATCATGAACCAGTTCTCTTCCTGCTGCAGGTTCTGATTAGGTTCAGTGATCCCATCTTCAGAGCAGATCAAGGACACCTTCGCCAGCTGTAGTCCAACACGACGGAGTTTGAGTCCTCCTGACTGACCAACTGCTAGACAGGAGGACTCCAAGGAGAAGCAGCTGAATGATACTAAAGACTGGCATAACAGAAAGCTGGACAAATATCCAGCTAGCAGTAAAAACGAGAGGTGAAGCTGTTAGCAGCAACCAAACTTTTAAATAAGAGAAATCACAATGACTCAGCCTGACTAAACAAAAACCCACATTCAATATTAGACCAACTTAAGGTAGCAGGTATGTGGGGTTTTCATGACACAATTCAGATTTAAGAGTGGATTTTGAGAAATTTTTTGCGCACCTTGAAGACGTGGAATGCTTCAAACTGGATGTTTCGGCTGTTATCTCTCAGCAGGTTCATCATCAGCTTCAAGTTCTCTGCCCGACTGATGTACCTCGTCATGACAGTGAAGTTGTGCCTATCCAGGAGAAGTTCACCTAGCAGCTAACAAATAAATATACATGAGTTTACAGAATCAGTCCACAAACTTGTCAGTTAAACTTAAGACTGAGCAGGAGGATGTACCTTCAAAGACTGCCGTTTTGTGACGTAGTTCTCAGAGTGCAGAAGTTTTTCATACTCTGTAAACACCTGATAAAAATGTCAAAAGTAAGTTGGGTAAAGAATGAGCAGTTTTTCCAATTAAATATCAAAACCACTCAAGAAAGCTCACCCTGTCATAATTATTCTCCAGGAAGTCTGCACACATAATCTTGTGTCTCGTGAGAAGATCCTGATGGGGAATAGAAGAGGTCAAGATATCAACTAGGAACAGTCAGGATGTTAATCTTGCCATTAAAAAAAAAAAAATTATATATATATATATATATATATATATATATATATATATATATATAAAAGTGTACCTTGAACGAGGCAAAAGCATCTGAGGCGATGTCAAAGGTTGAGAGCTCCACATAATGGAAGAAGCAGAAGAAGTCTTCAGAGAAGAGCACTATCCTGGCCAAAGGCTCGTGACGCAGGCACTCTCTCAGCATCATCCCACAGTTAAGAGCCACTTCTGGAGCCTCATATCTGCACAGGTTCATACATGTCAGGTCCAAGTGATGGTGAACTCATCACAAGTTATACAATTTTCACTCGAGATGTATAATCACATCCTAAACACTGTCACTGTTAGTTTGACATCAACTCTGTGTTTCCAATGACGAAGGAACGAGATCCTCGCAAAAAATAAACAAATGGATTAAACTAAGGCAGAACGTGAGTACAGCAGCAGCGATCTACACGCAGAGAAGTCGTCAATCACTCAGTGACGCTGAGAATTTAAACTAGGGTAAAACTTATGGAACAGATTCTGTAAATCGCCAAAATATTTTTTATATTTTTAAAAGAGCCTGAAGAATGTGTAAGCGATCCTTAAAACAAATACATAAATAAAAAGTGTTACATCTGGTCCAAAACAAGTCTGCTGAATGGCAGCATCCTCCATAGGTCACTACCCTGAAACCAGATCTTCGCATTTTGGAGCACTTATGTACTCATCTAAAGATGACCAATAAGCAGTGATTTTAGATCAGTTGTGCTCATTAATTATGAAAAACTTTGGGAGAAAACTATGTTTTGTTAAGTGTGAATAGAAAGTCTGAACCAATGAAATTTGCTTACTTGGCAGGGAGAGGAGCACAGGATGCAAAGCTTGTTATACTCATTCAAGCAGGTAGAAAAATGGCAAGGAGTACACCAAGCTTTTGTTTGAGAACTGTTTATACAACGTCACAATAGTAACTTTTAATAAAAAGGCTGCCGTTTGCTTTCAAAGGGTCTCATTAACACTCTCAGTCTTTATTATTTACAGTAGTGGACGCTGTACTATTTCTTAGTGTGATATATTCTTTGGCTTAAATCAAGGAGCTGCAAAGAATGCATTATAAGCCCTCTCATCAATCTTTTAAAGAGACAGTATTCAGATAAAGGTCAATTAAGTTAATGCCCATCCAGGTTTCATCCCTATATCCTCACAACTATGACAGAATGAGCCATAACCCTCTTATGCTAGACAGTGTCCCTTAAGCTCTGCCAGATATTTGACAGCACATCAAGAAACGTCAAAAGCTTCTGGTCGCTTTGATAATTAGAAACGCAACGTCCCATATGGAGCTGAGAAAACGTTAAAGTCCAGTTTATAAAAAACACCTACCAGTCTGAAGGTAAGGATTTTGTAGTTCGATCACGATGGACCCTGTAATAGCATATGTTATCGCACTGCTCTCTGCTGCTGCAGGTTAGTTATGAACTCAGAAGACTTGTACAAACAGCTGGAACACAAACTACCGTCACTGCTGACTTTGATTAATCCAACCTGTCGCAGACTTCTTCAGACAGAGACCTGGCAGAAACTTACGTAAACTTGGATTTTATAAACATTTCAATCTGTAATAGATGTGAAATGATACAAATGACGCAAAGTGAACAACGTTAACACAGATGTGAAAGGCATTTTGTGATTTTCGAGAGGTCTGTGCACTCATCGGGCCATTAAATGTACACAAAATGTGCCTTTCGAATTTTGTGCTAAAATGTGGAACAACCTAGATGTTCATGCTTTGTCCTCTGTGACATGTACAACAATTTATTTAAAGAACAATCTGTTTTGAGGTCTTAATGAGCTTGGGCAGCGCAAGACTGTGAAACAGAAGGAAAGCAGGTGTCTCATACAAACTTCTTTTTCTTCGCCCCCTCATGTTGTTGCTCTTTAAAGCATTCTCATGTTTCTTAACAAAAGCAGGGCAACGCAAGATACTGGCGCGAGACATGTGAGCCTATCTGCATTCAGATTCTTGCAGTATTAAAAGCTGTGACTTTTTCCATGGAAAAGTAGCCGGGGGGCCATTCAGCTGACATATTCAGATGTCTCTGATGAGCAGAGAGGACTGGACGTCTGAAAGAGGCTTTGAAAAGGTGATGTGTGGGAACCGTTATACAAATATTTTGGTGGCATTTTTCATGATCCCCAGGTTTATTATGACCACAGAGGGCAACAACAACAACAACAAAAAAAAATCAGTTTCTCCACACCTAATTTTTTTTTTTGCCAGTCCTGTTACCCACTGTCCACTTTTTGTGAGTCTACACAGTTTTTTCCTTTTATCCATTGGTTTAATGGTAAATAGTAGAAACAGCCTGAACAGCATTATTAATAAAAGTTGTTCACAAGCTCAACAGTGAACCAAAAAAAGATTTATTTATTTTTTTTAATGAAAGCAGGAAGTGTTTTGGCTGAATGTGGTCTTGTAAGTGAGCTGCCTCTGCAGCCATCAGAGTGTCGTAATGTTTTACCTCTTTGGACAATCTTTCCCTCTGCAATCATAGTACAAAATGCTCTGTGTAGTTTATATTCTATTAGTATTTTTTTAATTCATATACATTTCTATTTTAATCCATCTCCTTCCACATTATTGCCCATCCGTTTGTATGAATGTTCCTGTTTTGTGTACAACAAATCGCTCCTAGTGGGATCAATGAAGTTGTTTGGTATAATTTTGGGTTGAACGTGCCATTTCTAGATCTCATTTTCCACAGAGAGGTATTTTTTTCCTGTGCAAAAAAGTACACAATTTCCCCACGCACAACAAGGGAGTTCATTAGCAGTGTAACAAACCGAGACATCAACGTTAAATGTCAGGTTTTGATGTCTGCCTCTCATAAACAAACCAAATCTTCCACTTTATAGTTGTGACATTTAACCGGATAAGATGGCATTCGATCCACCAAACAGCAGCCGGAGCATGCAGCTGGTCTCTGAGTGAGTGAGCAGGATGACTCAGTTTTTCAGAGCTGTAAAACTAGCACTGTACTTTTTGCTTTATCCATCATCTACATGTGTAGCCCACATGTGAGCAAGTTCATGCTTGTTCCTTTGGGAGTTGTTGAAACTCATACTGGCTAATGCAGAAGACTGCAAGGCATGTTAAAGGAAGGTATTTGTACCTAAAAAGCAAAAACCAAATGCTTTTTATTTCATGCTAAGGATTTGTTTGTTTGTTTATGAGGCTCTGAGGGTGGATTTGTTGTTAATGCATATAAATGGACAACGAGCAGTCAGATTGAAGATCAAATGACCAAACACTGAGTTTCTGTACACTGAAAATATGAACTTACCCTTTGAGAAGCATGAAGAGGATCTGTGGGTGTGTAGAAATGTATTCTACCGTGGGCGTGCGGGTGCCAATCTGACGTCTCACGATATTGCTGAACAAATGGACCACATCCTTCTTCCCCTGCACAGTAACAACCACTCAGACTGGGTGCTGATATACACAGGGTTTTTTTGCTTTGGGCATAGACGTTCAAATCAGGCATGCAAACACGCACTCCCCCTGATCATTCAATGTGTGCACCAAGCAATCAATACTTTAAACTCATAAAGTCAGTGCAGAAAGAAGGCATTTTTTCTCCTACCTCAAAATCAATCTTCTGTAGGTTTGCAATGAGAGAAATTAGAAGGTTGGTGTTGTACAGCTCCTGTGCAAGCTGAGCCACTGCTTCAGTTTGGGGCTCCTTGTCACCTGTTCCACAAAGTACTTCCTTCAGTGAGGCAAGATTTTTGGACACCTCCTCTGCAACCTTAATAACATGAGGGGGTAAAAAGAGTATGATCAGCTGCTGCTCAGCGTTACTGTAATTTTTAACATTCATGCCATCCTCAGAGAAATCCACAGCTGACCTTTTCACACTTCTTGCTGTCACCAGCATCCAGCTTTTCCATATATGCAACATGGTCCTTCAGACTCTTCACTATCTCAGCTGGGTTCTTCTGAGACTTTCCAAAAGGAAAAGGCATGGCTGAAGACAGGTAATCTAAGACCAGATCGCTGATGAAACATAACACGGGTTTTTAAATTGTGCAAATAAACCTATTCGACTTCCTGCACCGCTTTGCATCAGGAAATCGCTAACAAAAAAACAACAAAACAACAAAAAAAACTTCACCTGATGAGCTAGACATGAGTGAGTTATGGCGTTTGGCTAAAGACAGAAGCTCATAAGGAAGAGACTAAAGTTTAAAGTAACTCACAACGCTACTTCACGTTAGTCGAAAAAAAGGCTAGCAACTTTTCTTACTTAACGTTTCTTACGTCGAGTTTAGGGTGTATTCATTATATTAGTCTATATTAGTCCACTTTCAAACTAAGCGGGGTCAGCTGAACAGTAGAAGCCAAGCTTTCAAACCAAAACAAGGATGTAACGGAGAACAGGACGTCAAAATGTCAACGTTGCAGCATGCTCATCGGAAAAGTTGAGCTAGCTTGTGACCTAGTTAGCTATAGCTAGAAACAAGGCAACTACCAACAGGACGCAGTTAGAGAAGGACGGTTGTGGGGAAGCACACACGCACAAAACACCCTGCTGAAATATTTACTTCAGGCTGTGTACACTCACCGAATGAAGGGTAGCTTTGAACTTCAAAGACGCTCGGTGACCAAAGGTGAGCTAGCGGGCTAGCGAGTCGTCTCCACTTTCAATATCCACTGTAACGTTACTTTGAAAAAGTCTGTAACGTTGTCTGACAGCTGTAGCTACCTAACGTCCCCTAACTGTAGCTACAACTTCCTCAAACTAGAGACATTCATAGCAGTGATATTTGACGTAAATTTCACTTCTAGTGACCCCTGTCATCGAACTTGCTAGCTTCCTAGTTATTACAGAGTGACTTGCTGCTGGGCTTGCCCGTCTGTCAACTTCATTTCCCTGTTCTTTTCTGCCGAAACACCCGTCCTCTTCTCATCCCGGGGACAATGGGCGGTCATGTTTTGCTATGTAATATGACTGACACCAATTTTATCCTATCACTTTTGCGTGATGTGGGCACGCCCTCTACCCCACTATGGGAGCGCATGTTTCACAAAGTTACATACTAATGAGGGGGAGTATGTTGCAGAGGAAGCCACTCTACCGGACATCCCGTTAATAGAAATCAAGTGCATCTAAATTCTCGGGAAGAGATGAGCCATTAGTTGAGAAATAGTTCGTGTTTTATCTGTGGTTATGAAATCTAAACGTTGTAAAAATCGGCCAGAATAAGAAACAGGATTAGTTTTTTTTTTTCTTTCTTTCATCTAATCGCCTTTTGGTGATTTCTTTGTTGAGTCACAAGAAAATTCAGTATCCAATAGCAACATCTATAAAACACATTTCACTAGATATTATCAAAGCAAGCAATTTCTAGAACACATATGGACCACAAAAAGTTCCTCAACGTGAATAGTTACCAAAGTCTTTCTTTAATGTATGTCCACTTACCATCACTTAATAACGGATGACAGGCATAATGAGTTGACTCTCCTCTGTATTCTCCAACTACATGTTGTCCAAATTTGCGATAATAACCACACTACATTAACAAACCCTGCATATAAGCTTTTTACTTGCATTAGTGAAACTTTGAATGTCATTTAAGGGAACATATGGACACTTCACCTTCAAAGCTCTTCTTCGGGAGGTGGCTGCGTTTTGCTCCATGCTCTGCCGGGGTGATCCCACATTGTCTTAGTAATGTTATATAATAATATTGTTGACGTCCAGGCTTTGCGGAGGCCAATTCATGACTGGATTAACAGTCCATGTAATAATCAACACAACTGCTTCTGAATTTCAGGTGTGTGGGCAGGGCCGACGCCCAGGAAACACTCCACCTCTGGAACACAGGCAGGAACCCACACACACGAACAGAGGAGAGAGAGAAAAAGGAAAGATGGTTGGAGTGAGAGAGGTGGATTCTAGGTATAGGGTGGGATAATGGAAGAGATCCATAAAGGAATTAGCTGAAAGAGAACGATGAAAGCATGCAAAACTATTACTAAAAGAAAGTCTGGCTCCTTGGAAGCAAAATACAAAGAACGGAGTGGCAGCTCAAGACTTTTGCACAATGCTGTATGTTTTTAGAATAGTTTAAACCACAGGTGTCAAACATGAGGGGATCCAGAATTGAGCTGGCAAAGACTCCAAATTCAGCCCACTGGATGGCTTTGAAAACAGTAAATGAAGGGCATAAATTTAGACCATGCAAGTGTAAGTTTTACTTTTCCTACTGATAAGGGTGCACTCAAAAAAATGAACTCAGCCTATCTCTGCTTTTACTAAAGTAGATTTTGTTGTTTGTTCTTAATAAACTCGATTTTGCAAAAATTCTTAAAGTGTTTGTGCAAATTTAATGAAATGTTGTTACTTTTTGTTGTTACACAAAGTCATTGAACTGTGTCAACGTAACATTGTTGAGTAAATTCACAGGTTTGTCCCTCTGCACATACTGCTGCGTGCAGAGCCCGCCTAAGTAAGGGCCAATGCGCATGCGCACCACCCTCTTTCTCAAGCTTGCTTTTTCTTCGCCATGTGGACTGGTTCAGCCGCATTTTTGTCCAAAAATCAGGTAAGAAGTCATTTTTCTTGTAAAGCCCGTCTACATATATATGTTCACACGTCAGTTAATGTCGCAAGTGCTACTAAGAAAAGAGTACAGGCAGGGTTTTGCCCGGTAAAGGTTTGCTAACGTGGACTTGCTGCACGTGAGTTTCCAAATGATTTTGGAGGGGACTCCATTGCAATAGCAAAGCTCTGTTTTCAGCCCAAATGTAGTGTAGCGCTAGCGTCGGTATGCGTCGGTACAGGCAGCGCATTCGGTCCGGCACGCACTTTCGCGCCGAGTTTATACTCGGACGCCTGACTGCGTTGCACTTTAGCCAACAACAGTGGAGAAGCGCTCCTTGCTAGCAGACAGGTTAGGGTGTATTTTCTGTCTAATATTTCAGCTTACGTTTTGATGTAGCTTGCAGAAAGCATTTAGTAAGCTGGTGTAAGATGAACTGCATTAATGTTGTACAATGTCCATGGGATTTCTCACTCGACTTTTAATGTCAGATTACACACACATTTACACAATATGCAGTGGTGATGATGTAGATCAATAAATTCATTGTTGTAGCATACAATATTAAAAATAAAACTGATTAATATGAAACATTAACAATGTGCAAATTATTTAGTTTTTTCAGGGACAGTGTAATGAAAATGTCTTTTGTGCTTCTCCCCCAGATACGTTGATGTGGCAGTGCAAATTGTGCAAAAAAGTGGTGTCATCACGAGCTCTGTTATTAAAACACTACAGGTTAGTTCATAGTAGACAGCAGTATCCATGTGCCTATTCTGATTGTGTCTGTGTTTTCAAAACATGGAATGCTCTACATAGCCACTTAAGCAGATCACATACCCAAAGAACTCTAGACAAGTCTGTGAGTTTGGCAACATTTAACTGCCATTTGTGTTCCTGCTGCAACATAGCTTCAGAGCAGGAGTATTTTTCTCACATTAACAACCATCTAAAATGTAACGAGACTGTGCATTGCATGTTTGAGGGTTGTTCTTTCAAAACAAATATCTATGGTACATTCAAGTCTCATCGAAATAGGAAACACAATCCTTATACCTTAAAAGACTTTAAAATCGGTATTGCTAACACTATTGTAGGCCAAACATCAGCTGATGACAGTACAGACACTATTGTAGAAGAGGACATAAGTGCAAATATTGATCACGATACAACTACAAGTGAGACTGAAGATTTGGCAAATGTAATAGAACTTAATTTTGCATCTCTTTTACTTAAGTTGGAAAACTATTTTCATGTTCCCAGCATAGCAATTGACGAGTTGCTTTCAGAATTGCACTACCTGATAAGCTGTGCATCAGTGCCTTTGACAAATCAAGTAATTGTAGACATACTCAAGAATCATAACCTTTGTCTAGACCAGCCTGTTATTGAAGAACTGACAAAGGCAGTTTCTTTTAACCCTTTGTTAAAAGCCATAGAAAAGGACGGCACACTTGCCACTGCCTTCAAACGCAGACAGTATTACAGAAAACATTTTGAAGTAATTGATCCAATTGAATACATTCTCGATTCCCAAAGCAAGAGGACCTTTCAGTATATTCCTATTCTAAAATCATTACAGCAGATATTTAAACAAGAAAACATACTGAACAAATTTGTCACTAGCCACAATCAGAATCCTTTTGTAAATAAGGAAAAGTATACATCATATAAAGATGGTCTACATTTTCCAAATAATGAGTTTTTCTCAGGCGGTGAACTAAGAATCTCTATTTGTCTTTATGTTGATGATTTCGAAATTTGCAATCCATTGGGGACATCACGGAAAAAGCATAAACTTTGCTCAGTTTACTGGATTTTAGGTAACTTGCCACCAGGTAGTCATTCATCCCTCTCTTCTATTTATTTGGCTCTCTTGTGCAAAAGTGAGGACCTTAGGACCTTTGGCTATCCAAAAATATTTGAGCCACTTTTGCAAGACCTTGTCATTTTAGAGCAGCAGGGAGTGTTCATTGACAATTTAGGGGTCAACTTTAAAGGCACTGTCCAATATGTAGTGGCAGACAGCCTCGGAGCTCATGGATTGGCCGGTTTTGTGGAAAGTTTTTCTGGAGATTACTTTTGCAGGTTTTGTACTGCTACACGCTCAGAGATTGAATCAAAAGCTACAAATAGTGACTTTTCTCTGAGAACTGAGGAGCTCCATCGTGTACATAGCAACTGCACGTGAGACAGGGGTAGCTTGTTGTGGTGTGAAAAGCTCGTGTGTCTTGGCAGACAGTCTGTCTTTCTTCAAGGTCACTGCAGGATTCCCCCCTGATCTTGCACATGACCTTTTTGAAGGTATTGTGCCTTTTGAGATAGCTGAGTGCCTTCGAATACTAATAGGCAAGAAGTACATCACTTTTGAAAATCTAAATAGACTTGTTCAGTCATTTCCCTACAAAGGAGGGGATCAGACTAATCGCCCTCAGAAATTGCCTCACAATTTTCTTAGTAAAAAAACTGTTGGTGGCAATGCACATGAAAATTGGTGTTTACTAAGACTTCTGCCACTTATTATTGGACAACACATACCTGAAAACGAACCAGCTTGGGGACTTCTACTAGATTTGAAGGATATTGTTGAGCTTGTTGTGTGTCCTGTTCATAACAGTGACTCAGTTGCATACCTGGAGAGTAAGATTTTAGACCACCATCAAAGGTACAAAGAAGTATGCCCAGATAGAAGACCATTGCCAAAACATCACTTTCTGGCTCATTATCCCTCAATAATTCGCCATTTTGGTCCACTTGCCTTATTATGGACAATCAGATTCGAGGCAAAGCACACATTTTTTTAAAAAGTTGCTAGACACACAAACTGCTTCAAAAACATAACCCTGTCTTTGTCAACCAAACACCAGCTCATGATTGGCCATTACATGCATTCATCAGGCTGTAGCAAAGCCACTTTTGAGGTTTCACGAGTCTCGGCAGTCCCAGTAGAACTTCTCAAACGTGAAATTGCACATTGTCTTGCTGAAAAGTACCCTGACACAGCTGTAGTTAGCCTTGCCCAGAGTGTGTCTGTTGCGGGCATCTACTACAGGAAGGGCATGTTAATAGTACATGGATCACTGGGGGTCTGCCAGAGTTTGCTGAAATCCTGCAGATGTGTATTTTGGCAGATTCGTTGGTGTTTATAGTAAAAAAAACTGAGCTCGTGGTACACTGAACACTATGGATCCTTCAAAATTGACCCATCTCCAAAGGAAATTTCTCTTGTTGCACATGAGGATCTGGTGGATTGTTATCCACTTTGTGACTACCAAGTCGGAGCTTCTCGCATGGTTACATTAAAGAGATACATACACTGTTCAGGTAATTTTAATGTCCATGTTGCCGATTTAATTTTTGTGCTGTATAGCAGTTCTTCTCAAAGTTTGGTTCTTAAAAATAGTTGGACCAGAACTTAAATCTACTCGGATATGTTTCAAGCCTTGTAAAAATACTAGAAAAAAAATTGTGCTGCAAAATTCTGAATACCACTAAAAAAATTAACTGAAAGTTAACTGAAAATGTCTTTAAAGTTTAGCTAAGTCAAATTTGCTTTTATGTTTTACAGAACGACACAGTTGCAATGAGAAGAGTGTGTACGCTGAAAGGACTTGCAGTCTACCTCAATGAAGATCCGAACAGCTTGATCAAAGAAGACAAGTTGGTTAGCACTTCACTGATCTTTGAAGTAAAATATTGTTTTATGCACAAAGTATTTAGTTAAAGTTGTAACAAGTTGTCTGCATTGATTGCACTTTGTGTTAAGCTACGGCTCTACAGTCTTTTCGGTCTGTCAACAAGTATTTAATATGCACTGAATGTGCTTAGTAAAGACAGGACTTTGTTGGATCATTTTTTAAATCATTTTAGTTTGACGACAAGTTGGTTAGCACTTTATACTGATCTACATTTTCTGCACAAAATATTCACTTGGAATTTGTAACAAGTTGCATTGATTGCACTTTGTGTTAAGCTGTTGTGCTTGGAAAAAAGTATTTTATATGCACTGAATGTGCTTATTAAAGGCAGGATTGTGTTTGATAATTTGGGTGCTGTCTTCATTTCTTCCTAAAAGATCTCCCTAAGATTTACTTAAAAATGTTATGTCAAGTGGTTCCACATAACTGCTTTAAGTAACTTTTAAGAAACTTTGCTATTTTGTATGGAAGTAACCAGTGTAAATGATTTATTTGTAATTGTATTGAATAGAAATTACTTAACATTTTTATGTAATTCAAAAGCAACAAAGTTATGTAGCAGCTACATAACAGTTTTACAAAGATATTACCTAACCAGGTTATGTCCTTCTAAAGCAGAAAAGTTATGTACCAGCTAAGTAACAGTATTACAAAGATATTGCCTAAACAAGTTATGTATGCTTAAAGCAACAAAGATAAGTATCAGCTAAGCATTGCAATTAAGTTACATTTAGCCAATACACTTACGTAAATCTAACTTAACAGTATTGAGTTCAAACTAAGTAACAACATTTCTTAAAAGTTACTTAAAGCAGTTGTGTGGAACCACTTGACATAACTTTTTTAAGTAAATCTAATGTTTTATTTTTTTGAGTGTGTCCTTGACATTCATATCACACTAAAATAATAAAGTAATACGTAAGTAATTAAATGAAATACTGTGGAAATTTCTGGGATTTTTTATAGAACTTTTTCTGTAATTTTACACATTTATTACTTCATTATTTTGTTTATCACCGTTCAGGTCATGTAGAAAAACTGAGGCATTCTCTTGAAATTGTACTTTTTTATATTAAGATATCTCAGGGTTTAAATGCAAGTTACATTTCTTTAGAGTGACAGAAAGGGGTGTTTTACAGGACCGCCCGGCTTAAGATCAAAGTAGGATGCACGTGTCTCATGACATAAAATAAGTTTGACATCACTGGTTTAAACTTTTCCTACTCAGGGCCCCACCATGGTGTTGACATGCATTTTTTAACATATCCCAGACTGTGGTGCCTTAGAGGTCCATTATTGTCCCAGTGCATAAAAACTCAGCTGTGATTAAGCTTGTATTGAGCCCCTTACTGTGCACACTACTCACACGTGATTGCTCAGCAAAGTATCCGGGCAATCATATTGTGACTTTTACAGATGATGCAGCTGTTGCAATTAATGATGAGTCAATGTAGAGGAGAGACGTGGAAGAACTTGTTGGCTGGTGTGATGCAAACAATTTGTGGGAAATTTGGGGAACATAAAAGAGATTGTGGTGGTAGGAGGAGACCTCACATCCTTCAATCCCTCCTCATTAGAGGAAAAGCTGTGGTGACCATAGTCAAATACCTGACTCTGCATATACCCAGCAAACTCAAACGGGCCACAAAACAGACAGTATTATTAAGACAACTGTTTTGTATGATGAGGAGGTTGATCTATCTATCTATCTTTTAATGTGTGTCACGGGGACCAAACTTAGATCCATCTGTAATTACATTACATTACACAGTGTAAATGGCATTTATTTACAAGTCCTTCTTTGATGGTCTCATGTGGCCCGATGATATGTGATAAAAATGTGATAACGTACAAGGTTTAGACACACTTATCTTTGTAGCAATATTACAACATGAAAGAAAATAAATTAAATCAAATGGATTTTTTCTTAGAAGAGACCTTTATTTTTGATAATTTAAAACAAAACTCCCCAAAACATGACAACATGGGCTGATTTTAGCTATAACAGCAGCAACAACTTATATTTAAATTAAAATCAGTACTAGCTTTTACTAAACCTGCATGTCCGGCCATTGTTCTGCTCTGCTTTTAGGAAAGATACACTTCATTAAAGCCATTTCATTTAGGTCTTTTTTAAAAAACAGTTTTGCTTTTTTTTTACGCCTGACACGTAAGTTTGTCGTCATGACTTTTATTGTGAAAGCCAGACCCGGAAGTCCTAGCGCCGTGGACATTTTAGCTAGCTTGGTGCTATTGCGAAAAGCACACGATCACTTCTGAAGGACGGAAAGAAACACAGCCGCTGGCCGGAGCACTTTTCCTTCTTTTGTAGCGTTTCGGCGCGATAAGATTACATTAACAGGTAAGCTACGAGCTGTGAATCCACGGCTGGATGATACCCGCTGTGTTTTATGGCCTGTTGTCGTTTCAGGCCGTATTGCTTGCGTACAAGCCGAGCTGCTCGCTTTTCACAGGGATACATCACGTATGGCGCTCTTTACTTCGAAACGGTTCGCAAAGACCCGCGCCTGTCATGATAATTTCCCACATTTAAAGGGAAATATTCGCAGTTTTTCGACTTCCAGTGAAATCATAATGTCGAAGAGTCACATTTTCCTGCAACCGACCTTTATTTCTCTGCATGAAAAGGCCTTGGGAGGAACATTTCGCGGCGCTGAGATGTTCGTAGTAAAAATGTTTTCAGTTATAACTAGTTTGGTGGAGAAAGAGTCACACACCCCCTTTAATTCAAAAGTTTGTGGGAGCAATTTCAGTCGCTTCTTATGTTTCGCCCCTTCTCGTCAAAAATCCCCCCACAACTATCGTCTTGTAGTGCAAGATTGTGATGTGAGAGCGATTCAGAGAGCAGCAGATGTTGAAATATAGTCTTTTTGGTGTTATTTGCTCGGCCAGTATTGTGTGTTTGCACGCTGAGCTCTGTTGCTGGAGCCGCCGCAGTGAAATCCTGGCCCTGCTGTCATGGCTGTAATGGCTCTATCAAGGCGTCGCAGCGCACTGCTATTGTGATTCTTTTTCTTTCTTTCTCTAATATCTACATAAAATCACCCAGTTTCGTTTGTGGATTGATTATATCTTTTAAGTTTTCCTTTGCTTTTTGGGTTATTTTCCTTTAAAGAATGTGTGCAGAGCACTATGACAGCGGACTATGTGAGAATAACAGCACGCGTTTGGGGGTTTGATCCACCTATGCACTCTGAAGAATACACTAACGGATTTGTTTGAATTTTAATAAAATTTAGATTAATACATAAATAAGATGTGCATTTAAAATTTAGCTGGCATTGAATCAAAAACAATATGAAACTTGAAATCATTCAAACTCCAGGTAATGCCTGTGTACTAACTAGTCATCACAAATAAAACTGCTATGGAGGACATTATAATTAAAAGTACTCCGGGTTGCATCAGATGTGCTCCACCAGCTTCTGCTGATTTCCCTTCCTTTTTAATCTTATCTAGGCTTTGGATGACTGGTAAAGGTTCCCTGTATCCTCACAATATGGCCTTCAGCCATGACACTTTACAACAGGATTTTATATTTGACTGCCTTCTTCACACAAAAACTGTAGGTGGTTGTTACTTTTTTTCCCTCTCCATTCAGCATCTAGAAAAAAAAACCCCACATGCTCTGTTAGAATAAACTTTATGAGATTCTGAAGTTGGAAAAACTGAAGTGAAATGGGAAATCCCCCCCCCCCCCCCCCCCCCCCCCAAAAAAAAAAAAAAAAAATGTGTGATCCATTCCTGGCTTTGCCAAGCAGCACTTAAAGCAGGCACGAGCTGCTCTGTTGTGACTTTCCCCCTCTGTTTTGAAGTTACTTGTCTGCGAGTAGTTGAAAGTTTTTGTTTCCTGCTGTTTCTGGAAAAGAGTTTCTCGTGGCTCCTTTCCAAAGCAACTTATGTGTTATTTCACTTAAGTGAGGGCGTGGGGTTGGGGGTGTGTGAGTCCAAGAACGTGGTTTATGCTTAAATATCCAAACTGTAAGTGATGTTTCTATTCATCACTCACTCTTTGCCTACGTTAGCGGTGAGTATCTACTGTCTTGTAGTTTCTAGTTTATGAGCGGTGATTAAACTCCATGTAGACCAATGCATCATAGTGAACATTTCCTTTGATTCCATCCCTGCTAAAAGAGTCTACAAGCTTTTGCAAGTGAAATTTATCTTGTTTTTCTTACTTTTTTTTTTTTTTTTTCCTTTTCTAAATTAGATTCACAAACAAAAAAGCCTTTGGCCATGTCAGGACAGAGGAAAGGAGCCGCAGCAGCAGCACGGCTACCCAAATGTGCCTTCTGCAGAACCAACCGGGACAAGGAGTGTGGGCAGCTGCTGATGTCTGACAGCCAGAAGGTGGCAGCCCACCATAAGTGCATGGTGAGGAAGCCGCGTTGTTCTCAGTTTTTCAGCCCGGGATCCGTCATCCAAGCTGCCTACTTTGCAGCCCTCTGCCACATGAGCAGAATAGTGAACAGCTCACGTCTGTTTTTGTTTTTATTTCTTCATGCAGTTGTGAAATGAAATGATTCTTCTCCCATAAATGATCTAATGCCTTTGTGGAAAACTGTACATCAGCAATAGTTAAGAGAAATAATCCCAGAGATGTTCTGTATATCAAATTCATCCTTATATTAATGCTACGTAAATAAATTTCTCATTATTTTATTGCTTCTTTTTCTGTCCTCTTCAGCTTTTCTCTTCAGCCCTCGTCACATCACATTCAGACAGTGAAAACATTGGAGGATTTTCCATTGAGGATGTTAAAAAAGAGATCAAGAGGGGAAATAAACTGGTGAGTACCTACTGTTGTGCTCAGGTCAGCAGATAGGCTGCATCCATGGGTTAGCACCGCTGCCAAATTAGTGTTAAAGGCCCAAATTTTCAGTTCAGAGACTGTTTAGCATCTGAAAGCAGTCGTGGAATCATTCAAGGGAATGACCCTGAGCGCATTTCTCTTTGAGGAAATTGCACATCTGTGGCTGTACAATGCCTGCTTCTAAGTAATAGTTACTAATGCCAAAATGTACTCATAGTTTTTACTGCTTTTGCTATAATCATCATCATCATTATAATAATGGTGTCTCACCTTTTAAGCTGTGTGTGTGTGTTTATGTAACTATGCAAGTTTGCTACAGAGGACTGGGGTTGATACCAGCTACTATTATTACATTATATCCTCTTTCTTGGCATCTTTAAGTGGGAAATGTCAGCTGTTCTCATCCAATAAAAGATCTAAAGCTGCTGGTTCTTCTTGCCTCAATCTGACACACTGTTAAATAAAAAGATGGCTTTTCCAGGATGCTTTCAAAACTGGTTGTGTGTGTGTCAGTGTGCCACTGAATGCTAATGGGATGCACTGCAGTGGTCTGTAAGTGTGTGCTTGCACTATTCTGTATTTCCTGTATATAAGTGTGAGAGGGGTGTCACACTGAAATGCAGCTTATTTCAAAATGAGAATTGATCTGCAGAGCTGTGCATTAATAAGTTGCACATGTTGTATTTGACTTATTTAATAATTGTTTTTGTTACATCATCACTTAGTAAAGAGTAAAAAATGTAGCCTTTAAAGTTGTGCGTTTGCAAACATTTTAATTTGTTTCCCAAACCTTTCTGCAGATTGTCACTGATTCATCTTTTGGATATTATGTTGATGAATCGGCTCATATTTCTGCCTATAAAACGTTAAATCCCTTCCTTTAAAAGGCAGGTCCTATTTGACCAGTAACTACACGTTTGGTGTATGATCATAAACAACAAAGCATCCTTACATTTTGGGGAAAAAATAATTAAAAATATTCATCAGTTTTTAAAAATAACGCTCTCTGATCAGTTCAGTGTTCATCTACAGACGGTATGTTATCAGCCGCTCTAAGCTTCCTGTGCTGGTTTTCTTTTAAATTGTATCACATTGTTTTCCTTTTGGTTTAACCTTCCCTGCTGATTTTAATTTGTTCTTCTCTTGAATCAATCAGCGGTGTCCCACTGGGACATGTTTTTAATATTTTCATATGACACACCAGACCCATAATACTTGGAGCGATCATTTCTCAGATCCACGTATGAATGCGTTACTAATGGATGACTGTTTTGAATCGGCGTACAAAATAATGTCGCTGCATCTGCTGTTGTTGTAGATGTGTTCTTCTTGTCACCGACCGGGTGCGACCATCGGTTGCGATGTGAAGACGTGCCGGAGGACGTATCACTATTACTGTGCTGTTAAGGACAAAGCCCAGATCAAAGAGAATCCCTCGCAAGGGATTTACCTGTAAGACTCTTACATTTGGATTCTGCTGAGCATTACTGTACAATAAACAGTCATACACCCAGGCATTTATTAACTATAGCTGCACAGCTGGTCATTAATCTCAACCATTTGTCACTCATATTCAGTCCTGGCGTCTTTTAACTGAACTCTTTTATTTCTGATTGTAGCGTTTACTGCCGCAAACACAGGGATGTTTCCCAGGATGGCATTCAAGGTAAAGTTTACTTTAACATCAGTTACACTGCTACTACTTAACCACAAGCCTGTGACATTTATCATTGAACCTGTGCAACAACAGCCATTGTTAGCAGTATTCTGATTTAAAACTGTAATCTGTTTTATTGTCAAAACACTTCCACTTGCATGTGTCTTTGTGTTGTTGTGAAGCTGAAATTTGTGAAACCCGATTTATTTCTTTGTCATTAGATGAAGAGGGAGCTGTGGCCGAGGATTCAGACTCGTCGCCTCCACAAAGCAGGGGCAGGGGAAGGTTCGAGAAGGGGAGAGCCAAGGCGGGATCTCGCGGCCAGTCAGAAGACACACGCTCTACCTCGTCACAGGCTGCAGATGAGGAGAGCTCCTCTCACGTACGGCAGCGCTCAGAGTCCATAAAACAATACGAGATTCCCTTGAATGGTGTCTGTGCTGGGTGTGAATTTTAGCTGATGTGCCCTTTTTGTTTATTTAGCGGGACAGGTCACCTCTCCGGACCAGCCCTGGAGACAGCGGCCAGCGCTGCGGCTTTTGCCATGCTGGTGAGGAAGAGAATGAAACAAGAGGCATGCTTCATACGGATAACTCCAAAAAAGTGGCCGCACACTACAAGTGCATGGTGAGAATTCCCGTTCGGAGGGTAATCTGTGGATGTGCTTTTAAAGTACCGCCGGCCTGCATTTAATCTCTGATCTGTTTCAGCTTTTTTCATCGGGGACGGTACAGCTGACCACCACGTCACGGGCCGAATTTGGAAACTTTGATGTGAAAACTGTCATCCAGGAAATCAAAAGAGGCAAAAGAATGGTGGGGACACGAAACAAATAGCAGTTTAAAGTTTTGCATCTAAAATTCGTTTTGACAGAGTTGTGGATTGTGTTGGGTTTTTCCCCCCCAGAAATGCACGCTGTGTACTCAGTTGGGTGCTACCATTGGGTGTGAAATCAAAGCATGTGTGAAGACCTACCACTACCACTGCGGCCTGCAGGACAAAGCCAAGTATATTGAAAACATGGCGCGTGGCATTTACAAGTGAGCAAAACTTCTCTATTTTATCTTCTGTTTTTGTGTCCTAAACTGCTTAATTATATATTTATTGCACAGTTGTGGTCTCATTATAGTGACAGTAATTGTTAACACACAATTACTTGTTTTTATGTGTGATCATCAAGAGCATTGCAATTATTTTGTAACTCAGTTACTGACGTGAATACTGGATCACAAAGATAATTAATGGTTGTCTCAGTGATGTGCAGGGATTTGAATAAGAACACCTTCTGGTATATATTATGTTTATCGTAATCCCGGCCCCAATTTTGTGATCACGACTATGGAAGTGAGGTAGAAAAATTGTGCTCTTAAGACTTTTTATTAATTTTTTTGTGTTGTCACAAAGCATCGAGTGTATCGTGAAAGGAGAATTCCTTCCTTGCTTATTTCTCCTTAAAGTGTTTTTGTTGCTCGTTCAGTACAAGTGTGTGTTTCAGGAAGATGCATCTTTTGATCCAGCAGGATGCACACAGTCACCTCTTTCACGATGTTCAGTACATACCCGATGGTCTGCCAGACGGAGTGCCTTGATAGTTGTGTTAGGGTCGATTTGAGGAGCAACAAGCCACGACAGTCAGCTGCTGGCAGGCTGCCCCGGTTCTGCAATGCAGTTAGCAAAGCGGCTGTTGCCAGGTGGCTAATTTCTGAGTTTGTTATCAGTCAGCCTGGAAAACAAAATGTTAATATGATTCATTACAGTTTTTTTTGGAGCTCATGCAGGTTGTTCTGATAAACACCATTCACATGCTGTTTTGAATGACTCCTCATTTTTCTCCTCTCCAGCAGAGGTGAAGAGTGCAGTGTTAGCATGACGGAGGTTGCAAACCATTAAACACTAAAGACTTAAGGCTAAAATACAGCAACATGGTCCTTTTTTAAGGTTTGATAAATGGTGTGCATGGTTTGCAGCTGAGATTGCTACATTATATGGACCAAAGCACTGCTCTATCTACACATTACACCTACAGGAGCTGCTATGAAGCTCCCAGTGTTTGTGTCCACAGTGTTTGTGATGATGTTAATGGGAGAGGAAGTTTGGAGCTCTGCAGTAATGAAATCAGCATAGTGTTGGCGGCGTGTTCAGCACTCACTCTGTGGTTTTCCACTTTCCTGAGTTATTCATCACTTAAAAAAACAAACACATTTACATAACTTACAAACACTGTTTGTGTTTTTTGTTTTTTAAGGCTATACTGTAAGAACCACAGTGGCAATGAGGAGAGAGATGAAGAGGATGAGGAACGAGAGAATCGCAGTAGAGAGAGGGCAGCAATCCACCACGCAGGAACACCAACACAACTGAATGGCAACTAAGTACGTAACTGCTCCTCTGGTTGTGCACAAAGAATTAGTGTAAAAATGTCCGATTGCCATCATTAACCAAACTTTCCTTATGATTTTTGCTTTTTAGGGTGGGTTCAGTTTTAACAGGTTTGGCCCAGTCGGTGTGACGTAGGAAGAAAACCCGAAGAGCGCAAGACCTCGGAGAGAGATTCTTTTTCTTTTCTTTTTTTTTCCTTTCTTTATACTAAACCTTAGCCTACTCACAAAGTTGTGGTCTACAAGCTCCCAAAGTGTTTCACGTGGACAGGATGCCCCCAGTGTGCACCAGATGTCTTCTTCATGAAACCCTTTTTTTAAGAGTTGAACAGGATGACCGGTGGTACTCGGCAGTGCACTGGACTGCAAAAGCATCATAACAAGCCAAGACTTCCCCAAGTTTCAGCTATTGAACCAATTTTGAAAACTACATGTTAATGTCGGGGAAAGGAGATGATGAACTGATCTTCTGATTGTCACTCACTGCCCATGTTGCCACAAATGACATGACCCACACTTGTTGAACGTCAAAGCGTTGTTTCCTCTTCCCTAGCTTCTAAAGGACTCACTTTTAAGAGGGGTCTGTTTGTTACTAGTGTCGATGACGTTGTGCAGTTTGATTACCTTGTTTCTGTAATCGCGTCTTAAGAATACTCTTTTCATGTTAGCCTTTCTTTCTTGATATGTAATATTTTGCTACTGTATTATCATCATGAGTACTTTTGAATATCTGGATTTCAGACAGTCACAATTACAAGTTTTGCCAGCATGCACTTGGATTTTCCCACTGTTAAAGGTGGCATTTTTTTATTTAGCTGCTAAAGGGCCAAGTAGAGCCCTTTAGAGGAGTTGGCTTGACTTTGTTTGATGTACTGTTACTTGTATCTCTACAAATGTATCCATGAATGATTGGAATAGAAAATATTTTTATTTTACACTTTTACTGAGTGAATCGAGTTTTTGTTTTAAAAGTGAGTCTTAAGGGTAGTAGAGACTAGAAGCCCTACACGTGGCCTGTTAGAGTATTAAAAGTGAGGGTTTTCCTCTCTTATTATTTACCAAACAAGCAACGAGAAAAAAGGAAAAAAACAAAAACAACCCAGAAAGGAGGCAAGAGAAATACAAAAGTGAGTTTTAAAAGTTTAAATGTGACACGCTAGCTGTGAGAACATGCAGGTACAGTCAGGCCTGTATGTTGTTACAGAGTGATGCAACATTTGTTGCTTCAGGTATTTGCCAAAAACGCTGTATTGATGTGCACTCTTTTTCAAAAGGCCAAAAGTTATTGTACTGTTGATTCAAAGCTGTTCCACAGACTGTCCCCTGATTACATAGGTTAGGCTGCTGAAAGGGCTGTTGTATTTGGAGTTGTTTCTGGGATCAACATGAGCTGAAAAAGTCATCAGTGCAAGTGAAATATAGCCATCATTATGCTACAATAGCCTATTACTCACAGGCCAACAGGTACACCTGTTCGACTGCTCAACATAAATATCTAGATCACCAATCACAGGCAGTAACTTTGCCAGTGTATTTAGGCATGCCAACATGGTTGAGACAATCTGCTGATGTTCAAACTAATTATCAGAAGAAAAGTGATTAAAGTGACTTGAAACATGGTGTGGTTCTCAGTGCCAGACAGGCTGATCCGAGTATTTTCAAAATCTGCTCATTTATTGGGACTTTCTCACACAAGCATCTCTCAGGTTTACAGTGAATAGGACATAAAAGGGGAAGAAAAAAAAAGTCAGTTCTCTTGGCAAAAATGCTGTGTTGATGCAAGAGGTCAGACTACTTTGAGCTGATTGCAGATGTGCTACAGCAGCAGAATCCCACACCAGCTAAGAACACAAATCTGACGTTACACTTCACATGGACTCGCCAAAATTGGACTGAAGTTTGGAAAAATGTTGCCTGATCTGATGAGTTGATTTCTGCTGTGACGATCTGTTGGAAGGGTCCGAGTTTAGTGTAACCAACATGAATTCATCCTGCCTTGTAACAGCGGTTCAGGGTAAGGGTGTAACAATGTGGGCATCTTAGTACCAACTGAGCATCATTTAAATGCCACAGCCCACCTTACTATTATTGCAGACCTTGTGCATCTCTTTATGAGCACAGTGTAGCCTTTTTCTGATGGCTGTTTCCAGCAGGATATTACACCGTGTCACAAAACTCAAAGCTTTAACTGGTTTCTTGAACATGAAAATGAGCTCACTGTAGGCAAATGGCCTCCATAGCAGTCAGATATCAATCCAGTAGAGCACCTTTGGGGTGTGATGGAACAGAGATTCACACCATTCAGAGATTCACCACTGACAAATTTGCAGCAGCAGTGTTGTCGTCATGTCAACATGGACCAAAATCTCTCAAGAAATGTTTCCAGCTGCTTGTTGAATCTTGTTGAAGAACCCAGTAATGAGTGATTACAAGATCATTTCCATGGAAAATAAAAACCCCTGATAGGAAGCCAAGTAAAGAATGGTGTCTACGAGGAAAGTGTATCATAAAGACAGACTGCCATGAGTGGAAATCCACAGTGTTCGCCACAAGTTACAAACAAATCATCAGTCTGAGGATTAGAAAAGCCAGATTAAACTTGGCTAAAAAAACAACAACTAAAGACGCCCAAACAGCTCTGAAACAGCACAAATGAAACTCAAATCAGCCTGTAAGGGAATGGACAGAGAAATGATGGCAGTGTGAGGAATGAGCATGATGGCTTCTAATGGATTGGGTCTGTGGTGTTTACTGATGATCTGACAGAAGTTAGAAGCAGCCTGATCAGTCCTGAGCTGTCTGCTCAAATATAGACAAATTCAGCAAAGGTTATTGGGCAGTAGTTTGCAGAAAAGATGGACAGTGACTTAAAATATCATGAAAAAGCAACACAAGAATTTCTGCAATGAATCTCAGCCCAATCCAGCTGTAGTTCACTTGAAACTAAACGCTGAAACAAACAACTGAACACAGCTTCAGTAAAGGCTGCACACGTTCTTTGATGGTGGTCATAATTTCCAGACACTGCTGATTGAGGACTGTGGTAAATGTAATACGTTTTAGCCAAAGGCTATGCTTCCAATGCATCTCAGTTCCTTCATTGGAAAATCTATTACGTTCGCGTACAGAGCCAAAGTCACATCACCCTCCATATACCATCAGACATAACTGTATGAAAAATGAACACAGTTGTATTCTCTCAGTTTGTGGCTGTACTACTTTACTATAAGATCTAATTAATTCAGAAGAACAGTCATGTACACTTGTTCCTAAGAAAATCATTGATGGGTCTTTAATAAACTGAGTTGTAGTATTATAGTGAAAGTCAACAAGTGACTATAGGATTTCTTCCATCATTGTGACAAAATGACCACGGAAAGAAACGGTTTTAATATGTCTGTAATTCTCAACTACTTCCCACTTACATTTTGACCTGTCATTATATTCTTATATACAGAATTTTAGGGTGTGCAGACATTGTGACTTACACATAAAAACAGGTTTCACAATAATGTAACACAACAATGGGTGTTTTGTTCGGTTGTCACCATAAATCACAACAGCATTTTGAACAAGCTGCAGACATGAGAGCAATGACTGACTGACCCCCACATAAAGTGAGTTACAGTAGTCCAGGCAGGAAGAAATAAAAGCATGGATCACTGTTTCAAGGTGCTGCCTCGAAAGAAAAGATTTTACTCTTGCCAGTCGCCTTAAATGATAAAAACTGGACTTCACCACTGCTCTGATTTGGTTGTCCAATTTAAAATCACTGTCCAACTTAAAACCAAGGTCAGTAAGGTTTAAAATAGACTTCCAGGAGTCCCAAATCTACAGAGGACGACTCGCAAGGACCACTGGGTCCAAACACCAACACTTCTGTTTTCTTTTAATTAAAATTTAAAAAGTTTAGAGCCAACCAAGCTTTAATGTCATCTAGACATGTCAAAAGAGGTTTTATGGAGATGCCATCCTTGTACTTTAATGGCAAATAAATTTGGTAGTCATCGGCATAACAATGAAATGAGATCCCATGCCTTCTAAGGATGGAACCCAGAGGCAATAGATACAGTAAAAAGAGCAGTGGCCCTAAAATTGAGCCCTGTGGGACACCGCATGACAGAGGAGCAGAAGATGATTCGTAACCGAGAAGGCTGACAGAGAAAGTTCTATTTGACAAATAAGACCTAAACCAATTAAGTGCAGTGCCACCAATAAATAATTCTTAGGTAAAGATGTCTTTCAGGGGGTGCATTTGGGGAGTTGCAGCATAAAACTGCATTTTTTCTTAGTATAGAACTGCTGCGTGCAGTGAGGAATTCCAGAGTGGCAGAGAAGTATGTAGGGCTGGTGCAGGGCATGTATGAGGACAGTAAGACGGTTGTGAGATGTGCAGTAGGACAGATGGGTTCAAGGTGGGGAGGTGAGATTAAATCAATTATCAGCTCTGACCCCTACTTGTTTGTACTGAAGACAGATGCAGTCAGGCAGGAGTCTGCACGGACTATGATTTTCACAGAGAATACAAATCCATAGTGAGAGTAGAAGGTGGGTGGAGGAGAGCCTGAAGAGGTGCAGGTTTGTACTGGAGAGGAGAAGAATGAACGTAAGTCAAAGCAATGCACGTGTTTATACCTGCCTCCCACTCATGCAGAGAAGAGGTGAAGAACAGAGTGCATGCAGGGTAGGAGTGGGTGGAGTCGAGTGTTAGAGGTGATTTGTGAAACCTGCTTCTTAATTCAGATCAAACTGAGGTTATTGTACTCGGCCCTGAAAATCTTAGAAATATGGTATCTAACCAGATTCTTACTCTGGATGGCATTACATTGGCCTCCAGTAATGCTGTGAGGAACCTTGGAGTAATTTTTGACCAGGACATGTCCTTCAACGAACATATTAAACAAATATGTAAGACTGCTTTCTTCCATTTGTGCAACATCTCTAAAGTTAGAAATATCCTGTCTCAGAGTGACGCTGAAAAACTAGTTCATGCATTTATTACTTCCAGGCTGGACTACTGCAATTCATTATTATCAGGAAGTCCTAAAAACTCCCTGAAAAGCCTTCAGCTAATCCAAAATGCTGCAGCAAGAGTGCTGACAGGGACTAGAAAGAGAGAGCATATTTCTCCTGTATTGGCTTCCCTTCATTGGCTTCCTGTTAAATCCAGAATTCAAAATCCTGCTCCTCACAAGGTCTTAAATAATCAGGCCCCATCTTATCTTAATGACCTTGTAGTACCATATCACCCTATTAGAGCACTTCGCTCTTGCACTGCAGGCCTACTTGTTGTTCCTAGAGTATTTAAAAGTAGAATGGGAGGGAGAGCCTTCAGTTTTCAGGCCCCTCTTCTGTGGAACCAGATTCCAGTTTGGATTCGGGAGTCAGACACTATCTCTACTTTTAAGATTAGGCTTAAAACTTTCCTTTTTGCTAAAGCATATAGTTAGGGCTGGACCAGGTGACCCTGAATCCTCCCTTAGTTATACTGCAATAGACGTAGGCTGCCGGAGGATTCCCATGATGCATTGAGTTTTTCCTTTCCAGTCACCTTTCTCACTCACTATGTGTTAATAGACCTCTCTGCATTGAATCATATCTGTTATTAACCTCTGTCTCTCTTCCACAGCATGTCTTTCATCCTGTTTTCCTTCTCTCACCCCAACCGGTTGCAGCAGATGGCCCCGCTCCTCCCTGAGCCTGGTTCTGCTGGAGGTTTCTTCCTGTTAAAAGGGAGTTTTTCCTTCCCACTGTCGCCAAAGTGCTTGCTCATAGGGGGTCATATGATTGTTGGGTTTTTCTCTGTATCTATGAAGCGCCTTGAGGTGACTTTTGTTGTGATGTGGCGCTATATAAATAAAATTGAATTGAAAATTGAATTATGGTTTGGAGAAGGTGGCACCGACTTAAAGACAGGAGAGTGAGCTGTAGGTGTTAAGACTTTCATTGAGAGTGACCAGAATGCACAGGATTAGAATTTAGTACATCAGAGGCACAGCTTAGGTTGGAGACAAAGTTAGAGAGGAAAAACTGAGGCAGTTTGGACATGTGCAGAGGAGAGATAGTGGATACACTGTACAAAGGATGCTGAAGATGGAGCTGACAGGCAGGAGGAAAAGAGGAAGACCACAGAGAAGATTATGTAGTGGAGGAGAACTTGCAGAGGGCTGGTATGAGGATGCTAGAGATGGAGTGAGATGAGTGAGATGGAAGAAGGGGAGCAGCCGAAAGAAGATGATGAAGAAGTTAACGGTTAACACCCTGTCCTGAATGATGATCAGCTTCGCCTAAAAAGGTAGCCTCTTTCATTAGTGCAACTTTAAGCGAGGTCATTGGTTGAAGTGTTGGGTGGGTGTGTGCAACATCGTGTATCTATGACCAATAGAATCTTCTTAAACTCGGGTTCGCTGGATTTCGACGGAGCTTTGTTCTTTGATTGGCAGCTCTCCAACAGCCTATGTACGATGGGAGGAGTTGACCCCTCCCCGCATTTTTCGATTTGCCCGCCGCCCTTGTGCGTACGATCACGTGCTTGCAACGGGACAGCAGCAGAGGCGCGAACCCGGAAGAAGACAGACACCTCTGGTAGCAGCGGAGCTATCTGCTCCATGTGTACGCTGTCGCGAGGGTGAAGAGTCCGCGAGATCAAGCTGAGGATACGCTGTAGCGTTTTCTGTCTGAAGTCCGCACCTTGGAGTACACACGTTGTTAACGGCAGGGACTGACACGGACATGGCGACTTCCAGCTCCTGTGTGGTGGTAAGTTCTTCCCAAGTGAAATAAGAGACAGAAGGTGGTTGGAGGTTACCTCTGCATGCAGCCAAACACGCTGTGTGTGGACGGGCTGTTAGCCGCAGTTATTAGATGATAGCTACCTGTGTGGACTGAGTACTCTTCACCACTCACACATCGGTAACTTTTTGTTGTATTTTACTTTATTTATTTTGCATGGATATTGTATTCAATACAGCTTGGCCTGTGGCGCTCTATAGACACGCGCTCCACATATGCCTTACGTACGTGACGCAAGCGGTGGACCCACTAACGTGTGGGTGTATGCGTCTGTCAGCAGAACCATTATACAAAATAACAAAGTGCTCGAAACGAACGAGGGGGTAAAGAAGGGGGCGTGTTAGAGCACGCGCCCTTTAAGTGTGGCTCCTAAGTAACGGTGCACGGCACTGTGTTTATGTTGGTGTAGAATAGAATAGAATAGAATTCAACTTTATTGTCATTGCACATGTCACAGGTACAGGGCAACGAAATGCAGTTTTCATCCATCCAGAAGTGCTTTAGCCATGATATAGATATATTACAATATATATTAGCAATAATATAGATATGTAAGTATATTACAGAAATGGGTCTATTGTGGTATTTCTGTACTATACGAATATGTTGGGGCGGCTTTAGACCTCTGTATAAATCTTGCTTCCACACTTGTATGAGAATGTGGTGTCTTTAAACCCTTTAGGATCCCGAGTGTGCGTGCAGTTTGGTATCGGTCCGACACCAAGTAAATACAGGGCCAGTACACATACCGATACTTTTCACTCGTAAAGGCAGCTGATGGAGAGGAGAGTAGTGGAGATGTCATCATTAATTTGACAATTCTAAATACATTTTAATGACAACCAAATCACTGTGATTTTTACCTTCCATCATAAGTAATCAACGTCATAAGTAGTTCTGTTGTTTAAATGTATTATAGGCTATAAATAAATATTTTATACCCATTTCCAAATAAACAATGAATTTAGCACAAGTCAAAGTATAGATCCTTTTGTGCTAGTATTGAGCCCATACCAATACTAGTATTGCTACTGATATTTGGCTCGATTTGCCCACTTCAGTCTGAAATATAAAGTAGCTAACTGTAGAAGAGCTGCTTGGTGGTGTACAGTGATTGCATTGTGGAAAATTAAATTGGCCCAGCAATGAAATAAATTCGATTTCACCACCAGTATGAGTGACATTACATCAAATATGTTGGTGTGGATGTCTGCGCTGCAGAGCTGATGTCACAGATGGAAAAAGTTCTCTTCTGCTTCTGGAAAAAGTCCCAAGCTGTACTGAATTTTAAGCTTTTTTAAGATTAAAGAAAAGACACACAGATGGACTGAAATAGCTGTTAACAAAAGATAAGTAACATTTACTTTTTCTTACATCATTCTGAGTCAAAATACAAGGTCCTACCTTACTGGATCTGTTGGTGTGTGTTTTGTGTTGTGCACTGTACTACAGGCTACCCTGGCCCCTACACTAGGATCAGTAAATAGATAACCGGTGTGCTGTTTTTCAGGCTGTTGCCAGCATTTTAAGCCCAGTGTACTTGTGATCCTTTCTGGGAAACAGATTTCCCAAAACATTTGCAGACACAGATAATAAAGCAAAGTGTCCATTTGGCTAAAATGTATCTTTTTACTGTGCTGTTGTCTTAATCACATTGAAAGAAAAATTGACAAGTTGTCAAACATAGACCAATATGCAAGCACAAAGGTCATCATTCCTTTGACCACAGTCTGGATCACTGGATTTGTTTTTCTGCGTTTTGATAAATGTTGATGCTTTATAACAGCAGTTATATGAGACATAGCTTAAGTTTAAAATATTAGGTAAATGTATGTGAAAGAAGTTTGTTTCTTTTCACTGTTATCTGCTCCTTGTCCTCTATAGATAAAGGATGTTGCACCAGCAGAGTGACATTTTGCTAGTTGTATTACCTTTGTTCCTGACCAGGGCTAGTCTGTAAGCACATTTCCAAATCATTGTGTGTTTACAGGGGTACGTATTTATTAAGGTGTTTCTATGACTGTTTTAGAATATCTGATAATACTATTTGTTGCACATAATTGTGCTGTCTGCTGTCATTTTCTGAATTATTTTTGGGCTTTAAATGTATATGGGTTTTAAAATAGCTGCCATTTCTAATCAAGAGGGAAATTATGGTTGACTAGGAGACTCCTACTGAAGGCTAGAGTACTTTTAGAGTACTGGTTTCAAGCCTGCTGCTGACTTATTTCCTGCATTTCATCCCCATTCCTCTCTCCATACTTTCCTGTCTCTTCTCTCCACCGCCCATTCCAATAAAGGGTAAAATGCCCACAAATAAAGCAAATACAACTATGTTTTCTTGATTTGTTTTTCCTTGTTCTATTGTTTTTGTTTGGTATGATAGATTTCTGAGTTCTTGAATATACGAAGCAGGAAATGAACTGAATACGTCTTTAAAACAAACGGCAAGTCTGTGAGTAACAGTGGAACATACTCTTTCTAATCATGTGACTGTGATGACATCTGCTTTGTATCAGCCTTTATCAAGAGTTCACAAACTGACCCACATGTCAGCAGGACTAAAGGGAAAGGCTTTATTTCAGTGTAGCTGCATGTGGCACGAGAATGGGAACCGTGTTATCCAGAGTTTTGGTGCGTTCATTCCTGTATTTGATTCAAATTCTGCACCGTCCCTTTCTCAGTTTTTCTCATCCCTCCCACGACTCCTCGAACTCTGTGCTGCAGCTGTCACATGATGCCAGTCATGTTGTTTGGTTTCCTGTGGTCTGCTGTTTGACCTGCAGCATAAAATGTAATTTTACAAATTACCAAGTACCTCCTTAGGAAGAGGCATACACTTCTGGAAGGAGATCAGATGGCAGTATCTTGCTGGACAAAATGTTTGTGAGGAGACCTTCAGCAGCAACAAAGGAATGATTCATTGACGCTTTAATGATGTCCAAATTGGAAAACTTCCTCTTTCTGAGAATCCAGGGTTTTTTTCTTGAGACGGCTCAGTGTGGCCCTAGGTGGTAAAATGAGGCAGATAAACTAGTGTGGCAGCAAAATTCGTGGGAAAGTAGACTTCCATTAACCTGATCTCTTTCACCTTGGTTGCCCTGTGTCAGGTGAGGGCCCCCCCCCCCCATGCTCCTTGTTTGGTAATCCCCCCCTGAGATTTTTCTTTCAATTCTTTTGTGCTAATGTTTTTTCTTATTATTATTTTCAGATCAGTGATGAGGAGCAGGGTTATGACTTGGACCTTTTCTGCATACCAAAGCATTATGCTGCTGACCTGGAGAGGGTCTATATCCCACATGGACTCATTTTGGACAGGTGGGTGGTCCCATTCATACAGCTATGACTTGCCAGAGATTTCCTGCAAGTGGTGGATGAAAGTGCTCTGTTAAACCTGGATTCACTGATTAATGCAGACAAACTTACAGCAATCAGAAATCTTTCAGAAACATTTGCTTGCTGACACAAACTGAAAAGAAATGACAACTTCTGCTGACTGTTGCAGAACACTGAGGTCACTATCCTCTATTTCTTGCTCCCCAAACCGTGTGATATCAGGACTGAGAGGCTGGCCAGAGAGATCATGAAGGAAATGGGTGGACACCACATCGTGGCTCTCTGTGTGCTGAAAGGGGGCTACAAGTTTTTCGCAGACCTGCTCGACTACATCAAGGCTCTGAACAGGAACAGCGACCGCTCCATCCCAATGACGGTCGACTTCATACGCCTCAAGAGCTACTATGTAATTGATCTGTCTTATAGTTTTTCTTTAAATCACCAAAGCCTCTTGGAACTTTTTCTTAGAGTATACACTTAAAAAAAGTGGAAATAAACTAAAAAGTTTGGCTGATGATTAAAAGTTGCTTAAATTATAAAAGTAAAATGCAAAACAGCACAGTAGGGAAAGGATTCGGCAAATAAATGATGGTCGTATGAGGCCATGCTGGTGTCTTTCAGTCAGCCCACTGGGGATGCCTGGAAATATAAAGCCTTAACATCAATTAAATTATTAAAATAAAATAAACAAAAAATATGAAGTCTGTCTAGAGCAATGAAGAAACTGCATGAACGCAAAACAACCCATAAATGTTGTTTCTAATCATTTTCAGCCTCAGACTTCATGGTTGGACTTTCTGTCTTTGACCTTCTTGTTGCATCAGTCCATTTGTTTATGCACAGCTCTCTTAGGCTCCTGCCACAGCATTGCAGTCAGGTTGAGGTCTGCACTTTGACTGAGCCGTTGATTTTTCTTTTTCAGCCATTCTGTTGTAGTTTTGCTGCTGTGCTTGGAATCATTGTCCCATTGCATCATGCAAGCTTTAGCTGTCATACAGTTGGGCTCATATTTGACTCCAGAATACTGTTCGATATAACGATATATATCGGATGACGATATAAAAACGTCTATCGTTTCATTTTACGCTATCGTTTGTTTCGTGGTGTCGCAAAATAAACTGTTTACGACAATATTTTTTCACCGTTTTGATGGTCACTGTAGTGGCTATATTAATTTCTTAAAGTTCTCTATTTCTCTTATAGTTTATATAACCACACTACGGACAGACAAGCGCCTGTTTTTATGCGTTGTGGTTAGCAATAATGACGGTAACACCATTGTGTGTCCACTTGTTTATGTTCCACATAAACCTTTCACAATAAAGCTCAAGATCCTGTTTAGACTTTTCAAAATAAACTGAACCACGTGAAAGAGCAGATTATATTACGGATGAGAAGTAAAAAAGAGCCGCCAGATGCTAAAAAATAAACCTTAGACTCAAACGTTAGAACAGGCTTTTGTCTGGTCTTTTGCACGACTCTGTGCCGCCCTGTGAAAGACTCTTTCTTGCCAGTCTGAAGGTTTCCTTTATTCTTTTCCTATTTTTGTCTGCACAGAATGACCAGTCGACGGGTGAAATCAAAGTAATCGGTGGAGACGACCTGTCTACTCTGACAGGCAAGGTAAAGACAGCTAGCTAAAACGCTACTGACATGATTAAAAATATTAAAGGCTGGTTTTTACCCCCTTGTTTTTTCTCCAATCTAAAGTTGCTAGCAGTCAGGATGAGCAGATATTTGAAAGAAATATATCCACATTTAAGCAAAGCTATTGTTTTCATGTAATCATTTCCCAAATATCTTACATTAATTTAAAACAGGCCTGTTTATGTGGTTGTAAGTAAAACAGCTCCCACATAGTTACAGCCTTTTGCACTGTTGCAAGCATTCCCTGTGTAATCAGGAGACCACAGCTCTCCTACTCAGCTCAGTTGCATTTTAAGATGACTTGTTTTTCACTTGATTAATGGCTTTTTCTTTTTTCTTGCACACAGAATGTCTTGATTGTGGAGGTACGTACTGTTTTTCATCTGTATTAAAGTAGGCAGCTGTTATTTCCAGTAGTGCTTATCTGTGCTCCTCTTTTGTGCTTCTAGGATATTATCGACACAGGGAAGACGATGAAGACGCTATTGCAGCTCCTCAAACAGTACAATCCTAAAATGGTCAAAGTAGCGAGGTAATTCATGGCTTCACTGAACTGCTGGAGTTTTACTGGAAAGCTGCTTCAGACTGGTATGTTTCAGGCTGAGGGGTTTTAAGCAGCTAGAGCAGATTTTTATCGTCATTTTGGTTTGTGTCTTCAGTTTGCTGGTGAAGAGAACACCAAGAAGTGTTGGCTACCGACCGGATTGTGAGTTGATTATTTGTAACTTGTGAATTCCTAACAGACTTTGGTTGAAGTTCAGCTCATAGAACAGTTTGTTAAACTGCAACAATGAAGATGTAAGAAAAGCTTCACGTGTTCTTTTTCTTTTTCTCCCAGATGTAGGGTTTGAGGTCCCTGACAAATTTGTGGTGGGTTATGCACTAGACTACAACGAGTACTTTAGAGATCTAAACGTAAGTATTTGAAAGAGATAAACAGTATCGTGTAAAAGTCTTGAGCCCTCTAATATTTCATTTCTTTTGCTTGCAAGCCTTTTAGACTTTATTGTAAGTTTTTAAAATGGTCTTGGGCCATAGTTCTCCAGGTTTTCTGAAGGTCTCTCAAAGATTTTCTTTAGACATTGGCTTCTTTTTCACTCATTTTCATTCCAGAGGTTGTCTTTAGACACTTTGTTACTAGCAGCCTGTCTCAAAAGGTATTTATTAACAGTTTGACCCAGTTTAACCAGCCATTTAATACTAACCTATGAATAAATCAAGCATAAAAACACACCCAACTCAAGGGATGAACCAGTGCTGACTCTTCACATTGCAGGCGACTTGGCAAAGAACTGATTTTAAATTATATCTTTATGGGAACCTGTCGCAGAAACACCTGACACATTTTACCTTACCAAACAAAACGGGAACAAAACAAATATCAGTTTTGTTCTTATATCAGTTTCAAGTCTTTGTTTTTTCCACTTGTCTTTATAATTTTCTTCATAACTGCCTCGGCCCTGTGCTCATACTGAGGCCGCTGGCTTGTGGCTGGCTCTGAGTTCTGGATGGTTTGAGCTTTAGGCACTTTGACTTTGTCAGATTCTTTAAAATGTCCACGTTCAGCTGGGTGATTTTAAGTGTATTATTGGATTTGTTATGAATTCTATTGATGCTTTTGTTTCAATTGATCTCACAGTGAAGAGCTTAAGCAACATATTAGCATGTGGCAGTAAGATTTTGCACAACTATTTCCCAGCACCACTGTGTGCGTGTGCGTATGTGTTGTACATACACGAAACAGATCATCTGGTAGTCAGAGCTGACCGGCCTGTCAGGGTCAAGAACTGATTCCATTTCCCAGGCAGTTCATCCATCTATCCATCCATTCGCTTCCGCTTGTCCTTTTCAGGGTCACCGGGGGTGTTGGAGCCTATCCCAGCTGTCATAGGGCGAGAGGCAGGGTACACCCTGGGCAGGTCGCCAGTCTGTTGCAGGGCTAACACAGAGAGACAGACAACCATTAGCGCTCACATTCACACCTGTGGGCAATTTAGACTAATCAATTAACCTATCCCCACAAACTGCATGTCTTTGGACGGTGGGAGGAAGCCGGAGTGCCCGGAGGGAACCCACGCAAACACGGGGAGAACAAACTCCACACAGAAAGATCCCGGCCTGATGGTGGAATTGAACTCAGGACCTTCTTGCTGTGCGGCAACAGTGCTAACCACCGTGTTGCCCAGTTCCCAGGCAGTTGATCTGTATATTGAAAAGGTCGCCCCGTGGCTCAGGGGGATGGGAACCTGTAACCGGAAGGTCAACGGTTCGATCCCCGGGCTCTCTGTCCTGGTCGTTGTGTCCTTGGGCAAGACACTTTACCCTACCGCCTACTGGTGTTGGCCAGAGGGGCCGATGGCGTGATATGGCAGCCTCGCTTCTGTCAGTCTGCCCCAGGGCAGCTGTGGCTACAACTGTAGCTGTCTCCACTAGTGTGTGAATGAAGTGGAATTGTAAAGCGCTTTGGGTGCCTTGAAAAGCGCTATATAAATGCAATCCATGGCTCAGGGGGATGGGAAACTAATGGACATTATTATGAACCTAGAAAAGTCAGATTTTGATCCAGTATACAATACCAAGAATAGCTTAACTTTTCAGCATAAGAATTCAGGCTGTGTGGAAGAACAAACGTGGTCATAACAAATATTGACTTTCAAGTTTGTTGCATTTGTACAAACTCTGTTTTTGCTCTCTGTAGTTCCATTTCTGTTTTCGTTTCTGTCAATCGCTACAGCCGTTTCCTAATTTCCTAGCAAAATATAAGAAGTGGCTCAAGACTTTTTCCTAGTACTGTAACTCATATTTTAAAACTATTTTTCTCTTTATACATCTCTGACAGAATTAAGTGTATTTTTTTTCTTTTCTTTTCTGTTCCAGCATATCTGCGTCATTAGTGAAACAGGGAAGGAGAAGTACAAAGCATGAAGAGCACCTCGTAACAGTTTTCAACATTTGGTTATTTCATTTCCATTTAGCATTGATGTTATATTTCATTGCTTTGTATTGTGTCATGAGAATATAATCGGCTTGCTCAGGGTCCCTGAGGATACACCCAACGTGATAATCCCGTGTTTGAATCACCACGCATGGACACGCAAAGGTTTCAATTTTTTTGCATTCGATTGCTTGAGAAAGAATCACGTCTGGGTTTAATAGAATGGATCCCAGCTTCACCTTGAATTAGAATATTGCTTTTATGGTCCCCACTTTTATTCCTTTTTTATTTTTTAATTGAGAGCATTTTAGGGAAATGCTGCTAGCTTCAAGTGCAGTCGCGTAATTGTTGTGCTGCCATAAGATTTACAACCTCCTCTTTCATATTTTGTATTTTGTGTAAAATGATTATTGTTATTATTATTAATATTATTATTTTGTGTTTGTGTAATTCTACCTGAAACTATTAAAATGTGCTTGTTTTTTTGTTTTATGGGACACCTTAAGAGGAAGTAAAATTTTATTGAAGTGTGTGTATATTTTGGAAGAATACTTCACTTTTCTACGGTACTGTTTTGTAACGCTGAAGAAACATTAGGTAGAAAAGTAAATTGCTGCTGTCCCTGATTAAATTATGTAGACATTGGTAAACCTGAGAAGAAATTTATGAAAATGAATGAAATCAAAGCTTTAGACATGCACTTCCTTTGTGTAACATAAAAGGTGATCCTTTTAACGCTGCAGATATTCAATCACAAACTGTTAATGGTTAAGAATCTTTCATTTGAATATTTGAAATGTCTAATCTGTATCTACATGTTTTATTCACACATAATTTAATTAAAGGCCCCTTTTTAAAAAATATCCTTTTTGTTTGCAGTTTCGCTAAATTAAATGTTCTGTAATCGTCAGTGTTGCAGCACCAGCCATTAAAATTTTCCACACCAAACCTGAAAGAAAGTTTTTCATTTTACTATTACAGCAAGTTATTGATATATTGAAACACGAAGTGCCAAAAAATATAAATAGTGACAGAGACAGAATGATACTGCCAAGATTTGGTCTTCCATCTTTGCTCATTAAGATCATGAACATTTGAGCTCCTGTTGTCTGATCGTCATTTGGAAATTGAAGCTAACATTGGGGGATAATTATTTGGTCCCCTGATGATTTGTAAGATTTTTAAGTTTGCTCTCTTGCAAAAAATCTGTAATTTTATAGCAGTTGCATTTTAATGGAGAGAGACAGAATATTAACCAAATATCCAGAAAAAGCCCAACACGTTACCTAAAAGTCATACACTGTTTCCATGTCACTGACTGAAATAAGCACAGATTTTAAAATTACATGGTCTAATATTTACATTTAGCATATAACTGCAACATGCTTTTTTTCGTTGTTTTTTTTAAAGACTCGAAAGGACTTGAAATTCAAAATTTCAGACTTGTGACTTTACTTGGACTTTTACACCAGTGACTTGAGACTCGACTCTGACTTGCCTGACATTACTTGAGACTTGACTTGAGACTTGAGGATAAAGACTTGAGACTTACTTGAGACTTGCAAAACAATGACTTGGTCCCACCTCTGTTATTTTAACTCTAGGCACTAGATTATATTCCAATTTCATGTGTCAAGTCTAATGGAAACTGTGTGTTTCCTCTTACCTCAAACTGAGACTAATCTTAACCATAACCAGCTGTGTTTCATGATGCTTATCAAGACCCAGCCTTAAATTAACCACTTTTCTCTGCCTAGTTCGCCTCCTCACTGCAAGCTTCACTTCATTTATGACCACAAAACTGGCACCATAATAAACATGGTTATCTGCAGGTAGTAAGCAACCCGTGAAAACAGTAAGGCCAGTCCATCCTGTACAGGGCCTCTTGTCGTTGTCTCAAGACCTGTTGAGGTGTTTGTTTTCCAGTAAAATTTTACTGCCGTAAAACCTTACTGAAATCTTTTAGCCATAATTATTTTATAGATCTGAAAAAAAGTGTCCTTACAGAAAACATTGAGACTATACTTCATAAATTGTATGCCTTTCTTTTTCAATTAATCTTTTTTGATCGCAAGGAAGGATATAAACAATATCCGGAATAAGACAAACATAGCTGTCTCTAACAAACTATCGCGTCGTTAGCCGTCTTTGTGTGCCAGAGTAAATTTTGATTTCTTTGTGGAACTGGTGAATACCGGGGCTTGCCGTGAAACCGTTTGCATGTATGGAAATTGGAGGGGAACAAACGCACGGATGGAGCATAATACTTTCCGCCTGAGCACGCCGGCTAATGGAGCGCTTTTATTGGACAGGCCTGCTAATGCTAAAAAAAAGGGACGTGAACTTCGCTGCTAGCTTTTCGCTCTTGTGTGATCATCTGGGGGATCTGGTTCATTCTTGGCGGTGCCCAGCAGAAGCGTTTCTTTTTTTGATAGTCTGTGGACAATATTTCAAGCTGACACGGATTAATTCGTCTTGCGTGCAGTTGTAGCTGTCGGGCTGATGGACAAAACGTGAAGTGAGACGGTGACCCGGCCTCTCTCTTTCTGAAAATGGCATTGTGGTTAACTTAGCTAGTTAGCTTATCGGGCTAGGTAGCTGGACTCTTGTTGTCGCTGAGCCAACTGGCTTCCATTAGCTAGCTGTGCGGTGTTAGCTACGGGGTATGCTGATCAGCATCACTACATGTAGCTCTGCTATTTTAATGTCGTTTGTAGTAGACTGAAAGACGAGCGTTCAGTTGGTGGACAGAGCGACCATTTGGCTAGTTTAACTACGGCTAGCTCATTTAAGGCGCTAACATGCAGCGGTAGTTTGGATCCACTCGTCACAAACTGCTGCCTTGCACCAGCAGACCAACTGTTAGTAGGCATTGTGCGGTGTGTATAGCCATGGCTCTCTAACAATCCATCAGGAAAGTTGGTGACCGGTTACAGACAGGGTTGATGAGGGGCAGCTTCGGTGAACACACGGCTGCTTTGTGGACTGGACGCCGTTATGGTACATATACAGCGTTAGTTTGCTTCAGCACCGGAGTCACCCTGGGCACGGGGCCTTGCAGATTGCCGAGAGTTACCTACACTGTGTTGGCTTGTCTTAGGTGAGCTCAACTGCCTGTTTACTCATATTGCTTCAAGAACATGTAAAGTTTGCACAGGTTGAAGATCAGTAATGTAACTTTACTGAGTCGGTTCGCCATTTTAAGTTGCTGAATCGGTGAGGGGTGGTGGTGAAGCGTTGTTTAGCGAAATGAACAGCTCAGGAGTCATGCCACAAGAAAAGATGGAACTGGATCTGGAAATCCCAGCTTCCATACTTCCAAGTGATGGACACCTGAGAAGATCCAACAGTGCACCCATGATAAATGGATTAAGGTAGGGCAATCTGACTTTAATTTACTGCAAAGTTAAAACTCTTTCCTTATTCACACATTGAAATAAGTTCATTTGCATTGACATGATGGTTAAAGGCGTTCATAATTCGTCTTTGCAGTGATAACTCCCAGGTGTTCCAGAAGGAGGTCCTACGGTGCCGGAGAAATAGCACTACAGTTGTGAACAGGCCCAACATGGTATAGTGGTTCATAAACATATTCTAACTTGATTGAGATGCCTGAGTTACTGTAATGAGTGTTTACTCATTATCAGCCATGTCCTCCTCTTACAGGTTCCTTCATCGCCCATTCGGGTCCCGAGTACCAGACTTCATCAAATTAAACAAGTAAGGAATTGAGGTGGTTGCAGTAAAAGTAATTCCTGTGGAAGTTGAGCTCTTCAGACCAATGTCTACGTCGGCTGTAGTAAGAGACATGCAAGAGCAACCTCTTTAGGCATTCACAGGGTCCTTGATCTTAACAAGCCAATCAACTCTTAGTATCACACTCCTGCAGAGCAAGTCTTGATTTCCATAAGAAAACACATGGATGTTGGTGGTGTGGAGTGGTTCAGTTGTAGCATCTGAGATAAGACTGAGCCTGAAATGGGCTTGTTAATCTTGTACTGTGAACTGAAGCGCTTCTTCTTGACCCCCATCAAAAAAAGATGTCTTTCTCTCTCTCTGCCATATTTAATAATATTTTAATAAGAGTACATATCATTTTTATCCAGGGGGAAAATGTAATGGGTCCACTTTAAAGAACATAACTCAGAAAAGTTAAAATGATGTGATGGTAGCTAATGTGATTTTTTTTTTTTTTTAATTTATTTATTTATTTTTTAAACCTTTGGGTCTCTTTTGTTCTCTTGCAGGAAGAGGGCATAGATGTGATGAACAGAGAAACTGCACATGAACGGTAAGCTATCCATTTATACACAGTGTTTGAATGAGGAGATCTGCTGTGTTGTTGGTGACAGGCTGATGACTCCATGTTCTGATTGTTGTTGTGCACTCAGGGAAGTTCAAGCTGCTATGCAGATGAGCCATTCTTGGGAGGAAAGCCTTAGTCTGGTAAAAACTCTGTCCCATATATGTTGCTGATTATGTTCTGCTGACGGGCAGTTTTGCATGTTTTGGCCCCTGGCCTTTCTTGGTCTCTCTTTGTTACTATAGAGAGGACAAGTAGAAACATGCTAGAGTAACGCTGAAATAACTGGGAGTTAACAGGGCCACCAGTCTCTAAAGGTCAGGCTGAGTTGGTAGTATAATACTCCCACACTTGCAGTGATGTTACTATTGGACTAAAGGATGCTGTAAACACACGGTGAACTGTGAAATCTTTAATGTTTTTTAGAGTGACAATGATTTGGAAAAGCCTGTATCTTCATCTCCAAAGCGAATCGACTTTGTGCCTGTGTCTCCAGCCCCGTCCCCAACAAGAGGAATAGGAAAAAAGGTACATCTGACATTAACTGTGGTTAGAGTCACACAGTTATCGCATTATAGTTTCATTAACTAGATCTAGTTACTTACTATAACCCAGTTGACTAATAATTTAATTATGTGCAGCCTACAGGGAACAGTTGGCTGCAGTGAAGCTGGAGCTTCTTAGGCCTTTAGCCTTTTTCCACTAGTACCTGTTTGGCTCAGCACAGCTCAACTCCGTTTGTAGGTTTTCCATTATGCGGTAGTGCCTGGTAAAAAGAGCCGATGCGATCTGGAAATGTGACGCCAGCAGACTGCATTCACAGATTGGCTAGTCAGTGGCATCACTTGATGAGTCATGAGAGGGTCTCCTTCGTGAAAATCAAAACGTCCCTCTTTTAAACCCAGCAACGAGCGTGATGGCCAGAAAAAAAACACCGTGATCCCAGAGTCTGGCAAAAAGCTGTAGACCGAGCGGCAGATATACCATCGCCTCAACATGCTGTGGTGTTCATGTCTCATACACATGACTTCACGGGACTTTGGGCTGCATTGCTTTAACATCCTCATGCACATCAGGTGTTACCGGCTTGTAGTGGAAACCAACCAAAGTCGAGCCAAATTAGGTACTAGTGAAAAAAGGCTTCTAGTTTGCTACAGCTCCAAGATGCAACATTTTCTCTTAAGAGATTCATTCGGCTTTTTTTCCAGCTCCACAAAACAATTCAGATTTTTATATTAGCACTACACTTTAATGTCTCCGTGGTCTGAAACAAACAATTCTTGCTCCTCTTCCTTCATTTGTCCCCCCTCCTGAGGTGACCATGTAAAACCATCTAAAACTGAGTATTTGGAGCAGTCTGAAGTTGGTGACGATTAAGCAGTAATTTTTCACCACTTGAATGTTATCAGTTGCAGATTTATCTAATGCGTTATCTATGTTTTCTGCTCTCCCCCTCCTACAAGCAGCAGTGTTTCTCTCCTTCACTACAAATTCTGGTGAGCAGCAATGGTCTCACTCCCAGCCCAATACCCAGCCCAACACGGCGATTTGGGTGAGTACAAATTCTTTTGAGCTGTCACAGCTTAAAGTTAAAGAGTTAAAATCTGTCAGTTACAAACTTTGCACAATTATGTTTGCAACTTCAGCTCATGCCCACAGTTTGTTGCTGTATTTCCAAATGTATTGATTTTAATTGTTCCTGTTTTCTGTCTTGTTCAGTCGACGGAGTCAAAGTCCGATCAACTGCATCAGAGCCAGCATACTCGGTCCAATAAAACGCAAAGGTGAGTCGTGCTTTAGACATGCTTTCAATGCTCTGTGTAAGGGAGGCTTTGCACATTAACGCAGCAGCAAACAGGCACACTCCCTCTGAGTGTGTTGCAATCAGACCTACCTCTGCTCTCTGTTTTGGAAGCCGATTTGAGTGCATGTACATCCTGGCATTTGTAACCTCTGACCCTCTGTGTTTACACGGAGATTATGAGATTGACCTCCCACTCAAAAGAGATGAGCTATAATCGCATCAGTTTGCTGGTGGCATCCTAAAACAAACTTTAGCTACCTTAAGCATATTTTACTTTATGTTTTTAGGGTTTAGGCGTCAGTCCTCTGACTTGTCTGGTGTAACCTCTGCACATTGTTCTCGCTGTGGGATCAGGGGCCACTTTATTTTACAACACCTTGCTGAGAGAGGAGTTAATCATGGCCAAGGTGTTCATCTGTTTTGACTTGAGAGACTGGTGCTCACATCCAGTGATTAATGCCTGATTTAGACTTATTTAGGAAATCTACATCATAACCAGAAACTGGTTTTAACTCAATAGGCTGTGACCTTCCACACCATTCAGTCTACGTGAGATTACTCTGAAAGGTCACAGCGAAGGGTTAAAAAGGTTTTCTGATCATGATGTAGATTTCTTTTATGGTTGGAACTAGGGTTGGATGATTTGATCTATAGTCCCTCCATTATGGCAGCACTATCCACCCTTTATAAAGCACAATGTGCCAAAAAATTCCCCAAAAAGCAAAAAACTGGTGAGTGGGCTCATTAAGTTCCAGTTTCTAAACCATCATGCAGTCAGAAGTATCCTGTTAGTCTTCTGTCATATAATGATGATCAATTTGAAAGTCTGGGCATGAACCTGTGTGCCCTCGGACATATGTTTCGAAAGTGTTGGTTATGGGAGGGATGTGGATGTGAACATGCAACTTAAAACTTGAATCGGATAATATTTAATTTAATGCATCAAAGGGGAAATGAGGTGAAAGTCGTCTTGATTGGTGAGCTCTGATGTTATCGTCCATCAGCACGACTGTAGTCAGAAGCCATCTGTTCAACATGTCGGCCTTGAAGCTTTGATTCTAATGAAGAATATATTTGTAAAGAAATGTCGGACATCTAAGAATTTAATACATTTTAAATGGTATGACATGCATATTTCTGTTAATCATCACTGTTCTTAGACTACAGGACAAATGTTGTGGAAATGAGTCTTCGGTGGTCTTTATATTGATGAAGTTAATTTATTAAGCGCTGTGGTGCAGGAAATGCTTGTTAGGCTGGTAGGGCTGTGCGATATGACCAAAATCTCATATCCCGATATGAGACATTTATCATCCTCCTGACAACTAAATACATTTTTACATTTTCTGTAAATTCTGTGAATCTCGGGCAACTCGGCTTGGTTAAAGTGTTTTCAGCTGAGCGCGGTGTACCTGGAGTCGAGGCACGGCCGCAATTTTCATTGAGTATTTATTACACGGCGTGCAGCAGGGAAACGCCTGTTCTAAGGTTTATTTTTTAGTACCTGACGGCTCTTTTGTGTGATTCAGTTTATTTTGAAAAATCTGAACAGGATCTTCAACTTAATTATGAAAGGTTTATGTGGGGAAATAAACAAGCGGACGGCGGAGCCACGCAATGATTTTACCGTTGTTGTTGTTGTTGTTGCTAATGACAACGCTTAAAAACAGCCACTTGTCCATCTGTAGTGTGGTTATATTAAATATAAGAGAAAGAGAGAACTTCAAGAAATTCTACAGTTACCATCAAAACAATGAAAAAACTTTGCTGTCAACAGTTTATTTTGCGATACCACGAAACAAACAATAGCGTAACATGAAACGATAGATGTTTCGTCTGATGTATCTCGTTATAGCGAACAGCCCAATAGGGCTAGACATGCCAGCCGATGTTATACATGAGATTCAAAATATTTTCCAAACAGACTTGATGATGTTGTGCTTGTGCCATATCTGTGGTTAAACAGTATCTATAATGGTTCATGGAAATAAAGATTCTTGGAAGAAAAACATTTGACTTGTGATCTGGACACTAAATGTTAATGCCACACAACTCGGTTTGGTTACATGTCTGACGAGCAGTCTCAACTCAGTCTCAGTCTGAGTCATCTGAAATGAACCTGCTCTTCAGTCAACAAACTGACTGCATGTTATTTCTAAATGGAGTAAATCAGTGTGAGAATATTAAATCATTCTAACCTCATTGTTTTGAACTGAAATAACATTATATGAGAGGGTAACGAGTGTCACAACCGGCTCAGGCTGGTTGTTGCTGCTGCCATTGTAGCCAGTAAATGTGTGCCTGTGTATACACACAGACGGGTAAAGTAGAGTAAACCTATTGCAATATGCAAATTCTGAGAGGTTCACATTTGAATCCTTAATCATTAAACATGACATTTGTTTTGATTTTGGGTGTGTTGGTGTGTGCATGTGTACTTTGTGGTCCTCTGTTGACAAAACACTGCCACGCTGCAGATTGAACGTGCTGTTAATCAGTATGGATGTGACTAGGTAAAAGTTCACCAAGTGTAAACTTTGCCTGTTCATCTGCCTGGCTCTTTTGTGAATAGTCGCACAGCTCATGTGTCAATTTCTAAATGTTGGACGCCTTTTACTCTGCAGGTGAGATGGAAACGGAGAGTCAACCCAAGAGGCTCTTCCAGGGCACCACCACCATGCTGTCCTCGGATGTCTCCAACCTGTCAGATCTCAGCTCCTGGTAAGTAACTCTCAGGCCCATCAACAAATAAGAAGCTGCTTAGATAAGGATGAGCTTTTGAGTGCTGAGGCAAGTAGGCAGACACACTGGCTGTAAAAGCCAAGCTTGATTACTAGTCACCATCTCGTAAATGGAAAAACAAGGAAACCCCTACATGAAGAGGATTTGAGTAATTAATAGGGGATTTTATTGAGCCTTGTTGATTCTGATCGGAATCAAATGTCAGTCACCTCACTGGCAGCAGTTTTACAGTTTTATTTAAGAACTATTTACTTCCATAGAAATCGAAGTATATTGATTCTGGGGCGATTCTGTCTCAAAGTTGAGTCAGTGTGAGTGCTGACATTTGAGATTTTGAGCAGTGCATTCATTCAGGGTGAATTAGTTATGCAAACTTTTCTGAAGACTACCTTTTTCTTCCCTCTCAGTCACTCTCCAGATTTACTGGATGGAAGCCTCAGCAGCGTGGGCTCCTCCACCGACTCGCCAGGCAAAATGGAGGGAGTGTCTCCTTCCTCGTCCAGCAACTCACCCTTTGCTTCTCTCCAGGATTTGTCTCCCAAATGAGCATGGGATATCTAAGACTATGGGGGGGGGGGGGGGGAGAGAGTGGAAAAGACTTCTCTCCAGGGAACTGGTTTCCTTTTCAGACCCTTCACATCGCCAACTACATTTCCTTCAAGTGGAGTTTTCCCCCACACTTTCTTCTGACTGGCTGTTTTTATGGCTATCTTTTATGGAGGGTCTCGATTTTAAGGAGACTACAGCCATGGATGTATTTGTGTAAGAGGTAATCCTAGTAAAACTAGGACTGAGGGAAGTCGCTGCGCGCACCAGCTGCTAATTGATCTTAGATGGTGCCAGCCTTCGTAGGGATACTAATAAGTGGCTGTTGTATAAATCTGTCCTGCCAGTTCCCCTCACCAGAGAGAGAGACATTGAGCACTGGACATATAAAGACTACTTGGATGTGTGCATTTCCCTGTTTTTTGTGCTGGAAAATGTCTGGCCCACTGGCCTTGGTGTGTGCACAGTCTGCAGATTTTGTAAGAAAAGATTTAACTTATTGTTTTCCTGCTGCCTGAGCAGATATTCTAAATATTTTTATGGTATAGGCTGTGAACTGTGGTGTTTGCATTTTTTTTTTTTTTCTTCCCTCCCCTTCAGCTCCAAAAAAATGATTTGCTGCTACTTTAATTGGTAATTCTGAGCAAGTGGTAAATCATGATCATTCCTGGTAGTCTCAACACTAAAAGTTCCTGTGTTCTTACCAGGATGATTTTTGTGGATAAAAGTATGAAAATCTGACTTCTTTTTTCCCCTTGTTCCTTCTGGCAAAGTGTTCTTATTTATGGACAACACATTTGTTATAAAATTGGATTCGTTCTATCTGCAGTAAGCCATCTGTGCTGTCATTTACACCAAATCAAGTGACTGCTGGAACACGAGGCAAAAAAACAGCACCATCACATTGTGAGTAAAGAGACTGCTCTTTCTGCTGTGGTTACACTTTTTTCTTTTTTTTTTCTCCAACACATATTGCACAGGATGCTTGGTCCTGTAGTGTTTCAGCCTGTGTGAGTCTTAAGCAGGAAACAACTAAATTTGAAGAAGAAAAAAGTCTGACTACAATATGTAGAGGTTAAAGCCTGCACTGTGATATTTGCACCTAAATTTGGTTTCATTTGTCCTGACCCCAGTGTTCATATCCATCCGTATAACTCGATACTTCCGAACCCCTCTGTGGCTCTGTAACCTTAAATGTTTATGTACCGGTACAAAAAGGAAGTGATTGTAAATCATTTTATGGAAGTGTGCCCTTTTAATTTAAACAAGTGTGGTTGCAGTTCACTTACTGAATGGGTTTGTTTTTTTTTGTTTTGTTTTTTAAATACAAATAGGAAAATGTTGGGGGTTTCTGCTTTGTTTTTGTTCCCTTCACGATGCGTTTTGTTTTTTTTTTTTTTTTTTTTTTTTTTTTTTTTTTTCTCTTCTGCTCATTTTATGAAGTGTTCAGGGCATGAACTTAGCAAATGATATGCTATACTGTATGTCTGTAATAGAGGCTGTAATCTGCTCGTCTTTTGTGACTGCTATTGTAGCGGACATCAGGAGTAAATAAATTATTTCATTATGCTTTTGTATCAGTGTTTTCTTCTGTATTAGCGCTCGTATATGGAAGACCAAAACTTCCAAAATAAAAATAAATTCCCGAAATATTAGTCCAACGGAAATTGGAGTTTGTGGGGTTTTTCTCAGTTTATGACTGCCAAAAATCCAGAAAAAAAATAAGGAATGAATTAAAGAAATATCCAATCAAATGCACTGGATATATTTAAAAATCCATATAAAAATAATGCATGGGGAAAATGGGAAACGATAAATATAGGAAAACAAACATTATATGGAAATGGAGAAGTTTAATCTGAATAGCAAGTTTCACATTTCATCAATTATGGTACCAGTATTTTTATAGGACATTTCGTGCATTTATTTTTACTACTTTTTTTTTTTTTGGAGTCAATTATTGATTTTTCTCAGTTTTAGTACTTCATAAACCAAAACATACAAATTAAATGCGGATGCATCAAGGAGCACGACAGTGTTACCAGTTCTTCTAGAAGTAAACAATATTGCTAAAAGTATTCACTCGTCTACCTTCACATATGAACTTGAGTGACATCTGATTCTTAATCCATAGGATTTAATGATATAGTGATAACAGCTTCAACTCTTTAGGACTGAGTTTATGGAAATGTTTTACCATTCTCCCAGAAGTACATTTAAAAAATAAACTATTTATATAGCACTTTTCAAAACAGTTCAAAGTGCTTCACGTTTTTGAGGACACTGATGTTGGACGAGGAGGCTGTGTGCCTCAGCATCCACTGACACCACTCTGTGATTCCACTGTTGCTGTTGTTCCCAGTTGCTTCCACTTATACCACTAACAGTTGACTGTGGAACAGTCATGGAAATGTCCATGGAAGTGATTGGAACCCTGAATTCACTCTCAATTCAGTGATTTGGATGGGTGAGTGAATACTTTTGGGAATGTAGTGCAAGTCTCACTGCTGCTATACTTAGGATCATTTTCCTGGTGCATGACCCACTTTCAGCCAAGCTTTACCTGTCAGACAGATTGACTCTAGAATACTTTGGTATACAAAGGAGTTCATAGTTGTAACGATAGTTAGTTGGTAGTAAGGGGCCCAAAGTGTGCCAAAAACATTGCCCAACTGTTTTTAGCCAACCTATAATTATGTAGCCTAATAGTTGCAGGGACATTTATCAAAATTGAGCTCAAAATGCCTCAACAGTGACATCTGCAGGCTAGAGGGGGCAGAGCCTGCGTGAGTGTGGGCAGAGAAAAGGACAGCAGGAGCCTGACCTCTGCAGGATGGGATCTCTCATTTTATTTTAATGCACTTCAGTTTTTTTCATGCTGATGCTTGTTGTACCACATGGTAACAATGTGCACAACCTAAAGTCAATATCTGCAGTTGTGATAATAGTATCATTATTAATATATTGTTATTATTATATGTAAATGTTTGTTTATTAGAATAAGATCGAACTCTCTGAAAATTATTAACTAAGAAAAGATGGCAACAGGTAATTTCCTAGTAATTAATCTATTTATTATTTGAGGCATTATGATTGTGCTGTGTTGTTTACAGGATACATGCTGGGATTCCCCTCCAGGCTTTTTAAAGGGAAGCATAAATGCTGAGATGAAATCTGTTTTGTTTCTCTTCGAAGGTTTTGGGAGTTCAAACTGCAAAATTTTGATGAATAAGAAGCTGAAACAAAATATCCAAGGTCCATCCATATCCTGTAGTAATTTGCAGATTTTCTTTCAAATTATGTTTATTACGTTATGTTTCAAGCCCAGATATACTTGAAGTTTCAGTGAGTCAGTTTTGAGAAGGAGTTTGTACCAGTTAAACTATGTTTCAGTATCTCAGTTTTGTTTGAATGGCTTGAAGTAAAAATTATAAAACACAGGGCTCCACGCTGCTGGCTCTGCAGGAAGTGGTGAGAGTTCTCAGAGTCCTTCTGATCACTGCATCTCAGATTTTGAATAAACTTTCCACTGATGTTAGAAAGGCCACTTTGAATTGAATCCCTGCCACTCACACAGCAACATAAAGCCAGGCCATTGTGTCCCGCTCCATCAGAGATCACATGGTCCAGGCCATCCTGACAGGAATCAGAGAGATGTACACACACAGCAAACTTTGCACAGGTGCTGCTCATTAAAACTGTCGATGTAACAGTGAAAGTTTGCATGCTCCCTAATTACACCTGAAACTTTTGCTTTGGTGGATCAAGTTTGAGTCACTGAACTTTGTTTTCAAGACAGTCCCTCAATAATCAGTCAATCATAGTTCATTTTTGTTCTTTTCGTTTTTGTCGGGACACTTTAGATAGTGGTGTCCAAGCTGAAATATTCACAGACGCTTTGGGTGGCTTAAAATATTCTTCCTTAAATGTGATTAAAAACACAAGTTGAAATAAGTATTTGTGCTGTTAACATGTGTCCACGTGGGGATGATGACTGTGGAGAAATGACTGTACTAGAAAAAAACGTAGGTTACTGGATGCACCAACTTTATAATAGTCCTTTACACCGTTCTCACTCCTGGTTGTATTTAGCTGTGTTTTGTTAATATTTATGTAATTTCATAGTACTTTACTTTTATTAATATCTTAATACTTCATAGAACAATGTGTGCATAATGTCTTGCATGCCATCAGACAACCCTGTGCATGCGTATCCTCCATCTTCGCTGCTGGAAAATGCTTCCACAGATTTCAGTTCAGCATTCTCTTGAGTGTCACGTCCCTCTCTGTATAATTTCTTCAGTGTTATTTCTCTGCCTTATTTACAGCTTTAGAGGCAACTGGTTCCCAAGCAGCTGCACATCATGTTGCTTTGCCCCTTCCCCGAGGGAGACCGCTGGATTATTTTCAGGCACCATCATTGCAAAGCTAACAGGAGCTTTATTGTCCTGTTCTGTGCCGTGTGCTTTCCTGACACAACATGTAATGTGTAAAAAATAAAACAGAATCTATCTTTGAACATGACACACTACAGCTGTATTGAGACTTTATTAAACATTTGATAAAGCATGGCAAGCGAACCATTCTTCTTTCAAGAGGAGATCCCTCCTTTGGTGACAGGTAGAAGTATCTTACTGCTAACAAACTTAAAGCCCACTCATACAAAGTATCCACACATGCAAGGAACGGCATTTAGTCTTCAGTCTACTCTAAAAAGCTTTAAAAAAACATCAATTTAATAATGGTAACAGGTAACAAAACTTTAATGGCTTTATATACAAGTACCGCGTTTGCATGTTGATTCCTTCACACTGAAATGACCACTTTCTTTCACATAATGGCAACAGAGTTACAGACAATATGTGAGGCCAAACAACAGCAAATGGCCTCACGCTTCTTCACAGGCCCTTTATCTCAGGGACAGCTCCCCTCACTCTGACCTTACACACGACAGCTCTTCCCATTTACGTCACTTTAGTTCCGTGTATGTATTAACACAAATGTGTAGATTTGAAAACAAGTATGCTAAAATGTATTTTTCAGAGGATGAGGTAATCGAATAAGTACCCCTGTTCCCCTGCTGTCAGCTCTACTTTTTTTTTACTCGTAGTAGTGCCTCTGGTGGGAGAACATTCTCTTCATGTTTCTGTTTCTTTTCTTCCCTCCTTTCGGCTCACGGCACTTCATGTGCGTAGAATGACCATTGTAAGAAGCCCTAAAATATGACAAGAAATAACACCGGGTAATATAAATTTCATCACACGCTTTGTCAAAACAAACAGCCTGGTTCTCACTTCAGAATGGAACATGCAACTTCCTTCTGTTTTTACTCACCGAGAACATAAGCAGCTACAAGTTTCTTGTTAACACTTAAGTGGAGGTAGACAGGCACAGTAGATTCTTGCTCCCCAAGTGTCGGGAGCATCAGGGCGGCCATACACACCAGCCCAAGCAGTACTGTCAACAGACTGGGTCCTCCAGCAACAGGACGGCTCTCTGCAAGTGTCACATACACACAAATAAACACACTTAGATTGAGTGCAATCACTTGTGTAACTCAGAAAAAGCCTGGTAATTTACCAAACTAACTTAAACTGCTTCCATTTAAGTCTGAAGGGGGACCCAATAGCAATATACAGCAGATTATGTGGCACTAAATTAATGTGGGTATAATTAAGAATATTATTTAAAACAAAGCAACACAGGGTTGGAAGAACAATAATAAAATTAGAATAAGCGATATCGTTTGAAATGCTCACCAATTGAATTTTGTGATAATTTGGCTCCATCTAGAGGCAGTTTCACACAGCAGCGATTTCCCCTCTTTTTCCTACCTGTCTGGAATGCAGTCTGTTCAAAAAACTCGCTGTCAGCAATTCGGCGTTCCTCATCTTGGGGCCGGGGGCTAGGCGGGTCCTGTGAGGCAGAGGGACGGAGAGTGGCCGTCACCTCTTTGCGGCCCAGAGCTTTCCGCTGACTCTGTTCTGACACCTGCAGCCGGAACTTGTCGTAGACCCCATAATGGCACGCGCGCACATCTCGGTGTCGGATTACTCTGCGTGGATGCAGAAAGTTAGCTGTACAGATAGCAATAAATTAATCAATCTGCTAGTTTAGGTTCACCAAAGCGTGAACTAACTCACATATCAACGCAACACTGAGGCTTGACGGCTCCAGTTGCATCCACCACGGTGTACTTGTTTGGCGCTGTGCACAGCACTGACAACGAAGAAAACAATACACGACGTAGCCATGTGATTGGAGATGAAAAATGAACATAACAATTATACGTAAACACAGAGATGTTGTTTCGATCTGCTCACTGACCTTTAAACTTGAGGGCGAACTCATAGGGATTGTAGAGCGTGAGCACCTGTTTGTGAGACGACTGATCATCGGCATAGAAGACGAGCTCATTGGGGAACACGAACACGGGAAGGCTTCCTCCCACCAGCTCTGGCGGTCGATGCTGCTGCTGCATTGGCTCCCGCTGAGCTCTACCCTCTGCCCAGGCCCCGCCAACTCTTCTCTAGCAACTCTCAAGCTTTGTGAGCTCCCTTCAGGTGAACAGCACTTCCCACTCTCAGCTCCTTAGGGCCATGACATGATACTGTGAAGAAACACAAGTGATGAAACGCAAAATACGCCAAGAGGCAACAGCCTGTCACTCTTTTACATTTTATGAAACTCTAATAGGTTAGTAATAGTGTAGTGGTAATACATTTCTTTCATTTTTTTCATATATCTCCTATAGCTTCTAGTTACCTTACACTTTACTGTGCCTGTTTGTTTACTTTAGTGACTCAAAGGCAAGTTTCTGCCCACCTCTTGGATGCTTTGTCTGTTTAGCTTCTCCCCCACCTCTGTGGGTTCACACCCTCTGTTTCCACACCCCCACTGCATAACAAAGAGTGAAGCCATCCCCCGCCAACAAATGTTAACCCACCCCCATAGCCTTAATTTTATTATGATATTCTAGTATATTTAAAAGTACATTTAAACACTTATAACTTAATTAGATTCTAGATTTACTCTGTTTTTAAATACTCTGTATTTAAAGCAAAAAATATTATTATATCACTTACGTGATTAAAAAAATGAAAATGTTAGACTCATCTAAATGTTTTAGTTTAGTCTGTTTTTTTTTTAATTTAACAGTGTAATAAGATATTTACATTGATAAACCTTTTCTAAACCACCTAAACCCATGTCTTTAAAACTTGAGCACAGCAAGGTTTTGTTATATACTGATAATCCTACACGTGCTATATTTTAACGCTACGTGTATTTTTAAAGGCAAATACTTGAAACAAAACTCAGACCTTAATGATAAGCGAGAAAGCTAAGGCAATTTCATTGGTACAACTTTTTATTAAAGGCAAACAAAGTTAAAGTGAACTCCATGTGCCTGGTCACGTGGCCCTTTGTGTTTACATGGTAACGGAAGAACTCGAGGAGCGAGACCTGTGGTGTCGTAACACTTTTTATTTTCTACGTATAGTTTGCTCCACGTCAGAAAAACACAATAAAATCACTACATTTGAAGCACGATGCTACGAAGTCACTTTCAGTATATGAGATATGATATGTTATTAAGTTATCTAGATTTCTTTAGCATTTCGTTAGTGTATATAAACTCAAAACTGTCTTTAAAGCACAGGTAACAACGTAAACAAACACCAGAAATAGGTTTTTCGTTGAATATTTGACATAAATCTATAACAACTGTGATTTTAAATTAATACGGTGCCTATTATTAAGTAATACCGATGGTATAACATGTTCTTTATCTGCTCGTGTAATAACACATATTTTCACTGTAATGCTAACGGTGTTCAATACTGATGGCTAGCGTTAGCCGGCTAAGAAAACCCAGCTGATAGCAAATTGCCTCTTAAACGTTGTCTACACGCAGTGTCATTTCAGAAAGCAAAGCGCAGATTTATTTAATTTCAATAGCAAGTCAGAGTGAAACTTTACCTTGTTGTCAGCACACGGGTTCGTGAAACGTTGGAGCTGTAAACGAGATCTGTGCTTCTGCTCCCACCCTGTTGTTGTTGCTCCTCAAGCCTTTTTTTTCTTTGTGAATAATTGTACTGCAGACCTCGCGGTGCATGCTGGGATGGCAGAAGACGAGTACGTGAGAACGTAAATGTTCTCCCAGCACGCGGGCTAACGTGTTTATTACTATTTCACAACGTTTGGATCGGAGCACAGAAAACTTTATCCCCCAGGCATAATTTAATTATATTTGCAGAATGCTTTGACAACACAACTGCTGTGAAAAAAATGTGCTCAGATGTAAAGTATACTCACACTTTCCTAGTGCAATAAATTGTTTTCTTTAGCATATAACGTATAAATAGGCCAACTGAAAACAAGAAATAGCCTGTTTTAAACTTCCACCAGGCATGAGGTATTTTTCTAAACTGCTGGTATAAAGTTTTAAAACTTACTGTAATTTGATTTTTCCGTTATTTCTTAATATCATGGTAGCATCGAAGCACACTATCGTGACTTCAGTATTGTCGGAGTTACCACCATTACGGCCAAACGATACAAAAAACACGGTTCGGTAGCGAGAATTATTTTCCCGCTGTGGTATTTGCAAACTCAAGCATGCATGTGTAAGTTTCTTCCCCAGTTTTTGTTTTAGTTAACAAGGTCATGTAACTACATGCGTTGTTATTACGTTAGTCAGAAGGACGGAGCCTTTGAGACGCCTTGAACGCAGCAAAAGAATCACATCTGTGGGCGCGCGTATGAGGTTGTGATGGGGCGGGAGGGATACGGTGCAAGCGGCAAGAAATTTCAGGTCTAAGAATATAATTCTCACACTGCAACAAACAGTTATGTGGCTTCAAACTAGCCTCAAGAGACCACAGATACGAGGGCATTATACCACGCTTTTGAATAACCACCCCCAACACCAGGAGACTGACAAACTGTACTCACGAGCCATTTCGACTTCGTTATATCTGTGCTTGAGGGGGCGTGGTCATTTCCATCGGACTCAGCCAATGGCGTCGCACTGAAAGGAGCTGGGCGTTCCATTCGGTTAGGAGCAGAAGTTGAACAGCGCGAGCCGAGACAGAGCTCTAGAAAGGCAGATAGGGAGAGGGCAGAGGCAACGGCCCTCTACTGGAGGGGGGGGGGCTTATTATAACAAATATATACACACATGTGTGAACTGTTGGGCTGCACGATAGGTCATATGTGGATAATAGTTATTTTAGAAAAGCATATAACCGCGGCTTTACATTTAAAATGCCTATTTTACTTTTCCTGTTAGACACGTCCGCCTCTATGAATCAGCGCACTTATTTGGGTACGACGTATCTGGACGTTGCTAAAGGCGCGGTTGAGGTCTTTATGAAGGTAAATAATGATTTTACCCCGACCTTTTTCAGCACGTATGCACCTTTGGTTAGCTTAGGGTTCCTTGGGGAAGATAGGTCAAAATTAATATATGTTGTTTTGGTTTTCTTTTTTGACAGCTGCGTGCCCGAGACCCGGCTAGTAGAGGCGACAGGTACATGCTAGTTACATTCGATGATCCACCATACGGAGTGAAGGTAATTAGCAACTGATGCCATTTTTACATTTTACAAGCCGTTCGTATTTTTCTGTCAGTGAGATTTTATTGTCCTTCTGGTTTGTAGTCAGTGTTGGGCGGCTTCCCGGTGGCAAAAAACGGCAAATTAGTGCTCCAAATACTGACAAACGCGGAGCTGCACTGCCTCCGAACATCCAGCAGACATTTTGCTTTTGTGTTGAGAAAAGTCTCGGGCGTTGAGATGGAGGCGTGGAGATTTATTATCAGCTATGACGTCGCTCTTTTTTTAATATAACAACGTGTAGACTGGTCAAAGAGCCCGCCGATCACTTTTTACCCCGCCCCTTGCATCAGTCACGCATCGCCATTGGCCAATCTGGGCTGAAAGTTGATAAGCCCTCTTCATCATGAGATCTTTTTTTTTGTATTTTTATGAGTTTGCTCATGTTCTCATTATTCATATTATAATTATTTGTCATCCCGATACGAGTGATCGTCATGTCCTTGCATAGGAGCAGTAGTCTTCATACATGCACAGACACACAGGAACAAATAAATACAGCGTGGGAATCACTGTGATAATTTCACGGGGTTAATATCAACAAAGGTTTCCTGACTATAATCTATTGACATGTTTTATGACCAGACACATATCTCCATCTGATCTTTTCATTCCCAATAAAATACAATCCACATGAACCCCTAAGGTCCCTGGTGTGCTTCAGTGGCTGCTCTCTACACTATATTAGGTCTCTCCAGGCTTCCATAACTCTGTCTACAAACCACACTCTACTACTCAACACAGCGTGCAGGGAGCTTACTCCGTCTTGTGCCATCACTGCCTGGAGAAAACAGAATAGTTTGCATGCCTCACTACCAAGAAGCAAAATGCTCAAAGCTGAAGAGTTAATAAATGTACAAAAGCATATGTTAGAAAGCATCGCTCAGCTCACAGTGTGATGACAAATTACTTCCACATTTCAGTTCTTTATAATCCTCTCAAAAGCTGAGTTACTGTTTACTCTGAACTGTTCAAACAGCAGCGGTGTTTTTAAAGACACTGAAACCAGAAGTGAGATTCTGAAATCATATCTCATGATAATTAAATGCAAACTATGTGACACAGTATTTTATGCTCCATCTTCATATGCCCAGTCATTTGGATAATATACTTAAAATCATTATTTATTATTCAAACTAATTCAAGGTTTCAAAAAAGCTTATTTTAAATTTAAAACATTCAACTCACTACTATTAATCTAGTTATACTTTTGACTACTGTGTAATTACTTTTTCGCCAGAATGCTAGTTTTTATACTTCTGTAACTTTATCGTCTTGTGAAATAGGTTGTAAAATGTAGTGAAGATGGGCAGCTCGGAATTTTTTGTTTTCCTGTTACAAAATGTCTGTTACAATTAGCAGCTGTTTGGTTTAACGCAGTAAACGTCTTTTCTATTGGCATATTTAGAGGTTTAAAAAAATAAAAAATTCATATACAAGCAATATGTGTTAAGTAACACAGCAACAGTTTGGATGGGATAATGGAAGCAAGTACAAAGTGCAAGTTTACACAATATCAGTTTATTTGTACTTATAAAATCATGCATTTTTAAAAATGGCATTTATTTGAGTAAAGCATACGGCTACAATTTCTCATTCATGCATATTAATGTGTCATGTATAAGCGATGCGATGTATGCCATTTGCTGTTACTGATGCTACACCCTACACATATTTCATGCATACTATATGCATGAAATATATAGAAGAAATTTTTTTTTTAATATGGTAAAGGATTTTTTGCATTTGCTGTTGCATCACTTAAGTTATGAACTACATAATTTTTCTGACAAACATGCTACAAACTTTACCCGAGTCATTTAGACAGCCGTTAGCACATGATTCTCCTTATGGCGACCTGATATGTTTAATATGCTGCTGAGAATATAGCCCAGAAGAAGCGTAGTATAGCTTTTATTTTGGAAAGATGAGTGATTTCTTGATCAGATATTTTTTATTATTTTGTTGTTTCAGCAACATTAAATTTAAAAACTGTACTTCTGAGTTAAAATATATATTTATATTTTAATAAATGACAAATTAAAAAGGCATCAACATTTTTTTGTATCGAAAAAAAAAAAAATCAAACCGTGACACCAAAGTATCGAACACCGAACTGAACCGTGAATTTTGTGATTTTGTGTATCGTTTCACCCCTAATATATATATATATATATATATATATATATATATATATATATATATATATATATATATATATATATATATATATATATAGGGCTGCTCAATTAATCGAATTTTAATCACGATTACGATCTGGGCTTTCAACGATCATTAAAAATGACTGAGCCGATTATTAGCCCCTCCCTCATTTATCCGCGACACCTTAAAGGCCGGTCCGTGAAAATATTGTCGGGCATAAACTGGTCCGTGGCGCAAAAAAGGTTGGAGACCGCTGATTAAGAGGACCCGAGGGAAGCTCGGAAAGCTAAGCAGAAGTTATTTGGAGAGTGACTGCCGTTGGTTGAAAAGAGAGTTTAAAAAAAAACAAACTTCAGTGGTGTTGCACACTATTTTATATTATTTTTTTAAAGTCATTGTTAATCCTTTAAAGCCGGTCAGAGCAGCACGCTCCGTTTTGCGTAACTATTTTTAAATCCCTGTAGAACCTGAACCGTGTAAGCTAGCGCAATAATTTGTTTTGCATATGAAACCGGAGGAGTTGTACTTACATCTGATGCCATCAGCTTGTCCTCGGTCACGGTTTCGTTCCACATATAGCTTTGCAAAAATTGCATAAAAAGCGCTTGCAGGAACAAAAACATAATATTCCAGAAACACGCTTTGCCGTTCCTATCAGCTGTTCGTAACACTTCCCACAGTGAAATGATGCACATGCTGTTTTCTTTGCAAATTTGCATCATAGGATTGTTTTTTGTTTTTCCTGCAGTATATAAAAATTGCTGTATCTCCAAAATAAAACTATGAAGACACTCAAAATAAATTTCCTGTGGTGGGAAACTATTTTTTGCAACTTTGTGGTATTTAAAGTTTTGAGGGATAAGCCTCTTAAATTTCTCCAAGTAGAAATATATGTAAACAAAAAAAAAGCGATTTTCAATTTTTTTTTGTAGTTTATTGCACTTTTTTGCAATTTATGTAATTACTATGCACTTAATGCATACATATTATTAAAATATGGGCTATAACAGTTGTATTGATGTATAGCAACTTGAAATGCTCCCACAAATGGCACTACAGCATGTAAAAAAAATAATATAAGCTCTGGTGGACTTGGTTCTATAGTAGGTCTTAAAGGGTTAAATAAATATCGTCAAATAATCGTGATCTCAATTTCAGTGAAAATAATCGTGATTATCATTTTTGCCATAATCGAGCAGCCCTATATATATATATATATATATATATATATATATATATATATATATATATATATATATATATATATATATAGCTTGAAACCTGGATCCCACGTAGCTTGAAACCTGGATCCCACGTAGCTTGAAACCTGGATCCCACGTAGCCGGTTACCAAGATTACGTGAAGTTCCCTCAGAAGGTCTGCTAGATGATGTTAATGCAGCACTACGGGCAATACCTACAACCACGATTACCGACACTAACAAGCTGATCTACAATACGGCAACAGTGATCAGTGAGATGCTTGGCTACAAGTTGAACAGCGACAAGGGGCAGTACCCTCCATGGAGAAGGAGGCTAGAGGGCAAGATCAAAGTAGCACGGAGGGAGGTTAGCCAACTAACGGAGTTGCAGAAAGGTGCGACAAATAAGGTGCCTAAGAAATACAGCAAGCTGTCCATACCTGAGGCCTTGGAAACTGCCAAGCAAAGACTCACAGCCTTGGCCAGCCGCTTGAGGAGGTACACCAGAGAGATAGAAGGCAGGAGAATAAACCAGCTGTTCTCCACAGAACCAGCAAAGGTGTACTCTCAGTGGCAAGGGAACAATAAGAGAACAGCACCACCAAGGCTGGAGACGGAGCAATACTGGAAGAGCATATGGGAGAAGGATGCAACCCATAACGGCAATGCTCAGTGGCTAGAGGATCTGAGGGCTGACCACAGCGACCTCCCTGAACAGGGTCCAGTAACCATCACAGTGGCAGATATCCAAGAAAGGGTCTCCAGTATGAAGAGTTGGACAGCACCAGGGCCCGACATGGTTCACGCCTACTGGCTGAAGAAGCTGACTGCACTCCACGAGCGTCTGGCAGCACAAATGAACCAGCTGCTAGTTAACGAGAGACACCCGGAATGGCTAACTGAAGGCCGGACGGTCCTGATCCCCAAGGACCCCAAGAAGGGACCGGTCCCCTCCAACTACCGACCAATAACCTGCCTCAGTACTACATGGAAGCTCCTGTCAGGCATCATATCGGCTAAGATGAACAGGCACATGGGTCAATACATGAGCGGGACACAGAAAGGAATTGGCAAGAATACCAGAGGCGCAAAACACCAGCTACTGGTAGACAGAACAATCAGCCGAGACTGCAAGACCAGACTGACCAACCTGTGCACTGCCTGGATTGATTACAAGAAGGCCTATGACTCAATGCCCCACAGCTGGATACTGGAATGCCTAGAATTGTACAAGATCAATGGGACCCTAAGAGCCTTCATCAGGAACTCAATGGGGATGTGGCGTACAACACTAGAGGCCAACTCCAAGCCCATAGCACAAGTCACCATCAAGTGCGGGATCTACCAAGGAGATGCTCTGTCCCCACTGCTGTTCTGCATAGGCCTGAACCCCCTCAGTGAGATCATTAACAAGACTGGCTACGGATACCGACTACGGAACGGAGCAGTTGTCAGCCACCTCCTGTACATGGATGACATCAAGCTGTATGCCAAGAGTGAACGAGACATCGATTCACTGATCCACACTACCAGGCTATACAGCAATGACATTGGAATGTCGTTCGGACTGGAGAAGTGTAGTCGGATGGTAACAAAGAGAGGGAAGGTAGTCAGAACTGAGGGGATTGAACTACCAGAAGGCAACATTGCAGACATAGAGGACAGTTACAAGTACTTGGGGATCCCACAGGTGAATGGGAACCATGAAGAGGCCGCTAGAAAAGCTGCAACCACCAAGTACCTGCAGAGGGTCAGGCAAGTCCTGAGGAGTCAGCTGAATGGTAAGAACAAGATCCGGGCCATCAACACGTACGCCCTGCCCGTGATCAGGTACCCTGCTGGGGTAATAGGCTGGCCAAAGGAGGAGATAGAAGCCACTGACATAAAGACAAGAAAGCTCCTTACCATGCATGGAGGGTTTCACCCCAAATCCAGCACCCTGAGGCTGTACGCTAAGCGGAAGGAAGGGGGCCGGGGACTGGTGAGTGTCAGCACCACAGTCCAGGATGAGACAACGAACATCCAAGAATACATTAGGAAGATGGCCCCAACTGACCGAGTGCTCAGTGAATACCTCAGGCAGCAGAAACCCAAGAAAGAGGAGGGAGACGAGGAACCATCATGGAAGGACAGGCCCCTGCACGGTATGTACCACTGGCAGATAGAGGAGGTGGCTGATATCCAGAAATCCTACCAGTGGCTGGACAAAGCTGGACTGAAAGACAGCACAGAGGCACTAATCATGGCAGCACAAGAACAAGCTCTGAGCACAAGATCCATAGAGGCTGGGGTCTATCACACCAGGCAAGACCCCAGGTGCAGGCTGTGTAAAGATGCCCCAGAGACAATCCAGCACATAACAGCAGGGTGCAAGATGCTAGCAGGCAAGGCATACATGGAACGCCATAACCAAGTGGCCGGCATAGTGTACAGGAACATCTGTGCCGAGTATAACCTGGAAGTCCCGAGGTCAAAATGGGAGATGCCCCCAAGGGTGGTGGAGAATGACCGAGCTAAGATCCTGTGGGACTTCCAGATACAGACGGACAAAATGGTGGTGGCTAACCAACCGGACATAGTGGTGGTAGACAAACAGAAGAAGACGGCCGTAGTGATCGATGTAGCGGTTCCGAATGACAGCAATATCAGGAAGAAGGAACACGAGAAGCTGGAGAAATACCAAGGGCTCAGAGAAGAGCTCGAGAGGATGTGGAGGGTGAAGGTAACGGTGGTCCCCGTGGTAATCGGAGCACTAGGTGCGGTGACTCCCAAGCTAGGCGAGTGGCTCCAGCAGATCCCGGGAACAACATCGGAGATCTCTGTCCAGAAGAGTGCAGTCCTGGGAACAGCTAAGATACTGCGCAGGACCCTCAAGCTCCCAGGCCTCTGGTAGAGGACCCGAGCTTGAAGGATAAACCGCCCGCAGGGGCGTGCTGGGTGTTTTTTTTTTTTTTTATATGTGTGTGTGTATATATATATATATGTATATGTGTATATATATATATATGTATATGTGTATATATATATATGTATATATATGTATATATGTATATATGTGTGTGTGTGTGTGTGTGTGTGTTCGGATGACTGCTACAAAGATGAAGATGGGCTCTTTCTCTTCGTTGACCTTCATATTAAAATAAGGCAAAAAGACCATTTTTAGCTCACGTCTCTCTGTCCACCTCTGCAGCTCATATTGAGGCAAAAGCTCAGGCTTCAGACTCCAGGATGATGTGAATTTTATACTTTTGATAAAATTAAAAAGAAACTACAATTTTTTAAAAACAATATAAAAGTTGTATGTCAATTTAAAGCTCTCACAATCAGTAATCAAAATTAACTGAACAATTAATAACCAAGTGTGATGGTAAAGGTGGCACTAACAGCGGCTCTGTATGATGTCAGTGAGCTCATATCTCCAATCCAGTCTTTAAGTGATGACGTATGAAACCTGCTTCTTTCCAAACTACTCTGCGTTTATTAAGGCTGTTGTGTTTTTAACATGTTTTAATGCTTTTTATCTTGTTCTATTTAATCTGAACAAGCCCGTGAAAAAAGGCAGTGATCACTGTCGGCCTCTCTCAGTTTTATTACCACTGTTTATTTTAAAGCTCAGTTTTTAAATCCTTACGATGTCACTACAGCCCAGCTCACACAGCAGTATATTAATGACTAACCTCATATTGTGGATGGATTATCTCAGTTGTTCTCCTGACTGAAGTTTGGTCCGTTTACAGTATCCTGCCATGCGACTGCATTTGTCTCCAACCATCAGGAACCCCCACATTAACTTTTATCGAGTGGAAAAAAGTTAGCGTTCATCCTCCAGCTTCACTGTGTTTATATTATGCTAACATAGCTGTGTAGCTAGACACCACGTAGCACATTATTATATACCAGCTAGTCCAACTTCAGTAACCCTACAAACGTCACTGCTGTTTAGTTTTCTCTCTTCATTTATGTTGGAAGTGATAGCAGAGCTGTATGTTTTAATTTGTTTCAGAAATCTCTCAGTCAGAACATGCTATACCATGTTTAGGTGGAAACTAGCGAGCTAACTTCCTGCTAACTTCTAAATCTGTTAAATTGAATAAATTCTGTTTTCATGGATGCCTGGATGTAGGGCTGCTCAATTAATCAAATTGTAATCACGATTACAATCTGGGCTTTCAGCGATCATTAAAAATGACTGAGCCGATTATTAGCTCCTCCCTCGTACTTTACTCTCGCGCTGCTCCGTGTGGCAAATCCCCTGGCAAAAATGATAATCACGATTATTTTCACTGAAATTGAGATCTCGATTATTTGACGATATTTATTTAACAATAACAATGTATTGAATAATGACTTTAAAGATTGTCAAAAAAGAATATAAAATAGTGTGCAAATACTGATAACAGTGCAAATGTTCGCAATATAAAAAATAAATGAAAAATATAAACATCTATGTTTAGTGAACTTTGCAGTGTTGCTCTGTGGTGCAGCTACGACACTGTAGCAAAGTTTACACTCTATGTCTACTTGATCCACGTTTGACTCCGCGAACCAATAATGTTTTCACACCACTGAAGTTTTTTTACCTCTCTTTTCAACCAACAGCAGTCACTCTCCAAATAACTTCTGCTTAGCTTTCCGAGCTTCCCTCGGGTCCTCTTAATCAGCGGTCCCCAACCCCCGGGCCTCGGACCGGTACCGGTCCGTGAGTCGTTTGGTACCGGGCCGCGAGAGTTGAGGCTCAGGTGTGAAATGTATATTTTTCAGGGTTTTTATCGGTTTTCAGCGTTATTTTGTTATCGTTTTTATCGTTTACTTGGTTTTCCTTGGACTTTTCGTGTTATGAATAAATTTTCTTTTTTTCGGTACCGGTACTAGTTTTATTTTATTGTATTTATCCGCGACACCTTAAAGGCCGGTCCATGAAAATATTGTCGGGCATAAACCGGTCCGTGGCACAAAAAAGGTTTGGGACCGCTGCTCTTAATTGTTGTGACGCGTGTTCGAAATGCAGAGAGGTGCGCTCGATTTGCCACACGGAGCAGCGCGAGAGTAAAGTACGAGGGAGGGGCTAATAATCGGCTCAGTCATTTTTAATGATCGCTGAAAGCCCAGATCGTAATCGTGATTACAATTCGATTAATTGAGCAGCCCTATCTTAAACTGCTTATTTTAGAGCGTGAAAGAAATGAAAGCACCTGCCAAGGACCAGTATAAGTATTTTGAACTCTCTGTTAAAGCTGCATTGATGAATAATCCAAAATTAGCTGATCAATTAATAACCAGTTCTAAAATAAGTCAAAGAATAAAAATATGAAGTTGGAAATGACCCTGATCTCATCTTATTAAAGATTGTGTGTAATTTCCATATGGTTGTTATATTGCTATCTATAGGACTCAGATTATGCTACTTGTATTCACAGTATTCACCATTAGGGATGGGTATCGTTTAGGTTTTATCCGATACCGGTGCCAAACCGGTACTTTTGAAATGGTGCCGGTGCTTAAACGGTGCTCAAACCAGTGCTTAAAGAATGGAGAACACAAAATTGGTCCAAAACCTCTCACGTTCAGCTGGTTTTTGTAAAAAGATAACAATGTTAGCCTTTTCTGCAGCTATGGGGCATATATGGTATCACTCTTGGCTGGAAGCAGTGCTTAAACAATGGAAAAAACACAAACTTTGTCCAAAAACCTCTCATGTTTAACTGTTTTCCACTTTTTTTTGGTCATTTTAGCCTTTTTGGCCAGGGTGAAGGGAGTATCTGCCATCAAACAAGAGGACAGCCGCATGTAGCTATGATGATGTTTGCTAGTTCACCTTACATGCATTAATGTAATAACGTGGTTAGCCTACTCAACGTAAATTACACACGAACAACATTAAGCTACTGACCCAGAGAAGAACGGCTGCTGCTGCCATCATCATCCGTCATCATTTCTGCTACACTGGCAGGGCTAGGGGCCAGGACTCTCCTCTTCGGGTTTTTGGGGGATGTTGCTAACTCCGGGTCCGATAACAGGCACCGCACCCGCAGTAGACGTGCTCGGTGTGAGGTCTCGCAGGCAAGCTATCAAATACGGCGCATTTCTGGGCTTTTAAAAAAAACGTTATGCGTTGCCACGTGTTTCATCGGATTTGAGGTGTTACCTCCTTTGACAGTATCACAGTATCAGCTTAAAGCACTTGTTGCAGGCTGCTGAGTTTGTATATTTTGCTGTGAAGTACAACCAGACTTTTGACCGCTTTGCCTTGGGCATTTTTAATCTGTAGCTCTGCTCTAACAGAACGTACGTACCTGGACCCGCCTACTATCCTCGGAAACGTAAAATGATTGGCTAGAATCTAAAGTGTATCACAGCTCAGGAAAAAAAAGCACCGAAATAAAGCACCGAAATGTGCGCTGCTTTTTGGTTTGGTTACGCACCGGATACCGGTACTCATCCCTATTCACCACCAGTTATAGATTAAAACAATCCAAAACATGATTCTCACCCCCCCACCACTCAGAAGCACCCAGGTGCTGAAGTGCTTTTTCCTCATTCTAAAGTCTACCCTCAGCTTCATCCTGCTCTTCCTCTCTTTGTCTTTGTTGCTGTCCCCTCTTTTATTGCTTTCTTTGTGTGCCGAGGATTACGATAAAGGACAAGGTTATAGTGAACGGAGCTAGTCTGATTGCACAGTTACAGAAGCAATAAATTGTTGATGCAGAGGGAGAGAGAGATGAGGTTGGGTGGGAAGAAAATAGAAATATTCTGTAGTCTGAATTATTGAGTGCACACTAAGCTTTACACTTCTGTCAGGGATGATCGGTGTCTGGGTTACTTTGCTGCTAACCCTCTTGAGTGTTTTTAGTGAGGTTTTCTTGTATAACTGCCCAATATTCATCTAATGTCATTCACATAACAGTGTGCTGTGTAGAAATTCCATCTAAATCGTGGCTTTGGAGTCATATCTCATGTTAATCCAAAAATCTACCCACTGGCTTGATTCGAAGCATTCGTGTTCACCCCAGCAATTCAAGCTTCTTTTTTTATTCTCTCTCTGTCTCTTCCCCTCCCTCTCCTAGCAAAGGAAGTGGTAAGCTTGCAGGTCATCCTTAGATTAAGCATGAATCTGCAGCGGTAAAGCACTTGACCCCGCTGGAGAAAAGTCCAAGTGCAGTTACACACTCACATCCTCTCTTAGCAGTATCTCTCTGTCACGGAGGACAGGCAGCGCTGGGAAGTGTATTTTTGGATGCTTGTCATGTATGAAATTAGACCTTTTCTGAAAGGCAACTTGCAGCTCAAACGTGGGTGTGAGTTTCAACAATGTTATCTTCTATTTCCAGAACTTCACATTACCTGATCAAATTTTATAGTTACAATTAAGCCACGGTGCAAAGAGTCAGTGAAACTGAAACTCCTCTTACCAAAGGGTCAGTTTGAGCTTTTCAGTGAACACAATTTGCTGTGTTTTTTTCTTTCTTATAATGACTTGATCTAACTATGTGTGGGTGTGAGTCTTTTTTGCAGAACAGTGACTTCAGACCTCCTTCGCTACTGCTTGTGCCTTTAACACATGTCTCTGCACTGCTTGTGTTTCAGGCCGGCTGGAAGGAGAACCATGCCACTTTCATGTGCGAGCTGAAGAATCTGCAGGCGTCCGGGCTCACAACATTAGGACACGCTCTTCGCACCGCCTTCGACCTGCTTAACCTCAACCGCCTCATCTCGGGAATCGACAACTACGGGCAGGTGTGAAAGGTTTCAGAGTTATTGAAACAGAACTTGTTTCATTGTTTGTTATGGATGTTAACACAACACTGCATAGTTATTTTTAAGCCCTTTTTCGAGCATCCATGTTCCCCACAGATTCATTCATAGGGAGAGCCACAGTACGCATGAGCAAAGTCGCACTTCACGTTGTATACATCAAGTCTAGTAAAGCAAAATCCCAATTTATGTTTACATGATCTGCAAAGGTGGCCCAGATTATTGTGTGTAGTGTGAGGTTTATTTTCCTTGTTCCTCTTTGTGTATAGTTTTCAGTTACTTGGCAGTCTGTTTGTGATAATATGGCAACAAAATGTGACAAGTCAGGAAAAATCCCAAATCTGTTAGTGCTACATACTCAGAAATTTACAATAACTACGCATTCATGTCATCAATCTTAAATAGAAATTCAGAAACAGTGGTGTAAGTGTTGCAGGATGGTGATTTATCTGCAGAGTAATACAGGTGTAGAGCAACTTTGCTTTTATATCCGAATATACCCTATAGCTGGCAACCATTTGAGGCAAGTCTCCTATTGTGAAGAGACTTGTCACAGTAGGGTTGCGTAGACAGACTCACACTGATTGCAATGCGTTGGCACTTTGTCTGCATTTCTAAATTAGACAGCAGTTATTTGTGAAGCTTTCACAGTGTGGCTGAGAGCGATTGCAGTCGGTCCCAATCAGATCCTGATGGTTTTGAGACAGGTACCCCACCAGGTGACTTATGCAATTTACTTGTGATAAAAAAGAAGTTGCTACAACTACTTGCAGTTTTTTCAAAAGCAAAAATGTTGAGTGCAATCATCAGGCAACCAACTGCTTTTTTCCTATTCACAAGGAGGTTGCTATCCTACTTTTACTTTCATGTGAATGAGCCATTAATCATGAGTCTGAAATTACCTCACTCAACAGTACTGAGTGTCTCACCACAGGAATCTTGTGTAGTGGGGCTGACTGATGCAGTTAAAGTTGCCCATTAGTGCATGACGTCTTGGAGTTTGGGATGAAATCTGACTGAGTGAAGCCATTTACTGTATATCACATTTCCACCATCCTGTGCTCCGACTCTACATCTGCACAGACATTCATCAAAAAAATCGTCTCTCTTTCTTCTCATCCTCTCTGTCACCTGCTCACATACTGGCTCCCACTGAATATCAGCCTATAAATGAAACCAGAAACACAGGACTGTGACCAGATCACACTGGAATCTGTTACTGTTTGCTAGGGGAGAAAAAATCAGGACAACATAGTCAGTAGTCTATGTCATAGTCATAATCAATATTTTGCGTGGCAATATTGTAACAATACTAGACACCAAATATTGATATTTTATTAAGTAAAATGTGATATTTTTGATATATAATAGATATCATACCATGGAATATCAATATTTGCCTAATAGGAGGCAACTTTTCTGCAAACAGTTGCAGGCGGAGGTGTGCTCTGGTGCAGGTGTGCCGCAGCGGTCAGTGGAAGGATACGGCAGTTTCTCTGTGAATTTCCCATTACGTGGTTGCGCACTCGGTGCTTGTTTAGGGGTTTTTTTCGCTGTAAAAAGAAGTTTTCTTCCCACGCACAACGGACGTTAATGTTTTTGTCACTTTTTATGGAATCAAACTCAAAATAAGGTCAGTACTTCCACGCTTTAAACGCTGCACGCTCATACTCTCTCCCGCACTCGATATATTATCCATTGTTAATCTGCGCACAGCTGTTGTCACGAACGTCGCACTCGCTTATGTCATTGTCATGACACATTCTCGCAAAAAAAATCACGGTTTTAGTAACGGTTTTAGTTCCTACAGGAAAGTAACGGTAATCTAATTACCGTTTTGCAATAGTAATCCCTTACTTTACTCGTTACTTGAAAAAAGTAATCAGATTACAGTAACGCGTTACAAGTAATGCGTTACAAGTAACGCGTTACTGCCCATCTCTGGTCATTAGTCGGATTGAATCTTGGTAAATGAGCACAATTTGAGGGGACTCGACTCAACTGGCTGTATTCTGGTTATCTTCAAAAAGAACAGGAAAGTTTCAGAGTGCAAATTATATAAATGAATTTCTGTCTGTTTAGAAACGAACATATGTGGGATTTATGACACTTTATTACAGGTAATGGTTGTATTATCAGAAACATATTGGATGTATTCAACACCTTGACTCTGTCTTATGGCAGCATTTATGGCAGGTTTTAGTGACAGTGTCGGTGTGCTCGACAGTCTCATTTTACACCATGCCTCATATTATCATGTAGGAAATGTTTTAAACCTATTGATTTGATTTGATTTGATTTGATTTGATATACCTTTATTAGTCCCACAAGGGGAAATTTCATAATTTCATAAGGCTGCCGACCTATTGCACGCAATGGCGGCGCCATCTTACCCTCCGACCATACATACATGACACAAAACATCACATGGGGAAGACAGGTCAGAGGGGTATAACATGGAAAAGCACAACATGAGGAAAGATAAGGAGATAAAAAAATAACTCCCCCCAGACTGAGCTCCAACAGGGAGATCAGTTTGAGAACAGAAAAAAACACCTCTGCACATAGCACATGAAAAAAAACTCTTAATACACCAAAGAAACACATGACAAGCAACAGGGGTGGGTAAAGGGTGAGAGACAGCCTATTTAGACAGTACATCCGGGCCTGCGTGCGCTGGTCTCCTTGATCCACCGTCAGCATCGGAAGGGAATAAGCGTCGAAGGCGTTTGGAAAGGGAGGAGGGATGAGTGTGTGCATATCAGTATATGTATGTGTGTGCGTGTCCAGAGTTCAGCTGAGACAGTGTCCTTCGCCCTGCTAGGCTAAGTAAACAGTCTTCCAGCCAACCCAGGTGGCCTTGCATGGAATGGGAAGGAACAGTCTAAACTAGAGCTGGGCGATATAAGATTTTTTTCATATCACGATATGTTTTTTTCATTTCAGGCGATAACGATATCCATCACGATATAAGCCAAATAACTATATTTGTAAGATTTAAATGTGCCGTTGCTCACAAGTAAAATGTGAAATAATCAGCAGCTTGTTTTGATTTAAATATTTATTTCCCATAATAAGTTCAACAGGGTAGATGTACTCAAGGAACATGAGACTTTTTCAGATAAATAAAGGCAAATATTGCAAACTACACAAAAGGCAGCCGCTAAAGTGTTTAAGTTTCAAAATAGAACAAACGAAACAGACTAAATTGTCAATTCCACTTAGAAACAAAATATTAATTCTAAAAATAAATCTTAGTTTGTTTTACAGAAGATCAGACAAAACTGACTAACTTTTGTCAATATCAAATAAACTGAGAACTAAAAGGAAATTCTCAATCTCTCCTTGTTGTATAGCTTAGCTTTTCAAACAGTTTTAACAGTTACTTTAGTCTGACAAAAGCCGAATGATGAATTAGCGCTTCCAGTCAGAGATTGAGCATGCACCGCTTTATTGTATTTCCAGACTTGCTTTTGGCACAATTTACAGTGCGCGCTACTCTGTTTTTGTCAGACTTGAAATAGCCGAAATACCTTCACACTACGGAACTTCTCTGGCTCTTCCGTTCGACAATCTCTCCGGCATTGGAACCATCATCTGTTTTCTCTTCAGTAACCTTCGGTCACGCTCGGTTGATTTTTCTCTAGTCAGTCATTTCCTCCATTACCGCTGGCTGCTTCCCAAACAAATACACATGTGCGGCACGTAACAAGTCACGTGACGTGACGCTGCGGCTGTGATTGGTTCGGCTCTGCGCTACTTAATTTGGATTGGCTGTTGTTCTTTTTTTTGTTTAAAGAGGACAAGAGAGATGAGGCCTATCGCAATAGTTTAACTTTTCTATCGAGGGAAAGTTATTTCGCAATACATATCGTTATCGTTCTATTGCGCAGCTCTAGTCTAAACACAGTCGTTATCAGGGTGTTTTTTGTTCGGCTCCAGCCTTGCGACCGCAGCTGGCGCCGAGAGGGTATCCGCATGAAGTGATGGTGCTTTTTACTTTAGTGCGAACAACTCATATGAATTTCAAAGCTGTTCTAACAGTCCAACACTGGTCTCTCAATCTCCCGTTGGAGAGCCGTGAGCTTTCTATGATGTTATCCAAACTTAAGTTCCACGATGTTGTCATTCTTTTTGCTCAAAGAGCAGGTTCTGAGAACTCACGACCGCAGTGCACTTCCCCAAGATGTGATCGAATTTGCGCTCAAAGGTGTTATTTGAGCTAGCCCCTCCAGATGTAATCCAGTTTTTCACTCAGAGGTCTTGTTCTGAGTATTCACGGCAGCCGTAAGCCTCTCCAAGATCTTCTCCGTGCTGTACTCAATGAGCCCATTTTGAGAAACTCACGCCTCGTCCCATCATTTCAATCCCAGCGGGCAGCCTTGTGGGGGTTTGAACAGCCGGTTCCGCTTCCTTAATTCTTCGATAAGCCAGGGCCAAGCCAGCTCCGATCAGCACGAACCCTGTTATCATGGTTCTGAATAGGTAGATATCTTCAGCAGTCAGGCTCACCCGAGCCCAGACTTCTCGTTCAGAAGGGGTGTCAATTGCATTCAGAGACCAGTTGATCAAATCCATAATTCTCTTTTAGGTTTTAGAGAACAGACTGTGAGAGAGTGTTCCAGGGAAAAGTAATACAAAAAACACAAGACTAGACAAGGACATAAGAGGCTAAGCAGGGAAGCTAAGGGAGAGGAGGAGGAGGAGAGGAGAAAAGTGCGACCGCCTTCGTCAAGAGCAAGAGCAGAGATGCACTCTCGAACCTGAATTGATTAAGCACCAGAGGCATGCACAGTCTTAATCTTGTGCATTCCTACTGTTTAATGCATCTGCATGCAGTTCACAGCTTTTGTGGAGTTGAAGGTGGAAAAATGGATTCACACATTCTGCCCTTGTGTGTTTGCTTTAAACTGTTAGTCAGTGATATAAATGCATTGTCTTAAAAAGAAATTATGGGACACAATAGTGCTTTTAACACACTGATGTAGTTTTGAATTGATTTTACCCTGTATGTTTTTTGATGTTTTAATTTAGGTTTGCTTGTTTAAGCTGCTCATGTACTAATCAGGTGACCAAGGGCAGGTCTACCAGAATAATGTGAAAGGAGAAGTGGATTTTACTCATTTTAACTTTTAAAGAAAAGTACAAAAATGAATAGCGGAGTCTGATATGTGTTTATAACCGAGACATTTTATGGCTAAACCCAAATTAAGACTTAAGTTGGAGTAAATGTAACTGAAGTAATAAGAGGAAGACATCATGTACCTGGAGACAACATGGAGAATAGAGACTTTTGCCTAATCCACTCGACCTCACTTCAGTTAACCCAGTCATCTTCTCGTCAAGTACATCTTTTTTCTAAACCCCTGCTCTAAGGCACAGATGGATTACTACGCTCGGGCAGTGACCCGAGTTCTGTGCATCAGGAGCGTTTAAATCTACTTAAGCATTCTCTGTGTGTTTGAATTAGATGAGGCTGACCTCTGCAGCGCAGTACTAAAGGCCTCTGTCCTTATTAACAAGGAACACACGGACGCTTTGCACCTTACAGATTCACCAACACACAAAGAAAAAGATTACATGTAGTTTCTGTGGGATGGTAATTCCATAATGATTCCTGCATCTTAGTAGATGTCTGTTTAAACGGTTTACCAGCATTTTGCAATTAGGTGAATCGTGCAACGTGTAACGGTTGTGCTATTAGGTTCACATGTGTTACCAATTTTATGATCCTTTTCATCCACAGAGCCCTGAACAGTGAGTTGGAATGCAAAGAAAAAAAAGAAGTCAGAGTAGTGAAAATAAATGGCCTCAGTGTTTTTTTCCATTTAGTATTGAACTTGGAATTAATTGCTGAATGTTATCGTTTCCCTCTCAGGGCCGCAACCCATTCTTCCTTGAGCCATCTGTGATCATCACCATCACTGATGGGAACAAGCTCACGCACAGCTCGGGAGTGCCAGATGAGGTGAGAGCACAAACAAATGCAGTGGCACTACCATGTAGTATTTATACAGTGATTCCAGCTGGGCCTGTTGTACACACATGTCATACTTTGAGTCGCTGAAGCCATCTGAAGGTTAAGATCTGTAAAACGAGCGACCTTTTGCATTTCCACTTATTAACTTGCTCTCCTACTTCATTCTTGTCTGCTGTGTAGCTGCACCTGCCTCTGAATTCTCCCTTGGCTGGCAGCGAGCTGACCAAAGAGCCTTTTCGCTGGGACCAGCGTCTGTTTGCATTGGTACTGAGGCTGCCAGGAGCAGCTACACCAGATAATGAGCAACTTGGTAGTGTCCCCACGGATGAGTCTGCAATCACCCAGATGTGTGAAGTTACTGGAGGTTTGTCATGTTTTCCTATTTTCATTCATTCACTGTGTGTCTGCAGTCTTTGGGGTAGAGTCCACAATAAATTCTCTTATGCCTGATCGGCGTGTGTCTTGCTTTTTCCGCTCAGGGCGATCATATTGCGTGCGAACACAGAGGATGTTGAACCAGTGTCTGGAGTCTCTGGTCCAAAAGGTTCAAAGCGGTGTTGTCATTAATTTTGAAAAAAACGGGCCAGATCCGCCTCCAATTGGGGAAGGTGAGTGATCAGAACGCAGCGACCATTAAAAGTTCAAATCCCAGGATGAAGTTTTTCACCTGTTTAAACTTTAAACACAGTAAATGAAATTAAAGGAGAACTGAGTGCATTTTCTAGTTTGGCCAAGTACTTAATGATTAGTTATTTGGATAAATAAACCTTTGATTTGATATGTTTAAGTTGCATTTTATTTAAAATTATCGCTTCATGTTTAAGAGGGCAAAGAATCATTTTTTGAGTGAAAGAGAAACTAGAGATTCCTTGTTGAATGTAGTTTGGATGAATGTGATCAACTAAAATCAAATTCTGTTCTTTCCCATTTGCATATTTTGTTATTTTTTCCCCCGTTCGTGCAAACGTATTCTTATTTGCCTCTTAGCTCATATCAGTCAACGTGGCGTGATCCTGCCAAGTAGAACAGTTAGTATCAGCCCGCTTATTGTTTTCTTTTTTTTTTGTTTTCCAGATAATTCTGTGGACTCAAATCGGCCTGTGTCATCCTTCGGCCCACAGCCATGGCACAGCTGCCACAAACTCATCTATGTGCGACCAAACCCAAAGACTGGGGTGCCAGTCGGGCATTGGCCCATACCAGAGTCCTTCTGGCCGGACCAGAACTCTCCAACCCTAGTGAGCAGAGAAGCTTCAAAATACCTCAGCAGCCTTCTTAGTCTGTCTTTCAGATTACATCTTATAGTGTTTGATTATATGTCAATATTTGTATTGTGTAGCTTTATGGACACGCAAACTCTCTTACTTCCTTTCTCTTTTATTGGCACCAGTTTTTTTCTGTAACACCTTTTAGTAACCGTCCAGTATAATTGCGATTACCTGTAAAACTTTAATGCTTTGTTATATACTGCTGTCATAAGGACGTCAGAGGATTGTGTATCAAAGACAAACACACCTAACAGTTTGCTCATTTCCATCTGCTGCTCACAGCCACCTCGCACTGCTCACCCCGTGGTGCGTTTCTCTTGCGTGGACTGTGAACCCATGGTGATCGACAAGCTTCCCTTCGACAAGTATGAACTGGAGCCCTCTCCGCTCACCCAGTACATCCTGGAAAGGAAGTCCCCACACATGTGCTGGCAGGTAGAGTAAATGCTTCCACTAACGCTCTTCGCCTTGTTTACAAAGTCACAGGTGTTGCCTCGGGGACTTTCTAGAAACCCAGACATAATGAGGTTACTTGCTTAATTCATCATAGCGTTTCACCTTTTTTGGGCTGTTATGAAGTAGTTGTTGGTCACGCCATTAAAGCTCTGTGAATACAGCTTGGCTTCATTTTTAGCAGCTCTGCTTTACCTTCATGTTTTCTCTTGCTGTCCTCAGGTGTTTGTCAGCAGCAGCGGGAAGCAGAATGACCTGGGGCATCCTTTTGGCTACCTTAAAGCCAGCACCACTCTCACTTGTGTTAATCTGTTTGTTATGCCGTACAACTACCCAGTCCTTCTCCCACTCCTCGGTGAGACATATTGTAGTAAATTTGTCTTTAGGGTGGCCTAAAAAACCCCCAAAACTATAACTTCTGGGTCAGTAGGCCTGAGCTGACATCATATTTAAAAGCTCTCCTTTTCTGGGACACCTCATCATCTCCAGTCATGACAAGTATCAGTCTAACAACACAGAACATCATTAAAAGGTTTATCTTTAACAATTCTGTACAAGACATGAATATTGTCTGGGTCTTTATGTGTGTTTCAAAGCTTGTTGTAGACTTACCATCATCATCCTCAGTACTGATGCATGTGGATCAGTGGGTCTGCTGCAGCTGGACACTGATGCAGATGCTATAATCTCTCAGACTAACCCACTGCTCATTTTCTCCTTCTCCCTGCAGACGATTTTTTCAAAGTGCACAAACTAAAACCAAACCTTAAGTGGCGACAGGCCTTTGAGATGTACCTGAAGACGATGCCGCCATACTACCTCTTGGTAAATGAATGCAACATCTTTAATGCTGCCTTTAGCTTAAATTGATTTATGGTGTTTTTCTTGTAACTAACATCTTAAATTCTGACAGCCCTTGAAAAAGGCACTGAGGATGATGGGTGCACCTAACCTTATCGCGGACACCATGGACTGCGGACTGAGTTACAGCGTCATTTCTTACCTGAAGAAGCTCAGCCAGCAGGTAAGTCACTTCCAGGCAGTAAAAGAGGTTTTGTGGTGCTTATTGATCGTGATGAAATGTAGAGATCAGACTAAACGACACAAGCGCTGAGGAGACTGAACTGAAACTATAAACTTGTCAAAGACAACGAGCACTGATGCTGTGTGAGGCCTCCGGTTCCATCAAAGGCTTCTTATCTTATTTCTTCTGTTAGTTTAAAGAGTATGTTAAGCATCAAGCAGCGGCGTCTAAGTGGAAGTATTATTCAAGTCATAGTTTGGAAACTCATGCACGCTGACTGGATATTTTCAGGAGTGACAGTCTCACCATCTGCTGCAGATACAGGTGCTGACTATACAGCTATGAGTCCCGTGCTGCCATAATTTAACTATCAAGTGTGGAGCTAAAAGAGTTTCTACATGAGGATATAAAGTCTTTATAAATACTTGTCTTATTTTTTAATATGATTATCTGTGGCTGAAATTATCTGCATGAAAGACTGCCAAGAAATGGAGTGGAGAGATGTCTTCCAAATTATATTTCACTCATTTCACTTTGCTTGTTATCCTCATACTGAGATGTTGTTTTGTTGGCTCGAAGGCAAAAATGGAGTCGGATCGTCTGATTGTGTCGGTGGGGAAAAAGGCTCCGCAGGAAACTGGCATAAAGGTGAAGAACCACTCCAGCTCGCTTTCTCTAGCCCACCGGCGAGACTTTAAGCAGCTGCTGCAGGGAATCACGGGGGAGGGGCCCCTTCGCCTGCCGGACATTAATTTCAAAGAGTTTGCCGGTTTCCAGATCGTCCTGCTCAACAAGGTAGGTTTAGGACAGTCGGACACTTTGTGCAGTGTGTGGCATACTTTCTGTCAGCGGAGAGGGAAAACACAGCGTGTACAGTATTTGGTAGGATTCTTTCTGACTAGATGTGTTTGCAGGATGTAAAGCCTCAAGCTTATCGGAATGCCTACGACATCCCAAGACGGAACCTCCTGGATCAGCTCACACGAATGCGCTCCAATTTGCTGCGGACGTCACTAAAACTGATCCGAGGGCAAGATGAAGGTAAGTCAATACGCAGTGTGTTGCTAGTGGGAGGCAACAACTTAATGAGCTTGCATCATGCGTTTCTTCAGCTGGAATCCGGTGTAGTTACTACAACATTTCATGAAATCATCGTTTTGTGGTTGTTAGATTCCCTGCACAGTATTCCAGTGGCTCAGATGGGAAACTATCAGGAGTACCTAAAAATGATGCCGTCCCCTTTGAGAGAGATTGATCCCGATCAGCCTAAACGGCTGCACACATTTGGGAATCCTTTCAAGCAGGATAAGAAGGTAATGCAGTTTAGCTGCACACAGATGTCTTCACTCCGTATCGCGCCCTTACATTGTGTAACGGTTTCCTCTCTCTGTCTGTTATTCCCAGGGGATGATGATCGATGAGGCGGATGAGTTTGTAGCAGGCCCTCAAAATAAGAAGAGAGGAAATTCCAGTGACTCCAATTCGGGAGCTACTGTGAAGAGAAGGCGGAACATGTCACCGTTGCTGCGGCGGCCGCAGACCCCATCAGGGAACACCAACCATGTGGTGATTGGGAAGAACCTAGCAGGGATTCAGGGGCAGCAGAACCTCTTCAAACCGGGTCCACAGAACAAAGGTAAGATGCGAAGGTAATAACAAAGTATGCTCGAAGGTGGTGAATATGAGGCTCACGCTGTTCATTGTTGCATCATCAGGAGTGGATAGCATGGTGGTCACAGAGAGTAATGGCGACAGCGCTCTCGGGCTCGACTCTGGGGAAATCTGGCCTGCAGAGATGGAAACTGAGGCAGGGAATACATCCTCACCGAGTTTAGAGGAGAACGTTGGGACAGGAGCAGCAGTTCGCGGGGAGGACCTTGGCACGATGGAGGAGAGGCTGGTGGAAGATCATCTAAACGAGCAGCCGCTGGAGGAGAAGCACAACTGTGAACGCCTGAGTCCACAGAGCCAGCTGGATGGCGCTGACGCTGAGCCGGCAGTGCCTGAGATCATTTTCATAGCTCCACTAGACGGCAACCTGGCAGAGCTGCGGACGCGGGTCATCAAGGAGGTCCGCAAACCCGGACGAAGTGAGTGCATTTTTGTTTTTCAACAATATCATAATTAAAGATCTTTACACAAAGAGTGCTTTGCAAAAAAAACCAACACAAAATTCAGAATTTTTCAGCTCTGGCATTGCCGTGTAACGTAAGCGTTACGATTTTATGAAAAGTTTCCATCAAACCACGATGAGCTGGTCCTGATGTTTCACAACAAGAAAAGGAAGAAACAGATTCTCAGTTCATCCAATTCCTCAGGGTTCGATCCAGGAGATGAAACTGCATCACGGCCGCTTACGTACATATTTCAGGGCGTCAGTGGGCAGTTTGATCTCTTGTTAGCAGAGCTGGGAGCTGTGAAATCATTTCAGAGAGCTAACTGTCCTGAATCAGCATCTAGCTGTGTGTCTGATTTATAATAATATTATTTTAGTAGTTGTATATGTGTGTTACGAGGTCACTTGTTACCAAAGGCAGTGGCCTGATTAGTCACATCTGTTCTCATCATCTATTTGCAAAAAAATGGAAAATTCAAGCTTGATTGGAAAAAATGCCAAAAATTATCAAGCAAAATTATGTGGTCTGTGTGAACGGCTACATTAAGAATTGGTGAGTCTCTAAAACATATTTTTCCAGGCCTTCATATTAATAATAGCCAAAAAAGACTGTCAATATGAAAAGAAGCAGAAGCAAAACACAGAACTAAGACTGATGCGTGACAGTCTGTATAGTTTATTAGGAAAAAGTGCAAGTTTTAAAAAGAAATATTTAATTTCAAATAAAAATGATCAATTTCAAGTGCATGAAACACGGACTTATTCAGACGACGTTGGAGAAAGTTCAAAAGAGTTCCTCAAACCTTTTCAGATTTTTTTGTTTGCTTAAAATATTTGTGTTAGTGTTTGTAGTGGACGGTCGGACATTCTGGACAATATTGTGATTTAAATTATCACAGTTGATTTTTATTGATTTTTTGGGTCTTTTTCAGCTTTTGTTGACAGATACAGTGAAGAAATGACAGGAAGGGACAGCAAAGACAGAGAGGCAGGGGAAGACACGTGGCAAATCACTGAGCTAAACCGGCGCCCGATCACAGAGGATTTATTGAACTTGAAATCATTGTCCTTTCAACAGCGAATTTCTTTGCATTATACTTCACTTTATCAGGAAGTTGGTACACTGAAAGGCGAGCGCATCGTAGCCAAACACAGCAGCATTCGTCCCATAATGTTTAAATCTTGCCACAGTGAGACTTCTTTAGCTGTTTACATTTAATACTTATTAATCTAAGGTAATCTACGGTTCGTATTCATCATCTGATTATGAGTTCCAGCACAAGCTGATTTCTAGTCATCTGATGAGATTTCAGGGTCCTGATTTTCATCCCCATGCATTTAGTTTTTCATGTGAACTCCCAGATGAAGATGCTCTAAAAAGGTAATTAGACTGAGTGATGCACTTTCTAAAACAGTCTTTGGTCATTGTTGGTGGGGGAATTATGCTGCTGTGCCTTTAAAATGTTCTTTTAAGATAAAATGTTTCCCTTTAGTTCAAAGTTCGGATGAAACAGATGTTAAACCTCTTCAAACACATGAAAACTCTTTTCTCCTTGGGCGTCTGTTAGAGTTATTGTCAGATGTCGTCTTTATGGGGGTAAAGTTAAAGGTCGAAGCTTGATTGTCCTTAATGCTTGATCATATCACACTTTCACATGTTTTAAAATTGGATTAGTTTTCTGATTTTTAGCTTTTTTTCATTACATCAGAGAAGAGGTAGCTGTAGCCCATTTACAGTCTATGTGCACCCAGTGAGGAACACTGCAGTATTTTTTAAAAAAAATAAAACATAATGGATCTGTCAGCTGTGCGGCCAGTAATACAACATTAACAATATGTTTACACATTTTTAAAAACTTTTTTTCATATAAATCCCAAATTGTTTTTGATTTCTCAGCTAAATCAGTCAGAGGTGGCAGAGAAATGTAAAATACTGATTCATTTTATTTCTAATTTGGGGACGTACTGGGAACATTTGAACCGCTTCCTTACCTTGTGCCTTTTCTCAGACTATGATGCAATACTCAGACTACTGCAGCAGGTGAAAGGCCCGCCAAACGTACAGAGGTACTTCATCCAGCACGCCATCAAAGAAGCAATGAGGTAAGAAACTGAGCGGCTTTGAATCTTTTGAAATCCCCGGACAAGCCTGTTAAACAGCGCGTCGCTGCACTGACATACAGTGAGTTCAGTGTTTCTGAGGCACTGCGGCTTCAATGGCATTCATTTCATAGCCCTTTGAATCAAATTCATCTGCAGCACTCTGATAAAGTTTGAGGTTCCCACTGCAGTAAGCTGGAAAAGGAAATCAAATCGATAGTGTGAGCTCCCACCAGCATTACAACTGCACTTGTTCCAAACACCTTGCCGCAGTTCATCTGTGGATTCATCTGTTCTGTCTCTTCTTACACTGATTTCATGTGAGGTTGATGTCGCACAACTCCTTGTTCTTCCTGTTATTGAAAAGTCGTCGCTGTGATCCAAAGTAACATCTAAACATGTCCCGAACAGGTTCAAGAAGCGAGTACTGATCCAGCAGCTGGAGAACGCCCTCACGGAGCTGGAGGAGAAGCAAACAACACCACAGCTTCCCAATGACCATGGCAGGTAGTGACAAAGCCACTTTTGCTTAAATTTTCTTGCCGGCTGGACATCGCAACCCGAAGAGAGGCATCCCTCTAGACCAAGCCTCAGAAATTCCGATTTGGAAACCAGCTTGGGAGAGGAACAAATGCACTGATAGTCCCTGTGCTGTACGTCACATCCTGTTAGAGGCAGAGGGCTTATTCAGAGGAGGGGCCTTGGGGAGCAGCTCCACTGGGGATGAGTACAGACACTTTAAAAATAATCCTCTGACAGATGCCTTAAACACCCATATGGCTTTTGTCTGTATGGGGACGTTGCTCAGAAACCACACATACACTCCATTAGACAGATAACACAGTAAGCCAGCAAAGCAGTGGGTAGACTGGCTTATTGGGATAGTTATGCTAAAAAATAAAAAACAAAACAAAACAGGCCCTTCTTCAGCTGGTCTGAAAAGTGTTTTATGGGTAATAAAATGTGCATTCATGGAAATTCACGGATGGAAGGAGAAATACTGTCCAGAAGCAAGACAAACCCTCATATTTTTTTGTGTTAAATCGGCAACAGGATGCACTTTGTTGTCCATGTTACTGTTGATCAATATGATTATTACTGGTTGCACTGGCATCAGAGGTGGGCAATATGGGAATAGGACTATGAGTGCCATAGTAGCAGAAGTAACAGAAAACAGAGATTTGAGACATCCAAACCTTCAGCATCAGAATCTGTGAGATGTCGGCTTTCAGCCCGACGGCGTGTCCGTGTCCGTGCCATCGGCTGAACAATCCGCGCTTCATGCAGAATCCGTTTACCTGCTCTCGTTTTCTGTTTTAGCTGTTTGGTGGTTGCTGAAATAATTTTGTGAGCTTTAACCGGAGATTCTGACATTGCTGGTAAAATACATTTGTATTTAAAAATCAATTCAGGATATAATGAATCGATAACGTGTTATTCAAGCTAAAATCGATTTGAATCAGAAAAGTGAGTTTTTTAAACCCACCCTTAGTAGCGATAAAGCGTTGCTTTTCTGGGAATGCATTAGAAATGTGTATTTATGGCTAAATCAGTCAGCAGGCTGCACATTATGGAAAATACTGTGTTCAGTATTGGTGTGTAATAGATTTGAGTCAGTATAGCAAACTCATAGTGTGAATATGACCATATTGCCCAACCCCAAACAGCATTAAATAAGATTCACATATGCCTCACTCATGGCAGCTCCCAACATGTTCTGAACCCACAACCAGCTCCAACCTTTTAAAGCGTGACTTTGAAGGACAGCACCAAGTAGCCGAATCAGTGTTTTTTGTGATAGTTGCACAGAAGCAGCAGTGTTTACTGGTTAAGTGACCGAGGAGCATTCTTCCTCTCACCTGCCATCACAGCAATACAACATGGGTCACTCCTGCAACTCCACAGGCGCACACTCACGCCCGAGTCATCCTCACACCTCAAACGCTCCAGTGGTTCCCCAGCGTAACGCAGTTTTGCATCCAGCAGTCGCCTTTTTGTTGAAGTTGAACCTTTTGCATTTCTCCTCTGCTGCTTTTCAGATGAACCCGGTGTCAGCACTCCTCCTGAGTTCTCCTTGTTTTTACAACAGATGTACACTACTTTTTAATGTTCATAGGGAATAGAGATTATTTTTGTGAAATTGCTTATTTCAGAGTCTAAGAAATATTTTGAAAGACAAATGTTCAAAGCCATTTTTGTAAACTGTTAAAATACATATAAAAAGTGGAAAGTTTTATGAACCTACTTCTTTTTTCATCAAAACAAAAAAATAAAAAAAAATGATAAAAAATTAAGCCACGGGTAGAACGGTGTTTTGTGCGTCAGACTGTGTAGTTCTAGCTTGAAGTTGGTGTTTTTTTTAAATACTTAAACAGTTGATGAGCACACAGCTTGCTTACTTTCATCTTTTTTATTCAAGCAGTTTTGGTTTAACCCTCATAAAGTCTCTAGAGTCTGTGTTTCTTTTGTAAAGCCTCACTTTTAAACTGAGCAAATGCTGCAGACACAACACTTTCAGTGTGTCTGACAGAGTGATGGAGTTGTGGAGCAGAGCTCTGCGACACGCACGGCAGCTGGACCTATTTTCTTGGTGACCCTTTGTCATTGATTACCGTACAACAAATTGTAATTTTACAAAGGCCTGCAAACGCTGGAATTGCATTTACACTCAGCAGCCACTTTATTAGGCACGCCTGTTCAACTGCTTGTTATTGGAGGTGTCTTGCGAGCCAATCACACATCAGCAACTCCGCGAATTTAAGCGTGTAGACGTGGTCGAAATGACCTCCTACTTTATGATGCAGCTCATAAACTTGATCCCTGTGTACTTAGTGCAGCTCTGCACATCACACTTGTTCTTGAAAATTGCACCAGTACATCTCCGAAATCTTTTAAAGTCTCAATTTTTAAATTACTTGATTCTTGTGTTTTTATATTAAAGACACATTAGTGAAACAAGCATTTAATATGTACTTTTTCTCCATTTCTGTTCTACATGGTTTGTTAGTTTGCTCCATTTTAACCCAGACTGGAACTTTAGCCTTGACTGCCACCTAGTGTCCATCATAAGCAGCTGCAGGTTTTTTGAATCAGGAGGGTTTTTTTGTGACGCAGCAGTCCTGCACAGCTCTGCAGACTGTCACTATAGTAATAAAATTTTTTAAAGCCATGCGTACCAACTTCTTCCTGCATAAATAGATTACCTGGAAAATAAATAGTCCACTTAGTTTTGTCTCACAAAAGCAATATTCCAGCCCAAGTACAACAAAAAAGGAGATCTGGACACTTCGTAAAATCAGTATGCCTTTTATTAAATTAAAAACAATCTGTTGAATATTGACGAAATGTAAAATGAAGGGAAATAAAAATCCACTCTAATGTACCAGTACTGGCTAGTCTGCCTTATAGTGTTCACAGTCTCATTATAATAGTGCTCTAATATCGCCCATCCCAGTGTTCACCTCATTTCCTGTGACTTAAAAACCATTTTGTGTACAGATCATTTATGCTTCCTGGAAAAATTAAAGCAAATATTAGAGTCCACTGATTAATCTCATTTTAGTTGACAAAGTTTTCAGTTGCTGACGTGTGTTTGAAACGAAACAGCAACCAAAGCAGGCTTTGTTATTCCCTTCATACAAAAGATATACAAAGGAGAGTAATATCCCAGTTCAGTTCAGAAGGGATCAAAGGGGTACATGTCTCAGTATTTTAAGACTCCAAAGCGTTTACATACTGTATATACAAACAAGTCTGCTTGGAAATAATAAAAACAAAAACTGAGGGGTTGGCACAGTCAGTGTTGAATATGGTGGCAACCACGTTATGGACAGAGATGCATGTTCAGACAGCATTATTAGTTTATTTACAAAAAAATAAAGAAAAGTTAAATAGGAGAAAGATGAATTCTGACACGTTCTCCCTCCTTCTGCCTAACAAAAACAAATCTTATCTGACAATGACCGTGTTACAGACAGGAAAAGGCCAGTCTCAGTGCAAATGCTCCAGCTTGCGTAACCGTATGGGGTTGGGCAGAGCTTGTTGGTTGCGTACAGAAGAGGGCTCCTCCTCTGGTGTGCGGAATAGCACCCGACCCCTGTGATTGAAAAGGTAGAAGGATGGGTGGTTCCTCAGAGTGTCAAAAGTCCTGGGGAAAGAAAGAAAATAGAAAAACGTCTTAAACACTGGCACCAAGAGGCAGGAAGTTATGGAGATTGATTACATTTGTTAAATTATATAATCCACTCCTGTAGGAGAGAAGGGACCGAAAAGTGTGTTTACATCCCAATACAGAGTTAGAATAAAGAAACAAACCAATGTTAACACCCACTGGAATCATTAGTGTTGCAGTGTGGACAACGCAGTGTCCAGTCATCAGATGAGACATTTTTCAGGTAAAATTGAAAGTTTCAGGGGAGAATTGCATCAACTGTGTAACATTCAAGCTGTGATTTCTCATGTGGGATGCCGATTTGCATCTACAGGGTTCACTTATTAAATCTAGAAGTGGTTACACTCCCGCTGTAAAAACTTTGCCTATATTTTGGGTTCAGCACTCAAACTAACCAGTTAGCAGATCACAACATGAACAAGTCACTTATGTTTGGCTTTCTTACCGCCTTACTTCTTTAAAACATCTCTTTAATTCTTATGTATGGCTACGTTCACACTGCAGGCGAAAGCGCATCAAATCCGATTTTTTTGACCCTATGCGACCCATATCCGATCATGCTATGACAGTGTGAACGGCGCAAATCCGATATTTTCAAATCCGATCTGGGTCACTTTCGTATGTGGTACTGAATCCGATACATATCCGATGTTTCAGAAAGCGACTGCTGTTTGAACGGTCAAATCGCATTAAATTCGCCTTTTACGTCACCGACACAAGACTGAAGCCAATTATCAGTGCCAGAGAAGCGCCCGAGAAGACATCGCGAACGCTTCCTGGCCATCCAGTGTAGATGTCAGTGAAACTGTTGGGAAGACAACGTAAACATTTTATTTGTACTGTATAATCTGCAGATTCTGACAGAAATCTGCAGCTATCCTTTGAAGCACCGCTCCTCTCTTAAACAGCAATAAGGATCATTATTAGGTTATTTACATTATTATGTAAATAACAAAATAACTTAAAGCAAAAATTGGGAAACGTGAAGTCCGAAGTCTTCATATTAAGGGCCATCAGTCAAACAATGCTGTTGGTCTGGGTCTAAACAGAGCGCGTTGTGTGTGACATCTTCTTTTGCGCATGCGGGCCGCTTTGAGCGTTCACACTAGAGCACGTTTGCTGTCGCATTTAATTGTAGTGTGAACGAGCAGACAAAAAAATCGGATTTGATCAAAAAATCGGAATTGAGCATTAAGACCTGCAGTGTGAACGTAGCCAAAGACTGCTTAGTTTATACAATGTTGCTGCTGCAGTTGCGTCCTAATCACTTTATTCATTCTTTTATCTGATCTGATAAAACCTCACTGATGGATTAAAGGTGATCAAGCAGGGATGGGAAACATGAGGCCTAGGTACCAGATTCAGCCTGACAAGGATTCAGACCGGGCCCACTCCATGCCTTTGAAAAATGTAAACAAGGGTATAGAGCCTGGGTTTAACAGTATTTTCATGAATTTGACAGCTTTTTCTATTGATAAACACCTCACCTACCTACCTACAGCCATACACACAATGCCAAAGTAATGAATATATAAACAAATAAATGACAGTGAAACACATGAACTTTTCTATGTACTACAGAAATGTGTGTTTTGTTTGTAATGTTACACAGTTCTTACAGTTTAAGCACAAAGACTCATATTAATCACTGCTAAAAATTATTGAATTAATAATTTTAGTCATTTGCAACAGTATGATACTAGACAGGCACACAACTCCTCCCTTCACTAACAGCTGAAGTAGTCAATGTTCATAACACTGAACAACAGACTGAAGCTCCAGCCAAAACACCATCTTGTCACCTGCAGCTGTAGTTATAATAATGTCACACTGTGACCCAAAGTTCTTCTGTCAACCCAGCAACCTTTCATTTACTTTCACGTATAGGCCCCATTCTTTGGCTTTGCTTTGAATACGTTTTCAGTCTTAGGAGGCTTTCAACACACTAGCTGTGTGATGTAAAGCTGCATCTGTGGGATTCGAGGTGAACAGCTTCACAGTAATATTACTATAAATGTCGCTGAGGTGGTGAGCCATGAGCTTCCCCTGTGACAGAGGACAAAAAAACAACTGCACTGCCGAGGGAGTGGAGGTGTGCCAAGGTGAAGTCAGCTTACTTGTTTTTCAGCTCTGAGGAAGCATCCATATCTTTGAACTCTCCAGCGATGTGGACAATACCGTAACAGGTCATGATAAATGACAACAAAGTCTGCAGTACAATCTGGAAACATAAAGAAGGAAAACGCTTGGTAAAACAAAAAGAAAAAAAAGAAAAGTATTTGAAATCAGGAAGAAGGCTGAAAGTAAGGATAAAAGTTACTCACATCAATTGGTAGCGTCTCGTGCTCCTTCTCTGTAAGTCGCATGTATGATCGATCTGATGGGAGAAACATGTTTGAGCTAATGCAGTTAATAAAATGAACACCTCACACAAACAGTGCTAATTAGCCAACTCTAAAAAGGGCTCCAAAAGAAATGCCATTACTCTAGATAGCTGTCTACCACTAGCACTGACTCTGCACTGCAAGGAAAAGATTTCAATCGCAACCACTGCGCCCCATTCAAAGCGGAGCAGAGCCCACCTAGCATGATGTTAGCTAGCCAAAAGGCCCGAGCTGCTGTTTTGTCGAGCTACCCGGTGATACCGGAGACAGTGTGCGTTAAATATAGCTACAGAGACGTGTCTTTGGCTCTGTGCAATGAAACTCACGTTGTGCCGCTGAGAAAGCCGCATGAGCTAAGGAGAAAAGTCCGATGCCGACAACACCTTTCCAAAACGACGAAGCCATCATGAACCGAAGCGAAGAGGAACTGCGCGTACGGTGTCGTAAAACGGTGTCGTAAACAGCCGCACACATGGCGGTGTAAAAAAACACCCTATTAATAAGTGGGAAATTAGTTATTAAGGGAAACACATATTAATAAGTTATATATAAATATACATGAATATACACAGACTGAATGGTTTAATTTGACTACTTTATTGGTCGCCAATACACGGCCCTTACCCATTTGTGCTCTTACTTTGAAGGGATGAGCTAATATCCGCTCTAGCCTCTGCCCTTTCCGGTTAGCTCGCATAGCGCTTTCATATGCCATATCATCTATAACTTATTATATCTCTTTGAAACATTTACTCACTCGACAGTACTATTTAAAACAAACACAAATATGGCAGAAGCCATTCAAAAGAAGCTGAAGGTGGAAGTGGAGAAATACGCGCAGATGCAGAAAGGTGGGTGCTAGCTAGCCCTGCGTGGTTTCTCCTAGTGTGACATGATGCATTGAGCTAACTGACCATATTAGGAAAGGTAGATATACATTAAAGTGTTTCGTTATAACTGCCGTATTCATTTGAATTATAGTCGCAACAATACTTTCGCTGTAATTAAAATGTAACCAGTTCCTCCCCTGATTAGCTAACTGTGTATTGTTCAGAGGTTAGCAAGAGCATGTCAGCCAGACAGAAGCTCGAGACGCAGCTGACAGAGAACAACATTGTTAAAGAGGTAACTATGATCGCTTATTTGCTATTATATTCACTGATAGCACCATTGGCATACCATTTGTTTCTATGTTGCGGTATGTGTTGTGTTCTGTAGTAAACACGAGATCTCATTTTGTCTTTCCAGGAGCTTGATCTGCTGGACTGCTCAAACACCGTTTATAAGCTCATTGGTCCTGTATTAGTGAAGCAGGACCTAGATGAGGCCAAAGCCACAGTAGCCAAAAGGCTGGAGTACATCAACGGAGAAATGTAAGCCATTTCACCCACACCAATGTGTGAAGACACCTTCACAGTGCTATGGGAATACATGAGGTTTTGGTCACTGGGGATCAATTATGATTCAAAACACCCGCTGTGAGTTGACTAAGTGTAGGTGTTGTGATGATGGGGGAGAGGTGGAGCGGGCGCACACACCGTCTATATTGGGGGTGGGCAATGATTTTTGAGAACATGAGAAGCTGGGGCGGTTTTGGATGGCTGCCCCAACAAGCTTATAAAGAAGTTAAAATTAATATTGAATTCATATTTAGCACATCTGAGTTCAACTTATTGGTGCAATCCTCCACAACAGTCCCGGGTTCTTGGGAAAATTAATTGGCCTCCTCTGGTCTATAACTGAGACTCATCAGTATTGCAGAATTTGTGACATTCAGAGAGTTCAATTTAAACAAAAAAACTACCGTCAAGTCCAAGAGCTCAGATTCACTGGTGATTGCACACAAGTAAAAAGACAAGCAGCGCCATCACCAACTGCAGCAGTAATTCAAGGTGTTATTGGTGTTATTGTAAAGGCTGCTTCGCAGTCAGTCTTGGACACGTGCATGACTTCCTGAAATCAGCTGTCATGTTGTTTAGTCATATTAAGCTCAAGGAATAACTGATAAGACTCCAAGTTCTTTTCTTTTCCGATAAGATAAGATAACCTTTATCAGTCCCACACATGGGAAATTAGTTTTGTTCAGTTTGAGTTCAGGATGTGGTGGGAGTCAGCAAATCTGTTTAGGATTACTATTGCTTCGCTGTAGACTAAATACAGTGGACTCAGAGGTTCCTTTTGTGCCAATATTCTGGTCCCACTGTGGCCTGAATCTGCAACAGAAGACTCTTATGAAGCATTTTAACTTCAACTCCAGGCTATACTTACAGAGCTAATTAAACCAGCTCTGGGAAAACATTTGTCTGTTTCAGTTCAACTTCCAACATTAATTCTTTCCTCTTTTTGCTCTTCTTGTCCTTGTCGACATACATGGGACAGTGTTTGAAAAAGTATTTTATTACTTCATGTTTTTTTTTTGTTTTTTTTCCCCATTGTTTGCAATCTGTCCAGGAGAATAGATCCATCTTGCTGTGCCCTTGCTCTTGTTGTGTTGCCCCAGGTCTTCCCGCCTCATGTTTCCCCACTGGTGTGCACACCAAGCCAGTTTTGTAGCTGTCCTCAATATCACCCAGCTGCCTCTAAAGAAAGTCTCATGTTATGGTCAAATTGATTCCATTTCCCCTGTTGTGGACTGAAGTCCTTTTCCAGTCTGCACCTTAAGACAGTGAAACCAGAGTCTTTTCACTGGACTCACTGGAGAGGCAGCTGATTATTGCTCCAATATGTATTGTTCCAAAGTGTTTTTATAGCCACATGTCTAATACTGTGGTAAACACTACAGTTCACATGTGAACGTAGTTTTGGGACAACTGGAACCTCATAAAATCAGAAACAATGCCTGCCCATTAAAAATGAACTGTGCAGGCAGCTTACAGATGACTCCATTGTAGATATGAGAACAGACTTTAGCTGTGTCACTGTGCTCCTTCATAGGTAGAGGGCAGTCATGAGCTTGATCTGTGTCAGTCTTTTCTCCTCACTGAGATTACAAATAGCAGAAGAAGATTTAAAAAGACCAGAGTCCTTTAGGCAAAAGTACTAAACTAACTTCTTGATTCAGTTTTATTGCCACTTTGTGCTTTTTAAACGGGTTACATTTTTTTGTACAATTATAGATAAAAATAGAATAGAATTCAACTTTGTCATTGCACATGTCACAAGTACAAGGCAACAAAATGCAAAATGCAAAAATGTGGGTGTGTGGGCTTGTAATACTTAATTTAAGGTAGCGTTCTTTTTGTGTTTGAATGGTTTGAGATATTAAATGTTAAAGTATTATAATCCTGAATAATTACAGATGTTCAGTGTACAAGAATGGGATTTAAATATTCCTCATTTGTGTGTGTGTTTAAAACTCAGTGGTTTCCTTTTTTTGTCCTTTTGCAGTCAGAGGTATGAGACGCTACTGAAAGACATGGAAAAGAAATCCGAACAGCATCGAGAAGTGTTGTCAAGTTTACAACAGGAGTTTCAGAAAGCACAGGGCCTCGCTGTGGGCAAAGTCTGATGGAGTGATGTAGCTGCACGCACGCTTACACAAAGTAGTTAATATCATGTAAACCTGCGACACTCTGCTTGTTTCTTGGCATTTCTTTGCAGTGTTATTACTGTGACTTTTCTCTTGATACGAATAAACATTTTTTTTTGTCATGAACCATCACCTTTGCGTTAGTTTTCATTTTAGGGGGCATTTTACCTTTAGGACATGTGCTGCATCCTGACAAATTACACACCAGGCCTGTGCAGCACTCTGTGTTTGTTTCTGTGAACATTTGCCTTAATTACTGGGGCATGCTGGTTGCCACCAGAGCAGATGTTGTCCAGTCACTGACCTCTTCCACAGCTTACAGCAGAGAAAAAAAGCACAGCGGTGCTGCTTTGTTCAACTCAATGAATGTGCGTTCCTCTCCATTTACCACCAGCGGAGGGGTTCACTAATAGTCAAGAAGTGAAGCCTGTCTGAGGGTTTAAAGGAAAAACATATACTCTAAATTAATATAGATATGCGACTAAACTGTTGTCAGCCAGCGGATTTTGAGCTTTTAAAAACTGTTCATACAGAAGAAATACCAATTGTGTTATAAAAGTCGCACGTAAATCGGTTTCTTTGCTGAATTTCGCCGCTAACCTGTGTAATTGTAACCCTGCTTTGCAGCGTAGGCTACATGTGTAAAAGCCGAAGCCGAGCGCATTTACGGGCTCAAACTCCTGCATCACCGGTTTGCGTTAAAATGTTTCACATCTGCTGTGAGTATCCTTAATTTGGCTAACGCTAACCTCACGAGGACGTGCGGTAATTGGCACTACGACACGAAGGTGTCCTCGTGCACGAGTCGGTTATCTCCAGCGCGCGTGCTCCAGCAGACCCATTAACACCTGGAGGTGCAATATGCTTTAAACACAGCCAGAGCCGAGCCACTGACAGACCGAAACCAGCTGAACGTTCGGGTATTTAGTCGGTCTACACGAGAGAGATACTTTGCTTTGTTTTTTATTGATTTCAGACAATAAAAACTGTCTGTTTACCTGCTATTAAATCATGTGCTGTATTTTGTGGCTCTGACTTGTGTCTCCTGCGAGCGTCAAATGCTTTGTTGTGGAGGGCAAACGGCGTGTTTATTGTGTTCTCCCTAATGTGGGAAAACCATCACGGGCGGGAGCAACTGCTGATCTGCAGGTTTAGTCAAACACTTTCCGATGCAGTTTGGGATATTTGTTTTGGGACAAAATTCAATTTCATGTCCTCTCTGGCATCATTCTGAGCAAATCTATCTGATTTATAGGTTGTATTCTTATCCACTTCACAGCGCCTTTAAAAAAACAAGTTTCCTGTTGACCTGTTTGATCTTCATTTAGACAGATGCCCCTCTAATGAAACCTAATCTGATTTCAACTTTAATTGATTTACTTAGTCTTGTGTGGGCTTTTCTTCGTGCGGTTAAAGCTTAGAGGCGCACAAAGGAGCATCCTGTCCAGAGATCAGCGCAGCGGGACTAACACCTCCTTTGATAGATGTTTTCAAACGCACTTTGAAGGAATTCCTGTAGGATTTTTGATAAGGAGACTTAAAGAGACACACGATATTTCAAGTCGCTATAAACATGAAGCTGTGGATGAGTTTGTGAGTTTTGACGCACAAACACAGAAAAACATACATTCTTTAAAATGTCTTCTTTTATTTGTGTCCTCTGTCATTTTTTTTTAAAACTTAAGGCATTTCAGCGATGTGAAGGGAAAACGAGAGCAGTTACATTTTCAAATAAAAGGGGATGATTGCAGGACAATCACCGCTACTTTATCCAGGACGGGTAAGCGTTGGGCTGTGACCTATCACATCCAGCGTGCATTGAAATGCTGATCGGGGGCAGTTCCCAGTTTTGAGTGGATCTTTTTTTCAAATGCAGATAAGCACACAATCGAGGCTGTTATCGCACTGATCACACCTGGCGGTAGCCTATTCAGACAGTTTCATCAAATCTGTCACCAAAACCCAGAACGTGGATTTCAAAGTTTCTCAAGGCTAAATAAATATCAGCCCCCCTCCCCTCACCACCAGAGACAGTTTCCGTGATGCTGTCCTTTCAGTGGCTTTGATGACACAAACAACAGCAAAACACTTGCTGGCTGAATATCCCCAAGATCTAAATGATGGAGATGCATCAAGACACTGGCTGAATATATCCAACATGCTCCTTTTACAGAACCTTGTTAGTATATGTTCTAAGTATAGGTCTTTGGTGGAAACAGACCACATCAAATATACCTCAACAAAACTGGCAAACCTACATTACTCAACCAGACCATTTTACCATCTGGACGTTAATATAGTTTAATATATTTGTATTTATATAATGTATTTACTTTAATTAGTTTACTTATTCTATGTGTGTTTAATTATCAGAATAAGATTTAAGAAGTTTGGAATAGTTTCAGTTTATTCTTAAATCACAAATCAACTCAAATACAAGGTCCAACATAATATTATATAAAGCTTATAAATGGGGACTCAAACTTTAGATAACATGGACCAAATGCATATATAATTTTCAGCATATATTATCATCCTACCCTAAATCAATGCAAATATCCTAAAATAACCCAAGGATCCTCACATATAAATAACACCAATCCAATAGTTTTAAAAGGTCTTTATCATACAGGGTTTTAGTAGCAACTGCTTTGAAGCTCATTCTAAAATTGTGGATCTCTACAGTTTACACTAAAACTTGTATAATTAACTTTGCATTTATTTCCCCTCAGAAGCATTTTTTTGCATCGTATCTGTGAGAGGAATAATCTATAAGTCTTACATTATTTTACATTACACAAGCATTCAGAAAAATGTTGCATTCAGTTAACTAAAGATTTGTAACTATGAAAAGAGGATCCGCCGGAGCATCCAGCTATATAACTTTGGTTTGTAAAGTCTGTAATCTGTATGTAGGGTAAGTAATGCACCATAAAACAATACAGCAATTTCAGTGAGGCTCCGAGTCAATTTAAACCCGGTAAAAGGTCTCACTTTAACAAATAAATCAACATATTTAGATAATTTCTTAGTAAGGCTTTTAGTTAGAAATGATTCAATGCAAAAATGTAAATCTAATTTTTGTTATTTTTTTCTGGCTTCTGTTTGAACAAAACACAATAAAATTTGTTGAAAAGGAAACGCACTAGATTTAAACCAGACATTCACCTTTATCGATCCCTCATTTATAATATGTTGGACATTTAAATAGTAGCAACATTACTTCATATAGTAGCAACATTACTTCATATAGTAGCAACATTACTTCATGCCAGAGAAATTAACGAAAAAAGCTGTCGGCATATCAAAGAATAAGAAAAGACCCTAATGTTGACCCCCCCTCCCACAGGTGTGTGTGTGTGTATATATATATATATATATATATATATATATATATATATATATATATATATATATATATATATATATTCCATTTCACACCTGGTTTTGCTTTTTAGTTTCCTATAGCCTTTTCTTTGACGTGGGAGGATTTTGTGGATTGGATGGTGCCGCACCCTGAAGGAGTCTAGACTCTGGACAGTGTGTGAATGGGCGCCATTGTTTGCTCCTCTACCCCTGAAAAAAAACTGCTCTGATGATTCGCCTGCCTATCAGCATCACAAAGGATGTCATAACTGTCGATCGTTGTGGTTAACTATCCTGTGCCCGTTTCATCTACAAGTGCAGCAGCTTTAAAAGCTTCACACGATACAACAGGCCACTCTGGGAGGTTTGAGCAAACTGTGTCTTTATTGAAGACTCAGCAAACACATTCATGAATTATTTCTCACACACAGTGGCTCAAATATATACACACGTTCGAGCCAAAAAAAAAGAGGGAAAAACAAAAACAAAACCCTCAGCAACAGTAAAGCAGGGAAAGCAATTTTTCGCCCGTCCTGTCAGCACAAATAAATGTTTTACGTACTGATGCGTAAATGTGGAAAAAAAAAACCCCAACCCCCCCAAAAAACTTATGAGCACATATAGGTGAGGCTCAACGTTTTAAAAAGAGAAATCACTGATTACACTCGTACATGTGCGAGGTAATAGAAAGTGACTTGAGTGAGCTAAATACAGGCTGCGCAGTAGCCTAAAAAATACACATTTATACATTTTGCTCGCATAGTTACAGCAGGTACAGTAGTTACAAGGACACATAAGCCTCGGTCTTGATGCTGGAATCACTGAGGCCAGGGCCTCCACAGGGGATCAGGGATGTGCCCCACACCTGCGGGGGACAGATTGCTGGTGTCAGCGTGGAAGCCAGCCGTCTGCGTCAGGTAGTGGTGAGAGAGCTGGGGGTGATGGAAGGGCAGAGGATGAGGAGGCAGAGCAGCAGGAGGATGGTGAATGTGGCCGGGAGTGGTGGGGTGCATGGGGATCTCTGGAAGCGTAAAGGAAGCCCGAACAGCCGCTCCGCTGGGCTCCCCTGCCTCCTGGCTCTTGCTGGCTATGAACTGGTTGACCCTGAGCAGGCAGGTCCTCATGCCGTCATGGTAGCTGGACTGGCAGGCACAGGCCGGTCTCTGCTCCACGGACAGGGCCCTCTTTGAAGCCTGGTGATCCTTCTGTACATCCTCCTCTGCCTTCAGGAAATCGACCACACTCTCTAGAATCTCTGCCTTCTCCACTTTCGGATTCTTTAGTTTCTGCATTAAAATCAAATCACTCACAAACAGCATATAAAATAAATAACAACAACAACAACAACAAAAACATTATGAACAATCGAAATTAAAACTACGACGCAGAGACGTACCTCATTGTGGGTGCTCTCCAGCATCAGAACTCGCAGAGTCTCCAGACTGTGGTTGATGCGCTCCCGCCTGCGCTTCTCCATCTGAGGTTTAGAAATCTTTGTGGGCGAAAAAGTAAAACACTTTAGACTGCAAACAGGAAGATCGCGCTTTTTGCACAAAGTGTTGCTCCTGCGGAGATGTAACTCACCCTTCTGGCGGCCCTCTGTCCTCGAGCTCCAGGTGAAGATATAGCCTTCATGCTTGCCTCGTGCCTCTCCTCGTTGCTGCAGATCCAAACCGAACGAATGACACAAGTTTGCGCCCTTGTTGCAATTTGTTGATCCCCGTGCACACGGTCACGCCCCCTCTTGACACCCGAAAGAATCTGAGTCACGTGGTTCGATACAGCCGTTGCTTCCATTGAATTTTAAATGATTTTGTTTAGGCACTCTTATTAAAAATGTTTATTGATTTAATGGAACTTTTTGAACGAGTGAAACAGCTAAACACGAGGCCTGCCTTTTTTACGCATTTAACTCGGACAGTTTCTTTTAGATCGGCTCCCCAAAAGCATGAACTCTGTCTACTCCTTTTTCTTTTCGGTTAATGCTTGTGTCTGCTTGATGCTTGAAAATAAAGATCAGCGGTATTTGCGCAAACACTGCCTCATTCATATTTCTATTTTGAATTATTTTTGTGCGTTTCTTCATCAATTCATCAGCCTCATGTTGCCTTTTTGCTTGTGCACCCCGACACAGAATACCTTAAAAACCTAACACTCAAAGAGACTCGTTCAAAACAAACAAAAAAGCAAACGCGATGCCATTAACAGTTGTCTAATTGTTCTTTTGGAAAGTAAAATGGTGATCCAATGAATACGTTGAACAGGCACTCGATTTATAGGATTATTGTTTTTAACGCACGATTTGCATAAATACACTCAGTCGTCTCTCTTGGCCTCCTCTCCACATGCTGATGACGATGTAAACAAAAATGTAAAGTTGGATTCAGCACCCCAGATTCAGACTTTGATTTTTCGGCACTGATTTTTCGTGTGTAGTGTGGTAGACCTCAGCCTTCCACCCCTTAATTCCTTCCTTTACAGTTTTTTTTATTGGTTTGGCGCAGTTTCCACAAGCAATTGGTACATTTTCAAAACTCTTAGTACTTATATCACAACAGATCATCAAAAGTGCACCTTTTTCAAACATTTCAGCATATTTTCAATTGTGTTAGTACAATACACATAATGACATAATATCCTTTTCACTACACAAAATAAGTGTTTCATCTAAATAAATGTTTCGTTCACAGTTACTGCCTTTCATAATGTTATCACTATAAAATTTTTGATTTGCATCCCTTATTATTCAGTTTAATACATTTTTTTGTCATTTAATTCAACCGATCTTAATGTTTAATCAATGAATCATTCATTATGTCCATGGATTTTCAACTTGACTGATTGTTGTCTGGTCATTTGTAAGTTCCTTTTGAGAGGAACAATGTCCAGGTGAAACAACTGCGTTCAGAATATATTCAGATACAACACTAAACTGGCATGCAATTACTGTAACAGAGGGTGATGGAGCTGGATGCTGCTGTGAATCATCACAAGTATATTTTTGTTGATGAGGCTGGTTTCAATCTGGCAAAAACTAGACACAGAGGACGTAACCTTATTGGGCTACCATCCACGTCCCTGGACAATGTGGGGGGAACATCTCAATGTGTGCAGCTATATCTGAAGATGGTGTGGTAGGCTGTAGACCAGTTCTAGGGTCATACAACACTGAACACCTGATAGTTTTTTTTAAATGAACTGGAGCAGGCCTGTCAGGGAGAAGACATCGTCTATGTTGTTGTGTGGGACAATGTCAGCTTCCACCATGCACAGCTGGTTCAGGAATGGTTTCAAACACACCATATTCCCCTTTCCTCAACCCAATTGAGAAATTCATCTCTACATGGAGGTGGAAGGTGTATGATCGCCATCCCCATGAGCATGTCTCCCTTCTTCAAGCCATGTGTGAAGCTTGTGGTGATATAACTGCTGAGCAATGTCAAGCCTGGATTCTTCATGCCAGGAGATTTTTCCCACGGTGCCTGAACAATGAAGACATCCACTGTGATGTTGATGAAAACTCATGGCCCAATGTTAATGACCGGCTTGATTAATTGTGTAAAAGTGATGAAAAAAAAAAAAAAAATATTGTGCTTATGTAAATGACTTGTTGTTTTTTCTCCCTTTTTCGTGTGTGTGTGTGTGTGTGTGTATATATATATATATATATATATATATATATATATATATACACACATATATATATATATATTTTTTTTTATGTCTGAACATAAGTGTAATATTTGCTGTGTAAAGTTTTACAGTTCAGTTACACTCATTCATCACCAGGGACAATTTGAAACGCTTACCTTATATTATTTGCTCCTGAATGAAATGATTGGTAAAAGTACTAAGTTGAAAAAAGATCTTACTGTTTTGTTTGGGTGATTAAAGCAAATGTTCTCAAAATATATCACAATGATCATGTGTTCTGAAACAATGATTAAGTGGAATGAAAATATGTGCAAATACAATGAAATCATGACATCAGATTTTAAAGAATGACTAGTGGTGTTACAAATGTGATCAAATGTGAGTTTTGTACTGAGAGATTTAAAAATGCACACTTTAGTTATGAAAATAGTACCAAACCAATTTAAAAAAAAAAACTGTAAGAATGGCTGAAGGAATAGTGGCATCTCTCAGGTCTTGTGTCAGGATTTTGTTCCCTTGTTTCTTAAGGACGTGCTTTTCATTACTGATATTTTCATTAGCTGGTGATATGTTTTTAGGCCTGCATGTTCTTCTTTTGTCCTCCACCTGTGGATTGTCCTCAGTTGTTGTTTTTTTTAAGGACAAAGTGCACACGCCATGTTTCGAATAAAATCTCTTTGGGAATCCCCTTATTCGTGCAAAAAATAGTCATTTTTCTGCATGTCAAATTGTGTCTTAAATTTGGCATTTTTGCCCCATAGATAGAGGCCGCTGGTAACAATAAATAAATACAGAAATATTAAAACAAAATAAATAAAATAGATTATTTGCTCCATTAAGGTAGGTGCCTTTTTATGCTTGAATGATGTTAAGTGGCTTAACAAGCAAACAAAAACAAAAAAATCCCCAAGATATTGCTTAGACAGTGGTCAGATACAACAACTGAAAATATATGAAAAAGCATTCGATGTCCAGAAAAACACAAACGCCTCCATAAAGCCTGAACACTACAGAAAGTCACTGGAGGCGAAGCATAAAGCCACGAGGAATGGCTCAAGACTTTTTAGAAGTTGATTTTTACACTCAGGTGTAATGATCATTATCAACATCACCAAGAAAAAAATCTACTTTTTCTAGTTTTCTACTGAATAACAAACATGGATGCCCTCACGGCATCTCGCTTCCACACACTGTTATGTTTTTGCTGTTCTTTAAACTTGTTTGTTTCATGTGTTTGGCCTTAAACATTTTATACATTAACAGATGTATTTCTGACCCTGATCTACTGTAATTGTTTCCAACATGTCATGCTGGTGAGACCCACTTTTTTTTCCTTCTTTAAAAAAAATCTTTCCCGGGCGTACTTATTAACTATCGAAATACAAATAGTGAAATCATCGAGCTGAACGACTGTTTCAGTGCGACCTGCGTGTTCTCACATGACGCAGAGTGAGTGAAGTTGGCGTTAACTGCGCTTTTAGCTTGGTGTAGCTCTCTGTGCACTGCATTTATGGTCACCCTGATCCTCATAATGGGCTAAAGAGTGTGGAGATAACACTGGGATGATCGGATCACGGGGATCCAGAGGAGATTAAGTAGCTTTTCAAAAGCAATGATACTTCCGTTTCAAATCAAAGAAAGGGCGATTAGTGGAGGCCCGGGGATCAGCCCTGGTTTCTATGGCAGTCGGGAAAGAAACTCGCTCTTTAAGATACACCATTTGCAGCATGAGGATATAAAATATAGATATAGAAAGGAATTAGGTGTTCAAGTTGTGAATGCAAATACAAGTAAACGCACAGTTTGGGTCTCCGAGTGCGCTCGAGCATTAATGTGTGCAGGATTTAAGCCACGTGAACCCGCCCCATAAATAATGAGCCCGTGAAACCTAGGATGGAAACTGACTGGTCTGAAATGCTGCCCTTCTAGCAGAGAAATGGAGCATTCAGTTCTAATATGGTGACTCCTCGTGTGTGCCAGTGACAAAGGAGGCTGGGGTGTCGGACCTGACAGGTTTGGGAACGTGGAGCGAGGTCGACAAGTGGTTTGATTTTGAAAGAGTTTGTGTGAAGTCCAAACACCCAACCAACTGTCCCGAAGGAGAAACTGGCACACACTTAACGCTTGGGTGTCATAATCATCATCTTCACACGTCATCACGTCAGCACACCAACTTGCCCTTCTCCCATTTGGCCCATATCTACAACTGTGCGCTCACGAAGTTGCTTAAATCTAGTTTTTAACGATTATCTTGTGTGCGTAAAGCTGCAAACGCAGACAACACACGAGGCTATCTTCAACTGTGCGCCCTGCTCCTTCATCTCAACTTGGTCTTTAAAGAAAAGGAAGGACAAAAATCACTTCATGCAACGTGCTGATGTCTCACACGTCACAAAAGTCCTTGTAGCTGCTCGTTTTCTCACTTTGTCCCTGTTCCCACGAAAATGGGATGTTTCCCATGATCTCACTTCACCAAGTGCACCTTCTTGGTGTTGCAACCAAACCTCTTTCCTTATTAAAAAAAACTATCTATCTATCTATCTATCTATCTATCTATCTATCTATAGGCCACACGTTTAGCCACAGATTTAACATGTTGTCTTTAATTGTCACCATGTTGGTAACGGTTTCAAGTTTCGGTTTTCCCACAGTCACTCCAGTCTCTGGTCAGTGTCATCACGCACACGTGCCAGCCAATCAGAGGTCGCAGGAGGTGCACTTATAAGTCCCCCTGTAGGAGGCAGGGGGCTTTAAACCGCTGGAGGACATTTAGATAGAGCACTGCAACATGACCAGGAAACTCCAAAACCAAACCCAGAATGATGGGAAGAGCAGGAAAAGGGTAGGAAACTGTATCATTATTCTGTGTTATATTGCATGATTCTTTTTGGGATTAGGAAAACTTTTTATCACTGTAAGCTAATGTTCTTATTCTAAATTGGGTAGACGAGGACAAAGTAGCTTCTTAGCTTTAGCAAAGCAGTGAAGTCAGCATTCGTTGTGTTGAACTTTCATCACATCACTAAAGCAAAGCTTTGTCGTGACCTCTCAAAGACTCTGAAGCCAGTTGTGGAAAAGAAGAGAAGAGATCGAATAAATCAAAGTCTAGCTGAACTGAGGCATCTGCTGATGAATGCCACATCTGATCCAGTGAGTAATGTCTGAACAACCTTAACTGTGTATGAGTTGGCAAGTAAGCCATAAATGCAGTGGGAAAAAACGGTTTCTCCTCTCCTTTGTTCTTTGATTTGACCTGTCCATCATCAACAGCGGCTGCAGAATCCAAAAATAGAGAAAGCACAGATTCTGGACTTGGCTGTTGACTATCTCCAAAAGTGGACTGATAAAAAGGGCCCGAGCAATGGTTAGTTAAGCAAAATCAAACTAAAACCAGCATATTCATGTTCCACTTGTTTATCCCTCACATCTCTGTCTTTTTGCATCCTGCAGACTCATTTGATACTCATGCTCCTTTGGCAGACAGTGGCCACTCGGAGTCCAATGCTCCTCCTCTCTTTGGCAGAGAGAGCGCAGGTTTTCAGCAGTGTGTGGCCCAGCTGACCAGCTACATGCACAGGATAACACCGGCACAGAGAACAAGCCTGATTGAGGGGCTTAAACATCACGCAGAGGGTCTGCAGCTGAAACCAGACTTCAACCAGCGCGCAGCATCTGTGGATACCATTTGCTCATCCAACTCCAAAGATCCTCCCGTTTTGCTTTTCCCGTCTTATTCCCCATTTCAGCCTCTCGCTTGTTCCACGCCATGCCATGACTACCTGAGCCCTCCTCCTTCTCCCTGGCTCTCCCCTTCTTTCTCCATGTATGCCACCTCTTCTTTTGCATCATTTGCCTCTCTCTTCTCCATCCCCCCCAGCCTTTCACCTCCATCTTCCAACACCTCCTTCTTTAGCTTCTCACCCACAGTTCCTCACTCCAGCCTCTCCCCTCTCACCACAATGAGACCCCCCTCAAACCTTCTACACAGGGAAGTGTTGGCACCAAACTCTTCCCCACCCATTTGGAGGCCTTGGTTTTGATGTGGATCAGAGACTGACATGCTGACAGGAGCAGAGCCACCTAGTGGGGATAAATTGCAATTGAGGGTGGAAAATTCTCAAAGCCTTGAATGTACAGTGTACAGATTTTTAAAGTTGCCTATAATGTATTACTATTCTTGTAAATAAATTAAGTTCAAATTCGTAAAGTGTGTATTTGCTTCCTCCCGTGCCCATGTGACATGTCATTAATCTAAATCAATAGCTCCTAAACAATCCTGAACAATGGCAGAGCCATACATTTTTTTAAAGAATATTTGTGGCCAGGCTGAGACCAGAAACTGATTTTATTTTATTTGTATTTTCAGCTCTTAATCTGTAAGGGAAAAAACAAAACCAGAACCCAACAACCTTGCAACAGATGCTAAATGTATTTTTCTTTAAAATGCTAATAAGGTAAACTGTAGTAAATTGGGCCATTAGGTAAAGTGGGCCATTCATGGTTTGAGTGTCTCAGCTCTTTGAAACTTAACAGCCAATGATCTCAACAACAGCTTTACAATTAGCATTTAATTTTATTGTTCAGAGTTGTTGAGAGGTGCAGGGCAATTTCTCAGGCAGCCTTAAAATACTTCACAGTGAGTGGTGACATATCAAATCAAATCTTGTTTATAATCTCACTAAAAGAGCTTGAAAACATTATTTTCATGTACATTTTCACAAGTCACAGCAGTAAAGCAACAACTGATGGAGGCTGTGGCAACATCTGGAGGCGTGTTTGCCCAAGAAACACGGGGCAGTTCATCAACCACAGTGCAACAGTTTAGCTCTGGATTGCATCAGTGATAATAAGGGCGACCGTGGCTCAGGGGGTTGGGAATCGCATCTGTAACCGGAAGGTTGGTTCGATCCCCGGGCTCTCTGTCCTGGTCGTTGTGTCCTTGGGCAAGACACTTTACCCTACTGGTGTTGGCCAGAGGGGCCGATGGCGCGATATGGCAGCCTTGCCTCTGTCAGTCTGCCCCAGGGCAGCTGTGGCTACAACTGTAGCTGCCTCCACCAGTGTGTGAATGAATAGTGGTATTGTAAAGCGCTTTGAGTGCCTTGAAAAGTGCTATATCAATCCAATCCATTATAATTAATGTGTGTTTTGCAAATATTAGGCTTCAAATTTCCATTTGGTTCCCTGCTGTTTTAGGACAGTATCAGAAGCAGCTCCGCTGGCTAAAAATGAGCCTACACACAGTATGTTAATGTCATGTTACTTATGTGGCATTAAAGAGCATTAGAGGCATAGTTTATCCCGCTGGTTCTCAAACCTTGTCTTAGATGCCAAAGAATGTTCATGCTTCCCCCAGTAATGCCCCACCAAGGGCATCAGAGCCAAAGTTTGAAAACCATGGGTCTAGGGTACATATACACAGCCTCCACATCGCACCATAAGACTGTACTTAAGACTGTGTGAGATAAATTGAAGAATTCATTGGGTTTTGACTACAGTTTTGAATTCACACAGCAACTTAGTAATTGATCTTTACTGCCCTGCCCTGTGTGCCTTAGAAACAATACTAAAGCATGCCCTTTAGGACCAAGCTTGAACAGAATGTGTTTGTGTTTATGAAATGAATCTTTTAATTACATTTTTTCACCAGCTTTGGAAGGGCGATGGATAAGAGCCGTTAAATGAAGTAACTTGAACATTGACATGATGATCGATCACTTTTTAAAATTTGTCTGATGCAATGTTTGAAGTTAGGATACATACAATTTTAAAAATGTGCAATAAATTAACTCAAAGGTGTCAAACCATGTCAAAGTTCCTCTTTGATGATATTCTGTAATATGTTTTTAACACAGCCCTCTTGTGTTGCCCATAAATTAAGCTGTAGGGTATAAGTGGACACATGTAGTTTCCAGGATACAAGAATGAAAGTGTAAAAAAGCTGAGCCGGTTTGATGATATTCCTTACACGATCAAAAGAGGGCAGCATTGACACAGCATACACCTGTGTGGCAGAGAAGGTGATCTGGCTTCCTTCGTGACCTGTCTTCCAGCGGGTGCTATAAAAGGCGGCTGTCATTCGGGCTAAATAGAGGATGTCATTGAGCTATTCCATCAGCGATAAGCTCGAGATGCACGATCATCACTCTTCTCTCTTTCTGTCTCTCAGTGCTCAGGCCACTCCTTATCTTCTGATTAAATCTCTATTACAAGCTCGGAATATTTTCAGCAGAGAGGCACCAAAGGATTTGGCCTGTGAAAACAGAATTTGTCACATGAGAGAACATGTCTTTGGATAATCGTTATTCCCCCCCCACTTCTGAAGAAACTCTGGAGTTATGAGGTAGCCATTGTTCTTTGTCAAAGAAATGAGAGGGCACGCACATCACTGTATAGCTCGCTTCCCCACACTGCCTATTTTGATAATTCTGGAAAGAAAGCAGAGACAGTTGCTCATGCTGGAGATATGATATTTTTTTCTTTTTTCTTTTTTTGCGGCATGGCAGATAATTAATAGGAAAAGAAATCACCTCTTGGATTGACCTGAAAAAGGATGAAAAATCCCTGGCATTTTCTCAGGACAAGCTGATTACAGCTGATCCTGTTACCCTCTTTAATCACTGTTTTTTTCTGCCAGGTTGCATTCCTGGTTTGTAGAAAGCTCGAGATGTTGTGCTGTGAAGATGTCACAGGTTTGTCTCGGCCTGCAGAGAATCTGCAAATTCCTTTGTGTTGGTGCGTTTCAAAAGTCCAAATGCTGAGACGGGACTGGTGTCAAACACTTCCATCACACATGTGCACACTTGTATGTGTTGAAAGTGCAGTATGTACACTACACAGTATGCACACTGTACTTAGCCCAACAGGTCCACAACGCAGGTGCTCGTTATGACTGTCTGCCAGAAGGAGAGACATCCAGAAAACATCTACAGGCGTTCTTTTCAGGACCGAGGGTGACAAACATCAGAGATTTATAAGCAGCTCTTATATATTTATCAGCTTTGGTAGAGCACATTTGGACATTTCATGTTTCGTTGATTGATAATCAGTACCCAACATGCATCGCGGGTTTTAGATGCAGGTCATCAACTTAGTTTTTGTTAAAGAATAACCATAAAGTTTAGGTTATTGTTGTTTTTGGTTAGGGTTCAACACACAAAATGATCAAATCAAACTACATGAGACGCAATTTAAAGTGTAGAACTGACAAATCTAATTCTATTCAGTATGTTGAAGCTATCATACTACTGTAGTATCTCTGATGTTGGAACCACCCTTTCAAAAAGGTCATGTATGGTCATATGTGGATGCCCTGGGGCGCCTCTGCCAGTGCGCCCCAGGGCAGCTGTGGCTACAATGTAGCTTGCCATTGCCAGTGTGTGAATGTGTGTGTGAATGGGTGGATGACTGAATGTAGTGTAAAGCGCTTTGGGGTCCTTAGGGACTGAGTAAAATGCTATACAAATGCAGGCTATTTACCATTTAGTCTGTGACCACACGGGGGCGCCCACATCGAAGAGAACAAGAAATGCAAAAAGAGGTATTCTATTGATTATTTTCTGATTGGGGCCATCTGAGAGATCAAGTTGGCTTATGGCATCACAACACTTACAACATTTGTGGTATTGGAAAATCCACACTGATCCTGAAAGTAACCAGCAATAGGATATAAAAGAAATTAGTTAGCAAGGTTGTGCACACTCATAGTTTAATGACTTGTCAGTCACAAGGTAGGGAATGCTTTACTGTCCATTTTACTCTAAATGGCACCATAATTTTTGAAGTCTCCCCCTACTCGTCATTACAAAGAATGCAGTTTAAAACACTTATCTTTTGTGGGAGGGTATGTTTGTGACTGTGATTTCCATCATTTGCTTCACTCATAGCAGCGGCAGATTCTTGGGAATGTGAAAGGATTAGAGAAAGGCTAAATTTCTTTTGCAGTGCAAAAAATCAGGACAAGTACACATTTCAAACTGTGAGATGATGAAAATCATTTACTGTTTTACGCATGAAGACAGCAGACTGTATTAGAATTTAGAGGTCACCTCAAAGTCAGTGATCTGGTCGCTCAAGTCACAGGTTATTGTAATGTGTGACGTATGGAAACATTCAAATCCCCTAAGGTGTCAGTGGGGCTCACAGTTACCGGCAGGACAAATTAATCTTGTTTCACTAAAATCTAACCAGTACTCTGGGAGAAGTAACGTGTCTTATTATGGACTGTCGATGGATGACGGACGCCTCACCATGACCGGAGCCCATTGGTCAGGCCAGACGAAAACTAAGCTAAAAACCACGTGTTGAACTGTCTGTTATAACTTGTGTAAAATGCTCAATAGATTAAAACTCCCAACTATCCCAGCTGCCAGTTTGTTGAAGGGCTAACACAGAGAAACAGATTCACACCTACGGCCAATTAACCTAACCCCATACATGTATTTGGACTTTGGAGGAAACTGAAGAGATTCCTCAAGGATACGGGGAGAATGGCCCAAGCTTATAGTCGAACCCCGGACCTCTTCGCTGTGAGGTGACAGTGCTATGCACCATATCACGTTGCCCCAAAAAGATCATTTCAATTTTTTAAATAAAAATCATCAGTCCTGATATTTTTTCCTTGGTATTTGTCATTGAAACTAAATCAAAAAACACAAATACACTTTCAAAATCGGAACACTTCTGATTCCTCTCCCTCATTTCACAGGTCTTAACCCGTTTGTAGGTCCAACAGCGGAAAATGATCTTACACAGGAGGGAGAATCAGCTTACATTTAAATGCAGAATACTTGTGCACCTTCCCAAGGCCATTTCAGACTGATTCAGTGCTCCTCCCTATATTTTGGCAACATGATGAAATTGCCTGAAAAGTATGCAGAGGAAAAATCCAGACAGCACATTATGCACATTTTGCCCTTCATATTTTGGAATCTGTCGAATGTGAGAAAAACAGATGAGGAACTGCTCTCTGGAGTAACTGTTTGTGATTTTCTGAACCTCTGGTGTCTGGTGTGCTGTCTATTTGTGTAGGAGTGACTGTGCATTCTTTTGGAGTTGAGTCGATTTGTTTGACTAAGCTTTGCTTTGGAAGACAGTCCACGGACCCACTGCTTTTATCAGTCAGATTGAAGGACTGCTCTAGACTCCGTAAGCATCCGCGCAGAGAGGAGGACTCCTCACTAAGATCGCATGTCAATACTCAAGAATGTAGATCTGTCACTACTCACAACTAAATATCATTTTTTCCTACCTTTCATTTCTTTCTCTTTCCCTCTTTTTGCAAAGGTCTTTGATGTAAATAGTGAAAGGATCCCAGACTGTAGCAAATTACCTGAGGACTGAAACATTTTTGACATAAGTCCTGAGAGACGAGGGCAAGCCACTTTTCCTGGCGGCCCCTTTAGCGTTTTTAATCTGGGGCTGAGGGAGACAGCAGCGCTGACAGAATGATGGGACAGCTGGACATGCTTCCAGGCCAGCAGCAAGGGGCAAAAGAAAAGCCATGAGAAGGGCCACTGCAAACATCTCAGCACCGAGCCAACAACTCAGGACTGCAAACCAAAGCAGGACGCAGTGTGACACGTGTCCTTGGGAGACATCTACCTCCTCCACCTTTCTATCTCAATATAACAGTATGCATCTGCAAACACGAAGGAGGGAATTATAAAAGAACTGCTTTGATTTTTTGTTTCATTTATGGCAAAAAAAAAAATGTCTCACACTTATGATATGTAGTGATGATGACTTATAACTGCAGTATTTCACAATAGCTTTGACTTACAGAAGGGGTGTCGAACTCCAGGCCTCCAGGGCCGGTGTCCTGCAGGTTTTAGATCTCACCCTCGGTCAACACACCTGAATCAAATGATTAGTTTGTTCCCAGGCTTCTGGAGAATTTCAAGACATATTGAGGAGGTCATTTAGCCATTTAAATCAGCTGTGTTGGATCAAGGACATATCTAAAACCTGCAGGACACTGGCCTGGAGTTTGACACCTATGACTTACAGTCTCAATTATAACATAAAAAAGATTGGAACTGGTTCATTAACACTATTAATGTAATAAATAATTAATGAAGAAGCTAGTTTGATGATGCAGATAACACATTCAGTAATCGATGTCGATTAAACCACAATATTACTGCACATATGCTGCAGTTCTCTAGACCAGGGGTAGGAAACTCCAGGCCTCGAGTGCCAGTGTCCTCCAGGTTTTACATGTGTCCTTGATCCAACACAGCTGATTCAAATGGCTAAATTACCTCCCCAACATGTAAAGTACTATGAGGTCTTACAGCGTTCTGGATCAACAGAGGAAACTTCTAGAACAGTCCAATAATATTGGCTTACAATAGTCCAGTTGTGACATGATAAAGGCATGGACTCTGAGGCAAGCTGTTTCTAATTTTACACATATTGCATGGACAGAAAGCAATTTGTTTAATATGCACACTGAAGGACATATCTTGATCAAAAACGACTCAAAGATTTCTCACAGTGTTACTGCCGACCAAGGTAATAATGTCCATAGTAAGTATTTGGGTACACATCATGGTTCTAAGATTTTTAGAGCTGAGCACAAAAACCTCAATTTCATCTGAAATCAGGAGAAGAAAATTATGGGACATTCAGGCTTTTATGTCTTTAAGGTATACCTGTAGTTTAGTTATTTGATTTCTGTCATCTGGCTTCATAGATATAACTGAATATCATCTGCATAGCAGTGAAAATACACTATGTCTTCTATTAACATTGCTTAAGAGAAGCATGTATATGTAAAAAATAATGGTCAGAGCACAGAAGTGCGTGAAAACCACAACTAACCTTTGTGTGTGAAGAAGTCTCCCCTTACAATAAAAAAAAAGCATCATTTGCATTGTGATTAAATCTCACTGAATCAGCTGTTGCATGAAAAAAGAGACAGAGTTCCACATTTCGACAACATTTTGTTTGTAAAGGTAAGAAAATAGTAATATTATTAAAAATTGTGCTTACAGTCATTATTTTGTTTGCATTCATTACAATTTCATGTAAGTCTTTCTGCATTTGTGTGGTTTTCTGTTTTTTTTTTTTTTTTGGCTCAACTGGAAATGCCACAGTCAGGATTTAGTGTTTTTTCCTTCCAAGATCACTCTCATCTAACCACACCCTTACATTCCAGATGTGAGAGACACACACACACACACACACACACACACACACACACACACACACACACACACACACACACAAAAATATGTTAAAATGCCCAAATTTACAAGAAATATGTTGACAGCCTGATACAAAAACAGTTCTGACTGCTCTACTTTACGTTCCTCTTCCAAACAACTGCATGATGGGTATTTATTCATTTTTACTGCATACCCTTCTTGCAAAATGTTACGCCTGTAATAAGGTACACAGCTAGCATTTCTAGGTGGGTGGGTGCATTTCTGTTTTCTTCAGTACTTGATTGTAAAGGACAGACTTTGGAGTCAGCTACCCAGTTTCCTGTGAAAGTCAATTTAATTTTTAAATTGTCTTTTTAAATCAAAGTTAGCATCCCATTTAATATCACTTTGAGATATGAATGCTTCTTTTTTTATCAGCTCTAGCTAGTGCTGGCATCAGCTAGTAATTCCTTAGAGGGTTATATTAAGTTCAACACAGCCAGGCTGTCTTAGGCTTAGCTTGGCTTGACAAATCCTAAAACCCCAGTTGGCGATAACAGATATCACAATGTGCATGCTCACATAAAAAAAAGGTTTCACAGGTCACATGGCTTTTCTTCACAGAATATGATTCCTATGAGTGTCACCTACTCCAGTCAGTGACAATATTAGATAGTGGTGTCTGGTGAGTTAGTGTAATAAAATACAATTTATTTAAGTATTTTATTGTTGAGTGCGCTCTCAGTGCTGCTGTTTATTTACAAGGTGATGGCTGCAAGTTCTGAAACTTAAACCTGGATACATTTAAACATTAAAGGTTACCATCTCATAGACTAATAAGGTTTGTTGGCAGATGAAAGTGAAATTAATTGCACTGATTGAACAGGTATTCTTGATGTGTCTGTTTTGCGTTCCAGTTGTTGGAATTCCAGCTGTGTGAAACAGATTAAATAGCCAATGAGAATCAAATATAAAACATGTACACATTTTCTAAACAACATGCACATTCCTGTGACAATGCAATTGTAACGCGGTTAAAGGACCAGGGCGCCTGACTGCAGCCTCATAGACAATGAGCTATCAGAATAAGATTCGACTATGGAGCCTAAGGGTGTGAATAAAACACAGGAAACAAAAGTAGAGCTCAAATATATATATATATATATATATATATTATGTTTGTTATGAGAAGTGTATAGACGGATGTACAAAAGAAATAAAAACATATGCATATATATCACAAACAAAAATAATGTTGACAATACAAAACAGCTTAGTAGGTTCCAAAAGGAGGTGGGATGAGGTGTAGTCCAGTATGTGATTTAGTTTAGTTCCATGGACCTGTGATAGGTCATGTGTCAACAATTTGTGATTCAGTCCATAGGTTCACAATTCCTACCGCAACGTAGCGGTGGTCGGGTGGCTCGCCATCTCGCGCTGATCAGGGCTGATCGCGGGAGAACAAAAAAAACCTGACCTAAACAAGGTCAAAAAACAGAAATTATCATTCACAGAAGAAAATGAAACAGCATTCTACTGCTGTGACAAAATAAATACATAAATCCATAAATAACAAAGTCAAGTAATCAATGCCACGTTTCATACAACAATCAATAAACCATCATCTCTTATAATGAATGTCATTCTAAATACTATTATAGAAAGACATTCTCATGGGTCCCATCAAAGTATATCAGCGTTAAAGCTAATAAATATTATCCAAAGTTAATCAAATATATTTACAAAACTCATTTAATCACAGGTGTTGCGCAACAGATTCAATAATGTAAATGGAATTTAACTCAATGCAAAATCTCATAGGCCGTTTCGGCATTTCATCAGAAAAGTAACAAAAAACATCCAAAACGGACAAAACTACAAAAATCAAATCACTCATTCAACTCTAGATACGTTAAGTCAACATTCGGCCATAATGGAATAAACAAAAACAACAATATTCAATAGATGACACTAGTAATTGCACTTACTGTCGCTAGCCTAGCATTAGCTTACCGGCATTGTAGGATGTGCGATCGCGGCTCCGCATGTACATTAATTGTGACAAAACAAAACAAACAACTCACCGTTGAGTTGAGTGTGAGGTAGTGTAAAGATGAATGAATCGGCCGGGTTATTGCACGCTGTCAACTGGCCTGTAGTGCAAAATTTGTCGTGATCTGACAAGTACACCAACCACAGGGACAACAGCAGCCAGAGGAGCAGGGACATGCAGCTGATTGACCCGGAACTTATACAGGAATCATTCCCGCCACAATAAAGGGACTGGCGGAAGTGGGGTCAGAAGTTACCGTGGTTACACTCTCCCCCCCTAATCTCATGGACGTCCTCGTACATGGACTAGGCTGGCAGCGAATGACTGGTTGGCTGAGGTGTGAAGGCATCGTCTCCTCTTCTTCATCGTCTTGAAGAGCGAAGGAGAAGACAGAACTTAACCCATGCAGGAAGGTCTGAACGCTCTTTAACAGAGGCTTACCAGGCTTGATGTATTGCAGCCGATCAGGAGGATTCCTGGTGCGGGTTGAATGCCTCAAAGGTGGTTCTGCCTCAGGACTGAGAGGCTCTGATTCAGTAGGTGAGTATTGTGACAAGTTACTTCTGGATCCTTCCGAATCAGAAGACAGACTTTCTTCATCGTGAGAAGTTTCGACAAGATCAACTGGCTCAAAGCCAGCTTCCACGGTTCCGCTAGCAATAACTTGTTCCTCTTCAGCAGGTACAGGTTCCTCTGAGAGGATAGCATTCTCTTCCTCTGTAGCCAATACTACAGGGACATCGGGCTGGTTGATTAGAGGCACAGGTTGCGGAGTATTGGGTAAGTCGATGGTTGTTGTGAAGGTGACAGGTTCAGCAGAGAAGGGAACAGGTAGGTATGAGATTAGTTCCTCTTCGTCATTGTTATCAGCATCATCAGCACGTACAGGAGACACGGGTAAGACAGGCATTTTCCTCTTCTGCTTAGTAAGCATTTCCTTTTCAGGTGGTAAATACCCACAGGGCAGTAGGAGGTCTCGATGTAAAGTTCTCAGGGGCTTGTCTTGGCCTTCGGGTCGAACTGTATACACAGGAAGAGTGCCGGCTTTCTTCACTACAATGTACACAGATGACTCCCATTTATCTGCAAGCTTGTGTTTGCCTCTTAGCCGCACGTTCCTCACAAGAACTCTGTCTCCAACATTCAGCTGTGATGCAGTGACATTTTTATCAAATCTGTTTTTGTTACGTTTCATCACCTTTTCTGAGTTTTCGATGGCCAGCTTGTAACTTTCTTCTAGGTGGGACTTTAGTTTGTCCACATATTGTGTGTGGGATGTTGATCCTTCTTTGGCAAGGGGTAGTCCAAAGGCCAAGTCCACCGGTAAGCGAGGTTGGCGGCCAAACATAAGCTCATATGGTGAAAAACCTGTAACATCGTTTCTTGTGCAATTGTATGCATGCACCAGGGGTTTTACAAAATCTTTCCAATGGGATTTCTGTTGAGCTGTGAGTGTTCCTAGCATATCCAGTAATGTTCGGTTAAACCGTTCAACAGGATTGCCTCTTGGATGGTATGGAGTGGTTCTTATTTTGTGGATCCCAGCCATTTCACAAAGCTCTCGGATGATTCTGGATTCAAAGTCAGGGCCTTGGTCACTGTGCAAACGTTCTGGGATACCATAATGCACAAGAAAGTTGTCCCATAAACATTTGGCAACAGTCCTGGCTTTCTGGTTTGGTGTTGGCACAGCAATGGCATATTTTGTGAAATGGTCAGTTATGACAAGTATGTCTTTGACTCCACGATCTGGTTCCACAGAGAGAAAATCCATACACACCAGTTCCATGGGATGAGAGGTTTTGATATTGACCAGAGGTGCGGCTCGTTCAGATGGGGATTTGCGTCTCACGCATCTTTCGCACTGTCTTATTTTATTGACCACATCACTTGTCATCTTAGGCCAATAAAACCGGGAACGGACCAAGTCCAGCGTTCTGTCAATTCCCATGTGACCCATTTGATCATGTAGGTGGTTAAGTACAACTGGTCGATATTCCTCAGGTAGCACTAGCTGGTATGCGAAGTCACTTCCCACTTGTCTCTTCCTGACGAGAAGGGTGTTATGGAGCTCCAGTTTATTTACTTCTCGCAGTAATAGAGGTAGATCGGGAAGTTCTTCCCTCAGGAATGGCGGTGGTGACTCGCCTCGTTCAACCTGAGCTATAACATGCCGGATGACAGGGTCAAGGCGTTGTTTGGCTGCAAGGTCAGCTGTTGAGATTTGGGGGAGTACCATGGAGGTGAACTGGATGTCGTCCGTGAAACTGTCAGGCAGACTGTCGACATTGACAGACATTGATAACACCAGAGCAAGATCAGGATCCGTGCTTGAACTGTACATCAGATGACGGTCACAAACTGCTTTGATGGTATGCTGGTCAATAGAGACATAATCCGGTTCATTGAGATGTTGCCATGCAAATCTCCAGATTCGCTCACGTTCTTTCTGTGACAGAGGATCATCAGACAGTTCACCATGAGGTCGGCGAGACAAACCATCAGCATCCGAGTTCTGCTTTCCTGCTCTGTAGATTAATTTGAAGGTGAAAGTGGACAAAGCTGAAAGCCATCTGTAACCGGTAGCGTCAAGTTTTGCTGATGATAAGAGGTATGTTAATGGGTTGCTGTCTGTCACAACTGTAAACAGAGCACCATAAAGGTAGTCGTGGAATTTTTCAGTCACCGCCCACTTCAAAGCAAGAAACTCCAATTTGTGGGCGGGATACTTTGACTCACTCCGGGAAAGACCTCTGCTGGCATATGCTACAGCTCTGTTTTTTCCATCCTGCTCTTGATACAGCACCGCACCAAGACCGGTGGCACTGGCATCAGTGTGGAGTGTGTATGGTTTCTGGGGATCAGCAAATGCCAGAACTGGGGCAGAAGTGAGTTTGTCAATAATGGACTCAAAAGCTTGTTGACACATTTGCGTCCATCGTCCTCCAAATGGCTCTTTGGGGTTGAGGTAATTCTCTGGCTTTACAGTTCGTCTCAGTTTCCTCTGAGAAGGTGGATAACCAGCAGTGAGTTCATGTAACGGCTTGACAATGGCCGAATATCCCTGGACAAAACGTCTGTAGTACCCAGCAAAACCAAGGAAAGATCTTAATTCCTTCAAGTTTTTTGGCACTGGCCAAGAAGTGAGTGTGGAAATCTTGTCCAGATCAGTTTCAACACCAGCCTGGGACACTACATGGCCCAGATACTTCACCGATGTCTGGAAGAACATGCATTTCTCAAGTGAAAGCTTCAAGCCAAAATCTTTGAGTCTGGTGAGAACTTTCATCAGGCGAGCTTCATGTTCCTCAAGAGTTGGTGCAAAGACAATGAGATCGTCAATGAAAACCAATACTTCTTTTAGATTTAATTCTCCCATGCATTTTTCCATCAGCCGTTGGAAAGTGCTTGGTGCGTTGGTAATCCCTTGTGGCATCCGATTAAATTCCCAAAATCCTACTGGGCAGACAAAGGCAGTCTTTGCCCTATCCTTCTCCTCCATTTCGATTTGGTAGTAACCCGACTTGAGGTCTAGCACCGTGAACCACTTTGATCCTGCAAGTGCGGAGAAGGTGTCTTCCAGTTTAGGCAGAACATAAGCATCTTTGATTGTTTGCAGATTGAGTTTGCGGTAGTCAATACAAAGACGTATACTGCCGTTCTTTTTGCGTGCAACCACAATTGGAGAGGCAAATGGTGAGTCAGATTCTCTGATAACGCCAGAGTCAAGAAGTTCTTGCAGGTGCTTCCTGACAGCATCAAGATCTTGAGGGTGAATTGGTCGTGGTCTTTGCTTGAAAGGAGTTGGATCGGACAATTTGATTTGGTGTTTAACTTTGTTGGTCCTGCCGAAATCCAGATCGTGTTTGGCAAATACTTCAGGAATAGTGTTGAGTTTTTGAACAATGCGTTCTTTCCAGTCTGGAGTTAAGGGGGAATCTCCAAAGTTGTATGGTGGTTGAGATGGAGGTAATGACTCTATAGACTGGTCTGAATACTGGGTGGGTTGCTCTTTGGAAATGACCTCTTGGAAGGCGCTGATTTCTGCAATAATAGCTCGAGCTGGAATGTGGATTTCATGGTCGGACTCATTACTCACTACAACAGGCAGAGAATATGGCCGACGTTTAGGTAAGTCCACAAGGCAGGTTTTTACTAGGAGTCCACCAGGCAGAGAACTGGAGGTGGGTTGTTCCAGAATAACTGCTTTCTCACCTTGGAATAGCCTTGTGACCAGGCATCCCTCAAGGACAGTGGTTTGGCCGGCAGTAATCGTATGCGGTTGGTCTGACTTTAAGATTACAGGAGCATACTGGTCATTTGAATTCTGGATGTGGCGACACTGGAGGATTTTATAAACTGCAATGTAACCGGAACCAGATGGCAGGAATGACTGCTCAGAGAGGGTATCACAGTGTTTGCTGTATGCAACGTCAAGAGTGTTGGTACCAACAAGTATCATTGGGGGTGATTGCTGGACGTCAGGCACGACAAGCGCAAGTGTATCAACATTAATGGATGAACCAAGAAAATTAGCTGGGAACGTCATGTTAATCTCAATGTATCCCAGGTAAGGTACGGCTTGTCCATTTGCTCCTTCTACTTACAACAGATCATCCAGTGGTTTGATTGGATGGTCTGAAAGGTAAGTATTATAGAAGGAAAAAGGAATCGTAGTAACCTGAGAGCCAGAATCAAGAAGACAGTTGAAATGGTTGCCTTTGATTTGAATTTGGCCTGTGCTTTTCGTCCCCACAAGCCCTTTAGGCAACAATGGAGATTTGTTGTGGTTTCTGGGACTGTTCGTGCACGCAGCTCCTGTGTGTCCCACCACAGAAACTCCTTCTAGTTTAAAGATGAAGTATTTCTAGCGTCCCACTCTTGCTGTTTTTTTCTTAATTGGCTCTTTTTCTGTTCAACAAGACTGGAGTTTGCTCTGTTGTTGCAGGTGGAAGAAACATGGCCATCTTCTCCACAGTTAAAACAGTACCATGGCTTGGGTCTGGTATTTGACTGAGGTGAAGAATGACTGGATTTGGTTTGTCGTGGCTTAAACTTTGACTCGGTTGGACGTTTTTGGGACATTTGCTGTTGGAGGGTTTGGAGTTGTTTTTTCATTTCTTTTAGCTCTTCATTGGCTGTAGAGTGCCCACAAGAACAAGTACTTTGGGATTGGATGTTAGCTTTTTGTTTTGATGAACCGATGTATTTCTTCATAAGTGACTCCTTAGCAATTTGTCTGTCTTCTTCTGTCCGTAACGACAACAACAAGTCAGAGAAAGGTGGTGGGTTGTCCTTTTGCTGTTCTAATTGTAGTTTGGTTAGTATAGTGTTATCCCAACACCCACGACAAAACTGCTTCAGCAGATGCTTATTCATGTCAGCAGCTGCAAGTCCTCCTTGCTTTACAACAGTGCTGAGGGTTAGCTGCAATCTTTGGAGGTAAGCGGATGGTCGTTCACCTGGATTTTGAAGAATGTTTAAGTATTGAGCATACAATTCTTCACCATCTTGAACTGTTCCAAAAGCGGAGTCAAGTACACTTAGTATGACTGAAGGCAATGTGTTGGGACTTAGACCTTTAACCAAATCAGCAGCAGGTGACAACAGGCTCTCTATAATACGCCTGGCGACGTATAGAGCTGACAAACTGGGGTCGGCAAGCAGTAGATCAATTTGGGAACGCCATGATTCAAAATCTGCTTCACTACTTGGCTTAGGAATCCTTCCTGAAAAAGCACGGAGACGTAGTGAAGTTGTGGTGCTTATGTCTGGGTTTCGGACCACATGCTCAACAACAACCCTTTGTATTTGTGGTGGGTTGAGATCAGGGGCTGTGAGTGATACTCTTGGAGTTGGTCCAGTCTGGCTTTGACGAGGTCGTGCCCCCTGCTGGTCAGTGGAAACCTGTCTGGCAGGAGGTGAAGACAATTGCTGCCGCTCCAGTTCCCTTTCTTCTTCCTCTACACCAATGTCCTCATCTACTCCATTTTCCTCATCATATTCAATTTTTCCATCATCACCTGCTCCTGCTTCATGCAAATGTTGACCAATCTGCCTCATTACTGTCTTCAAGACATCTTCAAACCGGTGCCCGCTGCGATCAGCAATATGCTTGAGCTCTTTGAGGTAATTGGGAGGGGGACTGCTGCTGTCCTCCGTGGCGGCGTACTCACAGGCCAAAGCTGTGACGCGGAAAACAAGGTCGGCAACACTTTTAGAACAGTGGGTGTATGGCAGAAACGGCTCTAGAGTTGTAAAAGCAGTGGTATCTACAAACTCAGCGATCAGGTTTTTGAAGAAAGTACTTGCGGGATCATTTACGTAAAAATGACGGTTAAGATTCCCATAAGTACGCAAGTAGTCAAGAATTTCATTATCAGATTTTGTGTTAGACACACCGGAGATCATCACAGACTGTGATATATTTATGCCAGAAAGTGCAACTGAATCCATTTTTGATTTTATGTTCAGCAAAAGCAAAGTAAATAAGTAAAGAAAATTGTACGTAAGACCCCAAAATATTCACACACAAAGGCTGCTCCTCTGGCTCGCCACTTGTAACGCGGTTAAAGGACCAGGGCGCCTGACTGCAGCCTCATAGACAATGAGCTATCAGAATAAGATTCGACTATGGAGCCTAAGGGTGTGAATAAAACACAGGAAACAAAAGTAGAGCTCAAATATATATATATATATTATGTTTGTTATGAGAAGTGTATAGACGGATGTACAAAAGAAATAAAAACATATGCATATATATCACAAACAAAAATAATGTTGACAATACAAAACAGCTTAGTAGGTTCCAAAAGGAGGTGGGATGAGGTGTAGTCCAGTATGTGATTTAGTTTAGTTCCATGGACCTGTGATAGGTCATGTGTCAACAATTTGTGATTCAGTCCATAGGTTCACAATTCCTACCGCAACGTAGCGGTGGTCGGGTGGCTCGCCATCTCGCGCTGATCAGGGCTGATCGCGGGAGAACAAAAAAAACCTGACCTAAACAAGGTCAAAAAACAAATTATCATTCACAGAAGAAAATGAAACAGCATTCTACTGCTGTGACAAAATAAATACATAAATCCATAAATAACAAAGTCAAGTAATCAATGCCACGTTTCATACAACAATCAATAAACCATCATCTCTTATAATGAATGTCATTCTAAATACTATTATAGAAAGACATTCTCATGGGTCCCATCAAAGTATATCAGCGTTAAAGCTAATAAATATTATCCAAAGTTAATCAAATATATTTACAAAACTCATTTAATCACAGGTGTTGCGCAACAGATTCAATAATGTAAATGGAATTTAACTCAATGCAAAATCTCATAGGCCGTTTCGGCATTTCATCAGAAAAGTAACAAAAAACATCCAAAACGGACAAAACTACAAAAATCAAATCACTCATTCAACTCTAGATACGTTAAGTCAACATTCGGCCATAATGGAATAAACAAAAACAACAATATTCAATAGATGACACTAGTAATTGCACTTACTGTCGCTAGCCTAGCATTAGCTTACCGGCATTGTAGGATGTGCGATCGCGGCTCCGCATGTACATTAATTGTGACAAAACAAAACAAACAAATAACTCACCGTTGAGTCGAGTGTGAGGTAGTGTAAAGATGAATGAATCGGCCGGGTTATTGCACGCTGTCAACTGGCCTGTAGTGCAAAATTTGTCGTGATCTGACAAGTACACCAACCACAGGGACAACAGCAGCCAGAGGAGCAGGGACTTATACAGGAATCATTCCCGCCACAATAAAGGGACTGGCGGAAGTGGGGTCAGAAGTTACCGTGGTTACACAATGCAGTTTGCACTTAACTCTGTGGTTTTATTCGAGTATGGAATAAATCTGCATTACATATGTTTCATATAAAACATGTAAACCCAACAGAAAATCTATACTGTGCTTGAAACATGAAGTACACAAAGGAGTAAATGAAAATGTGGCAATTTGAGAGGATTTTAACCCTTACATGCATGGATTATGACAACCTCAATCAGGATTTTTTCCCCCCTAATATTTCGGCATGAAAGATGAATAAAAATAATTGAAAAAATCTTGATTAAGGTTGTCATAATTCATGCTTGAAAGGGTTAAATAACAGAAACACGTCACACATCTATAATAACATTAAAGGACTAGTGGGTGCCAGGGTATGGAGTGACATGTCAGTGTGCAATGTGGTGCTTTATGTGCAAGTATGCCATCAACACCGATACAAATACAAGAAAACAGCCTTTGAATAGCTGTCCACTGTCGTGACCGCTATGTATGAAAGGGTTAAACTGACATAACCAGGTTATGTGTTCTACATCAGTTACCATGGTGATTTAGCAGGGTAAAAAGAGAGCCCCTTTCGTAACACAGGAAACTCTGACTTTAAGCTTGAGATATCTGGCTAATCTATTAATCTTGCTTCTCAGTATACCCCTCTGGTCTACCCAATTATCTACATATGATCTCACAAAAGAAAACAAAAAAACTCCTGAACAGACAAGATGGCAACAGCCCAAAAGCCAAATTTGAAGGCCAATCTTTGATATAGTGAGTATGTTTAAAGAAAAATGTATAACTTGAATAACTGCTGGTAATACTGGGATGCAGATTTTGTTACACTTGGACAAACTGTTTCTTTCCAGTCTTCTAACAGAAGCAAACCCGCAAACATCTGCAGCCTGTAGAGACACACACACAGTTGTTAACCTGACTCTTGGCAAGAAAGTGAAAATCTTATTTCCCTAAATGTGCAACTGTTACTTTAAGATTGGAAACTATGCCGGATTAAAATAAATCCTTTCACTTGAAAGAAAAAGTAACACATTTAGCTCAGACTGAACATCCCACCATCTTGACGGGAGCTCCATTGTCACGACAAACATGCTTTAAGCGGACAGGAAGTAACCTGAGCCAAACGAGAGGATATTGAATCAGATGTTGCTAGCTTGTTTTTCAGAGCAGGGCAATTATATTTGACATAAGGCGCTTTCCACTCATGCATCAGTGCTCTCCACTTTCAGAGACTGGTATCACATTGGTCCAGTGGTTTGCCTTTCTTCCTCTCAATTTTACAAAGTCATTTTGCTGTAGATGATGAACAATGGCTGTCTTTTCAGAGATCCTATAACCTTTTCTTCCCGGGGGACCCCTTTGCAATCGAGTATGCCAAAGCATATTGTCATTCGCGTTGCTTGCGCGGTCCAAATTGTAATTTTCCCAGTGCTGCTTAGCGATATCTTGAGATTCAAAGCGCAGTTAATTGTCAGCATGTTCTGACCTGAAATGCATCTCTGTTGGCGTCATCACAGTGCTACATTCATCACATTTGTCTTAAACTTTTAACCCAGAGGAGCCATTTCTTCAAACTTGGGGTTTTGACTCGAGCCTCTCCCGCCTGTTTTCCAGCATTTTCCTGTGTTTTGTGTTTGAGCTCTGGAGTGCTCCATTTTCTGTCTGGGAACATGCATCCTCTTCAGCTTGCGTGACCCTGTCCGCCCCCTCCACCCCCACCCATGGGTGGGCTGTGACCCTGCTTGCCTGCAGCCACTACAGGTTACAAACTCTCACCCTGCAATGCTTGTAATCCTAGGGATGTACTTCAGTGTGCTTAGTGCTCTTTGCCCCTTTCTAGAATTCAGTAGGAGCCCAACAGGTCACAGGTCAGCGTACCAAACAGAAGCTGCAGATAAAAATAGCCACTGATACATAGGTCATCTAAAAATACTAGCTCCTGTCCGTTCTTATTTACGGAATACTTTGTTTTGCAGGGAAACATTTGGGAACTTTTGACATTTTCCACCGGCCAACGTCTGCAGAAACAGGAGTGAGAGGCTGTTTTGTTCGGACAAAAAGCGGGCTTGATGATGCAGATGTCTTTTTCTTGTATGTAACCTCATACTGCTGAGAAAATGTCAGTGCAGGCGAAAGAGTGTGTGGACATCAGATTCTCCGGGACCTTAAGGGGCCCCATGCACTGACAAATAGAGCACTCTGTCCTTATCTCGACAAAGTAAGAATTCCACCTCTGCTGCTGGAGACGGCAGCGTCTGAAGCCAGAGTTTATGAACAATAAAAAGCATATTAGGAAAGCTCTAAAATTAGCCACGGTTGAAATAAAATTAGTCTTTATTGCAACTGTGTTTGACTTTGTATTGCCTCAATTTATAGTGGCTGCGCTATGTTTGACAGCAAACAGTGGATAGTTTAATAGGAAGGGTTGATAAAAGGTGATTGACACCAAAGTGCACAGTGTTCCAAATTTACCACGCCATGACAAATCTATAAATACAAGCCTGGTGTTCTTTCAGGAAACGAGGTAGCCTCTTTTTCTAAGAATGAACAAACTAATCAAGACAGCATTCTAGTCCTTTATTGACTTACTCATGCATTACAAGTGTGGAAAAAATGCTTTTTTATTGCACTTTCACAAGATGACACCTGGCAGAACTGATGTAGGTGAGCAGAGTGTGCTCTGTCTTGGGGATCTGGGGTTTCCCACTGCAGCTCCATGCAGGAACAAGCACCAGAGCAACGGAAAGGAGGAAATTATATATCTTGACTGCCAAATACCTACACTTTTAACTTAGGTGGTAGTCATTTGTGAGGTGGCTAGTGCAGTCATGCTAATCAGTAAGTGACCAGAGAGTAGTGATGCTTGGTGTATGAAAAACGGGGAAAAAAATACAATATACAACTTCTTACTAAGGTGTTGGTCCACAATATGCTGCCAGCTGTCATGTAATTAATATATCCTTAGTGCTTATTTTCTTATTATATTGTTTTATGTACTTTAATAATGAAGGTTTGTAAAGCAAGGCCACTTTTGACTCATAAACTGAGTGCTCAGCCAGACTGAAAAACAGGAAGTTAGTGTAGAGCTGTACAAGTATATTAATAAATACAGGAAGCCAGACAGAAAAGAGGAACTTGTACCATATAAGGAGTGTTTGTATCGAAACTGTGTGACGTGTAAAGTACCAAAATAACACCTATATGTGAGACGTTATTAAATTCTAATGTTAGAGTTTCTGCAACTGGCTTTTAGGGCTGTGCAGGGCTCTCTCTTCCGGAAGATGATTGAATAAAAAGAATTATAAATGTTTTTGACCACTATGAGTCGGGTTTTCTCTGTTCTATCATGGGGATCAAAGAATCGGGTTTTAATACAGGTTAGCTTCAGTCTCTCATAAAGCGGTCAGGAGGGATGAGATATGATGACCACAAAGATCATAACATTTGATTGATATCATACTCATTTAACAATTCAGTGACCTATCGTGCCTTAAAATCGAAGGGACCACTCTCTTCAGATTTCTGTTTCATTGGGGTATAAAGGTGAACTCTGGTGGGCGTACAGCATGCCAGTAAAACTCTGCACACAGCAGAGTCACAGCAGAGCCCATCGCTGTAGGTGTCGGATGTTCCTGGTGTGTGTGACAAATGGACCAGGCCGTGTGTTGGTTATATGATGCTTGTGAGTTTTTCACCACTGTACAGTCAACTGTCCATTCTTTATAATTAGGTGTGTAAAAAGTGAAATCCTGGCTGATGAACTGTTCTTTGTGACATTCTGATCATATTCTGATTTTTAGGACTTGTTCAGTTTATCATTTCATACAATCCACGAGGACCATAATTTCAAATCATCCAACTCTAACTCACTGACTCTTTGTGATGGAAACAGCTTGAATCTGTGCACTGAAGTTAAACTGCTCCAAGATCGGCTAGCGGGCTGGTTAGCCCAACTAGCCTGGCTATTTATGATGTGTAATCAAACATTTACTGGAACCTGATGTAAATATGGCCAATCTCAAACTCACATCAGCTTTTCCAGCATGTCCAGTTGGTCTTCATTATAGTAATTAGCTGTGTCTTCGGCTGCGAGTGAGGGGTTTTAGTTGGAGAATCCACAGTTTCCAAAGCTCAAGGTTGTGGATCAGGTGAGGAGTGAGTACAGATTTCTAGAGGAGACCCTAACATGGTCCAGAGGTGTATGAGAAGATGTGCCCAGAAACTTTTAAAATCATTGTTTGCAAAAGCTGCGGCTAGCTTGACTAGTAGCCAAGCTAGCAGCAGCGCATTACATTTACAGTGTTATCTGGCACCATCATCAGGTCTCTTTATGACCACAATCATTCGCTTGACTGGGACTTTCTGTTTAGTGCCATTTGCAAACATTAGCATGCCGCTATTCTAAACTAATGACACATTTATCCAAACTGTCTTTCTGAGCATGTTAGCAGGAGTTAGCTAGTTAGTTAGCATAAATCTTCAGTTTTTCTAATTCATTTTTGACATCTTAGGATTTGCAGGGCTTTCTTGTGTCAATGCTGTTAACTCTCCTGACTACTTCAAGCTCCACTGTCACTCCCGTTACAGTCTCCCTGCCTCTGTGTGTGTTATACATATCTGGTGACATCTGGGAACATTATCATAGCACACTCTGAAGGCCTGAGAGCGGCGACACGATGTACTGCGAGGGGATCAGTGCTTTCTAACATCAAAGCTGCTACGCTTGTTCTACGTCACAATCAGAGATTCTCCGGCACTGATAAATAAGCATTAGTTTGCCTCTCCCAGTGTTTATTTTTGGTGGTGACGTTTTCTTCTCGAGTCCCATCGCCCCCATCCTCAAACATACCCTCTGAAAGCTTGAGGAACTTTTAAGAGATGAGCACGCTATCTCCTCTTGAGAAGTGTTGCGTGAGACCATGTGTGTGTAGTTTATCAGAGCTTTTCTTTGTCTCTTTTCATCCAGCTCCCTATTTCTAAGTTCTTCATAAAACACAGCTGCCTCCTCTTGAGACTAGACTTATCTGTCATTCAGGCTCCCTCCTCTTTTTTCACTGTGGTCTAAATGCATGGACCACCAACCTCTCATCTTCCCTGAGGAGTAAAGGCAAGGCGATGTGATGGAACAGATGAAATTCTCCTCAGAGCTACGGGACCTGGTGGTACTTTGTCTAGCCCATCTAGATCACTCTGATAAGGTGCCACGATAAGTAACATGAAAGTACCCTGTCATCAGCTTTTTCTTCTCTTCTTTTCTACCCACAACATCACAGCGAGGCAAATAGACAATACTTTTGCATATCACTGGCTTTCAGAAGTAAAAGATGGCATGAAAGAGTTCTCAAGCCTCATCTCATAATTATCTACTTCACTGGGTCTCCTGCTGTCCTCTCCATTAGAACCACATTCTTCAGGTTCAGCTCAGAACCCAAAGCTAACAGCGATGTTTTATTACTGATCTGATACTCTGTGGCACTACATCTGACTTCACAAGGCCCTGACTTTTGTGTTGGACTGAGGTCCTGAGCTGCAGTGCCAGGACAGCAGATTACGCTCACTATTTTCCACCCTTAGCAAAAGCAGTTCATCTAAATTATGTTAACTTTATCTGCTGAAAGCAGTAATAGTTTTCTGTCACAGTAATTTTTTTTTTTTTAGCATCAATAGTATCATTTTCACATTAGTATCTCTCAGCACCTTTCTTTTTTGGAGATATAAATACTTTTGCTTGGACCAGTTTGTTTCAAAAACATATTTTTTTACCTTAACTGGTTAGATGTGGGCCATCTAACCAGTGGGCCATCGCCATTTTCCCCCCATTGGAATCTTTTGCAAATGCCAAATGCTATTTTTTGCATTTGATTTCATTTTTTTTAAAAGGATGTGTTGCTGAAATGTTTCCAATTTACAGAATGACAAGCCCAGTGCCAAACCTGAACAAATTAATTATGTCAGCCACTCTGCAGACATTCAAGCATACTTCAATCAGCTCTGTTCTGATCTCGCGCAGCATCCTTGTGGGTCAGACCAAAGGAATGAGGTGGTCTCTGTGAAAATAAACATTAACTGTGAGATGTATTACACCCAATTGCAAAACATCCACCAATGACAACATAAACCCTTACCTGTCTTCCTTCAGGGCCCGGGATTGTAACTGCGACTGTGATTGGTCGCTCTGGGTGAGGCATGTTGGGGAAATAGCATGCCTTTCTCCTCACAAGAAAACTGTCTTTGTTTGACTCTGACAGGGGGAATGTGTGGCTAAGCATCTATGTGGCACTTTGAGCGCTTGAAATGAGTCCCCAGTATTTTCCTGATGTGCGCAAGGAAGCGCTTTGATCCTGGGTATCAACTCACTGGAAGATAGTGCTTTTCCTGGTTTGTTTCTTTTAGAGACAAACTGAGTTATTTTCTAATCTAAACCAAGACTGAGAAAGAAAAGTGTCAAATTCTACCTTTGAATACTCAAATATGACAAAATTAGCTTTCTTTAATAATGAAACCAGGTATTGTCTTTCTTTTGCCCAACAATTTCTTTTTGCATTTCAATAATACAGAGTGGTTGACCTGCCTAGCTGGCAGCAGGTTTTTGATCACCTCACTGATAACTCTGAATCCAATAAAAACACACCTGGGTTATTGAAAGACCAGAGCCAACCAGACAGACTAATGTGAGCTGGACCAGCCTATTAGTGCAAGCACAGTAAGCATTATAGGGAAATGGCAAGGAAATAAATGGCTCCTCTCTCTAACACTGGAACATTTGAACAACTCCCCAAACTGTTCTGCTGAGTCCCAAAGCTTTGAAATCTAATGTCTGCCTACTGAAGCAGACACTGTTCATATCTCCTTGGTTGAGGCATGGGAAATGAACCCGAGAAGCACAAGTGAAGGTCTACAAATCTTAAATATGATATTTCCTGTGTGTTCGGTCGCTCTGTTCTTGGCCAGATCTGTATGGTGATTAGTTACTGGGACGTGGAGAGGTATGCATGCCTTATGAGCAGGAGGACAAGGAAGAAGAACCTCATCAAAACCACTCCCTGTCCAGCTACTGCTAATCTTTGTATTCTACTTATAGCGGTCACTGATCTGTGAAGGCTTTTCTAACTAGTCCTGGGTGTTATTAGAGACTAAACCACGTATGTCCACATTATTAGATCTCTTAAAAATCTGCATGAATTTTCCTGTAATGTCACTTTGAGTTTGACATCTGGGGTTTAGGGTTTGGAAAGGTCTACAATAAAACTGATGGCCACATCCAGTTTTTGATTTGGCCAATACTTCTTGAGCATGTATCTGGAAAACAAATGGCATCTACGTTAGCCTGATTTTGCGTTTAGTGTTCATATCCACATGTTAGCATGATACAATGCTCAAACTGAGCTCAGCGTTAGCTCAAGTGGACCATGGAGTCAAGATCAGCCAACATTCTCAGCAGACGAGCAAAGTCCCGCATTAAAGCACCCTTTAGCCTGAATATAGTTACCACTGCCCCTGCAAGCTAATTTGCAACCCACCCAATTTTTCATGTTATTTGCACCATTTCGGACTTATATATCATCTCATTTGTCCTTGATGTCCGCTCTGTTCTGTGATTCACATTCTGCACTCTCTCCACCTTTTCAAGTGTAGTTTAAGGTCACACCATTGGTTGTTGCATGCTTTGACTATGATGTCACCACATTTCCTCAACCATTTACATCTAGTTTTTGCTTGCCACTGTTGCCATCACAAATTGCTTAATGTTAGGTTACCATAAACTAAGCTTGACAAAAACCAATAGGTTCAAATCCAACCCAAATGACAGTAGAGCATTTCGACACCAGCAGTTGTCACTATTGGCATGTGCTACAATTCATGAGGACAGTGGAGACCATAAACTGGGCACTGGTTTTCAATATCTACATCACAGAACAGAGCCAGACTGCAAAAAGTGGTCCTGATAGAACTATGAAGAGTTATATACTGAACTATGTTTGCCTCTTAAACTGTATCTTTGCTTTTAACTGAAAGCATTAATGTGTCTCAGAGTTTCTAGCATGGCTCAGCTGCATGTTGTAAAAATAGAATAGCAACCTCCTTATAATTAGTAAAAATATCAGGAGGTTGCAGCAACCAACTTTTGATCGCAAGGCGATTGCACAGGTCACCTGTGACAACTTATCGCCAACTGCACTTACTCTCAGACAGTTTTTCACATAACTGCTCAGACAGATCGCCCGTACACTGCAATCAGTTTGAGTCAGTCTGCACTGATTTCTGAAGTTCTGTTTCAAATCTATGAGGTTCTGGCTGAATGTACGTAAGTAGTTAATGTGAATTTCTGTGTATGTACAAAGCAAGAAATTGGAGATTTTTTTGCCAATTTATCGTAAAGATATTGCATTTACTGGCCAACCTGAACACGTTTAATTGACACTGATAGCAGGCTGGCTCCATCTTTTTGCCACTTTATCGCTGTCTTGATGCGCCAACGTCAGTTTGAAGACAGCAATTAACTGTAACTGTTACAAATTTGCAAGGTGACTGCATAGTGAGTCAATTAGTCTCCAATTACTGTGTACGCTTCATACATGACGAAAAGAGATGCCCACAACCCAATTTTCAGCCACAAAGAGGAGGATATGTTTTCAGTGGCAACGGTGCCAATGCTAGCTGGCTTGCAGACAACATCAGATTTTTATGAGGCCTTTAACGTGCACGAGTTGTGATGTTGTTTGTTGTGCATATGTGTGATATTTTCATCTTCAGCGAAGAAGAATTTGGTATTCTTCTAAGGGACAGTTGGTGATGTTGCATTCGTTATATTTGTTGAACACGCAACTTGCCAATTCACATCTCAGGTATTACACCATGTATGCAACATGCTCACCGAACTAGAATTGTTCTTAAAAAAAAAGTCAAAATCTCGATCTTTGAACGGCGCGTCCTCTTCTTTCAGTCTCTTTTAACTCTTGTGGTTTATCACCTATTGCGGTTCTTTCGGGGTTTTTCATGTTGCCTCTGATACTGGAACAAATGCAGGCTTTGGGAAAATAAAAGCTCGCTCCAGGCTTTGCTGATTAAACACTGAATCTGTGATAAGCAGGAGATATCAGCAGTTGTGAGCAGCATGCTGGGATGGATTTTGATTGATATGGGTCCATTAGAAAGTCTTCTAAAGATACTGTCACAGGAGTTTTCATCACACATGCTGGCTGGGAAATAATCATGTTATAATTCCATTTGAGAGTTTTTAAAGTCATTTTCATTGTCATTCATCCAGTTTTCTCATCTGTTTATACTAGAAGAAGATCCAAATTCTGTTACTTTGTAAAAGGTTTCCTAATCTGAAGAAAGGTCTATAAGACTAGATCCACATATTGTTGAATGGTCTGCACACTGTGAAGCTCCCTGAGATAGACTTAGTCTGGTTTTAGATTGTATAAATACAGACCTGATATGAGTTAATGCTATCTTATCCAATAGACCCATAAGAAGGCTCTTCCCCCCCCCCTATTTTACAAAAACAAAATGGCCTTCAGTTTTACAGTTGGTGGTGTCTGGGACGTGCAGAAGTTTGTGTCCAAGTTAACCGAGGTTTAGCACCGTCCACTAGTCTTGTGTGTTGTGGTTTAAAGGTGGAGTCAGTGAGGTGGCTGTGTTAAACCGCCCGTCTCGTTGCCTCTGTAGTGGAGTCATGTGTCTTTCCTGGCCAGGGGATTTCCTTCTTCCAGAAGCACTCAAAGTTATTACTGTGGAGGAGGATCTGAGCTCTGCTGCAACGCCTGTTTGAAGTTCGCCACAACGTTTTGCACCGCTAACACTCCCAGAGATCACAGCGAAGAGCAGCCGCAGCAGCAGGGAGCACACACACGCAGACGCACACACCGCTGTCTGGTTTCATTTTAATGTGATCCGAGGTTACAGGCGTGATAACAGTTGTGCAAATCCACTTTCACCCAGCTTTTATATCATACACACTTAACACTATGCATAAGTGATGTAATTAGGGGTCGTAGCATTTATAATGCAGCAGATTACAGGTCTATTGATTCACATTGATTTCTCTGAAGTGGTTTCTGTGTTGGCTCACACTCCTTTCTATTCTCCAAAACAACAAGCGACTCAAGCGGCACCCTCAGAGCCTAGTGACTCGCCGGGGCTTGTTCATGTTTAGCCCTGTGATTTATACAATGCAACTATGTAAGAGCTACAGATTAATGTACTGTATGGCAAAGCCCTGTTTACTCTATCTGTAGAGCAGTCTTGTCATAGGAGATAAGCTGTTCACAATCACTAAACACACTCTCCTAGAAGGGAAAGGAAAATGAATTTTAATTGTTTAACTTAAGGATTACTTGACAAAAACTGATCTAAGTGCAAAATAAGTTTCACACTTTAGAGTGAAGCTATGCAAATCCCTACAAACTCTTGTCTCCCGGTTTCTTCTGCAGCCCATTTGTCTTTGTACTTCTGGCAGCGTGATCTCCAGATAACGTCATGTTTAGAATATGAGTTTCTAAGTTCAAAGAGTGCTACACAAATATTAGGCTGCCGTGGTTTTAAATTCTTAATATGGAGAGCAATTATTGACCTTTCTTTGTTAGATGGTAGTTGTTTTTCAAATGTCTTTTATATGAGTAGTCAAATAGCTTTCGGGTTACAGGGAAATTTTTGCATGCCCGGTCGGATGTTCCAGTCAAATCAACGTCTAAATTTCATGTAATACTCTCATAAACCTTTGTATTTAGTGTTACCGTTTGCTTAGTGTTATGCACACTAAGATGGCAAACGTGCTGTAAGACTAGCATGTCAACATGGTAAAAATCTTAGCATGTTCATGTTAGCATCACTTCGCTAACTGCTGGTATGACCATAGCTTTGTTGACACTGAGATTTTAGAGTGCAGCTTGAGTCTTTGCATTGGGTGATTGTTAGAAAGTACTTTAGCTAAGCAGCTAATTCTGTTTGAATCTATCAATACTGCAAGATGACAGCTCCCATATCCAGGCTAAATTTATGTATATCGTGAGGAATAGGAGCATTTTTGTCACTTTTTTACAGTCACTGGTCGCCATCTTGATTTCAAAAATATGAATGGGATGAGAAAGGGTGGGTCTAACTGTGAAAAACCACTTGCTCCACAGCAACAAGTTGTTAGCCAAAGAGCATAATAGATAATCCTCAATTTTGTATGACCAAGATTTACAAAACAGACTTTACTTTTATATTCACTGTGACCCGAGATGGATGACAGTGCCCATAAACACATCTGGAAAGAGTTAACAGGGGTCAAAACAGAAAGCTGTTTTCCCACAGACTTCTATAGGATCACGTCTTTTTTCAACCACAGCTATCGCCACCTGGTGGCCTTTAGAGAGAATGCATTAAGAATGGTCTAAGGCAATTTTGCAATGGCTTCATTTTTCTGACCCGGAAACTACTCCCATGTTTTATACTGACCATGAGTAAAAAGCAATAAAAACAAAAACCTCTCTGAAATAATGATGCTTTGAAAACGTGAGATGAAAATATTTGAAACTGAGCCCAGTGCCTAAATGTATTGGATAAATGTGTTGCAAGAAAAAAGGCAACAGAGTTCAGGGAAACAGAAAGACGTGAAAAAAAAGAAGGTTAAATGAAATAATGTCTCACAGGCTGATATTTAAAGCTAGAATATTTGCTTTCTTCACTTTCCTTTCACAAGGTGAAAAACATGCAAGATATCTTTCTGATTTCCTGGAAACAACAGCAGATGTTTAAGATATAGTTACGACTTTTAAAGTTGATATCAAATAATACAAATATTTTTAAAATGTGTGATCCTCTCTCATCTTTTACCTGTTGTCCATGCTCTTCATTTAAAGCATAATCACTTTTTTTAAAGGCACATATCAACCTGATTCTATTTTTACTTTAGACTGCTGCAGCTCAGAGCCTCTGTGTGGACGAAACAGTCAAGCAGTGGAAAAGTTTTAAGTGTTGCTGTTGTTCTGTCAGCTCAAGCAGTTGCTGTCCTCAATGAGAGGCAAACAAAAAACAAAGAATGTTCTGTTGTCACTCGCAGGAATAATTAGTGGTATTCTCCGGATTTGGATGTTGGCCAAAGCACGGCATTTCATCTGCCACTGTGAGCTGAACATATATTGGGTTCAAATGAGCTGAAATGGCCAATAGACGTGCAGGGTTTCACGGTGAATTCTTCTCGCGTATCGTTTTTCTCTTCCCCCGTCTTTATGTGGCTCGCTTTAAGCCCTCTTTTCTCTCCTTCTCCCCTTGTTTTGTTATTTTACCTGGAGGTGCAGGTGTGAAAGGGTGAGGCCGTGGAAAAACATTCGATTCCGTAAGCTTGTCATGAAGGAACCCATTGACTGACCTCTGCATCTTGGCACACAATGACAAATGGGTTTGCAATTTTCCGCCTGACTGAGGGGCAACAAAGCACATTTCCACTTTCACCGGTAGGCAGCGAGAGTACAGTCTCCCGCTATCTCACTTGCTCTTTAACCAGGCGGTAAGCGTTACACATAGCTGGACTCTTTACTTTGGCGCCTTCTACCCGTACGGTCAAAACAGACAGTCCCACTCGGTGTGATGTATCAAGGCAAACATAGTTAAGTGAAAGCCTGACTTCACGCAGTGAGGTAATCTGCTGATGAAGACAAGAAAGGCTTGTTTTTCTTGCATCACATTTTAAGACTACTGCTCTTTTTTCTGCTCACAGTCACTGTCACAAAAGCTCAGATCGTCTCAAACTGGTTTCTTCACCATGACAGTGATTTCACTGTACTCACCAGATCTCAGTTGAGTGGTGCAGCTTTGCGATGTGGTGGAACGCCACATTCACGTCATGAACGTGCAGCTACTGTGTGATGCTTTCCTCTCATCTAAACCAAACTAGCATGTGTGTCTTCGGTGGACTTTTGCACTGGTTAAAGCAGCTGCACAAATGTCAAATAACTTTTAATAAAGTCATTATTTGTTGTTGTAGCTGCCTGGAATCTTCCCAAATTACCAGATTAGAAGAAAGACAATGCTCTAAGTGAATGTGAAGTCTGTTATATCTAATATGTTCCAGCATTTCCAAGCTACACAAGGTCTTATATTTTATTTCTCTGTGTGTTATTTTGTTTATGCATGTCTGTAAATGCTAGCTGGTGTTCCTTTTTTCTTTCAATTGCTTCCAAAGTGTCCAAGAATGTTAAAAGTGGAAGCTATGGAAATGAACCAATTGACCTTTTTTCTGACCCTAGAGATCTCCACGCCCTGCGGGAGCACAAACTGTCAGACTGCAGCAGAGTTGGGAAATCAAAGAGATCTGTGCTGTTATTTAGTGCGGCGGCACCTTCAGACCTGCTGCCACTCCCCCAGCATGGATTTCACACACTTTTTTTTGCCACACTGCTTTCAGTTCAAAGAGATAATTTGGTGTTAATGAGAATGGCAACTGTTTAGGAACCACAGCGGCTGGTTTTATTGCTTATCTTGGCATGATTGCACAAAAAACAAATCCACTAGTGATCCAGACATATTTGCATATTTGCAGGGTTATTGTGTGTGTGGATGTTTTGCATCTGCCCTGGTGGGACAGTCCAGCCAAGGAGCCCGGAGTGGCGATTATGTCCTGTAGGGATAACCTGCCATGGTGCTGAGAGCCTAATTGATGCCTCATGCTTTTTGGGAGGCAATTATAGCGTCGAAATGTCAAGACCTAATTTGTGACTCTGTAATGTGGACACGCAGGCCAGAGGAAACGGTGACACGGCTGCTCCGGAGGAACTCACACACTGGTTTGGTCAGCAGATGTGAGGGGCCTCTTTTGAGCGAGCTGGTCTAAAGTGAGGGGAATTAATAAAAAGATGCAATTTTTATTCTGTAAAACAGTTAAAGTTCATGCCTTCAGAGTATAAAACAGGCACAAACATTTAATCAGAAATGTGCACTCAAGTGTGAAATGTGAGCTTACCCATTATCCCAATGATAAATTAGCACACAGTACTGTCATATAATACTCGATCAATCAACGTTGCATTAGCACATAGTTTATATTAACAACTGATGAAATTCCTGTTTGTAATATCAAAGCTTCAGCTCTGCGTACTGTTTTAATGCCTTTTAGCTCTTTGTTTTGGCCACAGCCGGACTGTTTTGCTTCACTCCCAATGCTTTCTTAACTTTGCTCCAAGTGCCGAGCAGACGGTTATTTCCAGTGACAAAAGGCTCAGCTGCACTCTGCCAAACAGGAGACAGAGCTGTTGACTGGATGTTGGCATAGTGGAGCATTTAGCATCTGTGTTACAGTTGAAGGTGGAGCTGTAATTATCAACAAATCCGGACATAAAGATGATTATTGACTCCATAAAAAAATAATAATTAAATTTGCAAACTGATTAGAAAGTGTGAAAAAGTTTTATATTGTTTTTTACATTCTCTTAAACCCTGTTATCTGCGTGTGATTGGTGATTAGAGTGCATCATGTGTGGTATATACTTTTATCGACACCCTGCTGATCTCTGTGTGCTGTTTTTGCTCTGTTAGATGCTAAAAATGGCAGCTGTGGATTTTCCAGCTCAGATTCCTCAGCCTCCACCAGGTTCTGTGTGTTCACGTCCCTTTAGTCGAACAAAGCACCGTCAGTCACCGGCACCGTTTCATGCCTTGTTAACCGAGACTCTAAACTCTGCAGAAATGTGCCCCGGCTTCTTCTCCTTTCTGTACCGCACAACACCTAAACATGGCTGTTTTCTACTAATGTCTCCATGGAGATGCAAACAGAGGAGCATATTTTCCACTGGAGCTGACAGCTCGCGATGTGGAGTGTCAGTAAATCAGGTATGCCGGTCTAATTGCAGCGTGCGAAGTGCAAAACCACAAAATCCTCTTAGCTATGACACTAAAAATTATTGAACTCTAACAAAGTACAATGCAGGACGTGTAAAAAACGCTATTTTTCTTTTTCAGGGCACAAAACATGAATGACGACTGGAAGCTTGGATCAAGGGATGATATTTGGGAAGGCTGGATGTAGATTTTTCCGGAATGCCTCTCTCTCCCTCTTTCTCTGTGTCTCTCCATAGACTAGGATAAAAGCCTAAAAGTATCAAGTGGATAACGCTATACTTACACTTCTGCTGTAATGCCCATAAACACACATGCAGCTAATAATTTGTGCGCACAGCAATTTACTAAGGAATAAACAAACAACAAAGAGCCTGAAATCAATAGTTGCAGGATTGCAATGACACAAAGCTGCAGGCACCATCCCTGTGCAAACACAGTCTTAGAAGTGGCCACAGCTTTAAAGCAACAGGTGAGCTTCTCGGCACCTCCCCTGTCTTCCCCAATGCAGCCTTCTAAATATAGAAATTATGCTCTCTGATAATTGGGGGCAGACAACAAAGCCGGCTATATTTCCACCCTCCTCCTCCTTCTGCTGCTGCTGCTAAGTCATGTTCCCAGCTGACAAACAGCAGGCCTGAGATCAGAGTGTGAGAGCTGGAGTGCTGAGGGAACACCTGCGCTGCCTGACTGGACTGTGAAGATAGATGAGGAAGATCACTGACTTCCACACCTGCCAGTGGACTCATGCCATACCCACACATTCACACAAACTTGATTTGCTTTTCCCTCCCGAGGGCTCTTTAAGGCCGCTGCTGAGGACGCGATGAAAGTCGGTGGAGCATCCATTAAGCATGGCAGACGGCCCTCCAGAGTGGGTGTGGACGAAGGGGTTTAAGTGTTTTCAGCAAGGAGTCGTGGACCACCTGGAGGAGGAGGAGGAACGGGGGGAACAAAAGCATCTGTCTAAAGGCGCCAAGTTGACTCCAAAAAACCCCACCAGTTTAACAAGTGCCAAAGAGCACTTCTGGGCATCAGGTATCACAAGTCAGGATTTCCAGCATGTTTAAAGAGATGACCTTCAAAATGTGAAAAGGGAGGGCTTACGCGCTTAGATTGGACAAAGTCTGCTTTTCGTGCCTACAAAGGCAATGGCGACAAAGCCTGCACTGAAACATTAGTATTGTTGGAGATGTCGGGAACAAAAACAGCAAAAAGCTCCAGGTCAAAGTCACGGACAAACTCTGGAAAACATGGAACAAGACAGGAACAAAGCCCTGTTTGAAAACTGAGTGTCTAAAGAAAGACATGCTGGAATAGGCCTGCGTGCGTTTACTGGATGGACAGGGGGATGTCCACGTGCGTGCAGGATATATAATCCACTCCTGGATGCTGTCATTAATCGACAGCAGTTGATGTTCAAGGTGTGCAGGTGGGAAAGTCCCACAGTATCACTCTGTAGACAGGAGAGAGTTGGCAGCAGGGTTGACTATCCATATCAAGACAACCCCACTGGCTCACACACTCACACACACAGTTCACAGACTGATCTTTCATGCTTCAACACAGATCTGATCCCAACCATGGAGGAAACTGTGTACAGATAAGAGATACTGCAATGTAGTTTTATTTTGATGTTCATGTGCAATTAATATTTTGAACATAAAGACATATTGAGAAAAAAAAGAGAGAAAGAGAGACTACAATTTCTTAAAGATGTCTTGGCCACCTGGACATTCTTTAATAGGACATGACAACAAGGCTACAAATCTCAAATGGTGAGCAGGACTTTCTTAATCCTTATCGCCCTGACCTCTTCTTTTTATGCAGCTGCTAAAGTGGCAGGACCCGAGCTAAAGGTCAGATTTTATTTGGCTTCGATCATGTCCTCTACGTTTGGAGCGTTCGGGAGGGAAGCTTTGAAGTTTTATGCATCCATCAGGTCTATGATTCGTCTCCAGGCGTAATGGCATCCATAAAGAAAGACAACATTGATCTCATAAGCAGGTTTAAACTGTTCAGAGGCAAAGTTAACCAGTAAAGCACACCTTTTTTTATTTTTTTTTTATTTAAATACCCCCGTGTCAGTTGCCGTGTCAAAAAAAAAAAAAAAAAAAAAATTCACAGTAATCACATTATGATAAAATGCATGCCAGATGTGGGAATCTTTTCAAAGAATTTGCTATTGGTTTTTTTTTTTTATAATTTTTTAGTCATTAGTACTAGCTGAATAAATGACAGTTCAGTTCAGTGTGTCAGTTTTTCTATAGTACAGTTTCTAGTGGGCTTTTGTTTTCTATATTATCGTTACAATTCTAGCTGTAAAAATATATTCTCAAATAAATAAATATATAGCATAAATATGTGTATCTAAAATGAATAAATAAGCTTTTACACTTTGTTTTTTTAAACAGGTCTAAAGACAGGTGAGATTAAAGAAAAATCTGTATTCCTTCAAAGTCCTTCTGATCAAGCTACGTCTCTCTGAGTGACACTGTAGTACCATCTTGTAATGTCACAGATTCCCACAGACTCCACACCAGCTGGCATCTCTGTCCAACTGAGGAGATACTCCACAACCGTTCAGCCCTGCTTCTTATTTGTCTCCTAATCCACGCAGGTACTTTTGTGGAAACAAATGACGCCCTCATGCAGAGCGTGCAGACATTCTAGCCTGTCCTCCTGGCTGCTGAGAGATGATGGCCCGTGCATTCCTACAAGAGGCCCCCCACCCCCTTCTCCGATGCCTTTATCCCCGCTGGTCGGGCTGCTGTTCACCAGCTTGCGACCGGTCACATCCCCGCCTGCGTCCCTCCTTCTTCCTTTCTGCTCCCAGGACTGCCTGCCAAGGCTTTTTAAGCATCTATTCCTGATCTGGACCAGGCCTCCAGCTCTCAGCTGTGTCCCAGGATATCCCTGTACAGCTCTGGCACGCGCTCAGGGTCCACAGGCCTGGGCAAGAAGTGTGTAAATTTCTGGTGCCGCCTGGATTTAGTCCCATCCCTTGGTGTCCCATCTTTATTTAATGCCACAAAGTAACGCGTCCCTTTGTCTCCGTGCTTGTAGCGGTTGGATGAATACGTGTTGTACCAGTTCTCCTCAAACTGCTCCCTGAAGACACAATCAGCCGTGAGCTCCTTCTGCAACATGATGTGGGGGGAAACAGAAACACACATCCCAGTTATTCATTAGGATTATTAATTATAGAGGAATGAAAAAGTCTTTCGCAGGGGAAAAAATTGAGAAATAAAGATTTGGGCAACAGGAACAAGAGAAATGATACTTACAGAGCCATACAGCTCTCCTTTGTTGTTCATCCCCAGATAGAGTCCACTGTCCACCCCTTTAATGCTTATCAATCCAACAGCCAGGCTTATGAATTCCAAAATACCTGCAGGAGAATAACACAGTTGTTCTGTAAAGCCTGGCAGAGATAAAAGAATACGATCAAAGAAACTCAGTTCATTACCACAATTAATATTTGTAAATAATCAGAATCAGATCGAAACCTGTCTGTTCTAATACCATTGTTGGCGCGTTTTCGTTCTTCCTCTCATTTGTTTAATCTCAACTACTTTTCTGCAAGTGGAATTATATTTTGAAAAAAATGATCTTAGTATTTACCAAAACGGCTGTGGTCCTTCCTCGTGCCTTGCACTGTGCCATCCGGAAGTATTTCCAGATGAAATCCAGTTCTGCAGTACAACTGCCTCCTCCTGAGAATTCCTTTGAGGTGCGTTAAATCCGAGAATCTGTCCCCAGGTACGAGGTGCTCTTCCAGCCGCGTCTGGCTCTCCGTGAGGAAGAAATGAGAGCCGACTTGTGCGACACCGTCGATGCCGTGCCAGACGCCTCCAACTTCTCCCAGAGTGGCAGCACCACCACCTGCAGCAGCCATCGCGTCCGAGCTCAGCGGGTAAAGTTCAGAGAGGAGGTCCGGAGGGAGCGCTCTTGCGTAGTAGGCTACCTGGCTGCCACTTATTGCATGTTTACGTCCCTTCTCCTCCTGTGTTACTTAGCACATGTCCCCGTGTGGCAGTCACAGCCTCGGGTTCGTTTCCCCTGACATCAAACACTCAGAAAATCTCAGCTACTGGCTGCACAGACTTCTCCGGGTTGTTGTTGGGTTGTTTTTTTTAAGGTGCGCCTTCTTCATCAGTTGGAGGTGGGCTGCAGTTGCTGGTCAGACAGCCCGCATGTTGCATACCTGTCCACAGTAGATGCTCGCGCCTCTGTTGTGCCGTGGCGGAGGCTTCAGTAAGTAAGGGGCTCGTTGAACGCTGCAGTGCAGGTAAAAGGAGCTCCTGGAGGTTTTGTGCTCAGAGGCAGGTGCAAAACCACAGGACTCGTAGTGGGCGGGGCTGTCAGATTAGACGTGCCCTTACAGGGCCTTTTCCCCCTCTTATCTCAGTGAGAGAGAAAGAGAGTTGTTGGTGGGCTGGTGGCTTAAACTGAGCGCGCGCATCACTTAAAATAAAACCAAAAATAGCAAAGATAAACTATAAACCACTTTACATCACCTTTTACACGAGATATAACTCTACGTGTAGTTTCCCCCCCAGCAGTTCTTTCACTCCTACAAATTTGACGTTCTTTAATCCACGAGCTACTTGAAATACCCACGGCATTTCTCGCGAGCTCGCGAGTAGCAGACGGCTCGAGCTCCCCTGCTCTCCCTCTCTCTCTGTCTGTGTGTGCGCGTGATATCGGTTACGACACCATAGTGTAAACAGCCATGGCTGCACTGCGCAGGCTTATCGTTTCATTCAGCTCCAAAGCAGAGACGTTCACGGCGCAGAAACCGCCTCAAACACCCTCAAAGGCGACTAAAGCGCAGAAACTTATCGCAGCGGGAGCGAGCATCACAGCCGGCGCCGCTTATTATTACTATTACTATTATTACTCCTGCCGCTCGCACGTCGGTAGGCGCCCCGGACTGAAGAGCCACGTCGAGGCTCGACTCATGCATCTGGCGCTGCCATCAGTTTCCGCCACCGATAAGGTACGATAAAGTAAGCAGCGGCTGCTGTATGGCGACAACATTCAGCTCACTCCAACACACACACACACACACACACACACACACACACACACACACACACACACACACACACACACACACACACACACACACACACAGAGAGGAAAGAAATTAAAAATACTCTCAGTTTATCTTCAATGAACAGCAGCAACCTGAACCCCAGCACGTGATCACCAAGACTGTCTCGTGCACGTGAAGTGACAGTTATAATTATATGTCGTTACCATAAGGAGCTATCCGCGACCTTTGGTGCTGAAATGGCAAAAAAAAAAAGTGGTCAAAAGGCGTCCCAGATCGCGTGGCCAAGTGGCCACCATGACTGAAGGTTTTGCCTGATTGGCTTACAGCCTATGGGCCAAGACTGAACATTTAATGTTGTGTACGCACTGCTGTGTAGATTTAAGTGGTGGACAACATAAGAGGAACACCTGACTGCATTTGTAACCAGATACTGTGCTGCAGTGTATTTGTTAATATCAGAATTTGTTCTGTGTGGTGTTTTCTAAAATACTTTTCTATAATTTACTATTTTAGCATTTTGTAAGTGGTCTGAATGACTTGTAGTATGACGATATATACTGCAGTATACTTCCTCTATCTATACTCTCACGGATCAGTTTGTCAGATGCACCGTCCTATTACCAGGTTTCACTCTTTTACCTTCACAGCTGCTTTAATTCTTCGTTTCATAAATGCAACAAGGTGGTGGAAACACTCTTCTGAGGTTCTGGTCAATGTTGACTTGACAGCATCACATAGTTGCTGCTGATGTGTCGGCTTCACTTCCACGATAGGAGTCTCCTGTATCAGCACATCCCAAAGGTGCTCTGTTTGACTGAGATCCGGTGACTGTGGAGGCCATTTGAGTGCAGTGAACTCACTGTCATGTTCAAGAGGTCAAGACTGTGATAATAAGGGGATGAGTATAATCGATACAATACTCAGGTAGGCTATAGTGTTTAAATGATACTTAGTTGTTACTAACAAGCCCCAAGTGTGCCAAGAAAATATGCCCTGCACCATCACACACCACCACCAGCCTAAACTGTCGATACAAGGCAGGATGGATCATGCTTTCATGTTGTTTCTGCCAAATTGTGGCCCTACTATCCAAATGTCTCTTGAGAAATTGAGACTCATTAGACTAGGAGTCTTTTTCCCCAACCTTCTCTTGTTCAGTTTTGGTGAGCTGGTGTGAATTATAGCCTCTGTTCTTCTGCTGCTGTAGCCCATCTGTTTCAAACTTAGACGTGTTGTGCATTCAGAGATGCTCTTCAGCATACCTTGGTTGTGTTGAGTTACTGTTGCCTTCCTATCAGCCTGAAGCAATCTGGCCATTCTCCCCTGACCTCTGGCATCAACATGGCATTTTTGCCCAGAGAATTGCTGCTCACTGGATATTTTCTCTTTTTTAGACCACTCGCTGTAAACCCTAGAGACGGCTGTGTGAGAAAATCCCAATCTGGCATTAAAAACCATGCCATGTTCAAAGTCACTTAAAAAAAATCACATTTCTTCCCCATTCTGGTGGTCAGTTTCGACTCCATCAGGTTTTCTTCACTGCATCTATGTGCTTAAATGCATTGAGTTGCTTCCATGTGATTGGCTGATAAGATATTTGTGTTTAAAAGAACTTGGACAGGTGTATCTAATAAAGTGGCCAGTAAGTGATCATCTTATCTAAACAGGACTGGATGTTATTTTAAAATATTATGTTTTCTTTGTAAATGAAACCTTTGTGGTGATTTTGCTTTTCAGGCGCAACATTGCCTTCTTTCAAAAAGCAAGGACAATTCATGGCATCTGAGCAGCTGTAAACCAGAACAACACACAAAGGAGTCATTTTAATTCTTTAAAGCTTCTTTAAAACATGAAGTAATTGCCAGAAAATTAAATCCTTTTTGTGAACCTTCTGATAAAAAAATTAAATATTAATTTGCATGTATGAGTTTTAATTTGTGTCATATTTGCTACATCAGGGGGAGTCACACTGATGATGTAGAAATCTAAAACCCCCCAAATTCATGTATCAAATATTGGCTTTAAAGGATTAAAACACACTGGAAAGTATACAGTATTTAGTAGCATTTAGACAAAGAGGACAACTGCAAAAAATAAATAAATAGATAAATTAAAATCCAAAGAAACAAGTAATTGCTGTCACTTCAGCAGATTTTTAAATGTTTCTGATTCAGGTCTCCCCCTGTTTATACCCATTCTTTTCAGCACCAATTATAAGCTTCATACACAGACTTTTGCAGCCTGGTTCTAATTGTTTAACCTGTGTGCATTGTGTCCTGTTACACAGCACCGCAGAAATGTGTCGACAATGCTAACAAGATTTTTACAGATCATTGGGGGATGTAAACAAACTCGTAAACCATGTGTGATGTGCTCGCTTGGCTCCACGCAGCGAAAAGATTGCTTCTTTGATATCTGTGGCTAGGAGGGAGGTAAGCTCAACTGGTGTCCACATAAAGGGGGGATCCAGGGACACAGGAAACTGGACACCAGAGTTTGGCGGACATGCTGATATTTGATGAGAGGCGGGGGTGGTTAGAGGGGGTTTAATGGTTAAGCAGAGGGGGGCACGCATTCCCCGGGTGTTTGCTCTGTGCCCAGTGGACCTGGCGGTGTGCCACCTGACAGAGAGATCCACTCTGTCTTCACCAGTCCGGCCTTCTGATCTGCCTGGGTTTGAGCAGTTGTAGGGACATTATCTGCTGTGCAGGGATGAAAAATAAGGCTGACATAACATGCGCCCCATTACCGAATTAAAGATTGGGCTTCTTTGTTGTGCCATGTGAGCGAGGCTTTTCGTGACAGAAAAAGCTTCCATGGATTTTATAAGAAGCATCTTTCAGACACTGTAATCACTGATATGATTTGCAGTATTTCATGGCGCATGTGTGTCTGTGTGTGCTTGCAGACAAGGACCTACGGTCTGGATGATGGAGATGCCTACATGTCCTCCTATGAAAACAGATTTCGTCTGTTCAGTTCGGTGGAGTACGAGGGACAGCTCTACATGACTCCACTGAACTTCATCGAGTCGGTCACTCTGAGCGAACCAAAGAGTGAGTCAGCTCCTGACAGCCAGCTCACAACACAGTGCCACATGTGCTTTGAAAGGAATGAAGGAATGAGTGTTGGTGCTCGGGTCAAATGGTTAGCCAGTCAATTAATCTCTTACTTATTCTACTTTATAAAATGCCAGGATTAGCTTGAAGATTTCACTGTGGCCTTTGGGGCTATAAAGAGTGTGTTTTCCTCCTTTTTTTCACTACACGGTCAAACAATTCATAAACTGCTTTTAAATCTTTGCCCTTTATTGAGCCAATAGGACCTTTGGAGACCTTAGAACAAGAAACTGACAGTAAAAAACCTTTTTTCAGTTCACCTATGTGTATTGCTTTAGCACATTGAAATAAATGGTAAAATTGAGTTTTGGTTCTTTTCTTACAGCTCAGTAAATAAAGCCACAATGTAAAATTCAATTCAGCTTATTTTATCTATATAAAATCAATTAAACCTCTTTATATTTTAAGGTAAAGACCCTAAAATAAATCAAAGCAAACAGAGAAAACCCCAACAATCACACGACCCCCTGTGAGCAAGCACTTTGGTGACAGTGGGAAGGAAAAACTCCCTTTTAACAGGAAGAAACCTTCAGCAGAACCAGGCTCAGGGAGGGGCGGGGCCATCTGCTGTGCCTTGTTTATAATAAACAAGCATTTTATAAAATAATCAGACATACCAGGTTCAAATCTAGGGCGCGGGTGCTCATTCCATGGAAGAATCAGCTGTTTTTCTTTTTCTTCTTTTGTAAAATAACTTTAGTATACTTAACAAAGCCACACGAAATTGTACCTTCCTGTTATGAAAACTGTTCACGGTTACAGGCCCTTGAAGCACATTTAAGTTGGCTGAAATATTTTAGCTTTTTAATTCACGTTATTCAGCCAACATTTTTGAGTCCTCAGAGCCTCTTGAATACACATCCAGGAGAGCATGATGGACAGCAAGAAATGGTGTATCCTCCCAAGCCAACCCGGCATGCTTCCACCCACACCTCATCAGGTGTTTAATTAAGCCCATGCAACACCCAAACAGTCCACCATCATCAGTGCGAGGACAGTTTGGGCTGCAGAGGGACGTAACACTTTACTTGACTGTCGTCTCTTTATCTCACGGTTTTGCGTTCCACCTTTATCAATAATCTTGTTAATTATTTTCATACTAATATAGCTTTTAGTGGCAATTGACTGCTACCTGGAGCCTCAGGTTAGGGTTGGACCAACATTTAGCACCTGTAACTATGCTGTATTGTGTCTCGCAGGGGTTCATATCGGAAAGTGCCATTCCAGAAATCAGACTTTTCAGGAGTCAGGAACTTCGGCAAAGGAATCTCATTTAGTTTCTCTGGTTAAGACTGCAGGATGTGTGTAAAATATGGAGTTTTGAATTCAGCATCTTTTTTTTCTCCTTGGCTGATCACAAAGACAGGGTGGGGACAAGTCCTTATCATTTACTGGGATGCTAATTTTACAGTGAAAAGCAGGCTCTTGAGTTCAGTGGCATCCTAAAAGCAGGCGATAATGCTTCTGGTGAGATTACATTTGTTGTATTAAAGATTTATCTGACTTTGATTTATTTAAAGATGTCTCTGTCATCCGTGCACGAGGACCTGGTCTACCATTTACTTCACAAACACAGCAGATGCCGCATGGCCTCCGTGAGCTTTGTTGTTCTGCGAATGAATTAACTGCTTTTGTCAGCTGCCATTTGCTTAATTACATGTCCGTCATGTTACCAGATAAATCTCCACTCCTTCATCCGATTGTTTTCAGTTACGCAATGATTTAATAGCAGTTTTAAAAAAAGCAACAAAAAAAAAAACCCCCCAGGGTGTTGTTTTCCGGAATATCCTTGTTGCTGAGGGCCTGCGAAGTATCATCGGACAATTAGACACAGCTCTAAGTGCTTTCAGTCATAACACCTGCATAAAGATAGACATCTTTACCAGCAACCTTACTTTTATGGCTCATTTATGTGGTAACAAAGTCACAGGGACCCACAGAGACCAAACAACTTAGCACGGATACCATAAATGTAATGATAAGGCAGTCTTGACTTACTGTGATTGATTGTAACATCAGGTGTGTGGCCTCTATCGCTGCATCTAATGATGAAGGTAAACAGGAGGCAGAAAGGTAGTGGCACGCTATTTGTTATTGTTGTGAAGCTGCTTAGTGTTAATTGTGTGGCTGTAATAAAGCCATGCTTTTCTGTTCAGTGCTGCCATACATAAGATCTGCAGGATCGTTATTCCAGACAGAGGCTTTAAAATGTGTCGGTGGAGGGTTAATGTCAATGTTATCGACACAGTTTCCCAGCCAGGTGTTTTTATGATGTGTTCTGCTTATCTTCTGCTTTATTGGCCCCTGGAATGTGCTCATGGAAACACACAGCGTATATTTCTGTCCCTGTAAACATTTGTTTTCACTCGTGCTTCCCAGTCCTGTACTTTTGACTCAACTAACTGTTGGCCTTGTTTCGTTTAGGTAGGAGAGTCTGCAAGTCCCTTACGAAAAAGGTGAGTTTTCCCGTCATTTGTAGCCCTTGATGCTGCTTCACAGAGCCTCCTTATCTGTGTAAAATCCTCTCAAATTACTGTAACACCAGCAAATACATCACACTGAAGGGCTAAGAAATGAATGTGAGATCAGGGATTTTCTTCTGTTCTCGCAGGAATTAGACAAGATGCTGGCTGATACCCCACCTGTTTGGAAAGGATCATCTAATTTGTTTAGAAATATCCGTGAACGAGGTAAAGAACCCACTCTCTGTGTTCCTGCTGTACACATAAATCCTTTGTGAGATTTTATTTTTTAAGGCCCTCCCATGTCTCGTTCAGTGCGTGCTCTGTTGTCCATGTGCCAATCTGGAGCAGAAAGCGTGGGTCGTAGTTTCTATCTTATCTTTCCATCAGTCTGCTAACATGTCATAGATATATTTTTAGATAACCTTTTCTTGAAGGAATGGCTCATTGATGGTACAGTACACACAACAAGGCTTGTTTGTGTCTGTAGTAAAATGCTTCAAAGGTGAAGTTATTGGAAGCTCATAAATTACATAATTATGACTGTAAGCAGCCTGTGACAAGCATCCTTGAAAAAAAAAAGCACTTAAAAATGCTACAAATGTTAGGAAAAGATTCATAAATCTGGCGACATAGAAGAGACTAAAACTCAAGTCAAACTAATATAATACTAGAACTTAACGTTATCTCAATATATAAGCAAAGAAAATACAAAATAACAGAAAAATGCTGGGTCACAGACCCAACCTCCAAAAAACACAAGTACATAAATTATTTGTTTGGTTCAATTTAATTCAGTTTTATTTATACAGCACCAAATCACAACAACGGTCACTCCAAGGCGCTTTGTATTGTAAGGTAGACTCTACAATAATATATGCAGAGGAGAAACCCAACAATTGTTTGACTCCCTATGAGCAAGCACTTAGGCGACAGTGGGAAGGAAAAACTCTTTTAACAGGAAGAAACCTCCAACAGAACCAGGCTCAGGGAGGGGCGGGGCCATCTGCTGTGATTGGTTGGGGTGAGAGAAAGAAAACAGGATATAAAACATGCTGTGGAAGTGAGCCAGAGATTAACAACATGATTCAATGCAGAGAGGTCATGTATATATAAGGTTTTATATATATACAAGTAAATATACAGTACTTTGCCAAAGTCTTGATCCACAGGTTATTTCTTTATATTTTGCTTCCAAGGAGCCAGACTTTCTTCTAATTTTGTTTTTTTTAAAGTGGTCATGAGCAACAGTTCTCTTTCGTGTTTTTCTTTGGACACTGGGCGCCTTTATTAGCTGAAAACTTGGAAGATTTTGGCATGGTGCACATTGTATCCATAAAATAAAAGGAAACTTGAGAAGTGGATGAAAAAATACCCAGGCTTAAAAACTAACTTCAGCAGTTGATTAGTATGTGAAAAGTCATGTCTTTAATAAACTGAGACAAAACCTGAGAAATGCATCTGACCCTTTAGCTGATCCATCTACTGTTCACTGAAACCTCATCAGAAATGGTCTCAGTGGCTGTCAAGAAGCCGTTCTTAAGGAAGGGAAACGGGGACAAAAGGCTGACGTACGTATGCCGAATGACACAAGAACTGGACTGATTTGAATGTTTTGGAGAGAGAGAGGTACAACAGTAAATGTCTACAGCCAACTGTAAAACACGGTGGAGGCCCTGTCATGGTTTGAGGTGCTTTCAGCCAGTGGTGTTGGGAATCTTGTCAAAACAACCTATGATGGCCTATCAGCAAGCACTTGGTGACAGTGGGAAGGAAAAACTCCCTTTTAACTCCAGCAGAACCAGACTCAGGGAGGGGCAGCCATCTGCTGACTGGTTGGATGTGAGGGGAGTAAGACAGGACAAAAGACACACTGGGGATACTCCCAACACAGTAAAACCATACCTGGATAGACAAACACACTATCAGTGACGGACTGGCCTCCCCGGAGCCCGGACCGCAACATTATTGAAGCAGTGTGGGACCATCTTTACAGAGCCTGGAACAGAAGGTAGCCGACATCCAAAGAAGAGCTTTGAATGTTTCAGAGCTCTTCCTGAAGACTACTTAAAGAATTGAAAAGAAAGCTGCCTAAGAGAGTTCAGTCTGCACTGAAGAATAAAGGTGATCATACAAATATTCACTTTTAAGCTCGTTAGAATTGTACAAACTCTCTTTTCGCCTTTTATACTATATTTCCCTGTATGTTTGCACGTTTCAATAAATATTCCCATTTTGCTCATAAAATATAAAGAAAGGACAGGTTGCTGAAGAATGTATTACATTTCAGACAGAGCGTCACAAATACGAAGGAGAAAAGGCAACCAAGACAGATTTTCCCTAAGTTTTGGTAAATGACCTGTATTTGTAGAGCGCTTTTACTAGTCCCCTAGGGACCCCAAAGCACTCTACACATCCAGTCATCCACACACACATTCACACACTGGTGGAGGCAAGCTACAGTTGTAGCCACAGCTGCCCTGGGGCGCACTGACAGAAGCGAGGCTGCCATATCGCGCCATCGGCCCTTCTGGCCAACACCAGTAGGCGGTGAAGTGTGTTGCCCAAGGACACAACGACCGAGCCGGGGCTCGAACCGGCAACCTTCCGATTACAAGGCGAACTCCCAACACTTGAGCCATGATCGCCCTCTACTTTTAATTACAGTATGCAAAACACACAGTGGGATCCTTCACTTGTAAACCACTACACTATGAGCCACTATGCTCATTATACCATGCACAATTAAAAAGCTAAAACATGAAGAAGGTTAGAGCTTTTAAAATGTTCTGGTGTCACCTACTCAAGTGTAGTGATTTCTTGTTGGTGGCATAAATTATCGAATTTATGTGCTAAGTTTTTACATTGACAGCTCAACTGAAATCTGTCACTTTGCACTCGGCAACATTGTGACTTCCCAGTCTTCACCGTGTGCACCGCGCAGGCTCCTGAGGCCCGTAAACCGTACACATGAACACTGCACTCTGCACGTCTTTAGCCTATATGTGCTGAAAACAGCAGACTGTGAAACTGCCGCAAACCTGAGGTCTTCGTGAGATCACACGAAGCCCAACTGAAGTTGTCGGTGTGACTCAAAGTCCCCTTTTAATGTTTCCACCTGGGCCTTCAAACTCTGAGCGCAGCAGGTCAGACGTGGCAGTGGAGCATCAGATCTCACTGTTCTGCTCTCCTCCTGTGTTGCTTTAGCTAAGTGCCAATGCTGGGATTTGGAGCTTTTAATCCTGCTGTTAAACGTTGCAGCTTTGTCAGTGAAAAAAGGACTAGATTGATCTGTGAACAAAGCGTTGCTTTTGAGAATGAGGGAGCTGTTTGAAACCAGCTGTGTCGAGACATGTCCCACTGGCCACCCCCCTGATCACCATGGACATGATGAAGCCTAAGAATGGCATTGGATTACATCTCCGGGACTGCCACTCTGTATGAAGTGTTTTTGTGGAATTCTTTGTATTGTCTAACAACATCTACTTGAGCTCAGAGGCTGAGCTTGAAGGGAGAAGGGGGGTCTCCCTCCACGAGTGAAGGTGTGTGGTATTGGTGAGACATGGCAGGAATCTTAAAAGTTTTTTTCCCTGTCTTCAAGCTGTTTAAGCTTTAAAAGCTTTGAAGGTAGAGATCTGTTGTCATTATAGGGTCATACCTGCCAAACTGAGAGAGCTGGGTGCTTTGTTTTAGAATATTTTTCGATGATTTTATGGCTGATCCCATGCACAACTGATGATCTTCTCCCACCTTAGTTTGTGCATTTGCAAAATGCTTCCAGCTCCAAGGAGAAGCATAAGACGGTAATAACTAAATCTTTCCTGACTAGTTGGGTTTTATTCCTCGAGTGTTCCTCTTTCTGAAGATATCTCCCTGCAGCAAACCTCGTACCTGAATTCTTTTCCCATAACATCCAGAGCAGTCACCCAGAACTATCTTACCTCGATTCTCTATCTTCCTGAGCAAACAAAAGCTTGGGAATGCTTTCAGAGGCAGGAGGGAGAAGCCTCCTTAGTTGGTTGAGATGTCTCCTGACACTTACTCTTCTCTTTACCGTGTCACACAACAAAGGGGGCTGAAGGATGCGACACAAAGCCCAAATCGGCTATTCTCAATCAGTGACAGATCACTCGAGAATGTATTACACCTTGTTACCCAAACACGATCAGAAAGCCACGGGCCTTAAATTTGTTTGGGTTTGTGTCCAGATAGGTCAGCTCAGTTGTAAAGTTGGTGTTTGTGTGAGGGGAACACCAAGCATGAAGTAAAAGGCACCTTTTAAGATGTTATCGCCAAGCACGAGGAGATTACCTGTGTCTGAAGGCGTGCTCTGTTTCTTTGGATGGATTGTTCATCTCGGCATCATGACTTTGAACATCTGCAAACACCTTGAGCTACCTGGTTAAGTCATTTGATGCCATTTTGAGGGTGAAAAGGAACATTTAGGTTTTTGTTTCTTGTTTTGACTCTTTTCTTTTTTTTGTCTTTGTTCTAGGTGTCATCAGTTATACAGAGTACCTCTTCCTGCTCTGCATTTTAACAAGTCAGCATACCTTTGAACTGATTTACTCTGTTATCTTTAAAATTTATATTTTAAAAAAGCAATATAAAGACGCCTGTCTGACGTAAATCCATTGTGTTTGCTTCTAGAGCCCCATGCAGGCTTCAGGATTGCTTTCAACATGTTTGACGCAGATGGAAATGAAATGGTGGACAAAAGGGAGTTCTTGGTGGTATGGAAATCACCATTATTTATCAGATTTAATCACATGGATTTGATGTTTAATATATGGTATGTTCTATCCTAGCTGGAAGAAATTTTCCGTAAGAAGAAGGACAGAAAAGACATTACTGAAGATATGCAAAGACAGGACCAGCAAGTATGAGCTTAAATCCTTTTTTAGTGGCTCTAATGGTTTTTTTCATCAGCCTGGATTCACCAGAAAAGGCCTGAAAAGCATGCTGCATGCCGTCTGCACAAGCAACACTGTGACAAAGTTAGCAACTTATCATGTAGGAACTATTGGAGGTCTGGATCTGTTTTTTTATGCGCTTATCAGAAAAGCAATGAGGCTTGCTGTGGGGTTAATTTAACACCTTTTCCTGTCTCTGTGCACACACTGGACACAGTCTATTGATATCTTGCAAATCATCAGCCCAGATGGCAGCCCCTCCCTGAGTGTGTTTCCGACTGAGGTCTCTTCCTGTTAAAAGGGAGTTTTTCCTTCCCGCTGTCACAGAATACTTACTCATGTTAGTGGTTGGGGTAGTAATCTGATTGTTGCAGTTTTTTCTCTATTAATGTAGTGTCTTTACCTTACAATATAAAGGGCCTTGAGGTGCTAGTGAACTAAACTAATAGCTCAGTATTCAAGATGTGCTCATTTCTGGCTCCACACTGAAGCCCACTTTGAAGGACTTAGCCAGTGGGTGAAGTCACATTTTTGACATCTCTCTCTGACATACAATCTATGGCAACAACATGCAACAAGGTGGTAATTCAGTGTGTCACAAAAGCTGTTCTGAGGAAACGATAGATGCCACCACTAATTTGCCTCAAGCTAAGCTATTTTTATTTAAACTGAACACGATAATGAGCTGGAGAGTTATACGCTAACGGTAGAGATAAAACTGAATGCCAAACAAGTATAGCAACAAACAGCAGCCACCGGTTTGAGTTGCAACACTAGAAAAGTGTTGCTAGCATTACTTAAGTTGGCCATTTTAACAGGGAGTTTACTGTTAATGACCTCATATGGCCGTTGAGGAACTGCAGTTTTCATTCCTTCATTATTCAGTGCATTTTCGCGCTTTGACCACAAACTGGGAATTGGTGTGAACTGACAGAGCTGAAACAAAACATAATTTTTATATATTTAGCTATTTTTTATGGGCTACAACAGCTTCTTTTTAACTGTTTCCAACTAAGAAAAAAAGAGCTTTTAGAAATCCAACGAATGCTGCCCCCTTAGAGCAGAACATAGTTTGCAGCTAAAGAGCCATATTGTCCCTGAGGAGTTGGTGGAGGCCAAAATCAGAGCTGAAAGGAGAATGAATGATTGATTTACATTCAGAAACCTCCAATGAAATGTTGTCAGTCTTCTTCTCATATGAACTTAATAAGCTGGTGAGACGGCATGTTTACTGCCTGCTCTGTTTCCCGCATTAGTGCCAAAAAAAGAAAAGAAGTAATGCAGATTTAAAGACATCAGTCTGAATCTCAACATTGAGGTCAGATCAGACTGTGTGGGTCTGTGCTCGCTTGAGACACTTGCAGTAATCCTAGAGAGAAAACTCGCTGCACAGAGGTGACGGTGGTCATACAGGGTAAAACATGCCTAAGGCTTTCATCTTTTTGGAGTTGTCTTACACTGCATGCAGGTGGATGTAAACAGGGCGAGCTCAATAGAGCGATAAGAGCGACTCTTTGAGGTCTTATCTCATAAGAACGCAGCATAGAGGAGCTTATTCTGCTGGGACAAACGTTAGCATCTCTGGACGGCCTTGAATTAAAATTGCGCCCGTATAACTATCAAAAAGATCATTAGAATGGATTCTCTAGATCAGGATGGGCTGGCTGTGCATGCGTTTATAAGGCTTAACAGTAATTTGGGACCATTGTCAGATACGCTGTCTCGACTTGATGTCTTTTCCAGCTGTCTTCCTGTTTTAAAATACATTGTGAATTATAAGCTCTGCACTAATTCACCTGTCGTCTTTTTTCTATTGCATTTCAGAGCCTGCAGCTTTACGGAAATCACAAATCCCAGGCTCGCAGCGTATGTAGCCTGTAAACGGTGCCTCTTCTTGCACGCTTTCTGGAATGTGGTCTCCTTAACCTGAGTTATCATAGGAAATATACATGTTTCTGAGGGGCTGACACCACCCGTATTTGTCCGAGATAACCTCACTTCACATTCAGTGAAATCCGAAATACCTCACTCTGTGCTTTAGAATTATCTCATATTTGTGTGTGTGGCAAAAGCAGGAGGGGTGCAGCTCAGATGATTTATGTACTCGCCTTTTGTCAGTGTTGGGCAAGAGATTTCACTTCAAAAAGCTCTTACCTGAAGACTGACACCGCTTTTGCTCGGACCCACATGTTTTATTTTTACAGTTTCTTGAGGAGTGGTATTTAGGCTCAGGTTACCTTTAGAGATGGGTTTGACCATGAAGATGCCAGTCAGACGGGAGCAGCAGAAGCACTGTGAAAGCCGCTCTGCAAACACGTAGGAGAGCCTGCAGCTAACTCAGAGCGCTGTTTGAACACTTTACCTGTAGGTGTGTCTTCTTCTTCTTTCTTTTTTGTGTGTTTTGATTCCCTCTGCTTTACTGTAGGTGTCTTTCCTGCACAGAGTTCAAAAGTCAAACCTTTTCAATAAGACATAACAGGCACGTCTTGAGTGCTGCGGTTGGGCTTTCCCCAGCATATTCTAATTACAAGTGTTTCAGAGTCTTTTCATGGGATGAGATGGGAACAGCGGCCAGCATTAAAGAGCTGTTCCGTAATTAGCTGCGGGATCATGCCGTACATCTCCCTCTCTGCTAAGAAGCACTGAGGCGTAGACGAAGAGCTGTTTTATCAGCTGTCTCGCTTTCTCCCTCGGGCCTGAGAGATGAAAAAAAGAACTGAATAAGATAAATAAATATTATGAAATGAAGCAAGCCACACTTAAGAACACGTGTCAGCAGCAGCTGGCTGCTTCTGGTTGGTTTTTGCAATACTTTTGTTTTTCAGGGAGGTGATGTCGGGACTTGAGAGGCCTTGAGGCTCAAGAAACGATGGGTTGAAATAATAAACAATGAGAATGAGAGGGGACCAACATCTTTTGTTTCATAAGTGGGAGTTACATTTGTTTTTCTTCACTAAACAGAAGACTGGTTTCCTGTGATCTTTTTTTTCTTTTTTTTTATTGCACACCAGTAAGGAGAAAATGTTTTCTGGAGCAGCTGTAGTCGCTCCGCGGCAGCTGGGAAGGCTAAGGAAGAAGTGTAAACTGTAATAATGGTAATTATCCGTTAATCAAAGATCTAAGCCGCCCGAGCTCGTTGAGAAAAATACAGCAGAGTGGCTTCCAGTAAGCATCGAGCAGTGGATGTGACGTGGGGCAAAAAAACACTACAGTTCTGGAGATGGAAGGTGTTTGATTGCCTGCATTTACTTTGCAGTGTAGCATCAAACGATGACATATTGTCGGATTCAGTTTCAGCGCTGACCCGGCATGAATCCTCCTCCAGGTCTTACACCTCGCATGCTTTGGACATGTGTTAGCCACGTTGGCTCGACATCCCTGCCAAGAGGCTGCATGCATCGCTGCAGCGCAGGCTCATGTCAGGGCCGATCAGCCTCTCGGATACGCAGGTGTCAGCCCCGCGCTGTTTCTGCATGTGTCTGTCCCCGTTGTCTCTGTGGGTATTCAGCTCACCTGTCTGTCTGTCTTTTTTTTGTATGCCTGCCCAGTTCTCCATCTCGCTCTGTTTCCTCGATCCTCCCGCCTGTAACGCCGTGTACCGTCTGAGTCTGTTCATCCACCTTCCATTCCCCTTCTCTTGGTGACACGAACCAGATGTGTTATGTCTTCTAACAGCTGTGCTTCGATTGCTACCACAGGTTCTAAAAAAAGACGGTCAGCATGTGGCTGCCCGAGGCATGTGGGATGTTCTCAGACGTGGCACGAGTCAAGTTCTGTTTTCTGATCTCACCGAGGTAGCCGGGCACTTTTTTTAGCTGTTTTGCTAAATAATCACAGAAACGATGCTGTGCATGATCCTCAGTTTCCTGATGCTTCTGCTGGAATCTGACAATAATGTGTTAGGGAGCACAGCGCTCTCCACTTACGCATCTGTCTAATCAGTGGTGTGAATTTTTTAAATGGCGCGTCGACAAGAAGAAGCGTGGCATGGCTGATGGTTCTGTTGCATGGCACACGTTTGTTAAAAAGGAGAATTAATTAATTCTGAGTCGAGCTGAATCTGGAACATTCAAAAGCTGAACCTGACAGCTGGATGGGAAGTTTTGTTGAAACTTTGTTTCTGCTTTAATGGTTGCAGTAATCAGTGGGATTTGTTGCATTGTGTGGTTTTGCAGTCTGTAGCTAAATCTGTGTGTTAATGCTGTGAACTTTTGTTCCCTCTCATAGAACGTGGACTTAAAATCGGAGACCACACTCTTGGTGCATTTCTTTGGGAAAAAAGGCAAAGCTGAGTTGAAATTTGAGGATTTTTACAAGTGAGTCGAGAAACCCGTTGCTTGCTCGGTGATTAATGACGATGTCCCTGGAAAAAAAAAATCATTATCTGATGCTATTATACGGCCATTAATCATTTTCATACCGTACCGTACTAACCCACCGACAGTTAGTGGTTTTGTTATTGACCATGTTAAGTATTCCTTTGTACCAAGCTTCTGGCGATGGCGTTTCCTGTCAGCAGCTGCCGTCTGTCTCCCTCCTTCAGGTTCATGGACAACCTGCAGACAGAGGTGCTTGAGATAGAGTTCCTCTCCTACTCCAAAGGCATGCCCACCATCGGCGAGGAAGATTTTGCTCAGGTCCTCCTTCGCTACACCAATGTCGAGGATGTTAGCGGGTATCTGGAGAACATGCGTCACAGTATACCAGATGAAAAGGTGCGCTTTTACCTTCAATTTCCCTTTGAACATTACTCAAACAACGAGGTTTAACCTACAGTATAATATAATCCAATACCACCAGTATACTCGCAAAGTATCCCCCTACTTCCTAACAATGAATTTAAGAAGTACATCTGTATTTTCATCATAGCCTGTATGAATGAAAACTCTAATGTCACCCGAAGTTTAAAGTATTGCACCTTTAAAAAATAAAATAAAATACCATATTCATGTGTCCATGCCCTTCATCATACAGCATGATAAAGGCCGTGGTCTTATTCATGCTGTCACAAAACCTTTAACCTTCATTTAGTTGGAAGAGTTGAGTTATATGCATGTCATAGTCAGTACAATTGTTATGAAGGGGTAAATATACGGTGGCCCTGAGAGGTCAAACGCACTGCAGCCTGAGAAAACACCAGCAAAAGCAATGAAAAGCCAACAAAACACCGAAACCGAAACATTGTGTTTTGTGTGCTTTTGCAGCATTTTGTCTATTTGCTTGTGTTTTCTTAAATTGCCTGGCTGCTGTAGACTTAGCTATAATGACCAAATAATTTTTGCAGCAGGTTGTATACATTGTCCCCCCTGATGCCCATGAGTTGGCTTGCTTTTGGAGCCTCAAGTGGCCACACAGGGAAGTGCAGTTTTTGGCAACTGTGCATTGACTTTGTTTTTCTGCAGCAGCAGCCGCAGCTCAGAATTTCTGCATTTCACTGGATTTCACTGTAATTAGCTGCTGAGTATAAGAAAAGAGGGTTGACATTTTTTTGTGCCAAACTTTAGCTTGAAGATGGTTAGTTTAATTCAACTCAGTTTGCACTTAAATATGCATGGGAATGATATCGCCCCTATAGTCCAGTATACTCTCTATCCTAAATGGAAGATATGTGTTGCTGCTAATTGGCAAACTACTACATCAGACAAGATAAGACCTTGTGAAGCCACAAAATATTGTGGCCGTCCTGTTAAATTCCCAAAATGAAAGAATTCCCACTTCTGTGTGGCCCGAATAAAACACAAAGCTTCAAAATTGCTAAACCCCAATAAAAACAACTGCAAAAGTCATAACACTGCATCACTCCAGCAGTCGGAGGGGATTTCCAAAAGCTATGCAGACTTTTCACTAGATGCTCTGTAGAATCACGATTCTTCTACAAAGACAAAGTTTGGATCCTTGCGTGGTGATGTGGGGCTTTAATCCCGAAGTAGTCTGCGAAGATATTGGTTTACATGAACATGGAAGCATTTCACCCATCTCTTCCTTTTAATGCCGCTCTGTGAATTAGCTGTTGAGTGAAACAGCCTCATTTTGGCTTGAATTTGTTTTTCCTCGTGGCACGCTGACCCGCATGAGAAGGTGCCAGCAGCTCCTCAGCCAACTGGAGTAGCCTGTTGCTAGATTTCCATTGATAATCAAGTGGGTCTCATCATTACGCTGAGAGATATTTTATGGCTCTCACATTGTTAAAACAGCAAAGCATCACAGATTAGTCATTACTCCATTTGTTCGGCTGTGTGTGTTGTCTGTTTGGCTGGGCCCCCGGCGAGAGAAGCAGCTAGTAGCTGCAGGATGGTTGAGTGGACATCAATGGGCTCAGTGTTATAGTCATCAGCCAAGCCTGAGATGTTTGGGGATTCATCACTTTTGTTTTTGTTTATTCAAGTATCAGGTTAATCTGCTTTAGAAAAGTCTGCAAACGGCCTGACCTCTTCCCAAAAGCGACGATCCTCCCCCCCTTCCTCACCCACTGCTGACAGCTCAGCGTGTCCATACCGCACAGGGAAAATCCAGCAATGTATACTTTGTCTGTTTGGGTGTGTTATCTATCTGATGACTCCAAGGTCCCACACACACTAAAGGATTCCCCACCAGATGAAAGAAAGCAGATTACACATTGTGTGAATTTTAGCACATGGTGCCGGAGTGTTGACACATGTGTCTTGTTTGCTTTACGTGTCTCGGCGGTATCGTGTCCGTGAATAAAAGCTTTGCCTTTTTTATTTGGTTATTATTCCTGTGCAGGGAATCACTTTTGAGGAGTTTCGGTCCTTCTTCCAATTCCTTAACAACCTGGAGGATTTTACCATCGCCATGCAAATGTACAACTTTGCCAACCGCTCAACTGGGCAAGGTAACGTCTCACATTGTGGATGCATGGACAGAAGGTGCTTTTAAAGTGATTTTAGTTTTATTTTGTGTCTCTGACTTCTTGTTGTCTGTCTCTGACTCATGGGGGAAAACCAAAAACACAACTTCTAAACTTCTATAGAAAAGACCAACCATTTCGTAGTCTACCTGGACTAATTATGAAGAGTTTTAAGTCGAGAAAAATCCATCCATCCATTCTCTTCCGCTTAACCTTTTTCAGGCTTGCGGGAGGACTGAAGCCTATCCCAGCTGTCTCAGGGCGAGAGGCAGGGTACACCCTGGACAGGTCGCCAGTCTGTCGCATGACGTCGAAATCTGTGATATAACTACAGTTTATGATTATTCCAACTCTAATGTTCAATTTCTTTATGTTTGTAAAAAGAGACAAAAAGTGCAGAGTTTAAACGTCTCCTTAGCATCATTACCGTTAACAGATCTGAAAAAAAATGGTACCATCATCTAGCTAGAGCCAGAAAAAGTAAATCCACACCTGAACACTGAATCTACATGTGAGTGTATTAACAGATTACAACTGCTCAAGCAGCCTCCAGTGCAGCAGGTTACCTGCCTGCAGGGATTTGCTCCCATGCAGCTACAGGCAGTTTTGTGAGGCTGGTCAGAGATGATGGGCTCGATGACCTTTGACTCATAGGTGACTTTGACTGAAGTGTTCAGCCTGCGCTTTAGCTGCTCCTGTTTAAAATGTGATTCGATGCTTTGTGTAGAACTCGAGTCTTAAATCCATTCGATTAAAATAGAAGTATATTTATTTGTTGCACAGAGTGTCGTAAATTCCTCCACCAGTCTGAGTTGTGCTCTTCATGAATAAATTAACCGCTCTGACTTTCATTTAAAAGTTGAGAGAGCTTTAATATTTATAATATTGCTCCTTTGACCAACCACAGCATTAGATTCACCAACCTAATATGGTGATGGTGCCACGAAAACAGCTTGGAGCCACTCAGGGCATAAATAAGGCCTTCTGAGGGTGCCTCGTGTCCTTGGTCTGACATATCGCACAGATGCTTAGTTGGACGGAGATCCGGGGAATCATGGAGCGTGGCAGGACTGCAGCAATGTTTAGGTGGATGGTATCAAAGTATGATCCACATAATTGCGAGGATCCAAAGCTTGATACTGATGTTTGATACTGTTAACATTGGTAATACACATGTGATAATGTGTCATCTGCAGAGGAATTTGCCAGAGCGGTGTACGTGGCCACTGGCATCAAACTGACCCCCCACTTGGTCAGCACTGTCTTCAGGATCTTCGATGAGGACCACGACAATAAGCTCAGCCACAGGGAGTTTGTTGGCGTCATGAAGGACCGGCTGCACCGCCGTGCTGGGGTAGGACAGCTGAGGGCTTTTATGCATTATTGATCTATTTTCTGCTTTTTTTTTCTTTAACTCTCTCTGTCAGTGCAAATGGGCTCAAAGGTGAGCACATAAATCAGAGTCAAACAGGAAAATACGGTTTAATTAAGAACTCAAATATGCATGTTTACATTCAGCGATACTAATTTCCTCTACTTGATCAGCTTCTAGTAACAAAATCGTCATGTGTTCTGCTTAATTTTGACTTTAAGTAAAGGCTGATTTTGTGCCATTTTTCTTTAGCTTGCAGTATCCCTAGATACACCACATAGTAATGTTTAAATTACACTCCTGCTGCATTTTGTCACTGAAACACAACTCAAAGAGTTGAGCTTTATATGGCACTATACTGCCATCTAGTGGCTTCTCTTCAAATCAAACTGACTTTCTTTCTCTTTCTTTCCCCTTTCGCACATAATTCACAGGGCGTCCGAGTGGAGGAAAAGTTTGTCTCTTTCAAATCCTGCATGAAGAAGAAGCTTTCAGGCAAATAGGTAAAAGCTTTTTGCGCGGTGTCAGCGTTCACTGACGAATGGGACAAAATACAAAGAATTAAAAACTGCACTACAGCAGCACACAGTCTTTGGAGATGTGTTTGAAGCCCACGCTGTCCTCGTCGGCAGCATTAAGTTTCACTGTAATATTAACGCCTGAACAACTGCCACCAGATACCGGCTTAGGCCTGCATACATGAGCAGTGAGCAGTGCAGTTTAAAGCTGTATACATGTTTCAAAGGAACCTCGCAGGAGAGGGCATAATAATCTGATCTCTGATTAAAAAAAAAAAGGAAGGAAGGAAGGAAGAAAAGGAAGGAAGAAACTAAAGGAAGGAAGGAACAGTGGTGAACCGCTGGCAGGGTCATGGACAGGCAATGCTGACTGATGCAAACGGGGAGTGAAGGCTGGCCCGCATGATCCGATCCAACAGGCGAGCTCATGTAGCTCAAACTGCTGGAAACTTAATGCTGGTTCTGACAGAAAGGTGTCAGAATACACAGAGCATCACAGTTTGTTGTGTATGGAAATGCTTCTATAGGAATAAGGTGAGCTGGTGAAGGCACTGTTAGGTTGTGGGTAATGTCTGCTGGAATGGTTTGAGGAGCACAACAATGAGTTTGAGGTGTTGACTTGGCCTCCAAATTCCCCACATCTCAACTTACAGGACTGAAAGGATCTGTTGCTAACATCCTGGTGCCAGATACCACAGCTAGTGGAGCCCGTGCCTCGATGGGTCAGGGATGTTTTGGCAGCAAAAGGGGCACAAACATGATATTAGGCAGCTGGGCACAGTGTTGTGCTCAATAGGTGTACAGAGCCTGTGCTAAAAATTTACTCTACTAAACTTACATCATACTTCAAAAGACCTTGATTTTTTTTTCTTCTCTACATACTTGCAGGACTGCTGCTTCACTGAGCTCCATGACCTTTTTTAAGAGAAGGTTTTTGTTCCTCAGAGGGAAACACTGAATTGTCTTAATGCTCCCTTAATGCGATTTGGTTTCATGGTTACTTTTTTCTCTTCTCTCTGTTTTGTCAGCAGGTGCAGGTCCCAGCACCAGTGCATGTCTTACAGTGTGGATCAGCAGCGTCTCCTCTCTGCGATGACAGAAGGGTTAATGCACACTGCAGCACATTATTGCTCTATCTTAGAAGCTTTGAAATAAACAGGATGTGGCACGAAGAGGATGTGGTCAGCCAAATGGAAGAGGCGTTGTAAGCGGTCAAATGAACACAGTGACCTGCTACTTAACACCCAGCGTTACAGGACTCTGCAAGTCTAACTATATGCTTTTGCTATTTATTGTTGCTGACTTTTATTTATTAATTTAAAAAAGAAAAATCAGGATTTTCTTATTAATGCTTAAGTATTTTTTTTTGGTCACTCGTTCTGTCCTGAGCCTGATATGCCTGCATACTTGGTCCTTTTGTGGTCTCTGCAGCCCCCCTGAACAGATCAGCTTCCCCTCCTCCTCTCGCTCGCCCCCAAAGCTCTGCAGCTAAAACCCTCCAGGATCCTCCAGAGAGGCAGCAGGCCCGAACACACTCACTGTGGCTTTCCCCCCCGTTTGACTACAGGCAGCTAACAGTGTTAATCATTTCTTGGCTGGTGCAGAGAAGTGCTTTCACACCACTTGCAGGGATGACCTCTGTATAAACGTATGCAAAATGCTTAAGCCATATGTTTGTTTCACTCCTGAGCTTTAATATAAATGGAGTTACCGAAACTAAATGTACTGTTCCTTTAACTTCCACTTATTGTAATGAGTTCTTAAGCAATGTCATGCTTTGGGTAGAGCTGTGCTGAGGGAAAAAAAGTTACATGCTTTAATATTAACCAGACTAATGTGTTTGCATTTCAGACTACTCTCTGTTTAAATATTGGAATAGCTGAGCTGCCTCTTTATTTCAGATCAGGCTTTGACTGTTACACCGACATGCACGTCACTCACGTGATCACTGTTTTCACGCCTGTAAGCGAATAAACCGCTCTCGGCCGAGCGTCCTCTCAACAAACTGCTGTTGCTTTCTCCTCTCTGTGATTACAGTGGACTGGTGGCAGCACCACACTAGATAAAATTAGCTGTTTTAATCTCAACCTGAAGGCAAATCATTAACAGTATTAATCATTGGGAACTTGGGGCTGTGTGGGTGTTCAAGACTCTAATCAGGGGCTTTTTTTAATCTTTGAATGATTAATTCAGCTCTAATCCTGCACTTACTGAAGTTACATGAAAGGTAGTGTCATTTCAGTGATCACACATTCATTCTTAGCTATTCAACTGTACTTTGCATTCCAGCTTGTTTTGATGAGGGCTTCACTTTTCCTTCACTTTCATGTGAGCAATCAAGTTCATATAAACAGATATTGTGCCATCTGAAAATGTCTGTTTAGTGGTGCTTCAGCAACTTCAAAGAACCAAGTTGAGAGACTATAAACATTAAAGAATTCCACATTCCACAGGCTGAGGAGCATCACTTATCCAAGTGTATTAGTCTGAATCCATGTGGAAATGTAACCGACGCCTGCTGTTGTGTCACGTTGTGGCTTCACTGAAAGCTTCAGGTCATCTGCGCTGCCCTCCAGCGCCATCTCTTCAATCAGTTTAATTTCCCTCCATTTAACTGGGCTGTACTTCCCAAAGTAACACACATTCATAAGGATATTTTCACTTTATCGTCAGATAAAACCTTACATCAGCTATTCTCATGTAAACTCACGTATTCATGATCACAATTAATTAAGCTTTGCACAACAGGGCTCTCAATAATGTGCATAGCAAATAATAATAATACACATGTGTAATATATTAATTAGTAAAATAAATACTTTTGAAAACTGGTCAAAAAGTGAGCCATAATGATCTGGATTGATTGACTTGATTGATTTTGGTCCGTGTACCCAAACACTGTGAGGCACACGAGGGGAGAGTCCATAGAATGAGCACAAGACCTGTAAGTGCTTATTGTTCTATTATTTATTCTATTATAGTTATATTTATAATTATGATTCATTTGTGGCCCACATTAAGTGTAGGTTGAAGTCCTTTCTGAAGAAATTTAAATACATTTTCTGTCCTTTGGTACATTTTACACGCATCAATTTGCAACGTTTGTAAAGTTCAACACATAAATTAGGGGATAACCAGCTTATACTGGAATATAATACAGCGAAGCTCCCAGTGATTCTGTGGTGCTTTCAAATAATTATTTTCATTGTTTATCATACTGTGTTATCTTTGCTGAGTCTTTCGCACTGTCCTTTTTTCTGTTTGCTAACTTCCTCTTCTTACATTACTCTACGAGTGCAGGCTGTATTATAGAGCATCCTGACTGGGTATGCCGTTGGGATGCAAGATGTTACTGTGCGGAGTTTTGGCGTGCTCTCTCTCAGTCTTCACTCCGAAGATTAAGAAGCTTTAGACCTGCAAAGGTTTGTGGTGTCATGCCCTGGCCCTAACCATGCAACATCAACTTTTGAAAAGACATGGCTGCACAACTTTGCACGTGCCTTCAGGGTTGCCCTTTTTGAATCAAGGAGAAAAAATGTCACAATAACAGCCTGCATCTCAAAGGCATACTGTGTCAGGGTACTCTAAAACAGCCTGCTCCTCTATACTAATGTTTCTTTCAATGTAAGAAGGGGAGGGTTAGGATTCTCTACAACACAGTCTGAAGGGGAAAAATATATGTTCTCCCTTCTAAATAAGAGGCCATGTTAACGCTGTAGCCTACACAACTGGAGCATGTGTTGATATGAAATGAGAAAAGGAGGTTAGAATACAGCCCGCACCCAGGAATGAGTAAATGTAAGGGCAAACACTACATACTATTACATATTAATACTAATATTTATAATCTAATGTGTGCCTATCCCTTTTAAAATACTAAGAAGGTGCTCTTTACTTACATTTTTATGGGATATTTGTTTCTGTTTCCCTTTGAACCTCCAGTTCTTTGCTTTTTTAAAAATCATAAATCACTGTGCAAAATATGGCACACGCTATAGTGTGCAGTCTGCCTGTACAAAGCATCCTGCGGCAGGACTGCGAGAATATTTTGCAGGTGGAGATGCAGTAGAAGCAGCTGGATCGCGCAGACCTCCGCCTCCACTGTCAAGCAATGATTAAACACAAAGGTAGGACGGAGAGAGAGGGACAGAAGAGCGAACAAACAAACAAGAACACAGAGAGCAGGATGAGTGTGTGAGGAAGGAGCTGAATCACATCACTCACTCCATCTGAACAAAAAAAATAAAACAGACCAGAGAGGTACAACTGACCTCACAGTCTTGTGTAGACTGGACCTATATTTGTAGTCGGCGCGCGCGCACGAGTCCGTCTGAACTTGCTGAACCCATTTTCTGCGCGCGCTGAAAAATGTGCCAGGCTTGCAGCATCCCGCGGACGTCATGGCAACCTGTGGGGAAGCAGGCGAGCGCGGACTCGTAGTGAATGTGTGCTTGAGCTCGTGCACAGGTGTGCGTGAGCCGTCTGATGTGTTGTTGTAGTCTGTACTAGTAGTCGAGCAGGACGATCAGAGGGGAGAGCGGTGCAAGCAGCACCACCACCACCAGCAGCAGCGGAGGAGGAGGAGGAGGCAGGGCGGGAGGCTGGTTTAGGATGTTGCGTCTGAGCTGTCGATTAGGCTGATCAGAGCCGGAGCTACGATGCAGTGACAGTCTACGGGAAGACACGCACACACACGCAGCGGGGGAGAAGAGGGGAGAGCACCACGCGAATGCGCACGGGAAATGATCCGCTCCTAGACTATGGCACCGTCGGGCTCGCGTAGTATCAAGCGAGGCTGTCAGAGAGTTTTGTACTGGATCCCGGTCCTGTTCATCGCTCTGATAGTGGCGTGGTCATACTACGCGTATGTTTTGCAGCTTTGCATAGGTAAGAATGAGCTGTCTCGGTAGTAAGGGGGGATGATGTGTGTGTGTAAGAGAGAGAGAGAGTGTGTGTGAGGAAAGGGGAAATGCCCCTAACTGGTGTGTGTGTGTGGATTTTTTGAGATTGGGTGGAAACACATTTCCCTTTCAGCAGTTTGTGAATCAGGCTTGTTATTTATTTATTTTATTTTGGCATTCACAAGAATGTCTTTATTGTTCACGCAGTGTGTGTGTGTGTGTGTGTGTGTGTGTGTGTGTGTGTGTGTGTGTGTGTGTGTGTGTGTGTGTGTGTGTGTGTGGACAGTCACATGACAACAACACTTCAGCCAGTTGTCAGCATATTGTTGCAGGCAAGTGAGAAATGTGTATTTTCACAGTGCAACTGGAGGACTGTGCAGCCTGCTTTTATTATGAAGTATGTAGCACAGGGTGTGAGATTGGGATTGGACCATCTGTCTCAGATTATCTGATTCTAACGCCTCTATCAGCACTATCTTAAAGTCTTACTGTAATAGCTTCAGGTTCAGTTTGCAGTAGCTTCATCGTGTGACAAACACTGCAGGCATTATCCTATAGCAATAAAAGTCTCTTATGGCTTTAGTCAGGCATCCTTCCTTCACTTCCCCTCCTGCAGCTGATTATTGGGTGGCGCGGTTACAGACGGCGAGCCTCCTCGGTGAACAGTGAGCACAAAGTTGACCTGGATAGTGAGTAATGGTTTCTAGGATGTCTCAGTGGAGTCTCGGCAGCCTACTCTTGTGCTCCATTTGGCACATTGTCAGACCACAAGGAAAGAAAATCTGCTCTGTCACAAAAAAGGGGGAAAAAAAGAAGGGGGGGGGGCACAATAATGGAGAACATCTAATGAGACCAAACAGAAGCAGTTTGATGTTCTGGCTGATTGATCCTTTATCTGATCTTCTCCAAATTTAGACAGACACCAGAGCTTAGAGTGTGCAGGAGTCATAGTGTCATGACACAGCAGCTAGATCCTGTCCCACGATGAACCTCTTCTAGAATTACAGGTCACCACGTGTCTGCCGCCACCCACAAGACTTCTTTCATTACTTCAGGGGAATAGAAAAATAGCCTTTTCTTTATAAAACTGCACTGTTTTGCTGAACAACGGGGAAACAACAGCGATGCTCTCGGGTCACATGGAACGGGCTGATGAAAACAGCAGCAGCAGGCCAGGAAAGTGGCCGCTCGGGGCCAGCGTGCTCTCCGCAGCCATACACAGAGTCAGTTGTGTGAAAGCATCATCAGCTGATACAGCTCGCTCATCAGCTCATGTTAATCCCATTGTCTGGCTTACATAATTCACCCCCAAGCAATCTGAGGTTGACCCACTTTCCCGCAACCCCCCCCCCCCCCCACCCTCACCCACAACATCAGCCTTTTGAACAATCGCCTTTTAAAGATTGTTAAAGAACTGAAGTCAGATGCTGTTTAGCTTCTTGTCCATTTTTGGAGACACTTTTTGTCAGGAATGCAAACACGATTAGGGAGCGCTGATCCATGTACATGTCCTTAATCAAACACACACACCGTCAGACTCTGGGGTTTTTATGCTGGCATGGCAACATGCACACAGTTTTTGACTGTGTGCCACGATTCAACTCCTTGGCGTTACTGCCTGATTGCCAAAGATAGATGATTCCGTATGCTTAACTAATCATTGCTTTGAGGTAAATGTAAAAAACACCAACAGGAAATTTCCCAACAGGTCTTAACCTCTGCCTTTCTAATGTTTTAGTCCAGCGCTGAAGGTGTGTGTGTGTCCGTGTGTCCGTGTGCAGGTTTTTTTGGGATGCTCATCCAGGTGCTCCTGTCAGCCTCCAGCTTCACCCGGTCCCTTCAGTGGGAATTCACACACTCAGACACAGACACACTCGCTGTGCAGGATGCTCCTTTGTTTTTCACTACCTGTACTCAATGCTCAGCTATGGAGGAACAATGAGTCAAACTGTTTGACAGGGAGCGTGTTGCATATTGATTTTGTGACTGGTGTGAGACCCGACGTTGGGACGGAGGCTCTACAGAGTCAGCGTTTCTCCGTTTTGCTGATTTCAATTCAGGCGCTGACTGATGGCCGAGCATGTTGACAGTCACAATGAGAACCACCCCACACGTGGGTCATCCCCAAGTTAAGGAAGAAATGCATATGTGAAAAATCTGTTTCTGGTAGTCTGACTGTGCCTTTTCACTGTTTCCTTTTCCATTCTTCAGAGTCCATTGAAGACACAGGAGAAAAGGGTAAGTGCTTTATAATGGCGTTTATCATCCTGAGCTCCATGAGGCAGCTGTTCTCTGTTAGGTGTTGAGCTGAGTGGCCTTTTAGTCTTTGCAAAGGTAAGCCCTCCAGCTGGAAATGTGCCATTGGGTTTTGTCATTAAACTGTATGTTTAAAGGTTTTTATTTAGTGTGCATTTCACAATATGGAGGTAAGTTCAAAGACACCAAATAAAGACAGGAGTGGTTTGTTTTCAGCAGTCTTTTTAAGGAGGGAAGTTGGATGGAGTTAAATATTCAGACTCTCCAGAGGATAAATCCTGATAACTAGTAGCATTTAATGTCACCGACAGGTTAGATTCCACCTATTTTTTAAAAAAGAAACATGGCTAAATAATGTTAAAATGCATGGAAATATAAATTAATTGCTTTGTCAGAAGACCTATTAAGCTGTTACGCTGTAAACTTCATTGTCATAGTTGGAAAATTCCAGTTACATGAAACTGATCTCAGTTCAGTTCAATTTTAATTATATTGCGTCTTTGTCTCTCTTCGGCCGCTCCCTTTAGGGGTCTCCATAGCAGATCATCTGCCTCCATCTCACCCCGCCTCCAGCGTCCTCCTCTGTCACACCAGCCCTCTGCATGTCCTCCTTCTCTACATCCTTCTCTGAGGTCTTCCTGTTTTCCTCCTGCCTGGCAGCTCCATCTTCAACCTCCTTTTTCCTGTTCTGCACACGTTCAAACCATCTCAGCCTTGCCTCTTTAGCTTTAATCTCCAACCTGAGCTGTTTTTGTCCATTCTGGTCACTCCCAATGAAAACCTTTGCATCCTCAACTCTGACACCTCCAAGTCCGCCTCCTGTCTTATAGTTTATTACAATTTATAACCTCACTACCATCTTGTAAACCCTCCCTTTGTTTCTTGATGCTATCCTTCTGTCACAAACCCCCTGATGCTCATCTCCACCTGCTCCACCCTGCCCACACTCTCTTCTTCACCTCTCTTATGCATTGTCTGTTGCTTTGGATGACACCAGGCATTTAAGCTCATCCACCTTCACTACCTCCTTGCATCTCCACTGTTATACCTCCACTATTCACGCAGATGCATTCTGTCTTGCTTCTACTATAGATTTTCATTCTTCTTCTCTCCAGAGCATACCTCCACCTCCAGACTCTCTTTCACATGCTTCCTACCAAGTTTCATGAAATTCAGCTCAGTTGTTTTTGCTGACAAACAGCAATGGCACACTTCCACCCTGGCGCTCGCTTTAGCAGAGGAAATAATCAAAGAGACTCTCTGTAAATGGATTCTGTGCCTGCAATAAAATTTCCATCAGCACACACTTAAGGCATCTTAAAAGTAATTAAGCTGCATACTGAAGCCATGATTGGCTCAATGCTGAGTTTATACAACTTGTTCATTGAGCCCGATTTCTCCTTCACTTTGATTTACACCGTCCCAGTGTTTGGCACAACAACAAATAATAATTACCGCAGGCTGATTTTTAATACTCTACCGATTTTCCAATGAAAAAGGCGAAACTGAATCACCAACATCGTTCTTGTTCAATGGAGTGTACGCGCACCGCTGAAAATTGACGCTGGTGTTCTTCTTTCTTGTTTTTGCTTGCAGTCGTATACTTGCTGGTGTACCATGTCGTTTTCATCATGTTTGTGTGGGCGTACTGGCAAACCATCTTCACCAAGCCCATGAACCCCCTGAAGGAGGTGAGTGTGTCCGACCGTGACGCAGCGTGCATGTCGCAGTGTGAAGGGAAGCTGTAGTTTAGCGCTTCCCCGTGTGATTGAATGCTGCATTTAGACTAATAATACTCTCCAGTGGAAGTGCCTGGATCTGCACTCTTAATGGCTCTGATCCTGGCCACAGCACTTAAGCCCCGCGGGGTGAACGCATGCATACATCTTAAGAGAAAAGCCACGGTTGCAATTTCCACAGAGGCGAACCGCAGACACGCAGGCAGCAATCATTGGAATAAAAGTCCAGACTTACATGTGCTGTGCTGTTTGTTATGGTTATTTGTTTCCAGTGTTCGGTTATAAATTGTCCCGGTGGCTGCGAGGGCTGGAGAAAGCCCCCCACCCCACCCCAAAAAAAACACCAAAAGAAAACCCAGAAACAAATGGAAGAAAGTGCCCTGCTAAGTTGGCTTTCACAGTAGTAGAAATTCCCGCATTACTGATTCTCACACAGCATGGGGCTTATCTGGCAGAATAATTCAATCGGTTTTAACAAATGCAAAGGGGCGGTGAACAGCAGTGATGGGAGATTGGTCTGCTGATAAATCACAGGTGTTGTTTGCCTTTCCCTCCGTGCTCTGCCCTCCATAGTTTCACCTGTCCCACTCTGACAAGGAGCTGCTGGAGCGTGAAGATCGGGGAGAGTCTCAGCAGGAAATCCTGAGGAGGATAGCCAAGGATCTGCCCATCTACACCCGCACCAACTCCGGAGGTACAGTAACGGCACGCGGTGCCGCTGAGGCAGAACAGCTGGAATAGTCAAGACTGACGCGCAGCTCTCAGAGCTCATTTCAGCGCCTGTCACCTTGTTAGTCTGTGGTCAGGAGTTAGGAGAGGCTGCTGGTACTGCTGCTGACGGCTGTGTGATTGAATTGGCTGTGTCTCCTCAGCAATCCGTTTCTGTGACCGCTGCCAGCTGCTGAAGCCTGATCGATGTCACCACTGTTCAGTCTGTGATAAGTACGGCTCCTCGCTCATGCACCTTTAGAGAACAGACCGCACTATTCGCCGCACGCAGGTGCACAGAGAGTTACTCACAGTTTCACTGACGTCTCACCCTACTGTGTTACAGATGCATCCTGAAGATGGATCACCACTGCCCCTGGTATGGAGTGACTGTCTTTTATTTAACACACAGTATTGGATTATTGACACTGCATTAGTGCACCGCTGTACTCACGTGCACTTATGCTCTTTAGCGATATAAATTCCCTTTCAGTAAAGCCCCACAGCAATAGAGTTTCACTGCAATCCATCATACTGAGATTGCACCACATTGCCAGAGCATTCAAGATAACTAGCAAACAGGCCTCGTTTAGACCACACAGCCCAGCCCACTCTGCCCTTAACAGTTTCATAATGGAAGTGTTGCATATCAGGCTAGTGGAAAAAAATATAGACTAATTTTTTGGTGGAATTTTCATTTCTGCTTCCAATAATTTCATCATCACCTCTGAGCAAATTTTGATTCGGTGTTCCAGCTTTCATTTTTATCTAAGTCAGTAAAGCCTTCTGGAAAAACAGAAAAAGTTTCCCACCCCTGACGTAGATGCACAAACAGCTTGATTTGATACTCTAAGCTACCAGCTGGTTCTGGCAGCAGAGGGAGACAAGACAAATCCGATCCTAGTGTGTCTAATTTTTGGTAAACACGATCAGCTTGTTGGCTCTCTTGTGAATAATGCACCATATCTGGTGTTCAGGGGAAAAACAGGAGAATCAGTAGGAACTGTGTATATAGTTTATACTGGGACATGAAGCAATAAAATCTGAGATTTCTAGTTATTTATTTAATTAGCTGGTTTTATTTGGGAGTGAAACCACACACACCTGTGCTGGCCTCTGATTGGTTAAAAGGACTAATTGCTGGTTGATGATTTTTCCAGCTAAAAAACACAAACAAATTCACAAACACCTGATAGAAACACTACATTTCTGTCACTTTGCTGCCTGGCAGACTGTATCTTCCCCTTTTGTTGACTGAGCTATGCGTTTTTATTATAAAAACCCCTTTAAAAAGCTGAAATAATAGACACAAATGTAACAGCTGCTTTCTGTCGGCTTAGTTTCATTAGCTAACATTAAAAAAGGTCCCTCCCCCTAGCCCATCCCTGCTGCTCTGCACAGCGATGTAAAGCGTGTCCGAATTGTCTCAGGAATATTGAAGTGTGCATACAATCGTTTCCATCAGCAGCCTGCGTCCTTTCATCCATTCGTTATTTTGCAGGGTGAACAACTGTGTGGGATTCGCCAACTACAAGTTTTTCATGCTGTTTTTGTTGTACTCGCTACTCTACTGCCTTTTTATAACTGCTACGGATCTTCAGTACTTCATCAAGTTTTGGACTGTAAGTACGAAGCGATCATGGTGTAATATGTCCGTGCGTGAATGTGTTGTTGTTGTTGTTGTTGCTGTTGTTGTTTTTAAACAACTTGTTTAATCACAGATGAATATTTATGTTTTACCCTTTTTCACAAGGCTGGAGGTAGAGCACATTTCCGCCTAAAAGAATACCTGGTATGAACCAACCAGCTACTAAATTAGAGACTGCTTCCCTTAAAACAGCTAGTTGAAGTCTCTCCAGTTAGAGAAAACCCGCTGATGAGATTTAGTTTATTCTTGTGTCAGCTTTGTGCCGGTGTAGCTCTGTTAAAGTGTGTGTGTGTGTGTTTTTCCCTTCTCAGAACGGCCTCCCAGACACTCAGGCAAAGTTCCACATCCTCTTCCTCTTCTTCTCGGCCTCCATGTTTTCCGTGAGCCTGGCTTCGCTTTTCATCTATCACTGCTGGCTCGTCTGCAAGAACAGATCCACTCTCGGTAGGTAGCGTCCTCCGCGCCCGCATGCGTGCGTCTGTGTGTTTTGAGTTTTGACGCAGTGTTTGCAAAGCCTCAGCTGGACACCAGCGCTCTGTTTTCTAGGAATCTGCCTCCTCTGTTTGCACAGCATCGTCTTTGCACTAATGATGAAGGATGCTGTATGCCTTTTTCCCCCCCTTTCTCCATCTGTCACCATTCTCATCAGCACACTGCCTTGATGAGCCTCTTTGGGCTGCTGTCAGACAGAGGAGTTTCCCATTATGCGTGCACAGTGGCACACTTTGTCCCTGTGCGTGGAGGAGAGTGGATTATCCAGGGGAGTATGTTACAGTGTAATGCAAAGACACAAGGCTGGGAGCAGTAAGCAGCTTAGTAAGAGACACTGATACGGTGTTCAGAGGGAGAAGTCACACCTGGCGAAACAGCCTGAGATCTAGTTTTTCCTGCACAACAAAGACACTTTGATTCAGAGTTGTTTTCTCGATGCCACAGTTCAGCCTGAGCGGGTCCCGCGATGATCCGCTGTTTGATCGAGCTCCAGTTTAAAATTAGCAGATTGTGCAGAGGCTGAGGAGGGAGTGCTGTGTTTCTAATTCTTCTTCTTCTTCTCCTCATCTGCTGTTACAGAGGCAGTGCGTTCTCCTGTGTTTCGTCACGGCACAGATAAGAACGGCTTCAGTCTGGGCTTCAGCAAGAACTTCCGCCAGGTGTTTGGCGATGAAGTCAAATACTGGCCAATCCCTGTCTTCTCCAGGTGAGCTCATCAAAAGCAGCTTGAAAACCACTTCTCAAATACCAGACAAAGCATTTGAACCAGTCATAAATGATTAACACCAGCCTACAGAGGGTTATTTTACAGTTTATAAACCCCGATGACCACTAAAATTTCAGTCTAGCCTGAAGAGCAATCAGGTCAGAGACTCGAGGAGCTGCTTCAGGATACAATAATGTGATCAGTAGAATTATAATCATCCCACACCTGCTGAGAGGCTAATATGTGACTGAAAAATGTCCAAGCATGATATCAGAGCATTCTTTTATGTTTTTTTTCCCCCTGGTATCTTAAGTAAAGTCATACAAACAGCCTATTCAGAATGTTATATTATTAGATCAAAACCAGCTCTGAATAATGCCGGCATAAACATTTACACTTACAGTCATGTGGGGAATTCACATTTATCTTCTTCATAATCATGTCCTTCAGGCAATGTTGTAAAAAAAAAGAAGCAGTTTAGGGAATTATTTTAGCATATTTAAACACAACGTTGTCAAAGCAGCCATGAATGAATGAAGTCAGCAGTGAGCTCAGGGATTGCTGAGCATCGCCACTTAGTTTGAAACAAAATGGTTCAAAAGAGACAGAAAGTCCCAGAAGAGACAGCAGCAGAGCATTAGATCTCAGGAAACAGCAACATCACCGCTGTGAGTTGATGCTGATGCTCCAGTTTTGCAGCTTAAATATTATTTTGTGACTATACAGCAATTTGGCAGTGACAGCTATATGAACTGCAAAGTAACAAGAATCTGACCTGCGATAAAAATGGAACATGGACTTCCTGGATGTCACGTTACAATTAACTACACGCCAAGCTATGCTGTTATTTAAATGTAAATATCTGATGTTTTAAAGAGAAAAGCTGTAACCGTGCTTATTTGTGCTGTAAAGTTGGATTTTTTTAACACTGTAGTCGATGGGGTTTGACGGAATGTTGGTGGCGGGCTCAAGTGGCCACTAGAGGAACTGCAGCTTTTAGCATTTCACAGCGGTTGGTATGAATAGCAGTTTTTGGTGGCTAGTGTTACCTAACAACACTGCATTGCATAACTAACTTTGCAGAGTCGTTTTCCTGCCTTGATTATCCATACATGCTTTAATGTTTAGCTTTTTTTAATCCTATAATTTCAAGGGACTCATATTCAGTAAAAACATACACAGGTTTGCTTTAACAGAATCTGCTTAAACTTAAATATGCATCCATAACATAGAACACTTACAGTCTGCAGTAATTGGATCATGACAACTGTGCTTCTTCTTGTCTGGTGGCCTTACAGTTTAGGCGATGGCTGTTCGTTCCCAACCTGCCTGGTGAATCTGGATCCGGAGCAGCCCTCCTCACCAACTGGCTCCAACCCAGCCAACAAGAGGTGAGTAAAAAATAACACCATCCATGCAAGAAAATAGATCACCTGTTAGCAGCTCCATTATCAGTGATGGGTCTCCAGGTTTAGATTACAGGAACATTTTGCATTGATTTTCACCCCCGGTTCTGTTTGTGTAATCTTAGTGCAGCAGAGGGCCGTCAGTTCCCCTCCAAACCACTCAGAGAAAGCCAGAGTCGTCTGCTCACCAGCACCCCCTCCTGGTCAGAGAATGAAACTGCAACGGACAAGGACAGAAAGGGTAAGATGATGCTCCTTCTGTAGGGTTCTCCGCAGCTGCTTGATGATAAAACAGCAGCACTGTACCAAGGTCTTGAGCCACTCATTTTCAGAGGAATGGTTTTTTTTTAGTAGCTATTGATCAAAGGCTGAGGTATGCCAAATCACACGAACCAGACTGAAAATCAGGCCTCATGGGGTGATGAATGCAAATTTGAAAATTTTGGCTCAAAACATTGTTAGTATGTGCGAAGGAGGTCAGGAGTACGGTGGCCCTGAGAGGCCAAACACACTGCAACTTAAGAAAACACCAGCAATAAGAAACACGTTGCAAAGCACACAAAACAAAGGGGAAAAATGAAAACAGAAATAGGAAAAAACAGATTTCCAAAAGCAAGGGAAGTGTTTTTGGGGAGACAATAACTCGACGGACCAGTTACAGGAACCAAAATATGCTAAGAATTGCTCTGGGAGACACTTAAAAGAAGTGGAGGATCTATCGGTTTTATGAGGAAAGAAAAGATGAGAGGTAAGTGTGTTAGCCTAACTATTAGCCTAAAAATTCGTCATCAGTATTATATGAATCATCAGATTAACACACACCTAGCATATTTTGGTTCCTGCAACTGGTCCGTCGAGTTATTGTCTCCCCAAAAACACTTCCCTTGCTTTTGGAAATCTGTTTTTTCCTATTTGTTTTCGTTTTTTCTATTTCTTTTTTCCTATTTCCGTTGTGTTTTGTGTGCTTTTGCAGCGTTTTTCTTATTGCAGCGTTTTTCTTATTGCTGGTGTTTTCTTAAGTTGCAGTCTGTTTTTGTCCACTCAGGGCCACCGTACAGGAGAGACGGTTGTGTTGACAGCCATCAGTAAAACACGTTGGAGGCTCTGTAATGGTTTGGGCTGGATTCCCCTCGGTCGTGTTTGGGATGTTGTCATAATTTATGGAATTATTATTCTTTTTTGCATGGCAAAAATCCCAAACACGCAGTGCAGTGAAATATATATGTGTGTGTGTGGAGCACCATCAGTCATGGATTGCTGCACCTATTTCCCATTTTCCAGTTAAAATGTTAAAAACTGAGTGCGAGCTCAGGAGTTTTGCACAGTACTGCACTCCAAGATGTTGAGTAATGTTCCACCTGTGTGTTTGATTCAGGTGCCAGTAACCCAGGGATGACCATAGAGAACGAGGCGTAACCACGTTTGACACTACAAACCAGAAAAGTATGTTTACGCTCACGCACACCTTACCTGCAGAATGAGATTCAGGATTATATTTTTAAAATTCATGTTTCCTTGTTTTGTCTCGCAGGTCTATGCTGCCCCCTCCTCTGTGTCCGTGCCTATCAGAACGTGACGTGGTGGTGACATCATATTTGTCGTTTTCCATTAGTGCACCATGCTTATGAGAGACTGACTTCGCTAACAAACCGGAGGAAAACATAATAATCGTCATTTACTTCTCTTATCGTTATTATCTGCTGCTGCCTGAAAGTTGGAACAAGTCGACCGTATTTGAAACTGCATTCCAATTATCCCGTTTTCTTTTTTCTATACAGACAAGCACAGAGCAGCAACAGAAGAGCGGACTTTTTGCACTTTGAACTATAAGTGAGCTGCTTTTGTACGTCCCAGTTCAAAAGTCTGCAAGTCTGTTCGTTTTCAGTCATTCTCACAGCGTAGCGCTCGAGTAGATGCAGTTTGCCAAATGTTTGCTCTGAGTATAGATTAGTAGTGATGTTAATGTGCTATATAACTGACATTCCTTCAGACATTTTTCTTTTTCTGTTTCTTTTTTTGTCGTTTGAGGGGCTGGGGGCAGGTTTCTCCACCCGCTGTGTTGAGTATTGTGCAAGTTGATGAAATGATGCATGCTCTCATCTCAGGATGTCAACGCAAACACACCTTGTGAAGTGAACGTGTCCCCCGCCCACCACAGAAAAGAGTAGTTAGTAGTAATTAAATTCCAATAAGGGCTCTGCTAGATCTTTATAGCATATATGAGGATGTTGCCGTCACACCTAAAAGCTGGTGGTGCTCTGTGCGTATGACAGCGCCCCTCCCCCAGTCCCCCCTCCTGCCAAATATGTCCTACAGTCTAACGTCAAACTGCTGGCCAAAAAGCTTCCCGACTGTTCTGTCTATGAAGGGCCCGCCAGCAAAAACAAGCCTTTGTGCGATGCTGCTGCAGATTCTGTTGATTGTTTTAATATCTCACATGTTGTGGATGTACTGCAGAGCAAAAAAAAGAAAAGAAAAAAATCTGCTCCGGTCGCTTCGTGTGGTTCACTTTGACCTTCTGAGGCTGGAAACGATTAAAAGCGTCACTGAAAATTAAAGAATGTACGCTCTTCTCAAAACAAAAAGCCTCATAGTGACAGTCAGTGTTCGATCTCTATTTTTCTATTCTTCTGTGTATGACTTAAAGACTATATGGATGTGAGAGGCAATGTACTGTACAGTTGTGATGCCTTACAAGAATAAAATGAGCTCATCTTCGGTCTCACTCGATTCTTTAATGGAAGAACGCGAAGCCACTGAAAGATACGATGGTAGAAAAATTTCAAGCCTTTATTTACAAAATCATCTAAAAACATTCCTCTTTTTTATTGCATATTCTTCTTCGACTCGGTTACAGTGAGAGAAAGACGTACTGCAGAAAGAGGGAAGTGCTTCAGCTGTCGAGTTTCTGTCACCGGAGGTTAATAAGCCGTGAGCCTACGCTTTAACACGCACCTATGCAAGTTCAGGATACTATTCAACAACAGCGTTTATTCTTGTTTTTGTTTCTTTTGTACATGCGGCAGTTTTATGCGGCATGAATGAACTGGAAAAGCAACACTTGAAGGGAACCAAAAAGCACAAAAAGTCTAATTCAAAGGTCAGAACTACAAATGAACTCCCGCTTGTTAAAAAAGCACCGTCACTTCGAGTAAAACTTTCCTCTTCTTTTATTTCAACACTAAAACTATAAATTAAAACAAAAACTGACTCTCTGGTGGTTACTCAGTGGTTACCTCGGCACTTCCTACAGCTTTCATTCTGTTTTTCTTCCCAACACATTTTTGTTGGTTGGCTGAGGTGATGTGTATCCATGATGTTTACACGCACATCAGTGTGCATCCATTCTGACCAACTGATAATAAAGAAATGGCATCCACTTGCTTTATGGTCTGCACCGCTTTAAAAGGCTTATTACAGTGGACTTAGCTCTTACTCGGGTCGTTATAAACTTAACATTAACGGGACCGATTAGAAAAATCCTCAAGATTCAAGTGCATGTAAACACACCCCAACTATCAGAGAGGAAATCTGTGTGGACTTAGTGTTGAAATGGGGGCAACTAGTCCATGCCAATAAATTAAAAAGTTAAAAGATAAGAATGCAGTTATTATTAAGGCTGAGCGTGGTGAGAGTTGTGATCGTACAGCTTTACATGTTCACAATGTGAAATGGGAACATAGAGAAGGCAACAAAGAGGCCAGAGAGACACACAAACACACCGGAAACATTTTCAGCTTTCCTTATAAAATCAGGTTAGAGCTTTAAAGTGCAAAACATTTCTACAGAACACTTTAGGAAAACTAAAATCCCACCTTTTTAAGCATGTTAAATTGAACTGAACCGACCACACGCCGTCTACGCTGCCTCTTAGGAATAAAAGACTAAACTCAAACATGCAGTTGTTTGCATGTGTGAGGACAGCGGTGATTCTTTTTTTTTTGGACCATCATATTCATTGGTCTAAAGTGAGCAGAGCCTATGAGAAACTTGAGAAACAGCTTGCTAAACGATGCACGTGTAGGTTATTTTCTTCTTCCATTATTATTGTCACTCGGGAGCTTGGCGTCAGAGCCGCACTGATTTTGGGTGTGAAGTGCAGGATGAGAAGAGTTTCGGAGCGATGTCACGACTGCTGCTTGTTAGCCTCTTCTTCATAGGCGTTTCCGGTTCCGTTCTGGACATAGGCGGAGCCTGAGCCGAGCCCGTACAAGTGACCACAGTACTTTGCATCGTCGATATGATCCTCAAAGAACATCTATGGGAAGGATTACAAAAAACCCCACACAATAATACAATCGATTAGTGGTTAGGATAACACACAAAGTGTGAAAAAAAGATCACGTCAAAGTGTACCAAGTAAATAAAGGGCCAAAATTACCGATATCAGTTATTGGTATTGGTGATATTGATATCATAGTGGTATAACTTTCCAGAATAATTATTTAAGACAATAAAACAAACCTTCCAACACACATTACTGTTTGTAATGCTTTCATTCAAGGTCAACACTATGCTTCCTCAAGCATTCAAGTCACATGACTTCAGAACAACTAAACACAGCAGAGCAGGGAGGAGGGGGTGGAGCCTGTGTGAAAGAAGCGCTGTTTGCACTGCCATGTCTACTTTCTGATGATTGGGAGTAACGCACTGAACCTAGAGAAGAAAAACAAAGTGAAGTATCAATTCTTTCATGCTGGTATCGATCCAATACAAGTACCAGCGTTAGTATCGATACTTGCGATATTTGAATCGATCTGCCCACCTCTATCAAAGCGCAATAAACCTGTATTATTAGGTTTGGCCAGCACGGTGGGGACTTTTCTGGTTGCTATGGGAAAACCAGCCTACTGCTTACTTCAATCCAGAATTACATTCAAAGTCCGGCTCCTCACATACAACGGCTTAAATAATCAGGCCCCATCTTATCTTAATGACCTTGTAGTACCATATCACCCTATTAGAGCACTTCACTCTCGCTCTACAGGCCTACTTGTTGTTCCTAGAGTATTTAAAAGTAGAATGAGAGGGAGAGCCTTCAGTTTTCAGGCCCCTCTTCTGTGGAACCAGCTTCCAGGTTGGATTCGGGAAACAGACACTATCTCTACTTTTAAGATTAGGCTTCAAACTTTCCTTTTTGCTAAAACATATAGTTCGGGCTGGACCAGGTGACCCTGAATCCTCCCTTAGTGATGCTGTAATAGGCGGAGGGATTCCCATGATGCATTCAGTATTTCTTCTTCAGTCACCTTTCTCACTCACTATGTGTTAATAGACTTCTCTGCACTGAATCATATCTGTTATTAATCTCTGGCTCTCGTCCACAGCATGTCTTTATCCTGTTTTCCTTCACTTACTCCAACCAATCACAGCAGATGGCCCCGCCCCTCCCTGAGCCTGCTTCTGCTGGAGGTTTCTTCCTGTTAAAAAGGAGTTTTTCCTTCCCATGGTCACCAAGGTGCTTGTTCATAGGGGGTCATATTATTGTTGGATTTTTCTCTGTATGTATTATTGAGGTGACAGTGGTTGTGATTTGGTACTGTATTAATTGAATTGAATTGAATATTATTTATGACATTAAACACTTTACTGTTGAGTTTATGGTCAGATCAGTCGTCAAACAATCAGGATGTGAGTGAAGTGCAGACTTTAAATCACAGAGTTTTACAAAAGTACTCCATTAACGGTTTAGGACTTGAAGCCATTTTTACAGTGTCCCCAGCTCTATGTTCATGTTGACCATACTCTCAGCCTTTCTCAGAGACTGAAGTTTTTAAACTGATTACATGTATTAAACACGTCTGAGTTTTGGGTTGATAACGTGTTAACCTGTATTATAAACTGGGTCCTTATTCTGATCCTCTCCACTCTCGAACACGGGGTACGTACCTCTCTCATCTTGAAGAAAGCCATGCCTGTGAGCAAAGAGTCCGAACCAGCCTGATGTTGTGGTCCAATCCTCTCCAGCTCTAGTTGCTCAGCTACTTCCTGAAGCCCACCCTGAAAGCAACACACTTGAGATCAGTGCATGCAGTCAAAGTAAAACCTGAGGGATTGCATCAGAAATCAAGGTGATTAAATTAATAAAGCAGGAGATGCTGCGTGCATGCTGCTGGAATATTTATAGAAGCACCTTCAGGTTTTTACAGCTCTTCATGAGGTACTTGACATCGTAAATGACTGGGAAGTACAGGCGAAGAATCTCAAAGAAGTCCACCTCCTCCTCAGGAAGGTTAGCGTTGGACAAAATCTTAATCAGGTATCCAAAGTCATAGCCACTGTAAAACACACACAGCACACACTTTAACAAAGTTGCTTAGGAGCACAGCAGCTGGTGTCAAATACTATATCACTTTCAGTCTCCAAGGAAACAAAGATAACTAAGAGTTTCATATCAAAGAAACATTGAAATAAAAATACACTGTAGTTATAAATTCCATTGTGGCAACTGAGAAAACTAGACGAGAATAAAAGTGACATCAGTGACCTTCAAACCCAATCTTTGGTTTTTTTGTCCCATTTTTTTTCTCTTTGGTATTTTTTCATACATAAAAATGAGAACAAATGATGTGTTTTTGTGAAAATCTGCTAGTAACAAAGTAGTTAAGTTAGTAGTTAAAACCAGTTCTTTGCAAAGTAGTGTGTTAGATGTGGCTACAACACTGGTTCATCTCTTGAGTTAGGTGCATTTAATGCTAGGACGATTCAGAGGTCAGTGCTAAATGGCTTCACAAACAAACAGGAAAAAAAAAAACATTCCTCTGAATATTTTCAGGTACAAACACTTGAAAAAAATCAGTGAAAAAGTCGTCAGTGTTCAGAGGAAAAGTTTGAAGGAGCTTTAGAAAGCCTGACAGCAAGTCTGGCTGCTTGGAAGCAACATGCAAAGAAAGACGGCACAGTGCTGTGTTTTTGGTGTTAACATGTTTGTGGCTAAATAATCTTGGTGCTCTGTAACATTTCTTATTAAAAAGACGAGACAAGACAAAACTATTTGACAGGTTAAATATAATTTCAAATTGAAACTAAACAGCATGTCTGAACAGCTCAGCAGACATGTAATTTGGTTCAAACACTCATATTTGAAGAGCTTTTACAAAGGTAATATATAATATTCAAACTCGGTGATAGTGTACCAAAGGTAAAACGCTGTGTTTCTAATAAGTGCTTTGTTATTAAAGAGTAAAAAATTGTGGAAATCTGCCTTTGCTGCCATGTGTGTATAAAATAGCTATAAGCCAGTTTCTGGATGTGAAGCAGCAGGTAAACACAAGTGTTACTAATGACACTGCGAAGATTAAGTCAGAGCAGAATACCTGTGAAAAGACAGCCACTTGACTCCGTCGCAGAGCACCACACCTGATGTCATCAGCAACTCTGCAAAGTAAAGCGTCTCAATGCCTTCGTCCTCGTGCTTCTTGAACTGAATCCCTGAAGTGGTCAGGAGCTCAATGGAGTCCTGTGCATACATATCTTCTCTAAAGGGGAAGAAAGTCACAAACAACAAAGTCAACTAGGTAACAGGTCAGTAATCAGTTTAAGTTTAGGGATTATAATGTTGCTCTTGAATGACAAATAAACTGGCCGTACGAAATTTTACAACATTAGACAATCAACTCATGTTTAATTTGGACAGCTTTTTTCTGGGGGACAAAAAAAAAAAGTGTAATAAATTAAAATGCCAAGTCTCAGGATTCATTTGAGTAGGTTTAGATGAATATTACAAAAATGTAAGGGAGATCAAACCCTTTAACACACTGCACCTAAACTGCAAACAGTGAAGAAAAAGAAAGCCACAAAACTAAACAGAAATGTACTAGAAGAATATCCTCTGTTCAAATAAAAACTAAAACTAAAAGAAAACGTTGATTGCCAAAATCAGCTGGTTGGGTCTTTTGTGGATCCGCAGAAAAAAATATATAGATGGTAGCAACAAACTATGAATGCACTTCAGGATGCAGCGTACATGTTTTTCCTTCAAGAAACGACTCCCTGTCCATGACTTCAGAGCTCTCACCACTGACAGGCTGCAGTTTGCAAAAAATGTACAAAAAGAAATAAAGTAGTGTTTTGGAACCACGTTCTGTTTGATCAAACCAAAATTTACCTCTATTAAAATGATTAAACATCTCTAGGAAGGGAAAAGCTTGGAACATAAAATGCCACATCATCATCTAACATCGAAGGGCTTCTGTTAGGATTCGTGCACGTAACCCTGCCAAACGCCCTGGCTCACTGGTGTTGATGATTTCACTGCTGGCAGAAGCCATACGTTGAATGCAGAGTTGTGCTTACATTCAGCCAATTGCATCAGAACCTGTTGGATGTTTCATTATTCAGCAGGACTACAATCCTCTACATAAAACCAAAAGGCTTACAAGAGTAAAAAGAAGGAAAATTCTCGACTGGCCGAGTCAGCCCTCTGATTGAGCGCCATTCCAAAAGGTGGCGGTAGCTGACACAAGCAGCAAAGAGCTGTACGTGAGCAGTTGAGGACTGGGAGATCATCAGCAGGGAGGTTGCAAAGCATCTGCAACTGTCTTTAAGTCAAAAACTCAAAGCAGTCGCTTACAAAACTGCAAACACAATGATTTTGTGTGTATTTGAATAACTTTTGAGCACCAAAACTCTGGGCCCCTGTCTCACACACTTCTCTCTATAGTTTTAATGCAATACTCAAAATTAAAGCTGAGACTTGGCAGTGTAGTGTAGTATTAATTGTTTTATTTCAAACTTAGTGTCATATTGAAACAGTGCGTAGACCAAAAGCTGTCCAAATATTTACAGTCGGGCCTGCATGTAGAAACGATTCATGTCCCGTTAAAGCTGGAGTGGAGACTTTTACACAGAAAGAAACAAACTTATTTTACATCCAAGTCCTTTGTCAAATGCATTCACACAAAGCGGATCAAGCCCATCAGATAAATCTCTCAACATTTTGTATTGACAGATGGATACAGTGCCACACTACAGTAGTGAGTAAAGGCATGGCACGGTTTTCTTACTGTCAGAAGGCAGACAGCAACAGCATGTCCACACTGCAGAGTTAACTGCAAATCTGGACACATCTAAATTGAATACGAGAAAAATAAAGTCTGATCAGTAGAAGGATTTTGGGGGAACTTTGTATTGCTGGTTTTTAGGGAGTCAAAACCCCAGTAGTGTGTGCAGTTACAGTATTTCACAAGCAAGACAGCATCTCTGTCTTTCCAGCAGCAGTGAACGCTGTCTGTTTATTATACTTAAGAACGAGCCAGGAGTACTGTAAACAATGGAGCATCTTCGTATGTATAACATGCAGTTTAAAAAAAAAGTCAAGAAAGGATTTACTATTTGCACGCACTGATGGGCCGTTATCAGCTGATCAATCCATCTATGGGGCTCCAGCAGGAATACAACAGACAGACAGACCGGATTGCAATCTTACGTGAGGTTAAACTTAAAATTGAACTGCCACGTTGACGTCCCGGGTGGGTAGTCCCCCTGCTCGTTCATAAATGTGAGGCCCAGCTGTATTATCTTGAGCAAATCCACATTGCAGCGCAGCAATTGGTACTGATAGTCAGCGTTGCTTCTGAACTCTCCGATCGGTCTGGCTACAACACCTGGAAACTCCGTGTCCTGCAAGCAGACGAGTCACGATGAACAACGGAAATGTGGGCACGGAGAGGCGCCGCGACTGTGGCACCACTCACCATAGCAATGTAGTTGTACTTTCGAATGACATGTCGTATCCTCTTCAGCTCCTCCTCCAGGTTGTTGGCCCAAACCTCACATATTCTTTGGCTGTGATCCACAGTAGCTGCGGGCATAGTGCCACTTCACCATGCAAGGAGATAAAGAATTGTACTTGAATATAAACACAACATCTGCAACGTGGTGCATAAGTGTACTGTCATAGGTCAGCATATTACATTAAAGGGGGCTGAACAAGTGCACTTTAACACCTAAACCAAAGGCACAGAAGGATTCCTGACACAGCACTTGACTGAAAACAAATGAGGCTTCTATATTGGGCACAGGAAATAACTTTAGCCTGCTTGTGGTACACTGGGGAAGCTAACTTTACTCGCAGTTAGTGTTTCTATTCTAGTATAATGTATGCTAACTGTTGTTACATAAAGGGAACCAGTGGGAGGAGCAGCTATCTCCTCATGATGAGCAGGACGGGCTTAGCCGACTGCTCTTCGCATTAGCTCGGGTTTTCGGCAGCACTTCGGCTAGCTAGGTTACCTGCAACAGTTAGCAGGCTGCAGAGCTAGCATTAGTTAACACGGGCAGGAGGAATAGGAGCTCTGTAATGAGACAAAGCAGCTCCTGCAAGTGGACAGCTAGCTCACAGATAACTGAGACTGTGTGCAGAACATGAAAGAGACTGGTGCAAGCACGCACACACAGACACACACTCGGCGCCACTTTGATACAGCAAAGGTGAACGTAGCTTCGTTAACTTACCGTTCCCCAAACCGGGCGGGTGTGTGTTTTAAGCGTGTACTATCAGAAAACTGTTAGTTTGTTCCACGTTATAGTGTCGGGGGAGTTTCCGCTAACTTTTAAATACTTTATATTCAGTATCGTATTGATGTCAACCTACGGCTGCCATCATAGCTGAGCCTACAACTGGACGTCATCACGTAACACAGCAACGTCATACGCGTATATACGTGTGTAAGTATAGCTTAAGCACAGAGCCCTTGAAAACTGTACTAATTTTTTTTTTTACTATATTAGATATGCACTAGTGCTCCAGTCAGTATAATGAAAATGAATACATGAATAAAAGTCATTTCAGTAAATAAAAACACAACAACAACAACAACAATAATAATGTTGTTGTTATTAATATTATTATTTACTTTTGTCAGCAAAGTATGAACACCAAAAAAAGACCAACCCAGCAGCAACGTTTATTCTAGAAAATGATTAGAAGAAAGTTCGGTTTCTACCACAAAAGAAAGTTAAAAAATCACAATCAAAACTAATTTGGTTATGATTGTGACAAATATATTGCAGCATTTTATTCTCCTAATCCAATCACATTCATACATTTAAGAATACTTTAACCTTAACCTTAACCAACTAAGTTCTAGTCTTGTGGAATACTCCAAGTTTTTTTATTGATCCGAAACCAAGTAAATACAGGCTCCGTATTACATTAATTTGAATCTATACCAGCAGCTTATGGACGGTAGAGCAGTGTGTCATGATTTAGAAAATGAATTATCATCAGTTTGCAAATTTTGAACACATTTTAATGGTCACTAAATCGTCACAATAATTAGTTAACAAAACAAAAAACACCATTCAGCTTTTGTTGAAACTGCATTTTATTGGTGACCTGGAAGGTAAATATGTCTGTCTTTGAAGCACTGTTGGTCAGCTTCTGCTGGTTAAATGTGACGTAGGTGATAAATAAAACAGACATGACAGTCAACACAAAAACATTCAGACATCTTTCATAGTGCATGTTTGATATATATACACTCAACAAAAATATAAACGCAACACCTTTGTTACTGCTCCCATTCCCCATGGGATGGACGTAGAGACCTAAAATTCATTCCAGATACACAATATAACCATCCCTCCCAAACAGTGGTCACGAATCAGTCCAAATGTGTGGTAGTGGGCACATCTGCTATATTGAGATAATCCATCCCACCTCACAGGTGTGCCACATCAGGATGCTGATCTGACATCATGAGTAGTGCACAGGTGTACCTCAGACTGCCCACAACAAAAGGCCACCCTGGAATGTGCAGTTTTTTGCGCTATTGGGGGTCTGGGGACCCAGAACCGGTCAGTATCTGGTGTGACCACCATTTGCCTCATGCAGTGCAACACATCGTCGCATGGAGTCTATCAGATTGTCAATTGTGGCCTGTGGAATGTTGGTCCACTCCACTTCAATGGCTGTGCGAGGTTGTTGGATATTCGTGGGAACTGGTACACGCTGTCGTATACGCCGGTCAAGCACATCCCGAACATGCTCAATGGGTGACATGTCCGGTGAGTATGCTGGCCATGCAAGAACTGGGACATTCTCAGCTGCCATCTGCCCTGAACAATGTGAACCATGATTCATCCGTGAAGCGCACACTTCTCCAACGTGCCAGACGCCATCGAATGTGAGCATTTGCCCACACAAGTCTGTTACGGCGACGAGCTGGAGTCAGGTCAAGACCCCGATGAGGACGACGGGCATGCAGTTGAGCGTCCCTGAGACGGTTTCTGACAGTTTGTGCAGAAATTGTTTGGTTGTGCAAACCAATTGTTCCAGCAGCTGTCTGGGTGGCTGGTCTCAGACGATCTTGGAGGTGAACCTGCTGGATGTGGAGGTCCTGGGCTGGTGTGGTTACACGAGGTCTGCGGTTGTGAGGCCGGTTGGATGTGCTGCCATATTCTCTGAAACGCCTGTGGAGACGGCTTATGGTTGAGAAATGAACATTCAATGCACGGGCGACAGATCTGGTTGACATTCCTGCTGTCAGCATGCCAATTGCACGCTCCCTCATTGCTTGTGGCATCTGTGGCATTTTGCTGTGAGACAAAACTGCACATTCCAGGGTGGCCTTTTGTTGTGGGCAGTCTGAGGTACACCTGTGCACTACTCATGATGTCAGATCAGCATCCTGATGTGGCACACCTGTGAGGTGGGATGGATTATCTCAATATAGCAGATGTGCCCACTACCACACATTTGGACTGATTTGTGACCACTGTTTGGGAGGGATGGTTATATTGTGTATCTGGAATGAATTTTAGGTCTCTACGTCCATCCCATGGGGAATGGGAGCAGTAACAAAGGTGTTGCGTTTATATTTTTGTTGAGTGTATATATATATATATATATATATATATATATATATATATATATATATATATATATATATATATATATATATATATATATAAACATGTTTTTTAAATAATTGCATTTATAGTATTTATATATTGCATAATATATATGCAATTCAGTGGGCTACATACTGAACTTAGGGGATAGAAACAAAGCCTCGATCCTATCATGTTAGTATTAATCTGATACCAGCACCAGCGCTGATATAGATACTATCAGTATTTGGATTGATCTGCCCACCTCTACTATTCCCTTTCCTTTTATAAATCATGTAAACAAATATGCATTACTATTCCTATTATAATTTCTTAAAACCTTCTTTGTGCAACATCTCTAAAGTTAGAAATATCCTGTCTCAGAGTGACGCTGAAAAACTAGTTCATGCATTTATTACTTCCAGGCTGGACTACTGCAATTCATTATTATCAGGATGTCCAAAAAACTCCCTGAAAAGCCTTCAGCTAATCTAAAATGCTGCAGCAAGAGTACTGACAGGGACTAGAAAGAGAGAGCATATTTCTCCTGTTTTGGCTTCCCTTCATTGGCTTCCTGTTAAATCCAGAATTGAATTCAAAATCCTGCTCCTCACATACAAGGTCTTAAATAATCAGGCCCCATCTTATCTTAATGACCTTGTAGTGCCATATCACCCTATTAGAGCACTTCACTCTCGCTCTACAGGCCTACTTGTTGTTCCTAGAGTATTTAAAAGTAGAATGGGAGGGAGAGCCTTCAGTTTTCAGGCCCCTCTTCTGTGGAACCAGATTCCAGTTTGGATTCGGGAGTCAGACACTATCTCTACTTTCAAGATTAGGCTTAAAACTTTCCTTTTTGCTAAAGCATATAGTTAGGGCTGGACCAGGTGACCCTGAATCCTCCCTTAGTGATGCTGTAATAGACGTAGGCTGCCGGGGGATTCCCATGATGCATTGAGTTTTTCCTTTCCAGTCACCTTTCTCACTCACTATGTATTAATAGACTTCTCTGCATTGAATCATATCTGTTATTAACCTCTGTCTCTCTTCCACAGCATGTCTTTATCCTGTCTTCCTTCTCTCACCCCAACCGGTCGCAGCAGATGGCCCCGCCCCTCCCTGAGCCTGGTTCTGCCGGAGGTTTCTTCCTGTTAAAAGGGAGTTTTTCCTTCCCACTGTCGCCAAAGTGCTTGCTCATAGGGGGTCATATGATTGTTGGGTTTTTCTCTGTATCTATGAAGCGCCTTGAGGTGACTTTTGTTGTGATTTGGCGCTATATAAATAAAATTGAATTGAATTTGTTTTGCTTTGTTTAAGCATAAAAAGATAATGATAATTAGGAAAACGCCAGAACAAAACTGGAAGCTATCTAAGACTAAAAAATAGATACATAAACATATAAACAGTCCTAAGCCTGCAGTGTGAATCAAATCTGTCTCTTTTAGTAATTAAAATTACTTATGTCCTTCCTTCACTTTATATGTCAACCATTTGTCCCAGTCTTTTAAAACGTGCTCTTTTCATGCTCAGTCTGTAGTTTCAGTTTTTCCAGCAGTAGGATCTCCTCAACAACAGTCAACCGCAGTCTTTACCTCCTGTCTTCAGGAGTTGTTGTTGTTTAAAAAAAAAAACAACAACTAAAAACTCATGTTTTTGGAATTGTGTTGGGTTAACTTTTTGTCTGTTTTTTTAAATGCCCCGGTATTTTTTGTGAAGCACTTTGTGATCTTTGTCTTGAAAGGTGCTATATAAATAAAATTTGACTTACTTTACTTACTTAGCCAACTGTCTGTTCAGTTTTTAGTAGAGGTTTGGTTTAATCTGTACATTTTGTAAAGACTACAATGATAAACCAAAAACTCACACCCATAATAAAACAGCTGAATGAGCCATGGAGCAGGACTGCTGGTGGTGGCAGCGCTTTGGGGTCTGGCTCCCCGCCAGCACAGCTGTGCAGCAACAACAAGGACATTGAAGTCTTCATCATTCATCCCTAAAATGAGGGGCAGTCTTTGCTGCCATTTACTTTACCTGCCTGATGATGTAATGCAAATCTGTTTTATGGTGATTAAGTCCAAATATCAAATAAATTGTTTTCAGATGAAGGATTTGAGCCTTACTGCTTTGTGTAAATAATGTCAGACTGTGCATTTATGAGGCAGCTGCTCGAGTATCTGACTAGAGAAACAAAATTAGATCAGGAGAACGGGTGACCTGAATACACAAATGGCACAATAACAGCACACTTTAGCAAAGACTCTCATTTTGTGCAGTGGCTGAGTTTACTTACACTGTTCTCCATTTCTGAATGTGATATTGTAATCTGACTCTATTCCCACTTAAATAAAACAAGAAAAAAGTAAGTATATGGCAGAAAACTGACTTAAATTTACATAAGATTGCCTTTCGAGCACTTTTGCAAACTTATCGTGATCCAACTGAACAAATGAGAGCAGCATCAGAACGCTTTAAGGCTTTTTTCTGGTATTTTTTTTAATACAAGGACAGAATTTGGTATGACTCAGACATTTTAGACACTGAAAAAACAACAACAAAACAAACATTTAAAGCGAGGTCAGAGGAGACAAAAATAGGTTATAGTACAAAAATATTTTCACATGCTTTGCCCAGTAATCTTTGCACTGTTCTTTAGCAGGAGTTCACCAAAACAATAATGGGTACTGCACTACTATAGCAAGCAGCTTTACTGCCAGTTGGACAGCTGAGATAACACAAACACTAAAGGAGTCTCTGTTGGTCATCTGCTGCCCTAAGCAGCACCATGTTTGTGTGTTCAGTCCGGTAGTTCAGTCATGCACTGATGTCGAAACACGCTGTACAGACGTTTATTAAATCACTTTGTCTTTTCAAAAGCTTCCTTTTACGTCCCTTGGCAGTAAAACCCCGTGAAATCCTATAATATGCTGAAATATTCAGGAGTGGACCGCAAGGTGCTGAAAACAAACCACTGACCGCTGGTTATTAGAGTGTAATGACTCCCAGCCCCAGCTGAGGTCACTGTGGCCTGCAGAGTGAGTTCACCTCAGTCATAAATATAGTCCTTTGGGGTTGAAGTGCTGCTACATTTGGGCATATCAGAATCACTGCCACTCTTTCAGCATTAAATGTTAACTAATACCATGTATTACTGGCCTATGTTCAGAGCACACGTCATGTCATTTTACACTGTTAAGGTGTTTACATTGTAAAGCCAAATATCTACTGAATAGAAGCACTTACATGGCTTATCATTAGAAATACAGTAAACTGCAGAGAGTCAGTCTTGCTCCTACTTTCTGTTGAATATGGATTAAAATGTCCAAAAATGTAAGCTTTCTTTGGACTCTTTAACTGAGACAAGGTTAAATGCAGTCTGCTACAGGAAACAACTATGAACACGAAGGAATGCAGGAACATGGAAAGTCCACCATGCATGCAAACAAAAGTGTAAGCAAATCGTGCAACCCCAATAAAACCCGCACTGAAATTGGCCAATAGTCGGGTCACACGATCAACATAATGGTAGTGTTTGTTCAGTGTCGCTCAGGTGACGTCTGGCTAGCATTGCGCCTCCCAGCCAATGCTACACGTCCTCAGGCAGCCGAGTAGGCTGCCTCATCGGAGTCCGGATCCCTGGTGCTGTCCTCGCTGAGAGGTGAACGGCAGCTCAGGTCCGCGATCCCAGACTCCTGGTCGCTGCCGTTGGAGAAGCTGGCGTCAGATATTTGGTTCGTGCTCTTTGGCAGGAGGATGCTGTCTGGTCCTTTAGGCTGACAGGGGCTGCCGGTGATGAAGCCGCCGGTGTAGTCCTGAGGAGTGTTGGCTAGACCGAGGTTGTTACCAGGAGCCCAAACCGTGGGGCTCTTATCAAAGGCGGCTGCTTTGCAGGAATCACTGCACTCCTGCTCCTGCTCCAGCTCAGAAATCTTCTATTGATAATGTAAGAAATGAAGACAACAGTCATTTTCTATAATCACAAAAACATCCAGGTGGAATTTTCTTTTTTTCCTTTGACTTGTAGTATGAATGCACGGTGATCAGCCACAATATTAAAATCACCTCCCTAATATAGTGCAGCCCCTCCCCCGTGCTGTCAAAACAGTTGCGACCCATCCAGAGACAGGCTCCAGAACCTTTTGCATCACATTAGCATGGAATAATATTTATGTCAGAAGTTATAAAAAGGCTCCAAAACTTTTCCTAGAATATCCGATTTGAAAGATTTCTTCAGCTTTAAAGTAATCCTGTGCCAGTTTTTAGTATATCCTCGCACGCGTGATGGCTTCTTTGTGCACAGGTTGTTAAATTTACTCACAAGGAATTACGTTTTTTTCAGCATGCTGCACATACTGGAGAATTTGGGAAGGTCTGGGGAATTTGCTGAGCTGCATTATCCTGCTGGAAGAGGGAATATAACTGCCATGTTGGGGTGAATGTGACATGCAGCGAAGTTTAGGTCACTGGTTGCCAAAGTAACCAGTGACCTTTGAGCATCACGCCACCTCAGCTAGTTTGTCTTCCTCCCACGGGTCACGCTGATGTTATCTCCTTCTCAGGTAAACAAAAGATATGTCAGTGTAAAAGAAAAAATGTGATCAGACAAGTCCTCCTTCTTTCATTACTTTGCACATGCATACCACAGTTTGTAGGACCACAGGAATCAACATGGGAATTCTGACTACTCTGCTGCTACATAGCAAGCTCCAAAACATTGTTTTATTATAGCCAGCATCAGGTTTTCAGCAATTTCTGTTACACCTATGGCCTTTTTTAAATGGCTTTAAGCTTGTGGCAGATCAGCATAGCCCTGTCCTACCTGTGTGTGTGAAGAAAGCTGCTCCTCCAGCTGCTGTGTCTCCTCCTGGATGGCCCGTAGATAATCCTCTACGGACTGCCGAGGATGCATCCCATGGTCAAAACGGTTGTACAGCCCTTTCCAAAATCTCCATAAAAAAAGAGAAATGCATCAGCAGAATAAAATTTCAATGAATGTCTTTACCTTTCACATAATGATTATCTTCCTGATTAGAGTGCACATACCAGGGTTCAAGTGATGCTGTGTGAGCTGGTGCGGTTGGAGAGAACTTACTTAAAACTGTAGGGGGAAGTTGATGCACGGAGGAGCCCTTGAGTCTGGCTGTGGTTTGGCCTGTACAGGGGGTTGGTGTAGTCTGTACGGTTCGCCCATAGATAACTCCACAAAGAATGAGTCCTCTCATGAACTCTATGTGAAGTCCAAATGGAAGACAGGGAAATAAATATGAGAATAAGGTCAGGGGAAAGACAAAAAGACAATCTTCTCCCAACATGGTGTCTGCAGGTTTAAATCTCACCTCAGCTCTATCCTCTCCCTCTGGTTGTTTCCAATGAAGTTGCCAAACTGGCAGGAGTAGAAGTGATTGTGTATAGTGATTAGAAACCTCTCGTTAAACTCAAAGGCACAGGGGAACTGCTCCATCAGCTGCCACACGCACTCCAGCAACTGATCGATGATGGGAGACACCTCTTTGGGGTCTCCAACCACGTGTTTGCATCTGGAAAAGAGATGCATGGAATGAAATCAGAAGATTTAAACCACATCCAGCAGATGCCATGAAAGTCACGTTTCAGAGGCAGACCTGTGGGAGAACTTGTGTCCAAATGAGACCCAGTCTTTTTCTATGAGAACCTAAATGCAGAAAGAAAAGTGTTAAAACACAAGCAAGATGACTTTGAGTCACGGGAAGAACGACTGAACCTCCACACCCACTTTGTGGGGTAATTTCCCCCCCGACTCCAGGGGGATTTCTCAAAAGTAGGCTTCTGTGTTTTATTTATTTTTCTGGTGTATTTCACATTAGCCAGTAAAGATAGCTTTGGATTAAACAAACAAGCAGCGTGAGCCTAGTATGACCCCCTTTGATGTAAAGCCAGAATGCATTTGGATATATTAACATGATACCACTGAGCTGTAACCCCGCTCTGTATCTTAAATTAAAAAAGCTCCAGTATGTACCATGAATCCTCTGAGGGTCCTGTAGTAGGGGTCCAGCAGCACACAGGCCACTGAACACACCTGAGAAGTACGGTCCCACCCATCTGAACAGTGAATAAGGACGCTGACGCCCTCCTCTGCAACAGCCTACACACACACACACACACACACACACACACACACACACACACACACACACACACACACACACACACACACAAAGACAAATAAAACGTCCAAAATTAGATGTGGTGATTTTCCACTTGTGCACTATACGTACCTCTGCTTTGCACACAGACGCTATTTTACAGCAGCTGTGAGAAGAAAACCAGCCAGTCATCAGATAAGTTTTAATCACAGGAACCCCGTACCCCATACTGACCTTTTACTAATTTTAGCTGTATTACCTCAAACCTGAGAGACGTGTTATTAAAAAAGTACAATCATGATGTTTTAATTAGAAGACCCACACAATTTCTTTAATGACACTCCTTTCTCCCTTGGATAATTTGGAACATTATTAAAAAGCCACAGCAGCGCAGACGGTATCAGTCTGTGTGTGTCTTTCTGTGTACATTTGTGATGGTATCATAACAAAATGTGGTCGAGGAGTAATCTGCTGTAGCTAAAAACACCACAAAGGTGGTTTTGAGGTGCAGACAGTATAAAACATGGAGGAAGTTGTGGATCTGAAGTGTGAAGCCAACACTGAAATGTCTTAAACCTGCATTCTTTATAATGGCCAGCAGGGGGCAACAATGTTGGCTTTCCAAAACACTCGTGGTTGTATAGGAGTCTATGGGAAAACGGTCCTCGGCTTGTTGTCTCGTTGACCCCAGTGAACATCTTCCTGTTAAATTTATAGGTTCAGTAATAAGTTTCAGGTAATATTGAATAAGACATAAAGTTAATTTTATTGACACTGATCATTCGATGGATATGCTTGGTGCCAATCACACGCTGTTAGCCAATGAGCATACAGTTTTGCTGTCAGGCCCATCTCTTAGTTAAAACATGCAAAACAAACCCACTCTGCTCTGAAGTGCTGTACTGTATGTTTGTAAGTTTTCTCCCATACAAACACAACAATGTCGATGAAACTTTTTGCACCATCAAAGACACCTGCGGTAGCACCCAGAAGGCAGAGAAAGATGCTAACCATCGCACAAAATGTTGGACTTCTGGACATGCTAAAGGAAGGTAGACGCTACGGATTATAAGGTGCATTAAGTGAAACAAAACAGTCAGATAAGTCAAACTTTCCTCAACTCATTCTTCTTGCTTCCTCCACTTCTGTACCATTGATTGGATTCTCTCACAGCTGCTCTATTCCCATGTTCTGGACCTGAAAACAGGGTTTGATCTTTGGTTTCATTCTATGATACTGGACTTATTTTTCTACAAAGGTTTGAACTTTGAGAGTGTTTAAACTAGAGAGAAAAGTGTGAAAATGTTCATGCCTGTCTGAGAAAAGTGTATAAATTGTGTAGTGAGGGGTTTTACAGCCTTAAAACATCTATAATAATTGTAAAGAATAAAGTTGGCTACTTTGTGGATTTCACCGGTTATTTTTAAAATGTAACTCCCATGATAAAAGAGGGACCGCTGTACATTGTAATGAGATGATAAATATGATAACCACTTCATCTGTCAGTGGTTGTGGCTCATTCGTGTAAATCTGGGGGAAAGCCTCAAGGGCTTCTCGTATCGTCCCTGCAAAGATGGATGATGTTGGTTTCACACAGACACACAGAAGATACAAAACACAAACAAACCCACACCTAAACCAATATTGAGGGCAACGGTGAGGCAGACAGTGAGGATTAGCCTCCAGACTGACCTTGGCGATGAAGATGCCTGCATCCAAAACAGCTTTGATGTGCTTCAGCCAGCCTGAGCTCTCCAGACCCTCCAGGAAGTCAGACATGGAGGGGGAACGCAGCTCACACACTGTAACCACAACACAGCTGTCTCACTGTCAGGAAACACGGAGCATACCTGATCGCAGGACTTTATTAAAACCTCACAGAACACTGACAGCAGCAGAGACAAGTTTACAGGGAATCTGTGCACGCTGAGACAACATACGGGTCACCCGAGCATATTTTGCTTTTTTAAAGCAGATTCTGTTTATCTTCTCATGTTATTTGTTCCCACTGGCGATGGCTTTGTTCACACCAGCGACAGCCACTTGGGGATGAGCAATATAAAACCACTTCAGTTCACTTATTCAACTGCCATCAATTTGCCCAGACAGTAATGGTTCCCCAGAGGATGAATCCTTTTCATTTTAATGATGCACTAACTTTTCCCTCTAGTGCCAACGGCTGCAGGCTCACTGTGTCGTTTCATTGTAAAATGTATTTAAATTATTTTCCAAACATTTTCCATCGTCAGGTTCACTCACAGGCAGCGTGACACGAACTCAATCGAACTCAGCTGATGAGACTATATTACACTAATGGTCACAAATCACCTTTAGAAAACTGTAACCCTCAGATTACTCACTGAGGTGTGGACAAAGTGGGTTTTATGTTGATACTACATCAGTTTGCTGACCTGTAAGAGCTGATAACAGAGAAGCAGGTGAACGGGTTCATTTTAGCCTCTAAGGTTTTGTAACACTTCGCACAGTGGACTTGCACTAAGAAGAGATGTTTGAGGCTTTGCTGTCAGGCGGGAGGGGGGTCTTCTTAATCTTATTGAAGTGTGCAACCGGGCAGAGAGAGGAAGGCAGAGGGCAGACGTGAAAGGGCAAGGCACTGTCTCCAGCATTTAAAGACTTCCCTTGTGCTGCTAGTGGGCAAAGAGTTATCACAACTGAGAGCAGCTATAACTTTTCAGGCTTGAAATCGCATCATTCTCACGCCCTCTGTCTCTCTTTGGGGGATAATGTCCGGGGTTTTGTCCGCTCCGGGAAACCAAAATAGCTCTGAAATAAAACCCAGATGGATTCAAAGTCTTCCTAGGAGCACCCCTGCACAATACCCAGAAATTCTCCTGTGGGCTCATTTGAGGCTTGATTCCAGCACAGTTCACTCTGCGTGACTGCATATGAAAAAACCCCACGGGGGACCCGCTCTGCTTTAGTAATGTGACGATGCGGCCAATTTAAACAGACAATGCCAGAACATCTGTGTAAAATATGATGTGGTGAAACATTTTTGACAGCTTGAGCTGGTTTTTTTATTTGCTGTCAAGCAAATAAAAACCAGCTCAAGCTGTCATTATAGCTAAATGATAATTACATAGTAATTACCTTCCAGCATTTTCTGCTGGCTGTTCCTCATGACATGGATGTTCTCGATCCCAACAAACTGGAATTTGATGTTGGAGTAGTTGTCTTCGTTTTCATACCCTTTTCCTGCAGCTCGGTTTGCGATCGCATTCAGCTAGAAAAAAAAATTCTGTCAGTTTTTTTATCCAGCTGTCATTCAAGAATCCCGACAATCTGTAATCTCAGAAAGAGGCTGGTTTTACAACTTATAGTAGCAATACTGGACTATAGTAACATAGTGTATCTAAAACTTATTTCCCTCCTCCCATTATACTGTAAAGGAAGAATCAGACTATAGGATCAAGTTGATTAAACTTCTGGGATATTGATCCTGTCAGTTGGGTAGCAGAAGGTACTGTTATTCAATGAATTGACAACAGGTACACTAGAGGGGCAACAATGAGAAAAGCCCCCACATCAGGAATGATTTTACAGATGGGAGCCACAGACATTTTCATTCATTATTTTTTCACAATTTATGCATTTAGTTAGATGCACTGCATCTAACACGAGGAGTCCAACTCTTCCACGATGGCACATCAATCAGATGATTTGCTGTGTCTTGCAGCCAAGTCTGAAGAGCATGAAGGAGATTCCAGAGCTGGACAGGGCCATAGAAGGTCCTTAACCCATCAGCAGGACGAGACATCAGATATCACGAGGAAGGCCAGAGGGCCCGACATCCTTTAGCGGGCTCTGTGCTCACTGTCCAGACCATGGAGCTAAATTGGCATTTGCCATAGAATACCAGAATTGGTAGATATACCACTCACGATAAGAGGATGCTGCAGGTATTAAAGGTGCTGTGCTGTAGTAGTTTGAATCACATCTATCTAATAGACTTTAATTTGTTAATTTAAATGAAGAGTCCTCCTCACACACTAAGGTCAGTTTTGGAGTTCCACAGGGTTCTGTGCTGAGACCAATTCTGTTTCCATTATACATGCTTCCCTTAGGCAGTATCATTAGAGGGCGTAGCATACATTTGCACTGCTATGCAGATGACACAGAACTTTATTTATCAATGAAGCCAGATAACACACACTAATTAGTTATCGGAAGGAATGTCTTCAAGACATAGAGACTTTGATGACCTCTAATTTTCTGCTTCTTTATTTAAGATAAAACTGAGGTTATTGTACTCGGCCCTAAAAATCTTAGAAATATGGTATCAACCAGATGCTTACTCTGAATGGCATTACCTTAGCCTCCAGTAACAATGTGAGGAACCTTGGGAGTCGTTTTTCACCACGATATGTCGCTCAAAATGCATATTAAACAAATAGAGGGCAAATGGAGAGACAATAATAGATCGAGACAAATGTAGGACTGATCCTGTAGATGCAATGTGCAGGTGAGGCTGTGCTTTTGTACATATCATCACGGTCACATTTTAAAATCCTCTGTGTTGGCATAAAGAATAAAGAGTCAATGAAAATATATTTCTTGGGGTAATAACAGATGAGAGACTTAATCGGAGAGCACACGTAAGATATTTTCATTCCAATGTATCAAGAAGCATTGCAATACTAAACAAGGCAAAGCAGGCATTAGACTGTACATCTCCCCATATTACCATACCGTTCGCTGGTTTCCCTTTACTTAAGCTGTTGTGCAGAAGTCTGGAATCAGAGAATTATACAAACTCACTATTCTTACAGTTTGAAATACTGAAATTTGCAGATCTAATGGAATTCCAAATAGCACAATTTCTGTTCAAAGCAAAAAGTAATGAACTACCAGGTGGTTTTGTGAATGTGTGAACTACCAGGAAAAGTTTTTGTGTTTCTGTGTGTGGAGTGAAACTGTGGAATGGTCTGAGTACGGAGTTGAAGCAGTGTCCAAACATAAAGCAGTTCATAGTCTTCCACTTATCCTTGTCAAGGGTTGGAGCCTATCCCAGCTAACATAGGGCGAGAAGCAGGGTACACCCTGGACAGGGCGCCAGGGATAACACAGAGAGACAGTACGTGGAGAGAATCCACGCAAACATGGGGGCAAACATGCAAACTCCACACAGAAAGAGCCCGGCCAGGTGGTGGAATCAAATTCAGGACCCTCTTTTTGTGAGGCAACCGTGCTAATCACTGCGCCACTGTGCTGGCCATGGTTCAAAAAGAGTTATAGAGACGTGATCTTCATAAGATATAAAGAAAGGGAAAATGATGAATTTCAGTGGATGTCTCTGTTTAGGGAGTTGTTATTTCATGCTCATTGGCTTTGCTGTGTAGAGGCAAAGTTATGGTGATCTAGAAGCAAAGCAAACTACTGAGTTCAAACACTTTCAGAGGCCAAATTACATAAAACGCATATGTTGCAGAAACATTGCCATCAATACTGATCATATAACACCTAGCAGAGATCTGGGATGTTTTCAAAGCGTTTGCTGTGAGATCTTCAGCCGGCAGCGCACAGTCTGGAAAAATAAATCCCAGCTGAATATACAGTTGATGCTTTAAACACTTGCAGGCCTTTCCTTTAGATACAAAGGGCTCACCTTAGGCCTGGTATCCACCACATACATGAAGTCACTGCAGGGATTGGACCTCAAGATGGCCTCAAGCATCTGTTCATCCTCCAGGCAGCGAGCGCTGAAACCTGACAGGGGCTGGCTGCTGCGGCAGATGGCAGCCTGCGAGGAAGCAAGAGGAGCTAGGCTTCATACAGGGACTCATCCTCATCAGTTCACAGCATTCAGTGCACACGCACAATAACCAGTCTAATATATGAGAATTAGGACGAGTTGAAATTCACAGTACTTTTCCTTCCCCTGCATGTTCAATTTAAATTATTCAACCACACAGTTTCTCATATCTCCACATTTAATAGCAACATGGGAAATAGCCAGAGATCACTGTGTGGCTCTCCCCTTGGGCACATGAACTAAAGTGGAGCTTTTTGTATGCGCTGAACTCCACAAGCAGGACCCTGAACCCTGGGAAGCTGACCTCACACACATAAAGCACTCCTAAACGTCGAATTATGGATTAATAAAATTAATTATGAGCACTTTGGCTTTTTCTCGTGTCAGATATACGACTTTCACAAATATGAAGCCAAGATCAGGGAGACAGTAACGATTCATGTTGTTATTTAATGACCAAATGGACGTCTGTCTTGCTTTCTTTTTTACAGCCTTGTAACACAAGGCTGTAAAAAAGAAGTTGAAGAAGAGGAACAGTATTTAGCAGGGTCATATCTTACCCCTGCTAAAAAACATTTATTAAGAATGTATTTATTAAGAAGGCAAAATACATTATCAACCATCTTGACCACAATTTGTCAGGAAGTTGCTCTCAGGTCGCCACTATTGCTTTTTTGGGATTAATTAAGATATCTGAATCTGAATACATGACCTCAGACAAATACAGAATCTGGTGCTGTTTCTCTACCGGCCAATCATCATGAAGATGCTGCTTTCACGTGGAAATGGGAAAAGATTTCCTGACAGCAGTGACTCATGTTCATCTTAAGAACAGACCAACTTTTCTCACTTTTGTGGCTAAAACGGTCCAAGTGAAGCATTCAAAACTTATTTTATATACCTGTAAATAATCTCTTACCTCAGCTCCTGCAAAGTTTTTCGTTGTGCAGGACTGGAGATTTTAGCTCTGTTAGCATCACTTCATATCCCTTGTATTACTATGGGGCAGATTGGAAGTGTATGGGAAATAAAAAGAGAAATACTCTGTAATAAACTTACATGATTGTCTTTGCAGTAGTATGACAGGGCAGGAAATCTGCCTCTGCTTCTGAATTTGGAGCTCCCCACTATGACCGGTGGTGTGGCACTCTCGGGTACAAACAGGTCAGCAGGGTAAGTGTCACTCACCTTTAGAAAAAAAGACCAAACAAACCTTTAGGCATAGCTGTCCATATTAGGATGAATGTGCATCTAAGGCCAGCTCAGTGACCTTGTAGTGTTGGTTAACTGGGGAGAGTTTCCACAGAGAGCTTGGGAGTCCCATTCTGCTGTAATCAGCCTTGAGGTCCAAGAAGTCCCATTCCTGTCGTCTCTCCTTCTCATCAACATTTGGCTTATAGGAGAAGCAGTACAGCTCGTCATAACTCTCTGAAAGACAAAACAGGGACTGACAGCTAAAGGCTGATGAGCACAACCTTCAACTTGTTTCAGTCCAAAAGGCCAAAGTGTTGCAAAAGCAGAGGAGATGAAAACTAGACCAAATGAGCAGATATTTACAGGATATTTAGGATATTTACAGTGATACAGAAATGCTGGCATAAAGAAAAAAGAAGATAATCAAAGAGGAATACAGTCCAAGCCTTTGCTGACATAATGACAGAGCTCACCTGGCTGGGAGAGCCGCTGCAGGGACAGATGAATATCGTGGCATTCCTGCTCTTTAGAAATGATAAAATGAAGAACCTGGAAGTTCTTGCAGTGAATAAGCAGAGGACATCCTGAAGGAGTTGCAGCCAGTTTGTCCACACTGCACACCAAACTGTGAAGTACCTGAGCAAAGGTTAAAAAAAACAAATTTACTGAAGTGTGCTTTGGAGGATTGCAAAATGTTAGTCTTGCAGCCTGCTGGTGACGCACGCTTAACATTTTTTTCTCTTCAAACAGACTGCTTATCACGGGCTGTGATCCCTACCCATGTTTCATTGCGCACTCCGGCCTCGCTCTCCACAAAGATGGTGTGTGTGGCAGTCAGGTACAGGGTGCCCACCCTCCTCCTTCTGTGGGAGATTCTGTCAAGCAGCTTGACATTCTCCACCTGGAAGGGGGAGGAGGAAGGACAGCATCAAAACAGCCTCATCCTCTGCACATCTCACGCGTGTTTGACACAGCTGCACATATGTGTGAGATGACAGAGAAACACATCCTCAAAGCAGTGACTTTACTGCCAACGTGGCGAACACAGCAGCACGCGTCCTTTGGATTGAGACAGATGTTTGTCTTATTTATTTGACTTTAGATTTGATCTTAGAGTGCGCATGACGCTTTGCTGCTGGAGCGCCAGTGGCGGTACAGTGCGGAAATGTAGCAAATCACTGCAGCCAGACCCGCGGTTACCTTTGGCAGTCGGATGTGCTCCATCGGCAGCTAAGCTTCCAGCCACGGCTAAACTACCAGCACTAGAATATGTGCACAACAGTGTTATAAAAGGCGTTAAATTGGCTCATAAGGTTGGAGCTGTCCGTCAGTAGCTCTCAGGTTAAGCAGCCATAATATTGCTATTGCCTGAGCTGACTTCAGCGCATGGTCCTAAAGCCCGCTCGGTGTCGTGCTGTTACCGTCACGGTTGTGAACATAGACAGTAGATAAAAGATGGAAACAGCTTTGTGTCTGAAAAGTGAACCCAACACAGACGAGCCCTGAACATCATTCATTTTAGAGGCCAACAGAGGGCGACAACCTCAGTGAATGCTGACCTGATGACTTTAAAAACTCAGGCGCTGGTTTCAGGACATACTGAATAGTCTAAGGAGCTTGGAAAGAAAAGCGTCTGGACTTCCTTAACTTGCTTGAAGCTTCTCATCCAAGAAGCTTCTTGGATGAGCTTCTGGATGAGAGGTGAAACATCTTCAAGCAAGAAGAAGCAGAAGTCCAGAACATTTTCTTTCCAAGCTCTTTGCAAAGCTTGGACTGGATGACTGAGAACTAGAGCTGGGCGATAGAACGATAACGATATGTATCGCGATATAACTTTTTCTCGATAGAAAAATTCAACTATCGTGATAGACCTCGCCGCACTTGTCCTCTTTAAAAAAAAAAAAAAAAAAGAAAAGAACAGCCAATCCAAATTAAGTAGCGCAGAGGCGAACCAATCACAGCCGCAGCGTCACGTCACGTGACTTGTTACGTACAGCACAAGTGCCAAGCCGCACATGTGTATTTGTTTGGGAAGCAGCCAGCCACCGTACCGCCCGGGTAATGGAGGAAATGAGTGTGCCGACTAGAAAAATCAACCGAGCGTGACCGAAGAGAAAACAGATGATGGTTCCAATGCCGGAGAGATTGTCGAACGGAAGAGCCATAGAAGTTCCGTAGTGTGAAGGTATTTCGGCTATTTCAAGTCTGACAAAAAACAGAGTAGCGTGCACTGTACATTGTGCCGAAAGCAAGTCTGGAAATACAATAAACTGGTGCATGCGCTACGTCCACACGTACCCAGGTATTTTTGAAAACGCAGATTTTTCTATGCGTTTGCACCTTTCGTCCACACGTAAACGGCGTTTTTGGTCACTGAAAACGAAGATTTTTAAAAACTCAGTTTTTGCATTTACGTGTGGACTAGAAAAACGGAGAAAACGCAGCGTCAAAGGTGTGCGCATTTTTTGACGTCACACTGTGCGCCACGTTATTGTTTCGGTGAAATGTATTTCTACAATACTGTTACTGTTAATTCTACTCTCTGCAGTGTTTAAATGCTTACATATACACACACACAGTTACTGTCCCTCCACACGTACGACTCGGTTCTGCTTCTATGCCCCAGCTTTGTTTACTTTTTCCCACCGAGGCTTCTAGACTTCTGATTGGCCAACATTTCTGCACGGTTAGGAATCTAGCGCCACCTGCTGCTTTGGCATGTTCATAGCAGCGTTTTCCTTCATTTCTCCCTTTATGTGTGGACGGGATTATTTTTTAAAACGAAAACGGAAAACCTCCGTTTTCAAAAACACCCGTGTACGTGTGGACGTAGCCTCAGTCTCTGACTGGAAGCGCTAATTTGTCATTCGGCTTTTGTCAGACTAAAGTAACTGTTAAAACTAGAGATGGCACGATACCACTTTTTTATGTCCGATACCGATACCGATATCATAAATTTGGATATCTGCCGATACCGATATGAATCCGATATAGTGTTTTTTAACCAACAAAACTGTTTTTTAAAATATCTTGCTGCATTTTGCAAGTCTGCAAGTTCATACTCAAGTTTAAAACAACAACTACACTAAAGCTATTCTGTTATACCTGTATACAAAAAAAATATTTCATAGTTCAGCAATACTGATCAATCTAATAAACTTAAACCTACACCATCCTCCCTATTCTGGTATTTTAAAGAGTACTTAGTGTAAATATTAAGCAACCTAACTAATAGGGTTCCAACTCCCAGCAACAACAAAAATAAATAAATAAAAAATAGGGAACCACCCCTCACGCTCCACCTCATGATGCTTAATCGACGTAATCAACCTTAATTTGATGCAGTGCGAAAAAAAATGCACAGAAATCAATTATTTTTCAAGAAATATTAAATAGATTCAACATCTTTCTTCAACAAAATTGCAGACTGCACAGATGGTACCTTCCCAAAGTAAAGAGTACTATAGCTTACTAGGGTATATATATTAGACTTAATAGTCACTATATACAGTAATTGACTTCTATTCATTTTACATCAAATTAAAACTTTGGGTGTCAGATAATTATTTATTAAAAGCTCGACATTTTAAATGAGAATAAGAAAGAAAAGTATGTCTTTGTGCCCCCTTTTCCCTGTTCATGCCCTATCGGCCCCCCTGGCTAAACTTTGCAAGATCCGCCCCTGCACAGTTACCAGCCGTCAGCTACATAGAAAAAGATCCTCGAGTAGAAAGTAAGATTAAATAAATTCTAACAACAGCTTATCAAGCTTAAACGTTCTGCTGTTGTTCAGCCGCTGGTTTCCTCTTTCTGGTGCAAAGTGGGCCAAAAACAAACAAGAGAGACGGACTCCCGACAGAAAAGCCAATCAGCTGATCATTAAGCAGTTTCATGATTGAAGTAGCAGCCGGAGAGCGAGAGGCAGTCGCTCGTTAAGCTTAACGCAGGAATGCTTTACAAACATTCAGAGATGGACTTACACACTTGCTTTACTTCTCTCGGGGATAACTTTGTCGGAGATGAAATGCCGGGTTGCTAGCGAAGCTCCACATGCTATCCAGACCACCGACAGGTCCCGCATGCCACAGCCGCTCTATCAGTGATGCATACTGCTCCGACGTGCTAACGTTCTGAGGTGAGTTACGGCGTGTTGCAAGTTTTGTGAGGTGCTTTCGTGATATTTAATGGATCGGATTACATTTTTTATTTTTCTCCGATATCCGATCCAGTCATTTAGGTCAGTATCGGACCGATACCGATACGTAATATCGGATCGGTCCATCTCTAGTTAAAACTGTTTGAAAAGCTAAGCTATACAACAAGGAGAGATTGAGAATTTCCTTTTAGTTCTCAGTTTATTTGATATTGACAAAAGTTAGTCTGTTTTGTCTGTTCTTCTGTAAAACAAACTAAGATTTATTTTTAGAATTAATATTTTGTTTCTAAGTGGAATTGACAATTTAGTCTGTTTCGTTTGTTCTATTTTGAAACTTAAACGCTTTAGCGGCTGCCTTTTGTGTAGTTTGCAATATTTGCCTTTATTTATCTGAAAAAGTCTCATGTTCCTTAAGTACATCTACCCTGTTGAACTTATTATGGGAAATAAATATTTAAATCAAAACAAGCTGCTGATTATTTCACATTTTACTTGTGAGCAACGGCACATTTAAATCTTACAACTATAGTTATTTGGCTTATATCGTGATAGATATCGTTATCGCCTGAAATGAAAAAAACATATCGTGATATGAAAAAATCTTATATCGCCCAGCTCTACTGAGAACCTTCACATACATAAGTCGTACTGAATAGTACAAATACATAGTTTGTGGAAAAGGCTCCAAACCCTATAAAATGAGTTCCGCTAAACTCGCCCTAAGACCACAATTTAGAATTTTTAGAATAAAAATTCTCCTAAATGGCCAACAGGGGGAACAAAAATGCAGCCAACACAGAAGTGTCACAAACTGCAGTTCCTCTAATGACCACTTGGTGTGTAGTTCAAAATGAAAGTCAATTCCCACAAACCCATGTTATAATGCCCAATTTTCATCCATTGAAAACATGCTCACATGGCCACTCTGATTGGCAGGTCTCTGCGCAGAGTCAGTTGTAGCCAGTAGCTGACTGATAGGCCTCATCTCCACTAATCAGAGTCACTAAACTCCACACCAGTTTGTGCCGTTAGGCCCTTTTGGAGCATTTTTACTGGAATTATCTGACAGATATGTATTTGTGTGGTGAAAACCACCATTTATCACTAACTACAAAGTATACATGTCTGTGAGGTACACTGGTGCAGTTTATAGATGCTGCTTGCTAACCAAGCTTGCTAGCCTAACACGTGAATTATACATCTACGTAATCTTAACTTACGCCATAACTGGAAATGATTTTAACTCAATGCCGCAACCTTTATGTAACATGATGTGTACCTATCAGGAATTTAACTACACTTTGGGTCAATACATACTTTACGACTTGAATGTTGTGGAAGTTTGCGGTGTAGGGATAAACAGAGTTCATGGTTACTACATAAATTAGGACACAGATTTCCTGCAAAAGCCTAAATCAAGCTTTTGCATTTCACCTTCTGGCTTCAAAAATGCAACATGGCTGCACCCAGAATGTTAATGTTGAGGCTTCAAAGAACACAGTTCAAAACAAATAGATGATATCGCTGTAAGTGTGTCCATCTTTTATGTACAGTTCATGAAGACTCCCTAAACATCCCCTCACATGTGAAAAACTCATTTTTCTTAATGTTTCCTGAAGGTGACAGTTCTTGTAACACTTGTTAGAACTATATAGCAATTTTCTCTGAAGGATATTTAACTTTTAGAGAACCTTTAAGCAACATTCTCAGGAAATGTTTAGGAAATGTTCCCTGCAGGAACAAAAAAAAGATTTTGCAAAAATACTCCTCAGAAAATGATACTGTCATGAACTGGCTGTGTGGAGGCAGAAGAGGACCCAAACGCAAAACTCACGGAGACAAAAAGCTGAACTCAAAATCACTGCTTTATTGCAGGCTTCACAAAGAAAGAGAACTAAACTGGGAATGCTAACAGAAGACCGAGGGAACACAGAAAGACACACAGGTTCAGGGAGGAGACATTGACGACGCAACACTGAACTGAGGGAGACATGCACATAAATACACAGAGGGTTAACGAGGGAAGTGGGAGCACACGGGGAACACAGCTGACACAGATAATCATAACGAGACAGGGCAGGAGTGAACACAACATGACGCATACTGACGAGAGACTGTCAAAGTAAAACAGGAAGTACACAGAGGTTCAGACAGGAGGAGAGAGAGCACAGACATAACGGGCTGGGGAAAACATTAAATGAAACATGAGGGGAAACGAGGGTTCACAGATACACAGAGGGGCACACAGGGGGTAATCAAATAAGGAACATTTTTAACAGAACCTAGGAACCACGGCATACGGAACAAAATACAAAAATACAAGAAAACTAAGAATGCTGGGCCAACATGGCCCAGGACCATGACAGATCCTGCATTTTTAAAGGTTTGTAACTGTCATTTTCTGGGAACTTTAAGGGAACAATAACTAAAGGTCAAGGAAATGACATTTACCAGTTTCAGTTTATTTAAAAGGAAAATGTGCACATTTTGATCGGATTGATCGTTTATGTTGTAAATTGGTCGTCATGAATTTAAGAGAGGATTTACACTCGGCCTGTCCAGTTGATCCAGTCAGTTTGCTGGTGTGGACAGACCACGCACTGCTTAAACTGGTTTGAATTTCTCTTGTTTGTCGAGTGTTTTAAGTGATTCTGGTGGATTAGACCTACTGAAGTATATGTGAAGCTCTGTTGCCACAGACACTTTGGCATGTCAAGACTGCATTCCACTGATGTGAACCAGTTCCAGTGAGCCAGCTGGTATTATGTGTGAAATCTTTGCACGAGGTTGGAAAAATAAATGTCAAAGTATTGCGATAACAAAAAGGACCAGGGCAGAGAGGAACTGAGGAGAACATGTCTAATTAGGCACAGTTACATCCTGGGGCTTTGATATTTGTAGGTTTATTAGATACTCTAATCATTATGACTAGTTATCAATAGCTCTGATATGCAAGTTTCTTTTTTACCTTTGTTCTACATTATGAAGATGTTTTAATTACTACACAGAGACAATAGATACTTGATTTGGAAATATTGTGCACTAAATTCTGTCCTCTCTCTTTGTTCAAACATCACTGTAATTTTCTTGACACCGGCCTGAAATCAAAACAAAAGCTGATGTAATTTGTCCAAAATAAGGATGATTAGAAGACAGGATATGTTGAATATGCACAGATTGCTAGTTAATGTTAAAGCTATTATGAGTACAAATACAGATGGGCCCCACATGATTTGAAACTGGACGCTATATGAGCCTCCACTCCCATTTCACTTTATCAAGCTCTGCAGACATCTTTATAGTTTTGGCAACTCAAACCAAAACTCAAGCATTTCTGTATTTTTATCATCTGCAGCCCAGCGTACACCAGTGAGAAGCAGCGCCCATCTGTTGCCGGGCAATAACCAGAAAAGAAAATAGAATAAAAGCAGTAAAATTAACTAGGAGGGATTTGTGACTTAGTGGCTCCTGATGCATTCATGCATGAGAAATTCTCCCTGAAAACAAAACAAAACAAAACTTTATTGTGAAATTAGTATAAAGAAAAAAGTTCATTTCTAATGTCACACTTCAGCAGAGACGAGCCAGAAAAGAATCCAACAAGTTATGTGTTTTATTATCGATGTGTGTCCAGTGGTAGTAATTGCCAAACACCCAATATGTATTTAATGTTGCGAAATTCCCTATGAAGACCATCCAGCTTTGTGGGTACACTTTTTTGGAAGTCATTTTCACTCGAGGGTCTCAAACATGATACTTGAAAAGTGCTGATCACGCTTAAAAGAATCTGCTGCGATTTCCAAATATGCTGCAAGAAATATCTGATGGCTTGAGTCCTTGTATTATGACCCACATTCAACACTTAATGCGTGGACGTTTGTGATTTTTGACATTTTCTGCAGGAGTGTGACCCATTAAAACAACCGTCTACACTGCACAGTGACCCAGATACAGACAGGAAATCACTTTCAGTAGAGCTCCGAGTGACTTTTCCTTCAGCAGTGGTCTTTGTAGCTCATAAAAACAGCATTATGTCAAACTAAGAACAGGTAATGTCTTCGGGCTCGAGCCCCCAGACTGTTCTTGAAAAGCAATATAAAGAGGCTTTACGCCATTCCATGAAATTCGGCATCTAAACCACTCTGGCCTTCTAAGCAAATGCCTAACCTGAGTTTCTCCTTTGACTTTACAGTGAGCTACACGATGATGCTGGTTCAGCTCAGTATATCTGATCTACAGCAGCAGCAGCATTTTAACACACTGGTTTGCCACCCTGAACTTTTCTTTGCTCATTTTGCTGTTTTCTTATTTGACATAAAAAATGATGTCTTGTTTTTCATTACTTGAAGTTATCAGTGGTATCCTCCAACCCTGTAACTTTGGCATTTTCACATAAAAGTGTCCTCCTGTCCCAGACATTTATGTTTAAATCTGGGCATCTCTGTCATTGCAGCCTGGCTTATCAATAATTGTTCACTCTAACATTTCCTGGTGACAGTAGTGTTAACTGGACCGTGTTAACGAGTCCTGCTATCTGCAAGACAAACACCACTCAATCTGTTGACCATATTCACGTTTTTGGAGCTGGTTCACTCAGCCATCAGGGCATCCAATTGGCTTCACACAATTAGCACATGTCAACAATGAAATACAGCGAGCTCGGTGGGTCCTTTCCATCCTTTCCATGGTTACAGTGTAAACGGTATGTGAGGAAAGCTCGTCCATTCCTAAAAGCACCAAACAACACAGTTTAAAAAAGAAAAAAAGAAAAATTGCTTTAACCCTCATTTCAGTCCATATGAATGTGAAGAGCATGAGCATTAAATGCTGTGTCTCCTGTTAGTGCACTACTAAGGAAAACTTTGCTTTCCCATCAGCATGCCGGTCAGCTAATCCGCTCCTGCAGCCAGGCTCGGTGGGCAATCGCCCATGATATTGGGCTGCTTGGCTGGATGGCCAAACTGAGAGAGAGTTTGTTGTTGTCATGCTGTCGAATCTCTGGTCTGTGGGTTGGACGTGTTTCTAGGGCCCAGCTGCCACCTTCCCACTGAGGTTTTAAGCTGGTTTGAGCTGGTCCTGGCAGAAAAAATAAAACACAGTCTCCGCTGCAAACTCGACCTTTAGTTGTAATTTGCAGGTCGTGTTTGATGGAAAAATGGGACTTTGTTTTTCCCTCCAGGAGCTGGAGCTCATAAGTGAAGCTCCTGTGGAGATGCCAGGCGTTTCTGGAGGCGTACCATGGCGAGCTGTTATTGATTTTGTAGTCATGGGTCATGGCTCAGGGTACATTGAGCAATATCTGTCTTCCATTAGGAGGATTTGCACTACTTCTACACCCTTCATTGACCAATCAGGGCTTTTAGCAGCGCTTCTGTGGGCTGCACTGGGTAAACAGTACTTGTGTTTATCAGAGAAAGTTGCCCAATCATGTTGCCCAGTGGTCAGTAAGCGTGTGGACAGCTGGGAATTTTTAGCCTGAGTATGTATTAGAAATGACAAAAATATAAAAAATCCTTTCCCCATTACTGTAAAACCTCATTTTTTCTGTGTTATCTTGTGAAGGGAGCTTATTGTGCAGTTCCTCCACAGAATCTTACTCCCACAAACCAAAAGCATGGAAGTGCCCCCCTCTCTTCCACCCATTCCCCAACCCCACTTTAATTCCCTTGGGTCCCCTCCTCCTCTTGCGTCCCTCCTCTAGGGACGTCAGTTTAGGGGTAAGGCAGGGGCAAATCCTATGAAGAAACACTGAGCCACTGAGGGGAGGAGTGAAAACTGCTGCTCTGTATAGTTTATGTGACAGCACAGTGAATGAGCGCTCAGCACACTGGAGAGATTTGAGGCTCCAGCGCAGATCTGTAGGTGTAGTCTCACTTTTACCTGAGCTTCACTGTGCAGCTGATCTCTCAAGGTTCTCGGCAGAAGCAAGGCAGAAGAAAATAACTGAGACTTCTAGCAGCTAATTTTGGTTCTGTGTCTCAGCGTGAACCCCTCAGTTTCCTACTCATCTGTTCTAAGGTAGGTCCGCATGTCTAATGAAGTAGAAACGTGTTCAAACCTTTGAACGTTTTTTGTTTTTGCAAACTAACAGTTTCGCTGTGAGGACTCTGGTGAGCCTCACTTTAAGATCCGTACCACATGTTGCATGCAGTCATGGCACAATCTAAAAACACACACGACGTCTTTCCCAGCAAACTACAACTTCTACTTCACTATACTTTAAGCAAAGCTGGACTTTTACTTGCCAAAATCTTATTTTGCTCTCTGCTATCTTCACTTTCCATCCACTGTATTTATGGAGATTCTGTGATGCAGCCCTCATTGTAATATTAATGAGCCATCACATTGAAAATTAATATCTCCTGATATTAAATAGAAACAAATACAAATCTGCATTGCAAAAGACATCAATGTAGATTTGGACGGTTGTCATTGCTATTTTATGGTCACGATGATCAAAGTTTAAGTTTGAAGAACGAGTTCTAACGCCAAAGAGAATGAGCAGGAATTCATGATGGAGCGGGAGTATTCATGCCTATTTAACATATTGTATTCATGCAAATATTTTTAGACAGCTTCCCCATCGATCTCATAAATGGAACAAGAGACATTTGAATGAACACAAAGGAGGCTGTACAGTCTTTTAATGTCCTTTATATGCAATTAGTACAGAAGGCTGCAGGAATGTCTTTCATGAATGCAGCTCTTTGAGTAGTTAGAGCTGCACGATAATCCTGAACAATGCATTCTGATAGGAGTCTTTACTGTATGGACCTTTTGCCAGCAACAGCATTTGGCAGCATTCCTAGAATTCATGGCAGGGTTAACGTTTCTTTCGTCCCCCCACCTTTTGGTTAATCTCACAGGTTGTGCAACCTGTGATTTGTCAGCAGAGAACAAGCTGTAAGTTCAAACTGCAGAGCAGGTGCAGCTAACTCAGACTGCACTTGCACACGGCCCTTTTGGTTTCGCAGTTCTGGAGCCCTGTAGGGAATTTTTAAGACGTGATTTTCTTTCTCTTGGTTGCACTGTGATTTTGACAGGTTGGCCTCAAGTATTAATATTAAAACTATTAAATCATCAACTCATGCCCCACAACATGTGAGCAGACTAGTTTATTTAACATTTTTCTTTGCTCTCTGATTTCAGGTGTCAACATGCTGAAGCAGGTTCTGTCATTCAGCCGCTCCTTGGTGCGAAGGAAAGTGGTCGACCTAAACAGCCTGGAAGACTCCAAGCTCTGCCGCTGCTTGGGAACCCTTGACCTTATTGCTCTGGGAGTGGGCAGCACTCTGGGGGCTGGTGTGTACGTACTGGCTGGAGAGGTGGCCAAGGGAGACTCCGGTCCCAGCATCGTCATCTCCTTCCTAATCGCCGCCATGGCCTCTGTCATGGCCGGCCTGTGCTATGCCGAGTTTGGCGCCCGAGTCCCTAAGACCGGCTCCGCTTACCTTTACAGCTATGTCACTGTAGGCGAGATTTGGGCCTTCATCACTGGTTGGAATCTAATCCTTTCTTATGTGATCGGTGAGTTAGGGGCAATGCTCAAATTTGTTTTTATGTAAAGAAGACACCGGCTCCCCAATTTTCTTTGTTTCCTCACAGGCACCTCCTCAGTTGCCAGAGCATGGAGCGGCACATTCGATGAAATGATAGGAGGACACATAGAGATATTCTGTAAAACCCACTTCAGCATGAATTCTCCCGGTTTGGCCCAGTACCCTGACTTCTTTGCGGTCTGCCTGATTCTGCTGCTCTCTGGTAAGGCAGCAAAACAAAAGCTGAAAATCACAAGATTCATGTCAAACCGTTGACACACAGGCTGCAGCGAATAAATGAAATTTAGAATTGGCTGCATCTTGAGCAAAAACAAGCTTATGAGCCACGGCTGACATAATATAACATAATCTAAAACAGGAAAGCAGGGGACTCTTGTGTTAAAGAGGGCGAGGGATCCCAGAGGGCTGTGTGAGTCTGTTAGGTGCACACATGCACCCTATTTTTGCAGCTCCTACAGATTTTGATCACTTAAGTCTAAGCATAAGTTGTGTCTTGCTCACATACAGTAATTTGGAGAATTTTGCACAGTTGCACTAGTTTTTGTTACGTTCAACCCTTTAACCCTCAAACAATTTAATCATGGTTTTTGCTCTCGGCCTGCCAATACGATGATTACATTAAGTCAGTGGGACTCAGTAACAGTCCACCAGTGTTTGGTTGTTTTTGTGAGGATGGCAGATACACTAGCTATGCAAATATAAGATAATCCATAACAAAATCTGAGTCGGGTCGTGTCCTAAAACACAGCAAATAATTTTCTGCCTTCATTCTCTGCATTTGTTGCACGCACTGCTGTTAGTTTCATTTGAGGATTTGTACAGATATCCATGTAGTCCTGAGGAAAAGCTGTGATAAGTTTGATAATCCTCCTTTACGACAGAAACCAGTACAGACATAACCTTTTACCCAGGATGCTAATATAGCATGCTAAACAAAGCAGGTAACTTTTTTTATAATCAGTTGGCTCAATTGTGACAATTTGCAATCAGTGACAGCTAGACTTGGATCCTTGCAGGGTTAGATTGAGAGACAGAGATAGAGTTGTGCAGGCATTTTAAATATTCTACAGCAAGCATCTGAGCTCTGTTTTCTATCTACACATTCAGGACTTCTGTCCTTTGGAGTGAAGGAGTCAGCCTGGGTCAATAAAGTCTTCACATCGATCAATGTGCTCGTGCTCTTGTTCGTTATCATCTCTGGCTTTGTCAAAGGAGACGCATACAACTGGAAGATAACCGAAGACTCCCTTATAAATGTCACCATAGCTACAAGGTAATTGATTTATTTGCAAAGGCAATCCTAGACGGGGCAAAGACGCCTACCCTTTAATACATCAGTTAATATGAAACAACGTGCAGAGCATTTGTAAGCAGCATTGCTTCCAGTCACGAGTGTACATGTTACAGGAACCTGTCCGTGACAGCCAATGTGAGCAGCGATTATGGCGTTGGAGGATTCATGCCCTATGGTTTCAGTGGGACCTTAGCAGGAGCTGCCACCTGCTTTTATGCTTTTGTTGGCTTTGACTGCATTGCAACAACAGGTGAGTCACGGTCGGGTTGAGTTTTAATGTGAGTTTTACGAAAGCAGAGCTTTATGTTTTCATGCGTCTGTGTCTGATAGGTGAGGAGGTCAAAAACCCTCAGAGGGCCATTCCCACTGGCATCGTGGTGTCACTGACCGTGTGCTTCTTGGCATACTTTGGCGTGTCAGCTGCCCTCACGCTGATGATGCCCTACTACCTACTGGACGAAAAAAGTCCCCTGCCTATGGCATTTGAATATGTGGGTTGGGGCCCTGCGAAGTATGTGGTGGCTGTGGGTTCACTATGCGCCCTATCCACAAGGTAACCGCTGGATTTGTTTTAACAAATCAAGCTGCATGCATTAGAAAACGAACACGTGTTGCTACAGAAAACCTTTAGATGTAATGCTACATTTGTGATCGCTGTGGACGGATAAATGGGGCTGAGATTTGGTTGAAAGTTTTGACCACATATCTCCAGGTGTGTCTTGTTAATGGATTGATTCTTCCTTCTAATCTGGGGTGTGGCGGGTGCAATATGTAATTGTGTCTGTTTTGAGACACCTGCATGACTCTGTGATGTCATTCTGACATTTAAAGCCTCTTCATTTAATGAGAAAGTTGGAGAGTGTCTCCAAACTATCTAATGGTGCAGTTTCTATTCTGTCTTTCTTCCCGGATGGTCTATAAATCAGTTTACTATCAAGAAACCTTGTCAATCCATCTCATGGTCACATTCAGGTGAAGATTATCTGATTGGACTCAAAGCAATTACATTTTGTATTTTTGCCAGTGCCTGTAATTTATATATGCTGTTATTGTACTGACTGGCATTTTTATCCTTATGCAAGAAAAGTGCAATCCCTTTTAAAACATAATGGGATTGCACACCGCTGCTAAACTTGAAAAAATGATGATATTACCTTCAGGAAAGAAAGACGTTCAGTGTGTGTTTCAGCCCTATGTGTGTGTGATTTACTGTCCTGGTTTGGGGCTTTTGACTAATGTGTTGGTCTTGCATGTCTCTGCTATCTCATGCAGTCTGCTGGGCTCCATTTTCCCTATGCCTCGTGTAATCTATGCTATGGCAGAGGATGGGGTGCTTTTCAAAGCCTTAGCCCGAATCAATCCTAAGACGAAGACCCCACTTATTGCCACTATGAGCTCCGGTGTAGTTGCAGGTGAGAGCCAGGGAGAATCCAAGTGGGATCACTCTAAGCTAATCTTTCTCCTCACCGATCAACTGTGAAAGACACAGCGCAGTCAATGTTGGTTCTGAATCAAATTGGGCCTTACGCTTTCTGATATTAATTATCTAGCGTGTAAGGACCTTGTCATACGTCTGTATACACCTGTTGTTCTTTCACAGTTGTGCAGGTGTCATGTTTTCTTTCCCAGAAAGCCCTCAACTTAACCATCAACCCTCTTCTCCCTAGCCTATTGGGCTCCATGTTCCCTCTACCACGCATTCTCTTTGCCATGGCACGAGATGGTATTCTATTCAAATTTATGTCCAAAGTGAGTAAGCGCCAGTCACCTGTGGCTGCCACCATGGCGGCAGGTACCACTGCGGGTAAGCTGCCAGATCTATCATGGGGTTGTATCGTGGTGTTTTTCTTTTTCTTTTAAAACAATCTCTCTACAGATAATCGTTTGGTGACGGTGACTGCATGATAAACTGGGTGATGGTGTTTCCACAAGCATGTGACAAAACCAACAACCCAGTTCAGAGAGTTTCCATCTCCAAGGATATTGTCTGATTTTAAAAATGTTCACCACATGTCCACAAATCCAGCTGGCTACTTTTTGAAAAAGAAGCTAGAAAGTAACTAAATACAAGTGCTGGCAATAATAATAATAATAATAATAATAATAATGGAAGAGTTTTAAACAGGCATGGTTAGGAAGATACACAGAGACACAGATATCTGCTAAGTAAATAACACAAGCACTGGCAGTTGATGGTATTTATTAAATAATTCAATTAAAATGCTCCAAAAGGGAACAACACCACAACCATGATGGAGAGTTCCAGTTAGTGCAGAGGGAAGGTAATAATAATGGATACTTTATTGATCCCCATGGGGAAATTACTTGTTTTTCTCTGCATTTGACCCATTCACTCAGTGAAGCAGTGGGCAGCCCACTAAGCAGGCGCCCGGGGAGCAGTGTGTAGGGACGGTACCTTGCTCAGGGGTACCTCAGGGTAGCCGTTAAGTGGATTCGAACCGCCGACCTTCCGATCATGGGGCGACCACTTTACCTACTGAGCTATCCCTGCCCCGGAATAAAGTAATTTCTTTGCTCCAGGCTGTACACGTTTCCTCATGCTGGTTATCCATTTGGACATGGAAGTAAACTGGAAGCAGCTTCAAGTGGCCATTTGGGCAACTGCAGCTGGCTTATTCAGCTCTGGAGGTGTTGCATTAGCTTCAGCTGTACTTTGTGTTTGGGCACAAACAGCAAAGACAAGTGTTCAGTGTGCTAAACTATTTTGGTGGACATGCTAAACAGAATCAGTCAAGTTGTCATGTACACTAATATTAGCCCAAAGCACAGCAGCTGCTCCTGGCATCAGACTTTTAGCAGAGCAGAGAAGAGCTGAGGTGAAGTTTTCAACACAGCCGCGTAAACCTAGGCATAGGACTCACACACACACACACACACACACACACACACACATACACACACACACACACACACATACACACACACACACACGCGCTTATCTACTTTACTGATAGTGGAGCATCACTGTGCATTCCTTCTGAAAAAAGTAAAAAAGTATTTCTTTTATAATCTAAGTATTTGAAAAAAGTTTCAATAAAATAGGATGTATTCGTTTCAAGTAGTCTGGCCTTTGTGTGTCAATGTGGTGCACATACCAGTGTTAATTTTGGATTCAGATTCAGTTTAATCGTTGTCTCTTGACTAAAACATAATTCAGTTTTAGTCATAATTAAGTCATCCAAATTATTTAAATGTAGTCTTAGTTGGATAAATGTCTAAACTAAACACCTGAATTTAAAGTTGATTCAGTTGACTCAAATTAGATTATTTCTTGACAAAAGCGTTGATACATTTCATCATAGTTTTTGTCCTCGTGTATTCGTTTTTATTTATTTAGCGTCTTGTTGTTGTTAGAAAACAAAGGATCGTAGGCAAAACCTATGATGAAAATGACTGTGAGACAGAATTAACACTGGCTCTCGCAGTATTTTAAAGCTCTCCTGCTGTGGATCGCACTCATCCAGCTTAGACTTGCAGTTTTGTGAAGTGGCTGGCAGATGTGAACCCTGGGAGAGACCCAGCACACCTGCACCACCACCACAGGCTATGTACTGAGCACCTGACGGTACCAAGCAGGGGAGCTTTCTTTGATATTTTTGCTTTAATATAATGTTGTGAGAAGCAGCGGACATACCACTGCTCTGTGTCTGAACCATGCTGCTGAGAAAACTTCCATACTGAAGTCTGGTGCTGAGATACAAGACAAGCAACACCGCAGTATATCTCACATCAAATGACTCAATATGGAGATGAATACAGCTGTTGTGCTCTAGTGAAAACACATCTGCATGAAATTTGATTTGCATCTGGTGACTGTCACGTTCAATTAGAAGGAAATGTCTTTTCCATGTTACTGTATGTGTGTGTAAAGGATCGTGTTCTGTGACTGTGAAGGGAATCAGTAATGATCCTACCTGTTGAAATTAAGTGTTAAGGGTGAAAGTGTTTGTGTTCATTTCTTTCCTTCTTCTTTTATTGCTTACTTTAGCCATCATGGCTTTCCTGTTTGACCTCAAAGCCCTGGTGGACATGATGTCCATTGGAACTCTGCTGGCCTATTCGCTGGTTGCTGTGTGTGTACTGCTTCTCAGGTTGGTACATTTTTAAATAACTCAAAAGTTTAACTGGAGCAGAATCATCTTTGTGTAATATCCTGCAGGGGCGTCTCTAATAGCTTTTCCAGATACCCACAGGAATGATTGCCTTGCTTGTTATTGCATCACACTGGTGATGTAAGGGCTGTGAATGGTCTGACTGTACACTGCTCAGTGGCTGCTTGAGTAAATAAAGATGTTTACTTGCTAAACTGAACTTGCTGCACACCTCTGTTGCCTGCACCACAAATATCAGTAGACACGGACACACTTTGCTTGTTCAGTCAAACTGAATTATTTAAATTAAAAAAGTCTAGCGCTTTTGTGAAAGACATACAGTAGTTGATAGATGTGCAGAACACTGAGACTGCATCAGAACATAACACCGCCTTACAGCAGAGCAATCTGGAGTTTAAACCTCCGTAAAAACCAACATTTCTCTTTCTTCCAGGTATCAGCCAGATGGAGCTCTGGAGCGGCAGGCAAGTAAAGGTGAGAGGGATTGCCTCGCGTCTGAAGAGGGCGAGTCAGACTTGACAGAGTCAGAGTCCCACCTCAACATGCTAAAGGGAGGCAGCTCCACACTGCAGACTATTCTACACCCTCCCGAGACACCTTCTGAGCGTTCGTCCAGTGTTGTCAACATGTCCACTGGCGTTCTAGGTAAGTTCACAGTTTACGTTCTCAGTGAGGATTTTTTCTCCTGATTGACTTCAGTCTGTTTGTAAGGTTTCTGTGTCACAATTAATTGTGTGTCGTCAATCCACAGTGTTGGTGGTGTGTGTGATCAGCTATCTCACCACATACCACATCAACTCTGTTTTGGGTTTGGAAGTGTGGATCCTGGCCTCGCTGTCCGTGTGTCTGCTCGTCTTCAGCAGCTGCATCTTTATGGTCATCAGGCAGCCTCAGACTAAGAAGAAGGTCTCCTTCATGGTACGCACCGGCTCTGTAACTCTGGTTTTAACACTAGGTCTTTTGTTATGAGATAACAGCATCTAAAACTGATTATTTTGGTCTGATTTTTCCTTTCTAGGTACCTCTTCTGCCTTTTCTGCCAATCTTAAGCATATTTGTCAACATTTACCTGATGGTTCAGCTGAGTGGAGACACCTGGATACGTTTCTCTGTGTGGATGGCTGCTGGTGAGTGCCTTTAGCCATGAGCCAATACAAATTTTTAAGGAAGTATATTTGGGTCATATTAATAATAATAATGATAATAATAATAATGGATTGCATTTATATAGTGCTTTTCGGGGCCCTCAAAGCGCTTTACAATACCACTATTCATTCACTCTGACATTCACACACTGGTGGAGGCAGCTACAGTTGTAGCAGACTGACAGAAGCGAGGCTGCCATATCGCACCATCGGCCCCTCTGGCCAACACCAGTGGGCGGTAGGTGAAGTGTCTTGCCCAAGGACACAACAACCGAGACTGTCCGAGCCGGGACTCGAACCGGCCAACTCTTCAGCCACAATCACCCTGATCGTGGCTCAAGTGAAATAAATATTTAATCTGCTTTGCAAATTTCAGTCATATTATGTTAAAAGGAGAGTTACCTGTTGGCTAATTACTTGTCAATCACATGTTGTTGACCAATGAGCAAATGGTTTCGCAGTCATACTCATCCCTCCTTGTCATATCTGTTTATTTGATCAAAGTTTCAAAATGAGATTTCAGAAACCAACGCTAAATAACCTTGATTATTGTCTAAGCTAACAATCAATAACCTTTTCTTTGTGTTTTTAAACATCAGCATGTAAAGTTGTTTACTTCTGCTGTGGATTTGTACATTTTACCATGAGAGGATATGCAGGAAATAACTCTTGAAAACACCCTCAAATGGCAATTTGAGGGGCTGCAGTTCAATTTTAGTTTATTTTTTGAAGCTTTTAAGGTTTCCCTTTGGAAATTAATCTGTAACGGTAAAGTGAGTAAGCAATGAAGATATAATAGAGCTTTAGATATGCTGGTAGATTGCTTTGGTTACCTTTGAACAGAGTCAAGCGGTTCCCTGTAAGCTCTTTTCCACATCTCCCCCTGTCTCATCACCACTTTTCTCAGGCTTCCTGATCTACTTTGGGTATGGCGTGTGGCACAGTGTAGAGCGTCAGCGCCAGCTCCAGCTTCAAAGTGGCACGGCACAGGAAAACACCAGGAGCAACCAGGAGAAGCGTGACAATGTGGATGCAGAAGGAAAGGAACAGGAGTCTTTCATCTGCTCAGAAAAGACCAGCCAGTGTTAAAGGCTGCCGGCTCCTTCACAGACTGTGTGAGGGAACAGATGCATAAAAGCACACAGCAGCTATTCCTGGATGTGCCTGTATATACAGCTTCACCGTGTGTGCTTCATAAGCACATTCAGTCTGCAAAGGCAGCATCAGTATTACGTATCAGTGGCACATGATGAGGAATCGCTCTATGACTGGGATGGGACCACATCCCATGAGTCACATTTGTGGACAAGCATGGAGGGAGAACGGACAGGTAACACACTGGAGAGTGATTTTCATTTATTTTAGCGTTGAAACAGTCAGTGCAAGGCTGCAGAGAAGCTTTTCCATACACTGACAGGTTTGTACAGGTAAGGTATCAATGTAAAGTTCAATGTAGAGTTTGATACACCAGTAGCTTAGTGCAGCATTTGGTTGTTAGCCCTTTCGGATGATCATTACATATATAATTCTACTAGCTGTGTATAAATCATAATCACAAGACTTTCAGAGAAATGTACAATGTGTGAAATAGTTTTGTAGACACATAACATGTCCTGACGTGACTCACCTGAAAGCACGCCAATTGTTGGTGGTAGTTTTCAGCCATGTGTAGTATTATGTAACAACCCATAGAAACCTCTGTTATAAGTAGTGAGATCTCTGTAACTGTTGCTGTGGTCTTATTTAACAGGTTCCCCCTGGAGTTTGTTGACCTTGTTACTACATAAATAAAAAGATAGTTATTTGATGCAGAGCTCTCACTCTATCACATGTATTTTCCTGTTTGTCTGATATTTTGCGATATTTTGATGTAGACATGTTGTTAATATAAGCTTCATGAAAATGTCCTCTGTCATCGCTGCCTAACAAAGTATTCCTGTATATAAAGTAAGCTCCTCATTCCTCATGTATATATGTATTTTTTAAACGGTTTGTAACTGGTTTCAAGAGATTTTGTGTGGTTGTATTCATTCCTCTTGGCTTTTAAGGACTGCTGGTGTTTTCCTTGGAGTTTATTTTTCCATAGAGCATTGAAGCTGTGGTTCATCGATGTGCTCCGTGGTCTAAAAACTGTGAAACAAATTCAGCAGGTGTTAGTAAGGTGTTCTACTACAAAGAAGCTCTACACTGACGTGCAGATGACTGCAATAAGCACAAATACAATAAAATAAAATGTATTTTCCGGTAATACAGTGTCAGATGTGTCTTATCGCTTGTAATTTCCACAGGAACTTTTTAGTTTGTATTTTTTCCTCAGAAACTTCTCAAAAACAGGAGTGTCCATAAACACACACTCTCCACTTGGGGGTGCTGCTCAAAAATTGTTCAAGAACGAAAACTCATTATTAAAAGTTAGCTCACTTTCACATCTAAACTCTATGCAAAGGGAAATACTTACATTTGTTGTTGTAATCTATGCTTTTTAAGCTCATTTCAAAGAAAGTAATCCTCTTCAGGATTTGTCTCTGCAAAAACACAAGAATCAGAGAAAGAAGCATTGTGACGGCTGCAGATGTGCTTCAGTCTCATGAAAACATTGACAATGACATCAATGAAGTTCCCACTAAAAGTCTAAAGTCCTTGTTCTATGACACAAAAATAAAAAGGTATAATTAGAAAACTAAGTCAAAAAAGACCCTCCAGTTCTCTCTGGATTCCCAATGAACTGCTCACATTTTTTCAGGTTACATGCTGGTACATATATCTAGCTATTCATAATGAGGCATTATTAATATTTCACTTTCCTTCGATATACGTATGGGCATGTGCCTTGAATTTTCTTGTCTAAAAGAAGGCCAGTTCACACTGAGGGCCAGCAGAGGGCTTCCAACTACAAGTTTCTGCTCTTCAGATCAGAGAAATGGGAGTAAACAGAGGAGCTCTGAAGTTATTTTCCCTCTTCCGTTCAGTCTGTGAGGAGGATGGAGCTGGAAATCTAAATAGGGCAACTGGAGCCTGCAAATTTCCAGCCAAGCTCCAAGCCTGACTTTCTTTACCCGCCTCACCCCTTCATAAAACCCCCCGATCTCTCTCCAGAACTTGCAGATTCCTCGACCCTCTGACCATGAACCTCTGGGCTGTGCTTTGCTTGACTCTGCTCGTGGTAGAGCTCCAAAATGGTAAGTCTCCATTTCCACATCTGTCATGACAATTTGTTAGTGAAGAAAGATGGCTGTTAACGTAATCACGACAGCTTTGGCTGTAACAATGCAGAAGAGGGAGAATGAGACAATCTGAGGATGCATCAGGACTGGCTGGGAGCATCGGCCTATGTGGTGGGCGTAGAATGGGAGGTGCAATCATGCAGTAGATCTCACTCACAAACTGCAAAGTTTAAATTCTGTTTACACTCCCTCTGAGGTCTGCAGCCACTGACTTTAAAAAAATCTTTGCATTTTATGTATGCAAAGTGTAAAAGCATGCAAAGGATTTGAGTTTTTGAAAGTTTTTCCCAAAGTGCTCCTGCAGAGCGACTCAAACCAGCTGGATCTAAGGTATGCAGCAGGCGTTTTTAATTATCTGGCCTGTACTACTGACCTCTCTCTGAGTTTCCATTAATGCAGCTCTGAGGAATAAAACAACAAATTCTGAAAGTCTACACTTCAGGCTGATTTTTCTTGTATTTAACGGTTTGTGTGTTTCACAGAGAACAAGAGAGCAAAAGGAGAGGAACAGCTATGGTCATACTGTGCCAGTAACTTGGACTTTTTACACATCCTGTTTTAATGTTACCGCAGCTGGAGAAAGAGCAGCTAACCTAAATGGACAGAGCTGCAGTGTTATTGTGACATTGTCATTGTAACCCTAACAATCATTTTAGATCATTTTAGGGTTTTTATTTTTTTATTTATATCATGGTATAAATGAGTTAATTTTTTGGTCATTTTAAAATGAAAGTCTTTGGGGACTAACTTGAGCCACCCCCAAGTGGCCATCGTAGGAACTGCAGGTTTTTTTTGCACTTTCCCTGTTGGCTTCTTTATCAGACTTGGAAGTTATAGATATATAAGTTACATCTATCATATCTATCTATTGATCTATTTATTATTAGTTTCTCCCCTCTGCCCTCTATGGCTCTGTGTTTGCAGGTGCCTGCCAGCAGGTCAAGCGAAGAAAAGACATCGGAGAGAACCGCATCCGGCCAGGTGGGAAACGGGTAAAGGTGTGGCCTACGCTGAAAGACGCACGAGGCAGAAGCCATTCACTCCTGACGCAGGTGTTGGATAAAGGCCGCTTCCTCCGCCTGGGCCAGAGCACCATTTTGACTCCTGGGAAAAACATGGAGCTGCGCTGCAAAGGCAGCAAAATCGGATGGTCTTACCCGACTTACCTGGATACTTTCAATAACTCACGCCTCAGGTGCTGGAAGGAAACACGAACTACTTCATGCAGTGAATCATTAAATCCGAGCATCTTATATTTTGGTTCTCGCCTGCAGCATCAAGCAAAGCGACAAGTACAGTCAGCTGATCCTGACGTCGCCCTCTGCTGCCGACACGGGGGCTTACAGCTGCTGGGTGATAGTATGTGATGGCACAGAGTGTGAGAAGGACCACGATCGCGCCTACGTCTCATACATCTATTTCAAAGGTAATTTTAAAAATTCTTTATATTTTGCTTCCAAGGAGCCAGACTTTCTTCTAACCTTTTAAAGTGGTCTTGAGCAATAATTTTCCAGGCTTTCTGAAGCTCTTCTCAAAGTTTTTCTTTGGATCTTGACTGCTTTTTAACTTGTGGTATTTTCCGCACTATAAGGCACACTTTATGTGGTACACGGTGCTCAAAAACTTTGTCAAAAAATGTTTTAGTACAACTTTGGTAAGCTACGAAGAATCGTAGCGTAAGGGAATCACTCAGGACTCACTCACCCCCTCCCTTCCTGTGCTGAATCGTAGCGTAAACGAATCACTCACTTACTCACCCCCTCCCTCCTGGCTCACAGCTTCTTCTTCTTCTTCTTGGTTGGCAACCAATGTTAAGGAGCATTACTACTGGAGCATTTTCAATCACTCATCTTAGCAGTAGGATTTACATGAAAAGAGAAACAAATTAAGTTTGAGTGAAACTGTACGTTTTTTTGCACTCTCTGGTCAACTGACTCAGTGACTCAAGTGACTCAAAAAACTCGATTGACTTTGATGAGTTACTCATTCAAACTCAAGGACACAACGACCGAGACTGTCCAATAAATTGGCCATAGGTGTTAATGTAACAACATCTGTATCTCTGTGTTAGCTCTGCATCAGATTGGCGATCTGACCAGAGTATAGCTAGCCTCTCGCCCTATGGTAGCTGGGATGGGCAAGTTCTTAACAAAAATATCAATAACTTTTTCTCCAAACAGACAAAGACAACCTCTTCGTTCCATCCACCATGCACTTTGAGATTGTGTATCTACGCCCAGACCAGCCTGCCGTGGTTCCCTGCCGTGTGACCGAGCCACAGGCCAAGACATCCCTGCACAGAGAGGTCCCCCCGGTGGAAATCACAGCAAATATGACCCAGATGGCATATGATCCCACCAAGGGCTTCATCCTGCAAAACCCGAGGCCAGAGCACCAGGGAGTCTTCTACTGCAAGGCTGAGACCATGGACACCCCTCAGATCTCCACAAAGTACCAGCTGCTTTATGTGGAGGGTGAGCACAAATCAATCACATGACACCTCATGAATAAATACAGTAATAGAAGATATAAACATGCTGCATGTAGAAACACTAACTATTGTTCTGTGAAACTAACTGCTACGCATAACCATTTATCTTACTGACTCTAAGTGGTGACAATCAACTTTTTGCAATGTTATGAATCAAGCGCTGGTTACTTCTACGACGTCTACTTTTTAAATCGGCTTCCAGGAAAGGGTTGTATTTCAAAAATGTCAAGAGCCTCTTTAATCCTCACTGCTGTGCTTGGTTAATGTGGACGCCTGCCAACCAAAGTGGAAACAGTCTGGATTTTGCAAAAGGGGGACAGATTTATGCAATGGAACTATTGTGCGGTTTAGATACAGTTAAGCTGCTGTGGCACGGTCGACTGGCAGGTGGAGAAAAATCCAGATTCAAGTATGGTTCAACGGTTTGAATACCATCAAATATTTATTTATTTATATATATATATATATATATATATATATATATATATATATATATATATATATATATAAAAATAATATATATATAAATAATTTTTTTTTATTTTTTTAAATGACTTTGATACTTTAAGGAGATGGAACTTATCTTTCTCTCGATGACAGTTCCCAGTGGGCCACCGTTTGTGAGCCTTGAAACCTCTCCAGACTCTGTGAGAGGAGGCGACAACGTCAATGTAACCTGCACAGTGCTGGGAGAGCCAGATGTGGACGTGAGCTTCACTTGGACTTATCCTGGTCAGGTAAGAGAAATCCTGGACTAAAAGTCAGACCCGATTACAGGTATTAAAAATGAAAAAGATCATCGTAGTCCTTAAATGGGTAACGTTAGCTTTTAAGCATGAATCAACATGTTTTTAAAAGGCCCTTAAAATGTACTTTTTATAATAATAATTCTGTCCAACTCTTTACTATTAAGAAAAACAACAAAGGAGTCTACAGTACAGAGCTGAGGTTGAAATTTAGACTTCATATATTTAGGTTTTTTTATTTTATTTTAATAATGCAGCATGGTGGTTAGCACTGTTGCCGCACAGCAAGAAGGTCCTGAGTTCAATTCCACCATCAGGCCGGGGTCTTTCTGTGTGGAGTTTGCATGTTCTCCCCGTGTTTGCGTGGGTTCCCTCCAGGTACTCCGGCTTCCTCCCACAGTCCAAAGACATGCAGTTTGTGGGGGTAGGTTCATTGGATAATCCAAATTGCCACTAGGTGTGAATGTGCGAGTGAATGTGAGTGTGAATGGTTGTCTGTCCCTGTGTGTTGGCCCTGCGACAGACTGGCGACCTGTCCAGGGTGTACCCCACCTCTCGCCCTATGACAGCTGGGATAGGCTCCAGCGCCCCTGCGACCCTGAAAAGGATAAGCGGAAGCGAATGGATGGATAGTTTAATAATGGTTTTAAAAGAGAAGGTATTATTTAGTTGCGTGTTTTTATGATTCATTAGCCTTGTTGTCATAAAAGTGACTCACTGCATTTGAGTATTTCGCAGATGCCCTAAAAAACAAAAACAAAACCCAATTGTGGTATACGTGATGTTCTACTTAAAAGCTGAAGGTTAGGAGTAAAAGATTCTGTTGCCACCTTTAAAATTTTTTTTTTCTATTTTCTTTTGATAAAAGTGAAATGAGTTTGTTACAATTATGCTCTTTATTGTTGCTGATAACTGTCACAGTGGGAGGAAATCATGTGTTCATGTTGTGTAGGGCTCCCGACCCGTTCATATCCAGACTTCCTGGAGGCTGGTTAACAGAGGTATGGGCTACACCACGCGCGTCACCCAGAGCATCCTGATGGTAGAGGACATGGAAACCATTGACTTTGGAGAATACATGTGTAAAGCCAAGAGCCAGCATGGCGAGACAATCGTGGGGACCACCTTCTCCAAATAGCCCCAAACAACCTGACCTGCTGGCTCCATCTGATATTCAAGAGTTTTTGACACATTTGTGTCTTTTTTTTTTTTTTTTTAAATCTATGAAATACATGAAATCAGCATGTATATAAATAAAAATACATTTTTGCCAAGTTGAAAAGTTCATGTCATTAAAAGCAAGCTATGGACGACAGTCCTTCACATACATCTATTAAAACAAATATTTAGAGGTTTCATTTTGCAGCACAACAGGGAGTCTAAGCATGCAAATACCTGAAGTCCAAAGAACAGTAAAGAGCCAATCAGCACACTCCAAACTACTCAAGATCTCAGGAACATCAGATAAAAGAAAAGTTGTTTCATAACATGCATCATGTGATCCCAGAAGTCAACAAAACTGGAAAACACAATTTTCTTAACTGTAGAATAACATAAATGAAGGTAATAGCACAAGCTCTGGGGGGAGGAGTCCTAATCATTTGGGGCTGTCATGACGACACCACATGGCTGCTGTCACTTCTGGCAGAGGGCTGTGTTGGACACCAAATCAATCATCCCTGACTAATCAGAGTTAGGCTTCATTTAAACAGAGTAATGAAGCTGTAAGAAAAAACAGAAAGGAGAGTGGCAGGAGTCAGAGTCCCGCTCTGTCTGAAGAGGAGCTGTGTGCCAGGCGGGCGTCTTAATGTGCTCCGTATGTGGAATGTGATCTGAGGCCTGCAGCTTATTTTGATCCAGTGCAACACTTGCTGATATTTCCACTTTGCTGAAAAGTTACTGGTGGTTAGGATTTTGAAATATACTTTGGATTAGGATTATGAATGAATGCTTGTGGTTTATAAAAGCATCAACAGGTTGGACCCAGTATATACACTGCATAGCATTTCAGTCAACTAGAGTGAGGGAAATTTGGTATTTAAACTTCAATATCTCCTTAGAAAAGCTCACGAGTAGAGCTTCATCATAAAATGTGGGTACCACTTTTACCAGTTTTGACTGACAATCCATTTCACAGCTTCAGTTTAATACAAGACTTTATTAATAGATTATTTCAAACAGGATCAGCACATCTATTATATAAATTCAAAACAAAAATACTCAGACATTTCCAAGATACAGTCTCTGACACAGATGAGCAAAGCTGCTTCTGGTCAGCTCTTTGCACAGACGCTGACTTTAAAGCTGTGTTAGGAGGCTTCGGTACGGGCTACACATGCAAAGAGACTTTGACTGGTCCCTCGGTCAAATAAACATTGAAACAAAACCGTACAAGGCCACAAATGATCCAGAACCCAACTATTACAAAAAAAAAAAAAAAAAAAAAAAGCCTTAAAAAATAACATAACCAAGGAAATTCTGAACATACTTATTAGTTTTATAGAAAGAAAATACTAATTTAAAAAAAAAAAAAAAGAAAAAAAAATCGGCATAAGAAGTTTAATGTTTTTTTTCCTCTTTTTCCCGCAAATGTACACATGCATGTATTTTACTGCATGTACTGTGTGTGTATGCCGAGCTTCAGCAAAGATAAGCCTCTACAAATAACAAAGTGTTTCATTACATAGAAGTCCTGAGATTTCCTCTTTCCTCCATCCAAAGAATCAAATTCTAAAGGCAAACATCGTGGCCTTCCTTATTAAGTGCTTCTGTGCAGTGTTGTTTTTCCTGTATTTCTGCAGTGTCAGAGTTCGGCTCATTCTGAATGAGCCAAGGTCAGGCTGATGTTTCGCTAAATGCAAAGGAAACAAAGATGGCTCTTAAGTCCAGACGGATAACTCAAATGCAGTGTTCTGCTTCCTGGAAGCAGGAGCCCGTTGTTATCTGGGTGACAGGGGAGGGCTGGAGAAGCAGCCAGAGCTGCGAGGTGATTGGAAGTTGAAGGAGTGGGAGGGAGAGGTGGAGGTGGGAGACACCTTGCGTGGGCTACTCAAGTCTCCATTATGGAGCTTCCACAGCAGCTCCTCGTTCTCCATGGACAGACGCTTGTTCACCTTGGACTCCTTATGAAGAGACTCCTGCAGCATGGCCTGCTCTGTCGACAGCTGCCTGCGGTGCATCAACACAAGACAAGCGGAGGCCTGAACAAAGCTTTTCATCGTATACAGTTTTTTTAAACTGGGGTGTACTGTGACAGTCACTTATGCTGCAAGGCTAACCTGCTCCAGATATGCAGGTACCACGTATGAAAACATCACCTACCGGCCAATCAGTTCTCTGGAAATGGGGTCAGCATTCCGGACAGATTCCCTTGACCTCCGTATGCTGAGAGGAGGAGGATCTAAAATTCTTCAGCAGTGTCTCGTGTCTTTGTGTTTCTCTGACAAGTTTCATTAATATACACATTCTTACACTTGATTCCTTCCAATTTTACAGTTTTAGGTTAATATATTAATGTTTCTAAGACATCCTCGGACATCTGCGCTGCACTTTATATCACAACTGACTTTATGTCAAATTTGGACACAGACTAAAGGCCTTTACACACCAGAAGCACAAAATCTGTATAAATATTTTATGTTTCAATAATATTATTTTGGACACCTATTATTATTTTTTCCAAACCAAGCTTGAGTTTTCAGATTTTCTGGATCCAAATCAACAGATGTGACCAATCAGATCACTGTACTTGGCAGCAAAGTGCATTCACAACTCAAATATGCAACGATAGGAAAATAGTAGATGCACAGATAGATGCTGTCTGGGTCAGTCGACTCTATAAAATAAAGTCTCTGCTTACTCGGATGTGCCCCCAGCTCTGAAAACAAGAGCTCAAACTGACATCCTGAAATATGTACACGAGCAAGCGTGATGCAGCTTCATCTCCTGGATGAAACCATGAAATTATCACTGCTGCCTTCTTCTGAGAATTACTTTATTAATTTAGCAGGCCTCTTCCAGTGTTAATGACCGAAGTGCACACTTTAATTTAACACACACACACACACACACACACACACACACACACACACACACACACACACACACACCTGAAGTGTGTGTGTTTTCTATATTTGGATAAGTTTGAATCTCAGTAACTTCCACCTGAAGGCATAAAGGTCAGTTTTGCAGCCCTATTTGACAAAACGTTGGGATGCTGTGGAGGCCCTGTGAGTTGCGTTCACAGACAGTCATTTCTAGACATGCTTGTGAGCATCACAGAATCAGGCCTGTTTTTAATGCTGTGCTCACCGACGGCCTCAGCCATACAATATTCCTTTTTGGCATTTTCCTTTGTGCGGCAACAAAGATAAGACAAAGCATCCCAAATTTTATTTGGAATTAGGGTCGTAAAAGCAATTCCAAAAAAAACAGTTCTACAACCGCACTGACCTCCTCAGATGGAAAAGGGAATATGAGTCACTTTTCGATACATATTTGGAATCTTTGTGAGTAGCTGCGGCACCAGGATGGTGGCGTGATCGATAGTTTTTGGAATAAAGTGGAGGTGCATTAGAGGTTAGGAATTATATTGGCACACAGAAAAAAGCTTGGTGTTCATTACACTTAATGAATGCAGTAATTTAAAATGAGTCTGAGCTGAGGCAGCTGTTCAGGTGCTTCACTCTGTGGAATTAATCACTATGAACCCATATGGTGGACTCTTACCTTGAAAGAGCAGCGTGTTTTTCCATGCGGGCTTTGAGGTCTTCGTTCTCTTGCTGGACTTTTTTAAGGCTCTCATCTAACTTTACATTTTTCTCTGTCTGGAAAAAAAAAATGAATGAAAAGAGCGAGTTTAAAAGGGAAAGTCTCAGCAGCAGTGCTGAACTTTAAGTTTCTTTATCGTCTGACCAGTTTGTCTATCTCCATGAGCTTCTTCTCCTGTTGGTGGACCTGTGTGTTTTTGATATCCAGCACCACTTTGAGACTTTGTAGCTCCTGCTCCAGATACAGAGTGTGAGGGTCCTTCTGTGAGTGAAAAAAAGTAGAGGGAAATTGCTTAGGATCCTTTATGAAGATAAATAAATAAATAATAACAGACCATATATGGGTGGGGCGGTGGTTAATGAAGCACTCCATTACTGATCATGTGTCGTTTTATTAAACTGCTGCTTGTGCCATTTTTTTCTGAATAAGTGTATTAATAACAAATATGGAGTGACAGGTAATGTGAGGTAGTTAGCCTAAATAACTATGCTGGGGGACAATACAGAGTACAGTTAGAGCCACTTTACATTAATGAGGAGTGGCGGCCTTACTGTACAACAGCACTGCAGGAAAATTAACTCTGGGCGGGGGAATCTAGTGCATATGTAGCAGAAATTAACTCATTTCAATTCATACCTATTCATACAGTAGAGAAGAGTTAATGAGGGTTAATTACTGAACAAACAAATCATTGCAGACTTGAGAATGAAATCCTCTAAGAAAATATGAAGACATTTTTGCATCTGTTCCCATTTTATCTTAAATCTTTCATGCTCAGGGGGAAACGACACTAGAGTCACAAGATGCTTCTGTATCAGATCTGAGCTATAATAAGCACAGAGTACCTGACTGTTTTCAGCCAGCTCTTTCCTCTTCCTCTCCTCAGCAGTTAGCCTCTCATTTAGAGCACTATTCTCCAAGGTCAGCTCCTCAATTTGACTCTGTGGATGTACAGCACAACAAAGTCTGAGCAAACCATTACAAAGTAAGCTACAGTCCTGTTGTAAGATGACTTAAAAGAGCAGAAGAGGAAGCTCACAGAGAGAGAGGCTTCAGCATCTTTTAAGGTTTTGTCCAAAGCCTCCAGCTCCTGGTTGTGGACTTTCCTGAGCTCTGAAAGGTTTGCAGATTCCAGTATCACAAAATGAAATGAACACAATGAAAATGCATGGAATAAAAACAAAGACAAATGTTCCAATATTTAATGCCTGCATTATGCAGGTGATGAATATATTTGGATTGTTCTCTCACCTTCCAGTGACATCTCATACTGCTGTTTAACACACTGCAGCTGTTCTTCATGGCTTTTCTCAAGGTCCAACTTCATGGCTTCATGATTTACTTTAAGCTCTTCAATCTTTAAACAGAACATAAAAGTCAGTTAATTTTCCCCACAGGATTAAATAAAATTGACTACTAGACTAGGCTGTAAATCATCTTAATTTCCCAAAATAAGAATCAGAAGGTGCTGTAGAGACAAACCTGCTGCTGCATGACAGTTTTGGACTTGTCTGCCTCTTTCTGGTAGGCACAGTGAACTTTGTCCCTCTCAGCCTGGTAGTAGGCCTGCAGCCTCTGCTCCAGCTCAACCAGGTCATTACGGTGCTGTTCCTGCAGTTTGTGCAGTGCATCCTCCAGAGCAACACGCAACTCTTCATTCTCCTTCTCCAGATGCTCAGATGAATGAACAGAGGAAACTGGAAGGATAAAGTTTTATCTTGGTGAAAGCTGACAGCTTGCATTGTATTCAGCTACTCTGTTTATTAAATATCAGTCTGTACAGCTGCAAAGTCAGAGGAAAATTTTCATTAGTAACTGTAAGAAATCTGATGTGCCCTCTAATAAAAGCCTTTTTAGCAAAGTCCTCGTTGATGCGAACATGTGTCACCAAATGCTCTCCAAAAAGGAATGGAAAAACTGACTTTCAAGGGGAGGTGCCTGCACACTTGAGTGCTGATGCCAGCTACACTGCATGTCAATTCCAGACACAAGAAGAAATAGAAATGAGTCCAAATTCTTTCACAACATCTCAAGGCAGATTTCTTAAACCATTTCCAAGATGATCATTGGCCATTTTATCCTTTATTTGCCATTGATGGCTTTTGTTTTCCATCTCCAAATCAGCCTGACAAGTTCCAAACTGTTTCCACTGACAAGTGTTTATATCTGGGCTGAAGTGGGTGAGAGAAGCAAACTCCATAAACTGTCTGCAGCTCAAGTGTCTGTGCACAAACAATGCAAATATCTGTCAGCTGGCAGGTCAGTCAGTGCACTACAGAGAGACTGCGATAGTGTTAAGACAGTTATGAAGAACAAAAACTTCTTCCATGTCAAACAGGCTGTGCTCCTCTAAAATCAGAATACTTTAATAGTTCCTAAGGAAATTATGTGGGTTACAGTTGATCCAAAACAAGAGTAACAGACTGAACCAAATAATACAATAATGTATTGTTTATTGTACAACTAACACTAATAAGAATGACAAAAAAAACCCTCAAACATTCAGGACTTGCAACTATGTGCACCTGCAGCAGTGGCTGTCAAATGCTGAATCCAGATGTTGCTCTGTAGTGACACATGTGTGGCAGGTACAATTTGATGTTCTCAGGGTGTCACTGCACAGTGGATGTTTGTAGATCATTTCCAAACAAAAGGTAATCTCCCAAACCAAATGAAAAAAATAAATAGAAAAATAGAAAAAGGAAAGTCAAGGAATTACATTTCATTGCCTGAGAATGAGGAGCCGCCTTATTCAGAGTGGAATAATGGCAGCAGATCCAGGAACAGGATGACAAGCAAACGAAGGGACAATCTATCAGGCTTTGGCACGTATAGTTCAACAAAGAGGAGCAAAGCATTTTGCAGTCATGTGACCTTAATGTCCAAACCCCTCCACATAAAACACCTTGTGGCTCAGAGTCTGGGTGAGATGGGGTTTGGAAGCAATGCAAAAATACCATCAACAAATTGCTCCTTGGATAAGTAGAGAATCTGTAAAGTACACATACAAGGAAATTAACTAAAAGAGAGACAATATCCCTAGAATAATTCCAACGACTTCACACATCCAAACAAGTTTACAAAAAGTCTGCCTGAGGTGAATGTAGCTTCCCAAAGATGAAGAATGTGTTTCAGTGCAAATACAACAGCGCTCAGCATATAAGAGCAGTCATGTGGAAGTCCCGCGGCTGTGAGGGAGGGGCCACAGTACTACTGCTGCCTGAGGTAAAAGAGATAAAGGCTGGTGTGTGAGCCATGTTTGAGTGTGCTCGGGCCTGTTTGACAGCACTTAAGCTGGACATAAAACATGGATCACTCTCTCCAAGAATTCACAAGGCCTCATGTGGTGTGGCATTCCACCAGCCCCTCCTGTGTGGGTTCAGAGGTCAGACTGCCACGCTGTGGGAAATGGAAATCACTAACAAAAAAACTAAACGTAACCAACTACTTGCCTTGGCAACTGATTTTCAGTGGACAAAACAGTTAAGTAAAGAAAGTGCTGAATGGACAGTCTGTGTGGTCAAAGCTTTATCTGCATCTGGAAATGATCATCTTTAGTCATGAAACACATATAAAATTTAACCCGTGACAGCAAACAGGGCATAGCATTAAAGATAAAGTCAAATCACCCTTAAAGATTTCCTTAATTTCTACCAACCTGAACAAAAATCCAAACCTAAGGGATTAAAAATAAAAATCCAGACAAAGTAACTAAATGCAAACCCTGCACCAGCAGAGTTTCTTTACACAGCTAAACACTGCAAACACTTAACATGAAGCCAAGGTGACCCAACTTACCCAGCTCTTCTCTAAGATTGACCAGCTCCTGGGACAGCTCCCTGCACTGTGTGGCTTCATCACGCTGCAAGCAAGAAAAAGGTAAACAGTCACACACACATACTCGTGCATTTATTTCTGCAGCTTTATTCCAGCACAGTAACAAGACTAAATTGTGACAGTCAAGATTACAAAAGGGGAAATGCAAGTAATGCAATCATCCAATTACTGCAGTTTTCCTACTAAAATACTGCATTTGAAATACACACAAAAACCACCAAGAGCAGCAGCAGCCACAACAACAACCACCACCACCAGCAAACGCAGCTAACAAGAAAAAGCCAGAACAAGTGATACTGAGAGGAACTGAAAAAAGAAAAGAGAGAAGAAACTCCCTTACTTCTCTCTTTCTGAGTCAGTTTTGCAGTGGAAAGGCTGTGCTGTAGCTGCAGTGCTCCTGCAAGACTTCAAACTGACGCATAGATGATCCAAAAACTGTTTATCTCCCGTCTATTACGTTTCACTTACTGTCCCGATTCACATCAACAACCTGACACTGTGCACAACACACCGAATACCTGGCATTATTTAATTATGGATATGAGAAAAATCAGGCAAGTAAGACAAGCCAAACATCACCTCACTGATCAGTTTACATTAGCAAATACGTGTTCACCCTGTCCTGCATCTATTCCTCACTGCAGAGTGGAACAATGTAGAAGCTAGTTACCCTCTCTGCAGCGCAGGGAGCACTAAGGCATGCTTTGCTGCCAGAACAGCCCATTGTCCAGCCTCAGCCAGAGGCTTGGGTGCTGGAGTCCCCCCCCTGCGTACTCCAGGACAGACAGTGGTCCAGGTGGGCGCGCCACCTCCTCCCAGACTGCTCTGACTACATCTGAGGCAGGACTGAAAAAGCCGCTTCCCCTGGCTGTGGTGAGTGACTGCAGAGTGCATTACCGTATTCCATCTAAAATAACAGAAGGGGCAGGCTACAGTGTGCATGAGAACAGCCTCCTCAGTGAGGTGAGGTCACTTTAAGACAGCAGTAAAGGCAGCCGGAGTGGAGCAAACAGATAAATTCTTCAGAGCTGTCTGACATCAGGCTGCTGGAGCAGGACTTGTGCTGTGCAGTGACCTACCCGTGGGATACATGGAGAGGCTTCATTACCACCATCCCCCACTACTCATCCAAACAGATTAAATCACCCCTCTGCACAATTATATTACATCCTGCTGTAGAGCTACAGGCTGCACAGGCACTGTCTTCCTATAAGGTGATGATACAATGCTGTGACAGAGGAAATTTCCAGCTTCTGTGTGAGCAACACGATTTATGTTCACTGACTGTAAATCGTGTTGCTCACCAGCATTCAAATATTATTTGTTCACTAGCTGGCAGTATAGAAAATGTCTACAGTTAAACTTGTTTTCCTCTTTGGTTCACATCAACTACAATGCAGCAGTGCCCTTTTATTCTTCTTTATTTACATGATTTTCACCCAGAAATTGAACAACAACAAAACCCCCAACTTGCTACCATGCAGCCCTACAGTGTAAGCAAAAAATCTCCTTCATTATCCAAAATACAGATTGTTTTGTTAGGCAGTGGATGCTTTCGCTAATTTAATTTGATATCATTACTCAGCACAAGCCTCTGCACTGCACAACTCTTATAGCCCAATCCAGAGAGGAGAAATGTCCCTTGTGTATACAACTATGATCCATGTCAGGTGTAGGATGACATGAAGCTCAACTGAGACCATGACTGATGTAGATCACGTTCCCGTCTCCTGGAAATATTGAGACTTAACAAGCAAACATATAAATAGCTAAATAAATAAAGGTCGTATTTTTGATTTTTTGTAATGTGCTTCCATTTCTGTGCTAAGAGGAAACCAGTCTTATAGCATTTCTTTTTCACCCTGTCAAAACAACAGTCTGGTGGGGAAAGTGTTAAGAGAAGGCATGGCAAACACCCCATCCAAACAGATGATAAGAAACAGTCCTTGCTTAGCATTTGGCTGCTGTTCATAACCATATCAAGTCAACAGCTGGGGCATTCTCACAGTGTCAGGGCCAGGGCCAGCTAGCTATTCTTGGTATGATCAGTGACCACCAGATTTCAAAGCGTATCTGAACATTAATACACCCGACATCCAAAAATCACTAGATCTGTATCGCACAACCTCAGTGACTTCAGATTACATATAAAAAGGCAAGTCCCTGCGTCTGATATACAGCAAGCATTAGCATTAAATAGTATCATCCTATAGGGGTAGCAAAAAGAAGCAGGACATGCAATAGTTAAAACTGACTCAGTGGGAGGAGACTTTTGTATTCTAGAGGAACGAGCGTGTTTTTAATATTTGTTGATGCATTCAGTTTCACAACCCAGCCGTCCAAACAGAGGGGAATGAGGCAAAGATCAGTGACACAACATCACACACTGTGCCTCATACCAGCTGTCACATTACATCACATGACACGAGCAGCGACTTAAACGTATTCTGCTCCAAATGTCTTCCTCATGACTGCACCGAGACCACATGGAAAAAAAAATCTGTTATGTTTTCATGTAAACAAAAAAAATAAGTTTTGATTTAAAAATATTCACAAGCTACTAAAATAAATATATATAAATCATTTTGAAGCCAATTTCTAGTGCTCATCACCAGGTGGACCACATCCATTGTCAGGGTTAAAATTCTGGTTAGACTGAGGCTGTCCAATGAATCAGCTTCTCAGATACAAACTAATAATAAATAAATAAATAAATAATGATCACTTAAATTTAATCTTTATAACTTATCTGTGCTACTGGACACTGGCCTTTCAAACTAAGTGAACCGAAAGAGTTTTAGCCATTTTGTGGGAGCATCGGGTAAGTAGGGAGAAAGAAATGGTGAGAGTTGGACACCTACACCAAACTGACTCCACCCCGAATAAGGAAAGGCATGACTCCATACTTCAGGAACATGCTCCACCTTCTGGCTTTTATTTCTGTGGGGAAGAATTCATACTGCAGATCAGTAAGAACTAGAAGATGTTTCCACAAACTAGCAGATAAACTTCAGACATTATCCAAAGTAATGAAAAATTAATTCAGGGGGAAATAATGTGCAGTAAACCACACAAGCTTTTAAAGAAGTTATTGCTGTTTTTTTGATTGGTTAGAATGATGAATCATGTTAAATGGAGACAAAAATGTTCCCTAGACTCGAGTCCTCTGAGGTTTCTCTTGGCCAAATATGAACTCTGTCGTAACTACAGTAATGATAAATTTGTCTGGTGTCAAAATCTGGAGTAAGGCAGAAGTAAAAGCAGTTGCTGACATTAAGGCCAAAGGAGAAAAAACTTCAAAGGTGACTGCATGCATTACAGCTGAGAGAAGCAGTGGCTTCGTTTTCTGAAAATACTGTTAGCTGCAGAGCGCCCTAACTACACCACAACAAACCGAGCTTACAGCACCGTGGTGCTAAATGAAGATTTACAGACACGAACATATCAGCGTCTGACCACTGCAAAACACAAAGTGACCAGGAGAGAACAATCCTACCAGACCAGACATTTTGCCACTGATGCATAACATATGATGTAATCAAACAAGGGCATTACTGAATCAACCCAGAGAGCTGAAACACTGTGTCCTGCAGATAGTACTTCTTCTCTTTAAGAACACATGGATTCAAACAAAGAAACAATTTCACTCACATTATCTACATAGTTTTGCTCTGACAACTAAATAAGGCAGTTTGATGGTTGGGTGGAGTACGACTATTAGGATAGATGCGCAAAACAGTAATGCCATTAAGTTTCCCCTCTGTCAGAACGCACGATGTGATGTTACAACACTTGTAGTTATGATTCAAGCACAATGGACTCATGTATGTGTGGAAAAATTATTAGCTTAATATAAAGAGCAATATTTTTTATGTGTTTTACTGGAACGTCAAACTCACTGCTCAACAACATTAGTTTCTACTCTAAACAGATGATCATAAGAAACTACTGTGAGCTGAACTCACTGAACTTGGTTAATGATTGCCATGTCTCAAAACTAACAAAATGTGTGTCATAAAATATACTTTAAACTACAAATGAAAGTGTTTTTATGAAATAAATCAATTCTTACCCCAGTCAATGTTTGCTGCAAGACTATGGAGAGTGCTTCAAATCTACAGTTACTGGCTCTCAGCAGTCCTTTGAGCTGCTGGACGTTCTGGTTTATTCTGTCAGCTTCTGTAAGACTCGCTGGCACTGCATCCTGAGGCCTGTTGCTCTGCTTCTGTTGTGATGCTTGCTGTTGAGGGAGTTGTTGGTGGGAGCCAGCTTTGGATTTGTTCTTGTCCACTGTGGGAAAAAAAATACAATAAAATAAAATAAGGACTTTAGTGTCGTGACAACCCCGATCATCAACAAACTCCCCTCCATAATCACTGCAGGTGGTCTGACAATACAGTATAAATCACGACACTCATGTCAGGCGCACATTTGCAACAAGGCCCGAGTCAAAGCACTTATGCATGCATCTGTCCAATCAGGCAGTCTGATGAATCCCAGCGCTGCTCCTCTGATGGCCCCGAAGGGAAAAATGGAAAAAAGAAAAAATAGATTCACTGAATACAATTAGATTTTAGTCTAGTGCTCTGCGGGCACTGGTCTCCAAGGACAGCTTATTTTAGCAAGGCCAGCGTTGATTTACATCAGCCTTATACATACATCACTGATATGCAACAGCTACCATCAGTTCACATCGTTTACTCTACTACAACAGAGGAACACCTGACTGAAAATTTCACTACACATGCTGTTTTGGGGGAGGAAAAAAAAAAAGAAAAGAAAGAAAAGTTCCAACATCAATTACAATGATACTAATGGACATGTTTATATATCATGCTAGCTCTTAAGAGACAGTTTCATAACATAGTAGTGAAAATAGCCTGGGACATATCAGGAATCCTAGCTTTAATGACTGGAATATACTGCTACTACATGCAGCTGCCTGTGGGACTCATTACTCTGGGACTAATTATCACCTTTCAGGGGTAAGCCTCCCTCAGGTTGATGTTTAGACATTGAACAATAGTCATGAAAGTCAGTAAAGTTGACCTTTTGGATATACATTTTTGAATTAAGTCACATTGATCTTGAACTTGTATGTAAGAGTGTCATTGTTGAGTCAAATTAAACATTCTGATAGCAACTCATTCATTAATCAAATTTTGGAGGGATGAAATCGATGCAATCTTGCTTTGAGAAACTAGAGTTATATAAAAACAGATTCATCATTCTGCAGCCATAAAATGTTGGCGTCATAAAGACAGACTTGAGTTTTCAAAGCTCTGTATCCGGATGTGCAGCTTACTTTACGGCTGCCAGAGTAAACTGTTCAGCACGAGCGTTGGGCACAGCCTTTAAGACAAACAAAACGCCTGTCTTGTTCTGCAACAACTACATGTGTTACAACTGTTAAGACATACTGCAGCATGGGCGCTGATTTAGCTCAGTGCGTTGAGCGGGTGACCACATGCCATACGGCTGAGAGCGGTCGGCTCGGGTTTGAGTCCGACCTGCGGCATTTTGCTGCATGTCTTTGCCTCTCTCTCTCTGCCCCCCGCTTTCCTGTCCTTTCTTCACTGAGGCTATCAAATAGCCAAAAAAAGGACATACTGCATCATTCACGGAAAGATTCTAAATATTTAGATGTTTGGTTAGCAATTGTCACCATCGTGTAGCTGGAACCACAAGACTTGTGATCCTGACTAAGTTATGTTTATAAAAGACTGATGTTTGGGACTCAGATGATTCAAGACCATTCAAACATTTTTTCTGAAATAATAGAGATATGTAGTTAAAAAACCCCAACACGTTTTTAAATTTCCAAGCTTTTGTTTTCAGTTTTAACGTCTTACAAACATTCCGTCAGACTTCAGTGTCTACACTCTCTTTTTTGTAAACAAAGCTAAAACATGAAACACTTTTTGGCCAAGTATTTCAATATGGATTTTGTTCATAGTTCTGATATCTTTTTAATGTTGTACTAAATTGAATTGGAACTCTAAAAGTGTGTTGCATGTTTTGAACAAACCTAGCAGAGGTTTGTTTGAATTACAACGCCCTCTGCTGGCTGGAAACTAGAACAAATAGAGAACATCTCAACTTCACCAACATGTTATATAAACGTGCTTGTATAGAAGAGAAAGAAAAAAGATTATCTACTGTATCATATGCTTCATACATTTACACATTTCAGGCTGTAAAACTATGTTTCAGTGAAGCATTCACTTTTCTCCTGTGATGACGACCCAGTGTAACACTAATACAAACTCAAAACATTAATGAAATATTCAAATATTAACAAACGTATTGTCAGGGAGTCACTATTAAACCTTTCTATAATGCTTTAAAAGCATCGTGTCACTTTTGCTTTACATAAACACACAAATCTGCACCCACATGACATTTAATTTCCTTTACATAAGCACATAATCGCCTTCTTTGTCTACTGCTCCATAGCAACACAGGACTTACAGCTATTCTCATCCAAGTGTCTAAATACAAAATAATGACAAGCTTCTCATTTCACTTCAGACTCAAAGAAGGATAACTGTACCACTCTAACTTCTATACTTAAACAGAGAGATTTAATGACTCCACAGCATTGTGCTCTGCTGGTGTGAGGAGATATCACATCATAGCACAAAGCATGATGGATGATGAGACCCCTCACAATCAGGGGCTTGTTACAGTTCTTGGCTGATACAGTAAGGGGCACAACTCTAATAGTATGATAATGAATGAAAATAAGAAAAATGCACGAGTTTTAATACTTGTGAATCAGTGATACAGTAGCAGATTAGAACTTAAAAAAAGAAATGATACTATTTAATTACTAGAAGGATACAAAGTGCTTCCGAAATTGCTTCATAAAACAAATTTACCACATTTGAGAAAAAAAACAAACAAAACAAAACAAAAAAAAAAAAAAAAACGTACAAAAGCTTTAAGCAAACATGCAGTTCTACAATTACAACAAGACTGCCATGGAGTCACTTAGACATAAAGAACCAAAATAACCCCGGCACATTTGACTGAAAGAAGAGTCTCAGAAATCCCAGGAAGCATGAAAGGGAAGTGGGACATTTGGATACATAATCAATGCTTGAAGATAATATAAACAAACACTGAATGTCAAAGACTATTACAGTTTTTGGTTAAATCATTCTTCAATTTTTCCATTCCTAGCATACTTCAGCCCAGGGTCACATGCTTTGGAGCCATCTGTATTGCCAATTAGTATATAGCTAAAAATGGATTTCATAAACTGACACCACAGATCTACTTGAAAGGCAAACTGATTGGCTTAAATACAACAGCACAGAAACTGCTCAAAATGTCATAATAACACTGACAACAATATTTAACACCAAAACAACTGACAGACCTGCTTGGAAAACCACAGTGTTCTTCCTGCATCCTGAGAGCAGCTGAATATTTCGGAGTAAACCTTTGGCTGTCAGACGCACGTGGATGTTGGACAAGGAGAGCTTCGGCGACCATAACATCTCAAAAACAATGCAAAAGAACCAAAGTCTTCAGCTAACAGTTTGATTTAAAAATCAAAAACCAGTTTCACGATTCAGATGGTTGGTGCTAGCTAAGGACCACGAGCTGTGGTGCCTCTCAGTGAAACATGCCTCAGGTAACAGCAGCACTGATGAGGTCTGATGGAAAATTACTAAATAAATCAATAAAAAGCAGTAGTAACAGCTACTCCACTGATATGGCCTTGAAAAAAGTGAGGGCACCCAGTTCGGCATGGCAGAAGTCCCAACTCAAAATTAATTCCCAGCTGTGAACAGTACAGGGTCAAAGCCTGGCCATTGGTCGTGGCACAGTCTGAAAGACGTGATAAAGGCAGAATGGGGGGGAAAGCAAAAATCTCTTAATCCTCTGTAAAGTCAGCCGTCAGCTTTTCACAAAAAAGCACAAATCTCCCAAAGTAAAGCAGCATCTCCAAGCTGGATGATGGCGGTGCTGTAGCACTGCCAGGATGCCAGGGGAGAGAGTAGAGGGGGTGGGGCTAGGGAGCATTAAAACGGGTGGGAGGAGCAAGCATGAGAACATCAGCCAATGGGAATTTGAAGTTGCCAAGGCATTACTCTATTTCCCTGTGTCCCTGGCAGTGGGATAGTAATAGATAACAGGAAGCTCATGGCAAGGTCAGTATGATGACAAATCAGGTTTAATTTAATGTGTGTTCCAGTTTAGCTTCTGCTCAAAGACACAATCCACTGACACCATAAAAGACAGCAAGAGATGAGAAGCCCTGAAATTTCAAGCACTGCGTATGAATCACAGCGAGCAACTCTCAAGTTAAAAGCTGGGTTGACTAATATGCCACACGTTCCTCGCAGCAGTGGAAATATGAAATTGTTAGTCATTAGTAGACAGCACACTAGCTTGTCTGCACAATTTGTTTGCCTGGTCTACGTTGTATTTATACTTACATATAGATTTCTTTAAATAGCAGCTAGATCAGTCGATAAGGCATGAGTGAGGACTGCTGTCCTAGGGGTGAGGAGGTCAATTATTAGAGAGGGGCTCGGAGTGGAGCTGCTACTGTTTCATATTGTAAGGAGCCAGCTGAGGTGGCTCAGCTATCTGACAAGGACGCCTCTGGGGCATCATGTTCGGGGCATATACTACTGGGAAATGGCCCCGGAGTAGAACCAGGGTACCCTGGACAGATTTTTCTCTGCTGCCCTGGGAACACTTTGGTGTTTCTCCAAATAAGCTGGACGAGGTGGCTGGGAGAGAGGGAGGCGTGCTCCCCCTACGACTCAAACAGAAGCAATTGGATGGATTGATAGTTTAATAGGTCTATAAATGTAGAAAAGGAAAACTTCATCTGTTGCTGTTATACTTTAATAGTATATAATGCACTGTGTTAGTTTTGGTCCGCCACACTATCAAATGGAACAAAACCTACACCATGCTGATGTTTAGTTTAGACTTAGAAAATACAAACAAGGACGTTAAAAATTCTGTAAAATACAGAGAGAATAAAACGAGTCTTACCAGATCCAACCAGCGTTGATCGAGCAAGTTTTGCAGAAGCTGTCTTTAACAGAGGACCAATTATAGAATTTGATGCTCCTTTTCCAGTGGAAGCAGCAGGCTTGTTTACCGTAGACAAAGCTGTTACAAGCAAAAGATCCAGGAGAGAAAAGAGGCTGGAGTTAATCTGACCCATAATGAAGGTGACACACTGCCTGCTGAGTGAATGACAACTGTGAAACACAAAACTAGTTTGAGGAGGAGACAGTTTAATTTAATCAAGACTAAACAGTGCTTATCAAGCATCGTTACCATACTATACAAACTTTAACAGATTAGGTCACATTTATGAAGGTCATTGAAAGATAGATTTAAAAAAAAAAAAAGAAAACAAAAAAAGAATGTCCTGTTCAAAAAGTGATCAATTGTTATTCAAAGAAGGCTTAAATATAATCACATGTTACAATGAAAGACTGCGATATGTGTGGCGTGTGGTAGTGTGATCCTACTTGGTCCAGTGTTTTTCCCAGAGGTCGAGATGAGCCTTGCTTTCAGTACCACAGATTTGAATGGGGTTGTTTTGTGTGCAACTCCTCCAGAAACTGTTGGAGGCATTAGAGACATACTGGTTAAATACTGCAATGTATGTCATGATGTTCTGGAAATTCACTGGGAATTAGTATAACAACCTTTGGCATCACTGGTAGTTTGTCAGAAAGTCATTTGAAGCCATTTAGAGACAAAGAATATTTTAGTTCTAGCATGTGCAATGTAGAATGTAACAATGTAAATTAAGTATTGGAAGAGTGTATTATAAGGAATGTTGATGACAAAATGACCAAAACAATAGCAAAAAGAACTGAATCTACAATTTTTAGCACGCCAAACAAACGGTTATGTCATCCAAATTGATAAGATCCCAAACAGTAAATAAGTCACCATGGCAACCCCACTAATGAGTCAGCTGCCAGCCCAACTTACTTCTCCACAGATTTCTCTCTTTTCCATTAAATGCAGCTAACAAAGGGATGATGCAAAAGCGATAGGATCCAATGAGCAGGCAGGTCAAGAGAGTGAGGTCACAGCTGGATGCTGCACTGCCTTGTGTAAGTAAAGAAGAACTGTTGAAAACATGAGCTGGAAATTCCGTCCAGGTGCAGCTTCGAAGCCCAGTGTAGCCAGCCATTGGTTTTCAATCAAAAAACAGAAGAAACGCTCCTTTGAATCCACCTCAGACGGCATCAGTTGTAGTGTATGTCTGCTCTTTCTCCTCCAGGCAACACTGCGTGTGAACTAGAGTGGAATAGGAGCCGTTGCCATGACAACCAACAAGGGGGTCCCCGACTTAGACAAATATATTCTCTCAGCCAATCAGAGAGCTCTATGCTGTTGAGGATTTGGGAAGCTCACATCAAAACATTGCTCCATCTATTCATGACACATCAGTACATTCTGATTGGCTGTTCAGAACTCCAAAGCAGATAACCCTTACAATGAAGATCATTTTCCCAGTTTCCTGGGGTTCCGTTCATTCATTCAGCTTTATGTTTAACATGTTTCTACATCCTTTCAGAAGAAATCAGAAAAATCTATGTTTAAGATGTCAAGCACCTATAATCATAGCAGAGGTGGAGGATTGCAATCAGAGAAAGACTGCCCAAGGGGAGATTCCAATCCTAGCCAGGGCAAAGTAGGTCATCATCCTAGCCACATGTGTCCTTAAAAACCCTCCAATAAACATCATGGCTAATCCCAGAAACCAGTTCATAACTGTTTTTATACCTTTATATAACAGCATACTGGCACTATTTCTAGAAAGAATATCCTATTTCTAAAAGCGACAGAAAATTCTTAATAATCTCACCTTGTGTATTCCCAGAGCTTTGGGATAGCGCATGCTGAACACTGGTTTGAGTAAGGCTCCTAAAAGGCCCCAAAGTCCTGTGTGGTAGTTTACTAACAGGGGTGGACCGAGGACCTATAACAGAGGGCTGAGTGGGAGTCTGAGGAGGTTGTAGTCCATTGACCTGGGGCTCAATGTTGGCTGCTGAGGCAGATCCCAGGGATGGCTCTCCTATTGCCTGTGCTCTCTGACAGCCTGGGGAAGGAAATGAGGTCAGCAGCATGAACCTCTTTATTAAGGATAAGCTCACTAATACATATAAAGAGTCATGTTCTAGGTATTTTTGATGTGTCAGATCCAGATAAAAATAAGGATATTTTTAAAAGTTAAAGCTAAAACCACATTCAATTGCACAAAACTAGAATGCGAAAGTGTGACTACTTTCAGTTTTAACAGTCACTGAAACATAAGTTTGGGAACTTTGCAATCTTACCAACTCTAAATATTTAAAAATCAAACAATCCTAACAACAATCCATAAACAAAAATGCTGTAGCTCAATTTAAATTTAAAGCTGTGTGTACAGCTGAAAAATGACAATGTCATTGGTCATGACATTTTACTGTACTAAAGGTCCAACTGGTTTAAATATTGTCCTCCTTTCAAACCATTGCTAACCTCAAAAACTCCCTTTCCTTCCCCTACTTTCCAGTTTGCAGACCGCTTCCCATCAGATGAACAGTCTCTCTCCTTTCCTCAGGATTCATCTAACAATAGCGCTGAGCAAGCTGTCCATTTTTGACAAACACCTGAATAATTTGTGACAGACTTTGCTCAATGTCACCCTCTAGTGGAAAGGAAATGTCATGACAACCTAATTCTAGTATGAAAGCACATTGAAAAGTAATGAATTTGCAGTCGTTACTTCTTGAAGTATTGGGTGAATATTATAAATATTTATAGTCCTGCTTTATCAGTTGGACTACATGCCCAACTTCCTGGAAAAAAAAAAAAAAAGAAACTGTGGTGCTTTGAGCCAAAAGGTTAAAAAGGCCTGTTACACAATTCTGTTTACATAACATCGAAAAATCCAGTTAAGAAATCCCTAGGTTCTACTTTTACAAGGCATTGACTGTGGCCTCCTGTCTAGTATTTTAATGCATTTATAGGTGAACTTTGGCTTCCTCAAGACAATAAAGAATAACTTTTAACATTTCTGAACTGTTGCCACAGAACAAGTTCAACATAACAGGTTTAATCAAGCAAACATGACCCATACCTGTAATGCTCGTCTGCTTGGATTGAGGTTTCCCTACAGCTTTAGGGGTCCTGATTTCATTCATCCCCAGGGATCCCAGTCTCTGCCTGGCTGACAAAGTGGTTGGTCTGGGACTGGCAGGTGGAGGTTGTGAAAGTGGTGTTCTCCTAGCAAGTCTAGGGGATGGTCGCCAAGGTACACATCTAGTCTTACCATCATCCAAATGAGCTCTTGCTGACTCTGCCTGAAAAGAGAACAATTCTTCACTTAGTCTGCAGGTCTTGTGCATTTGGCCCAGATGGACTACAACACACAAGAAAAAGCCCCCTGTAGCCCCCCCCCCACCTCTGACACTCATACATATTCACCTTCAAAATCAATGCTCCATCTACTCACCACGAGGCTTATTTTCTTGACCTCTCTGGAGGAGTTTTGAGTAGGGTCCTCGGAGTGTATAGCCTGTTTATTCTGGGAAGAGCAGCTCAGGTTCTTTGCTTTGGTTTGTCTCTGGTGGGTCTTGGCTTTAGTAATGTTAAAACTAGCTGAGAACTTTAGAGTTGTTTGCTTCTCCTGAGGTGTCCTGGACGCTGATGATGAACTCTCAGATGAGCAGCGAGGCCATGTCTTGAAGACAGAAGACTTGTCCTGACCCAAAGATGAGCCTGATCTGGCCACAGCTTTGTTTGACACACCCTTCTTTGGAGTTGGTTTGGGGCCACTTTTACCCGGGGATTTTTCTAGGGATGAGAAGCTGCTCTGGCTGCAAGCGTGCTGTGCTGAGGTTTCGGATACTTGGCTGGAAGAGGGCCCCTCTGTTTGAAAGCTGGGTTTACTGCACTGGCCTGCTGGAGTTTCTCTGCTCTTGCCCTGGCCATCCACAGCAGTATGCTCACATGACTGTGTCACTGTTAATCCCAAATTAGCAGCTCCAGCATCCACTTCTAACTGTCCATCATTAAATATTTTACTGGTGGCAGAATCAGATGTAGTGCTACTTCTTCTCTTGGCAGGAAACATACCATTTGGGGTTCTTCTCAGGGATTCAGTACATTTATTCCCCAAATTAACTTCTGGCACTGAGGTTTGCTGTGGATCTCTTGTTACGACTTTGGATTTTACATGACTGAAGTCAGGTTTGGGAAACCTTTTAATTTCTATTTTCTTAGCTTTTCTTGCTGTAGGTGGCAGTCCTGGGTCTAAACATTGTTTATTAGTGACAGATATTTGCTGCTGTTTAACAGGGTGACATCCTGGGCTGCTCACATTTCTAATGCATGGAGACGAGGGGAGGCCGTTTATCTTGTTCTCAATGTTTTGCACCGGAGTGGAAGTGCAAACACCCTCATCAATTTCCTGCGTATTTGACAGAGTGGACACAAAGGTCTTGCCTTGTTCTGGTGTAAATGCCGCTGAAAATGGGGGCAAAGGTTCTGCTTCAGCACTGGTACAGTTTGCCTCTTTTCCACAGTCTGGAGAGGTTTCACAGATGAACGTTGTGAAAAGCCCCCGTTCATTCTCATTTGGCAAAGCTACAAAACAATTCGATGTTGCCATTTCATTTTCCTCATCGAGGAGCTCCTTGTTGTCTGCCTGAATGAAAGTCACACCAAGACAAGGATGGCCTGTGTTCTCCTCTGAGACTCTCTCTGCGGGTTTATTGCAGACGCCCAGAATAGTGGTCGACAGCAGGTTCGATACAGCAGGTGATTCTGGTCGACGTGCAGCTGGAGAGATGGATGATTCCTCCAGGGAAGAGACTAATAAGAGTGACTGGTCCTCCAGACAGAAACTATTGCTCCTCATTACCATTTCCCCAGAGCTCAGAGAGCAGCAGTCATTCTCATTGGATCCCCTCCAGGATGCCCCACATGAACTCTGAGACATTACAGTATTGTTACTTTCATCCCCTCTGTGCCTAATAAAATCCTCCACGTCTTCATTGCTCATGAGGCTCAAGTTTTGTTTCCAGAAATTAATGCCATCATTCACAGGTGTGGCAATGAAGGTTTGATTCAAGTTTGAAGTCACACCACAGAAGACATCCCCATGTGTTAAGGTGGTATTGTAAAGGTTATCCACAGGGGAGCACTGACTAAGGCGATGTTCGAGTACATTAATGTCAGCAGAGCTGCTGGCTCCTCTGACATTCATGTACGAAATACTACTGCTGGAGTCAGGTGACACAGGCGTGGATGGGTGAGTCTCAGATGAAAGGATCAGCTTTATGTCACTGTGAGGTGGAGGCACCATGCTTTCAGGTTGGTCACTGGCCATGTTTAAGAATTCTGATGGGATTTTATTTCTTGTGTATCCCAAGTGCTGAACAGCTTCAGTTATGGGTTCAGCTGGCAGCACTTTAGCCCATTAAAATCTGATACCAGGGAAGGATTTCTGTAAAAGAGGAGAAAAAGAAACCATTTTGGTGAAAGCAGCACCATAGCCTGTCAATACATTTGTATGTTCAAAGAACAGCATAAAAGCACCAACATACACTGACCAGCCACTTCATTATGTACACCTGTTTAACTCCTCCATAAAGCAAATATCTAATAAACCAAGAAATTTGACAAATATTCTGAATTTCAACCTCAGCATCAGAGTGGGAATGAAAGGCAATGCAAGTGACTTTTAACGGGACATGATTGTTGATGCCAACTGTGGCAACAGTAACCCAAATAACTCATTACAACCAAGATAAGCAGAAGAGCAACTCTGAATACACAACTTATTGAACCTTGAAATAGAAAACAACACACGATGCCACTAATGTCAGCTAAGAGCAGGAAACTGAATCTACAGCTCAGCAAAACTGGTGAGCCTGTGTGAACAACCAACCCAAACAATTTGTAATCTTTTCAGCATGATGCATTTTATATTTAAACTGAGAACTGCATGAAAATATCACAGTCAGTGTTGATGTCTCTGTAGAATCATGATTTCAAAAATGGCTTCAATGCAAGGATGGACCAACTTTTAGGAGGGATGTTTTTACTCTGCCGTGGCTCGTGTGAGAGTAAAAACATGAATGAACTGTCTCGGCAGCTTTGCTATGCACTGTTGTGTTTATCCAAGCAGGCTGGATTGCAGAGCTCGCCAGCCACGACTACAAAATCCACTGGGGTACAGATGACAGGAAAAGCAGACATTGGGTCACCAACAACTTGAAAAATGCACACACAAAGAGCTTTTAGCATTGCTATTGCTTTTAAGAACAATTAACACTTGGATGTACACAAAGATAAAGTCATACAGTCTACTAGCTACTTTTAAAAAACATCCTTACTGACTTTTTTTACATTTTGTTTCCATCATTTTCATCCTTTTAATGGGAAAACATTGTTAACTTAAGTGCTCGCCACCCATTGTTGGGAAACGGCCTATAAGCCTTTGGCCTATTTGCGTATTTTAGTGCCAAGATATTTTGCAGCATTATGAAAACAATCCAGAAAAATGACCCTTTTCTTTCCCTGTGCAAAGACCTGGCTCTTCTTGAAGTATGACACAAGTTGGCAGTTGCACAGACACCTGCAGATTATACAGATTTCTCTTTTTTTAAATAAAAATATCTCAATCACCTTAAAAAAGGTTCAATGAAGTTACATTTATTCAAATAAAGCACTCTTTGAAATGGGAAATCCTATGATGACACATAGGATTGAACCCTCAAGAAGTCAAATCACAGCCTATTTCTTTGAAGAAACATGGCGTTATATCCATATCCTGCCTCGCCTTTAATATCAGAGCTGAAAAAATTCCAACAGTTTCAGTGAATCTTATCAGCACGATCAGTGGTCAAAAACTCGATGAATGTGTTTGTTTAACAGGCAGAGAGAACACACCTTACTGTACAATGCAATCTCTACAATGAAGTATAATATATAGCCCTGACAAGCTGACGTGCACATTGAACTGTGGAAGTGCACCTTCAAGGCCAATGACAAAGAGCAGTTGTTTTGGTTGTTACAAATAAGCCTGGGCATGGCGTATTATGTAATGTGCTGACAACCTGACGATGTTTATGGGTAAATAAAACCAAGAGATTCAAGTTACAAGACACTGAGACAGTGAACAGAAATAAGGAACAGTCAAAGAAGGAAGCACAACTGTGTACAAAGATTTAAGGAGAGGTACTCGGCTACAGTATAAACTAACTTTCAATACCTCCATTTGCATCCTCTGCATCCAGAGATTTACAGTAAGAAAGAAAATATCTTTAGTCACCTTTTAAGCTTACTGTATTGCACTTTTTGTAGCTCCATTCGCCTCGTTTTAGCCTTTCACAGACAATCCAATTACTACTTTCCTTGCAAAGTCCAAAATCCAGCCAGCTAAGCAGGCAATTGGCTGAGAGTCTATCGCCATCCCACCGCTCCTCTGTCCTCGTGTTCAGAATCAGCCGTGCATCAGTAACATCACAGTCTGAGTGAGAGTGCCCCCCCCCCATGCAGTTGCTAGCTTCACTTCTTTCACTCCCTGAGGTAACGTGATTGTCCTGTAGGCCTGCTGCAGAAGTGGATCATCAATCCATCTAACCAGCTCCTGTCTCAGACAAACTCAGTAACTTAGCTTCACACTGCTCCGCCTGTGCAAGCATGCAAAGGTCCAGCTAGAGGCAGTGCTCACTGCAGAGGTTCATTCCCCAAGTTCACAAAAGGATCAAGTGAGGCAGAGAGCAACACGTTACCTTATCCATGCCGAGGGGAGTGGCCATGGGCTGCCAGACAGACTTGGCATTCACTGTTGCTAAGCAGCCAAAGTCCCTCTTTTATGAGGGAATGGATCAGGCGGCTTTTTTAGCAACGGATAAATGAAAAGTAGAGCAGAATGATGTGAGGCCTAGCAAGAGGAGAAAGTTGCACTATGAACGTTTTTAACCGTACATCAGTATTGGAATTTGCATTCAAACTCACACAATGATGGCAAAACACAGTTTTCAGTCTGACAACATCATTCTTTGATGACACAGCCAACTTGACACCTGATCCTGAAATGACAACAGTGATGTGACACCAGAGACTGAGACCACCAAGACCCAAGCTATTTCTGCTTAATCTATACAAGGCCTGTGACCCGAGACACGGCAGTCCAATCTTGACTTGAGATGTAAATCATGGTATGGAGCACAGTTATTAACCCCGCTCTTGGTTTTAAGAGTCCTACAACTTTTAAATCCTGTTGCTCTTGACATAAACATGATTGGAGCTTTTTAAAAACAACGAAAAACACTGGTCTTACACAACAATGCAAAAAGTTAAAAGCAGCTTTAAAACACAAACATCGCAATGTGTTTGATTAAGGGATCCATTTAAGTGTCTCTGTTCTCCTTCAGAGCAATGTAGTGCAAGTTACTGCCTGCAAATTAAATTATACATTTAAAAGTTGGAGTGAGAGCAACAGAACAATGCTTTTCTGTTCACGAAGCCCCTCGGGCACGGCATACAATGCCCCAAATGGCCTTTTCCTGGTTGACTGGATCATATCAGTATCACACAGAGAGTGGTTATGAGTAGCAGGACCAGCCATCAAAAGCCCAGTCACTGGACTGTCCAACACTAAAACAGCAAGCTCTGTTCAGGGAAAAAGGCTGGTCAGACAGCCCAGGGGAACAAAGTTAAACCAATGAGCCTGTGCAGTCTGCTCTCTTCAAAGCAATGAGCAAACACCAACTACACAGAGACATGTCCATACTCACAGAAAGCTACATGTGGCTGAAATTTTAACAACACTAAGTCCTACATTGTGCCAACTGAAAGTTTATCATAAATTAACTTATTCAGGGGTTATCAAAAATAGAATGAATCCTGCTAGGTGGCGTTTAGAGAAGCACTATAATTCCCTGGCCCTTTCACACGGATGGTCATTAGTACAGCAACTTCTGATCAAAACATCTTCGACCCCTGAACCCGACGGATATCCATTCGTGTGTGAGGCCTCCTCCAGCAGTCACTCAGGTCTACAATTTCTTCAGGAGTAAACATAGGATGTTGCTACAAATAGCAAAGAAAAAGCTCATTGAAGTCGCTGTGGGGTCTACGGTCTGTTAGCAGTTCTCCTCTGACTGTAGTTACAAAATGGTTCAGTATATACAAGGATTAACTTCAACGGCTGGCCAAAATGACCAAACAAAGAACGGTTGACAAACAAGCCGAGGCGTTTAGCGTTAACATTATTTTCTATTGAAAACAGGTGTAATTTTCGATACCTTTAATTTTCTAATTACATATTTACAAAGAAGAAAAACAAAAACTTTTTTACATTCTCTCCACCTTTTAAATCATACTGTAGGCAAGTGAGTTCATAAAAAGTACTTTCACAGAAATGTCAAAACTTGCTAGCTACCTGTCACAGGGGCGAGCAGCAGCGACGGGAGCGAGCGCTCGAGGATTCGGTGGGCAGTCGGTTCCACGTGCTCGTTTCTCCCCTTTTCACTGTATTTTCGTCGTGGAAAACTTCACGGTGTCACGTGTTTCACCGTGCCAGAGTTCAACTATCAACAGGGAGGAGTGATTGAAGAAGAGTTGTTTACATGAACTTTGACCTCTGGGAGACACCGACGGTGAGTTGGTCATATTTCTCACATAATTAGTTGTAAAATAAAAATAAACGTATTCCGTGCATGTGCTATTTACCTAGGATCAATACACACCGACACATTCAGTTAGCCTTTTTAAAATGAATACATGTCACAACACCCTTTTGTCCTTTCCTGGTTTAGAGGCAAATCACTCAGTTCCATCAGAATGTATTTATTTTAAATGAGGATGTACAATTATTACATAATGATCATCAGCCATATGATGTCAGGAAGCAAATCTATGTACAACATAATATAAAAAAAGTGCATTTTGTTAACAGAAAGAAAACTTGGGCACACTGAACCTCAAAGAGGGAGGTAAAAGGTGAAGGGAAGCCTCAACTCCACAGGCAGAAATCACACTTGCTTTAAAACAACCATTCTTCCTCAATCAAATGTACAATATTTATTTTTATGATCATACAGGGTATTTCACAACATTAACCTTAGAAGATACAACTGTGCTAAGTGATAAAACTTATCAGAAAGTCTGTATACTGCATCAGTTTAGTCAACAATGTGTTTAAAGTTCTTCAACAGAGGCCCATACACTACACCCTCGTGATACATTTAAAACATGTTACCCACATACTCTGTTGGCATCCAAGATTAAACAGGACACTCACAAATCAAACATTGCTACCTTTGTAGTTAAATCTATATGGATTAATTACACAGGCAGGTGCAGGACAGTATAGTAACTGATACATCAGCCAACCGAGTGCATGAGACAAGATGAATGCACCAGACTAACATAAGACAAGACCATTGTTCCACATCAGTTTTAGGCCACGTGGCTGCTGTCCATTAGTGTGGGTATGAGGTGGGACTCCAGGTCCAGAAGGCATATAAATGTGCACTGTCAAAGTCAGGGTGAGAAAGGAGGTGGGAGGAGGAGGAGCAAATAGTTTTCCAGCTCTTCTGAAGCCAAAGGAGTAAAAAGCAAGGAACGTGGTATTTTCTACTGTGTCCACTGGCAAGCAGAGTTAAACAGGCACTTCTCCCCTTTGTCCCTTTTCCTTCATCTCCCTCTCTTCTGTCCCCGCTCTCTTCTCATTGTTTGACACACGTGGGCCAGTTGAGACCTCCACAAGCAGCAGAGACAATAATGTAAATCACCACCTGAAAAAGAGCACAGACAGAGTTCACTTCCTTCACAACTGCTGCACTAAATAAGGCACAGAGAAGCCAAGCTCAATGCACTACTTGTTTTCATCATCTCGATGTCTGTACTCACAAGGGCAACCAGCACAATGACTAGAGTCAGCTTGAGGTTCTTCATGCACATGGCTCGTGTAAGGTTACGGCTCGTGGTCTTAAATGTGACTGACTGAAGGAGGAAGAGGAAAAAAATTGTAATCAGTAACAATATCTGTTGTTTAATAGACTGCAGTTGCAGTATATACTTAATGACAAATGTTATGCATCAGAAAATAAGTAGAAGCAACAGAGCCTAATCAGTTGTAGTTAAACTCACTGCATCAACCAGGTTTTCTGTCTTGTCAATCAGCAGCTCCAGCTTTTCTCCTCTCTGAGCTACCAAGTCTGTAAAAACATGAATGCAAACAGTGAATTTAGTGTGAATACACATAATACAATACATATGAGTAATTCACTAAACACAGCACATCATGCATCGTAAGTGAGGTGGTCGCTCATGATATAACACTTCACTCATTTAAAGTCACACCACACACCAATCAAACATTACAGGTTTTATCTAACTTGGTTTATTAGAGTTTTAGTCAGTGTTTTTCCATCTCAGAGCCTTGTTTGTTTATTTATTTATGAATAAATACAAAATGAGGAAATTAAAGAGATGCTCACCTATGTTGCGGACCATGATGCCCTTCAGGTCGTCCACTTGCATCTGAGTCTCAGTGACACGATCGGGTCCACGTGGATCTGAGTGGTGTTTCTGCAAAGAAAAGGAACACGTCACACTTCTTCACGTCTTCTTCCATTTCTTTTTTTTTTTTTCTTCTTCTTTTAAACCACAGAAATATTAGGACATCACAGTGCAGTAACAGGAAACGTTGCTTGGTACATTCAGGCTTTCATCATACACACCATTTGAGCTGCCAGTGTAGAGGAGAACTCGCTGTTCATGGCATAAGGTAGGGCTGTTTGTGCTCGTGAGCCATATGTTGTCTGGAAACGCTTCTTCACTTCACTGAGGAAGGTGAATGCACGTGACCTCTCAAAGTCCTTTAGAAGATGAGAGTCAAATAGATTTATAAGAAGTTGCATACAATAAATTGTGGCTGCCTCAAAACCCTATCTCATCTTTAGCAACAGCAGTAATGCTAGGTTTTCTACAATAACACAGGACATGTGTCCATTTCCTACAGTGGCTGGGTGGTTTATATTTATTTTTAAACTAATTCAGGTTCTTAAAATACATTCATAACATCTACAAATGGTCTACTGCAAATCCAAACCCCGACAAAATTATATGACTGTCAAATATATACTTACGTCGTCCGTGATGCACAGGTATATGATTCTGTCATGGCAGATGTAATGAAACAGATAGCTAAAAATAAAGCAGAAGGGTTAATCATTAGATGAGAGGTGTTTTATACAGTAGGGCTGTTTTTCCTACAGTTTTTACAAGGAATGAACTCTGTGGTATTTTATCACATGACACCGCCGTAGGCATTGTCACTAACAGGATGTAAACTGCCAACTGGGGATGACACAGGCCGCACACGCCCTTACCTGCCATGGCTGTATGTCAGTTTGTTGTTCTCTGAGGGAATTTTAGCTAAAATCTGCTCAGTAACTTCCAGGAAGTTACCCCCACACCATGCATGCTTGGCAAGAATAGTGGTTCCTCGAGCCACCACAGCAAACAGGATTGCCATGGCAACAGCTGGGTTTTCACCTTTATTACCACCCTGGAGGTAGAAGGACAAGGAAGGCGAGTTGTTACTGCTGAGCTGGGGGGGGGAAAACACCCAAACGATAATGATTAGGGAAGAATAATTCTTGTGAAACAGCCAAAAATAGTTACAGATAACAGGAAGAAGGAAATAAAATGACATGTGAACAGGTGTAACTAAGAAATGCAAATACTGCGATTAGAACGCCGTAGGACAATTCCCAATCATGAACAGGTTGTCATGCTAGAGTAAAATGTCAGCTAAAACTAGATGAACCAAAATTTGCGAAACAACAAGCTAGCTAACACTGTTGTTGACCATTAAACCTATATTAGCGTCAGAAAGGTAGTTAGCCACTTGACGCCATGTCGGTTGTTTTTAGCTACTGAGCTAACGTACGTAATAGTCACATAACATCATATTCAGTACCTGGATGTCTCAACGACGATTAAAGTGGCTCATTTAGCGCAAAATTCCCACATTTAAAGACGTTTCAGTTGCTAGTTTGCTAATCCTTTTCGAGTGACTTCTGCCTGCTTCGCAAATCGTCCACACAGGAAACACATTCAAGCGCGTGCTGGGGAGTGTAGTTCCTACCGCATTTCAGGCTCTATGTGCTTAACGTCGTTGTTTCCCTTTTGGAACTACATTTTTTTTTACCCCCAGTTACATATTACGTAGTTCCGTCGTCACGTCTTCGTATAAACAACTTGTTATAGAAGGGCCGCGAATTTTGCCCCTGTTACAGTCTTCCAGGCGACTTGAACGCTAGGATAACGCTTTCCCCTGCAGCTAGAGATGTGACAAAACTTACCATTGTTAATTGCTGAACAGGTTAGCTTTTATTAAAATAAATATTTATTAGGTAAGTATTAAAAATAACTATTTGTTTAAGTAAACATGTTATGTTATTAAGCATCCAGGCACAACAATAATATAAAATTTAAGCCATAATCACGCTGCAGAGTAGCCAAACGACGCGTTTGACAAATATTCTACCAACCACAGAGCTGCGTCACTTTAAATGAAAATTATCTGATAATTTGATCATTTATGGCTACAATCATACATATGTTACCAAAACATTGAGGTAAATTCCAGTCGTATTGAACTTTCCTTTGCCTGTCAAACTAGATTCAGGGCTAAAGATCACAGAACTAAACCTTACTCTGTTGACGGATGCAGTGGGAAAGTGAAGCATGGCCGGGGAAGGAGAAAAGAAAGCAGTACTAGAAATGGTAAAAAGCGAAAATCGTGTGTGGTTTGATGGTGTGCGCGGTTGGATGGGTTCGTCTTTATTTTCTCCAGGTCGGATCGATTAACTAAAGAAGCAAATGACAGCGATTTGACCGCCTGTGTGCTCCTCACGTGGGTAGCTAGTGACTAGCAGTAAATAAACTTACACGGCGTTAATCTAACTTAAGTATACGCTAAAATCTGTCTTTTTGAAGCATTACCAGCACCGGAGACAAACAGTAATTTGGAACATGAGGGTACCTACTTGTTTAATTTAGATGCGGATTTGTCTCAGTCCACGGGTACCTAACAGTATCTCCACTAGGGGGCAGTAGTTAAACAGTGTTCATGTCCTATGAAGATAAACGCCATAAGTATTTGGAAAGTGATGTATTTTTCTTAATTTTCCTACCTCAGATGATGTGAAATAAAGATGCCAATTAAGAATGAAATATGAAGCTTCAGGTTTAATTCAAGTGGGGGTTAAAAGTATTGCTTTAACTACCTTGGAAGGGTATAATATGATAAGAGGCGAAGTACCTCATCATCTTTGGTGAAGACAGTGTTGTTGCATGGGCATGTGTGGATGCCGGTATAACTGGATCATTGGTTTTTATTGATGATGTGAGTGCTGATAGAAGGAGCAGGATGTACTGTGAAGCGTACAGGGAGTACTCTCTGCTCAGATTCAGCCAAAGTGCTTTATAACTGATAAGACGGTGCTTTCAGTGCACCGTCTTATCCGCAGACGGAAAGGAATCCAAGAGTTTCCTAAAGCAAAGACATGAAATATTCCTGAATGGTCAAATCAGAGCTCAGCCCAGCAGAGCATGGTTTTCAGTTACTGATGAAGACAAAACTGAAAGCAGAGAGAGTCACAAACAAACGGCAGCTAAAGACGGCCGCAGTGAAGGCCTGCATGCCTTCGCAGCTGTAAAAATGTGGGTTGTCATGTAAAAATGGCTGCAATTCTTTGATGGTTTTCCATAAAGAAAGCAAAAACTTGAAAATAATGAAGTTATTAAAAAAAGACTCTTAAGAGCTAAAAAGTTCCGGCTTACTCTAAACAGCAAACTATTGTTTCTCCTGTTGAGAGTGGATATCCCTAACATGGTCAAGTCAGGCACTTTAAATACGCTCTAGCTGCTCCAGTGCAGATCTTCACTTTGTGAATGGTGGCCAATCAGATGAAGGCTGGCCTAAAAGAAGGAGGAATGGGGTAACATTGTGTGTTTTAGATGTTTGATAAAGTTTATGAGGCCTGAGTTTAAAAATAAGAACATTTACTGTGACCCAAACAAAGAGTCCAATGAGCAAAATATGGAGCTGGAAATGTGCACAGTAGGTCCACTTTTGTTGTTAAAACACTTGAATTAAAGCTCCAAGTCACATCTTGATTTTTCTTTTTCTCTTAGATTTCACATCCACTGTGCTGGCGTACAGAGGCAAAAAAATCAAATAAAATCATGTCCTTTCTCAAATACTCTTGGACCCAACTGTGCATGCAATCAGTGTCTGCTTCTATTTGCATCTGTAACTCTGTATGTTTTGAATATTTTGGAAGTGCATAATGAGCGTGAGCGGCTCGCCCACTCACTAATCTCAGAGGAGGAAGCTGGTGTAATGTTTCTCTTCCATGTTGGCTGTGCGATGTTTTAAGAATGGACTTTTTTTGCGTTCTAGGTCCAGGCCGATGGGGCAGATGAGGGCTGTGTGACTTTTGTGCTGCACGACGAGGACCATACGTTAGGGAACTCCCTCAGATACATGATCATGAAGAAGTGAGCATTTTTGTGTTGGTTTTTTCCCCCTTTGAACTCAGCATGGTCACCGTCATGTTTTCTTTTTTTCTTTTTATATTTCAAATCGCTTCCCACACATGTGGCTTATTTGACATTCAAACTGAAGCTTGACGGCTGTTATCTGTAGTAAGACTCCAGCTAGAAGGGACTTTCCTTGCTTTCCAGCTCATAGACAATAATAAGATAATCATTTTATTTTATGACAGTGTTATCAAAAGGAAGCATGTGATTTCTCCTCTTCCCTGTTTTTGGGGCTCTCTTGTCATCCTGCCAGGAGAGGGTCTGCTAATCTAAAAAAATATAGTCATTACCAGTCTTTTTTTTTTTTTTAAGCAGAACTCTGAGAATGCTCGCAAACCTCAGCTTCATTTTCCCACTTTTCTCTTTTGCCAGCGCGGATGTGGAGTTTTGCGGCTACACCATCACCCATCCGTCAGAGAGCAAGATCAACTTTCGCATTCAGACACGAGGTGAGAGACGTCTCTGTTAATACACACGGCTCCGTATGGCTGTGTTTATTGGTAATAAAGGTTTTCAGGCAGCGTTGCAAGGTAAAAAGGCTGATCACGATATACTGCAAATAATAACACACGCACCCTAATTTTGAGAGCAATAATCACTTGCACCGTTGCCAAAAAAAAAAAATCTGTCATCCGCTTTCACAAAGGATAAGAGCAGCCCTGTCACATGAAAGGACTCGGCGAGACTGAGAAAACAGCTTGTTTTTGTTGTTGAACCAAGTTTCTGGTTGCCTGGAGGTTTCTTTTTTTTCCTTCACGGCTTCAATACAGCTAGACCCGATTACCTTCAAGGCACAAGGAGAAATAAAAAAATATTCCCCCTCTTTTTCACTGCGCTTTCGGGCATCAGATCGCCCTTTGAAATGATCTGTATTTATTTTGGTTGTTAAATTTCTCCACCAAGACCGCAATCACAACGCTGGATTGAGGTCATCTGTGTCAGTTGAGGGGGCCAGGAGGGCCGCAGCATTCTTTTCGTTTGTTTTTTAATGCCACATCTTTTTTTGGTTAATCGCTTAGATTATCAAAACAAGATAGTCAAGCGCAGCGACATAAAAAATTGACAGCTTGGTTTCAACAGCAGCCAACAAAAGCATATTCAGTTAACGATCAATGACACAACCCTGAATTGTTTCCTTTTTTTGTGCACTTGCACAGTTGCTCATGACGAACATTCATTTCCTATATCCCGGTTTTGTGTTGCTGTATATTTAGTTTAGCATAAGAAAAAGGGAAATATTCTTTTAACCAGGCCTCAGTTCAGTTTTTCCTTTGACTTTTTCAATCAGGTGTTCTATTCATGTTTTAATGTGATTTTATGTAAAGCTGTCCATGTATTAGTTCCCACTTTTACTATTTCTATTCCAGATTTTGGCAAACGTATACGGGGGGGGAGTAATTATTAGGTCTCCAGCTGAATATACAAACTTTTTAACAAACAAATAAACTGTCTCTAATTTTATGGCAGCTTTATTTAAATGGAAAGAGACAGAATATCAACCAAACATCCAGAAAAGAATGCATTACATGAAAGTTGTGGGTTGATTTGCTGGTGTTCTGGCTGAAGGAGGGAGGTTCTAGGCCAGAATTTTATGGTACATAGCTTCGCCCTCTGGCCACTCATTGCAGTGAAGTCGTCCTGTACCTTTACCAGAAAAACAGCCCCAAATCATAGTTTTTCCACCTCCATGCTTGACTGTGCGGATGGTGTTCTTTGGGTCAAACTCAGCATTTCTCTTCTTTTAAAACACATCAGGTAGAGTTGGTGAAGCCAGAGAGTTAGATGTTTGTTTCATCTGAACGCAGGCGTTTCTCCCAAACCTTCTCTGAATCATTTAAATGTTCACTGGCAAACTTAAGACAGGCCTTCTTGAGCAGGGAGAGCTTGTGGGTGCTGCAAGATTTCAATCTGTGACTACATAGTGTGTTACCAGTGGTGTACTTGGGGTTTGTGATCCCAGCTGCCATAAGGTCATTGAGAAGCTTTAGTTTGGGGCTTATCCACCGTCTTTTTTTCCCTCACCCATGAGGTAAGATCTTGCACGGAGATTCAAACTGAGGGCGATTGATGGTCATTTTATATTCTCCATTTGTGAATAACTGCACCTTCTCACCAAGCTTGTTCTTGAGGAGGTTGCAATGGAAAAAATTGAAAATATATGTGTTTTATACACGTATTAAGATCAAGACGTCTGTAATTGATTGCAGCCAGAATTATGGCTGGGTTGTACCGAGTCAAATTAGGACTTGCAGCTAACCATTATTTTAGTAGCCGAGTATTCCTTTGATTAATCCATTTATTAATCAAAGGAATCAGATAAAAATAAATAAACATTTTTAAATGTTTTCTTTTGTATCTTTGAAGTCACATCCTACACATGTGGCTTATTTGACGTACAAAGGGTATGAGTGAAGCTTGACGGCTGTTATCTGTAGTAAGACTCTAACTGGAAGGGACTTTCCTCGCTTTCCAGCTCATAGATAATAATATGATAAACATTTTATTTTATGACAGTGTCATCAAAAGGAAGCATGTGATTTGTCTCTCTTTAAAACACAGGTGTTTTAATGGTAAATGGTCTGTATTTGTATAGCGCTTTACTAGTCCCTAAGGACCCCAAAGCGCTTTACACATCCAGTCATCCACCCATTCACACACACATTCACACACTGGTGATGGCAGCTACATTGTAGCCACAGCCACCCTGGGGCGCACTGACAGAGGCGAGGCTGCCGGACACTGGCGCCACCGGGCCCTCTGACCACCACCAGTAGGCAACGGGTGAAGTGTCTTGCCCAAGGACACAACGACCGAGACTGTCCGAGCTGGGGCTCAAACCGGCAACCTTTCGATTACAAGGCGAACTCCCAACTCTTGAGCCACGAACTGCTCATTGCTTTTAGTAGTTTAAGTGCGTACTATATCTGTCAAAAATTACACACTGGCTCTCGTAGATTAGCAGGAAGAGTTCTGACAGTGTTGTATCACCTGGATGAGCTAGATTTAGTTTGTGTGTGTGTCTGCATGTTTAAGTGTGCTGGTGAACAAGTGAGTACGTGTGACTGGAATGAGGACACGCGAGCATGTCAGCAGTCTCTGTGACAGCGTTTTAGGGCTTCAACGATTCATCGAGTAACTAGATTCTAAAAAAAACAACAACCCTGTTTTGTTTACTTCAATGCTTCGTTTAATGTGCAATTCTGTAACGATCACATGTCACAGTGTAAACACGAGCGTTTCACCGACTAAAAACAGATGACCAGTGATAAGAGCGCACATATCAATAAAAACTGTTGCACAAAGTTGTCCCTGTTTATTGTGGCGCCACAGAAGAGCACGGTGAAGAACGAAGAGGCAGAGCTGTTACCTAAATGCTGAGCTCAGGCGAAGTGAAAGTTGGCTCTTTTTAACGTATGAAACAGAAACGTTTGTTTCCGTGAAGAAAAGGGAACTTTGTAGCTGCTCCCATCCATGTTTTAAACATCAAACATCTACATTAAAGCCACAGAACTTACATTAAAATATGCAGATGAACTGTTAACTTGGTCTGATATGATGTTTAAATCGGGCAGGTTGCTGAAGGCAAGTATAATATACTTTTAGATTAATCTAATTCTACAAAATAATGTTACTAAAGCCCTGAAATAAATATGGTGTAGACTTTAGACTCAGTCCTGCTTGTTGCAGGTATTGCTGCCATATAAAATAGGATCGCTGTTGTGTTATCAATCTGTTTGTTGAAAAACTGCTATTTTCTTCACACAGGTGCTCCTATCTCCTACGTTTCTATTTAAGGTCTTTTTTTAATCATAGATGTGGGCGAAACACTCAGAACAGCCCAGATCAAAGACTTATTACACAAATCCATTTATAACATGGCTGTAATGTGTGTCTTCAGTATCTTCATTAAGATAAAACTACGATAAAATTAGAGACTGTTTATTTCTTTGGAAGTGAACAAACGTAATAATCCCAGCAGGTCATCAAATGATTATTTTCTCAACTGTGTGCAACTCTGAAACAAGCTTTTATTTTATTTTTTTAGCTCTTCTTCCTTTAAGGCACACCTACCTTTAGCTTTCTTCTGATTGGCCGGCCATTGCAAACAAAAGAATTAAACGAGGAGAGTTTTTTAAGCTCATAACAAGAGCTGTGCACCTGAGAAAACCTGTCAAAGACTCAGGAGCACAAAACAACTTTTGGCTTACAGCGATTGCTGGTACATACATGGACCTCATTATTTACAACAGGAGTATCCACCACTGTAAAAGTATATATAACAGGAAATAAGGAACAGCACAGTCAGTCCCCCATATGGTAAATATCCTACAAGGATCAGGTTATGTGACTGTGGGGGAAATGTCCAGGATTCCTTGGTTTTCTTTGGCCCTCGAGTAGTTCTCGCAAAGCTTCGAGGCGTGTTTGGGCTCGTTATTTCTGCAGCAGAATGAATCTTTCCCCATCGAGATGCCGACCAGAGCGCGTAGCGTGCCTACAAGCCATCGTCGGTGAGGGTGCAGTCAGTTCGTTGGCAGAGTTTCTCTGTAGCGCTCACGATGCATCGCTTGCAGGTGTGGCGTTTGTTTCGACACTTGAAATATCAAATTGAGCAAGACAAAACGATCCCACGTTGCAAATGTGGTTGATGCGTGCTTCTCATCTCTTAACAGCGCTGGTGACCCTTGTCAATAATAAATTTGTGTAGAGCGTCCGCTTTTGTGCTCATCATTGGCGCACGATGACTCACAGCGCTAAATGAAACCCAGAGACGAGTGGCTAACAGAGTGCCTACATCTTCTGCGGTTGTTTTTGCTCTGTTTGTGCTGTCGGTGGTGGTTTTCGTCAGAAGTATCTGCTATCTGCTTCAGGGGGAATTCCAGCCGCAGAGCCGCTGCGGAGAGGCCTGAACGAGCTCAGCGATGTTTGTCAACATGTTCTCAACACATTTCAGGTAAGCATGTGTGACTGTTCTGTACACAACATGTGTCTTACATAGAAAAATGACCCGGGGTGCGTTCCAGAAAACAGGTTTGATAAACTCTGAGAATCACCTTGAACTCTTTACTCTGAGACAGGAAAGTCTGAGTTTGTGGTTTCAGCACAGCTGGTCAGAATTGGTTTAATCAGCTCTAATTTAAGCGTGTGCGTGGGGAATGGGGGGAAAAAGCCATCATCAGTGGAGGGCAGATAACTTGTTTTCCCTATTGTGACGGCTCAAGTATAAATGCACGGTCCCTTTGGACCACAGCAATTATCTCGTAAAACACGAATGGAGATGTCATTCGACATGATCCAGTCAATCATCATTTACGCATCCTAAATTTCCCTTAATTGATGACAGAGCTGGAATCTTGCAGAAATCCCAGCCTACGGTCATGTCTGCATGTTATCTCCTGATTAACTAAATCAGCCACAGTGCCTTGAGAGCAATCTCCTCGCTAGCTTTATTAGTCTAATTTCATTATAAACAAGCATGCACCTGCCTATACTCATATGATTTCTGAAAATTGAACTTCTATCGACTTGTGATTCGAGCACATAAATGACTGAGGAATAAGTGCTTGAGGCCTCGTGTCACGAGCAGTAAATTCCACAGTTATGGAATCATTTCTTTTTTTCCATTTTGATGAGAGAGGAGGCTTCATGTCCAGCTCGATCTGGGTGGAGCTGCTCCTGCTACTATACACTGAAGCTGTCGCTGAATGTGCCTGCCAGTGATTGGTCAGAACACAGAGACCTAAATTATCCTCCTAGGACCTGGCGTCCACATATGTGGACATCACATTTTGGGTTATTTAGACCAAAATACTCAATTTTGCTCAACAAGGGCCTGATATCCACTTATGAGGACATTATACTGCTACTGTCCTATCGAAATTTTAAACGAATATCCTCATATGTGGATCTCATTTTTTTAGAAACAAAAATCAGGTAAAAAAAAAAATCTGGCAATTCTTTGTTTTTACATTCATCTGGCCCCAATCAGCCCAAATATCAAAGAGAAATCAAAAATGCATGCCGTGGAAGAGTTCGGGTCTTGGGAGGTTAAACCATTAAAGGTAATTAGAGTGGACAGTACTGGACTGATAGGGCAGCGGTGCAGTGATTAGCGCTGTCCCCTCACAGCAGCGAGGTCCTGGGTCTGACCCCGCTGATAGTGAACTGGCTTTTCTTCGTGGAGTTTGCATGGGTTCCTCCAGAGTCCAAAAACATGCATATTAGGCCACTTAGGGATTCTAAATTTGTGTGAATGTCACTGTAAATTGTTCTTTATGTCTTCGTATTGGCTCTACAATAGCCTGCTAACCTGCCAGAGTCTACCCTACGTTTCAGGGTATAGCTGGGATAGGCTCCACTCCCTCCACAACCCTGCATTGGACAAAAGGTTGTGAAAATTGATGGATGGAAGCTGGTTATTGGTTGTTGAGCTGTGGAAGTTTCAGCTTGACCTTTTTGGCTACCTGTTGAAACAAATGCAGCAACACTGTCAACTTCATGCATGCTGAACACCAACTTGTCTGGTTTCCATGAGACTGGACAAGTTGAAGTTCTGAAAACGTGGTTGTTTTTTTTCTTTCCATTTGTTTTCATATGTTCTTTGTTCCTCCACACAACATAAAAGATTTACTAACGCCCACGCAAATTGGTTTTGGCGTTAAAAAATGCACAGTGGTATTTACAAAGAGAGCACAGATTGCACGTAAGAGGTGGGACCTCAAAGACTTTTATGAATGATCTCTGGGAGTTCCTTTATCACAGTGCAAAATATAGAGAGCAGAATATTCAAACCAAGCGTTAGCAGCTGCCAACAATTTCTTCCTACCCCAGGGTCTCTTCCCATCACAGGAGTCCTGCTAGAAGCTGACCTGGTGCTCTCATTTCTAAACTGGGGAAAGCAACAAGAAGCCAACCTGAATTTCCATGCACGTAACAGGACAGAGAAAGAAACCCTGGGCGTTCTAGCAAACAGTAATTTTAAGTGAAAGGACAGTCAGCTGACTTTAATTAAATGTGACACTCCCACATGCTGCCTGAAATCCACCTCTGACGTGGACGTTCTTTAAATTTGTTCCAGGCAAGAGTTAATGAGTTCAAAGAAAGACAAGAGCAACCCATGGAATGAACGGCGTTTGGCACGAGGGACAGCGAGGGAGTCGGAGACACCAGTTCTGCATCCACACCATGAAAATGAGTTACCTGGACATTTCTACTTTTTTTTTTCGTATTATTTAAATATACATACTAGGGAGCAGGAGGAATGGCAAGTTCTCCGATTCCTGAACACAGTCTGTATCAGTTTCAAACATCTGTGCAGCTTTTGTATTTGTAGTATTTTCAAATTGATTAATGATGATAAATGTGAATACGTTTTGTGTTTATCATTCCCTGAATGCTGGAATGATGATTGAAACAAATATAAAACATTAAACTCTTAAAGACTTTGCGTTTTCCTTTTTGCCATGGATTTCACATTATTATTATTATTTTTTCCTTCATAGGGAGACGGTTTTCACATATGTCCAGATCTAAATGTTGTTTTTCCCTAGATTGCTCTCATCTGTCCTTTGAAGCTGTGTTTGACGAATGTCCTTATTAGAAGAAGAATGTGGTGTAAAGGACTGCGCCCAGTGCCAAGAATACAGAGGGAAAATATGAGGGGAGTGAAGTGTGAATAACAAGGTTAAAGTTATTTGAGGTTAATCGCATCTCTTCATCAGTCACATGTTCAAGCAAGGCGCGCTCTTCGAGTATGGAAAAGAGTTTGAGGAAAAACAACAACCAGCTGAGAAACAAAGTGTGGAGTAACCTTGTTTCAGGACTGCAGGCATCGTGAGAATGAATTACAATTGTTAGATAATTGCTGTAAATGTCAAAATTTGTCACAAATTTGCCAACATAACCAAAGTACCACAAGTCACCAGAAAAGCATAGTAGGAAAAGGTGAAAAATAAATGAAAATACAATTTAAAGTTGAAACTTTATGGCATCCTTGACATTTTCCAAAGTTGTTTGGTGGCCCAGCGGCTTTGCTAGGCCGATTCTGGTCCCCAGCCTTATCTTTGGCAACCCTAATTTAAAGGGTTACTTTGGCAGGTAAAAGAAGTGAATTTTGTGTGTGGACTTTTCTTTAAAGTTCAAAATTAAGTTGAATCATCCTAGATCAGATGCACCAAAAATTTTTATTTCAGTCTCACCTGCTCACAAAATATTGTTAAAGCAGTATTGAGATTCGTCCATGTGATCTTGAGCAAACTGTGTACGTTCTTCTGGAGAGCAGCGCTCTGTCCTTGAAGTCGTTCCATGCACACGATTGCCGTTCGCCGTTCTCCTGATGGTGGAGTCATCAACACAAACATTAGCCAAGAAAGAGAGAGAGAGGCCTGCGACTGTTCCTTTGTGACCTTGATGACTGTAACATGGTTTGCTGTGGGAATGATCTTTGATTGTCAACCTCTCCTTCATAGTTGAACACCATCTGTCTGACTGATTGGACTTGTGGAGTCTGAATTGTTCTGGGATGGTTTTGTAACCTCTTACAGCTGCATGAGCATCAACACCAACTACGATCCACTCCCTCAAATGTGTTTTGTAAAGATCAGCCTTTGATAGATCCCTGTTCCAGTCATGTTGTTGTTGTTGTTCACTTAAAAACATCAAAAACCCACCATCCACACCCGATTTTCATTCAATGAATTGATAACATGTGTCTCCTAATTTTACCTTTAAATTATCCACTAAATCAAGAAATTCTTAAACTTTTGCCCCATCCCATGTACAGTGGGGCAAAAAAGTATTTAGTCAGCCACCGATTGTGCAAGTTCCCCCACTTAAAATGATGACAGAGGTCAGTAATTTGCACCAGAGGTACACTTCAACTGTGAGAGACAGAATGTGAAAAAAAAATCCATGAATCCACATGGTAGGATTTGTAAAGAATTTATTCGTAAATCAGGGTGGAAAATAAATATTTGGTCAATAACAAAAATACAACTCAATACTTTGTAACATAACCTTTGTTGGCAATAACAGAGGTCAAACGTTTACTATAGGTCTTTACCAGGTTTGCACACACAGTAGCTGGTATTTTGGCCCATTCCTCCATGCAGATCTTCTCGAGAGCAGTGATGTTTTGGGGCTGTCGCCGAGCAACACGGACTTTCAACTCCCGCCACAGATTTTCTATGGGGTTGAGGTCTGGAGACTGGCTAGGCCACTCCAGGACTTTCAAATGCTTCTTACGGAGCCACTCCTTTGTTGCCCGGGCGGTGTGTTTTGGATCATTGTCATGTTGGAAGACCCAGCCTCGTTTCATCTTCAAAGTTCTCACTGATGGAAGGAGGTTTTGGCTCAAAATCTCACGATACATGGCCCCATTCATTCTGTCCTTAACACGGATCAGTCGTCCTGTCCCCTTGGCAGAAAAACAGCCCCATAGCATGATGTTTCCACCCCCATGCTTCACAGTAGGTATGGTGTTCTTGGGATGCAACTCAGTATTCTTCTTCCTCCAAACACAACGAGTTGAGTTTATACCAAAAAGTTCTACTTTGGTTTCATTTGACCACATGACATTCTCCCAATCCTCTGCTGTATCATCCATGTGCTCTCTGGCAAACTTCAGACGGGCCTGGACATGCACTGGCTTCAGCAGCGGAACACGTCTGGCACTGCGGGATTTGATTCCCTGCCGTTGTAGTGTGTTACTGATGGTGACCTTTGTTACTTTGGTCCCAGCTCTCTGCAGGTCATTCACCAGGTCCCCCCGTGTGGTTCTGGGATCTTTGCTCACCGTTCTCATGATCATTTTGACCCCACGGGATGAGATCTTGCGTGGAGCCCCAGACCGAGGGAGATTATCAGTGGTCTTGTATGTCTTCCATTTTCTGATGATTGCTCCCACAGTTGATTTTTTCACACCAAGCTGCTTGCCTATTGTAGATTCACTTTTCCCAGTCTGGTGCAGGTCTACAATACTTTTCCTGGTGTCCTTCGAAAGCTCTTTGGTCTTGGCCATGGCGGAGTTTGGAGTCTGACTGTTTGAGGCTGTGGACAGGTGTCTTTTATACAGATGATGAGTTCAAACAGGTGCCATTCATACAGGTAACGAGTGGGGGACAGAAAAGCTTCTTACAGAAGACGTTACAGGTCTGTGAGAGCCAGAGATTTTCCTTGTTTGAGGTGACCAAATACTTATTTTCCACCCTGATTTACGAATAAATTCTTTACAAATCCTACCATGTGGATTCATGGATTTTTCTTTCACATTCTGTCTCTCACAGTTGAAGTGTACCTCTGGTGCAAATTACTGACCTCTGTCATCATTTTAAGTGGGGGAACTTGCACAATCGGTGGCTGACTAAATACATTTTTGCCCCACTGTAGGTGTAATTTTGATTTTTTTTCCCTGAATTTCATGAAAATCTTTTAATCTTCAAGGTCATTTTTATGCAGAAATGTAGAAAGACAAGTGCTCAATAGCCACTGTAACGTGGGATGACTAATAGAGAAATAATGCATTGATGCCACTGCTGTGGTTTTCAAAATGATTTAATTCGAAATCCCAGTTTAATGTGCCAGTCATGCACAAATGCAAAATACACCACGAAACTCATATAATGACAGAGAACCACATGAAACATGGTCACAAACTTTAAATACTGTTTACTTGGACATGTGGTTGTTGACAGCAGCACTGGGACACTGAAGCATTGCTATGAATATATAATTCTTTTAACAAACAATAATTTTGAGTGTTGATGTGGTTTTGTCAGCGTCACGAAGTTTAGAATTGAATAGAAGCAGGATGAAGTTCTAGCCCATACCATGTTTATGTAAAACATATTGGAACTCTCCAAAGTGTCTGGCGTAGGAGCTCAGAAAGTCCTATAAAGTGAATATTATTTTTCTAATCTTTAAATATTTGCCTTGAAGTCCTTGTAAACATGCCAATAGAGGATTTTATGCTTAAATTCTTTAATTAAGTTGTTCCAGGAATCCAGTGCAGCGCCGTCTCCGTTTGACCTCAGGACTCAGCTATGTTGTTTTGTGACAACAGCCAGTTTTGTGAGATTAAAGAGATCTGTAATGTGAACAGTTGTTAAAGATCTTTTTCTCACATTCTGTCTACAGTAAATCACCACAAGACCCGCTTCTTGGAATCAGCTTCTCTATTTGTCAGCAGTAAAGTCAAGACGTTTCACAAGTTGCCATTTTATGATCTGTGATATCAAATGCAAACCAAATGCAGCTTCTTCTAAGAAAAAGAAAGCATTATGTTTATAAAATCACATTTAAGCTTCTACAAGCTGTTATTGACAGAGAAGACGGGTTGTTTTGTTCACCGTTTTCTACTTTATGTAACATGTTGTATTGTGTCAATTTTTGATGGCATCTCTACTGACCTGTAATGACTCAAACAAAAACCCTCAAACAACACAAGTGCTATAAAATGATATTTATTACTGCATACTAATATAAATGTGATTTCAGACATAAGGGGATATAAACATTTAACTTGATCGTCCAGGTCAAATTACCGACGTGTCTCAGCTTGTTGGTCCCACTTACAAAGGAAACTTACAAAGTTGTACAATCACTTAGATGCAGCTGAAAGCAGGCTCAAAATGGCAAGAAATAGATTTTAATGAGTCACATACTGCATGATCAGCTGACTTGATTGATGTTGTGTCCAGGCGTTAAAATGATAAACATATTTCAGTGTGCTCTATTTCAGTCTTCCAAATGACGGCAAACACGTTGTCTGGATTCTCAGAATACGCACATTTCACGATTACTGAGAACAGTGAAAGCGTTTCTAACCACATCTTAGAAACACTGTACTGAAATTACGCTACATAAAATGGGTTCATCCTAGGCTTTTCTTTATCACTGGACTGAGTGTTATTAATATTGGCACTGTCCCATTTTCTTAAAATGAACTGTAACATGCAATTTTTTCTCCCCAAGTGACAATGTTGTGAATACAGAATAAATGTGTTCCTTCTGATGGGGAGTTTTTATATTAGATTTATATGTGATTATTAAGTGCTTGTATTCACTTTACTTTCAGCTACCTTTATCCTTCTCATTGTGAGATGACGTTAGATTAGATTAGATTTTTCTTCAAAAAGCGTTTTGTTTGTTTCTGTTGGCTGGCATACAAACAGAGACACAGCCATGGGGTAATTAACATGTAATGCACTTGCACATACACAAATGCTGGCAATGACATTGGTCAGTTACACAGGTGACTTTGCAGGCTCTACAAAGACTCACCACAGAAGTCTAGACAGACAAGTTCATGCAGCACGGCCCCTCCCCCCACTAGCAGCTGAACGCATCAACAGACTCTGCAAAGCATCTTAATTTATATCCTGTCTTTCTGAGGAAGTTTGAGAGGTCAGTAAAACTCCTGTTTCAAACACATTTAGTATTACTTAGTTAACACAAACATTAATCTGACTGGCATAAATGTTAGCATTAGCCATTTAACTGTTAGCAGCTAACCCACGTTAGTTGTCTGTTATCATTAAGCTAGCAGCTATGGCTAATAATGAAATATTAACGGTAATTTTGGAGCTAGGCAGCAGATTTTATCAGTCCTGCCTGTCTGTAAAGTTATTGGACTGTTAATTTAACACGAAGGCACAGTTGTTTTTGTAAAAAAACAGTTTCATTTCTCACTGGCAGCCTACCTCTTCAACTCTGTTCAGCAACAAAAACGTGGGACTAAGTCGACAGAAGCACAGAAAATGAACAGGGCTGTGGTTCAATCCTTTGCATGAACCAGCATTGTTCTAATATTTTAAAAGAAGTATGCCTATTTTGTCATTTTTTCATCTGCGGTGTTAGAAATAGCATCAGGTATTGAGTATTTTCCTGAGTGTCGGAATTCTAGTATCGCGAAAACCCTACTCAGGACATTACAGCCCAGCCCTGCTTCGACTGTCTGACCCTGGGAGACTAATTTACTGTTTAAAAAATAGATAATAATGATAATAAGAAGAATATGTGTGCTCCTGGTCACACTCCTCGTTCAAAGCTGCAAGCTCTTCCACTGCAATTTCCCGTTTGGTCTCTGGGTCTGAGCACCCAGCTGTCATTCCTAGTAACGATCCTCAACATAAAAGCTGAGTCTGTTTGAAACAAAAGTCGATGGTTGCTCTCTGCACAAGTTACAGGTCCATGATGCCTCATTTAAGTCATGTCTGACCTCAGCTTTTTATGGGCTGTGTTGTGGAACTTTTTAACCTTCCCTTGTTATGTGAGTTTTTAAATCATTCACTTACATACAGCTTAACCAGCAAATTTCTTTTTCCTTCCCAAAAGCTTTTACATGGCTCAGAAATGTATTACTTAAACAGCTCTCACAAAGCATTTTCAGACTAATTTCCAGCCACAGAAACATTACTGCTCTCCGATAGAGGTGAAATATTTGGCAATAATAACACGTGGACACCTCACGTCTTTAGGTAACACAAGCTCTCCGTGTGCTTTGTGTTGTTTTCTTAGAAAAATAGAAGCTACATTGTAAAATTACTAAGGGTCACAGTTTCCCTCTAGCTTTCCCCGTGAGGTAATAAAGCTTCAACAGGTAGTGTTTTTCAGTGCTTATTCATAGCTACACAAAGTACTAAGGATAAATATGATGGTAAGTTTGCACTCTATATGTAAATAATACTGTACATACATTTACATAGTGGTTTGAATAAACATTCTGTATAAATGCATTTTTAGTGTCACCGAGTTGTCCTCTAGAGAGGCCTCAGCGTAGGAATATGAACGTGTTTATGTAGCATCGGTTTCATCAAAGCTTTTGCATTTACTATTACAGCCTGAGGAGGCACACTTCCATTATTTCATCAGCATTTTGGGGTTGATCTTTGAGTCTTTCAGTCTGCGGCGAGTCCTGTAGAAGTGACTCCAGGTTCCCCTTCTGACTCTGATCTGAAGGCCAGTTTGTTGGCACTGAGACTGCTGTTTGTCCCTGATGGGAGCACTGGTGTGTACAGGAGGAGGTGTGCAATTAGTGTGTTTGCATTTATGAAGAGCTTGTGTATTTCTGACTGGAACGGGAGCTGGAGCGGTCTAGTCCGTTACCGTGGCATGAGCCCTTCCAGCGTCCTTGGTCATCCAGATGAGATGTTCTGTAACACCAGCAACACAGGCAAGACTACGAAACAGCAAAAAAATATATAAGGTTTAGACTTTTGACAAATAGGTTTTCTTGTAAAACCACATTTGTAATTTTATTGCATACCTGGAAACAGTTTTTAAACTTTTGGCTGACAAAGTAGAGGGCAATCGGGTTAATGCAGGAGTTTATGGAGGCCATGTTGATTCCAATGTAATCCATCACTAACAGGAAACTGACAGATAAAAAAGCCAAGGTTTACATGCAAGACTACAGGAAGGTTCAGAATGGAGAACAATCGCACTGGCTATCTACGTGCCTACCTGAGCAGCTCACAGCGGTCGGGGTCATCCTCCTCATAGATTGTTTTCTTCAGAATACGGCTGAGATGAAGGGGCAGCCAGCAGAAAGCAAAAATCAACACCAAGCAGAACACTGTCTTTGCTACTTCCCTCCTCTGCAGCACACACACACAAAGAAATCAGAGGAACAGTAAGGTGACCATACCCAGCTCTTGATCTAATCACAATTCACAGGTTACTGTAATGTGTGGTGTACAGAAAGAAAGTTTTTGCTGTCATTGGTTAGCTGTATTTCACAAACTAATATAAAGATCCACTGTGCCAGTGAATTTAGTCATTAGTTTGAGTGACCAGTACTCTCTGAGAAGAAGTGATTCTTGTAAATTATAGCAGACATCGCCATTGCATAAGCTAATCAGTGTAATGGTTCCCAGCATGGCTGTCATCTGCATCTCTACCTGCTTCATGTGGTCATTGAGTGCGATGCGCATGCCTTTTTTGCGGCTGAGCATCTCACAGGACATGAGAGTGTAGAAGATTCCCGTGCAGACCAGAGGGAAACAGAAATAGAAGCCAAACAGCCACCAGTCCTTCGCTTCCTTGTAGAACTGGGAAAAAAACAAAACAAGGGTACTGGAAAAAATACATATCTATTTTTCAAGATAATGTCATGTTAAACCTGTAAGAGGCAGGTACAGTGCAACTTTGGTCTAAGTACATAAATCCATTTGTATCTCATTTGATCCACAAGTTTCCCAGAACTCTGCGTCATCAACATAATCACTGTTTTCCTGGCCTGTTGTACGTCTTTGGTGGATTAGCTGCGTCTTTGCTAATCTTTGCTTATATGGATAATGTTGATATTGTTGCTGATATTTCAGCTTGAATATTTACTTTGTTAAACCAACATAAAATTGTGTGTATTATATTTTACAGTACTGTGCAAAAGTCTTGAGCCACCCCTCTGTTTTTAAAAAAAAATTTTCCTAGGAAAAGTGGAAATAGGTGAAAACATACATGGAAATACAGCATACAAGGAAAAATACGAGTTTGTAAAATTGCAACAACCTTGAAAGCCAAAACATGACAGAGCCTCCACGGTGTTTTACAGATGCTGCAGACACTGAACTTTTACATACATGCTGATGATGACTTTCTTATTTCTTAAGGACATAATTTTCAGATACGATTCCTCTGACATAGATAATTGGATACATCTTTTTTTTAGGCCAGCCACTTCTTTTGCACCAAAACATGTTTTTGGGAAACACCTTGATGGTGCAGAATATTATTTTAATGCAAACATTATTTGGCTTCAAAAACTTTGCTGTGTTTTTCTGTTTTTTTCTTTTTTAATTCAGCTCAAGAAATGAGAACAAATAATGTGGTTTTTATGACAGGCTGCATTTAAAAAAGTGCCTAACGATACAATTTAAACTGTTTTTTTGCCAAGTTGACTGTTATGTGTAGACAACATTTACTCATCCCTCATAGATTAATGTTAAGCAGTTTAACAAATGAAAAAACAAAGGGAAAAAAAGATCCTCTAAAAATGTTTAGGCACAAGGACCGGACTAAAAATGTGTGATGATGCAGGCGATGTCCAAACTAAATAAAAACTTTGAAAGACCTTCAGAAAGCCTGGAGGACTTAAAAAAAATAACAGAAACTCTGGTTTCCTGGAGATTGTAAAGAAATGAGGAGTGGCTTATGACTAATAAACAGTACCTTGATTCATAGCAATAATCAGCTTAAATCTGACTATTGATCAAAGCTGACATTGTAGGTTTATAAGATAATTCAAATCCTGATGACACATTAAAAGCCAGCTTCCTGCTTTGTTTCCACTGAACTGTGTGGTTCCTTCCTTCAGATTTAAAAGAATCAAAATATCTTTGTGATTTTGATCCTGCTGTGTGGCTTTATCAATGAACTGTGAAAAAGTAATTTGACATGTTTTGCCTGCAGTGTGTTGTATTGCATTTCTTTGCTGTCACTAATAACTTACTGGCAGAGTGATAAAAGGAACCTGATTAAAGAAACACTCTAATTGTATCATTGCTGTCCAGGCGCTTTACTTTGAAGAGAACCATTCTGTTGACATTTGCACTCGAAAGTAACATCAGGTGCAAGCTGAATAGAATCCAAGGGGTTTATTCCCCCTCAGCCCAATCCTAACAGATCCAAATCAACATGCTGGATAACTTTGACCATGTGTTTGTGGGAAAGTTTAATAATCCCTATCAAACATTTTGAATTGATACATAACTCCTCTCTGCCAAACTGAAGTTGTTTAGATCATATATCTCAGAAAGACGTAAGTATCCAGCTGTTTGGAGTTTTTCCATGTTGCTGGTTTTCATATTTTCTCAGCTAAGGCGGAGGTTCAGACGGCAGACAAATTAAAGGAAAAATCTGAACCTTTGACCCAGCAGCATCAAACATTTTAGTCCTGACGGGAGAGGTCACTTCCTCTCTGATCAGCTGCAGCAGTTTCACCTATCTGCAGAGGGGTCGTCGTGTGATTTGATGAGTTTATAATAATGTGAATCACCAATGACGAGGCACACTGAAACTGTTCTAGAAGCACATGGTGGCCCATCGCCTAACTTAGATATTGTGTGTTGTTCTTCTTCTTTAAACTGCCACCCTGTCTGTAATTGTTGGCAGGATTATTCAAAGACTAAAAAACTCGATTTTATGAACTTCGGTGCAAAAGGACAAAGGACATGGTGGAAAGAAGAAGCTATTTTAGTTTAGCGCAGATCCCGATCGCTTTCTTTAAAAAATTACAAAACAGGACAGTGGATTTTTTTCCACTTTTGGTGTAGACCACTGATGTAAGTGGGAATAATGTGCAGCTGCAAGTTAATGTAGCCCACGGGAGGCTTTAATAAGCGAACAGGAGTTCTGTGAGGTACATCCACAACGTTTCAAGAAGGTACCTACATCATTTTAAGCTCTTTCTGCTATAAATTAGGTTCAGCCTGGAATCTAACTCTTACCACATTCTTGCCAACAAATATTACACACGACTTCCCCGGGCAAACTGATGTTCTGTGATCAACACATGGAGCTGTGCTGATGCATTTCTTCGATTTACAACAGTTTAGTTTTTCTGTACTGAAGGCAAAATGCCTGAGACATGTTTTTGTTTCTACACTTCGTATTTCTCAGGCTGTTTATCATCTGTTTTGCGAACTCATGGTATAAATTATAATGTTACGACACCCTTAGTTTAGCATATCTCAAATTTATTCTGTTTATAGCAAAACACTAGTCACCTTTAATTTAATTCAGTTTTATTTATATAGCACCAAATCGCAATAATAGTTGTCTCAAGGCTCCTTATATTGTAAGATAAAGATCCTACAATAATACAGAGAAAACTATCCAACAATCACATGACCTCCTCTGAGCAAAGCACTTGGTGACAGTGGGGTGAAAAAACTCCCGTTAACAGGAAGAAACCTCCAGTAGAACCAGGCTCAGGGAGCCATCTGCAGTTACTGGCTGGGGGTGAGGGGAGGAAGAGCTTGTATGTTATTTATTGTGTTAAGTGTCCTGCATTTTAATGAGAATGTCATCATTGCCAGTTGTTAGCCCAGTGTTTAAGTGATTTTTAGAGAATGCTATCAAGCTGACAGCCCAAATTAACATGGTGGACAACGTGATCATGTTGCAGAAATAAGAGTATAGGCCAAAATGTAGAAGAGTTTAACAATATCTTGTTAATTTCTGTGCACAGTGATGAAAATTGGGAAACCGAAGGTAGCAAAGGACACCTTTTTGCAACAACTAACACCTTATGACCTTAATACATTTATATAAAAAGTACTTGTGCAGTTTTTCCACCTCATACTGGTGACCTCTACATTGTGATGCTGTAAATTTTGACTTGACTGTGACAATCTGGTGGTTACCTTCATAAAGCTTGTGGTCTGTTCTGGATGCAACAGGCAAACCCTCAGCTTGGTGCCTCTGTATGGTATCTCCAACATGTCGAATGCGAGCGCCTCGGGAACTGCCAGCACCACAGCAAGCAGCCAGATCAGTGTCACCTCCACAGCTTTCCACAGTGGGATTCCCATCCCTTTCACCCTGCTCCATGATGTCACTGCATGGTAGCTATAAACAGAGACATCCATTAGCTGCTTTTAATACTAACACTTGTCAGTGTCTATGTATGTGTGTGGAGTAGTGGTGTACTCACCGGTCAATACTGAGTGCGCACAAGCTGAGGACGGTGATTCCCACCGACGCTTTCTGGATGAACGGCATCAGCTTACAGACGTACACGCCAAATGGCCAGTCCTTGGCTAACAGCTGCAGGAAAAAGAGACGGAGAGGAGAGAGTTTTGTAAATGTAAGAAGTTCACCTGTGTAAACATGCGGGCAGACCTCTTTGAGGTCCATTTAGGGGTCCTTCTTTCCTCGTGTCTTCTTTCATTAATACAGCTTCTAATGCCAAAAGCAACAACAGCATGTTCCTCGTGACTGCCAAGTCCATCTCCCAGGGGCAATAAGTTCTGCTCAGGGTCAGGACAGCATGTGTAACAACAAATTATGGCCACACATCTGAATATCAGAAGGGACTTTATATTTTTCAGCTGCTCACAGCAATCTGTACTGTTCGCTAATCTATCAGAGGTTGTAAAGCCTTCGCACTCTAAATGTTTCTTCATTAAATCAAAAAGTTGAAATGCATCTTAATACTCCCACAAAAAAGTTTAAAATATTGTTTTTTGGTTTAATAAGCTCTTGCAGGCTGGGATTGTCTGGCTGCACTAAAATCTCTGACCATTGGATAGTGCAAGTGAATAAAGTCCTTTCTATGAAAATCCTAGCATAACACTTTACATCTGCCTTTTTATGGGTTTGACAATCCCTTGAAGTTTTAGGTAGACAAGTCTGCAACATCAAATCTTACAAAGCAATAAATAAACCTGATTTATTTATTCAATTCAATTCAATTTTATTTATATAGCGCCAAATCACAACAAAAGTTGCCTCAAGGCAACTTTTGATACAGAGATAGATACAGAGAAAAACCCAACAATCATATGACCCCCTATGAGCAAGCACTTTGGCGACAGTGGGAAGGAAAAACTCCCTTTTAACAGGAAGAAACCTCCGGCAGAAAAAATTACAATTATCAGGTTTACATTTTAGGCAATGTAAACTGCTTTAGCTTGAAGTAATACTAAAGTAAAATACTAGATGCATCCTCAGCTTTGGTAATAAACTGAATCAATATTAAGTTTCTACATATTGTGTAAGTCAGCTAAATTATTTAATGAAGACTTTGTCATGCGAAACTTTCACTTGTATTAACAGTGAATTGAATTTTATTCAAAGATATAACTGTGTGATTTTAACACAGCAAACAGTTTCTGAATTAGAGACCTGAGAGACAGAGATCACATTAAAGTGACAAACTCCAAAATGAAGCCACAAAAAACAACAGACAAACAGACTCATAGCTGGCAGAGGGGTAATCCAGCAACCAGTGGGTAATGTAGCTATGTCCATCTTTTATGTACAGTCGATGTTAAACTATGAGAAGAATCATAAAGACACATAGTATAAATCTGGTTACCTTGTACACATTGATGGGGATGGCGATGACAATATATAACAGGTCTCCCAGTGCCAAGCTGCCAATGAGTACATTGGGTCCATTCCTCATACATTTGTTCTTATATATGATCCTGAGCAGTGTTGAGTTGCCAATGATTCCCACGACAAAGATCAGGCAGGATATGATGGTGTTCACATATTTGAAGGCTTGCTTGATCTCCGTGGGGTTTATGCACATGGGGGGGTGCGAGCTCCGTGGTCGGCCCGGCTGCGAGGGTGGAAGAACAACTGATGCGTTGTTGTTGCCGGGTTCTAAAGCTTCAAGCCCACTTTGGGAGTCACGGACGAACCTGGAGGCTGCAGCCTCCGCAACCATCAGAAGACACAGCAGTGTGATGGCCCTCATCTTCACAGAAGCCTCACCCAAAGGTGCACAGAAGTAAGAAAACAAACACTTAAGGCACACACACACGCATCCACCCACTGGGTCTTGCTCCACAGCTGGCAACGTCTGAGTCCAAGTTGTCCTGCAGAGAAAATAGTTCAACCATCAAAACAGAAAACTTGCTGCATGTGTGAAATGAAGACAAGCCTTCCAGAATGCATGCTGAGGTGAAAACCAGCAACGATGGTGAGTTCACCGCTTTGGCCTAAAGTATTTCTAACAAATGTTAGATTCTCAGGGCGCATAAAAAGATATTTATGGTTTGAAGAGGATGACTTTTGATTCATCTAGAACGCCAAAAGCACATCTGTGTTTTTGTTTACCCTATAAAATATGTACTTGTTGCTGATCCTGTGATTTTTCAACTTGGGGTTCACATTTACAGTTCTGTACCAAATAATTATAAAAATAACTACTGAATGGATTATTAAAAAGTTTATTACATATAATAATGCCCCTCTGAGCATGACCAACATCACCAGGTGCAAATTTAAATTTCTCCTGTGCTTTGGTTTATGGTGAAAATTCTTTTTTTGAAGAAATTAAAAAAAAGAAACCCGTTTAACAATCTCAGCGACCCCTGCAGTATGTTCATGGATCAACTAAGAGCAAAATCATCCCCACACCATTGAGCCAGCCTATTGTCGCTCGATCCAGTAATTATAAAACAAAGCAAACATTTCAAGCACAATCCTGAGTAAGCAATTTGCTCTTGAATCAACAGGCGTCACAATATATTTAACTGAGTACATGTGCACGTATATTAAACACATCATCAAAGCAGCGTTTTTATGCGATGAAAAAGAAGCTGTAAAATAAAGGCTGGTGAACAAAGGGAGCAGGAGGGATGAAATATTGATGAAAACAGTGTTTGTGTGTCCCGTGCGCTCTAACATTGATTCTTTCTTTCACTCATAGAGGACTCTAACTTGGCTATGAGCCCTCTCAAGAATCATGCCCCCCCCACCACACACACACCCTCAGAATGGCCTGGAGCATGGAGGGATAAATGGGCTGATTGACGAATACAACCGCGTCTATAGAGACATGCTATCGGGGTGAAGACGTACACACACGCTCACACACCACACAGACACACTCACACACACATGGGTACAATCTTCATCTTGGCGCAGATGAGCAAACTTCTTTGACATGATGGTTTGGAAAGGCAACAATTTGCGGACACACAGGGTTACTTTTAAATAATCATGTCAGAATACACTTGCATTTGCAAAATTTAATGCAGTTGCACTAAAAGAAGCAACATACGCTTGAGCGCATGCACACACACACACTCGCTCAAAGACAACTGCTATTCATAAATGCATTTGACTGAAAAACACTAGTTGTTCTCACACACAAAGACAGAAAATCACATGGGTCAACTCACACACATATCACAAGAAATCAGTTTTGAAAAATGTGGCCATCGTCCAAACGTATGTCTCGGTCATGTGAATGATGCCTTTGTGTTGTGTAACATGGCAGCTCATTAGGCTATGTTAGAGCAGAATTGTCTGATTTAATTGGAAACCTGAGTTTTAACTGGCCCGATCCTCTTAATCTAATAGATTTGGCTTTAGAGACCATCTCCAACCTTTAGCTCTGCTGGCTCCACATCTGAAGAGGTTGAGAGAGAGGGAGGGGGAATGTTGGCAACCAGCTGAGCAGCAGTGGAAGGGATATTGCGGTGGTCAGATAGTGTATGCCTGTGCGTGGGGGCTGAAGGTGGGAGCGCAGAGAAGTGTTGAAAACTGTGTTTTTAAAAACAATGAAATGCAGGAAGACACAAGAGGCCAGGACAGGAGAAAACTGACAACTTGATCTACCGTACAATTTGGAAGGACAATAAAATAGGGAGGAATGCACAGGAAAGGGAGAGCCAGAATGAAGGAGCGGGGTATCTGAGCTACAATGAAGAAGAGGGCAGAAGTCATGAGAGTGACCTCAAAGTAAGAGATGGCAGGAAGATTTTAGGAAGCATTTATCCTCAGCATAAATTTCCAGGATGTCCATGATGTGAGGAAATGACATCAAACTGTCTTAATTTTCTTGGATCTTCACATTCTGAATTATCCGAGCAGCACACAATAAATGTGACTGTTGAAAGCAACATGTGGTTTTCATCCCAAGCTGTGGAAAGGAGGTGGCTTCATTTTATCATTAATTTTATAGCGCTGGCTAGATAATTAGTTGGCAATAAAAGTGCAACAATCAGATAAAGCTTCGCATGCCTTTATGACTGAAATGATTCCCTGCGGCAGAATACAGCCGCTGAAAGTTATGTATTTTTTTTTAAAAGTGAGAACACAGTGCGCATAAACCTGAAAACTGTATTTTTAGACAAAAAGCTTGGGAGCTTGTATATCCGAGCAAACAAATCCCGCATAAGTAAAGTTTATGGGAATATTTGTTGAACATCGTCACGTTGTCACTGCTGTTTAGAAGCGCAATGTCTAAAATCATGTGCACATCATCACAGTGCCGTTTTACATGGCTGTGAGGGGATAAAAACCAATGCTTCCAAATGTTTCCAAATCCACCGAACCTGAATTTAGGTAATAGTTAAACAGCCTCCTTTAAAAAAAAAAAAATCCCTATTAAAGTGTTAAATGTTTCTCCGACAGTGCCCTGCAGGATCTCCAGGGTGAAAAGATCCGATAAATCCTCTCTAGCAAGAAGGAAAAGCTCTTCAAAGCTTTACTCTTTTGATGGTGTTGTGATGCATTCATGCCACACATTTTAAAGACAAAGCCTGCGCGCTTGCAGGTTCTGGAAGCGACAAAGGTCGCAGCCTGAGATCAGCTGGTGATGCGGCGCACAAGCCGCTCGTTTTCAGCTCTGCAGCTGTCCGAAAACTACACGATCATGCAGGAGCATCAGAGGGCAGGCTGAAAGTAGGTTAAAGCATTCATCAAGTCCGGCACAAAGGACTGAATGGGGTTCAAAGCAGTAAATATAAAACTCTATGACATGGCAACAAAACATATTTGGCATGCAAAGTGCAAACTTCAAAAAGCCCGGAGAATGCAGTAGCAGACGCACAAGAGCAGTTAATATATACACAAAACTGCAGATAGATAGATAGATAGATAGATAGATAGATAGATAGATAGATAGATAGATAGATAGATAGATAGATAGATAGATAGATAGATAGATTGTAGTCTAGTATAACATACATTTGTTGTTGCCTCTCCATATTTAAATTGAATCAAATGTTAATTATTAAATTAATACCAGCTTCACTCGACTTACCGGACCGCGCTGTTATGATGTGCTCAAACTCAACGTTTTAGATCAATATTCCTCTGATTGGCCCGAAGCTGTTTGTGTGAGTTCCTGGCGTTCAGAGCTGTGCGTAAAACCTCCCCTCCCTGCTCCGCCTGCGCTCTGAGCAGCCTCCCGACAAGTCGAGGGGGTTAAATACCCAAGCCGGGAGGTTGCGAAAGCAGCCAATCAGACACAGCCATCCTTTCCATTGTGTTGTCAGGATGAATGCAGGAAGACTTTAGAAATACATCTTTTCAATACTGCAGATGAAAAGCCTATCGGATTGTTCCCGCAAAATAATAAATGTGTAATATATGACCTTTCCTTTGCTGTTTGCTTGTTTTATGGGAATCTTTTTTGCCTTCAGCCGTTCTCCACTGATGAGCCTCTTCAGAATCATCGACTCCATCTCCAGGGGAAAACTGAGGTGGGTTGCACCAAATATATCTCAGTTATTAAAACACTGATTCACCTGGACCACCTATGGGAAGCCTCATTCATCCATTCAAAAACACACTGATTTTTTTTTTTTTAAAGATAACATTCATCCACACACTCACACTCCAATGGTTGTATCAGGGGAAACTTGCCTTTCTTCCACATGCAGGCTAGAGGAACCAGGGACTTAACCACCAACCTTTCGCCACAGCTGCCCCCGTGAAATCTTTTATCATTACTTTAACTGCTGTAATATGATCATTTCCCCCAAAATGGGTCAAATAAAGAACGTATTATTTATCTTACTGCCCACATGACTGAAAGATGATTACACACAAAATGAAAATATTCACATGATTTATTCAAATGGAGGAAGTTAGCGTTGTAACTGAACTCGGCTATTGAGGGTGGGCAGTTGCAACAGTGACACATATGCTGTTACAAAAATGTATCCTATGTTTATGATATGACTGCATGCATGACTCTAATATGGAAACATCTTTACAGGCTGCAGGATCAGAGGGTTTCACATCTGCCTTTTGCTGTTACTCTAACCTGCAGGTGTGAACTTAACACTTGTTTTTATTGCATGCATTGTTGTTTGATGACTAAGTGCTGTTTAGGTATTCAAAAGGTGCAACACATGCATTATCAAACAAACACAAACACACTGTGTGCTTTCATTTTTTAACAATCTTAGAGTTTAACAATTCAAAACATACAATAACAATAAAATCATTTCTCTTTGTAACAAATGCATGCTTGCACACTTACCCTCTGCATGTGTGACTCCTTCACAACACACACACACACACACACACACACACACACACACACACACACACACACACACACACACACACACACACACACACACACACACACACACACACACAAAACAAAGGACCTTTCTGTGGAGTCTGTTTAATGGCACCCATCCCCTGCTCTATTTTGGGACGCGACTATTCCTGGTGCATCATTATTGTCATTACCACAGCCTCAAATTATTAAACCATTAACAGACATTATCACCATTACACACTCCTTAATGCAGCATTGCTCTGCACCTGTGTGTGCTTGAGAAGACGGAGGAACCGAAGAGAGGATGTGTTGTTGTGCTTCTAGAGAATTTGGCCTTGGTAGATGCACACAGGCACTTTTTAAAGCTCTTCCTTCTTCCTCCTCCTCTACCACAGGAAGCCACCAAACTCTGAAATTGGAAAGCAGCAAATACGACAGCTCTTCAAGTTGGAGTCTATTTTGTTTTCTACTCAAGAAAGAACAGAGGTTGCAAAAAGACAATAGAGGAAGACAATGATTGATCTTCATGTGTGAGTTAAGTTTCCATGGCTCCACCTTCAGGCTGATGTCCAGTGGGAGGAACCTGATGAGCATTTGTTGGATATGATGTTTCTTGCTGCACAATAAGCCTCCTGGGGCAAAACTCATCCCCAAACTTATTAAGACTCTTTAAAAAAACAAACAAACAAACCCCTCACATCATTGCTGAAGTTTTTCTGCCGCTTAATTTCTTTTCACCCATCTGAGCTATTTTTTTCCTGAAGGCACACAAGTGCACAGTTCATTCTTCTTTCTTCAGCTGTAATGTGATAAATCCAATTTCAACACATCATGTTCCGCTTCCAGAAAAAGCACAAAAAGAATCGTTCTTGTATCTTTCATTTATGCCTGCTCAACCTCTTGAACTCTGGAGTTTTTTAAACTTTGAAAATAAAGCCACACTTCTTCATAATGCCACAGCACCATTACTCCATCACTTTGTAAATAAGGTCTTCCCGCAAACTCAGAGATGTTTGACGTCTTTTTGTAATGAGTTATGTTAACTGAAAACAAATATCTGTGGGTTTGAACAATGCTTGGTCACGCAACATTAGTTTTTAACAATTGATATCACCGAGTTCATATGGTTAAAAAACTTAAGGGGTGCTGGATCTAACCTGATGAAACATGACGAGTTTATCCAGCAGACAGGACTGTTTTAACCTGGCACCATCTCTTTTTTTCCCTTTACCGCTTATCCGATCTTGACTGTGGTGGGGCTGGAGGTTATCCCAGTTTACCTTTGGGAAAAGGTGGGGTGCAAATTGGAAAGGTTGCTAGTCAAGGCTTCTGGCACCACCTCAAATAACATCAAAAACTCAAGAAGACTCTGGAGATTCTTTGTGTCAAATTTTGGCTTTGTATCTGATAAAATGAATGATGAGCACTGCAATATGAAATCCTGCACTGGCAGAAAAATGGAATGAACTTGATGACTGATTACATTTTTGTTGATGTGAATATCTGAAAGAGAAGTCTTTCTAGGGTGTAGCTAACCTGACAATTTGCATAATGGGAGAATATGTAAAATTTACTGGTTAACAATACTGGCCAGCACCAGCAGCTCAAATTAATCTCTTCGTGTAGGCTCGTGGAAACATGACTTTTGACATAAATCTAGAGAGGCCAAGCAGCACGAACAGTGAATGCACCATCTTCTTCTAAATGTGAAGACAAATGGAGGCTAAATGTTTCTTTTCGCTAAACTAAAACTTATTATGTGCTTATGAAAACTTACAATATATTTTATTTTGATCTGATTTTAAAACAGAAAATATGAAGACAGTAAAATCAGGTTTTATTGGCAATATACATGCATACACCAGCAAAAAGAAACTTCCCAAACCAATACCATCCATCCTCTGCTCAACAGGGAAACATAGCACAACTGTACATAGATATAAGTACAAGTTATTCTGATACGTCAACACTTGATACGTCAACACACAAATGCTGGAAGAACCATCACCTTCAGATGACAGGAAATTGGTTAGGATGCTCAGAAACAACACAGGAACCACCATGAAATATGAACTCCTGAAACACCAGTCTCACTGCCCACAGTGAAGTAAAACATCGCCAAACACTCAAAGAGGCTGATTAAGAAAGAAGCACCCACTCGAAAATCAACACCTTCAAGCTCAAATGGCTCACATGGACAAGCTATGGTCAGACAAGACAAAGATTAAGCTAGCTGGTCACAATGAATGGTTGAGCTGGTTTTTATATAGCATGTCTCTTCTTTACTTGTGTTCACAGTAGTAAAGGTTTTCAAACCTAAGAAACTGTACCAACTATCAAGCATGCTGGTGGTACCATCATGCTCTGGAGCTTTCTTGCAGCCAGTGCTAATGCTGCATTGAACAAGGTGAATGAAATAATGAAGACATTCTTCAACTTCACCTTAAATCAACAGCTAGATGGTTGAAAGTTGGACACAATTATATGTTCCAACAGAACAAGGATCCCAAAATCCCAAATCCACTGCTGGAGACAAATAACATTCACATGGCCAATTTATAACACTTAACCCAGCATGCATGACTCTGAATTATGAGGGGCAGCGTGATCTCCCAAAGGAAACCCACAGGGAGAACATGCAAACCCAACACAAAAAGGCTCCAGTCAACCAGGAGGTTTGGATTAGAAGAAGTCCTGCTGTGAGGTGACAACGCTAACCAAAAAGGCAAACATCTCATTCTGTTTGCATCTTATTGTGACGTTTACACCTTATATACAGTTTTTGCAACCGTGAGAATAGCCTGCAGGACAAAATCATCAGGGGATTGCATGCAGTTTTGCTTGTCCTGTTTCAGCTCACTTGCTACCGTCAGCTTTCACTGATAATAAGAACATAAAGTACTGCCAAATGCCAGAACTGCTCTTTTTACAACATCGAGCCGTCCTCTATTGGTGTGCTGCTGTGATGTGGAACATTGCAACCTTAAAATGCATCCCTCTGGCTCTTGCTGTTGTATCATTCAGGTGTTAATGGAGAGATATTTTTTCAGTGGTGAGTATTAAAAGTTCTGTTTTACACGCTAATCATTTTTAAGGAGGGGGTGCCTTTTTGAAGGTAGATTGAAATAAAGAGGAAAGGCTAAGAGGAAAGTTCCTTGAACTAGTGGTCAGACTACACTATGTGCTGTAAGTCAGCGGTGCCCAACCCCCGGGTGAGTCGTTTGGTACCGGGCCGCGAGAGTTGAGGCTCAGGTGTGAAATTTATGGTTTCGGGGGTTTTATCAGTTTTTATTGTTATTTTTTTATCGTCGTTTATCGTTAAGTCGGTTTCCCTGGGTCTTTTCCCGTGTGTTATGAATAAACCTCCAGTTTTTTTGGTACCGGTACTGGTTTTATTTTGTTGTATTTATCCGCGACACCTTAAAGGCGTCTGTGAAAATAATGTCGGACATAAACGGGTCTGTGGCACAAAAAAGGCTGTAAGTTATAAGGAAGAAAGTTATCAGATAAAGTGTCTCATTCCTTTTGTTTCTAGACAAAGTAGCTCAATCTGATGATTTTTGGTAACTTTTACAGAAAGATCCAATTTCTGTGGTTCTTCTCCTAAGGTCCAGAGATTCCAAAAAATCTATTTTCTTTTCTTGGTATCTTTTACTAAAATGATGCTAAAACCCCAAAACATCTCTGTTCTGCAGAGTTTAGCTGTTTGCCACTGGAGTGGTGACAGGAAATGAGGGAGAACATCATGCTCAAAGAATAGTGAATATTTGGATGCATAATACTCTCCATGTTCTCCAAATGTGTGAACAGGGTACAGTTGGTACTGCGTGTCTTTACTATAATGCTGACAAAATAATGGTTCATTGTTTACTCTATTCAGCTGAGCTAGCTCCAGATGGATTGGATATTTGTGAGGGGAAACAAAGATTTAGAGCACAGCTGAACTCAATCTTTCAGTGACCAGACAGACTTAAATCTCAGGGGACAATAGCCATTTTTGCTTTGGCTTGATGGAGTTAGAACTGTATATGAGTGATGAAGTTGAATAGGTGGAGTTTGGATTCCACAGGAAGATTGCCACATTAGGATGCTGGAAATTAAACAGCATTGTTAGGCCTCCTCGCCAGACTTCACTCATCACTGTTGCTAAAGCTGCAAAGAACTCGTGTTGGTCCACTGTCTCAGGATTGCATATTCCTGCCCTTGCATCAAGTCCAAGTTATCCTTTGTTCAACAGTGCTGTGGTGCAGAAGGACCTGTCTGTTTTATGGAAGTACTGGTTTTCCAATATAAGTACAAATCATCCTGAAGATGGAACAATGGACGCTGTGTACAACTGAGAGATGAGTTGGATTTACAGTTACTCTGGTTTTGACTGTTTTTAAACATTTTGGTTTGAAAAAAATAAATAAAGGGAGGATCCATTCATATAGGAAATTATCCATGAGTCCCCTTTTAGGGTGGCAGCATAAATCCTAAAGCATTTTTCAGATTTCTTGTAGAACAGACCTATGACAAGAATTGCATAATTTTCCTTATTTTGTCCATCATTTTGACATAATAGTGGACACTACAACAACAAATGGTACATTACCCTCAGAAGACAACATAAATGCATAGTGGGATTAAAAGGCATGAAGGGAAAATGAGAGAAAAGGTGCTCAGTGCTTTGTGGACTATCTGGAAACACATTGTCTGGTCTGTTTTCAGGGCTTCTGGAGTAGCCAGTTGATATTTGAGCAAAAGTACTCAATTACAAGCAAAACTATGAAGAGAACCCCCCCCCCCCCCCCACACACACACACACAAAAACCAACCCCCCCCCCCCCCCAGAAAAAAGAACAACAACAACAATCTGCCATTGAAATTGGCATCAGCTGTTTAAAGATTCTCGATATTTAAATACAGAAACTGTTCTACCTTGTGAAGAGCCAAGGCCTATAGCAGTATAATTCAGCGATGGCGAAGGATGAAGGTGATAAATCCTAAGACAAATTGTGAGATGGATTGACTGATCAGTTTGCCGTTGGACTTAAAGATGAGCTTTGGCTCTGAAATAATCCTAAAAATACAGCTTTAGACTGACAGGATCAGGGGATGAGTTGAGCAGAAGGTGCACATGGTCCTGCCAAAGACAGCACTATTAACACTCTAATAGTTTCTCTTCTGCACGCTGCTGCTTCTGTAGCACGATACCACTTGGCAGGAGAGAGAAGAACAGTAGGCAATATATTAGAGAGAAATCTCTTCATTGAGCTTGGAATTTATTCTTTAATGAAATCCAAACCTGCTCTGTGATTTTGTTTTCTCTCTTACGAATAAAGAAAATACCGCTGGATATCAAATGTACGGAAGACTGAGAAAATTGCAGCATTACTCAATAGGTGATTTTCCCAGGGATACAACCTGAACGATTTGTCATGAATTTCTTAGAGTGTTGGATGATGAGATCTCTGTGCCAAATATTTACCAGAAAATTACGTTTTATGATAACTGCAGTTTTCCGGTAAATATTTGAGTAAGGTTGGAAATTGTCATATAGTTGGTGCAGAGGAAAAGCACATCTGGTAGCAATCTGTTTTGCAGCTCTGTATTACGTTTAGTGTATAGCTGGGCCTAGGCATGTGTGCATTAGCACTGACGAGAGGGTTATCACAGGGCTATTATGAAAATCCCCCCTCCCTGCTCTGTCCACACCCGTCTGCTGTAATTTTCAGAAACGTGTACAAATTTGATTGATGATGTGAGAAATGGGAAAAGGTACCTTACACTGTACAAAGTTTCTTCTTCTTTTTTTAATTTTTGAAGCCTTTCCAATTAGTAGCTCAGTGATAACCCCAAAGTCACACTATGCACACATGTTGTAACCCTCCCTCAGTACGTGAACAATTCCCACCAGCCCCTGGCTGGTTCTACCCTTGGGAACAGGAACAGTGACTTCCAGATGACATCAACATCTAGGAAACCTGCTGCACGCATCCGATTTATTATTGAATAAGCAACGTTTGCAGTGCTGGCTTCGGGGCAAAGGGTCTATTTAGCAACAACATAACAGTACGAGATAGCTAGTGTCAGAGTCAGGATAGGTGGGTACTTCCTTTCCGCTAAGGCCCTGTGCAGGAAACATCTGATACACAAAGACAGCATCAGGGATGCTGATAACTTCAAGGGCTTGAATGTTTCTTGTTCAGTAGTTCTCAGTTTGGAACAATAGCTTGCAGAATAATTTAAACGTGCATGACAGATTTAGAAGTTCTGTAACTGAAAACCTCAATAAGCTGGCATGTGAACTTAATAAATCTGACCTTCCCTGATAAGCTTGGTTCCCTTATTGGACTAATTTTATGGGAAAGATTTGGGATAGATCTTCTGCAAAAAATCCCCAGCATGTGACTTTTATCCCTGCAAACATGGTTAAAACAGCAACAATGTCTTCCCAGTCAAAACTGGTCAGCTAACAACATTTATTGACAACAGGTTTGGTTACTAAGTAGCTCTGAACCTTGTGAACAATTATTAGCCAAAGTATATTTTTGAGGATTCATTTTTACTATTGATCAAGTAAAATGCTAAATCCAAAATGCTAAAGTCAAACCTGAATGTCTATGAAAGCAAAAGTGAGGTTTTGGCTTTCCTAGAAGAATAGAACAAGTGAGAGTAATAAAAAAAATCCCCAACAGATTCTAAATCTAACCCCACCTCCACCTTGCTGGCATCTGATTTGAGGTGGAGCTCAGTGCATGTTTCTGGTCTAGCCACAGTCCCGTCTATCTGGCCCATGAAGAGTCACTCTCATGTCATCAGTCTATAAAATCTTTGAAAAATCTGTTTTCAGATGTTTCTTGGTCCAGTCTTGATGGTTGGGTTTCAGCCTGCCTTACCTTGGTCGTGTCTCTGAGCACTTTTGCCTTTTCAGAGTTCGTTAAAACTCTTTTTACCTCAGGAAAAGGAACTGCTTGACAATGATGATTTTGAACTTGAAAAACATGGAAGTTCATGCCTGTCTGAGGTTGAGAGGTTTTACAGCCTTAAAACACCTATAATAATTGTAAAAAATAAAGCTGGCTGCTTTGCAGATTTCACCTATTGCAATTTATTTTTAGAACGTGACTCCCGCGGTAAACGAGGGACCATTGTACTACACCATTACTATGTGAAGGTTGAACCAGTGGCATCTTCCACTCACTTATCGATGCTTGGCTGTTCATGAAGCTTTAATACATCTTTAGTACAATACCTGACTGGTAGATGTCTGAATGATGTTAACACATATAAAACATAATCATTTACTATTTCTCTCCTCCCTAGTTTTCATAGAGGACATCTGTATTGAGGGGAGAAAAAATATCCAGACAGATCATTCTCATGTGGTTTAAATGTGGTTTCCAGCCCCAGTAAAGCTCAAAAACATACCATATGTTCATTGGTTTAGAGCTTCGGTGTACTGCCTGGTTCTCCTCTAACACCTGTCCCCCCCCCCAAATACAACGTAAGCAGGCTGAATGTCACGCTACAGGGAGGCCTTTGCTGTCATCTCTCTTATTTTATCACCCTCTGCTGTGGGTTTCTTGTGGTTTTCAGGAGTTCTGGAAAATCTGACCATAAATAAATCACTGATTTTATTTGTCCCTATGGGGCTGTTAGTCATACTGCAGTGGGATACACCATAACCAGTGGGTAACCCATTTAGCACACATAGACACATGAATGTAACACTAAATCAGGAATTTAGAAGCACACAATATAGAAAGCCATGCATGCACAAAAACAATCTTTTTTTGGTTTTGGGTGGATGGGTTATGCTAACTTATCTAAGTCTGATCAATGTCTCATTTTTGTAGAGTCCATGAGTACAAAAGGAAAAAGAGGACTGACATTTAACTCTGATAGCGAGCTTATGCAATTGCATGTCTGGCTGTGTGGCGCTGAAGTCCCCAAACAATTCTGCATTTTCAGTCGAACTCTTAAGGCGAAGATCCTGAGTCCCTTCTCAGTTCTAGAAGCAAAGCTCACTGCTGTTTTAAATATTTTTTCTCATGATTTTATTAATAAAGAGGTCAAGGCCGTGGGTCTGAAGTCATTCTGAAATTTGGGAAGTTTGGCTTTAGTTCAGGAAGCTATCATGGATTGTTCCCACTGTTTGTGGACCCTGTGCAGTAAAAAGGACAGAGAAAAAATATAAGAGTAAATATAGGGACTGTTGTTCTGCTCAATAGTCAAGCATTTGGGTACTTATATTATCAAGGACAAGACATATTCCCTGCTAGCTCTAAACACAAGTATTTATTTTAAATACAGAGGCTGTAACTGTTACTTTAGCTAGGATCTTATTAACCTTTTATTATTAGCCATTTCACACACATGAAACTTTACTAAACAAACTATAATAAAAGTTCAGAAAGGAATAAAGAACCAGACAGATAGAACTACTTAATATTGTTTTACCCGTTCACCTGAAAACAGCTCCCTGAATGCAGATTACAATAAGACAGGCAGTTCTTTACTACCATGTGAATGATGGTAACAACCATTTGGTGCTTCCTTCAGGTCTGGACTGTAAAATAGTGTCTCTCATCACCCTGTGTGTGCAGAGATGCACGTATAACAAGTCTGCTGTTCCATCTGTATGAAACACTGAGTAGTACAGGGCGCTGATTGAAATCTGGGATTGTTAGAACATCCTAAAATGGTTTTCATTTGAGTATTTTTTTACAAGTGTAATTCTGGTATGCCAAAACCAAAACAAATCGTGTTACACTCAAGAGATCTAGCATCACATGTACTGAAAACCTGATGGTTTTCTCCAGTGAACATTGATTGAAACTACATAAAATTATCTTTGGAGAGTTTGGAGATAATAAACATCTGAATAGTAATTAAAAATAAAATCTGCAGCACTGTGCAAGTCTTTAGCCACTCCTTATTTCTTTCTATTTGGCCTTCATGGTATCAGACTGTGCCATTTTTAAACGGCATCTTCAGTCCAGTCCTTGTGCCTGACCATTTTCAAATGATTTTTTTCTTTTGCTGTTTTTCTGTTAAACCATTTAACACTGACCAGTGAATTCAAGCACAAAAAGGCACCTAACTCAAAGGAGGACACAACGCTGTGTCTACAGAAAACTTAGTAAAGAACTGAATTTAAAATGTTATCTTTAGGCACTTTGTTACTAACAGCCTGTCACAAAAACACACATTTTGCTTTCATTTCTTTAGCTGAATATATGAAAAAGGCCAAGAATAACACAGTTTGACAGACATGAAATAATATTTTTACACTAACAAGGTGATTGGCAAAGAGCTATCAGCTGGAAACTTGGCGTGGTGTCCAGTGTTTCCTTTGAGGAAACTGGACTGGTGGAGGAAAAAGGTATAAATGTCAGACCTGAAAACCTATCTACAGCAGATGAGCAGGATCTGAAAGTCATATCCTTAAAAAAAGAACTGACAAAGGAACTGGTTCAAATAATGATCAGTATGTATGGAGGAGGTCAGGAGATGGGTACAGTAAAACACGGTGGAGGCACTATCATGTACAGTACAATCTGGAAGGAATCTGATTGACAAGAGCTGCATTTTTCAGCACGACAGTGATCCCAAACACTTTGTAAAAACATACCTGGATAGAAAGACACACTATGGATCACTATCCAAGGCCTGCACAGAGCCCAGATTGCAACATTATTGAAGTAGTGTGGGATCATTTTGATAGAGAACAGAATAACAGACAGCCAACATCCAAAGGAGAACTTTTCAATAAATCACTCCATCTTTTTCCCATTTTCCTAGCAAAATTCCAGACTATTTGCATGGTAGTGTAGTATATTTTTGTCCATTTCTAAATTCCTGAAGTGCTAAGGACTCTACCAAACTGACCTCTGAATTGCACACACTGTCTTAGATGTTTGACGCCATAATTTTATTTTGTAGATTTGATTCCAGATGGTTACTGGGGGAATAACATCCCACATTCCTAAAAAGCAATTGCTGGTTTCTTCACTAAAAAGAAGCATTTTAGAAAAAACATTCTGACAAGTGCTCATCCTGCACTTGCCACCTCCATAGCAGGTTTAGTAAAATGTTTACACTACTCCATCCAATTCTTGGCTTTGTGCTTGGTGATGAAAGGCTCGGCCATGTAAAGCTATGCTGTTAAACTCCTGGGCCCGTATCCCCAAAGAATCTTTGTGCAAAAAGTGGCTCCTAGCGGCCAAATTCTAAGAAAATTCTCGGAGTCGTGACGTTTTCTTAGAATTTCCCCTAAAAGTGACACGACTATCCCAGTTAATATAAAAGCTATTCCTCAAGATTCCTAGCGCTTAAAAGGGCTCCTAAGGCGAGATCTGCTAAGAGCAGGGAAGAGGACTTTTAGTGGCTTAGGAGTTCCCCTAAGCAGCTGCACAAAATGGCCAACAGAAGAGGCAGGAGAGATGTCCTGCAAACACTGGATGACAGGGAATTATTGAGACGCTACAGATTGGATCGTGCAGGAATCATGTTTGTGGTGGATCTCCTCAGAGATGCAATTACTTCACCAACTCGACACCACAACACTATTACACCGGAGACGAAAGTAATCACAACCCCGAGGTATTTGGCAACTGGGAAAATGCAACAATGCAGCAGTGATGACTTGGGTCTGCAATCACAGACATTGCTAAAAGCTGAGCCGTGTTACCCTCGTTAAGACCACACTGGACTTGTAACGTTGTGATTTCTACTTCATTAAGGACAGCCCCTTGAGATAGGCCATCTTGTTTTCAACAGGGTCCATATGGGAGTGAAAGTACAAAATATGTCAGCTAGGATATTAATATGAGCAAATAAGACACGAATCATTATTTGAACAGGGTGTAATGAGTTTAAGTTTTCACATATTTTAGATTCTAATGTTAGGCTACACTCTAAAAATGTTTTGTTGGCTCAACTTTAAAAAATTTAGGTAACAATTTCCACTCAACTTTTTAAGTTACAAATTTTGCATATTATTAAGTAAATCCAGCAAGTAATTTTTAGGTTTGGCTAACTCAACTAGTTCAACAAACCAACATGATTTACTTTGACCTGTAAAAGCATAATTAAGTTTAAGCAACCTAATATTAATTTAAAATTTCTGGTAATATTGAGTTGACAAATTACATTAGTTGAGTTAATCTAACTTACTTTTTTACATATATCCTACTCACAATTATCCATGCAAACATAGCCATTTAAATTATTCCAACTGATGAAACAGTTTATTGCATAACATTTTCGAAGTAATACACTTCTGTGTCATACAACATAAATCAAACATTACAGCAGCCCTTTAATTATAAATGAGTGGGCAAAAACAATAATGTATTTCAGTACAATTCCTCCACAAACAACCTCAGTAACAAAAGAAAATGTAGCATGTTTATTACCTGGACAAGGTGGGTTGAATCAGAAGCTAAAACATACCAATTTACTTCGTTTTTCGTACTCCACAATAGGGCTGCCACAAACGATTATTTTGATAGTCGACTAGTCACCGATTATTTTTGCGATTAGTCGACTAATCAGATCATCATCCATTGGACGTACAGCGTACAGCTTATTGCACCAGCAGCATCTGGTCTTATATAACTATCATTAGCTTACAGCTTGAAGTGTTTGTGCTAACTAAAAATAAAGACAAGATGGTAGTTTATTAATTTTTAATGAAATTTGCAGATTGTTTCGGTGAAGTTTAATAAACTCCTTGCTTTCTAAAATATAACAGGACACCGGAGTATATTATCCAGCGTCTCACACTTCTGATAATCAGCTGTCTGCTTGACAGTTTTAGCTGTGCAAAAACTATAACTTTAATCTCAGCCAAACCGATTTACTCAGGAACAAATAAAATACTAAAGAAAGCCAAACAATAACATTTTTAAGTTATCTAAGTGACTTATATGTTTAACCTGAGTAGCGAAAGACGGCGGTGGGTTTGAAAACGATTTGCCGGGAGTCCGGTGTTCTCACGGCTCTAGTTAGCCTTGCCCCCGCCTAGCTAACGAGCTAGTGGGTAACAGACGTCTCCGAAAACGTCGGAGCGCTTTTGAAAATATGTGGTGTCTTGATAAACTGAGCAGATATTTGAGGTTTACACAGCTACATTCCCGCCTGAAAATATGTTAAACGTTTATTTTGTGACCAAGAAAGAATAATAAGAGTAAAGTTAAAACTAACTAGCTGCCGCCATTGTTGACAACTGCGCTGGGCTGCGCTATGAATTCTGGGACACAGCTTCTTCTTCTTCGGGGTTTAACGGCAGCTGGCATCCTTGTACATGCAGTGCTGCCATCTTCTGTTTCAGTCCGTTATTACACTCTTAAATCCTACTACTCATTCCTGCGTCCTTTGTGATCTTACAAAGCTTCAAACGATGCGTCGACTATTAAATTAGTCGTCGACGATTTTAATAGTCGACATAATCGTGACTAGTCGACTAATCGTGGCAGCCCTACTCCACAATGGTGTCTACAACTTCTGATTAACTGAACACACCAGCCAATCAACAGTGTTTAGTTATTAATAGAAACAAGCAGAGCAGTGGGGCCTGATGACCGACTTTGAGAACCACTATAAAGATTTGTAAAGATATATTAAAAATAAAGCGGCGCATATATATATATATATATATATACATGGAACGCCATAACCAAGTGGCCGGCATAGTGTACAGGGACATCTGTGCCGAGTATAACCTGGAAGTCCCGAGGTCAAAATGGGAGATGCCCCCAAGGGTGGTGGAGAATGACCGAGCTAAGATCCTGTGGGACTTCCAGATACAGACGGACAAAATGGTGGTGGCTAACCAACCGGACATAGTGGTGGTAGACAAACAGAAGAAGACGGCCGTAGTGATCGATGTAGCGGTTCCGAATGACAGCAATATCAGGAAGAAGGAACACGAGAAGCTGGAGAAATACCAAGGGCTCAGAGAAGAGCTCGAGAGGATGTGGAGGGTGAAGGTAACGGTGGTCCCCGTGGTAATCGGAGCACTAGGTGCGGTGACTCCCAAGCTAGGCGAGTGGCTCCAGCAGATCCCAGGAACAACATCGGAGATCTCTGTCCAGAAGAGCGCAGTCCTGGGAACAGCTAAGATACTGCGCAGGACCCTCAAGCTCCCAGGCCTCTGGTAGAGGACCCGAGCTTGAAGGATAAACCGCCCGCAGGGGCGTGCTGGGTGTTTTTATATATATATATACAGTGGGGCAAAAAAGTATTTAGTCAGCCACCGATTGTGCAAGTTCCCCCACTTAAAATGATGACAGAGGTCAGTAATTTGCACCAGAGGTACACTTCAACTGTGAGAGACAGAATGTGAAAAAAAAAATCCATGAATCCACATGGTAGGATTTGTAAAGAATTTATTCGTAAATCAGGGTGGAAAATAAGTATTTGGTCAATAACAAAAATACAACTCAATACTTTGTAACATAACCTTTGTTGGCAATAACAGAGGTCAAACGTTTACTATAGGTCTTTACCAGGTTTGCACACACAGTAGCTGGTATTTTGGCCCATTCCTCCATGCAGATCTTCTCGAGAGCAGTGATGTTTTGGGGCTGTCGCCGAGCAACACGGACTTTCAACTCCCGCCACAGATTTTCTATGGGGTTGAGGTCTGGAGACTGGCTAGGCCACTCCAGGACTTTCAAATGCTTCTTACGGAGCCACTCCTTTGTTGCCCGGGCGGTGTGTTTTGGATCATTCTCATGTTGGAAGACCCAGCCTCGTTTCATCTTCAAAGTTCACACTGATGGAAGGAGGTTCTGGCTCAAAATCTCACGATACATGGCCCCATTCATTCTGTCCTTAACACGGATCAGTCGTCCTGTCCCCTTGGCAGAAAAACAGCTCCATAGCATGATGTTTCCACCCCCATGCTTCACAGTAGGTATGGTGTTCTTGGGATGCAAGTCAGTATTCTTCTTCCTCCAAACACGACGAGTTGAGTTTATACCAAAAAGTTCTACTTTGGTTTCATCTGACCACATGACATTCTCCCAATCCTCTGCTGTATCATCCATGTGCTCTCTGGCAAACTTCAGACGGGCCTGGACATGCACTGGCTTCAGCAGCGGAACACGTCTGGCACTGCGGGATTTGATTCCCTGCCGTTGTAGTGTGTTACTGATGGTGACCTTTGTTACTTTGGTCCCAGCTCTCTGCAGGTCATTCACCAGGTCCCCCCGTGTGGTTCTGGGATCTTTGCTCACCGTTCTCATGATCATTTTGACCCCACGGGATGAGATCTTGCGTGGAGCCCCAGATCGAGGGAGATTATCAGTGGTCTTGTATGTCTTCCATTTTCTGATGATTGCTCCCACAGTTGAGTTTTTCACACCAAGCTGCTTGCCTATTGAAGATTCACTCTTCCCAGTCTGGTGCAGGTCTACAATACTTTTCCTGGTGTCCTTCGAAAGCTCTTTGGTCTTGGCCATGGCGGAGTTTGGAGTCTGACTGTTTGAGGCTGTGGACAGGTGTCTTTTATACAGATGATGAGTTCAAACAGGTGCCATTCATACAGGTAACGAGTGGGGGACAGAAAAGCTTCTTACAGAAGACGTTACAGGTCTGTGAGAGCCAGAGATTTTCCTTGTTTGAGGTGACCAAATACTTTTTTTCCACCCTAATTTACGAATAAATTCTTTACAAATCCTACCATGTGGATTCATGGATTTTTTTTTCACATTCTGTCTCTCACAGTTGAAGTGTACCTCTGGTGCAAATTACTGACCTCTGTCATCATTTTAAGTGGGGGAACTTGCACAATCGGTGGCTGACTAAATACTTTTTTGCCCCACTGTAAGTCCCATCATTAAGGCACACGCTCTGGGCACATCAAGGTCTTCCAGGACAGCTGTTCCTTCAATCACAATTTTAGCGACGGCTGGAAGTGGCACTGCTGCACGTCTGGTGACTACGATCTTTACCACTTCTTCTGAGAACTGTTCTTCACCATCCTGGCAAGTAGGTTAAAAAGAAACATGTCGGTATTTTATGTGCTATTTAAAAATATAACACAAAACAATGTGAGATTTACCTACCAGCTGTTCTCTGAAGAGATCCTCTTCTTTCTCTTTCAGATACACCATCAGGCAACGGATTGCGACCTCTCTTCTTGTTTCCACTGAACTCTGGAGAATAAAAAAAGTTTACTAGGCCAAAAGTCAAACATATTACATTCATAGGACTAGCGTTTTGCTAATTATTGATTTAATTTTTGTTTTTAACAAATAAACAATTTAATTTTTATAACTTGAATTTAATCTGTTACATACTGCCCTGCTTTCAATGCACCCTTTGCTAGCAGTAGGATAAGGTGAGTGAAAGTAAATGTAACCTAGATTTGGAGACTATTTCAAACAGTTTTTGTTGAGTTCTAAGGACTATAAAAGACTACAAAGGCTTATCGAGGCTTTTGAGTTAACAAGTTATTTTAAGTATAAAACCTTCTCTAAAATACTACAATGAAACACTGAAAAGATGAATCCAAAATTCAAAAAATAAATAAATAAATCTACAGACTGTAGTTTAAAATTGGAAAAAGTGTGTCATATCCAAATGTGTGAGAGAATTTTCTTTTTAATTATTTGAAGACCACTGTAGACATGCCACAATCCCACACTTCACATTATGCTTACAATTACAGAAGGTAACGAAAGCAAGTCTTATGTGCACACACACAATTTAGTTTTTTCTTGCTAGGTCAACTAACTTTAACCTCAGGCATATTTCACATTTGCGCTTAAAATATCAATACATTTGATAGAAATACTTTTACTCACATAAATACTCTGGCATAAATTCACCACATTTCACTCTGTCAGTAATTAGTTACCTCACCCAAGACCGTCGAAACAAATTTACTCTGACACCATGATAAAAATGCAGGCAGCTGCTGACTGGTTAATTTGAACATATACAGGTTCAAATTGAACATGCTCTGCTGTCTGCAAGGTCTGTCAGCTAACCAAATGCACCCTGACAAGTGACAAATTTTAAGTATAAGTGGAAAAATTGACAATGTACTCTGTATTTGCGAGGAACGTTTGCTAGCTAAAAGAAAGCTAGCTAACAACTTTAACTTTAGCAACTTTACTATGCTAAACTATGATTAAAACCATCAAATTTAAAGTGTACAAATATAACTTGTAATTAATCTATTTTGAAATTCAATACTTAGTTAACTCACCGAACACAGTCTAGGGGAAACACACCTCTACTCCCACAAAGTGATAAGAATGCAGACAACTGCTACGCCTGTGATGATACGAACATATGCTACGGGGTTACCCTCTGCTGTATGCATGGTCTCATACACACCTATGGCTAACCAAAGTAACGACCGGAGTGACAGATTTAATTGACAGATTTCATTAACAACAGGAAAAAATACAAACGCTCTTTTATACTTTTATACTTTTATAGAGTAACAACTAGCATAACACAGAGTGTCAATTCACATCATGTAGCTGCCATTGTCAGACTAAACTTAAGCAGTAAATTCCTGTAACTAGTACATATTTATTAAAGACTATAAAACAAGGAACTTACCAGGTAGTGGTGCCAACCTCTGTTTTTTTCCATTTCTTCTTTTTTTATGGTAGTTGTAATTATTTTTTCGTTATGGTCCAGTTATGGGCAGTTCAAACACGAAAGGTGTTCAAACTCACTTTTACATGTTACACAAACTTAATATTTTCTGTTGTTGATTGATGATAAAAGTATTTTGTTCAATATACTCAAACATTTAAGTTAAGGAGGTGTTTATTAATTTCTGTGTTGCACTGACTTTTAACATTGATTAGTCAACTCACTGAAACGTGTACATGTAGACAACTTACTTTTTAAAGTAGAAAAATGCTTTTTTGTTAAGTTCTACCTACAAACACCATGAATATTTTTTAGAGTGTATAACCCCTACAGCTTACTATTCATTTTCCAGATATTTTCTTGAATGTGAAATATTATTTACAATTACAGTCAGCATAAGATTAGAGTGTATAATTATGTTTATTGATTTGAGGGTACATCCTTTGCTCATTATCACCAAAAGCTCATTTCCATCAAACTTGTAGGATCAACCAATCACGGCTTTTGAAATGATGACTCATACCTAGCAACGGGGTCAACCACACCTCCTCACTAAGATAGGATTTTCCATCCATTCCTTGCTCAGAGTTCACTGAAAATGTTCTGGAATCACTTCTAAGCTAAAACTCCTGGCAAGGAATTTTTAGGTTAAGTTAGGAGCTCTCTGAGAGGATTCTCAGAATCTTTAGGGATACGGGCCCTGGTGTGCACTGTTTGTGCTGATGTTAAAACCACAGGAGGTTTGGAACCCTGCAGTTACTGAATCACCAAAGCGCTGGCAACTTTTGAGAACTATGGGCCTCAGCACTCAGTGCCTAGCTCTGTATCTTTATGTGGTTTGCCACTTTGTGGCTTCTTTGGTGTGGTTCCTATTTGACTCCATCTTACAGTAGAATCAGTTACATCTGATCGTTCAAGAGGAAAAAGTAGCAGAGACAGAGGTACAGTAAATATAATATGATAATATTTGTTTGCTTTAATTATCTAGCAGAACGTAGTGTTAACCTGCTAATTTGCTGTTGAATGCTAGTAGCCTTTAGCCTAGCATGGTTTGCTAATCAATAAATAGCTAGTTTTAAGATCAGTTAAAGTGCTTTATACTGTGGCCTTGAAAGCCAAACGGACTGCAACTTAAGAAAATACCAGCATTAAGAAAAACGTTGCAAAAGCACACAAAACACAACGGAAATAGGACAAAAGAAAACGGAAATAAGAAAAAACATATTTCCAAAAGCACAAGGGAAATGTTTCTGGGGAGACAATAACTCGACGGACAAGTTGCAGGATCAAAACATGCTAGGTAAGTGTGTTTTAATCTCATGATTCATATAATACTGATGATAGATTTTTAGGCTAATAGTTAGGCTAACACACTTACCTCTCATCTTTTCTTTCCTCGCAAAACTGATAGATTCTCCACTTCTTGTAAGTGTCTGCCAGCACAATTCTTAGCTTATGGTTTCCGCAACTGGTCCGTCGGGTTATTGTCGCCCCAGAAACATTTCCCTTGTGCTTTTGGAAATATGTTATTTTTTTGTATTTCTGTTTTCTTTTTTCCTGTTTCCGTTGTGTTTTATGTGCTTGCAGCGTTTTTCTTATTGCTGGTGTTTTCTTAAGTTGCAGTCTGTTTGACCTCTCAGGGCCACTGTAGCTTCAGGATTAGGAGTCACCTATAGTATTATAGATTACTTTGTCCACCTTAAACTCCTCAGTGAAATTTTATTTTTTAAAGATTTGATCTATTCAGCAGGTGTTACATTTTCTACATTTTTGTTGCTATCTGGTTATAGTATTAAACTCTAAATCAGTGTTGAAGTGCACACCGTGAATGTTAATACTAAATTTAATCAATAATTCACTGTAATGACAATACATTTGAATCTAAGTAGAAACATTTGCTTATTCAGAACAAAGCACTGTATATAACACTTGTACAGTATAGAAAATGTCAAAGACAACGCCATTCAGTTCCTTTCAGGAGTATATGTAAATAGGAAGTGGAATTTACTGCAATGCAAGGGTGGGGGCGCCACCTAAAATCTGGCCTAGGGTGCCAAGTGGTTAGAGCAGGGGCTGTGTCCCCTACAATGCTCAATTCAGTGAGCTGATTAGAATGACCATTGTTTCACCAATGTTTGTAAAATTTATACACCTGTGACAACGGGACTGAAAACTCTTGAATCTAAATATTAAGAGTTGTGGCCCGTCTACTTTGTCCATATAGTGTGTCTCAGTATTTGGTTGCCGTTTGCAGTCTGCTTTCAGGGCAGATAGCATTGTTCAATCAGGCTTGTGCAGCCTTTGGCTTCATGCAGGTAAACAATCCTTCTGAAGTGCAGACGAAAGAACGTATTTGCAGAAATTCAAAAACACCGGCTGTTGTCTGATGACAATTTAGCTTTGTATTAGCGTTTTAAAATTCATCAGCTTTTGTGAACAATGACCCGGAAAACAGGAAGTTTTTAGACTTTAGCTACATCGGAAACACTAAAATGTTGCCCAATGTGCCCAGAGGCTATGTCAGCAGACTAGACAAAGGGGTCTCAGATTGCTAACAAACTACCCAACTGTTTGGTTAGACAACCATCAACGGTCCTAATAATGTGCAGTGATAACAAGTATGTAACACTTTGTATATATGTAGTATCTACAGAAGAATACTAACTTTGTCCAGCCAGCTTCAGCCTTTTCTTCTGTTTAATTTAGGGAAATTAAACATACTGTATATGTCAGTTGGCTATGTATGGGCTCAAAATGTGGTCATAAATATTTTGTACTTGTAAATCGGTTTTGTGCTTGTAAAAAAGATTTGTATGTGTAAAAAAAATTTGTGCGTGCGTAAAAAAGATTTGTGTGTGGACTTAGCCAAAAAAACCCTGCAAGTTACAACTACAAATTTTGACCCTATTTTTCTTCCTTTCATCTGATTGGTGAATGTCATGTCAATCACAAATGTAACAATCCAATCAGAGAACAGATGGGTTTGGCTGTCGGAGGGGCACTTTTTTGAACTGCAGGTCCTTGAAGGGTAATCTCTATATAAATATCCGATAGCAGTTAGGTCCCCTAACTTTCAGCAGTTGTTGAAAGGATAAAGTTGTGGTATGTCAGTGGTTAGAAATACCATTATTACTTTAGGATTAGTTTAACACAACGTCAGGGCTGACCCGGGACCATTGTTGTGAGTCACAGCGAGCAGCATAAAAGTCCTTTCACATCGGATGCAGGATGTGCTGCCAATGCTAATTGCTAACTAAAAGCAAAGGATCCAGAATTTGTTGCTGGCTGCTGGGCTCTGTGGGTTTTTGCAGCAGCTCTACCTGTACTAGTTGCACCTGCTCCTTGTCGTTTTTATCTCTGACTTTATGTGAACTACAAGAGTTTCTGGTTTTTTTGCTAGTTCTTCAAATGTTCAATAAAAACATGTATGCTAATTCATAACGAAGAAAGCTTTGTAATGAAGACTGTCATTTCCAAAACACTGCCCCCCCCCCCCCCCCCCCCCCTGCGTCCGCAGTGCTGTTGAAAAGGCTGTGGAAGTCCCTGTATTAAACACGTAGTCCTGTGACACAAAAATCACCAAACTCGGACGACCACAGGCTGTTTTCCTTCGTGGTGATGAAGGAAAACGCTGGGTTGGCATGTAAAAGGGCATTTATTCCCTTCAAAGACCTGCAGTTCAAAAAAAGCGCCCCTCCGACAGCCAAACCCATCTGTTCTCTGATTGGATTGTTACATTTGTGATTGACATGACATTCACCAATCAGATGAAAGGAAGAGAAATAGGGTCAAAATTCGTAGTTGTAGCTTGCAGGGTTTTTTTTGGCCAAGTCCACATACAAATCTTTTTTACGCACGCACAAATCTTTTTTACACATACAAATCTTTTTTACCCATACAAATCTTTTTTACGCACGCACAAATCTTTTTTACACATACAAATCTTTTTTACGCACGCACAAATTTTTTTTACACATACAAATCTTTTTTACAAGTACAAAACCGATTTACAAGTACAAAATATTTATGACCACATTTTGAGCCCATAGCTATGTTGCTCATCAGATGATGACATGTCTGTAGTAACTCAGAAACAGCATGAGAACGTCAACAACAGGCCATGCGCTCTGCTATAAAACAGTAGAAGAAGAATCTTTGTTAGTTGGTCTGTCTGTACCACCATTGTTTGTGTCCGTCATAGTTTGTCCTCACCGTATCTACTGGATAATGGCTCAGGAACAAGGCAGTTGCTCAGGTTGCCAGATAGGCAACTCAGACTGACTGCAATCCCTCTCAGACAGACTGATGGTTTGCAACTAATTACCACCCTAGTTATAAACACCAAATATGAGTAATTGGAATCTATGTGTATGTAGACAACAGCAGATTTGCAGTCTTTGCTGATTCATCAGTTAATTGCATGAGTTTTACATGCAGAGTTTGCATGTAGTTGCCAACTTAACCCCATTCAATCACAAACTGGCAGCAAACCGATAGCAGACAGACACGGTTTTATTGCCACCTTGTCACCATCACATTGCGCCAGAGTATTTGAAGATGGACTGTGAGTGGTGTCAGACCTGGTCCCCATCTTTAAAGCAGCCATTTCAGTTCATGGCACACATTTGCAGCTATTTTGTTTGTGCTGCAGTTGGACTGTAACACAATCACCATCACACTTACTTTTCTACAGTCGTCATTAGGGCTGCCACAAACGATTATTTTGATAGTCAATTCAATTCAATTCAATTCAATTCAATTCAATTCAATTCAATCTTTATTGGCAGACTTCATGTCCATAAAAACAAGACAAAAAAAACCACACACAACCCCCCCGCCCAACACAAGGTATAAACCATTAAATATATATATGTATATAAATAAGTATCTAAAGCATTTGTAAAAATATAAAACCATAATATACATAAAACACAATTACTTAAAATAAATCAATAAATACACAAACACTTTAACCAGTGCTTTCTGAGACTGGATGAGTAACGGGAACCACTCAGTGTCGGATCTGTAAGTGCTACAATTATACTGTTACTCGAACCATCCAGTCGTTCTCTAAAATTGAACATTAGCTTTCTTAAAAGTGCTTTAAAAGTCCAAACACCCACAGCTACAAACATCTGGCTGGCACTACCACTTCTAGGTATCCTGCATAGGATTCTCATCACATCATTATATGCAACATGCAGCTTCTGCATGCTACATTGTTTGTAGGATGACCACAAGGGGGCAGTATATAGCGGTGTGCAATACGCTTTAAACAAAGCCACTTTAACTGGAAGTGAACAAAAGCTGAATTTGCGTGCAATAGTATTTGCCTGCACATAGAGCTTACATCGTTGTCTGTATATGTCATCATCATCATTCATTTGTTCAGTAATAAAGTGACTGAGGTATTTCACCTTTTTATGAACTTCAAGAGTTTTTTGTGCCAGTTTAAACAAAGGGAAATTTAGCTGTTTATCCTGCTTGGTTCTACATATCAAAACAGCACTTTTAGCAGCATTGTACTCAATGTCATATTGCACACCATATTCAGTACAGACATTAAGAAGATCCTGTAACCCAGCACTGCTTGGACTAAAAACAACCAGGTCATCTGCATACATAAGTTGATTTATCAATGTTTTACCTAATATACAGTCACCGATTATTTTTGCGATTAGTCGACTAATCAGATCATCATCCATTGGACGTAAAACGTACAGCTTATTGCACCAGCATGCATCTGCTCTTATATAACTATCATTAGCTTACAGCTTGAAGTGTTTAAGGTCTGTGCTAACTAAAAATAAAGACAAGATGATAGTTTATTAAATTTTAATGAAATTTGCAGATTGTTTCAGTGAAGTTTAATAAACTCCTTGCTATCTAAAATATAACAGGACACCGGAGTATATTCTCGAGCATCTCACACTTCTGATAATCAGTTGTCTGCTTGACGTTTATTCAGCTGTGTAAAAACTATAACTTCAATCTAATCCAAACCAATTTACTCAGGAACAAATAAAATACTGAAAAAAGCCAAACAATAACATTTTAAAGTTATCTAAGTTTAACCTGAGTAGCGAAAGATGGCGGTGGGTTTGAAAACGATTTGCAGGGTGTCCGGTGTTCTCACGGGCTCTAGTGAGCCTTGCCCCCAGCTAGCTATCGAGCTAGTGGGTAACAGACATCTTCGAAAATGTCAGAGCGATTTTGAAAATATGTGGTGTCCTGATAAACTGAGCAGATATTTGAAGTTTACACAGCTACATTCTCTCCTGACAATATGTTAAACGTTTATTTTGTGACCCAGAAAGAATAATAAGAGTAACATTAAAACTAACTAGCTGCCGCCATTGTTGTAAACTGAGCAGGGCTGTGCTATGAATTCTGGGACAGAGCTACTTCTTCTTCTTCTTCGGGGTTTAACGGCAGCTGGCATCCTTGTACATGCAGTGCTGCCATCTTCTGTTTCAGTCCATTATTACACTCTTAAATCCTACTACTTATTCCTGCGTCTTTTGTGATCTTACAAAGCTTCAAACGATGCGTCGACTATTAAATCAGTCGTCGACGATTCTGATAGTCGACTAATCGTGGCAGCCCTAGTCGTCATGTGCTTGTGCAAGAGCTGACCCACGTGATAAAACACTCTGTTAGGCAGACTGACTAAATTCAAGTCAAAATAACTTGTACCACCAGTCCTTTATTTTAAACATGTTATGTGTCATTAAACAGTTAATGTTATGTTTAATGAAGAACTGCACAAAATAAAAACATGTAGCAATAAGGTGGCTCTTTTTCAAACCCATTTTCAGCAGAAGAATCGAAGCACAGATGCTTTCAGCTCTTTTGTCTTCTGGTTGAATGATGGCAGCACTGAAGGCCAGGCCACCCTGGTGTGTGTAAATGTGTTTGCGGCCACCAGCGAGGAATGTCGAGTCTTTGGCCGCCTCCTGTACTCTTTCATTTGCGGTGTGTTTGTGTACGAATGCAAATCTCGAGGTCACTGACGACAGAGAGGGGCTCACCGCCTCTAATGAAGCTCTCATGCATCCCATTACCGGCTGGCAAACAGTGTAATTGGGGACACAAAGCTGCCAGTTGTTTTTCGGCCCAATAAATGTATGTTGTGAATCTGCGGCAAAGTCCTTTCGCAGTGGCTGATTTTCTTAGACTGCTAAAAACGAGGTCAGTGGACAGAAGAGGACAAGAGAGGAAGTTGACTAGCTGGAAAAAAAACCTCACACCTGCTCACAGCTGAGGGTGAGCCAAATCCTGTTTTACATTATTGCACATTTACCCAGAGGCTACACACAGACACACACACCATTATATTTGCACACTCTGATTCCAAACAGCTCCGGGCTTGTGAAATCTCTTCCATAGCTCCAGCTTTTTTGCATCTGTTTGTGCTGCATGTTTAGGTGCGCTGGTCTCAGAGCAGCCTGATGGGATTTTTAGGTCAGCGAAAGCCAGTAGAATAAAAATTTTGAAATCTCTAACCTGTTTTGGCTTCTAGTACAGCATCTCATCAGAATTTATGTTCTTTCCTCAACATGGGTGCTGTGGAGGGGGTTTGGCTGTGCTTACAAACCCAGCTGGACATCTGCTTTACAGTTTTTTCTCTTTCCTCTGGTCCACTGACTTGAATTTTCTGAAAACAGCATGAAGCGTCATTGCCATCACCGTGGGTGGAAGAGCAGGAAGACATTAAACCTTTTTTTTTTCATTTTAAAGTTTATTACTTCCCTCATGCCTTGAATGTAAGATATAAATTCGTTGAAGAACATGCAAACTTTTCTTCATTTCATGAACAATTCCACGAGTTCCCCCTTGAGCTTGCAGTGGCAACACTAAGCAGAACTAACTTCAAAAACACATCACTGCTCTATGACTTTTATGAAACAGTAAATATGGTAGGTCTTCAAACTTTCAGACTTCCTGTCTCCACAAATATTGACAAATGCTTAACATGAGCATGTGAGCTCCATAAAACCGGGCAAAAGGTTTCTACCAAAGAGAACTGTTTGGTGAAAACAGATTTGTTTTTTTTTATCATGGCCGCAGTGTCAGGGAGCAGGGCGTGCTGGGTACATTGCTAATTACAAGCTTTGCAACAGCCTACGTAAGCTGGTGTCCCATGTAATAGCAGCAGCAGGTTCAGCTGACTACACATAAACCGCTGATTATTCAGATGTGAAATATACGGCGGTGAAAACAACAAAATCGCCATGTTCTCATATTTCAGTGGCTTTCAGTGTTAACTGGCCGTAGGATAAGAGGTGCTGTCTTCAGTTAACTGGAGGAAATGGCTGCCGCATCAATAGGCTGCATTGATGAGGTTGCGTCATGAGCAAGTGGCACATGCAGGACCATGCCGACATCATGACTTTGACCCTGAAATCTGCAGGAGAGGCTTCCTGTACACTCACTGGAGATAACAAGCAGCCCATTGTGTGCATCTGAGTGTGTGATTGTGCGTGTGTGTTTTTGTGATGGTAGATGTTGAGGGTCGAGCTCAGCCCTGATGAGGAGACTGTGACCAGGTGCCATGTGATGGGTGGAAGTAAACACAATGGCCACTTGAAAAAGAAAGTAAACAACCTTAACCCTGCATGCTGTCTTCTCCTACTGTAGCAACTGCCTCACCCACCGACAGAGGTACACGTCTGCTCTGTGGATCTGGAGCAGTATAACACGGCACCACTTCAGGCCTGCAGTGCAGACGGCCTGGTCCTGTTAAAAATGGGTTTTTCCTTCCAACTTTAACTAATACTGTAGGGCCTTTAACTTACAGTATAAAGCACCTTGAAGCAACTGTTGCTGTGATTTGATGCCATGTAAATGAGCCTAATTCAGCAGTCCCCAACTTTTTTGTGCCACGGACCGGTTTAATGTCAGACAATATTTTCACGAACCAGCCTTTAAGGTGTCGCGGATAAATACAACAAAAGAAAATCATACAATCAACACAAAAACTGTGGTATTTTGTAAATATAACAATAAAAGCCAATTTACTGTGTGATTGTGTAACTTTAGCAGCGTCCCGCTGAAATGCGCCAACAACATTCAGAGTAACATCCTCCTCTCTGCCCCTTAATGCTCTCGTCGCTATGGTAACACGTAAATATTTCTTTCAAAATAAGACGCACAACTGCAACACGGGAAAAGGCCCAGGGAAACCCAGTTAACAATAAAAACCCTGAAAACCATAAATTTTACACCCGAGCCTCAACTCTCGCGGCCCGGTACCAAATGACTCTGTGGCCCAGGGGTTGGGGACCGCTGGCCTAATTGAATTGAACTGGAAGTCAGATGAGTCAATTAAGTCCCGCCCACATTCTCATATACCAACAATGACAGTCACGTTTAATGAAATCCAAGAAACCCATTCTAAAATATTTTAGGGTGCCCACAGTCATGCATATGTTTTTTTTTTCAGTCATGCATATGTGTATATGGTAATTACATCAAGATGATCCAGCCTCTCTCAGACTCAACTACCAGGTGTACACTGCAAGTATGTATGCTTTGATACAGCAGAGTACACATGGAGATTACACAAACTATAGCAACTATCTATAAAAGCAAATCTGTGCTGTAAATTATTACTTATTTTTGTCAAAGAATGGACTGAATGTTCTCGTGTGGTTTGTTGTGGTGTTCGAATGGAATTTTTCTGCATGAAAAGAAACCAAAGTATAGTACAAGTTTACTGGCTCGTCAGCAGATTTTAAGTAGAGTAAATAAGCTAAAGGTGTGAACAAGCTCTTTTGTAGACTCTGGGCTGAGCTCTTTGTGTTACCAGGGGCCAGGGTCTAGTCTCACAGCCTTACAGGTAGATGTAAAACATCTAAATTGGTTCTGTATGGATTGGTGCCCCCCTTTGCAGCCACAACAATTTCCACTCTTCTGGGAAGGCTTGTTACAAGATTTTGGAATGTGTCTGTTGGAATTTTTGCCCATTCATCCAGAAGAGCATGAGGTCAGGGCTTTTTGTGGTTCAGTCAAGTTCTTTCACACCAAACGCATACAACCCATGCCTTCATGGACCATGCTTTGTGCACTGGTGCACAGTCATGCTGAAACAGAAAGGGCCTTCCTCAAACTGTTCCCGCAAAGCTGGAAACATGCAATTGTCCAAAATGTCTCAGTGAGCTGAAGGATTTTGATTTCCCTTCATTCCCTTCAAGGATTTCCCTGCACAGTGCAGCCAGGCAGGTAATATTCTTGTTAACTCAGACTTGTCCATCATACTTTGCAAACAGAGAAGTGTGTTTGATCACTCAATAGAAAACATTTCCACAGCTCCAGAGTCCAGTGGTGGCTCCAGACAATGCCTGGCATTGTGCCTGGCCTGCATGCAGCTGCTCGCTCATGGAAAACCATACCATGAAGCTCCGGCCCACAGTTTTTCCCCAATGTTAATGCCAGAGGAGGACTGGAAGTCTATAATTACTGTTAAACACTATCCAATATGACTTCTTGTGGTTAAATAAATCATGTAATTTTTTATAGTGTACATGTCATTATTCACAAATTGCAAATTTTTGCAAATTGCTTGTTGCTTTTTTCCCTAATAGTCTGATTAGTCTGAAAGCATATATATAAATATAAATTAATGAGAAAATCAATTCATTTAATTAGCCTGCATGTAGATTATTTCCATAGCGACTGCCTTTTAGTTCAAAATTGTATAGACAATGCTTCAGACGTGATAAAGTAATTAATAAATACTCCAGTAAAAGTTGAAGACAGTTATTGATTCAGCTTCTTTACTCAAGTAAAAGTAAAAAAGTACTGGCTCTAAAATGTACTCAAAGTAAAACAGTAAAACGCAGCTCTTTGGAGGACGCTACTACCAGCTATTTTAGAGCAAAGCTAACTGAGCCTTGTGTTATATTAATGTAATAATGAAATAGCACGAATAAATGACATTAAAAACTCTACTTCAGTTTAAATGTTAATTCTAATGAAAGTAGTCAGCTTTAATCAGTTAAGTAGAACATGAGAACAGAAAAAGAAGGAATATTTAAAAAAGAGAGGAGAGGTTAAAATGGATTCAACAGGCAGGAGAACCTTTAAATCCAACACAGAACAACAAGCTAACCTGTTTATCCTGCATTAACCTTTTCATGCAACCTTTTGTTGTGTATGACGCTGTGGATAACTGTGAATAACAACAAGTCAAAGAATATAATTTAAACCAGAATTACACATAACGTGACACCTTTAAATAAAACAGTTACTCTACCTCAGCTTTTTTTCAGCAATATGAAAAAACCTAATGTCGCCTGTACAGTCCCAATATCTGATTTAAAAGCATGAAGACATCCATCCATCCATCCATCCATCCATCCATCCATCCATCCATCCATCCATCCATGTTCTTCCGCTTATCCGGGCCGGGTCATAGGGGCAGCAGTCCAAGCAGAGAAGCCAAGACCTCCCTCTCCCCAGCCACCGGCTCCAGCTTATCCGGGGGAACACCGAGGCGTTCCCAGGCCAGCCGAGAGATATAATCTCTCCAACGTGTCCTGGGTCTGCCCCGGGGCCTCCTCCCTGTAGGACATGCCCGGAACACCTCACCCAGGAGGCATCCTTGTCACCACCTCAGCTGGCTCCTTTCGATGTGGAGGAGCAGCAGCTCTACTCTGAGCCCCTCCTGGATGGCCGAACTTCTCTCCCTATCTCTAAGGGAGAGGCCAGCCGCCCTTTGGAGGAAGCCCATTTCCACCTCTTGTATCTGTGATCTAATTCTTTTTGTCGGTACCCACAGCTTCTTCTCTTCTTCCTCTCCTGTCTTTCTTATCTTTCTCCATCTCTGGGTGAAGTTAGCTCTCTTTCTTTTCTCTCCCTTTGAAATAAGTTTGTGTGTTTGCTTTGTTGTGCTGATAGAAATGCCGCATTTGAAATTAGCTGACACTTAAAAGTCACTCCCGTTATGCTCGCACCTCTTCAGTGGAGCTAGCTAGATGCTAAAGTACCACAACCGCAACTTGCGGACAACTGCAGTTGTTAAATAACGATAAATCGAAACACAACCCACTTTAGCCCCTGACTTTGGCACACAGTTTTGCCTCTTTTATCTCATCTATCTGGTTAACAGGCAACAGGATTTCATGTGTTACTGTTAATGTTTGAATGTTTGCAATGATGTGATATAATAACTCACAGGCTCCTAACTTAAAACTACTCAAGAAAAGTACAGAGACCTAAAAATTCTACTTAAGTACAGTAAAGAAGTGTTGCTACTTTGCATCCTGTAACATACAAGGCAAAAGCACTCCTCTGTAAACAAACCTGCTGGTTCTGCTCAAGCCAGCAGCTTTTCCTGGGTTCCCCTTTTCCACCTCTCCCTTCCTGGTTTCTTTGTGTCCTCTGACTCTGCTGATATCTCAGGCTCAGCAGCTGGCTTGTGTTATGTTATTCCTCAGCCTCCTTTAATTATACCCACAATTTTCAGGTTGTTGTGAGTCTCCTCCACACCAGGGCACTTCAGCTACAACTTCAAAAGCAGCTGTTTCCTCTCGCTCACCTCACAGAGGGCTTGGGCCTGTATGTGTGACATAACAGATACATGGAAAATCTCGCAAGATTGTGTGAAAAACAGAAAATTTAGATCTAGTCATGCTATCCAGTTTAATTGTAATTAGACTCATCGCACGTCATAGTTGTTTAAGTGCGCAGAGCTACTATTTAATTTCATATTTTACAAACACAATCCTGGAAAAGTTGGGACAATAGGTAAAATCTTAATTAAAACGGAGTACAGTGATTTGCATATCTCATAATCCTATATTTTTTACTATAAAAAACCAAAACTGTTAAAGTGCTATCATCTTCTCTGAGCCAAAGCTCAGTTAAAACAGACCGAGACAAAGTGGAAGACTGTTCTCTGGTCAGACGAATCAAACTTTTACATTGGCGACCTTGGCTCAGGGGGTTGGGAAGTGCATCTGTAAGGTTCGATCCCCGGGCTCTCTGTCCTAGTCGTTGTGTCCTTGGGCAAGAGACTTTACCCTACCGCCTACTGGTGTTGGCCAGAGGGGCCGATGGAGCGATATGCCAGCCTCGCTGTGGCTACAACCCTAGCTTGCCTCCACCAGTGTGTGAATGCAAGAGTGAATGAATAGTGGCATTGAAAAGCGCTATATAAATCAAATCCATTATTATTCTTTTTGCAAAACATCAAAGTGCACCCTGCAGTCTAAGGCCACGTCTACACTAATCTAGAGCCGGTACTTTCACTAATGTGAAAACGGTATTTTCGTCTAAAAACACTCCCGGTCTACACTAACGTTTTCAATCGTTTCCAAACAGTTGTTCATCCACACTGAAACGACTGAAAACGGTTACGTTCCTGTACTGCGCATACGTGAAATGTAAGACAATTCAACGTGCCTCATTTCTGTCTGCTGTTTATTTACTTTCTGGCTCTTTGAAACGTTGCAGCAAAATATCGAGGAAAAGCACCGAGTTTTTTAAATGGACTAACAATGAGAGAGAGTTGTTGCTGTGAGTAACACAAAAGTACAAAGTTGCAAAAGCGAGTGAGAGTTAAAGGATTTGAAGAAAAGCTATCTGGAGCATGTACAGACTGATATTAATCTTTAACAGGGTTGTCAAAATGGAGAGCAAACAAAACAACTGCTGTACAATAACCTCCACTATCTTAGTTGAATTGGTTACATGACTGCATCATATGACTAAAATGCGTCATGGTTTTTGAAAGGCTCCATTTACGCAGTCTGCACTGTGACGCGAAAAGCTGCGTTTTCAAATGCATCCGCTTTGGAGAGCGTTTCCAAAAAGCTCAGTTTTCCTTGACTAAAAACGCCGTCTCAGTGTGGACGGGAGGCCAAAATGAAGAGAAAACGATGTGTTGTCAAACGAAAATGTATTAGTGTGGAGATGACCTAAAGTGGATAGGGACCATCCAGCTTGTTATTAGTGCTCAGTTTAAAAGCCTGTCTATGATGCTAATGGGCTGAATTAGTGCCTATAAAGCTGACAGCTTGCACATCTGGAAAGCCACCATCAATACTGAAAGGTATATAAAGGTTTTAGAACAACATCCATCTAGATGACGTCTTTTTAAACTAAGGTCTTGCATATTTCAGCAACACAATGTTAAACCACATAGAAGAATTTGAACTGTTCTGCCCGCAGTTCAGACTTTTCATGTGCCAAATCATAAACGAAGGATCCAACAAAGAACCAGCACTGTTGAGAAGCCTGAATCCTGTATCAAACAAGAAAGACACAACATGACTCTCCCAAAGGTCCAGCAGCTGGTCTCCTCAGTCCCCAGATGTTTACAGAGGGTGTTCAAAGATGAGGGAATGCCATACAGCGGTAAAAACGACCCTGTCCTAGTGTTTTTGAGACGTGTTGCTACCATCAAATTCAAAATGACCTTTTAAGTTTAAAGATGAATGTGGTCAGTGGTCAGATAACTCACTTGCTTTGTGGCTGCAGTGATAGTCATAGACGAGAGTGAGTGATGATTCTGTTTTGTGTCATGTCAGCTCATCACGCTGTCAGGTTTTCCTGTGATGTTTCCAGAAAAAGAGAGCAAAAGAAGCCCAGCATGAGGAGAAAATAGTTGGGTTTATTCCAGAAGCCATAAATCCTATCTGTCTTAAACACAGCGGGAATAGTTGCTTTACTGCTTAGCTCATGCACCAGCGTCTTTTGCCAGTCAATTATAATTTATTATTGATGATTTTAACCTGAAAGTATTTCAAGTTCTTACGTGCATGATGTCATTATGTCATACTATATATACGTGGTGGTTTCTTGTCTGCCTTGAGCTGCTCAATAAGCAACGACTGAATTAAATTAAACCGAAGCATGCAGTAGTAGAGGCTTGTTGCCAAAAAATGGCTTGGAAAATGGGAAGTTAGTGCAGTACATAAAACAAGAACATGGTACAATTTTAATGAGCTTAAATGTGAATATTTTTAATGACCACTTTTATTCTTCAGCACAGTCTGAACTCTCTCAGGCAGCTTCTTTGTTATTTCTTTAAATAGTCTTTAAGAGTAGTTCTCCAGGCTTCTTGCAGGGCATTCAAAACTCTTCTTTGGATGTTTCTGCCTTTTGTTCTGTTCTCTGTCAAGATGATCCCACACTGCTTCAACAAAGTTGCAGTTCTTGTGTAATTTGACATACCTCATCCGTTAACTCCTGTTTCCCTTCTTTAAGAATGGCTTCTTGACAGACAACCTTCCACCGAGGCTTCAGTGATGAGTAGTGAGATAAACTGAAGGGCCAGATGCATCTCTCAGGTCCTGTGTCAGGGACATGAAATGCTGTTCAACTGCTTTAGTTAGTGTGGGAAGAGGTGCTTGGGGAGAATGTGATTATGTACTCTTGGTTTCCTATTTTCATTGTAGGTAGAGAGGATTAGAGAGCTATGCTTAAACTTAGGTGATTCTATTTAGATTGCTGAGGTGAGGAAGACCGGAGGCAGGACAGTTGAAGGGGGCGGTACAATGGGTGGGACACTGAACCCATAAGATTGTGTGTTGACTCCCGGTTGTGAGCCAGACCTCGCTAGACATAGCGGAAGTAGGCTAGTTAGCTAGGTTGCATCTGTCTTTTATTGTAAAGCGCAAATAAAGACGTCTGATTTTCGAAGTAAGAGTCTCCGCCTAGTCGCTACCATCAAAAAGAATCCGTGAAGTCGGCGTACTTCAACACTAGTTTTTTAGACCTGCCTCTTCTTCTTTTGACCTCCAATTCTCCAGTTTCCTAAAACCTTTTTAATGACAGTGCACACAATACTGAGATATTCTAAGTTTTTAGCCAATATTTCCTTTGAAGTTATCTTGTTGGATGCAAAAACATTGTTTTATGCCTTTTGAACTATATTAGCATTGTCATTTTCTGTACATGAAACAAAAGAAATGGAAACAAATGATGTGTTTTTAACAGATTCCAAGTAAAGTTAAGTTAAGTTTTGTGTTTTGTGTAGACACCACACTGGTGCATTCCTTGAGTTAGGTGCCTTTTTTAACTGAATTATCCACAAGTCAGCGTTAAGTGGTTCAAGAAACAAACAAACAAACTAAAAACATTCCTCTGAAAATGGTCTCTTACAAAGACGGGATTGAAAATGGTGAAAAAGCAGCCAAATGTCTAAAGAAAAGCTGAAAGAACTCCAGAAAGCCTGGAGAACTGTTTCTCAAGAACACTAAAAAACACAAATACAATAAGATCTGTGTCTTTCTAATTAAAATATAAGGAAATTAGGGGTTGTGCTTTTGCCCAGTGTAATCAGCATTAATGAAACCTTCACTGTGAATAACCCAGGCCATGTTCAGTAATGCCCCCCATGGATGTTGCAGTGTGTGCTGATCATTTCTAAAAAGAATTCCGGCTGAATTCCCAGCAGTCGTTTCCAGAAGATGTCCTCCTGCACTTTTCCAGACTGAGCTGAACTTCCATGAAACATGTTGATGGAATCAAAATCAAAATGAGCATGTTTCCCTTTTTCAGATTTGTCATGTTTTCATGCAATGTTTTTTAATGTTTTTTTTTTCAAACTGTTGTATTTTATTTTTATTTATATAACACACAAAATCTTCAGTCTTGCTAAATCATTTGAGTTTCTTCCGACACCTCAAAGGACCTGGCAGTTATTTCCAAGTGTCAAAATATTTTGCTATTACGCTCGGTTTTGATTGAAAAGGTCATTCCGATGGCAGGAAACACGAGATATGAGCCAAAAAGTAACATCTTTGATGAATCTAACGTTTTCCTGCATCGATGAGTTTGTAATAAGCCGGATTCAAATTCACACGTTTGCTCTTTATTAAAACAGTTTCTTTTATGCCCTTGTGTTATAGAGGACTGCAATTCCTGTGCTTTTGTAGTTCCTTGTAAAGCTAGTCTTTTGTTTCTGATGAAGTTTTCAGTTGAAGAATTAAAACGAGTTAAAAGCCCTCTTGTTGTCTTAAATTGCATGACCTAAGCATTGCATGCTTATAAATGATGATACCTGATAACTTTTTAGTATTCATAGGGAACAAATTGTGTTTACATTTTTTTATTTGCTCAAGATCTGCTCTGTGAAGTGCTCTCTTTGGTTCAGATGAACTTGTACAGGCTGCTCACAAACTGTCCCAGTACTCCTAACCAGTTTGTCTTGAAGCTTTCAAACAGGCCAGTATGTGTTGCTAATGTTCAGGCAGTGACGTGCATAAGGCACCAAAACAGACGAGGTCTAACTGGGATATCAGCAGGATGACCCAGTTTCACTGCGTCTGGACATGCTGCAGCTTTTCAGTGAATTTTGCATCACGACTGTCTTCTCCTTACCAAAGCTCCAAATCCTCTCTTTCTTCCCTCATTGACTAACAAAGCAGTTTTCCGCCTCAAAGAGTCAAACTGAAATTTTCAAAAGGGACTGCTTCTTTTGACCTCCCCCCGAACAATGAGCTTTCTGTTTGAATAATCCTCCCAAAGTTAAGTTTTCTGCCAAACGTTCATTTGCAGCTTTTGCCATTAAAGTGCTCTCATAGTGTGGACTCAGCTGTGAAGTTCTGCTCAGACTGATCTGATTCAGATTATGTGAGAATTTCATGGTAGAAGATCAGCAAGTCTGTGACTCATTTGGTCATTGGTGCTCACACAGATTGAACAAGATTTAGGCTTCTTGGAGTTTGAGAATTGGAGAGTTTTAGGAATCTTATTCATTCTGTTTATTGGAGAGGTAAGCTGGCCGGACAGAGAGCAGTGAAACTATGGCTTTTGCCAATTTTAATTAATATGAAATATTGCACAAAGTCATGAGAAACACTGTCAAGATCCTAATTCCTTTAGCACTTCCTACTTCAAGGACTTGATGTCCGACAAGTTCTCGTCAGGTCTATAAGTGCAGGATAAAAACAAGAACGTACACAACACCAACACTGTAACATCCCAACAGTTCCCAATCTATTTTAAAAGCGACCCTCGTTTTCATTTGTTTTGTGGAAAACAAATGCCACAAGGCTTTATGTGATTTAGAGAAGTGATGGGATGATAACATTTTCAAAGTCATGCAGACTGAAGGGGCCTTTCTCTCTGCGTGCGTCACAGTGTGGACACTGCTGGCTAAAAATATTTTCAATACGATACACAATTACTGTCATTGACACTGCTGCACTCTTCACAAGTTTCCTGTTAGAGCAGGTGGGGCCTCGTCTGGAGGGTTAGTACAGCAAATGTGACTGTCTGGTTTTTTTTTTTAGTGTAGCGGTCTTCTCTGATTGGAAGAAGTTTGGCTAATTACCTGATATAACTTGAGTCCAGTAGTTATTTAGATTCAAGGATCTCTTCTCCAAATTCAATTAGTTATTTAAAAACCACAAGGCCAAACATGCTGTATGTAACATATAGATCCTGAAGCTCGGGTCCTCCTCCAGAGGCAGTTCTCAGGACTGCGCTCTCCTGGTCAGAGATCTGTTGGAACCACTCTTTCAGCTCTTAATGCTCCTGTTACTACTTTAGACTTTACCTTCTCTAGTTGTGCCTTCAGCATCTGGTACTTTTCTATTTTCTCCTCCTTCCTGATGTTGCTGTCTGCTAGCACTGCCACATCTGTCACAACTGTGGTCTTCTCCCCCTTTTCAACCACCACTATGTCCGGTTGGTTGACCAGCAGCTGCTTGTCTGGAACTTGAAATCCCACGGGACCTTTGCCCTGTTGTTCCCAAACACCACTGGTGGTGTCTCCCATCGGGAGTTGGGGACTTCTAGTCCATATGCGGCACAGATGTTCCTGTGTACTGTCTCAGTCACTTAATTAGCCTCTCAGTGTAGACAGTCCCAACAAATATCCTGCTACTATGTGTTAGATAGTCTCAGGTCATCTTTGTAGAGTCTGCAACTTGGGCCCTGTTAGCTGTGGTAGACTTCTGCCTCTATGGATCTGTTGCTTAGGGCCTGTTCCTGTGCCTCCATGATCAGAGCGTCTGTTGTCCTGTAAGCCAGGCTTTTCTAGACACGGGTATGATTTCTTGATGTCAGCCACTTCTTAGAGCTTCCTCTCCGGGGTGCAATCTTCCTGATCTGTTCACAGATGCTCCGTGTTTCTTCCTGGATTGTGTCTCTGGCACTCTTAATCCTCACCCTACCTCTTTCTGTTGCTCATAGAGTCTTGGGGTGATGGACTTTGGATGGAGACCTCAATGCATTGTGTGGAGCTTCTGTGTCTTGACATTTCAATTCAATTCAATTATATTTACTCTATATTTATAGAGTGTCAAATCACAACAACAGTTCCCTCAAGACCCCACATTAAATGGTAACTGGCCTGTATTTGTATAGTGCTTTACTTAGTCCCTATAGACCCCAAAGCGCTTTACACTACTTTCAGTCATCCACCCATTCACACACAGGTGACAGCAAACTACATTGTAGCCACAGCCATCCTGGGGCACACTGACAGAGGCGAGGCTGCCGGACACTGGCGCCACCGGGCCCTCTGACCACCACCAGTAGGCAACAGGTGAAGTGTCTTGCCCAAGGACACAACGACCAGACTGTCGGACTCTGCCAACTCTTGAGCCCCGATTAACACAAAGAAAACAAAGAAAGCCTCAACAATCATAAGACCCCCTATGAACAAACACTTTGGCGAGAGTGGGAAGGAAAAACTCCCTTTTAACAGGAAAAAACCTCCAGTAGAACCAGGCTCAGGGAGGGGCGGCTGCCTTCTGCAAACGACTGGGGATCAGTGGATGAAGACAGAACAGAAGACATGCTTAGAAAGAGAGCCAGAGATCAATAATAACAAATAATTAAATGCAAAGAGGTGCATTAACACATAGTGAGTGAAAAAGGTGAGTGAAGAAGAATCACTTAATGCATCATGGGAATCCCTGATCCAGCCTATATAACTATATACTTTATCAAAAAGTAAAGTTTTAAACCTAATGGTAATAGTAGAGAGGGCGTCTGTCTCCTGAATCCAAACTGGGAGCCTCCCATTCGACTTTAAAATATTATAGGAACCACAAGCAAGCCTGCAGTCTGAGAGCAAAGAGCTGTAATGGGGTGATACGGTATTATAAGATCATTAAGATAAGATGGGGCCTGATTATTCAAGACATTATTCAAGTAGCTGATGAGTAGGATACGGATTTAACAGGGAGCCAATGAAGAAGAATTATGCTCTGTTTTCCTAGTCTCTGTCAGGACTCTTGCTGCAGCAATTTGGATCAACTAAAGACTTTTCAAGGAGTTTTAGGACATCCTGATCATCTGTCCAAATCAATTTTTACAGAACTGTGCAGGAGATTTGTTTTTAAATATTTTCTGGCAAAGTCTAGTCTGATCTTCCTGTTGTTGAGTGTAACCCATTGTTTGTACCATAAACCTTTTATATTTCCATTTGTGAAGGCTTCTCTTGATTGTAGACTTGACTGACACGTCAATCACACCTTGACTGTGGTTGCATACAGAGGCAGCAATACAAAAAATGTGGTGGCCAAGCCAAATCAAGCAGTGAGTGAAAGTGAAAGTAAAAAGTGAGGAAAACAAAGTGTAAACCTCCCACACAGGTCATGAACTGTAATCTTGTAGCTGACCAGCCCTTCAAGGCACTCCACCATCACTGCTTCAGCCTGCTGCTACGTTTTTGGTTCCTAAAAAGAGGCTGTTCTCTCCCTGCGTTTAATATCAATGCAGACACTGTCTCAAGGCATGAGAGCCAAAGGACACCTTGTCTCTGTGACGCAAGCAGGATTTCACAGAATGCCGGGATGTGATGCCCGGGGATGAAAACATGTTGCATACGTATGGCCTTTGGCTCTTGATGTGCTTTCTCCAGTCTAAGAAAAATATCAGCTTGTGTTTAGAGAGTTCAGAGTTTCAACAGAAAGCTTTTGTTACACACTAGTTTGACAGATACGACTGTTTACCAGGCAGGAAAGACGCTATGGAAAAACATTTTTCGAAGATTTCAAATCAGCTGACAAAAATTTCAAAAATTATAGCTGCATGTGCGAAGGAAAAGAGTACTCGACTCTAATTTCTGCTAATAATACTTCATTGCAAAGTCCCAGGCATAAAAACAACAGCAACAAAAGGACCGCTCAAAAACTCAGTAACTGATTGTGATGATATAAAATGACGGTGCCTGAAAACTTGTTCTACTTCTCCATGTTGAACGCCCATGAATTAGATATTAGTGAATAAATAAACATCTGTGGGGTAATTCTGTATCACTTTGGGCCATTCTGTTTTTGATCAGCTCCATAAAAACCCTAAACTCGATCGGCCTCTCAAACACAGAATAATAAAACACCATGGACAACTACATATTCAAGGCCTGTTCCGCTCGTGGTATTCATCAGTGTGATCTCTTTGTCTAAGGCAAATACAAAAATCCCTCAGAACAATTTTAGCAAGCTTTTTTGATTAGGTTACTTCATTTGAAAATATGACTGAAAGGCTAAATGCCTGACACAGAAACAGCTCTCCCAGGAAGCTCCTCCAAGTGTTTCTCATCTAGCAGAGTGAGTGTTTACACATGTTGTAAAAGTAAGTCTGTTTCCCCTTAAAAAACAAAACACAAAACCCCACAAAACCATTCAGTATAATCTTACAGTGTTGGACATTTACATTTAATATGTTTTAATAAGTTTTAAGTAATGACGTAAACATGTTTAAAAGTCGCTCCTATGAGTAAAATATCTGAGGAAGACAGTCTGAATGGTTAGTTCAGTTTCAGTAACCACACCCAGGCCTAATTACTTCCAGACCTGATGAATAAGGATATCACTTAAATAGAACCTGTTAGACAAGGTGAAGTCAGTGAAAGTGGATTAGAAAAAAACAAACTAAGTAAACAAATAAAAACAAATGAAGGTTTTGGAGGTTTTGAGTTTGAAGTCCAAACTCAGACTTGATCGAGATGCTCTCTAATGACCTTAAACAGGCTGTTCATGCTTAAGTTTTCCAGTGTTGCTGAATTAAAACAAGTGTGCAAAGAAGAATGGGACAAGATTTCTCCAAGGTGATGTCAAAGAGCAGTTCTTGCAATTCTTGAATTCAAGAATGGTAAAATTTGTTATCGAAACAGACGCCCACCTATGGGCAAATCACCCTCAATTAGCCTAACCCCACTAACTGCATAGTGCTAAATGCTGACCACTACGCCACCATATTCTACTTTTATATAAACTTATATAAACATCATGAAAGAAAAGCAATGGTTTCATTACTTTAATGGTTAGCTGACACCTTAAGTATATGTAAACAATAGACAGTGTGATTGCTCATGGATATTTACTGCCAGGCTGGAGCTTGAGTTGCAGATGCATCGTGCTCATTGCTGGCTTTGAACGGCCCATTTTCTTCATTAGCTGCAAAAAGTTTAAAATTCCACAGTGTCGCTCTGTAAATGTCCACGAATCTTTAACTGCCTCAACATGTCAGGTCAGTTCATTTCCTGCGTCCTCTGAAATTTAACTTCTGTTGATATATCTGTGTGTTATTGTAGGATCTTTACCTTACAATATAAAGCATGCTGAGGCAACTTTTGCTGTGTTTTAGCATATATAAATAAAACTGAAGAGTCTCTCTACACACTGTGTTTCTGTTCAAAGTTTAAATACAAAATGTGATTGTTCCCGAATGCTCCTGATTAAATTTTTTTTTTTACAAAAAGACTAAGAAATTACAAAATATTTAGATATTTTTAGTGTTACATAATAATTAATATTTTAATCATAGAAGTTTAATGAGTTATCTCTAAAGTCATCTTTTAGATTTAGTATATTTTTAATGATCAAAGATGGATGATTCCACAGGCATTTATTGCTCAAAGTCATCAAATCCGTGTATTTATTAAAAACAAATCTTTAAAATGATCCATGACTTTTCTATTATTGATACTTTTCCAGAATTTTATTCTTTTGGTTGAATAACATCTGTAAAATTAGTTTTAAAAAAGTATTTATGGCAAACTATACTTTCCGTTTTTTCTATTTAAAAAATAGCCTTTTCTGATATTATGTTAAATTTGTAATTGTATTTTAATATTATATAATTTTATCTTGAAAATTTTTTTTTATGTTTATTTAAAAGTACAGTTAATTCTATTTTAGGTCTTTATCATTATTAATTTTTGTTCGCTTTTAAAATAAGTCTTAATTTTATTGCAATTTCATGTACTTAAAAATAAGAGGAATATTTGTTACATTTAACAGATGAAATCTGTCAAGATTTTTTTTTAAGCGTGTCCAACCTGGAAAAATATTAATTATAATTAAAATATTAATAGAAAATCATGTTACTTAGCAGGTTTACAGGTTTCGAACCTTTCCAACAATAAAACAGTTTTTACAAGCCCCAATTTCTGCCCCTCACCGTGCTTCCAGATGCTGGCCAATCATAGACAAGACTGTCTTTAGTAAGGTGGGCCTCAAATAGCCTTAGTTTAATGAATGAAATGATTGTCCCAGAAAAACAATGCAGAGCAAGAAATAAGTATGATACATAAATGAAGCTAAATTAATTAAATAGGAATGAATCTGCAGCATGAATTGAATAAAGCTATGTGAGTGACTTCCTGCAATGAATAGTGCACAATTATCTATACCCTCTTTAGAAGCAAGTAAGAATCAAGCAGGGACTTTCTCTGCTTCCTGTATAGCTAGCATCCTTGCTGTGAGGTACACTAATACTGTTATGGGATAGATAGCTCCTGTTTTCCAGACTGAGACAAACAGCTTTTTGTGCCAATGGCGGGGGGAGCCGATCATGTGCTTGATATTATCTGTGTATGAAGCGGTAATACAGTGGCCTTCTATGTTCTAATCAGCAGGGTCAGCCTCATCAGTCTCATCTTCTCTCACTGTTTTGTATTTCTAAATTACCCCCGAAGCATAATTCATTTATGGCTGTTGTGGGTTTATGGAAGGATGAAATATGCTCTTAACCTTTACTTACCCTCAAAATCACTCCAAAAAACCAAAAAATCCCAACAAAACACACACAAAACCACACAAAAACAACCCAACAACAGCAAAACAAACAAACAAGCCACAAAAAAATCAACAAAACAAAAAAACAGAAATGTCGATAAAAGAGGACACAAACCAGATGATCATCCAGCGTCCCACCTATTTTGGGAACTGGGGTTGTATGCTCACATACCATACATATGATCATATGACTTATATGTTTCTCACAAATTCAATTTGTGAAAGACCTCCACAGTTTCTAGACATGAAAACAGTGGCTCATTGTTTTTCTAAAAACATAGTATGGCAAGGGAGACAATGAGCTGTACGCAAGAACTAACAATATTTGTACTGGTGTTGACCCCCAGTGGCCAGAGGGTGTAGCTGCTCCTAAGGGCTCTGGGAATTTAATAGACTTTTATGACAGAATCTTTTATTAATGCAGTTATTATACATGGCTTGAAAATTTGCTTGAATACAGCAACATATTTCCATGTGTTTAAAGGAATAGTTCGACATTTTGGGTAATAAATGTTGCTTATTTTTGCTAATGTCAGGTAGTAAAAAGAGTGGCACCATTCTCATGTTGCTTTGTGAAAGTGAGGTTTAATTCAGCATAAAGCCAAAGCTGTAAACATTCGAGGGATTAAATATGTGCACTGAGTAGTGAGCCTTACAGACACCTGTAGGTGGATGTGTTACCTGTGGAGAGCAACATGCAAGCTATTTAGTCCCTCTTCCAGTCATGTGGCTTCAGTTTCACATGGGTACGTTCTCCCCAATCTCCCAAAATGTCAACTATTGCTTTAGAGGTACCCTCTAAATCCACAAACCTTCCTGTAAAAATGTGAAATATTTATTACTATTCATACATTAAAAAAAAAGAAAAGAAAAATAATGTCTAAAATGTGTAGAAATCTCAGAGTAAACCAAAACACATAAACTAAGACAGGAAATGATGATAACTCGTACTGAAAAAACAGAAATCAAAGTAATGTTTCCACAAAGAAATGTGAAAAATAAAAGCGACAGCATAGAGTAGAATAATTATAAAGGAAAATAAATACCCACAGTCTTTACCACACTGCTCTTTCTACAGTATTCACCATGAGGCAGAGATTAACCCTTCATATGCAAGTTACAAAGTTCGAACCTTGACCTTCTTGAACCTTCAATAAAAAGTCATAGCCTACTACACCATCATATAAATACATTCATGCAATGACATAACATATATATTTGCATTTACACCACAACCTTTAGATCACGACAGGCTACATTATACTGAAAATACATAACATCACTTAAATATTTAACAAATACTTTGAGATGATAAATATCAACTTACGTGAGGATGATCCTCTGGAGACAGTCTGTTTAAATACTTAAAACTGTCAACATTTTTAAACTTCTGTCTTTTGTTGGCGTGAGAGCGCTACTCACTCTAACCCTGATAAAATGTTCTTGTTGACAACTTGTCTTCATGGTGCCATTTAACCGGTCTTCAGCTGTTGGTTTTCCCCTGACTCTGAAGCTGTGATGGGCTTTCGCCTGTCTGTGCGTTGCATGGTGCTTGCCTTCATGGATTGGCGCAGCGAGGACAGCCGGCTGCGGAAACCCTCCCCAGAGAAGAAGTAAAGCAGCGGATCAAAACAGGAGTTGGCAGCAGCCAGGCACAGCGTCACCACCACCAACTTCTGCATGGAAACGTTCTCGCAGTGGGTAGTGTCTCCCCGAGACAGAAAGTTCAGGTGCACGGTGCGCTGCACGTGGTAAGGCATGAAGCTGACCAGAAAGGTCAGCAGGACAATGACAATCATCCGGATGGCTCTGGTGCCTGTGCCCCGCTGACGGCGGGCAGCATGGGTGCGGGAAAGCAGGGTTCGGACTATGCCAGCGTAGCAAAGTATGATGACCAGAAAGGGCAGGACAAAGCCCACCATCAGCGACACATAGTTCAGCGCAATTAGTTTTTTCAAGCTTTTCCCGGGTGGAGGTGGCTCGAAGCATTTGGTTTTATTCGTTATCGGATCAAACTTCTGGCCAGATATCAGGAAGGGTGAAGATAAAAGACAGATCACTACCCAGATAGCACCACAAACAAGGCGTGCACGGTTCTCTGTCACCAGCCGCAGGTTCTGCACAGGGAAAACAATAGCCAAGAAACGCGTGAAAGACATAGCTGCCATGAAGTAAATACTACAGTAGAGGTTTACATAGAGGGCGTAAGAGCTGATACGACAGAGAAAGTCCCCCTCGTGCCAGTCTCCCTTTCTGACATAGTAGAGAACTCGCAGCGGCAGCGTCATAACGCACAGCAGATCAGACACAGCCAGGTTCAGCATGTAGACGTGAAAGGGTGAGTTCTGGCGATACGTTCTGATAAGCACCACCAGGGCAAAGCCATTCCCAACCAGGCCTAGAACTGTGATGAGGGAGTATGCTGTTGAGTAGACCTGGTTACGGAAGTCATCGATGGACTCGCACCGACTGGAGTTGTCCTGCAAACCACCTGTCACATTCTCCATTTGTGTAGCTGCTGAGACAGAGGGAAAGCGCATTATGAGCGTGCATAAAAATGTGTAAATGAAAGTGGTTCAGGCCCCCAAAAAATATGCATATGAGAAAGCAAAAACGCAGAGCTGTGTAAAGTGCTGTAACCCCAATGTGGTAGATTATTTCTCAGATAGTCTGTGAGCCTGTCGTGCAATTCTGGAAGAAACACCGAAAACAGATAAGCACTTTCAACCTCCATCCTGTCACATGGTAAAGCTTCTGTTTTTGGTTTCATAAGCTAATGTCTCTTTTAGATGCAGTTCTTGTGAAATGTTGAGACACTGTTCATTGTGAGCACTTGTCACAGACTCATTATTAACAGATGGATCACATTCTGTCAGACTCCACTTCACTACGGGGCAAATCGTTTCATTTAGCATTGTGCAGGCGATAAATTATTAAGGAGCGTGCATATGTGTTACATAACTCACCATGCACCTGAGCGTAACTGTAATGCACATTCACTACTGTGAAGCTAAAAACTCGTTGATTCAGTTTCAGTTAACAGACTTTCTGTTGCTCTTTCACTTTTGATTGAAAGACATTCTCAAAGCACTCTTTAAATTAACAAATAGATTATTTGCACCGCTCAGACAATGAGTGGTAACTTCTAACAATAAGCCTACACGCTGCTGAGCACTTTCTCTGTCACCCACAGCTGTTAGCAAAAGTATAAACATCACAAAAATAAAACCCACATTCCAGCAAATTCAACTCCAGCTAAGGCATGTTCTCCTTACCGGTGAATTCTTGTTTTCAAAAATGGTATGTCAATCTTCACTCCCGCCTGACGTCCGCAATCACAATGCTGCCTCAGACCGACTGCCTGCTTCATCTACCAGATGTTGCCACAGTAATGGAATGATGCTGCGTCTTCAGAGGCTCACTTTGAAAGCAAGTTGAAGTGGGGCTGGTCTTTCCCTTTAACTACGCAGCACAGTCACATCAAACTCAGTGACATCACAAACACTTTAGCTCATGGGGGGAAACAACTGTAAAGGTGATCTTTTTTTACTTCTTCGCTGTAGGCAATATTGTGCTTTCATTTGCCAAAATTTGTTACTAATATTTTTTTTACTGCCACTTACTGATTTATCCTGATAGGCCAGTATCTGCTTCTGCTGAACACACACCCTAAACCATATTTTCCACTCACTTCACACTTTCCTGGTGCAATGCAAACACCATCTGTTCTTTATTTATTTTCTCATATTTCCCCCTCAGATGACTGTATCAGCCTGCCTGACCTGTTCGAGTCTGACACCTTGTTGACACAGCAATTTCTAACAACATATTGTGTACATAGTGTCTAATGTCACTGGGCACTGCATGAAAAGTGTTGGGAAATAGGAACATTTAAAGTCTTTGCTTTAGGTGACAGCTTATGTCTAGTCGCTTTGTAATGAACACGTCGTTTACTATGCAGCTGTCGAGTAAACTGGAGAGTTTAGCGCAGCTGTTTTGTCTGAACATGTTGACAACAAGTTGGAACTCGGGTTGACACGGGTGATGATGACGATTAGCTATAAAGAAAGGAGATGCAGAGATAGTTAGTTAACCCAAAGAAGGAAAACACAACAACATCATCAACAGCTGTTGTGCTGCATTTCCTTTGTATATTGCCAATGAGCGTGGTTTACACTAAGTTAATGGAGTGCGGATGCTGCAGTGGAAATGGGCAAACTCATTCTCACAGTTGAACGGCCTTTGGGATGGAAGGGCAAGATAATTCATCTATAATCTATTTAGTGGTTCAGCACAAGCATAAAAAAACAAAGGCGTCTGTTACATTATGTATTAGCTTGAAAATGCATTAGCGCCAAACGCAGGGAGTAATGACGGGTAGGTGGGGGCAGGTCTTTTGAGACGTTGAAAGATGTTGAGAGGATATTTGTGTGTTTGTTTGTTTTTCTGAGTCATTACATTCCACGAAATACAAGCGCCAGAAACTGAAAAACGTACAAAGTGTTTAGCGTTTACCACATGTAGCCGTTCTTTGTGTGACCTCAATGAGATTTGAGTCTTAATGTTGGCAACAAATGCTTTCCTCCGCCATCGCAAAACTTAATGGCGCATTGAGAAATCTGGATTTGCATCTAGAGCATTAATCAGTACATCAAAGTGCACATATGCAGTGGCAGACTTAAAAACACTTGCTCGACAGATTAGCGTTATCTGTTTGCATCTGTGAGCGTGCACTTGAAAACTGTTAACTGGTGATGAACTCGAGTGCACTTTGTGGATTCTGAACTGTGGTTTCTTTGTGGATCATAATTGTATTGATCTACAAAATGCAATAAAACAGTCCAATGTGAGCGGGAAGTGGAGACGCTTAACATGTTGAGTGCATCATCCCAGATTTACCTCATTTACTCAGAATTTTACTGACTGCTCATTTACACAGAGCTCTTTTGCTGTCTCGCCTCAGCATTTCCAGCTAACTTGTAGCTCTTTGGAAAAGCCTAAAAAGACGAGCCTTGTTTCCCCCAATACCACGGCTGCCACAGCTGTGTAACTGCTAATTGCTATGTTCTTCCTGCGCCTGTGTGAGTTCTCTCCAGGTGTTCTGGCTTGCTACAGTGACCCAAAGACATGTGTAACAGTTTACTTGGTATTTCTAAATTGGCTGTGGGTGTGACCATGACCTGAGCGGCAGGTATTCTGTTTATTACCCATTTTCAGCTGGGATAAGATCAAGCCCTCCATGCTAAATCCACAGTTAAATATATGAATAGCTACAGATAGATGGATTAAATTAAGCTTTATTAGCTACACAAGTTAGATAGATCCGACTTTTTAGCCTGTGTTTGAGCGCTAACAGCATATTAGTTTTAGTTTATCTTCCTTGCTAAATTCTCTGCGACGGTCATAGGGCAACACAGTGGTTAGCTCTGCTGCCTCAGCACAAGAACGTCAATGTGCTTGCAAGGCTATGCATGCTATATGCACATCTATAGGCATGCTAGGCTAGCTGATGATTCTAAATTGGCTTTCAGTGTGAATATTAGCAGTGTTGGGAAGGTTACTTTTGAAATGTATTCCACTACAGATTACAGAATACATGCCCCAAAATGTATTTTGTAACGTATTCCATTACGTTACTCAGAGTAACGTATTCTGAATACTCTGGATTACTTAATATATTATCATGCTTTTTACAACCACATGAATGTCCTATTGCTGTGTGATTTATTACTATCACTGAGGGTTACTTGCCATACCAATACCAACTAGATTTTTAAATCTTAATATAGATGAGTAACAGTAGGGTGGACATTAGGTAAGGCTGCACTTTTTGCAGCGATGTCATATAGAAAACTATTCCGCGTGTATATAAAACAGATCCGCGGCTCTGAACCGTAGTAAAGGGACGTCTGGCTAATACATCGCTAATACGTCGGGTTCCGTGTCGGGCTTTACTTTTTACACGAACACAGTGTACAGTCAAGTCTTAATAGCTTACTTACAACTGGGCTACACTGCCCATGAGGCTACATTCTCTATGCCTGTAACACTCTGCCTATTGCCTTCATATTAAATAATTTTTTGAACAATAATTCAAAAAAATATTTCATTACGTCAATATGCAGGCCGCAAGTAGGGGTGACATGGGCCGCGAGATTGAGACACAGGCATTAGAGCGTCTTAATGCGTGTTTTGTTTGGGTTTCCAGCGGCGTGGAATTACCAAAAATTGAGGGAGCATGGCCCAACATGTGAAACAGGAAAAGACCACCATGTAATCCCTTTGTTTCAACAAAGTAACTGCATTCTGGATACTACCCTTTTAAATGGTAACTGTAACAGAATAAATCAACTTTAAACACGTAGTGCCGGTACATGTATTCCGTTACTCCCCAACACTTACTTTTAGTATGAGCAGTTGTCTGCCTCTCTGTGTTAGCCACCCACCTCTTCTTCTTCCTAGCGTTTGTCCCGCGTGGCAGGGCTTTGCGACAAATCCATCTCCATTAGCCACCCACCTATGACCTTGAATTGGATAAGTGGAAGAAAATAGATGGATGGACATGAACAGATGGACATTCACTAGCTAGTTGCTAGGTTTGATGCTTGGTATGTGGCTTACACTGGGTTAGCAATGATTGGGGAAAAAAATAACCCACTAAAAAAGAGAAAGCGCTGACAGAGCTGACTTATCTGTGGGTTAATGCTCACATTTAAAAAAAAAAACACCAAACATAAAAGCGTGTTTAAAGCAGTCGCTGCATTGTAAACTGGAACACAGACCTCTTTTGTGATAACCATTAATGCTAGAGGAATCCATGACTTCTTTTGGAAGTAGTCACAGATTTAGGTATTACTCCTGTCAACTTCTGTTTATTGGATGTAGCCACCCTACATACTTGAAATGGGCCCAACAACACTTCTGACTTCACAGCAGCTCCAATCCTTTCATGGAAATGAGAGCAGCCGCCATTTAATTAAATCATTTTAAACCAGTGTTACACTGTTGAGTCTGTCATTATTCACCTCCATAATTTGCAAAATATAGCTGTTATAGATTAAAGAGAGATTTGTTGAGGTTCAAATCACTGTTAAATATATGTGTGATCCCCTGAAACTCAAATCTGTTTCAAATCATATGAGAAAGAACATCTTCATATGATTGATGTGATATCTGACTTTAAAAATGGTCCATTCTGTGGGTTTTTGCAGAGCCGGTGCTATCCTGCAGATGTTTATGTAGGTCACTTTATCTCTGAAATTACCACTTACCTCAGCAATTACCTCTGAGACAGAACCCTGCCAGAACACTCATAGGAAACAAACAACATGTAAAGCTTTGTGGTTTTCTAGTCGCTGACATTGTGCATGTATACAGAGTTCTTGTTAGCTGATCTAGAGATATTATTTCAAACATCCGGGATGCTTTGGGTCAGTGGAAATAGTGACACATCTTTGAATGGTACAGTTTCATTTTACACATCATGATAAAGAATTTAAGCCAGAGTGTATGCTGCACATATGTAAGAATACGGTCCGTTCAGATGACCCCCTGCTAGTCGTTATAGTCCTCATGCAGAGTATGTAGGGTTATATGACACTCAGCATTGTTGTTTCATATTTTTACCACATTTACCACATAACACCTCTCAAACAAAGACGAAACCAGACTAGTTTAGTGAATACAAACAAATGAAAAAACAAACAAACAGATAAATCTAATAGTGTATAAAAAGCAATAAAACCAAAATCATACAAAAGAAATATTCATGGGGAAACTGTTGTTTATCTGAGCTGTTAACATTGTGTAAGCGCTGTTTGTAGCATCCTGCAAAAGCAGAACAACTTACAGGCCACTTTCAGTGGAAGTAAAGATATGAGGACACACTTTGTGTGAAAGTGTATCTAGTCTACATCTGTGTCAACATTTTTACAACCACGATTGTAAAAAACAAAGTTAAAATGTTGTTTAAAATCAAAATACATCAGAATGCACAGATTTCCAAATGTAATAACCTTATATTTTATTCACAAGAGAGCACATATCAAGTGTTTCAACTGAGACAATGAACTGTTTTAGGAAAAAAACACAGCTCAGTCATGTTTACCTATGTGTAGCATTCCCCTTCTTTGACAGCGGTCAGTAAACATCTAGAAACTGAGGACACCAGCTGCTCAAGAGGATTCCAGATGCTCATCAGTCGTGACTCGTGAGAGTCCTTTGTTCTAACATCCTGATGTTTTTAGAATTGTATTAAGTCAAGTGTCCTTTAAGTATGTGAGTCTCATCGTGAGCATGTTAACCTAAATGGTCATGCAGATTCCAATCAAATCATTGATTAGATCATCACTGATATTATTTATCAGATATTTATCAGTCAGATGTAACTACTGTTACACTGTAGACGGCTCATATATCCTGGGTTTCTTCATCTTCACTAACATTTCATTTATTCAAATAAATCAGCCAACCAAGAGGCACATTTTCAAGAGTTTTACTAGTAAATCTGCTCATTGTGTAGACTAGCCAAGTGTTCTTTCAGTCTAGTGTTTTGCATCTTCTACTAACAGATTATCGTAAATTATAAATTGTACGGTGGCCCTGAGAGGCCAAACGGACTGCAACTTCAGAAAACACTTGCAAAAAGAAAAACGCTGCAAAAAGAAAAACACTTCAAAAAGAAAAACAGCTGCAAAAAGAAAAACGCTGCAAAAAGAAAACCGCTGCAAAAGCACACAAGACACAACGGAAATGTTTCTGGGGAGAAAATAACCCAACGGACCAGTTGCACGAACCAAAACATGCCAACAAGTGCACTGGGACTGGGAGACACTTCAAAGAAGTGGAAGCGGGGCGGCCAAAGAGTAAACTTTCAAAAGTAAGTACTGAATATGATGTCACTTATTTATGTGCAAATGTTTAATAATGAAGAACATTAAAACATTACTGTTGGCCACATGCCGGCAAAGTTATGTGACATTAGCGATGTTTGTTTTTTCAGCGTTTACTTGGTTTTAAAGCCTTTACTTTATATGCCGTTCGATAGTCGACCTTAATCTTACAGAGAATCTGATGATTTTATGGATAATTAAAGTCAGTCATATATCCACAAACACAACAAGCTGAAAGTCAGTGATGCTGCTCGGTTTGCAGTCCTGAATATCACGGCACAAGCAGGATTCACTGCACTGTTAATGTTAGCCATGCTATATTGCTGCCTCTGTTCGGTGGTGTCGAGCCAAACGGACTTTAACGTGTGTTTGAACGAGCTGACGGTTCACTCGTTAAGCTGAAAGAAAGATGCCTTAATCACAGGAATCACACATGTGTCCACTGTACCATCTGGGAACCCTTCTTGTTTAGCACTCGTAATAACACAAACACTAAATCCTCCTTCTCTGGTGCTGTTTTGTAGCAGTGTATACACCTGAGACTGTCACCTGTCTGTCCTGCACTCTCTCTCTGTTTCTTACAAGTTACACTTGTGTTTGAATCCTGCAGCTTATCACACATTTGATTTCCATGTGTGACAACTGCAAGTGTCCAGAATGAGGACAGACTGAGGGACCCACTGCTGCACATCATCTGTGAGGCTTTGCACCCCTGATGATTCACCAGGACAAACTCAGCAGTAGGGATGGGTACCGGTGTCCGGTGCCATGATGGCACTGGTTCTGACATAAACGGTAGTAACCAGACCGAAAAGCAGCGCACATTTCGGTGCTTTATTTTGGTGCTTTTTTTCCCCTGAGCTGTGATAAACTTCTAGCCAATCATTTTACATTTCCGAGGATAGTAGGCAGGGCCAGGTACGTACGTTCTTTTATGCACAGCTACAGATTAAAAATGCCCAAGGCGAAGCGGTCAAAAGTCTGGCTGTACTTCACAGCAAAATATGCAAACTCAGCAGCCTGCAACAAGTGCTTTAAGCTGATACTGTGATACTGTCAAAGGAGGTAACACCTCGAATCCGATGAAACACCTGGCGACGCTTAGCTTTTATTTTTTAAAAGCTGAGAAATGTGCCGTATTTGATGGCAGCAGCAGCCGTTCTTCTCTGCGTGAGTAGCTTAATGTTGTTCGTGTGTAATTTACGTTGAGTAGGCTAACCACGTTATTACATTAATGCATGTAAGGTGAACTAGCAAACATCATCATAGCTACATGCGGCTGTCTTCTTGTTTGATGGCAGATACTCCCTTCACCCTGGCCAAAAAGGCTAAAATGACCAAAGAAAAAGAGGGAAACAGCTAAACATGAGAGGTTTTTGGACAAAGTTTGTATTTTTTCCATTGTTTAAGCACTGCTTCCGGCTAAGAGTGATACCATATATGCCCCATAGCTGCAGAAAAGGCACACATTGTTATCTTTTTACAAAAAACCAGCTGAATATGAGAGGTTTTTGGACCAATTTTGTGTTCTCCATTCTTTAAGCACCGGTTTGAGCACCGCTTGAGCACCGGCACCATTTCAAAAGTACCGATTTGGCACCGGTATCAGATAAAACCTAAACGATACCCATCCCTACTCAGCAGTGTGTGAGGAAGAGGAGGAGGAAGAGCCAGCAGCAGCTGACAGATGGAGAGAATAGACAGACTGTTCCCTGTTTGTGAAGGACTGCTAGAAAAGTTTAGAATAACTAATTGTCTGTCCTGAATCAGTCTTATTAGGTAATGTTCAAATAATTTGATCATCCCAGTGTTTTCAGTGTGGGAGAAAGTACTCAGGGCCTTCAAGTTACACACTATGAAAGGCAGCAACAAGTTTAATATTCAGAAACCTAAAGTATGTATCAGCAGCAGAATGGAGCTAAAAAGAAATGTTTGTTTCAGTTCTATGAAGCTTTGAGTATTGAGTATGAGGATTAGTAGTGCTGCTGTGTTTGTTGCATCATATTGCTGTAATTGTTTATATGCTTTATATATTCTGAGGTAAGTTGATCTATAGTGTTACATCATATTCTATAAGGATGTTATGTGTTTGTATACTTTCTGCCCAGTTTGACCCATTTAGGAGAAGCCAGCCTGTTTAAGGCTCTGATATCTATTCTGTATGACTTAAAGCAGTTATGACATGGTCTGATTTTCTCACCCAATAAAGGAATATTTAATATATCAGTCTACTCTTCATTCTATCAGAAACAGTTATCACAGCTCGTACATTTTCTTTTTACACATATGAGCCAAATTTAGTAATGCCAACATATTAAAAGAACAATATTTGTCTCATATATAATACATCTATATATATACTGTCAAAGATACTTGTCTTTGAGTAAAGATTTAAGGTGATAGGAAATATAAATAAATGCAACTTGAATCTTTACTGAAGCTCAGTATTTGACACGGAGTTCAAACTCACTGCTGTAATAACTAATAATGATTAATATAATAACTATAATATTGGCCATATTATATTTACATTACCAAAGTGAGATGACTTTAGTCTCATGAACAACATTAGCTAATTGTTATTTACTAGTTAATCTTAAATGACTGTTCAATACAGAAATGAAGCCCAACAATCATGTTTTACAGCCCTGTGGTCTCAGCCTCAGATACTTATCAAATCACACAAAGCTCATATAGAAACAAATGTACAAAATATGTTCTCCTTCATTTCTGTCAAACAAAGCTGTATGAAACGTTTCCAGCTGTTAGTATCATGGTTGCTAGGCAACCTGGGCAGCGTGACGGAGGCTAGACCGTCCCATTTCACAAGCCTACAAGCCTCGCACTTCCGGCCTCAGCTGTCTTTGAGTACGCGGCCCTTGAGGACCGTTAAGGCTGCGTACTTTAAGGCTGCAGACCCTGAATCCGGTTGTTCAGTGATGACGTGACGAATCCTACTTCCGGGTCTAAAGTAGTCTGTGTTTAATATGGCTTTTGTGTTGTTAACATGTTTAATGTTATGTATTTTCTTCTATTTGATCTCAAAAAGCTCCTAAAACAGTCAGTGATCCCTGTTGACCTCCCTCGGCTTTTATTACCGCTAATCATTTATTTAAGCTCAGTTTTTAAAACCTTAGGATGTAACTACAGCCCAGCCCATGCAGCAGTATATGAATGACTAACCTCGTATTGTGGATGGATTATCTCAGTTGTTCTCCTGGCTGAAGTTTGGTCCTTTTACAGCATCCTGCCATGCGATTACATTTGTTTCTGACCACCGAGAAAACTCACGTTAACTTTTATCGAGTGGAAAAAAAGTTAGCTTGTTTATATTATGCTAACATAGCTGTGTCGCTAGTGGTCACGTAGCACATCATTATATACCAGCTAGCCCAACTTCAGTAACCCTACAAACGTCACTGCTGTTTAGTTTTCTGTCTTCATTTATGCTGGAAGTGATAAGAAAGCTGTACGTTTTAATTTGTTTCCAAAACCCCGCAGTCAGGACATGCTATATTGTATTTAGATAGAAGCTACCGAGCTAACTCCCTGCTAACTTCTAACTCCGTTAAATGTCATAAATGTCATAAAGCGATTCCGCTCCCTGAAGACCAACACAGAGAGACTGAGGAGGAGCTTCTTCCCACAGGCGATACGGTCTCTCAATCACACCACCACACAGTACTGACCCACACATACAGTTCTTACACACACACTGGACTTTCTGGACTTTGGTTTTGCACAACACTGGTCACTATATTCTTCATTTCCGGTTAATACTTGTACAGCTGCTGTTATTGTGTATATATTTATTTATATTTAGATTTCTTCATACATTCTTATATAGTTCTATATTGTGTATTTTGTTGTACAGTTATTTTATTTTCAACTTTAATTTATATATTTTATCTTATTCTTTCCCAGTTAAATTTACCCTTCATTCTAATTTGTGTTGTACAGTTATTTCATTTTTAACCTTAATTTATATTTTATTCCTTCCTAGTTAAATTTACCCTTTTTAATTTTTCATATTTATTTCCTATCTTATTCATAGCCTTTTCCTTTTTTGTTTTCTTTAGGTCACGAGCAGTTGTCCAAGCATTTCACTACATATCGTACTGTGTATGACTGTGTACGTGACAAATAAAATTTGAATTTGAATTTGAATTTAAATTCCGTTTTCATGGATGCCTGGATGTCTTTTTGCAGCATTTTTCTTTTTGCTGCATTTTTCTTTTTGCAGGTGTTTTTCTTTTTGCAGGCATTTTTCTTTTTGCAGCGTTTTTCTTTTTGCAGGTGTTTTTCTTTTTGCAGGTGTTTTTCTTTTTGCAGGTGTTTTTCTTTTAGCAGGCGTTTTTCTTTTTGCAGGTGTTTTTCTTTTTGCAGCATTTTTTTTTTGCTGCGTTTTTCTTTTTGCAGGCGTTTTTCTTTTTGCAGCATTTTTCTTTTTGCAGGTGTTTTTCTTTTTGCAGGCGTTTTTCTTTTTGCAGGCGTTTTTCTTTTTGCAGCGTTTTTCTTTTTGCAAGTGTTTTTCTTTTTGCAGCATTTTTCTTTTTGCAGCATTTTTTTTTTTTGCAAGTGTTTTCTGAAGTTGCAGTCCGTTTGGCCTCTCAGGGCCACTGTAAAGTTCATTTTGAAATGAAGACAGCTAGAAGGACGTGTGTGTGCGATTGCTCAAAATGTGACTGTGCAGAACATGCAGACTGTGGGTTTCAGACTTTCTCAACAGCCACTCATCATACAGCATATGTGAGTGACTGATGTCATTTGTCACAGGAAAACAGAGACAGTTAAATTAACTGGAAACATTTTTTGTAGCAAGACCCAGTCTGAAGATCATTTTAGACCCTTTCAAATAGCTGTTTGAAAACTTTTTTTTAAGAGTGAACTATTCCTGGAGGCTGCTTAAAGAAATTACAAGAAAGAAATGTGGCTCAGTGTACGTGGGCACCCCCAATACCACCACCACCCCACACACACTGGTTATCCTAACCATTTCCAGCTTGGGCCAAAGAGTCACCAACTAGAGGTGCATTAGAAGAACATTTCTCAAAAATAGACAGACTGACAGATGAAGGATCCTTATTCATTTGAGATTATATATAACGGTTTTGATGTGGAACAGAGGGTATTCATTTGGTGAACTGTTTATAACCTATTTTGTCTGAAGTCATTAGCTTTGTCTGGGCCCAAACAGGTCCCAAAGTCAAACGATCACTGCGGCATTACTGAGAGTTGAAAACTATCTAAAGTCTGTCATTTTTAATAAAATGATCAGCGTTGCTGCTCTACCAGGTGTAACAATTAAGTTTAACATCCAGGCATCCATGAAAACAGAATTTATTAAATTTAACAGAGTTAGAAGTTAGCAGGAAGTTAGCTCGCTAGTTTCCATCTAAATATAATATAGCATATTCTGACTGAGAGATTTCTGAGACAAATTAAGACGTGCAGCTCTGCTATCACTTCCAACATAAATGAAGACAGAAAACTAAACAGCAGTGATGTTTGTAGGGTTACTCAAGTTGGGCTAGCTGGTATATAATGATGTGCTACATGATTGCTAGATACACAGCTAAGTTAGCATAACATAAACACAGTGAAGCTGGAGGAGGAACGCTAACTTTTTCCACTCAATAAAAGTTAATGTGAGGGTTCCCGATGGTTAGGGACAAATACAGTCGCATGGCAGGATGCTGTAAACAGACCAAACTTCAGTCAGGAGAATAACTGAGATAATCCATCCACAATACGAGGTTAGTCATTAATGCTGCGTGAGCTGGGCTGTAGTTACATCATAAGTGAGCTGCCGTCATAGGCAACTCTCGCATTTAAGTTCATTTTATTAGATATGTAAGACTGAAACAATTAGTAGTTGAAATATTAAGAAATAATAAATAAATAAATAAATAGTAATTCATGTTTTGTTCTTTAGATTTATATGTTTAAATGTGTTATTTGTGCTAATTGTGCAATTAGATAGGAACCGTTTCTATAGTTCCGTCTGTTATTGCTAAGAGGGTATTTTTTTGGCTGTCACACTCAGCAAGCTAATTGAGAGATGAGCCACAAGGTTTGCACGTCTACAGTAAGATAAATAAAAGAGTGCCTTTTTTGGACCTCCCCACGACATAAGGATTAAAGTTTTATTCCCTTTGAGTGAGGCCAATGAGGTAAATGTTTTCTTTTGTTTATTATCGTTGTATGTAAATACGCTAGTGTTGCGTGATATTTGAGTGCAATTACCGCAGTGTGAGGTGTAATGTGTATTTTATTGATTGTTTTGTTGGAATGTTTTGTTATATAGAATGCTTAAGGGCTTTATTAAGAATATTCATTTAAGTTTGTATTTCTTTTTAGTTCTGACGGCATTGTATCGGCTGTGGTTGGACATCATTACATGTTAAAGCATGTCGAAGAATCCTCCTGTCCGAAATAAATGTCAGTTAAAACGCAAAGAACAAGTTGAGCTTTATTACGACTCGAGGGGAGTAACAATAAGGTTTTAAAAACGAAGCTTTAAAATAAACAGTGGTAATAAAATTGAGCGAGGCCGACAGTGATCACTGACTTTTTTAGAGGCTTGTTCAGATTAAATAGAACAAGATAAAAAGCATTAAAACATGTTAAACACACAACAGCCTTAATAAACGCAGAGTAGTTTTGACCCCGAAGCAGGGTTCATATGTCATCACTTAAAGATCGGATTCCTTGCTGATGATAGATAGACGGTTCATGAGCTGGCAGTGTGATGACATGCTGATATGTCACAATGACAATCATTTTCGATGCTTAGCCTCAGCATGTATTGTAAAATGTTTTCTATATTTGTTTAGGTGACCCTGAATCCTCCCTTAGTTATGCTGCTATAGGTGTAGACTGCTGGGGGATGCCCATGATGCATTGAGTATTTCCTTTTCAGTCACCTTTCTCACTCAACATGTGTTAATAGACCTCTCTGCATTGAATCACACTTGTTAATCTCTCTCTCTCTTCCACAGCATGTCTTTATCCTGTCCTTCTTCTCTCACCCCAACCGGTCACAGCAGATGGCCCCGCCCCTCCCTGAGCCAGGTTCTGCCGGAGGTTTCTTCCTGTTAAAAGGGAGTTTTTCCTTCCCACTGTCGCCAAAGTGCTTGCTCATAGGGGGTCATATGATTGTTGGTTTTTTTCTCTGAATGTATTATTGTAGGGTCTGCCTTAAAATATAAAGCGCCTTGAGGCGACTGTTGTTGTGATTTGGCGCTGTAATAAATAAAATTGAATTGAACTGAATATGTTTTGCATCCTGGACAATGAAGCTGACAGAGGAAGTGATGGGAAAAAATATTTTTAAATCTTAAATCTTGTGTTTAAATCTTAACACCCAATGTTTTCCTGGATAAATCATGTTAGAGCCACTGTAATATTACTTGCAAGTATTCGTTCCTTTTTGTTCCTTGTTATTGTTTCATTATTTTCTGAAACATTACTTTCTTTATAACAGGCTAGTTTAGAATCTCATCCCTCCACCTCTTGCCACTACCATAAATCCGTTCTCTTTTCATATAAGCATCGAAACTAATAAACATAATTTTGTTAGTTTTGGCAAAGTCATGCGTATGAGAACTCACAAACGAACTGTCATGTCTAGTCTGATACAAACATACTCGTCTGATTTATTCACTGTGTAAACACTGCATGCAAAATGCACCAGACTAAAAGTAAAAACGGCTGTTCTCAGTCCAGCCAGCAGACAAGTGTTTACCAGCTTAGAGACAGAATAAATTTGCACCTGTTATGAGCGATAAGCACAGCAACAAATACATGAAGCAATCCAATATGCAAAGTTTGTGGCATTTTTGGCAAATATTGCATTATTGCTCCTGTTAGGAGCAATATTGCATTATTGCTCCTGTTAGGAGCGACGCATGCCTCACTTCATGCAATACTGGACAGCGTGGCTTCTCTCGAAAAGAAAGGGACAAATTAGACAAGTTTGCCTTGCTGCTATAATTCTCAATCAGCCTGGATAAATAATTTGTTGCTGTATGAAAAAACACCTTCACAAATCGCAGACTTCTTACTGTTTCTCACTGATAAAAGAAAGAGGAACAACACGAGGTTCCTTTTCTGCAGTAAACCTATTCGCCTTGGAGCTCTTTTACCCAAGAATTCCATCAAACTTTATGTTTTGTTTTGTTTTTCATAATAACAACATTGTAAGCATTTGAGGAAAAAATATTTACGACCTTCAGACAAGTACCTCATTAATTATAGCTACCTTATTGTTTACTGATGTTTATCTAGACAGTTGCCTTCCCATCAGCCTCTGCAAACTCTCTCCAATAACTACTTCATCCAGAGCAGCAACATGCTGTCCCTAGGCACCACGTGCCAAGCCTTATCTAATGTCTCATCTAATCATTGAGCTTTTCCAACCTTTCTCTTATTGAAAACGTCTTCAAAGAGTAGCTGTGAAACAACTAACTAATCTAACTTTGCAAAGGACTTATCTACTTGAGGAAATTTCAGTCCGGATTCAGAGCACAGAAACAGCAGTAGTGAACGTTACTAATGACCTTCTCATGGCCTCTGACCATGGGCTCATCTTTGTGCTTGTCCTGGGAGACTTCAGTGCATCATTTGATACAGTTTGTTACCTTAACCTCCTAAGACCTGAACTCTTTCATGGCATGCATTTTTAACTTCGCTTTGCTACTTGAGCTGATGAATGTAAAATCAAAGAATTATCTTTTTACCTGATTTTTCTCTATAAGGGTCTGATATCCACATATGAGAACATTCGTTTTAAATTTCGATAGACCAGTGGCAGTGTAATGTTCTCGTAAGAGATATTAGGCCCTTATAGAGCAAAATTAAGTATTGTGGTCTAGACCAGCGGTCCCCAATCCCAGGGAGTTGTTTGGTACTGGGCTGCGAGAGTTGAGGCTCGGGTGTGAAATTTATGGTTTTCAGGGTTTTTATCAGTTTTTATCGTTATTTTTTTATCGTTAACTCGGTTTCCCTGGATCTTTTCCTGTGTGCTATGAATAAATTTTCTGTTTTTGTACCGTTACTGGTTTTATTTTGTTGTATTTATCCACAACACCTTAAAGCCGGTCCGTGAAAATATTGTCAGACATAAATCGGTCCGTGGGGACCGCTGGTCTAGACAACCCAGAATGTGATGTCCACATATGTGTACACCAGGTCCTAGGAGGTTAAATAAAATTGGCATTTTCCTTTATTATCTTTAATATTTCCAATAATAGGATTGGTATTAAAGGAAATGTGCAGCAGTGGTTTCAATCACATCTGATAAACTCAGATTTTTGGATGTAAATGGCTTTTCTTCACATGCAAAAGTTAATCGTGGACTTCAGGGTTCTTTGCTGGGAGCAACGCTATTTACGTTATACGTGTTTCCCCTGGCAGTATTATTAGAAAACACAGTATATAATTTTACTGCTTTGCAAATGATACCAAGCTTTATTTATCTGTGAAGCCAGGGGGCACAAATCATCTAGTTAAACTAGGCATGTCTTACTCTGGATGGCAGTACCTTGGTCTCCAGTAACACTGTGGGGAACCCAAGAGTTGTTTTTAAACAGCATATGCCCTTCAATCCACACATTAACAAATATCTAGGACAGCCTTTCATTCATCTGCCCAATATCGCAGAAACATCCCGTCTTAGTCTGTGCATTCATTACTTCTAGGCTGGGCTACTGTAATTCATTATTATCAGGCTGTGCAGTTAATCCAAAAAGCTGCAGTGACAGTACTGCAACAGAGCAGAAAGATAGAGCATTTTTCTCCTGTACTAGCTTCTCTTCATTACCTCCTCTTAATCACAGAGTTTAATTTAAAAGCTTTCTCCTCATACAAAAACGTCCTAACAGCCTTCAGCCATTAGACCGTTTGTGTCCATTTGGGCCAGTTAGACACCCTCTCTACTTTTAAGATTAGTCTTTGTGTCGGATGTGGTGACCCTGAACCGTCCCTTAGTTACGCCGCTATAGGCTCAGACTCCCGGACTTTGTGTGATCCGCTGGTTTCTTCTCCAGTCACCTCTTTTTTCTCCCCACTGCTACATGTCCAGTCTTTCCCATCGCCCCCAACCCATAGCTGGTTCTGCCAGAAGTTTCTTCCTCTTACAAGAGTTTTCCCCTCCCACTGCTGCATAGAGTTCATTCATAGGGAATCATCTGATTGTTGGGGTTTTCGTGCGGTTGTTAGCTTGCAGAACAAAGTGACTTTGGGTGGCTGCTGTTGTAACTAGGTGCTGTATAAACAAACTTGAACTGAATACAACTAATGTCAAAGTGAGTCAAGTCATGAGTCATTCTTAGCTGGCAGCAGTTGTAGTGATCATATCCTTGTTGTGTGCATGTCTCTACCTGCCCTACAGCAATACATGAGATGTTGACAGCACATGCTGGCTGTTTAGTCAACTCTTCAATCATACATCTAAAAAGAATAAAGACAAAATTATATGAAGCTGTATTAGTTACTGGTTTGATATTAGTCTGTATAAAAGGCTCTTTGAGGAAACTCCTTTTTGTCTCTGTGCCACATTGAAAAACATACAGGTTAGGCTGATGTCCGCTGTGAAAAGATAACTCTTGGGCACAGATCCTCTGCCCTTGTGAGTCAGATTCAGCTTTGCTCACAGACATGACACCACAGAGTGAGAATGAGCCAACTGAGCTGAAGCAACCGGCACTAATAAGGAAAAGAGAGCTGGGGCTCCTCACACTCACTGTTTTCCATTTGCCCACGCCGGCAGCCGGGCTGGGATGAGGGGCTAAAATGTGATTTTTTTAAAAGAAGAGATCAACGCACAAGAGGTGAAACAGGGCAATGACCTTCAGTCGCGACTTCCTGTCTATACACAGGTGAGTTCCTTAGATATCAGAAGCGATAGACGAAGGTTAACAAAGCTGAGGAAATGATCTAAATCAGGGGTAGGCAACTCCAGGACTCGAGTGCTGGTTTCCTGCAGGTTTTAGATCTCACCCTGGGCCAACACACCTGAATCAAATAATTAGTTTGTTCCCAGGCCTCTGGAGAGCTTCAAGACATGTTGGGGAGGTAATTTAGCCATTTGAATCAGCTGTGATGGATCAAGGACACATCTAAAACCTGCAGGATACCGGCACTCGAGGCCTGGAGTTGCCCACCCCTGATCTAAATGAAGCTAACTTTTATAATTAATAAGAGCAGTTTCAAACGTATTGTTTTCCAGATAGCTTTAGCTAAGGTTTGAATACATACATACTGTGAATCATGAGAGTTTTTATACACATAAACTGGTATATAGCTATTTTGCTTAGGAAATTTTAAAAGTTTGCACGTTATATTTATTTTCCAATTAAAAGCATAACTTACTGCTGTATTTTTCAGTGTAACTTGACTTATAGGCTAAATGAAGTTAACATGAGTCATCTTAAGACTCCTGTAAAGCTGAGAAATTTATCAGTGGTTTGTTTGCTTGCCTGGGTTTCTGCCTTCATGAGTAGTACTGCCTACTCATAAAAATAGAGAACAGCATTAAGAAATCTATGTAGACGAGATAAGTCAGCAGTGAGTCTGTGGTGAGGCAGCGACAATTTAGAGAATTATTTAGTGTCTAAACTGTTTTATGTCATTCTGAGCTAACCGCCCCGTGCTGCACTCTCTGCAGGTCGCATCAACTTTTAAAGTCGATCTGGGAGATAAGCTGCCTCTGCCTTCCTGGTTCAGTCACAAAAGGGGTGCACCCGGCCTCCAAAGGATGGCTACGCAGGTTTTTACTGCTGAAGCTGGTGACGGTGCTGCTGTTCCCCCATGGGGTGGGCCTCCCCCTGCTCCTGGGCTGTGTATTCAGCCTGCGTGCTCTGTTGCTCCTGCGCTCCCCTCACATCTCCACCAAGCCCTCCACTGTCCTCCTGAGCCAACTGGCTCACTCAGATAGCCTGGTGCTGCTGCACTGGGCGATTCAGCTGGGAGCGACCCTGGGCAAGTGGATGGAGGAGGCGGGCTGGAAGGAGGAGGTGAGTTTTATGAAGGACGGGAAATTGGTTTGGTGGAGAGAGGCCGCAAAAGTGCTCTGTCATCAGCTGCTTGATGCACATCAGCTGGCCTCTCTGCTGCTGTTGGGTCTGCTGGGACTCGAGGCCACGCTGGTGTCACGCTGGCCTCAGCAGACTCGGAGATTCAGGACTTCTCGCTGGGCGCAGCTCAGCTGCCGTCTGGCCTGGATGCTTGTGCTGCTGGAACTCACGTCTTTGCTACACTGCAAAACATTGCAGGACCCCTCAGCATTTCAGGATGCTCAGATTTCCCCTCCTGGCATCGTGCTTCCCCCCTCCCTGCCTACCTTCTCGTGTTATCTGAGGAAGATGTTATGGCTGGTGAATTCATGGCTGCATTACACCATCTTCTATGGTCAACCACAGAGGAAAAAGAGTTCTTATCATTAGACCTTTGTAAGAGGAGGAGAAATGGTTGTATTTATACAAAAACAAAATCTTATTTATAAAAACTTATTTTACAAGCCAGACTATGTAAGCTTTTCTGCGAATAATCTGTCATACAGACTATTTGATTTTAATTTATAAAACCAATAAAAAAAAATATACTAATGTAAAAATGAATGCTTTAAAATGTTAATAAACATGAATTTGACTACAGAAAGCAAAGTAGAAGTTACACTAGGCCTTCTGTTCAGCTGGAACAGGAAATACAAGTGTTTCATACTTACAGTAGTCATAAATAGACAACTAATCAGTGACTAACCCATCATCTGAATTCCCATTTGCATAGCCACTTATCCAGTTCAGGAGCTTCAGAGTAAAATGAAAGTGATTTTTCAGAAACAGATCATCATTGAGGAAAATTAGCTTTATGAATGATCTGAGGAATTTGCTTTAAAAATTAATAACATTTTAATTTCCATAAATGACCTTTAATTTGACCTTTAATTTGAGTCCACCTCTCGCCCTATGACAGCTGAGGTAGGCTCCAGCTTATCCCAGCAACTCTGATAAGGATACAAGGAAAAGAGAATGGATGGACTTTTAATTTGTATCATATTTGCTTTATCTGGCATTTGGGGGAAAAAGCTGCATTGTGGAGTTTATTCAGGTTTTTCAGTACATTCTTTGTATCATATGTGGTACACTAGGCATCGAGGGGTTAATCTTCGGAATTTTTGTGTTTTATCTGTTACAGGCGGAGCCATGCACTAAAACATGCTTTATCTGCATCTGTTTGAGTCTTAATGGGACTATAATTGACAAAATTAATGTAATGTTATATTCAGTAAGAGTTAAACATGTGACTATAACCATTAACTCATTAGGAAGCTCTTTACTGAGGTCACATATCAAATATGAATTAGTGTAATTTTCTCATAAACTTCTAAACAATTCTTCTTTTCTTTGTATTCAAAGTCGTCACACCCTGCTCGGCACGACGATTCAAAAAGAGTTCACATTTAAGCCGTTTCACTTTTCAGTAACCACATTTAATGCCCATCTTTTATGTACAGTGTTTTATGAACTGAGCAGAGGAACGTCTGACTGTCAGACATAAAAAGACTGTTTAATTCTTTTAAATGCAACTTTTCATGTGTAAACACAAACTAAAAGCAAGTTTAGTTTTTTTTAACATTACTTGGAGTAACACCTGAAATTTGCTTGGAGTTTAAAATGATGTATTGACATATATTACTAAAAAAACAAATACTTTTGGTACAACAAAATGTGTTGCAACAGGACAAAACATCCTTTAAATGGGAATCTGAACACACACGGCTTTCACACTTGATTTTTGAGAGGCTTATATGACATGATCAGCTTTACGTGCAAATGCGCGCTCACTTGTTGTCTCTCCCTTATTTAAACTGGCAGCCAGCCCAGGAAATGGTGTTAATACCAGAGTGCAACACAATAAAAGGTTTGCCGTGGTAAAACCGCACACTAGAGCTCATAACAGTCTTTTCTAAAAGGTTTCCAGTTCACTGCAGCTTTTCATCATTTCTTTTGTGCGGCAAAACGGAAAACAACAACAACAAAAACAACAAACTGGGATGGGTCACCAGGAAGCTCTAATGAATGGAAATGGCCTCAGTGTAATTTCCGTAATGTCTTCTATTGATTTAATTTGTTACTATGTGGATAGTACAAATGCGCACACGCTGATTGGAAAGTAATTTTCCTAAACGATTTGATGGATGGTTAGTGAAATGTGGGTAACTTTGGGCAGGACCAAAGCCACAAACACTCAGCTTGGCAGGCAGGGCTGTATCAAGACATGATCTAACCAACCACCACAGTCATACCTGAACTCCTCACATTTGTCACAAAGCACATGAGAGATTCAAGATAACGACAGGTGCTTACATCTGGATAGAATCTGCGACATAACCACGTCACACACAGCAGTCAGTGCCGAGAAATATGTGCTCTGTCGCTGCCATACATGATGAAATTAAGGAAGTTCCAACCACAGAGAGGGGTGAACACATTACATGGTTCAAAGTTAATGTGAGCAGCAGCTTCCACGTACTTGTGACTGAATCCAGAGTTTGTTCTTGCAGTGTGCGGTGTGTCCAGCAGAAGGAAGCACAGAGCTGCTTGCTCTGCTTCTTTACATAATCCACTCCAAGGAGCTCCTGACACAGTGTAAAAGACTGAAGAGGATTGAGGAACTCTGCTTCTATGCTAACCTATTTACTACTGTGTTTGTGTGTATCAGTGTGTAGCTGCAAACTCAAGTGTTCCTGGAAGAAATCAATTAAAGCTGAAAAGCGAGGAACAGCTTAAGAAAGAGGGGCCTCGGTGGCCGCTTCCTTCCCGTGATGTTTGGCAGTGGTGGCCCTACGCAGACTACTTTGGCATCGCAGCTGTCACTCACAGGGGAACAATGTGGGAGGTTACACTTTTAAAAATAACAACATGTCCTGTTTGTTCTCTCGAACGAGTCAAGGTTCATCTGCACTACAGGCTGTAAAGGAGAGACCGTGGTAACTGGGTCATTTCATCTCAAATCAACATGGGCCTTGTGCTCGACCGGTTTGCATCAAAGGTTTACGGACCGAAGTTTGTATGTCTGTAATGAGCCCTCTGACATTTAGACTTCATCTTCTCTCAGCTTTGATCTTTGATGTGTTGTCTTTCAATTTTAAATATAAGGCTGAAGTTGAAATTTTTCATACCTTGGGTATTTTCCTTCTCCTGTTCCTGTTTTCTCCCACTGCCTTTATCTGTAATAATAATGCGTCTGCTGTTTTGCCTCCGTGCTTGTGGCCTGGGTTTCACTTCTTCTCTGATCCTGCTAACCATGATTCTCAGGAAGGCTGCCATGCTCCTCGAGTTTATCTACTCTTTTTTTTATGCTTAAAACTCTATCATGTGAAAGTCACCAACAACCTGCCTGTCGGCCACTTTAAAACTCTTTCTGTGTTTGACTTTTCCTAATTAGCAAATGGACCAAACCTGTATCCACTCATTGCCAACAGTCCTGATAGGACCTGATTTATTTGTCCTAACATTTCTTGAAGATGAGGTTGTGATACGTTCATCAAAAACATGTCATTTGTTACCAATGAAACAGTCAGTAACATATAACAGTACAGAATGGCCTCTTGTTTTGACATGTAGTTCAACAGCGCCCTCATTTGGGCTGTTTCATTTTTCCAGTGTCAAAGAAAGAAAAATCCATCAGTCCAGATCATTAAGCCACATGCTTTGTCACACTGTTGCAGCTATGATGTCTGTAAAGAAATCTATCAATTAATGTGCAGATTTTCGCCAACTGATTAAACTGACAGTAAGTTACAGTTTTACATGTTGTTAATCAGAATCAGAATCAGAATACTTTATTAATCCCGAAGGAAATTAGGGTTACAGCAGGCAGCACGCTAATGGCGCATGCGCACTCACAAAGGAACCTTCTGACCAACTTTACACAAACATCACATTGGGGAGACATGTCAGAAAGGTAGGCTGATAGGAAAAAAAACAACAAAATACATAACATGAGGTAAGAGGAGGAGAAAAAAAAACCACACTCAGACTGAGTGTGAATATAAATGTATATTAAAAAAAAAACAACAGCAAAAAAAGTTCATCATAGCCTACTTCTACCACCTGACGCCTTGTTCTCATTTATTCTGGTGAATCTGTGTGATGGCATGGATCTCTTCCTGTGGATGAGAAATCAGAAAGATAACGCACATAAAGGCTTTTAGGATAGTAAAGGTTGCAGACCTGTTCTAGACAGGTTAGCATGTCCATCCCTTGAGCTGTGACACACGTTCATTTCACTGTATTTAACTGATTTTTTTTTTTACCTGCAAACGTACTCACAATATACAGGAAAAGTATTTTTTCCTCCTTAATTCTGATGTATAAATAAAATATTTATAAACTGTTACATGTTTCCAGCAGAGATTTCTCAAGTTTCTGCTGCAGTTGCGTCTCCAGAATGTTTTCATAGCAGTGGTCATGTGGAGTGTCGCACCAAATACAGAATTTCCAGTTTTATTATAGTGTTGTCAAATACAGGTTACTTGACAAATATGTCAAAAAGAGAGACAAGAAATATATGCCTAGTTAATTTCCTGCTGTTAAAGATGATAACACTGAAAACCAAATAAGATTTTGAAATTCATAATAATCAGTTTTAAGCAGGAATAAATAAGAAGTTAATGTTTCAACTCATTGTAGGGTGTCGCTCTCGTTTGCTCACGTTTATTAGAATTAATACCAGCATAGGACAGTCTTGACAGCAGTGTTGGTAAAGTTACTTGAAAAAACTAATTAGTAACTAATTACTGATTACTTCTTTAAAAAGTAATCCCGCTACTTTACTGATTACTCATTTTCAAAAGTAATTAGTTACTTAGTAATTTTTTTAAAAACATGATACACAACGTGAATACGTAATAAAGCAACAGACCTTTCAGCCCAATTCTATTTTTTATTCATAATCCATCATATGAAATTGAATCAATCATTAATCTTTTAATTTTACGCATTAAGCAAAGATTTAACTATATGAAACAGTTTTTGACTTGAAGAAATTGTTTAACATTTAAACTTATTTTCTGCACATTCTGCATATTCTGTTTACACTCTTTCAAATAGATGCAAGTAAAACACAGCAGAAAATAAATAAAATCAAAGATTCAGCGGCACTAAGTCCTGTCGCTCTTAAATCTATGTTCACCTGTTTAGCAGGAGTGGAGCAGGTGGAGGTTTGCCTGGTGTCGCAGTCATGTCCGCAGGGGGATCCGGGGGTTTCTCTGTGAATGTCACGTTCCCGTGGCGGCGTGCTAGGCGCTCGCTCAGATTTGAAGTTTGATTTTTCGCTGTAGACAGAAGTTTTCTTCCCATGCAGAGTGTACAGTGTACGCTAATGTTATTTGTCACTTTTTACGGACTAAAACTTAAAGTAATGTAAGTACGGCCATGCTTTAAACTGCACGGTCGTACTCTCTCCATCACTCCATATTATCCATTGTTGATCTGCACACGTCTGTTGCTGCCACGAGCGTCGCACATGCTTACGTCACTGTCATGAGACACTCTCACAAACAAAATCATGAAGGTTTAGTAACGCAGTAACGCAGTAACGGAGTAACACAGCGTGCTTACGGGAAAGTAACAGTAATCTAATTACTTTTTTGCAATAGTAATCTCTTACACTACTCGTTACTTGAAAAAAGTAATCGGACGCCCATCTCCGCTTGCCAGTGGGGGGCCACTGGAGGGGGCAGCAAATCTTGGGTGGTGGCCAGTGCCCCCATTGCCCCCTCTTAATGGCACCCCTTCCGGCCCTAAAAAGCTGTTTATTGCACTGAGATAATTTTAACTAAGAGACAGCTATGCATGTAGGTTGCTTAATGAACAGCTGTATATACAGTATATACAACCGAACTTTAAATACAAAGCTTTGGTTATATTGTTTATGCTATTAGGATGAAGGACGTCCTTTTTTCATGTATCATTAGAGGTATTTATGGATTTTTACTGTTTCTAAGCTCAGCACTCAACACAGCTATGGTAACACAGTGCTTTTATCTATTGTATCACACAGTAAAGAGGGTTAAAATTAAACTAAATTCAATTATCCCCTGGAGCAATGCCAATTTTCCCCTTCAAGAAGACCATGTTTGGAAAAGAGCTGATACAGTCTTTGAGAGCTGACTTTTTACTCCCTTGAAATGAGGAACATCAGCCCATTATATCACAAAGACAAACAGCTCAGTCTGAACAGGTTGAGGTCAGTCTGGTCAGCCTGTCTGCCTCGCCTCTCAGTCTGGAGAAACGGGCACTCACCCATGGCTGCTCATGCTGCACCTATCAGTGCTGTGGGGTAAACAACTCCTCCTCGATCTCAAGCTGTAGTAGCTCTCGGAGGCCTCAGTTAAAGCCAGCGGCATTGATCTGGGCTCTGCCCAATCGAGTGTCTAATCAGGTCAGAGATTAATGCCGTCTCAGGGGCTAAGGTCACACATGCACACAGGAGTAAAGGAGTAAAGCCCACTGTACTCCTGTTAACATCAGTCCAAAAAGAGCCTACAAAGCTCGAGACTCCTGTGTTATACTGCCTTGCTGCCTTTGTCCAGCCTTGTTGTCAGGGGAGAGGCATGTACGGCATGACGGGGCTACCCCTAAACCCTCCTGGAGCCTGTGAATGAGAGGATGGGCAGAAGCAAGGGAAGAAAAGCAAAGGAAATACACTCATCATTGCATTAAAGGAGCGTTGGACAGAAGGGTCCAAGAAGAAGAGGCCAGGGAGGGAGGGAAGGAGGCGGTGGTGGCAGTAATGGGGTCTTTGTTCTGGTTGGTGTGACTCACAAAGCCCTGGCCAGGGCCGCACAGCTTAGTTACCCTTACCAAACACAGAGAAGCAGGAGGGAGGAGTGCATATGGGTTTGTGTGATTGGGGTACGTTTTGGGGCTCTAGGTCGAGGTAATATAGGTCCAATACTCTGATTATTTACACATTTAATTTTATTAATACTGCTTTAGCATCCAGCCCCTCTGATGATGGCTGAATAAATTAAAGTGGATTTGGTGGTGGCAGATGAAAGTCACTGTAAGGATATATGTGAAAATGGCATTGTTTGCACTGTTTTACATGCCACTGTGGCTTATATTAGGCCTTGCCAAATTAATGGGATACCCTCTGGATGATTACATGAAGCTGTAGCTTGTTTAGGCTCACTATCTGGATTCAATTACAGTAGTCAAGATGTGAAACACCATTCAGGAAATATGCTCTTATCACACGGTGTGACTCACACTTCTTTAAGTGCTTGTTCTTCAACATCAGCAATTAAGACGGTTAAAGACATCTGGTGGTGTGCAAAGCATTGTGTGTCTGTGTGTGTGTGTGCGTCTCAGCTCAGTTTAGGCTTTAAGCAGGATGTCCTGTCCTCCCTGCTGCTATTGTGGAGAGGTCAGCCTGCCAGACGCTACTCCTAAAGACCACTTCCCCTCTGTCAAGCACCTCACTCTCTGTGTCTCTGTCACACAAAAACACATTGTTCACACGGACACACAAGCACACACATGCTCACATACTGTAGCGCCCCATGCCAGCCTGAACACAATGAAAACCTGGCCAACACCGCCCTGTCACCTGGTTAAAAATAACTCTTTTTGCAACAGATTATGGCTGTGTTTTAACAATAGCAGGACTTTGATCAGCCAAAATAGCACTACGCTGTTATTTTGAGGTATCACTCACCAGAGCTGACTGTTATGTTTTGGCTCCGTAAAGTTGCCAGGCACCCCGAAGATGTCACATCCATTTTTTTTTATTGTGCTGTATTTATACTATATATAATAGGGGGGGGGGGGGGGGGGGGGGGGGGGGGGGGAGACTGTACTCTCTCTGTCAGATCTGAGGTTTTACATATCAGGAGATAATTTTTAAAATCCAGGTCTCAAAATGATTGAAATACTACCTCAGATCGTTATTTAACAGTTAGCTGCGGTAAAGCAGAAGAAGTGTGTAAAGAACGAATTACGCCGCATGATTCAACAGCTTGTAGAACCACTTTTAGCAGAAAAACATGAAGTTTTCTCACAGTGTTGTGGAGGAATTTTGGCACACTTCAGTTCATCGAGGTCTGCGGTCGTTTGTTTATGCACAGATCTCTTCAGGTCCCACCGCAGCATTTCAATCATGGCGATGTATGGACTTTGACTGGGCTGTTGCAACATTTGGACTCTTTTTTTTCTTCTTCAGCCGTTCTGTTGTTGATTTGCTGGGCTCATCGTCCACTTACGTGACCCAGATTCAGCCAAGCTTCAGCTGTTGGACACATGGCCCCGTATTTGACCCTAGAATACTTTGTGGTTGACTAAATAGAATAGAATAGAATTCAACTTTATTGTCATTGCACATGCACAGGTACAGGGCAACGAAATGCCGTTTGCATCCATCCAGAAGTGCTTTAGCCATGATATAGATATATTACAAATATATATTAGCAATAATATAGATATGTAAGTATATGAAATGGGTCTATTATGGTATGTTATAATGTACACGGTATGAAGTATGTTATGAATATGCTATAACTATAAGTATGTACAGGCTGTAGTACAAGCTATGTACAGGCTATGAACAGGATATAAATATGAAAAACTATACAGAAATATGAGATATACAGCTATACAGAAATGTGAACTATGCAGGTTATAAACAGTTGTAGATTTAAAAATTATGGTATTGTACAGAATGATTATTTACACAGAACTATACAGTAGTGCAGTTAAGATAAGTAAGATATGTGGATAATTTCTACAGAGGCTACATAAAGTGCTAGTGGTTGTGAGTGGTGGTTCAGTCCATGTTATTATTGTGTGTATGAGGGTACAGTTGTCCATTGTGTGTGTAGGTGGTTGTGTGTGTGTGTATGTCCAGTCCATGTGTTAACATGGGTCAGATGTCAGGAGGCAGAGTTCAGGAGTCTGACAGCTGTGGGGAAGAAGCTGTTCCGGTACCTGGTGGTTTTAGTCCGGAGGCTCCTGTAGCGCCTCCCAGAGGGCAGGAGGGTGAAGAGTCCATGTGATGGGTGACTGGGGTCTTTGCCTCCAAGGTACAGAGCTGCAAAACAACCACAAATCATCACCCCTCTGCCACCATGCTTGACAGTTGGTATGAGGTGTTTGTGTTGATATGCTATGTTTGGTTTTTGCCAATAGCGGCGCTTTGCATTATGGCCAAACATCTCCACTTTGGTCTTGTTTATCCAAAGAGCATTTTTCCAGATGTCTTGTGGTTTGTTCAGATGCATTTTAGCAAACCTAATGGATGCAACCATGTTCCTTTTAGAGAAGAGTCTTTTTCCTTGCAAACAAGCCGTTCCATCTTAATGTACTAATGTTTCTCACAGTAGAATGATAATAATAATGGATTGCATTTATATTGCGCTTTTCGGACCCCTCAAAGCGCTTTACAATTCCACTATTCATTCACTCGCACATTCACACACTGGTGGAGATCGTAGCCACAGCTGCCCCGGGGCAGACTGACAGAAGCGAGGCTGCCATATCGCGCCATTGGCCCCTCTGGCCATCACCAGTAGGCCGTAGGTGAAGTGTCTTGCCCAAGGACACAACGACCGAGACTGTCCAAGCCGGGGCTTGAACCGGCAACCTTCCGGTTACAGGACGAACTGCCAACTCTTTGAGCCACGATCGCTGATAAACTTCAGATTGTTTTGAAATGGGCTTGTAATCCATCCTAGATTGATGTGCAGGAACAGACCTGCTAAAGAAATAGATAGGCTGGGGAGAGTGAGGAGTTTGCATGTTCTCCCTGAGCCTGTGTTGGTTCTCTCTGGGTACTCTGGGTTCCTCCCAAACAGTTAGTGTGATCAGGTTAACTGGTGTTTCTAAATTGCTCGTAGGTGTGGATGTGAGTGCTTGTTTGTCTCTCTGTGTTAGCCCTGTGACAGACAATTGAACAGTCCAAGGTGCACCCCGCCTTTCATCCTGTGGCAGATGGGATATCTATCTCCATTATTACAGCAGTTATCTTGTGGTTGAAATTTTTACTTCAATATAACTGCGATGTTATTATGAGGCAGCACTTACTCCTAGTGAATGTTTATGAATTGCTGCATCTTCAACAATATTTCAGACCGTTTGACATTTCTTCACCATAGATTGGTGCTACCTTATTAGAAATAATTCTGCACTGTAACTTGCACTGTTTTGAAACTAATTATTGACTGATGATGTTTTCAGGCAGCATGTAATTCCCTCAGAAATAGTCAGCAACCCAGGAACTCAGTTCATCTCCCAGGCATGAAAGACCTAATGTTCAGCACTCAGAGCCTCGGAGTTCAGCTCAGGTTTTCATTCTCAACATGTTGGTCAATCAGAGAGGCTAAACCCAGAACTAAAAACAGCTCTCTGCTGTGTAACCCCCCCCAAACCCCTCCTCCTGGTCCTCTCAACTGGTGTGGGTTGGGTATGCACATAACTCACTTACCTCCTCTGCTACTGGTTTTTTGCCCTTTGAACAATCTCTAGGGTACCAGCCTCCAACTTTTCCTTCCGGTGAATCCGACCTTGCTGTGCCATCTGGCCAACTCTAACGAGTAGGCAAATGTGGACCCAGACCCAGTTAATCGTTGTTGTGGTTTTCTCTGCATTATTGTTGGGTTCTCATCTTACAATATAAAGGGGGCTATAAATATGAGGTGACTGTTGTTGTTATTTGGAGTTATATAAAAAAAATGGAATTAAAAATATTGACAGAGAGCAAAAAACAAGAGGCAGCCAACATCAAAAAAATGAGCTTTGAATGTCCCTGGCAAACCTGGAAAACTATTCCTGAAAACTACTTGAGCAAATTAAAAGGAAGCTGTACTGAAGAATATAGATGATCATACCAAATATTGACTTGAACAATGAAGTTATACAAACTTTTTGTTAGTGCACTTCTGTTTATACCCGCACATCCTCCAATAAAATCTCTCCATCTTTATCTCATCCAAGCAAAATAAAAAAGAAAGACTTTTGTGATGGATCACTCTTGTGTGGCCCTCTCTCCTTGTCCTCTCCTTCTTCACAAATCTCTATTCACTCTCTCCCTCCTCCCCTCCTCTCCTTCTCACTGGCCGAGGTACTATTGTCTCGTTTCCTGTCACCGTGCGGGCGGCTCTCCGCACGCGCACAGCAGGCGTGGCGGGTTGTGATGCGGTCACATTTGTAGCGGACGGACGGAGCGAGTCGTCAGGATTTGCGGCTCGCTTAAAAACCAGTGGTTTGCGCTGGTGGGTTACAGTTTAACTCGTGAGAGACTCTAAGGAAAGTAGTTTGCAGTCGGAGCAGCAGCAAAACCTTTAAGTTGGGAAATAAAAGAAGGTCTGGAGGGTTTTTTCGCCCCCTTTGACAGCTGCGCCGCTGCACCGACAAACATCAATGACCGGGAGGTGAGCTGTCACCGTCCATTCAGCTGTCAGTAAGTTTGCTCTGCTTTGTCTTTAAGCTGCAATAGTTCCCTTTATAGCTGATGATAACCGATGATTTTGTCTCTAATGGAGAAAAAAACAAAACACCTTTTTATCGGGTTCTGGTTGTTTGAAGCTTCTGAAACCAGCAACATGTCTAACAGCTTTAACAAAGAAAACCTAAGCTGTGGATGGAGTGATGCAGCTGAAAGAAATACCATTAGCATCTGTCTGTAATGCTCATTACTACAGATTTTTTGCAGTATGGATAGTATGAGTAGATTTTTGTGTATTTGTTGTGCATGTAACAGCCTGGTTAAATTACACTACGTCCAGCACCATATTTGTTCTTTTAGTTTTCTTTATTTTTAAAACATTTGATTAATAATTTTGTGTATATATTATCATAAAATAGTTAAATAATAAACAGGTCCAATACATTTTCTCAGGTCTCAATCAATACTCGAATTGGGATCATAGAAGAAGAAAACTAGCAAATGTTCACATTTATTAATAATAATAAAAAAGTTCTAATATTGACTTTTTTTGACTGTTTCTGCTTTGATCTAAGTAACACCCAGAGGACTTCATGTACTGTTGTGAAGTAGTCAAGATGTCCGTTTATTACACCGCGCTGTGCGTCTCCTCGTCCTCCACCTTCAGCCCTGTGTGCTTTCATTCTTTCTAGCATGTGAGAGAAAGGAACAGCTGGATATGTGCTGAGCTCTGAACTCGATCTGTTGGTATCAGCGAGTCTCCAGAGGCCTGTTTCTGTCGCTGCTACGGGGGGAGACCCCGTAACCGTGCAGCTGTCCACGACCTGTGCGAGAAATCACACACTCCAGGCTGAGAACCCTCAGCTGGACCACTGGCAATCCACAACATGCTCAAACCTTGGAAGTTCTCCTGACTTTTAAACAAGCTGTTCAGCTGCCAGATTCCCGGTTCTATAGGCTCTGCTGCATTTAAAGGCAACAACAGCTGACGGTGAATCAGGGACGCTGTCAGGGGTCCTGGGCCTGAGCCACGGCACACAGAAAAGCATAGTGTTAGTGTGTTTGTGTGGGAGAGAGAGAGGGAGGACTGGCACATTTAAAGTGTTTGCCTGTTTGTGCGTTCACATGTGGAGCCTTGTGCATATGTAAGCGTGCGTCTGGTGCAGACGGGTACAGTAGGGGTATTGTAAAGGCTGATGGAGGCACAGGACAGTGCTGATGGACTAGTGTACGCTTTACTCCATCGAACTTGAAAATCCATATTTGATATGTTCGTCTTTATTTATCAACACAGCCTGAACTCTCATCACTTTGTACGTGCGTTGGAGAGTCTGTTGAGAGCACCTCACTGCTTGTTTAGTGTAATTGCATAACCCAGATTTAGCTCTTGTCGGGTTATTTAACTGGGTGGGAAAGCATGGGTACATTTCCATGGAAGACCAAAAAAAGAAAGTTAGAATTAGAGTTTTAGGTGAAGCTTGAAAAATGATGGATGCAGGAATCGCTTTAAAATGCCAAATTTTCTGTTTTTAATTGGACACAAAGTGTGATGACATCACAGAGGTTTGCTTTTAACTGACTTTAGAAACCTTAGAAACCAACATCATACAGCTGCACTGCTTATGAAACTTAAAATAATGTGTTAACGTGAACTGAATCACTCAGCAGTTAAAGGTTTGTAGTTCTGCTCGGTGACGTCACCTCTTTCTCAGTGTAAAGCGTTGTTTAGTTTGCCACATTTGTAATACTTTGTAAGGAAAGTTACTCTTATTTTGTGTAGCAATTTCATGCCCATGTTCTTTTACATGGAAATGCTTCTTTCCTCTAACTTACTTCCACTCGAACACTGTGATTCACTGGAAATCATTACCCCAATCCAAATAATGAATTTGTTGTGGATGTGGCAGAGATAAGATAGTTACCACTCTCCAACACATTTCCATCTGCCTACTTCCTGTTCTGACCTCACACATTCAGATTTAGCATCGAGTAAACAACTTGGGAACACATTGTCTGGAACAATATCAGATCAGTGTAATTGTTAATGTTTGACAAAACTATTGTATTTCACCCCACAGCAGTGCTCTGTGATGGTGGGAGCCGCTCTCAGCTGCTCTTTCCACCACGCTGGGTTATTTACTTCTTCCAGCTGGAGTTCAGCCATACATTCATTTTACGTTGCACTCTTTGACTCTGGTTCATGGACATAAATGGAATTTAAAGGAAATATGTAGATATCCCACTACAGTACATATTCCGGTCTCTAGCTATGTTATCTCACACAGTCCTGAAAGCAGCTAGAATGGTGAAATAGTTATATATTCAGTAATTTTGTTTCACTTCCTCTGATTAGACACTGCTGTGAAAGGCCAATATCTGTTCAGATAGAAGCAGTTTCACAGCATACTGACATAATGTGTCTGCACCCTCAGTTTTTGTTTTATCTTATCTTTGATATGAAAGATTACTGGGATTACATACAAGACTTCATGAAAAGTAGTAGGGCTGAACGATTATGGAAAATAATCTAATTGCGATTTTTTGCCCCAATATTGCGATTGCGATGCGATATGCGATTATTTTTTAAGGTATTTGTCTTCTGTATTATTAAACAAAGACAAGCAATACATCATATAGTATGGCCAATACTATATTACATTAATTTTAAACTGTTCTTTCCTGGAAGACAGACCTCTGTTATGATGACATGAGGTGATGCATGAATTGATGACTGACATTTTTATTTAACTTCTTCAATCACAACAGTATATTTGAACATACACAATAGTTTATTTTTAGCTTACAAACATCTGAGCATAAAGTGCTGACAAGGAACCCTGGTGTAAACATTAAAATGAAAGTCAGTACAATGTGCAGATTGCAGAAATATACATAAAAAAATCAGTGGCTTTACCACACTCAGTTTTTCGACATCTGTGAACTACTAGACAGTCATTCAATTAAAAAATAATATTAAATAAATAAAACTAATAAATAAAAAATACACACATCTTACTGATCTCTGCAGTCAGTAACATTACACATAAAGTGCAAACATAATAGCAATTGTATAAACACACACACAAACACGCCTTTAAAATTTAAAGGCGTGAAATTGGACGGTCTAGCCTTCTGATTAGCGTCACCGCTGTCTCGGTGGAGTTTAATAAACTCGGCCGTCTGCTTCTTGCTATCTAAAATATAACCAGACACTGGCGTAAATTCTCGACTGTCTCATACTTCTGTTTAATAAGTTTTCTGTTTGACGTTTAGTCAGCTGTGTGAAAACCAAGGAGGAACCCACCCGGGGGATTAATAAAGTTTTATTTTATCTAATCTAATAACTTTAATCTCAGCCAAACCGATTTACTCACGAACAAACAAAACACTGAAAAAAGTCCAACAATAACATTTTTAGGTTGTCTAAGTGACTTATATATTACGTTTAACCCGAGCAGCGAAACTCCGCGGTGATCTGAATATGATGTGCCGGGAGTTGTGCCGTTCTCGGCCGCATCAGTAACCCTCGAGCTCCCGGCTAGCTGTCGAGCTGGTGGGTAGCAGACGCCTCTGAAAACGTCGAAGCACTTTTGCAAATATGGGATATCTTGATAAACCGAGCAGATATTTGATGTTTACACAACTACTTTCTCGCCTGAAAATATGTTAAAAGTTTATTTTGTGACCCAGAAAGATTAGTATGAGTAATTTTAAAACTTAGTAGCGGCCGCCATTGCTGGAAACTGGAGTTTAGCTGGGCCGCGCTATGAATTCTGGGGACAGCCTTCGGCGCGTCGCTGTGACGTAATCGGTCTACAAATGCGGCCTCAGGAGGATGCAGCCCATGAATTGTATAATATAATCGCAGTATAATCGCAGCCTTTGCGGTTAGAAAATTGCACTTGATCATGTCGCGATATTATCGCAAATGCGATATATCGTTCAGCCCTAAAAAGTAGCGTGGTTATTCATTCAATATTCTCTCTTTTTATGGGCGTAAAGTTTCCCAGTCTGTATATGTGCACTTTTAAATGGTATATCCCAATTTTGTAACTGTTATAGCAAATAATTACATATAAATCCCGTGAATTAATTGAATTGACCCATTATTAGCGTTACATTTATGAGAGAAATTGATACTCGGATGCTAATCGATACTGAAACTTACCATCCGATTGACACTATTGACACTACGCTAACCGTGCCGTGTTCACCTCTTCCTGTGGAAACAACTCCGCACAGCACTGCAGCAGGGAGGCAGAGGCTGAACTTGTGACCTGCAGTTGACATTAACAGCACTGGAGAAGAATTTCTGCAGAGGTTCCACTTCAGCAGCATTGATGTCTTTATGTTATCAGCTAGCCAATAGTGTGAATTTAACAAGACGTCACAGTTATTTGTGTCTAAAAGGTTATTTTCCTCCTAAACTGACTGAAGCAGAGAAAAGTCGACCAGCAACTAGAGAGAAACATTCACAACCTACCTTACTAACTCTACTCGATCAGCTACAAATGTAGTAGTGCCAGATAACAATATATAATAATCATGCAGTTCAAGATTCAGGTTTACTATTTTCTTTTTGGCATGTTTCACGGATAAGTGCCTTTCAGAATTAAAATATAAAATATTGTGATACCTGATCACGAGCGACTCCATGATTCCCGATCCTGTCACATACAAACATGACCAAATCTTAGGACTGTATCAATACGTACATATAGATGGTTTTGGATGGATAATCCATGTAGTTTTGTTTGTATCTTGTTTCTTTTAAATACTTGGCTCTATCTGGTAGTTTCTTCAGAATTGTACACTTGAGATTCAGTTGTAGAAACACAGAGTAATACATTTCAACCAGCCATATTCCTAAAATGAAATCTGCATCATGTTCAGTTGTACCACATTTTCTGGAGAACTAGAGTGGTTTTGTAATGAGGAAGTGACTAAGTGCTTTTTCCTTCTTTCTCCACAGGAGGACTGACGATGACTCCGAGGGGGCTTGACTGGTGGATCCCCTGCTGACATCTTTGATCCCCAGATTTCCGCTCTAAAACACCCCCGTTTCCCGACAGCTTTTGAGCTGTTGTGCACCCTTTTATTATATATTTTTTGGAGCCCCCCCCCCCTCTGCGGCTGAGCTCTCAACATGGCTAGCCTGGTGATCAACGAGACCGGAATGGTGGACTGTGGGATTGACGACTCCTTCAAGTACAACTTGTACTCTGCGGTTTACAGCGTGGTCTTTGTGTCGGGCCTGATAACCAACTGTGCCGCACTCTTTGTGTTCTGTTTCCGGATGAAGATGCAGAACGAGACCACGATGTTTATGACCAACTTAGCATTATCTGATTTAGTGTTTGTTTTCACGTTGCCATTCAAGGTCTTCTACAACGTGAACCGCAACTGGCCTTTTGGAGATGGACTGTGTAAGGTTTCGGGAACAGCCTTCATCACTAACATCTATGGCAGCATGCTCTTCCTCACCTGCATCAGCGTGGACCGCTTCCTGGCGATAGTCTATCCGTTCCGTTCACGCGGCATCCGGACGCGGAGGAACGCGGCACTGATGTGCGCCGCCGTGTGGCTCACCATCGTGGGAGGAGGCATTTCGGTGACCTTCTTCTCTACCATCAACAGCCGACACAAAGCCACCACATGCTTCGAGGGCTTTTCCAAGAACACCTGGAAGACCTACCTGTCTAAAATCACCATTTTTATCGAGGTGAATCGAGACGCACAACATACAGATGACTTTGTTTTTTTATTACGATAACCAAGACGTAGAATTAAGGTGTAATTTTCATAATGTTTTTATTATTATTATTTTTCCAGATTGTTGGTTTCCTCCTCCCGCTCTTGGCCAATTTAATATGCTCCTCGCTGGTTCTGCGGACGCTGCGTCGCCCCGTGACTGCTGGTCACGGCTGTGACAGTAAGAAACGCGTCCTGCGGATGATCCTTGTCCATCTTGGCATCTTCATCATCTGCTTCGTCCCGTACAACTCTATCCTCTTCCTGTATGCCCTGGTGCGAACCCAGGCCCTGGCTAACTGCACTGTGGAGCGCTTTGTCCGAACACTTTACCCCATCACTCTATGTCTGGCCAGTCTCAACTGCTGCCTGGATCCTGTGGTGTACTACTTCACCTCGGAGAGCTTCCAGAAGAGCCTGACCAAGGGAGGCAAAGGGTCTGGTTCTCGACCTGAGAGCATGCCCCGCAGTGACACGGAGACTAAGGACACAGCGACCGCTGTCCCAAGCGACACCCACACTCTGACCAGCAACGGAAAAGAGACAAAGATCACTGAAATTCAATTGTGACTCAAGAAAGAAGGAGAAGAAGGACAGGGTGGATTTGACTGCAACTCCTGAATTTAACAAATATAACAATCACTTGTTTGGTCCTGAAAATGGAAAACACATAACTCACCAGATTAGTTAAGTCCTGAGGTAAGTCCTGAGGCATGGCCTGGGCTTTATGGATTAACCCGGCACCAGGGATCAGAGGAATGTATCTGTGGTTTTTATGAGCGATCGCTACAGGGACCAGAGATCCAACTACACTGGGACTATTGCAATAATCCAGAGACTCAAAGTGGGTCTATAAGAGATTCTGACATGTCATTGATCAAACATAAGACATGCACACTTCCACTGGACTCTGAAGAAGATGATGTCCATCCACATGCTGTTTAGTACTTGTGTAACACAACAGTTCCTTAAGTATTATTGTTATAAAGCTCAAGCTTTCACAGTGCATTATATCACTGTGGTGTGTTACTAGTAATGCTACTGTGTAACACAGCATTGTGTTGACCTGCTGAGTCAAATGTATCTCATCATGTTGAAGACTGAGGCCAGTAAATGTCTGTTTTTGAATTGCATTCATTATTTCTTTGCTCCGGTCTTGTGATTGTCCTCACAGTCAAACCTGCTCTGAGCTGCTCTTTGTCAGCGAGCCTGTACATTTGAACTTGTGCGGGAGTTTTTCTACTCCAGCTTCTTGGTTTTTCACCAAGCAGCCAGTGTGAGCTTGTCCTCAGCGCAGAGGGCAGCTCTGATTTAGTTGAGGACCTCGGCCTGTGTGCTGTGTCACAGGCCAAATGCTTATTATGACTGGAGCAATGGTCCATTGTTTGCCTCTGAATGAGGTCTCTCTGTCTTAATCCGGCCTTAGACTGCAGATCTGCTCAAAGTCTCTTACACACAGCAATGTGCAAACACTCCAAGTACAGATGAACGCCTTTAGCTGTTTACCCAAAATCATGGATTTAAACTGCATGGAGCACAAAACACTTGTGTGTCAGCAGATTTGGATGTTTGAGTGTTGCTGAATTTGCATGTATAAAATGCAGAAACGTGCAGAATTTGTCCAATCTTTATCATAAAGTCCGAAGAGGATGCACAATCCGGTCAGAGCAGCATCTGCAACAGCAAAATAAATCGATTTTGCAGCTGAATCTGTGAAGAAGCTTCTGAATCAAGTTAAACTTTGGTCAAGTTTGGCATCTGAAGATGGAGGAACCACCTGTAGCTTAACTGCTCTACATTAAACTTGATTTATACTTCTGTGGGAAATCTACATAGTAACAGTAAACTCCTTTTATCCCCACACCTCAGCCTTATGTGGTATGCATCAACCTGACGTTTAGTTACATTTCTCTGGATGTACACAGCAGGTTATTTAGAAGATTTCGGCATAAGGTTAAAATGAAGTTTCGGTTGTTGCATAAGTTACAATGTAGATCTGACGCAGAAGTATTCATACACGTGTAGGACACATGAGTTGAGGTCAGCTGTGAGGCAGGAATCAATAACACAAGCAGATGCAGAATTAACGGTGAAATTTCCTGTTATCAACCGAGCTACAAGTTTGGGTTGGATTGCTGGATTGTTTGGAGGGCTTTATTTAATCTTCAAACCTTGGAATTATAAACGGTCCAGAGAGTAAACAACACAGTGTAGAGCAACCAGCTGTGTTGCTGAACTCTACCGTCTTCCAACCCAGCGAGTTTCAGTAGTTCAACAAGTAGTCCCTATGCCACCATGCTTGAAGCACCACCTCGTGTTTGGTCATTAAAGCATAAACTGTAGAGCCGAGGATGACAGCAGGCTCGCAGCTTCTCTCTGTGTACTTACAGCCCCCTGCTGGAGAAGCTCAATAAATTCTCTTGGGGTCATTACACTCAATGTAGGTACAAGTTTAGTTTTTTCTATTCCTTTACTAAGCACTACAACTTTTGCTTTCCATTGCCTTAGTTGGCAATGTAACAGAGTATACCTGCTTCATTGGTATGCACAGTGAGAAATAAGGGTGTTGGGGGGGGGGGTGCGTCTGGTTGTGTGAATGATGGGAGCATTTAGCAGCAGAACGACAGAGGGGCAGCAGTCTTTGGATTCTCAGATTTGGGGTCAAGGGTAGCAGGAGGAGAGAAGAAAACCAGGAAATAAGAACAGTGGGAGTGTAGAGGTATGCATGAGCTTCACCCCCCGAGTGGTTCATTCCAAGAGTGTTGCGTCACTTTTTTTCCATTTTTTTGAACAGATAACAGTCAGATGTTTACCGTTCGAGCACGTTTGTTAAAGAAACAGTCTGCCCTAAATCTAGAAGAGAAAAATGCACATGGCTCAGTCATTTATGACCAGTGGCTTGTCCTGACATCTAGTGGCAACAAGTTGGAAGAACAGCAATTTTTAATTTGAGACAGACTGACCACAGACCACGTTCCACGTTTGCTGATTATTTTCCTGTTTTGGGCTTTATAGTCACCTGTTTGTCAGCCCTGTAGAAGTCTCAGAGAAGCCATAAAGCAGCTGGGGCAAGCATGGGAAGTGTTATCAAGTTATTTTCTCTGGGTGTGGCCTCATGCTGTGAAAGTAACAGGATGGCGAGTGTATGTCATAAAGCTGAAGCGTGGTTAAACATTTCTACAGCACGTGAAGGCTTTCCTTCTTTTTTTTCTCTAGGCCTCGTGAACGAAAACCATAACCACAAGAACAAAGCCTAAAAGCTACTGCTCATTGTCAGAGGACACACAAATGCAGCTTTTTTATTTAATTTTTCTTTTTAATTTTTAGAGGACTAGGAGCCAGGTAACCTACATTTTGCTGAATAAATACTATGATTTAAAAACGGAAGTACGGAATCTGAACGGGGAAGCAGATGAGTGCAGTTATTTTGGTCACAACGGCTGTCAGTGAACTGAGACAACTTTTACACCGTCAGTGTTGCACTGTAGATGTATTTAAATACAGACTGCAAAGAAGAGAAGCTAAAGAAGAGGGCTGATTTCCTCGGGATCTGCTGCGTCTGCGGACCAGATCACCTTTGAAAAGATCTTTTGAAAATCTTCAGAAATTTCTGAGGTAAGAAAAACAAGCATGTGTCTGCATCTGCCTGTGCTCTTTCAGCATAACCTCTTTTCCTGCTGCCATTTGGTTTAACCACATGTGTGTCCAACTCTGCTCGTCTTAGCTCTTACGTGCGTTGCTAAGCACTAGTGACGACGTCGCAAACTGCAGAAAAACACTCAAACGCAATAGGGCAGAGCTTCCCCTTCCCTTCAAAACTGGCAGCTAGTTGAGTCAGAGAACAAGTGACACCAGATCCCGCCACCTCCAGCAAACACTCTCATATCACATCACCATCAGCTTCATGCTGTCTTCACCTGCAGTGCGCTGACAGATTCTTCTTTCGGCATCTGTTGACTCCTTTTTCTGCTGCACAGCGCGAGGACTTTGTAGAAGGTGTGCGCGATGCTCCACGCGGTCGCTCCTGGCTCTGACCTCTACCTTCTGCCTATACGGGTGATTTAGAGGCACAAGAAACGAGGTATTGACACAGTGTTTGTTTGTGTAGACATGTCTGAGGGCGTCATGCTGCTGTGCCCTGCGGTCAGAGTCATGCTTTGAATATTGCTGATGTTAACGGACTGTTATTAGTGCTTTCACTTTGCATTTAATCTTAAATCTGGAAATGTACATGTGTCGCCGTGTGCATACGAAAGCTTTTGTGTCACAAGATATAAAGACTTTGAAATTTCTGATACGCTGAAAAAAAAAGTTATCGTTATTGTTGTTTTTGTTTCGATGTTGGCTAAAGCGAATCACCAGTTACTGTATCACCAATATTTAATCATATCAACTTGATATTTTATGTTAGCACGTTTAACAGCTATAAGAAACTCTTTACACGTGTTTCATGGTGTGTCATGAAAATGAATTCTCGGTTTCTGTAATTTCCTTAAGCACAACTCCTCAGATAGTATTACACAACTCTTTATCGTACAGGCATCATCAGGGAGCTTTTTTAAACTGAGAGTCTCAGCAGCTGTCAGACAAGTCTAAACAGGCCTGAATCTGGTGAAGCAGTTTAAAAAACGACCACTATTACTGTGTTCCCCTCGTGGGCCTAGTGTAGGAAAGGGTGCGGACTTATAATGATGTTAGAGGAAGGATGATCCTCCCGTGATAAGCAGAGCCAGTCCCCGATCTTTCTTCCGGTCACTTCCTGCTGCCGTCCTAAGCAGTTTTTGATTTATTTTCACTTTAACAGCTTTTTCATGGCGTTCTCATGTAAAAACACATAATTTAAACAATTAACCATCACACAAGAATGGGGAGAAAAATCTAACTGAATCATTTTTTTTTTCATATTAGCTTGGCTGTGATGACCAAAATTACTTCATATAGAAAATTGTTGTAATTTTGCTATATGCCATTAGTGCAAGCCTTTTCTGTGTTTTGCTGGCTGCTGCTTTATGACACCTTGTTTTTATCTGGGTCTGCAGCTTACCAGTCCAATAGACTTTATGGCACTTATCTCCAGAGAGCAGCTACATCTGCTTCAAAATCTGTTTAGAAATTCCCACAAACAAGCCCCAAAGAAGAAAGGTGGGGATATCCTGACTGATCAGTAAGGAACAAATATAGTGAAGGAAGACTGATATTTCTACTTGTAGCAATTTATTTTTAGCTGATCTAAGAGGACACACCTCCCTCTGCCTTTCCATGTGCACACTGAGGTGAAACGAGGAGTAGCACATAGGATAGAGCAGGTGTTGATGTTGCAGCATGAAAGGGATCGCTGAGGTGGGTTGCAAAGTGGCTAACAGATTCAAATAGCATGAAATGAATGCCCCGGTTGATTTTCAAGCAAAAGCCAAACTCTTAAATTTTTTTCCTGTAGTGCTAATGACATCATCGGGATGATGATGTCAGGAACAACAGCAACGAATGAAAGTGGATGAACTGAATTCATGGAATGCCCCTTTAATGAGTTGTTAACATTCACTTTTAGACTCAATGATTACATCATCTCATCTAAATAGACTTGATACTTTTTTACATATAGACGTTTGCAGTCATTCAGTTCTCTCACCCCAACCGGTCACCGCAGATGGCCCCGCCCCTCCCTGAGCCTGGTTCTGTTGGAGGTTTCTTCCTGTTAAAAGGGAGTTTTTCCTTCCCACTGTCACCAATGTGCTTGCTCTAAAGGGGTCATATGATTGTTGGGTTTTTCTCTGTATCTATTATTGTACGATCTACTGTACAATATAAAGCGTCTTGAGGCGACTGCTGTTGTGATTTGGCGCTATATAAATAAAATTGAATTGAATTGGATTTGAATTAAACCAGTATGCAGTTTTTTTGCAGTTGCTCTTGTTTTTTGGAGCATTTCTGTGTTAAACTGGGTTTAAAGCTACAAAGTATGTGTCACACTGCAGGAGGCTTCACACCTGCCAAAGTGAAAATGTAGGTTCACCGTTGACTGTTGCTCTGGCAGCTGCTGATTCCAGTTTTCAAAGCAAACTTTTAGTTTCAACTTTCGCAACAACATAACGGGAAACATGAAGCACTGTTCAGCTTTTTTCTTTCCACGCGCAGGCTACAAGATTTTTATTAAGGGCAAATTATGAAAATAAAGATAAAGCGCAACGTGTATGTGCATCGGATGTTTCACAAGTTCTCCTCTGCCTTTCAGCTGTCAAAGGTACTTCAGCAAAAAAAAATTATGATCAAAGGAAAGGCACGCTTGGTTATATCATCGGTGTCACTGTGAGGGAAAAAGAAATATGGTCACCAATATGACTGAATGCAACTACAATGAAACGGTCTGGAATCAGAAAATGGACGTGATATACACCTACTTCTACCTGATACTCTTCATACCCGGGCTGCTGCTCAACACCACTGCACTCTGGGTCCTCCTCAGATACATCAGGTAACACTCATACAAGTTCACACCTTTAGATTTTCAGGTATGTTTTCACTAACTCTCTCTGTATGTGCCGTTTAACAGCAAGAAGACCAAGGCGGTGATCTTCATGATAAACCTGGCGATCGCAGACCTGGCCCACATCCTCTCTCTGCCCCTCAGGATCTATTATTATTTCACGCACACCTGGCCCTTTGGACGCGGTCTCTGCTTGTTCTGCTTCTACCTGAAATATCTCAACATGTACGCCGCTATAATGTTCCTGGTAAGCAGGCAGTTTAGGGAAAGCAAGCCTTGAATTTCCTGATAATGCTCATCACAGGGAACAAGGATAATCAAATGAGATCTTTCTAGTTTTCATTACATTTAAAATCAGTCAAATGTCAGTACAAAGCACTTTTGTTGTTGTTTTTGTTTTAAAAATTAAACTCCAAAGCAGAAAGTGATTTGAATGAAAGCCTCTGTCTTCCTTCTTGGAACTGCTTTGCTTCCTGTGCCTCAGAATAAATAACAAAGTAGCTTCTTTTCATTTCTCTCTGATTTCAGGTGTGCATCAGCATGCAGAGGTGTCTGTTCCTGCAGAAGCCGTTCACGGCTCGAAGGTGGCGGCGTCGCTATGACCTGCTGATCAGCTTTGTAGTGTGGGTTGTGGTTGGTCTGAGCTGCTCTCCCTTTATCCTGATGCGGAGTAGCAACAACAGTAGCAAAAATGAAGTGGCATTAAACAGCACCCATGCCCAGTTTCCCTTAGGTGTCACCAAACAGAGTTTAGACTCCAACGCCACTTCGGCGGGCTGTTTTAAAGACTTGCCCATGCGCCAACCTCCTCTCTCGTTGACGATCACCATGCTGGTCTTTCTTGAGGCGTGTGGTTTCCTAATCCCTCTAGCATGCATGTCATACAGCACCGTCCGCATCTTCTGGTCACTCAAGGAGAAGCAGATCCAGGATCAGCACAACTCCTTCAACTCCTCAGCACGCAGCCGCCTCCACTCAGTCACCTCCAACTGCCAGGCGGAGAAACCGAATGAAAAGCACACAAATGGCGAGAAGCGGCGTGCTCTGCGGATGGTGGTGGGCTGCTTCATTCTCTTTTTGTTCTGCTTCGCTCCGTACCACCTCAACTTCGCGCTCTACCTGATGGTGAAGCAGAGTATCGTGTCCAGCTGCACCGTCAGAAGGGTGGTGCTCCAGTTTCACCCAGTGTCTCTGTGCATGGCGGGCCTGAGCTGCTGCTTCAACCCCATCCTTTATTACTTTCTTACAGCCGAGTTTAGGATGCACCTCAAAAGGCGCACCTCCTCCTTCTCGTCCTCCATCTCCTCCCCGACCACATCACCGACCCAGTGTCCTTTGCAGAGCAGACTCATGAGCACCTCCTCATACAGGGAGTAGCATTGCTCAGAGGAAAAGTCCATGAAGGATTCTGTTGAACTTTAAAGCCGACTGACACCGGGTCCAAGCTGGATATGATCAGCTGACATGTTGCAGCTGTCTGAACACAAACAACCCAAAAGACATTGACCTGAGTTGTGTGAAGCCCGCCTCCTCTAAAGCAAGCAGAAAACACCCTCCAACATGCAGTATCGTAAACGCTGCCCAATGTTTCAGTTTGTGTGTATAAAACTTGATATAAGCTATGTAATAAAAGCTGTATGTGAAATGCACTCCCATTAAAAGCTTTAAGTCTCATCTCTGGCTCTGATGTTTGTTTCTTCACTGCGAGTTGGACTTTTTTTCTTTCAGGTAAAATGTGAAAACAGGTGCCAGCTCATTTTTGCTTCACTTCCTCTCAGAATGAAAAGTGGTGAAGGCAGTTGGCAGCAGTTACAGCAGCTCTGAAACCAGTAACTGTCAGGCGCCCCCCCACCCACCCATCTGTACAGGCCAAGCCTGAGCGAACTCTGAGTCTACATCAGCCCCCAGACGCACAAATGCAGCCCACCTAAGGAAATCTACCAAGAATGAATCATCCACCAAAATGCACCTGCCTCTTGTTTCTCTGTTCTCACACGCATCAAAGTGTAGCGTTTGCTTTCTGACAGTGTCACATTGTAACTTGTGAAAGTTTGCGTCGTGGCTTTGGTGTAAATATTTATTTTTGATTGATTTTTTTTGATGTCCTGTCAATAAAACAAAAAAAGTGCGTGTTGACGTGTTGACTTTGTCCACAAGGAAATGGCAACTAAGAGTGTAATAGCAGAAGCGTCAAAAGAAAATTCTTGTAAACCACACCCCTATGCTCACAGGAAGCCCTCTGTGTGTGTGTCTGTGTGTGTGTGTGTGCGCGCTAAAATCCCCAGAACAGCAGACACACAGACGGGCGACACACATGCAACGAGTGATAGATAAGAAATCAAAACAGGAAAGAGTACGAGTGAAGACAAAAGTTAATGGATATGAAAGATAGATAGAGAGGTAGAATGAAAGAGAGAGGCAGAGAGAGAGAAAGAGGCGGGACACTGAAATTAAAGAGTGTTAGAGGAGGAGAAAGGAGGATGGAGTTTTTCATCTGACGCCTCGGTCTTATCAGCTTTTCGTTTCTCCAGCATCTTTAAAGACAGAGGTGAGAGGTTGATTATTAATTGCTAATAATGTTCAGAAGTGTTCGGAGAAAGTAGCGAGTGTGTGGGGGTTTGTGTGTGGATGCTTTCTATGTGGAGTCATGGCTCATGGGGGACCTTGTCTGTTTCTCCAGTGTGTGGAATGCCTGTTATGTTGAAGTGCGTGTGTGTGTGTGAGGGCCAGTATTGGGGTGTCTGGTCTTTATGTGTCAGTGGACTTCCTGGAGATCACGGCATATTTTCTTGTGTATCTGAACAGGGCACACACACGTGGAGGGACCCCGATGCTCACCGGCAGCGTTTTTGGTTCTGAAACACGAGGTCAGATCTTCAGAAAGCTGCTTACATGCCAGCAGCCCACAGACGGAGGTGAATCACAGCAGATGAGATTATGTGTTTCCACTGGCAAGACCTGATGAAAACTACTGAGTCCTAAGGTAGGGGAGCAGCACTTGCCTTTTCTTTTTAGCTTTATCTTTTTAAAAACAGCTCACTTCTCTCGGTTAGATGGAAATTTCAGCTTGATCTCGACGCTCGTTACCGTAAACATGTTACTTTCACAACAGATGGTCTCGGTTTGACTCCTGTACATACATGTTAAAGCCTCTACTGCGAGAAGGAAACAAGAGCTTGTCACAGATTGGCCTTTTGCACATCATACAAATCAACACACAGCCTTGGAAGGAAGCACATGGTACGTGCATAAGTGAGAGTAATAAGTGGAGAATCCTTTTCAAACAGTAACACACAGGTCAGCGGTCACTGAGTTAAAAGGCAGTCCGAGGGCTGACGGTCTACTGGGGCCTCGGCCTGAGCATAAAAGGCAGTCAGGGAGCTGAGAAGCAGTCCAAGCTTAGCATACCCCACCTTTTTACAAATAAAATTCCACTGTTTGTTTGTGTATGATTGTGAGGAGTTAAGTTCAGGCCCAAATACTACTTTATACATTTACACTGGTACATCCCAGGCAGGGATCGCTGTTTACACTCCGCTACATTTACTTACACACTGCTAAAGGTACAAGTTACTAAACAGGTCATTATCAAAAGACTGCTGCCTAAACTTCTTTGGCTTGTAACCGCTTACAAAAACAAGGAGTACAAACTAACAAAAAAAAGTGTAAATGTCTTAGATAAATAGCTTTAACATTGAAGAAAGTAAAAATATATTCCCAAATAAAGGTTTTTTGTTTTTTTCTAAAAAGGTCCACCCTATTAATCATTTTACTCCAACGCAGAATTTATCTCGTGACTCTTTAGGGGAGGGCAGACACACGGGTGAGAAGGCAATACTCAAACCGTGTCATCTTTTTACTGTTGCAGCTGAAACAGCAGTGCAATGCTAGCAGCCAAATGTATGCATTCAAATGTAGTCAAATGTGCCACTATATTTAGTCATTTCCCTGTAAAGAAATGTGGCGTTCTTTTAGTTAAGCAACAGGAACGCGAATATCGTGTATAAAAACCTGCTGAGGGAGCCCATAAAGAGAACTAAGAGCAGTTAGTTAACCACTGTTTGTCTTGTGTTTGGCAAGTGCCATTTCCCCCTCACGCACGAAAATAGCTACACAATTTTTGCTGCGTGTTTTGAGTATAGTAGGTGTAAAAAACAAAACAAAAAATGCTTTTCTGAACAGTTTACGTGGCAGTAAGTTTCTTGTCAAATATGAACAATATTTTACTGGCTGATTTGCATTTTCACATCGATAAAATGGTTCATAAATGATCCTGAGATGTCCTGAAACTGGTTAAAGTAGGTCTAATATGCTTTGCTAACATTCTGCCATACATATATAGTGTTCTCATAGTGCTAAACAAGGCCAAAGTTCCAAATAATGACATCAGAGTATGCATTACTAATCCCTGTGAGTCAAAGTTCAGGCTTCAGAATACTCTAAACACAGTTTCTGTTCTTTTTTTCACTGCTTTTTGCTCTGGATGATGTCACTTAAAAATATCCCAATGCGGTTAGCACAGCAGCTCCACCCACCAGCTATTCAAACCTTTTGGTTGCAAGGAGCAGCCAATCAAAAGAAAGCTAGCTTAAAGAGAGGGGGAAGGGAGGAAGACAGTGTATGATTTAAGGGTCCACATGATAAACATTGTCCCTTTTAAACTGATAGAGGATTAATGTACTAATGGAGGCCAGAAATAAACACATGGAGATGTTTATTTGAGCATAGCAGGTGTCTGGGTACTAGGTATGTGGAAGATCACAACACCACATCGTTCCTGGGTTTGCTAGGGTCTAATAAGTCTCATTAGAAATAAGATAACAAGAAACAAAAGCTGATCAAAAAGAGGATGACAACAGTAAGTAAAAAAACATAATTTTAAACTGGTTTATACGCACTAAAGTTTATAGCTGTGGGTGTGTGCACCTATAGGCTGTTCAGTCCCTAACATTACTATTTCCATTTGAACCGAAAGCATTTGAAGATAATCTAAGTTGAAGGTCATCTAAAAGCTTTAAAATTTCATCTCTGTTACTTTCATTTTCTGCTCTGTGTGTGTGTCACAAAGAAGGAGGGAAAAAAAGAAGCGCGTTACAGGCGTCACCTACATCGAAAAACCACCCGCGGTGCTGCTCCTCATCTCAAAGTGCTCTTTAGTGACAGGTTTTTCCTTGATCTGGGCTGTTAACCAGTTGCCTGGTCTGCCTGCGCTAACCACGCTAGTTTCACTTTGATGCCTTGCGCCGTAGTTATTTCACACAGACTCAGTGCAGGCACCATAATGCTCGGCAGTGAAGCAGCACGTGGGGGATTTTACCGACTTCTCTGCGGGTTTGCACGCTTGCTGTAAAGGGCACTGCAAAAACACAGCTATCAAGGATCATTGATTAATTACGTTATTCATAAAAACACATGGGAGATTATAGCTGGCAGGTGCTGCCGCCGAGCACAATGTCATCTGTGTCTCATCTAAAAAGGTTCCTTCTCCAATTCTGATGGCTATCTATGCAACATGCAAAACAGTAACTTTAATATCCCCAGGCTGCACTAGGCGAAAGATAAAGCAGTTAAAACTCAACTGCGTCGCTGTCAAGAGCTGATTTGTACTACAGTGTGTGAGAAAACACAGGCAGAGACAGAACCTCTTGGTGTGAGGTGACAGCACAGAAACCTGTAGTTGTTTTTCTTCCTCTTTCTGGTAACGCTTTCCACCTCCGACTACACTAACTTAACTTACTTTTCTTTCCTCTACCAGACCACCAGACTCTTTGGGGATCGCAGAGAAGCCTGGAGGACACATCAGCGCTGGACAAAAACTTAAAACAAAAGACACTCTTCCTCTGTCTGACATGCCGCAGAGAGTACCAGCTGCACAGGCTGCAGCATGATGTAACCAGCGGCATGGATGCTCAAACCAACCCGTCACCGGACTACAAGCAGCTCTGCTGATACAAGCTTCCTGCTGGTTTGCAAGGCAGCTCATCTTAACACTGACATGAATGTCAGTTCTCCTAATATGAACTGCTCCAATACCAGTGAGATAATAGACTACCAGCACCATTTGTATGCCGTGGTGTACAGTGTGATCTTAGCACCGGGCCTGCTGGGTAACGTGCTGGCGCTGTGGGTGTTCAGGGCCTACATCAGAGAGACCAAGAAGGCCGTGGTGTTCATGATGAACCTGGCTGTGGCCGACCTACTGCAGGTAAAAAATCCTCTTCAGTCGTATTTCGCACTTACTTTCTAGTTTAAACCATTACTGTGAAATCACATGATGTGGTTGTGTGGTTAAGTGACCACATAGCCGTCCTCAGGGGTCAAGCTTTAATCAGGGAAGAAGTTTGCATGCAAGAAGTACTTGTTACACTACTCGTGCCTCTAATAGTTACATTTAGTGTTGTAATCCTGATCCTACAATACGGTTTTAAAACTGCAATAAAGCAAATTAGTGTAATGACCTCTTTAGTTTTTGTTCTGCTTTCATGTACTAAATTAGGAAGTCAAAAAAACAAAATGACTCTTAGATGTTGGCAGAGTTGTGGGAGAATTCCAACCACAAGAAAAAACTTCCATTATAGAACACAACAACTACAGAAGTTCATCTCTTTATTCCAATGAACTGCCTAACGGGGAGGATTTTATTTTAAAAATCTATTTAGAAATGTTTCTGTTTACTAGATAACCAAGCGAGCTCCTTACCATCATCGCCAAAGAGCAAATATGTACATCAGCGTTTGCCTGCTGTTCTCTGCCTTCAATTTTGTCACTCTGGCCTCTCCTCAGGTGCTCTCTCTGCCTCTGCGGATCTACTACTACCTGAATAACTCCTGGCCCTTTGGGTATTTCTTCTGCATGTTCTGCTTCTATCTCAAGTACGTCAACATGTATGCCTCCATCTACTTCCTGGTTTTCGTCAGCATACGTCGCTGTGAGCTCATCATGCGTCCGCTGTTGTACAACTCGGGTCGACAAAAAGGAGACGTGTTAATATGTGGGATCATCTGGCTGATCATCTGTACCGTCTGCCTCGGATTCCCTCTGCTCAGACACGATCCTTCCTTGCCCGAAAGGAACGACACAAATAAGTGTTTCACGGAGCTGCCTCTGCGGAAGGATATCGGTCCTTTGGCAATGTGGGCCCTCTTGATTTTACTAGAGCTGTTCGGCTTCTTCGTCCCTCTCGTTTTGGTGCTAGGCTGCACGTGCATGACTATTTGGAGCCTTCGGGAAAATACAGCAAATGCTATTTCTGACAGAGGGGAGAAAAAGAGAGCGCTGAGGATGATACTAAGCTGTGCTGTAGTCTTCTTAGTGTGCTTTGTACCTTACCACGCCACGATGCCTCTCGACCTTATGGTCAAAGCTAAGAAAGTTACCAGCTGTGACTTTCAGAAACTGGTTCTTCGAAGTCACCCAGTCACACTCTGCCTGGCCAGCCTGAACTGCAGCCTGGACCCTATCATGTACTATTTCACTACTGATGAATTCTGGAGGCGACTGAGCAAGCCAGAGATACCGGAGAGCATACATCTCAGCCGGCGTCTGTCCTGTATAACCGGAGAACAGGACGAAGAGGAGGACTAAACTTCTGGTGGCGACAGCCTCCCCGCAACCACTAACTGAGACTGAAGACTATGCAAACTTCAACTTCCTGCAAACTATGGAAATAACATTTATGCTGAAACGGGAATGTGAAAATATGGGAGTTTTAAAATGTTATTTTTTTAAACCTATTTATTTCTCAATAAATGTTTTTTTCCCCTTCCCCCTCTCAATTTGCATTTCCTCGATGAAGGGCGAGTAGTGTCAGCAAGTGAAAGAGAGGAAAACCCCGAAATGCAGCGACAGTTTTCCTCCAGATCCAGTGTTTTGATAACCCGATGTCCTTCGCAGGATGATAAAAGGGTTAGTGTTGGTGCCGCTTTCACCGCCATTATAATAACAAAGCCACTGCGACGTTCAGTAGGTAAACAAATGCAACTTTATTCAAACAACAAAGTGGAGTTCAGTTCAGTAGTTGCACACAACATTGGGCGTTTCCCCCCCTAATATCTTCTAGTATTCAATTAAAAAGCAGAGACAGAAACCCCATCTTTACAAACACACTTCCTGTTGATTGTCTCTGTGTGCAGGCATCAAGTAGGAAATTACTAAAAAATGACTTAAAATGTGCTCGACAGACTTCAGAAATCAAGGACGACTGTTTTCCATTTAAGCACACGATGTGTGTAAAGATCACAGGGAGCCATCTCGTGTTATAACACTACGGATACATAATAGTCAAATTAGATAACCGACTGTTTTCAAGTCAAATTAAGTGAAATTTCCCTTTAGCTAATTCATCGTTAGCTCATCACTCTGGTTAAGGATCACGCATGAAGCTTGAAACACAAACACAAAAACTGGTCATATATTGTAAGGGTGCTGGACTGTTTCCCATCAGGTATGAGACCATCAGAAACACTAAAGTTATCACACAGCAGCACTGTGGGGGATATCTACAAACAGTGGTGACTTGAGAGCGTTGCGTTACCATCCATGGACAAGCATGTTACACGTATACTGTACCAGACATCTCCATGCTGACTTGTGCTATATCACGCTGTAACAGAATACAAATACCTGGTCGAACCTGCACCGTGCACCCGGGTCAGAGCGGCGACAGGAGGTTGACGCAACACACGCCTAATATGATCTCACTAGAATATTCAGTAGGATGACTAATAGCTCTGCTCTGGATGAGGCGGATGTGTCGTTATATAGTAACATCAATAAGATCTGTCTGCAGGAAACTACAGCAACAAAACAGAAAGCAATGTAATAAATGAAACTTGTATATCTAACTTTAGCTTACTGACTTAAAGTAATAACCAGTACAAGACTAGCTAATGAATACTTACGCACTTGTGACCTATCACGGGTTCGAGGGAGTACATCAGAGGAGAAGGGGGCTAGGCTCTAATGCTGCAACTTAAATTCACTCAACACTAGATTAAAAGCAGGGGAGGCAAAAACTGGAAAGAGTTTTGTACAGAAGTAACTTTCTGCTGTTCCCTTCACCGCCCACTCCCACCTACCCTCTCTCGCTCTCTATGACCTATATTCATGCTTAAGCCTTGCAGATGCGGGTCTCAGTCACAAACTTGTTCTCAAAGTGATGGATGGTGAAACATTCGTCCGCAGAGCGCTTCTGGATGCCTCCACCTGACAAACAAAAAGACAAATAAGCAGCAGTGCTAAGTATTCATCTCAATATTCAGCCGTGGGCGTGTTTGACACATTTCAAACACAACTACATTTAGGAAGATGTGTCAAGCATGGTTGGTGCCTGTTTACACTCGTCCTCTTATTCGGTTTCTAACCAAAGTGTGTTTGACACTGTATAATTTCTGCATCTACTTGATAAGTCAGCAGTTTCTGTTTGAGCCATAGTGATTAGTGACTCCAAAATCAATATTAATGTGTACCTAGTAAATAAAAAGTTATCAATGTCAGCAGCTAACTTCATCCTTGATAAGAACTATACAGGGATACATGTTTATATAACTCAACCATCAGAAATGTATGAAGGCCTAAAGTTGTAACTGCATTATGTGACAGCTTGCTTCCTTTATGTTGTGGTCAGCGTATTTTGTTTGAAAGCTGTTTCTGTTAGCCAAAAGATAAAATCATAATAAATTACACTAACACTCTGCTAAACAAGCTAGCTCATACAGTTTTATACATAACCAGTGTGAAATACAGTACAGTAATTTTTATGGTCTGGCTATTTTTTAGCTAGCGATAATGTTAGCTGATTACTTTACAACACTACTACATCAATATTACCAAAAAGCTTAACTCATGACTACAAACCTGTAGTCCTGAAACTAAGGAGCACAGTCATGTTGGGGGCATCCGTCTTTTAAATACAAGACCTAATTTTGACTGTGTGGTTATTTATTACCATTAGCTACCGCTAATGTTAGCTTATGACTTAACAGCTCTACACATAGCTATGAATGCAAATGATCCTGAAACTGTAAGACAAAGTCCAGTTTCAGATATATTTTATATACAGACATTGATTTTGATGTTCTGGTTATTTATGAAAGAGCTAATGTCAGCCAAGTAGCTTCCTTTCTAAAATACGAGACAAGTACAGGATGGAAAAGTTGCAAACTCAAACTTTTTAGTTTGCACTTGCTGAGTAAAGCAAAAAAATCTTGCATAACAGCAGTGATGTCGTAATTAAAGATTAAATAATATAATTAAGTAATATAAAGATTAAAGAGGATTATATATTACAGCTTAATACAGTTAAAGACATGCATGTTATATACACAAGTTCCTCTGGTCTGCACCCTATTTCCGAGGGGTTGCCACAGAGCTGCACGTTAATCAGAGGTTTTACATTTCCATCACATCTATACCTGGCAGGCTGGCACGGCGCTGCATTCTGTACGTTTCTTTTCCATCACAAAGACGGCGGATATAAAAGCCCAGGGGTTTGACATCATCAATGCGCTCCGTCACCACCAGGTCCTCGTGCACCAGGTAGCTGCGGTAAGAGTCAGACTGGAACAAAGACCAGAGCATGAGACTGTCAGGGCACCTTTTTAAATTAAAAAAATACTTTTGATCTTCCACCAGATAAAACAGATCAGTGAAAACTGAATAAATTTTTTTTTAAAAAAAGGTGATGAAACATAGATTTGTGAAACAACTCTACACCAAGTGTTGAAATTTCCTGATTTCCTCACTAAGCAAACTAAACTCCGCCAAGCTTTTTCCACCTTCACATGCTAAAACTACCCAACACTACATCAATGATTTTTAAAAAGTCCCTATTTGAATATGGAGACTTTTTGAATACAAGTATGCAGTATAAATGCAGCGTACTTCTAGTTTACTGCATGAATAAAGGAAGAAGGGGACAATCTGTGGGTGGAAGTCGCTCATTTATCATCTTTAGTTTCCTGTCAAGAACCTACGTTTCACTTAAGATGATATTATTGCATAGTCTCTGCCAGTGAATAATAGAAAACTGAATTACAGGAACTTTACAGTTTAGCCAATATTTAAAACCTACCTTCATATGTACAAATTAAAGATATTACAGATTTGAGAAGGATTAAAGAGCAGACAGTTTGTGGAATGACAACACATCCCTGAATTTCTTATGTGTGCATGAGCTTTAACAAGACTTATGTGTTCGGTTTGTCCGTCATCCAAGTCTGGACTTTCATCTGTGTCTTCAGGTGCTGCTAGGAGGGACCGTACTCACCATCAGCTGTGAGAACAGGTCAATGAGGTCCTGAGGGGGGAGAACTACTGAGGTGTTCAGGGGAATCACAAAGCAGGTCCTCAGAGTCAGGTCCAGATAGGCCGTCAGCTTCTGCTCACACACACACATGAAATCATCGGGAAAGAATTTAGAGCAGCAGAAATCATCCACCGAGCTGCGCCAAGTGTGACAGAGTCCACAATCCTCACCCTGTTGAAGTCGTGCAGGATGTAAGCGGGGTCTCCGGGCCTGAAGCGGGGAGGAGGGACGCTGATGACGGCGATGTTGTCAGAGATCTCCACCTCCTCCTCCACTCGCGGCAAGTAGTAAGGCTGGCTCTCTGCTCCGGACGACACGTCTCTGAACTCCATCGCGCCATGATACATCCTCTGATGAAGAATGCATCTCATTTAGTCTTAAGAACATGTAAAGTGAGGTGGGGGCACTGGAACCTTTGCTTATGTACATTTTACAAAAAAAAGAAAGAAAACGCACCGTAATAGAGTTATTTTATTTTCAACCAGCAGTGCAGCTGGGATTTGCCTCTACAACCACAGACGCATCATCTGGTATTACTGTGAATCTGCAATATCAGCTGTGAACCTGTGTGTTCTGTTCCTGTCTAAAGTTCACGTTTCACACACTGCACCAACTACTGAAAAACAATCACGCAGCTGTCGAGGAAGCTCAGGCTGCCAGGGGGAGCCAAAGCACGCATGTTCTGCTTGGTTCCAGCACAGTTACATCACGGCATATAGCAGGACTACGTTTACACAAACAAGCCTACAGTTTTTCCATGACTATTGATCATAGTTTCTTTTAATATCAGGTTTTAAGCTTATGTTTACACACTCACTCTCCACATGGCACTGATAATAAAGATTTCCAGTAACATTTTTGGCATATGTGAGGCATTTATTTTCTTGCAAATCAAATTGTGATAATTATGCTGATAATTATGGCACACTGGCTCTGGCTGAGATGTCAGAAGCCCCGCCCACCCAGTGCTCTTACCTTTTGTTTGCAAAGAGCATCCAATCAAAAGAATCATACTTTCAAACAGAATGAAATGAACAGAGGGGGCTGTTGTAAAGGCTCACCTTTCAGCACATTCACTTCACCAGATGCACCTTGTTTCTTTTCCTCACCTTTGATTGGGTGTGGTGCTTGGCCTTAATTGCACTCACCTGTCACTCGTTATATAAGGACTGCACTCACCTACCCCTCACTCTTTCTTCACTCCCACATGGGGCAGCAGCTGAGAGAGAGCAGTCCATGTGTGTCTTTCTTTCCTTCCTTCTTTGCCTTATTGATTTGGAGAATAAAAGGAAAACCCTGAGAATAATTAGATGACTGCTTATTCTTATTCTAACCGGATGAGCCCATGATGCTGATTGCTTAAGCCCTGAAGAGAGCAGTCCATGTGTGTCTTTCTTTCCTTTACCCGTTATACAATATACAATAAAACAACAAAACCTGCACATGATTGATGACTGCTTATTTTCATTCTAATCGGATGAGCCCATGATGACGACTACTGAAACCCTGAACCTTCCTTCCTCCAAAACAGGGGGCAGCACCTATTATTGATATGGATTCTTTTTGCAAGGGTTTCTCCACTTTAGTCCAAGATTCACTTCAATGCTGTGCAAATCCACAAACTGGACCATTGAGTTTTGCTGCATTGTTATCTTTTTCTGTGTATCATGTGTCACTACAGTTTCAAAGCTTAGAAGTGAGGAAACAGCTGAGATCAAAAGCACGACAAAATTCAGAGCAACAGATTCTTGTGATGAAATCTCAATTTTATCAGAATTTCTCAAGCAACATACTGACAGTTACAGTTTCACACACTGCTCTCCCCCCCACCTCGCTTTGCTTCATTTGCATGGGTGTGGGGTTGCCTCATCTCATTGACTCTAAGACCCTCCTGCTGGCAACACAACAACTGGGGGAAAAAAGGTGAAGTCTGCACTTTCTCTAAACATGAAAAGGAGTGAACAATAGCACTCTGTTTTCTAACGGTACAAACCAGTGTTAATAATTCTTCATCACTTCTAGACAGTGACAGTTTATGAGAGGAAGAAAACATATCTGATAACGTCAGTGGATAACCAAATTAATTCATACAGCTGCTTAATTTCCCAGAGGCAGTCTGCAAAGTCTGCAAAGTCTGCCCCACAGATGCCCCCCCCCCCCTCCCCCAACCTTTACAATATGTGCATGGTGATTTCACTGACCTGTATTTGCAACGTGAAAATGAAACAATTTGGAAAAGGTTATAACGTAAAATAGTCTTGGGTTGTAGTTTAACTTTCTACGCGTTTCAGTGACTTGCTTGCAGAGCTGTTGGCATGTGCCTCACGTGCATAAGGATGGACAGAAAATGAATCTACTATAAGGATCTGCAACATTAAAGTGTTATGCACAGTTATGAAACCACAATCATGGCCTAATGTATACACACACATATATATATATATATATATATATATATATATATATATATATATATACACACATATATATATATATATATATATATATATATATATATATATATATATACACACACACATATATATATATATATATATATACACATATACATACACACACACACATATACATATATACACACATATATATATATATATATATATATATACACACACACACACACACACACACACACATATATACATACATATATATACACACACACACACACACACACACACACACACACACACACACACACACATATATATATATATATATATATATATATATATATATATATATATATATATATATATATATATATATATATATATATATATATATATATATATATATATATATATATATATATACACACACACATACACACATATACATACAGGTACTTACTTTGAGAGGACTTTAGATTTTAAATGCTTTTTTTAAAATCAATATTCTGATTTCATAAGACCCCCTCCCACTCTTTGCAACCCCTTTTTAAAAGATGGTAACATGTGTAAGAGAATATTCACGAAGAATGAGCTGCAGCGCACGCGCACACACCTTTGGGGTGAAATATCGGTAGAGACAGGCCCCCCCTACGATGAGCCCACTGAGGATGAAGGCGATGCCTAACAAGGTGAGCAGGCAGCGACCTGTGGAGCCCTCGGCGCCCACTGGAGCAGAGGCCACTTCAGGGTCCTACACACACACACACACACACACACACACACACACACACACACACACACACACATCATATTAGCATGACATTCACATTCAGCTTTGATTAAACAATCCCTTAATCCCACCCCATCTTTGTCCTCCGCACAAAAACAGCTGTGCAGGAGATGGGCGGTCCCATCGTGTCCTGCGCTATGCGCTATGCAAAAATCACCGCGTGTCAAATCACACTTAGCACAACAATGCGCGACAACCCTGTGAATGCTCACATGGATGAAGTCCACACGCTTTGCTGGCCGATCCGGCACAGCAGGCCTGCTACCAGGCTAAAGTCGGACACCGGGCTCAGGCGCAGCGCTGTGCCCCGTTAGCTCACCTTAACAGCGGCTGGCACCTCTTTGCCCAGCGCCTTCTGCGCCAGAGCCGAGTTAAAGGCGATCTTCACCATGCTGGAAGAACAGACGTCAGCTTGGGTTTTTCTTGTGCAAACAAAAATAACAGGGGAGGGGGACTTGCGGCGCTAGACTGCAGGTTCCGTTTATTCTCCGCAGCTCAGCTGTGTGACGCACTTTCCAGCCTCGGCTTTATCTAGCGTTTCCGGTGGCTGCAGGGGGGCGGAATCAAAAAAAAAACAAACACACAACAGGCTGGAGAATATGCTTCAGTCTGAGAATACGCAGGCAGCCATGACCTACCTTAGTTTAACTACAGGTAGCGGTTTAACATTTACCGCTTTCATAATTTATTTATTAGCAGTTTCTCTCCACATCCTTTATTTGTTTCTTGGTGTGTTTGTGTAGTTTTGGTGCCATCCAGTGGCCGCAGGTGGAACCTAAACAATTCCCCATGCAAGATCTTCCATTCATTCATCAGATTGAACCTGACACCCAAAGACACAACTGTTTACACTTTCAGTCAGCTACATTGCCTACATTCACTTCTTGCATGACAAACGACTCGATCTCGCGACCAACTGCACTGTAATGCAATGAAAAATAATATCTGAGTGTATAATGCAGCTCATTCATCTCTGCGAATGTTCCACTCTGCAAACACATTCCCTCCTGCATGCTGGGCACTACCTGCCAGCGTGTCTGCCCACTCGCATTAGCACACACAGTACACAGCTTTTACTGCGCTGCGTGCAAAACACGGGCCGCTGCCAAGGCCGTACAGTATGTCTGACACATATCCTCAGTCCGGCGGTGGTCCCTCTGCTTCCTCTCTCTCAGTTAGGTTTGTACGTATGAGTAAATAAACACTTAACTGCTGTAGCCTACTGCTGCTTTAACTCCACGCAACTCGGTGGCATCTCTCCAACCCTCTGCACTGCAACTGTATGCATCACACACACACACACACTCTGCAAGGCTCTGATATTTGCTCTGTTAAACAGACAGATTGGACCGGTAATCACCACTGAAAGGTACATAAACAGAGCAGCTGATTTCTGTACCTTACTCCCCCTCCGCGCGCCCCCTCAACACTGGCTCTGCCTGAAAATCCTAAGTGGTCCTGAAGGCTTGTTTATGGGCTCGTCTTACGCTGTGTTTGATCTGAGAGCTTGCCCACACATGCGTAGCACGGACACGCCACACACACGCTGCAAAAGAGAGAGGGAGAGACAGCATTAGCAGTAATAGCTGAGATGATAAACAAAAGACTTATATGTAATCCTGAGGGCTTCTCGGCATCACACACAACAGCAGGAGAGGGGAAAAAACAGAGGAGAGAGCAGGATTCTCATTCCAGGAGGGAAACAAGGGATGACTGGGGGTGAGGTGGGGTGGGAGAGGCATGGAAGCAGGTGGGGGGTGAAATAGAGTGATTCGGGTAGAACGTAAAGTGATGACTGGGGGGAAAACACTGAGAAGGAGTTGCCGGGAGAGGCAGAGCAATCTACAGAGTCTGATGCTTGAGTGAGTTTTCCGAGGAGCTGATTAGCGGCGGATTAAGGTTGCAGTCCATCCAGTTTAGATCTCAAACTTTCTAACACGCCTCCTAGGTGGAACTGAACACAGCTGAACACAATCGGACAGCCGTGTTTTTGGTGCACAAGCACACATAGGTGGGAGAGTGTCATAATGCTGGATGGCAGGCATGTATGATGGGAGTCTGAGCGCCAGTGTTCCCCTGTGGTCTGCAGCAAGCGTCCAACAAAAGCAATAAGGCTACACTCGTGCACATGTGTACACAACACGCACACCCTGCGCCTGCAAAGTCAGCACAGTGTGGGAGTCTGCAGGGGCATAGCTGGTTTCACAAAGACATTCTCATGCATGACATCACCGGCTCTCGTGCCAGTAAATATGAACCCACATACAGACACACACCTCATAGATTTGTCATCGATTTCAATACCAGACATGTGAAACCACAAGTGACAAATGACTTTGTCCCTTTCGGTGTTCACACACCACACACACACACACGGCGCAGACAGAAACACACAGCCCTAAAATACTGCTATGGTAACAGCTGGCCACAGGGTTTTGTTGAGCCCAAAACGTTAGACACTGCTCGGTGCTTCATAACGTCACTGACATGTCTTCATGTGGATCCACCATAATCACCATGTGCCTCCAGTGAGAGAACATTTAGTGGTCAAAGAGAACGGGAGAGCAAAAGAAGATGGAGAAACAGAGCGGCGGATCTCTCGGGGAATGAGCAGCGATGCTGCTTCACAGCATCCAAAATTTTGAGTGATCCTTGCCCCACCACACACACACACACACACACACACACGCACGCACGCACACACACGCGCGCACACACACACTTCTCGCAATCACATGTGGATCTGAGACAAGGGTGACAAATGAGTCTTTCCTATGAGTATCAGCTTCTAAAGCTGCGTTTGCTCCCTCACAGCACTGCCTGTCTTGTGCTCTTCATCCTCTCAGCTTGGCTCACCTCTGGGAAATGTAATAATTTCATGCTGAAGGAGTTCTTTTGGGGTGGTTGGGGGATAATAGGGTAGGATTGGGTTGCACTGGCTATTCTTAAGTTTTATATGTGACTCCCTTATGAAGTTCCTAAGCACTTTTAACTAGTTTTTAAAAAATATATACATTCACTCTAAACCATAGACAGTATGTAAATAACTCTTTATATATAGTCTGGCTACAGAGAGGTAGAAAATATTTGTAGCAACTTCCATGCTAAACATAAACCTGTAAAGAGGAAGTAATGCTACAAGCTACAGACATTTTAGAGCTAAATAAAGTGTGTGAACACACAGTCATGTCTGTTCATAGGACTCTCTGCATGCCTGTAACTACGTACACACTTACTGCTTCCATAGCAACAGAGAAAGTACCTGCTAATCAAATGCACTGACCATCAGCAAGAGTGAGCCCCTCTATAAAAGCAATTGCTTGGTCAGACCATGCAGTGTGCAGAGAAACTGCAAAAAAAAACAAAAAAACAGCAAACAACAAAAAAAAACAACAAAAAAACTCCAGTTAGCATGTTAAATGTTAAAGTTCATGGCAGTACAATTAGAAAAAGACAATTACTGAAAAACAGTTACTTCAAGTTACTGTTGCTAAAGGTGGTTTTGAAAACTACTGGATCATGGGTTTTCTGACTTTTCACAAAAGGTATAACTTTGCTATATTTATGTGGATACACAAGGAAATATTGTGCGATTTATTTTTCACAATTTTTTGTAGCTAAATTCCTAATATGCTAATTTAACTAAAATCATGTAAAATTAGCGAAACTTTTTGCAGTTTAAGGTAGGTCTTGTATATTGTTTTTGAAGGATTATCGTGAAATATGTATGCTATTATACATTTAATGTTACTAAATTAATTTTATCAACTGCTAAGCATTAGTGCTTCCCTCTTTACTTTCTTAAAGACTTAAACGCCAGATTAGCAAGCTAATGCTAACTTTAATCATTTAGCGGTTAGCCTTTTAGCAGTTACTAGGAGCAAATTAAAAACAATAAATGTTATTGTTTATCAAATTCAATACATTTATGCCATTCAGCCAATTTTAATTCACTGATACATACATTTCAACTAAGTAAACCCAAAGTTTTAGCTAAGTTTGAATGTTCAAAAGGCTGCCTAGATTTAAGATGAATGGCTGTTTTCTTAACTTATGACCTCATGTTGCTGCCTGTCTGTCCATCTTTTGTCTGCTTAAAGCAACAAAGAAAAAGAACAAGAGGACCCTGGAGCGAGAGGATTTTTAAATCTTGGGAAAGGGCAAAAGTAAAAGGTGAATCACACATGTACTGCGCTCAACTCAAGGTAGACAACTGGCGCAGGTGGAAAGAGAACAAAGACGGAGGAGCAGAGGAGAACAGAGGGATGGAAACGGATGTATGTCTGTTATGTTCTTGAGGGTTAAACTCTGGGGAAATTACCTCATTGCAAGACCTCTCCAGAGTGCTGCAGCCATGTTGATTTTTCACTGGTAACGCATACACTCACACATACACACACCCTCCGCTGAACTGTGGCCAATAGCATCATAGCCTGTGCGAATCACTTCCAGATTCAGTAACGTCACCTCTGTCAGGTTCACGGGAGGAACACACACACACACACACACACACACACACACACACACACACACACACACACACACACACACACACACACACACACACACACACACACACACACAGAGAGAGAGAGCCTTTCCAACAGAGGGCAGCAGCTTGATCTCTATTTTGATTCACTTATGACACAGAGGTCAAATCAAGGCTTTTTAATTCCACCTCTTTTAACTGAACTCAGAGAGGAACTATCCTCACATCATTGTGTGGGAACAGCTGAGGACTGACAGACTTAAACTCTCATGGCTGAGAGCCATGAGGCCAGAGTCCCTCGCTGGACTCTAACATGCCCCTAATATGGTTTTAGTAGCCTGCAGAGGTTAGGGAAGAGGCCATTGGGAGGCCATTGGTTTATAACCTAGGATGACAGGGGAAATGAGAGGGGAGGAGTGACACTGCTTTCCTTTTGCAACCGCTGTTGACGTGCCAGTGACCACTGACCGTTTCAACAGAATACTTTGTGGTCAAAAGCAGACCGGGGCCTTACTGCGAAGCCATTAGGTGTCAGTGTGCTCAGTACCAACGAGTCCAGCAGAAATATAAAGCCTTAAAAATCCGATTTACAGACCACTTATAAAGTCATTAGTTAAAGACCAGCCTATATTGAGGACGATATATTAAAAATCTATATTCACTCGCAGTGCTGCCTAACTTACATTTTTTTCTAACAAACTTTGTAGTCTCTTGATCACATCTACAGTTGTTATTATAATTATTTTAACTGAAGAGATCACTGATTAAACATGTATGTCATTTTATAGATCAGTAAATGATAAATGCAATGATACAGAACAACATTTTTAGGAATGATATAAAAGTTACAACTGTAAACATGTTGCAAAGAAGACAAATATGATGTCTAGTGAGGATGAAAGTGATAGCCTGTGTGTGTGTGTGTGTGTGTGTGTGTGTGTGTGTGTGTGTGTGTGTGTGTGTGTGTGTGTGTGTGTGTGTGTGTGTGTGTGTGTGTGTTAGGTAGGGGCCCACACAAAGCCCTCAATCAGACAACTTTCAAATTAGCGCTCCATAACTACATCCTGACTGGAGCTTTAGACTTCTGAAATGTATAGTCCTTACAAAATCATACACACACACACACACACACACACACACACACACACACACACACACACACACACACACACACACACACACACACACACTTTATCAGTCATTAATCTATCAGGTGTCATTAAGAGGGGGAGGATGGGCTGATTGGAACCAGAGGGAGACAGAGTGATGTCAGACAAACACAAAGCTCTCAAGTGTCTCCACGTCCCCCCTTTTATCCCAATCATCACTGCACACACACACACACACGGACACACACACACACACACACACACACACACACACACACACACACACACACACACACACACACACACACTCAGACTTGTATATGTCACTGACATGTAGACAGATAAAAGTGCCTACAAGGAAAACGTTTATTCGCGCCGCTTTGCTCCTTTCCCACATCTGAAGCAGAGCAAAGATCTTCCATAAAGCTGGATCAGTGGAGAGCCCGACGAGAAGATTGAAAAGCTCTGACTGCAACAATAATGGGAAATAAGCGTGCGTGAAGACAAATGTGTATCCATAATGAATGAGCTCGTGCTAAGAAGGGCAGAGGGATTGTCTACCCCCCCGCCCCACCCTCTTCCTTGATTCCCATGACATATACGGTAACACTTTCAGCACATATGGCTATCTTTGGAGGGCGAGCTATTGTTTAGCAGTGGCAGTAATCTCTTAAAGCAGTGCTGCTTTTCCAGGCTGAGAATGGATCTCTTTATTAACACTGACGGAGGCTCATTATCTATAAATACAGGCGGGAGCCACTAATAAATCATTTCTCATGGCCCTGATAGAGCACTAACCACAAGGCATTAAGGCATCGTGAAAGAAAACCGCACATTGGCAGGCAAAATACCACTTGTGTGTGTGTGTGTGTGTGTGTGTACAAGAGTCACACCAGGCTTTGGCAGCTGGGATGATGGGGCAAGAGCTGGGCTTTTGATTGAAATAGCATGTTGTCTTTTGAGCTCCCATTTCGGCAGCGTTTAAATTATAGTGTCTCTGCGGGGCTGCAGAACGTCTCTAAGGGTGGGAATAAAGTCAGGAAAGAGAAGTTTTTTTTCAGTATATGTGAGGACACTCTGGATATGAGTGAAGGGAAGTTGAACAACTCTTAATTTTCCCCAAATGCTGGTCCAGGCGCTGCAGTAGCAAGATTAATTAGTTTCTCCAGCTTCACACTGGTGTCAAAACCTCGCGTGTGAATTTTCCTGTCACCGGGTGTCGTGTCGTTTGCGGTGATGGCTTTCAGTAAAATTACAAGGGGCGTAGGTTAGGTTCCAGCTGCTACACATAAATTATTCCAGTTTATGTGTAAAGTCACCACTAATTACTTAGTAACTGTTTCTTGCAAGTTTCAAATGTGGAACCTGATAAATTGCGTGCTATAGTTGAGATTTTCTTTACATTTACTTGCATTTCTTACAAGTGGTTGAAAACATCAGTGCACGTGTGAACAAGAAAGTGTTTGATAACAAGTTTGAAATATCAGCTTAAGGGGGGATGCTGTATGTCAGCGCTGTTCCCACAACATCCTCCTGCTGCCTTTAAATGGCTAAAGCGTTATGTGAAAAATGAGAAACTGCTCACTCACGGGCTAATGATTTATGGAAATGCTGTACAAGCTGACCAGGGTTAGGTCAGATTACTGATAAAATGCAGCTAAATACTCCTTGAGAGTGTAACTGTAATATAATTGCACATCTTTTCAAATGAAATCGAAGTTGATTATGGTTACGCATGTTTCTGATTACATGACACAGTTTCTGATTACATGCAACGATGTTAATTGGATTTTTGTCCCGTTATGAACCTTCAAGCTCATTGTCACCGTGTTGGTGTTTAGAAACTGAATGTGCGAGAAGTCACTGGCCAATGAGCATACCACGGATATTCCTCCTTTCTTAATTTAATAATGACCATAATATATAAAAATAGATGTGATGTTCTATTTACTATGACCTGAAAACTGATCCAGGGGAGTAATCAGGAAAGGGAAAGGGTACGGTGGCCCTGGAAGGCCAAATGGACTGCAACTTAAGAAAACAACAGCAACAAGAAAAACGCTGCAAAAGCACACAAAACACAACGGAAATAGGAAAAAGAAAACAGAAATAGGAAAAAACTGATTTCCAAAAGCACAAGGGAAGTGTTCCTGGGAAAACAATAACCCGACGGACCAGTTACAGGAACCAAAATATGCTAAGAATTGCTCTTGGAGACACTTACAAGAAGTGGAGGGTCTATTGGTTTTATGAGGAAAGAAAAGATGAGAGGTAAGTGTGTTAGCCTAACTATTAGCCTAAAAATCCATCATCAGTATTATATGAATCATGAGACTAAAACACACTTACCTAGCATGTTTGGTTCCTGAAGTGTTTCTGGGGTTATTGTCTCCCCAGAAACTCTTCCCTTGTGCTTTTTGGAAATCTGTTTTTTCCTGTTTCTGTTGTGTTTTGTGTGCTTTTGCAGCATTTTTCTTATTGCTGGTGTTTTCTTAAGTTGCAGTCCGTTTGGCCTCTCAGGGCCACCATAGGGGAAAGGTCACAGAGCAGGGGAGCCAAGCGTTGTCTCCCATTAATTTCTATATCTGGGAAACTTTATGCAACCAGAGGAGTCGCCCCTGTCTGGCCATTAAAAAGAATGCAGAAACTACATCTGTCTTTTATGTGTGTGGTGTTTTCATGCTCAAACAAATGCCCTCCAAGGCAGAATCACACCATCTCTAGCACTGTAGCACAGTCGACCACGTGAATGTGAAATTGTATTTTAGCATCACAATGAGTCTTTTAAATTCAAACCACAGTTTTACAAAACAGCTTTCACATCAAACATAACTGCAGATGCTTGGTGAACGTATTAATTATTATTCATGTCATACAGTGTGTGTGTTTTGTCCCGGCTCCCTAACAACATCCCAATGTTCTATCTATCTATCTATCTATCTATCTATCTATCTATCTATCTATCTATCTATCTATCTATCTATCTATCTATCTATCTATCTATCTATCTATCTATCTATCTATCTATCTCGTAACTCCTGCACTCCCAGCATGATTTAGAATTAATAACAGTTAATCTTTATGTTAAAGCTATGTGTGGTGTAACCCATATTAAATGGTTTAAATGGTAATGATGCATCTAAATCCAGTAACTATCCTCAATTTTACAAAGGGGATAGTCATCTAGAGAAGGTTGTAGAGTTTCCCTGCAGTAAAAACACATCCATTGCAGCACAGTATTTTTCCAAAGGGAATTACAGTGTTCATCTTAAAACAAATTTCCTAAACTATTCATGTACAGCATATAACCCACTGTTCTTTAGCTTAAACAGGCATTTTCAGCTTTGTGACTTTTGGCTTAAAAACTGAGAATTCTGCTAGATTAATATTTCCTATATTCTTCTCCTCTCTGCCGTCTCTCCCAGCTTGTGTCTAACTCGAGGCCAAACCAGCCAAACTCTGACAGTTTGACCTTCCTCAGAGGTCACTCCTATTCTTACAGCAGCCAGCCCAGCACGGCCTCCTGCTTCAACACAGGCCAGCCCTGTATAACTGATCATACCGCTAACCAGACTCATTCTGCAGAGATGTGGGAATGAAAGGTCCGATTAGGGCCTGCTGGAAGTATTCAGCACACAGTCGCTACCCTGCCCGGCCCATCACTCCAGTCGGCGGCCCCCTTCTAACCAGCCCCTGCTCCCCTCCGTCCTGCGCTCCTCAGAGCTGTGATTGGCATGTGAATTACAGTGTGTGGTGATGATAATAAGAGTGCTAACCGGGGCCAGGCCTGCGCCTTCGAGCCAGCAGCCAATCCCAGCTGGCACAGCCTGAAAGACAACCGCTGCCACCATCTGAAGAGGCAAATAAAAATGACAAGCTAACTGTTAAAGAACTGCTGATTTTTCACATGTTTTAAAAGCTTTTGTAGCTCTGCCAGATCTTTCTTTCTTTTTCTTTCCACCCAACTTCTTCTTCTCCTAAATTTTCACCCTTCTCCCTGGCCGCCTGCGACCACATCCAGATACACGAAACCCCTCATTTATCAGGGAAATCTAAAAATAATCCCTCCTCTGCTGCGGTGTGGCTTTGATAAAAAAAATAAATATTGGTGTTCAGAACGATTGTGCGCTGTGGGACAGAAACAGATAAAGACATGCGTGACGGTTCCTCAACAGCTTTCCACCGCATGCATGTGAAACGACGGATTTCCCCCCCTCAAATAATTACTACTTCCCCCTCTCACCATACGTGTTAACAACAGCGAAAGGAGCACTCAACACATTTCAAACTCCTGCTCAAGTCAGCGAGCCATCCAGAAAGTGTATTTACGTTGGAGCGTCGTTCACTTTTATGCATCGCTCTATCCAAACATTCCCAAAATCGTGTGGTAGTTACACATTACAGTATTAGAAAATTACACCCTAACACCCGGCAGATTAGTTTTTCACCCCTTGACATCCTTCTGGGAAGTAGAGCTCTCATTCCCAGGGATCTATTCCTAAATCCCAACTTTCCCGGTGCCCCGTTCAATCAGCGTCCTGCTTGGCAGAGTTGCCCCGTCTGGGCTGTCTGCGAGGGAGAAAAGATGCTCGGCTCAGACCCTCACATGCAGAGTCTGACTCTCATTATCAATTACGGCTGTTTTTGTTTCTTTTTACCACAGCCATTAACCACACTGTTACTGGCAGCCAGGGGGAGTTAGTGAGAGAAAGAGGCAGGCAGAGAGAGAGGGAGAGAGAGAAAGCAATTTTCATCAAAAAGAATTAGCTATCCAAACAAGTGAGACGAATGTGCCGTAGAGTCAGTTTCACAGTTGGCCTCATGAAAGCATTGTGGACAGATGAAGATCTATATGTTTTTAATGGGAAGAGGGTGAGTAGTAAGGGATAAGTAAAAGCTTAGGGAGAGAAAAGAGGGAGGGAGAGGGAGGACATAATTCACAACACACTTGTGGTGAGAGGAGGAGGAGGCCTGCATCTTGGCAGAGGCGCTCCTCTCCTCTCCTGCTTTCCTCTTGCCCTCGCTCCTTTGTTACCGGGCTGAGACAGAAGGAGCCAGTGAAGGCTGGATGCCGTGACACATGAGCCATTAAATCTTCCTGCACTGCGGGCAAAGGGGGAGGCGGGGGCAGCAGTACCAGGCCCTGTGCCCAAGATCCCCACATGCTGCCAGGCTAGAGACCCAGAGAGCAGACAGCAAGAGGGGATCCACAGAGGGAGACAGAGTTTCACCACGTCTATAACTATTGTAATAACTCATAACAACCCCCCCAAGACTAAATGATCTGTAGTTGATTTAGAAATGTGCTGCTGAGGAGCAGAGACAGGCTGAGCTTTCTATCTAAACTAATCTCAAACTAATTTTTTCTGTCATATGCATTTTGGTACAAATTTAACACCAACCGGATACCTTTTTCTTTTTTTTAAACAACACAATGTTTATAATACAGTGTTCCCAATTTCCACTATGGGAACTGTTATGACTAACATTATTAATGGGTGTGTTTAGCCGCTCACGGCACATAGTTGACATTGTGGTCTTGATTAAATATTGGAAAAGTCAACATAGCTTGAAGCACAAGACACAGCGCCATTACTACAAGTTAACTTCATATCAACATAACTTCCAGGAGACGGTTTGTTTATTGTTCATTCCCTTAAATGTGTCAAGCTGAAAAGCCTCAGATCCTCCGCTTCTCATAATGCAACCAGGTCCTTTTCAGGCGTCTCTCTTGGCTCAGAAACGGCCTTTCTTGGGTGATTTCATATGTGAGTGTACGGTAATTTCTCCATGTCAAGTAAAGGCTAATGAGTCTGTGCTGTTTGTTTGTGGGTCGTTCTGCAGAGCAGCTTCAGTTTTGTATTTAATAACTGAAGCTGCTCTGTTGAGTTGAGATCAGATGACTGGCCATTGGCCATCGAAGATGATCCATTTCTTGGAAACTCTTGTGGTTCTTTTGCAGTGTGTTTTGGGCCATTATCCATTTGCACTGCTAAAGGCTGTCTAATCTGTTTTACACCATCTGAGCAAAGAGTACAGGCGTGTACACTTTATAGTTCATCTGCTTCTATCAGCAGTCACATCATCAATAAACACTAGTGCAGGAGTGGGCACCTCCAGGCCTCGAGGGCCGTATCCTGCAGGTTTGAGATCTCACCCTGGGTCAACACACCTGAATCACATGATTAGTTCATTACCAGGCTTCTGGGGAATGACACGACTTATTGAGGAGGTTATTTAGCCATTTAAATCAGCTGTGATGGATCAAGGACACATCTAAAACCTGCAGGACACTGGCCGACACAGGCCTGGAGTTGCCCCCCCCCCCCCCCCCTGCATTTGAGTCCCACTTCTACTGCAAGCCACACATGCCCATGCAATAACACTACCTGCACCATGTTAGGCAGGTAATGTGGTATGTTTCAGTTACTTTTCTCTTCCCAAAAAGTTCATTTTGGGTTCATCTTAGAACTGTTCAGGCTCTTTAAGATATTTTCTGACAAAGTCTCATGTGGCCTTCCTGTTCTTACAGTTTTTCCTCAGTTGCTTTGGTGCATTTCTCACAACAGAATTGATCTCTGCACCACTACTAAGGCTCTTCTCAAAACAATTAGTGCAAACTGCAAAACATGGTGGATAACTTGCAAGAGTGAGTCACTTCATCAAAAAGAAAAGTCAGTTGCTCAAAATAAGTAGTCAATGCTTCAAAAGCAAGTCCCTTAATCAAAACAGATTATTTTCATCAAAAGCAAGTACTTATATCAAAGTGTCAGGGCTGTCACAATTACAAGTCATTACACCAGCACCTTTGGTCACAAAATCAAATGGTTTGAACATGTTCTCATTGTGACGGATTTCTTTGTAGGTGCTTCCCAATGACATGTCAAGTCTGGACAGCATGCATGGCATGTTGAAAACCATAACTTGTAAAGGAAAATCAAGACACTTCATATGCACTCTTGATAATATTTAATTGAAACTGTTCACAGCATTGTGCAACTGGGGAAATACAGTAAATCAAACATTTTACAGCAAACAAACCCACTTAGACAGTAAACCTTACTGCAGTAGTTATGAAACAAAAAAAAAAGAAGAAAAGAAAGAAAAACACCAAAAAACTGAAAAACAGACACTGTTGCATATCAATCAATGATATCTAGATGCTCCCGTCTGTCTGCCCACATATTTGCATCAACATCACAGCAAATGTCAGCTCTATCGATGCATCGGGGAAAGCATCTTCTGGAGTATCGAATCCACCCTCTGCAAGACTCTGCTGTGATGTCATCACAAGCTGCATCCATAGCTGCTAGCAGGGTCATTTGGGTATGTGGATGCCTGTCATATACCTTCCACCTCCAGGAAGAGAAAAACTCCTCAATTGGATTTAGGAATGGAGTGTAAGGAGGAAGAAATTCCATAAGTATCCTGTCGTGTGCTGCAAACTACTGCCTGACTACAGCAGAGTGATGGAAGCCAACATTATCCCAAACCACTACATGCATTGTCCGATTGTCACCAGGATCATCCCTTTCATTTTGTGGGATTAGGTCCCTATAAAGAGCGTCCAGAAAAGCCAACAGGTGTTGTGTATTGTATGCACCAACACGAGGAATATGGGTGTGAACGCCATTTTCTGAGATTGCTGCACACATTGTAATATTTCCTCCTCGTTGGCCTGGGACATCAACGGTGGCTCTTTCTCCAATGTGATTACGTCCACGCCGTCTGCCTTTTGCGAGATTGAATCCCGCTTCGTCAAGATATACAAACGTGTGCAGGTGTTCCCTGGCTTCCAATTCCAGGATACGCTATACAAAGGATGAGAATGAAAAATTCTGTAATGGTGCATTTGGCACAACAGATTGTACAGTTTGAATTGTAAATAGGATTACAGTAACATGCATAAATGTAAGTGCAGTGCATGGCCTAAACTTTTACAGTAAACAGAGGTACATATGCAAACATGTTTTACCTGTACATACTGGTGACGGCGCTCCTTCACTCGATCACTGTTCCGTTCAAATGGTACTTTGGTACTTATGAGAGCATGAGGGTGGGAATGGATGTTTGTGTCTGTGTGTGCCTGCATGTCTGTGTCTATATGTCAGGTTGGGTATCAGACGCCACCTCTCTGGGGACATCTCGGGCCCTCCAAGGTTTGGAGGCCTATCTCCACCCACCACCACTTCCCCTGCCGGTGGCGGACTCCCTCAGGTATCGGTGCGTTGGTGGTTCTTTGTATCTGGGGGTGGGCGTCCGGGTACACACCGGCTCACTCCTTGGCGGCCGCTTATTGGGGCTCGCTCGGGCCACTTTGGAGGTGGGGTGCCCCCGGCCTCTCGGCCTGGGGCTCGGTCACTCAGGCACAGCTGGCTGCCGGCGGAGCTCACGGGCGCGTCACTGCAACTCCCCCTGGCTTCTGCTCCGCGGCTGCTGAATGAGCTCTCATCTGGGACTCTCCTCAGCTCTTACTGGGACAGTGGCGCGGCTGCCCCTCTGTGGGTCTTCCTTGGTCTCTTGTGTTCTGGGGGCCTCTGGATGTCTGGAGTTTTGATCTCCTCCATACCTGCTTGATACCATAGAGGACAGGGCTGTGGCTCCCCACACTCTCTAGCAGATCATTACATGGAGAAACCTTTGGAATGCAAGCATGCTGATCCACACAGGTATGCACACATGGGTATTCACAGATGCGGACTACAGCTTTCTTGGCTGCTGCCTCAAAGCACACTGTGCGCTGTCTATCTTGCGTGCTGCACAATATCGTTTACTATTTAGTAACTATTGATATCTATGACTAGCTAGTTTATTGTGATGGTGCTTTTTTTTTTTTTTTTTATTATTATGTTGCTCTTTGTTGTTTGCTGTCTCCCCTGTTTTTTTTGTTTTTCTTTCTCTCCATACAGGTGACCCAGGAGTTTTTTTTTTTTGTTTTTTTTTTCTCTCTTCCCCCCCTTCTCACCGTCTCTTCTCCCCTTTGGTTTTTTTTCTTCCTCTCCCCCTCTTTCTTTCATTCTTTCCCCCTGTCCTATTAAAAAAAAAAAAAAGGATGACAAAGGATGAACTGAAGCTCCGCCATCACGTGATGTCACATGCTGCTGTTTCTGATGTCACTTCCAAAAAAAAAACAAAAAAAACAAAAAAAAAAAACAAATGGTACTTTGTACAATCGCTTCATGGACATTTCATTCCGTCTGAGGACTCTGTCTATGGTGCAAATTGATATTGACTGAATATTTCCGAAGATGGTGTCATCTTCTACGACAGTTCTTTGTATTTCTCTCAGTCTCAAAGCGTTGTTTGCAGCCACCATTGCACAAATTCTTTCCTCTTGCTGCGGAGTCAAAAGTGGACCTCTTCCACCTCTTCCAGGTTGTCTGGCAGTCCTTTTTGAGATGCAGATGAAAAAAACAAACAAAAAAAACACAAACATAAATAAGCGCAAACATGCTTACAGTAATTGTTACAGGACTATCATTCAAAACTCCTTTCTTTACAGCATTACTGTATTGTACCACAGCACACTATGCCACACCTGGGCCTAGTCTGCGCTTCAGTTACAGTACGTCTATATGTAAAGATAAGGTCATGTCCTAATGCAAGTCTCCTGTAGGACTATGAAAGTGCAGAGCAAATTAGTTTGTGCTGAATAACTACATTACAGTATGCTCACCCGTTTTCCCGACGAAATGTCTGAATAATAGAACTTACAGTAGTTCTCCCAACATTTGGCTGCGCCCTTCGACCAGCCTCGGCCATTGTGAGGCCATGGTTTATCACATGATCCACAAGTGTTGCCCTGATTTCGTCAGGAACGTGTCTATGTGGTTGGCCTCTTCTTACCCGGTTTTGTCCTCGTCCTCCACCGATTCTCACCCCTCTTCCACAAGGCTGACGTTCCATGTTCTGCAGTTTTGTAGATTCAGTATGCACCTCATGCCTGTCTGTTGGTTTACACATTATATATATACTTGTAGAGTAGGGGATACTATAACGCGATTCACCTGTGACTGGGTAGAAGAGGCTTTTCATTGGTTGCAAGTAAGAGTAACACACACCAATTTTCATTAGTGTGAGATAAGGTTCACCTGAGAAAAGTAATTTATGGAGATTTTCATGGAAACTCCTTAAAAATAGGGTTTTCAAAATGGGTGTACAAATTGTTTGACAAGATGTTCAAAAATTTTGAGTGCACTGACACAAGCAATGAAATGAAGACTATTAGTTGTAAGGACAATGACTATTCAGCCGGTACAAGTATAAATAATTGTGACATTCATGATAAAAGCAAGGAGATAGTGATGAATAGCAAGTCAAAAGTGACCATTCTTTAGATATTTGTACTTACTCAACTGCTTCATGTCCAAAGGCATTTGGACCTGTTCATTACCTGCACCATGTTAGGCAGGTAATGTGGTATGTTTCAGTTACTTTTCTCTTCCCAAAAAGTTCATTTTGGTTTCATCTATCTTAGAACTGTTCAGGCTCTTTAAGATATTTTCTGACAAAGTCTCATGTGGCCAGCAAATCAAGAACCACGATGTGCTGGCACACAGAGTTAATTAATTACAAGTAGAAGAGGATGTGATCAGTCCCAGTGACTCTCACATGAGTGCTGCTGCAGATGCAGAGGCAGTGAATGTGAATGAAGGCTTCATTCCTGCAGGGATATGAAAGTCTGAGAGACACTGCTGTACCTCCAAGAAGAGGGACAAGGCAGAGGTTATGAGTAGCAGATGTGACATTACACAGATGCACATCCCTGGACATGATGACATGAGGATGAATAGCTTCTGTTTGGGCTTCCTTATGCGTCCTTTTCCACATCTGCTTCGAATGGAAAACAGGAGCAGACGATGACGATAACAGCAAACAACACAAAAATGAGCACATCATTGTCATAGCAGTCATAGTACTCCAGGTGAGCTGTCATCCATGTACCAGCACAGAGCAGAGAGGTCACATCCCATTAGAGCCACCGTCCTACATTTAATCACTCTGCAAACGTCACAGGAGACAGGCAGTGGAAGTTTGACGTTTGGCAAGAGAGCTGGCATCCCGTGCCCAGAATAAGCCTCTCACACACACACACACACACACACACACACACACACACACACACACACACACACACACACACACACACACACACACACACACACACACACACACACACACACACATGACCCAACTTAAAACAAACCATAAGGGAGCCCCGTCACATCCATTCAGCAGTGAGCCACAGACAGCCAGGCCTGTTTATAAACACACACGTTGCGAGCTGTGAGCCTGTGCGCACATACAGCACATGGGTGTGTGGCTGGTGGTGATTATTCTTTGGGCCCTGGCCTTCAGCTCCAAATAGGCACAAACTTGGAAAAAACAAATAGCTGTGAATAAACAACGCGAAAACTGAAGTGCAGATAATAGAAAAACACTTCTTATGGACAAATAAAGGTCCTTTAGTTTAAGGCCAATTATTTGCTATTAATTAAGGCCCTGTATACAAATCAACAGCATGGCAGCGAGAAGCCGGAAGGCGAAAAAAAATGAATGGGAAACCTAATTGCAGCTGGTCATCGAACTTCCGCTTTAATGGAAACCCGAGGCCTCCCTCTTAATTGGATTTGAATCCCTTGTTTCCGCCAAGCGCGTGCACGCATATTGTGTTTAATAAGAGGAAACATGTGTGCCAGCCATCCCTGAACGGCCGCAGGTTTGCGCCAAATCAGAAAGCAACAAGAAGGTGCCGGGCCGTTTAGCAGAAAGCCAGGCGAGGCGATCGCTCGTCATCACTCTCCTGACATCCCATAATCCCATGAGAAAGATTTATGAGCTGACTGGCGAAGACAGCACGGAAAGCAATCTCTCAAACATGCGAGGAAAGAGACTGCGCAGGCTATTTCTATCAGTTTTGAGCGTCTTTTTCCAATAAAAGCCAGCAGGAACAGCAGCAGCAGGCCGCAGCCAGATCCGATCTGCTACACCCTCCTCCCCCCCAGCCTGAAACCACGGCGGGTGTTTGAGATGCTTTGCAAGAAAACGACAAGTTAGGAAAGAATAAACACGAAGGCCGGGGTCCGACAGCAGGTTATATGATGACAGGGAACATGTGATTCCGGTTGGTCATAGTTCTCCATTTCCCGGCTGTTGTCAGAGATTTCCATCAGCAACCAAACCAACCGTGCTGTAAACACAGCCCTCATTTGTTTTCTCCTCAGAGCAATTACACCATGTGATTAAAAAACATTTTAAATAGAGCCTTTGCTGACTTTTATTTGTGTAAAGCGGATCTATTTCATGTCGAGCAGTAATGTAATAATCCCGAGCTGTCATTACAGACCCTTTTTCTTCCCCCTGTGCGCCAAACTCCATCTGATCCACGCATTTATGAGAACCAGACTATTGCGCACAACCTCACCGGGTACCACGAATAAGAACCCCACTTCTGTACCAAGGAAACGGGAGACGTGAGCGCGCTTTACGGAAAGCCTTCAAATTAATATAGGAAATGTTAGCTTCAGCAGACATGCAGAGTTTCACGGTGATATTTTACCTTCCAGATGGTCCGAGTTAACAGATCTAAATATTTGTGCCTTTCGCCTCCTTACAATATTTGACAGAATAAGTGTATTAACCTATGGGCCGTCTAAATAGGAGAGCATCTTAGAATGCAAATGAACGGCTTATTTGTTTTAAAAAAAATGTCCTTTACATTACAACATTTACATTTGACGAAGATACAGGATAAATTCAAGCCATCAAATTTATTTTTGTCTTAAACGTTTAATTTTATTATTTAATATGAGTCGAAGATTACTGCCCAAATTTATGAACTGACCTAAGAATTTTGAATTTCTGAGGACAGTGAGGCGCGCAAACATGCTCCTACAGGCTGTTCCGAGACCAAAGTAACACACAGCAAAAAATATCCAACATCTATCGAGTCCTTTTACTTTTCTCTCAACGTTAAGAAACAAAAAGATATTTCAGATAAGCTTAATTCAGGTGCGTATTGAGCCAAATGGCTGCTTGTTTTGGTTCCAAAGTTCCAACGTCGAGCGCAAAAATACTGATTATGAAATGAATGTCATTATTTCACTCTTTATTATTTCACTTTATTCTCATTCGTTTCAGTTAATATGAATTTCAGGTTACATTAGAGTTTAGGTGGATGTCTACTACGGCGCGGGGCCGCACGTGAAGGAATGCGCGCTCTCCCCTCCTTCTCTATGACGCGCAGAGCGGAACCGGAGGAACGAGCTCTCTGTGAGAGAGGGAAGGCGAGAAGTTGATCCGGTTAAAGGGGGGAAATGTTGTAGTGAGAAGAGGCGTGCCAATAATCAGGGAGGTGTTTTTGATGCGGGCGCGCGTCTCGGAGAACACATGGGAACGCAGCGGTTTAATTACGCAGCGTCACGCGGAGCTCCCTGAGGTGCTGCGGCTGCTGGTGTTTGCTCTGCCTGTCCTCTTCTGAGCGAGCTAGGAGGCTGAACTTTGTGCGGGACGAAGTTAAAGTTCGGGGGAATACAGGAGCCGTACAGACGGTGTTTCCCACCAGGATGCAGGGACTGAGCTCCCGGGCTCACGCCTTTTCGGTGGAGGCGCTGGTCGGGAAGCCCTGCAAGAGGATTAAAGTGTCGGAGGAGCACGAGCCGAGCAGCGCTGACACCAGCGGCGATAGGAGCATCTTTCCCGGTGAGGACACTTTTGCTTAACCGCCGAGAGCACCCTGCTGCTTTTTATTTGAAGGACTTTTACGCACAATTTTGGGGGAAAAAACAGAAAACGCACAACTTTCTAGTTGCAAGGTTCAGTTGATTTTTCATCTTTAGGCCACATTTAAAGTTCTCAAAAATTAAAATTCTCATGATTTAGAATATATTCAATCAGTTAAAACTCAAGAGTTATCACGTGAACTTGCTTTTGAGGAATAGGGCTAAAATTAGCTCGCTCTAGGAACTTTAACATTCATGAAGTAAAATAAGATTTATAATATTACCAATTTTTAAAATTTCCCCAAATTAAAAGAGCTTCCAAAGTTCTGGCTTTCCATTAAATATAAAAAAAAAATAGACACATTTCTGTGTTTTTTCTCATTTCTCTTTTTTCACTCCTTTCCCCACTTTTCAGACCAGAATAAATATCCCATCAACCAGCTACAGAAAGCATGTCCGACACCGAGGAGGGGAGAGGACCCCTCAGCCTGTGACCCGCAGGGACAGACTGACAGATCACAGACTGAAGACTCTGACCCGAGCAGCGAGGAGAAGAAGCCGAAGGAGAGCGACTGTCGGCCGGACAGAGAGGTCCGAGTAGAGCTGCAGGGCTCCGAGCTGTGGAGGAGATTCTACGAGATCGGCACCGAGATGATCATCACTAAAGCCGGAAGGTAAAACATCTGCGCAAGAAAGACTAAATTCAAAGAAGTTCGTGTGAAGTCTTAGCCCCGCACAAGCCGTCTTCCTGCTGATTTTACCAACTTTAACCAGCTTTTTTATTTAAAACGTTTAAACTCCAACTGTATTTGCCTCCACGTTAACAAGCAAAGAGCTACAGCCGTTTTTCTGTAGATCACCAGATACAGTGCAGTCTGGCCGTTATGTTTTTAGTGCCACAGTTTGAGATTTTAGTTAAAACGACAGTTTAATCAGATACTTTATCTTAGTGCAATTTAAACCCGTCGGTTTAGTTTTCAGTCCGGGCCTCTGAAGGGGATTACCCCCGCAAATAAATTTAAAAAAGACTTGTCTACATTTTAATGATAACTGAAGGTGTGCTTCCTCATTAAAGCGTCTGTTGCAAATAAAATCCAATGTGGAGCGGGCTTATCAGGCTATGATAATTACATTAACTGTTCTGCGGTCACAGGTGCGGCTTTATCGAGGATTTTAAAACGCTCTATCAAGATACAACCAATCGGAGGCGAGCAGAAGAACAACAGTGTACAATAAGATCACTCCCTAAACTAACGAAAACAAATTATGAGGTTCAGAACAAAAACTGAAAGTGGCTTTTCATCACGTGGAAATATGTCACTTACTTTTGCTTTTGTGAATTAACTCATATTCATGAACTAAACCGTTTTCTAAATCATTCTTAGCTTAGTATTTTACCCATATTTGCCGATCTGTAAGATCTCTTTTATGTGACGCATCGTTTGCACAGAGAAAACTTGTTGTTGGGAGTGTAATTAAGCTTCTATCTCAGGTTCGCAGAAATCGGGTTCTTGCTCAGATAAATGAGTTATTCAGATAAATGACTGCGCGCGGAAATCTAAGTTCCGTTTACTCAATCACCGACAACACGCGCTGTAAATCTCGGACAGTGACGACGCCCTCAGGGCCCCTGGAGGTCCCTGAACTTTCCTGTGAACCTGGCCGGCAGAAGCAGAAGCGTCTCGGCCTCTTCTTGTCTTTAAGACGTCGCTATAAACTGAAATCCGTGATGGCCAAATACGCATTTAACAGTTTTATTAAGCAGCTTTCATTAAAGAGATCAAACACGACTTCTCTCTTGTTATTTTTCCTCTCCTCTCATCAGGAGAATGTTTCCTTCTGTGCGCGTCAAGGTGCGCAATCTGGACCCTTGCCAGCAGTATTATATCGCGATGGACGTCATGCCCGTGGACTCCAAACGTTACAGGTGAGCGCCGATTTTTTTTTTATTCTTGTTGTTGTTGTTTTTTCCTTTTACTTACACGCGCTTTCCTCCACGCAGGTATGTGTACCACAGCTCGCAGTGGATGGTGGCTGGAAACACGGATCACTCCTGCATCTCGCCGCGGATCTACGTGCACCCGGACTCCCCGTGCGCAGGAGAGACGTGGATGCGTCAGGTCATCAGCTTTGACCGAGTCAAGCTCACCAACAACGAGATGGACGATAAGGGACATGTAGGTAACCCACACGCTGCCTCCTGTTGCTCTTCTTGCTTTGGATAAGGATCAGATGCACTAAGATTAAAAGGGAGTTCGTTTTTAAAGCGTATGTGCTGAAGATCATTCTTTAATTTTTGTGTATTAGATCATGATATTAACAAATCTTTTTAATCATTTTTATGTGTTTCTGCGTGTTGCTTTTGCTTTTCTGACTGCGTTGAGAGTTTCAGTCCTTAAACTGCTCTCCTACACATTTGTAACATCGAGGGGAAACCTGGATATCTTAGAGGGAGGAAGGAAGCGGAAATACTTCTCAGCTCCAAAGTTTACCGCGAAAGATTTAGCAATCTGCAAATGTTGTGACCAGGGAGGCATCTGGAGGCTTTTCGACTCGATCCTGCTGTTTATACGTCCACGCTGGAACTTGTGTGTTTATGAAATTAATTTCATGTTTAAAAAAAAAGAAAGAAAAGAAAAAAGACAAGAATAACTTTCTCGAAATCCACATCTCTCGTGGTCAGTGTAAAATCTCAAATGGACATTTTACGCATTTTTAATTAACTTTATTGTCTTCACTTTTTTTTTCTTAACATATTGCTGTTTGTCAGTAAGTGCTGAGTTTATTTTAGAAAGCGTTTCCCTCCACTGTGAAACCTCATATATCACATTACCGTTTTTTTATTGGGCTTTTCTCCTGTGAAAAGAAATAGTCTAGATCAGAGGTGTCAAACATAAGGCCTGGGGGGCAGAATCAGCCCGCTGAAGACTCTAAGCCGGCCCATTGGGCAGCTATAGAAAATGGGAAGGAGTGGATAGAGTTTAAATTTCTATCTTTAATTTCATAAATTTTACAGCTTTTCCTATTAATAAAACCTCTCCACCTCCATCGCCTTTCATCATACAACATCACAGTAATTTACTAACAGATAAAGAGCTAAATTTACAGGAAAGTTACTGTTTCAAATATTAAATATCAAATAATATGAAAATTTTAATGAGTCCACAATAATTTAAAAAACAAAAACGTTTGTAATTACAGGATAGTCTGTTTATATTAAACTGTATTAAGAAGAGATTTAGGCTTTATAATTACAGAACAGTGAACTATTATAGCCTTTTCTATGATTTTACACATTTATCATGTTGTTTCACCGACCCGGCCCATTTCAGATCACTTAACATCAAAGTGGACTGTATGTGGCCCACGACGCAAAATGAGTTTAACACAGCTGCTCGAGATGTTAGGACCACAAATTTTTACAGTTGTGCTGTTACATTTACATGTTTATTTGTTTTGACTCTTTTCAGTGTTTTTAATCTACTTTCCCAAATATATATTAAAAAAATGATCATATTAATATTCCACCTCAAAAAATTGTGCTATAAAACCCCCAAACAACCTTCTAGGAGACCAGTTTTACTCCATAACAATATATGAGGAACAAAATAATTGTTTCATATATTTTGTTTTGTTCGCAAAGAGGTCACATGTAACCCATAGTGTATTACTAATAATTTGTCAGACCTTTGTTAGTAATATGACATATTTAACCATATTTGATGTTTTATTAGGTTTATTTGATGAAAGGCACATTTGTGCTAAATACTTTTATAAAACGTAGAGCTCTTCATAATTGTATTTTAAAGACTTGGATATTTCCTTTCATTATCCTGTTAATCATGTAACCTACTGTCGTGCACCAGAAGAAGATTTATATCTAAAACAGCCTGAAATCCACTTTTTTAATTTCCTTTTTTTAAGAATGAAATTTATTTTAAAATCTGTTTTACATTTTAAAAAAAACTACAAAGTACAGCAAAATTTAGTTTTTGCCAGAACTTTCTTTATTTTTTTGGATTGTTAGCACAAAAAATGGAAATGACAGATTTACAAAATTGCATTTTTTTTTATTTTAAAGGGGTTTTTTTTATATAAAAAACAAAAAAGAACATGCAGCTGTAATACTTGACATGTCCGTTTCTGATCTGAAAGATGATTCCAAATTGATGTCCACCTTAAAAAATAAATAAATAAAAAGCCTTTCATTCTTCGTCTCATGATGCAGATCATTCTTCAGTCGATGCATAAATACAAGCCACGTGTGCACATCATCAAACACAACCCTCGCATGGACTTGTCTCAGATCCAGTCGCTGCCTGCTGACGGAGTGCACAGCTTCTCCTTCCCAGAAACAGAGTTCACCACAGTCACAGCCTACCAGAACCAGCAGGTAACACTCAGCAGCAGTGCTGAAATACTTCTCAATACTTCTCACAAACAGAAGGTTTGAGCTCAGAAACTAAGCGCACTAATGTTGGATTGTTTCTTTAATAAACATCTGACTTTTTCATGAATTGGAACATTAACAAAATGAAGTGATGTTTAATAAAGAAAAATCAGTCAGTGACTCTGTGTTACTACTGTTTGCCAGATTTGATCAAAAAACAGATGTTTAGCCTTTTCTTCCTTGGCACGGTTGTTATGATGATGTTCCAGTGAACAGCTCAGGCTGCTTGACCTCATAAAATGTCCACATTGTGAAGCCAGTGAGGCCCGGTTCCATGTGCTCGCAGCCAAATCATAAATTTGCAGTGTTCTGATTTTCTGCTGGTCCAATTGCTCAGAGAGGGTGTGTGTGTGTTCCCGTCGAGGGGACCTGACCCTGCTGTTGGCTACCATTCCTCCAGTAACAGAGCCCTCCGCAGGGACTGCCAGCTCTTTTCATCAGGGCTCATTTTACTATCAGTGAACGTGTTATTACAGAAACGCAGTAACGAGCTGTGACTGCGCCGACTGCAGCCGTCCACGGCCTATTAAAGCACAGGATAAAACTGAACGACCCTGAACCCCTTCTGCAAGAACCCCTGTTTGACATGGCTGATCGCCTTGGGTGCTGCTGGGAGATGCAGTCCCGCGGGGGTGCTCTGCCACTCTACTCTATTGTAAAAGCTGAGCTCATTGTTAGCTTAAGCACGTCAACCGTTGACAAATCCACTCTAACCCGTGTCTGTTCCTCTCCTCTGGGCCAGATTACAAAACTGAAGATCGACAGGAACCCCTTCGCCAAAGGCTTCCGAGATCCAGGAAGGAATAGGTATAGCAAACTCTCACTGAACGCTGAACATAAACACTTTTTATTTAGCTGAAAGTGCTCCACTAAAGGACCCAAGAGGGATTTAAAGTTCAACCACTGAAATCTGAAGCCACATAAAACCTACAAATAAAGCTGAGCTGAGTAGTGCAGAATTTCACACCTCTCAGTACCAAAATTTAAATACCTGGAATAACGTTTTTCATTGCTTTTACAGTATGTATAAATAAGTGTGTGTGTGTGTGTGTGTGTGTGTGTGTGTGTGTGTGTGTGTGTGTGTGTGTGTGTGTGTGTGTGTGTGTGTGTGTGTGCAGGGGAGTGTTGGATGGCCTGCTCGAGTCATATCCCTGGAGAGGCCCTTTCAGCCTGGACTTCAAGCCTTTCACCATACAGCTCCAAGGTAAAGTGCTCCAGCTCTATTTACTTCTGAGATTTGACTTTTTTACCGTGTTGATTCAGTGTCTTATTTTTTTCCTGTCCTGTCCGCTGACAGGGAGCTCAGGGTCGCCCACCAGCAGTGTGAAGAGCCTCCTTCCCATCTCTTCATCTTCATCCCTTCACCCGCTGTCCTGCCAGGACGCCGCTGTCCACGCTTTCACTCTCCCCCTCTACAGCAAGACCTCCACCACCTCACCCAGCATTTCCCCTCTGCCCAGCAGAGCCTTCTCCTCCCTGGGAGCAGACAGACTGAGAGGCTTCTCCCCTCTGCCTCCTCTCACAGACCTCCCGCTGTTCTCTGCGCTGCAGGGGAAGAAACCGCCCCACTGCAGGGACCCGTGTCCTCACGAGTCCCCGGGGTCTCCTTGCCTACTCCCCTTACACTGCCCTCTCAGCCCTCAGAGCTCTCCTCTCCCCCCACATCTCTCAGACACTGTAAGCCCGTATTGCCTCTACCGCTACAGCTTCCCTCTGAACCCCCAGCTTGCAGCCATTTCCCGGCACCCCAAACTAGCCGAAGACACTACAGACTGTCTGCTGCGCCAGCCTCCCTGGCTCCCGACCACCAACCACTGCCTCTGACGGCTGGACGGCACTTGCGGGCTCCGGCCCATTGAGCATAACAATCCCAAAACTGAACACACAAAACAGAAAGGGCTGATCCTCCTTGATCCGACTGAGAGGAGAAATGTGGCTGTGGGGACTTCTTTGTATTTATAAACTCTTTTACACAAACGTGTTGGAGTTACCAGCACAAACAAGCGATCCCGAGGCAGATTGCGAGCAGCTCCTTTTCATTCTGCAATCTCGTCTAGAGCCAGAGAAGCCAAAAACGGAGTAAACAGAAACATTCCTGTTCAGGCAGGATGCAGATTTTTATTCGGGACAGATTGCTTTTGACAGTTCAGTCCACAGTTTTACTGCATCAAGGGCTGTAACAGTGTTACCAAAGAGCATCAGCAATGAGGTATGTAACAGAACTATTATAATGAACGTGTTTGTTAAACTGACCATAAGTGCCCATTAAAGTTTTTTCGTGCTTTTTGTTGAGCTCCACAACTTCCAAATGGTCTTTTTATACACTTTCAAACACGGCAGTGCACACATAGCACACGCATAATGACAGTTCTGCTTGAACATAAATGCCAAATGTATTTCAGAGTAAAGCACACATGCAGTATTGAGCAACAGGAAGCGAGTTTGAAGGAGACATGATGAAAGGGTGCACATTATGTTCCAATTATCTGCCGCTGTCCATTTAAAGTGAACAAAAGCATGTTTTGTGTTTTTGAATCTCTGCGTCAGGCCTGGCCACCCCTGACTAATAACATGAGCTCATCAGGTTTCTGTGTGATTTTTAGGGGAAGAACCACAGCTGCCAGAATCCAGGCAGCCAGTTTCCATTCCTGCATTTTATTACCAATAATAAGGCTAATCAGAGATGCATGGAGGTGAAATGGTTATTCAGTAGAGCCCTTTATTCGGAACAAGAGCTTTGCTCCCTGAAACAGTTTAAATCAGCTCTTTTCTTGATTGTTGTGTTGTTCAGAGTCAAATGAAAAGCTATCACTACCGTTGGCCAACACAACACAGTTGTTTTGGTTTTTTTTTTTGCGTTCATACCAAATGGGGCACACCCGTTCAGCCACTGATGTGATAATTCCTGCCTTCAGCTCAGTCAGAAACCAGCACCCGTTCATCCCTGTCTCTCTCCTCCCTCTCAGCAGAGCTAGGAACAGCAGTTTAGGAAAAGTGGGGAGGGAGGGAGAGGGAAATGGCCTGTTTCCCGACAAACGGTCATAACCAAACAGCAATTTACTTGTCACAGCCGAGCATGGCGGTGAGCTAATGTGAGCTGGACGTGGAAATAGCAGGAAGAAGTTAATTGAGGATCTCGGTAAGGGGATGGCCCGTGTTTTGGTGAATGGTCAGGTGCGCCGCTATCAAACAGCCTGCTCTTTGTCTGCAGACCAACATAATCTGGACAGGTTATTTGATACTGTCTGTCATTTCCATTTGGCCTGCATAGGACAATCATTTTAAACTCCCTTCTAATTCCTGATCTTTCAATTAGACAAATTGCTTTCATACCAGGAGGGCTGAACATTGCACCTGTCACTCTTCAGTGAAGCAGGCACACGCTTGTGGTAGATATTAGAAGGAAAAAGATAACATGAGCATGTGGGCCTAAATATGAGTGTGCTAAATTGAAAAAGATAAACAAGAGGTTTGACGCACATTCATAGAGTCTGAAATAGCTAAAACTGTGTTTGATAAAATTCGGTTAAATTCAGTGTTGCTTACATAGCACCAAATCATAACAACAGTCGCCTCAATGGGCTTTATATTGTAAGGTAAAGACCCTACAATAATAGAGAGAAACCCCAACAATTAAACAACCCCCTTTGCTGTGAGCACTTGGTGACAGTGGGAAGAAAAAACTCCCTTTTAACAGGAAGAAACCTCTGGCAAAACCAGGCCCAAGCTGGGGGCAGCCATCTACCATGACTGCACATTGTGAATTAATACATGAAGGAGCACACTTACACTGTAGGCTTATACTTGTTGGTTTCAGCATATAGCAGTGTTCATAGTATCATGTCTTACTACGTAAAGTCCACGATGAATGGTGTACCTGTAATGGTCAAAAAGCTGAACAGCTGTACCTCATCAATGTCCATCAAACAATTTTTCTGCCAATAGAAGGAGAAATATGCCGCTAGTCTATGTTCCACCTAGAAAAGGTGGATTTCAGAACTCGTTACAGCAGTAAAGTCAGAAAAGCAAGAAAAAACAGGATTTGTTTCGCTTCTCAGGAGGTAGAGCCAGTCATATGTCACTAGCAAAGCAGTGCAATACTTGTTTTCTTATGGTTAAAAACACCCCTGCAGCACGCTTATGGATAGATCCTGATCAGTACTCCGTGAATGGCTTATTTAGCAAGTCACAAATACGTGATAGTGGCAGTAAAGATTCAATTTAATTGTTTTTAAAGGTTTTACACTTTTACTGCCATTCGCTCATGCCATCTTGGATTGTTAATTTGGGGTTTGCGGGACTGCTCCGATTTTCCAAATTGGAATTTTTTTGTTTTATTGTTTTTAATTTCGTTTGATTTAAATTGTTCAAGATGAAAATTCTAACTGGGAATTGTAAATTCTGTCTTCCAATTTCATCTGGAAAGCAGAATTCATATAACAAATAAAAAAAATAAAAAATAAAAAAAAAGCTACCTGGCTAACTGCAAAAGTATCCGGTCTTTAAGTCTGACGTTATCAACTGTTTCCGGGTCCAAACTCCACTTCAGGTCCCAAAGTCAAACTAACACTGCAGCATCACTGAGAGCTAAAAACTGTTTAAATTCTTTCATCTTTAATAAAATGATCAGTGTGGCTGCTCTACCAGGTGTAACAATTAAGTTTAACATCCAGGCATCCATGAAAACAGAATTTATTAAATTTAATGGCGTTAGAAGTTAACAGGAAGTTAGCTCGCTAGTTTCCACTTAACATAATATACCATGTTCTGACTGAGAGACTTCTGAAAAAATTAAGACATACAGCTCTGCTTCCGACATAAATAAGGACAGGAAACTAAACAGCAGTGACGTTTGCTGGGATACTGAATTTGGGCTAGCTGTCTACACAGCTATGGTTAGCATAATATAAACACATTAGCACAGTGAAGCTGGAGGATGAACGTTAACTTTTTTCCACTCGATAAGTTAACGCGGGTGTTCCCGATGGTTAGGGACAAATGCGATCGCATGGCAGGATGCTGTAAACGGACCAAACTTCAGTCAGAAGAACAACAGAGATAATCCATTCACAATAAGGGGTTAGTCATTAATATACTGCCGTGTGAGCTGGGCTGTAGTTACATTGTAAGGTTTTTAAAACGAAGCTTTAAAATAAACAGTGGTAATAAAAACCGAGATAGGCCGACAGTTATCAATACCTTTTTTAGGGGCTTGTTCAGATTAAATAGAACCTTAATAAACATAGAGTAGTTTGGACCCGGAAGCAGGGTTCTTACATGATTAGCTTAGGTTATCTTAGCTTCGTTTAGCTTAGCATAAAATTGGAAACTTGGAAGAATATAAAAGCAACAATAGTTCCTTCGACTCTCAGTAATGAGAGTTACATGTATTTACAGATTATAATTTAGCAGGATATTACTTGGCTAGTTAAAGAAACCGTGTTTTAAAACCACTTAAAAGATGGATGTGTATTGTATGTAGGCTAAGTCTATAAGAAAATGGCCCTTAGCTCCCTCGTTAAACACTTTCCTGGTGACTTCATGGGCTGAGTCGCTAGTTTTATATACAGAAAAAATATGAAATTCACTTTGTGAAATCTGATTATAATTTAAGACAGAAAGGACAAATTAGTTTGCTCATTGACTTGTAAATCTTAAGTCGTTGACAATTTGTTAGCTCTTAGGCTAAGAACTTGTCAACAAGTTCTAACAACTTGTCAATCACAAGTCATTAGCCAAAGACTGTGTGGTGTCCCGTGCTCTCCCGTTATATCCGCTTTCAATATGGCGATGTGAAAAAGTTGAGCTCAAGGCTTTATAAATTTACTAACCAGTGGGTGACATCACAGGATCTACTATCCATCTTTTTGCTGTGTTGGTTAGACCCCATAGCGTGTTGAAGGTAACAGCTGGGTTAACCTTTCATCAACTTGTGGAAGAATATCCATATCTGCCCATTCATCCGCTCTATGAATTTGCCTTATACTGAGTCAGCATAATCCTCTGGTTGAAATAACATGGAGGCTGCGCTTATGAAACAACAGAAAGGGTGGCTTGTGTTTTTTTTGTGTGTTGATTTTTTCTGGACTGTTCCACTGTGATTGACAGGCAGTAAAGGGAAAGAAATGTGACCCCGAAGTCATTTGTTTCCAATCATGTGAAATGGCATCCTGAAACAGGAGAGAGGCTCAGCAGAGAGTCGGAACGTGTAAGTATACTCTGCCTTCATTAGATTAAAAAACATGAAACACACACACCACTAACACGTGTATGCCAGTTAATAATAGTTGCCATACACCCACTTACACACACACATATGCTCATTCAGCTTAAACGCCCTGCAGCCAAACTCGTGTTCACCTCTGCGTGTCTCTCGTGAAGGTTTATACTGGACCCTATTTTCTCTGCAAATTCAATAAAAGCTGGTTATTTATCAGGTCAGATTATGGGACATGACTGAGCTCAGCTGTAAAGTTAAAAGTGAAACCAGCTGTGGCTGAAATTGAATTACACTCTGTGAGTAATGTGAAAAGCAAGAGCAGTTTAACAGTTATTAAGCACTCCTCTACCGCCCCATCGACCGGGCGTACGCTGCACAGTTACAGTGAAAGTGCTCCTCTCCTCCTCTCTGTGATCGTTATCTCCCTCCTAGTTACAGATATAGTCCAAAACCTCTTCTCTGACGCAGCGCAAGAAGTCTCAATGAGTTAGATTTCTATTTATATGCACGTGTATACCTTTCAGTACGGCCACACGTGTGCGTAGACGGGGGTCATGGGGGCTTCACTTTGGCATGTGCTCCCTGACAAGCCTCTGTCTTACAGGAGCAGAGGTTAGATGAGTGGAGGACAAACTATTTTAACATGTGGTCTGGCAGCTGGCCTCCATGTTTGTGTGTGTGAGTTTTGGGGTTTCCTCTGCATGTTCCATCTGGGCCTCAGACTCATGCCATTCTTCAGAAAAAGTGTTAATCACCCAACCAGTTCTTGCATTCTCCCTCATTTCCCAAATTTATACTTAAGATCATTTCTCCCAGTCCATGTATCATGCTTTATCTTTGGATCTCCTAATTTAAGAAGCCCCCCAAAAAAGGGATTCAACATAATTAACACACTTGCAGCTATGTGACAGTGCATTCATTTAGCTAAAGCACTTTCTGCACAAAGATTGTCCAAAAAACACGTTCTACCCTTTATTATATGCAGCTCCACTCCTCCTGGGAGAAAGTGTGTGTGTTTGCTAATTCCTCCCCTTGTCTGTTAGGCTAAAGTGTGATTCTACAGGTGTGTGTGTGTGAGAGAGAAAGAGTCTCTGGCATTGGTTTTATTTAATACAAGCCATCAACCCCTTTGGAACAAGAGATGTGAGATATTCTTTTTCTCTTTGCCCCTATCTCTGGCAGAGGGATAGATCGTTCTTACCTCTTTTTGCTTCCTGTGTATGACAGGTTATCACTCCTGGGACAGATACAGAGGGGGGAGAGGGGGAAATAGGAATAGAGGCAGAGAGTGATTGAGTGAGAATGATGCTCCGTGGCTGATGTATCGGATGGCAGATGAGAGGATGAGGCGAGGGTGTGGGGTGGAGAGAAAAAAGTGATTTAGCACCAGGCTGTACTCTCCTCTCCTCTTATCCAAGCCTCTGCTTCTTTCATGTCTCAACCAAGGGTTGACCCGCCTGCTGCCCCAGATGGTGCTGTCTGTCTGGGCTGCCTTCTACAGGATGTGCCCCTCTCACCCCCACATCCACAGACCTATACTTGTATAATTGATTTCAGGGGGGAAAGGCCGTCTTTCTCTTGTGTTTCACACACACACACACACACACACACACACGTGGACAGCTTGCCAACAGCTAGTGCCCCCGGTGCACACACACACATACACGCGGCCGGCGCTGTGCGCTGTCAACGCTAATTCAATTTGAGACGCGGAAGTGTGACTAACAGCAGACCTGCAGAGTATTTTACCATATGCACCACACACACACACACACACACACACACACACACACACACACACACACACACACACACACACACACACACACACACACACACATACACACACGCAATCCTCACACACAAAGCTCTGCCACATCCACTGCTATAACAACGTTATTCCAGAAGCAGAAATCCTCGGTAGATCTCTCTTCCTGTTTCCCTCGTTGTCAAGAATACAACCTTCTTGTCAACAACTATCGACAAACACCTTATTAACCGATTCATCCTCACTGCCTACGCCAGAATCACCTTACCAGCAAAGCGATACGTGGCTAATACACAAGAGACGACAAATAACGAGTGAGGAACAAATCAGGAGCAACCCGAGAGTCAGGGAGTCATTCATCAGTGCTTCCCTAATAATTATTAAATGTACTTAGTGACCCGTGCAGTTCATAATAATCAATAAAAAGCATGTTTTAAGACTCAACTTGAAGGCAACGACTGACTTCACTGACCCAGTTTCCTTGGGCAGGTTGTTGCAGAGCCCCCAGGCCCTGACTTCAAATGCTCTCTTTTCATTTTCAGCCAGGCCCCTAAAAACTCTGCCCATGGCTCTCAGGATACATACTGGTTCATATGGTAGTAAGAGGTGAGACGTGTAGGCGGGAGGAAGACCATGAAGGTCCTTGATACTATAAGCTCTTACAATCAGTTCTAAAACAAACAGGGAGGCAGCGTAAAAATGCCAGTGATGTCATCCTGTTTCTTTGTTCTAGTTAAAAGTTAAAAATCTAGCAGATAAATTCTGTATAATCTGCAGTTTTCCGTAGGATGGTTGGGGGTGGAGTTATGGCTTGACCACTGACTAATCAACAGTTATTAGATAATTTATTAATCACTATCTAGGATAACATTATGGAGTTTTTTTCAGTGTCCTTTTTGTAAAGTGTTAGCAAAGGATGCTTTAGATGCCAAATGCAATAAAGATTTCTCATATTTGATTGTATTTCAGTGTGCCCAACCCTTTACAGGAAAATAAAGCATTTAGTTCAGTTTTAAGGCTTTAATATGGTAAGGCATTACAGAGAAAACGCAAACAATCAGATGATCCCTGCAAGTAATCACGTGGTGACAGCGGGAAGGAAAAACTCTTTAACATGAAGACACCTCTGGCACAGCTGGACTCAGCTGGGGTGGGATTAGGCTAGCATGATGTAAGCACTCGATACATTAAGAAGCTATAAAGTAACAATAGTAGCACAGCAGATAAATTAAATAGTGCACAAGTATCAGGACTCAACATAAAGCACATAAAGTGAATTTGATGTGACTGACAGGAGTTTAGCGGGTATGTGGTGCAAAATGAAATTGTTGGGGTGACCTAACTTCTATAGAGGTGCAGTGGTGTAGTGGTTAGTAGTGTCACCGCACAGCCCGGGGCCTTTTTGCATGGAGTTTGTATTTAGTATTTAGTATTTATTTATTTATTGTCATTGTCAGAGAACAATGAAATTGCATTTGGGGCTTCCGTACAACCCGTAAATAAAATAATGAAGAAAATAATAAATACCCCTTAAAACCCAAGTGTAAATATTTAACCCAGTGTGACTCCAGTGCAATAAGACAATCCTTAGCAACAACATGAGAACATGACAAGTAAACATGAGAACCTGACAAGTAAGTTCAGTGCTATTAAGAAGTTGGATATGGTTATTGTCCGTGAGAGGGGGTCAGAGAGTTCAGGAGCCTCACAGCCTGTGGATACAGGCTGTTGGCCAGTCTGGATGTTCTGGCCTGTATAGACCTGTACCTTCTCCCTGAGGGCAGCAGGTGGAAAAGGTGGCGCGCAGGGTGATGTTGGTCCCGCAGAATACTGTGCACCCGTCTCAGACATTGTATGCTAACCCTGTGTCTGTGGGGGTTCTTTGCAACTTCCTCCCACAGTCCAAAGACATGTACGGAGTCAGGCTAACTGATGATTCTAAATTGGCTGTAGGTGTAAATGTGAGTTTGAATGGTTTTCTGTCTCTCGCTGTGTTAGCCCTGTGACAGATCAGCGAGCTGTCCAGGTTCCACCAAGCTTCTCTTGCTCTGTGACAGCTCTGCTAGGCTCAAACAACCTTGGATAAGTGAAAGAAGATGAATGGACCAGATTCTGGTCCACCAGATTCTCCACTAAGGAAAATCGCATCCATATTTCTAACATATTCTTCCCAAAAGTGTCGAGTTTATTACTTTAATGTGTTAAATTCTGCAGTTTGGCTAACAGAGCAAATCAGAAAAAGAAAAAAAGTATGATGAATTATGGTTATTATTTTTTAACACATGGTCTTCCAATTTGTTTGATTTTTATCAATTATAACGTCAAACGCAGATTTGGAAGCTTAGCACATACAGTCAAGGATGCATGTCTGAGCTGAAGAGCTGTTTCAGTGTAAGAGATATCAGGGTGGATGATGGGGTGAGGTGAGGGTTAAGTTGGGGGGGTTAACAGCGCTGGTAGGATCAGGTGTGTGCCTGACAGAGGTTGTGAGAGGGGTGTGTGAGCAGGAGATCAGTTAAATCTTAATGAAGCGTGCTTTACAGAGCAGGGATGGACAGGGTCAGCTGCATTGGGTGTATGTGTGTGTGTGAGACGGTAAAACTGATTAAAAGCAGCGTTTACACGTCTGACAGGATACAGTGGTCAAGAGGTGAGTGGAAACCCAGGGAAACCGTGGTCTGGAACGATTAGACACACACACACACACACACACACACACAGAGCAGCAGCTGGGCAAAGCCCTGAGCAGCAGCGATTGGTCACACACGACCATCGATATCTGAGTAGAACCAATCAGCTCGGCTTCCTGTGTTTGACCTGACCCTTCACGCGTGGTAATTGAATATTTAAAATGGGAAGCTGAGAGGTGGAAGGAAGACAAGCAGAGGAGAGGAGGAAAAGGAGGCCGCGCTGCACTTTTCCATGTACTGTGCCACCTTAAATATCGGTCTTCTTACCATCCACACTCAAAAAAGATGAGCGTAAGACACACGTGATGGGCAAATGTGGTCTTCACTGAAAAAGTATGTGTTATATTTAAAACTGCAGATGTTACGTTTATTTACATTTCTCAGCATTTAATCACAGTACACTCTAAAAGTACAACATCAGGATTTTATAATGGTTTAAATAATAAAAACTGATCAAACAATTAAATTATTTTTTTGCATTCATGTTGCAAATCAGAGATTTCTTAAAAACAGCTTAACATTAAGTTTCCTGTAAGAAACTAGATTAATTTAATTTAATTTAAATTAAACGATAAATGATTGCTAATTATTTCATTAGGTATTAGTTCATTTTTGTTTCTTTGCGTTCGTCACCACTGTATGGTTTTTGAACAATAACAAAACTGCATTATTAAAACAATTTGTACTGAAACTTATCCTGGAACAATTAAATGATTATTAAAACATCTTTGTTTATATAAACCTGTGTTATCCAAGTACAACAAGTTTTTTTTATAATAAGTACCATATTTTTTAGCACTTTCAAGGGAACTATCAGGAAGTTATCAACTCTTTAGGGATCCATTAATTCGTTTTTTCCTTCTATTTAATTCTCCAGAAAATAATTTGGGACTTTTTGGTATTCATCTCTTCCTGCTGAATCCAGTTTATGACTCTTTAAACTCGCTGTTTCATATCCTGCACATGAATCATATGGAAGTCTAACCAATCCTCCCTGTTGCAATTAGTTTTTTTCGCTGAGCCAGCATTTGTGGCTTTGAGCAGCTTTTCATCCACCAACACAGACATGCAGACACACACCCTGTGCACAAGCAGAAGGGTCAGCCACAGGGACACAACCCACAGCCCACCAGATCCCTTCCTGTCAGCAAGTGGCACTCCTGTAGGAACCTGGACAGGGAGGTGTTGACTGGAGGGGAGAGCTGCTAGGTATCAACACCTGACACACACACATACAAACACAGGCTTCTCCCTGCGGTGTTGCTCACACAGGAGTTGTCTCCTGCACATCTGGTGAAAACATCCCTTGCACATATGTTGAGATGCACACAGTGGAGGGGGCAGGCGGTGAAAGACTCTCCCAGCTTTAATCATGTTGAAAGAAAAGAGACGGCCATTGAGGGTTAAAATTAGAATTGAAACACACACACAAAAGTATCAAATACATTTTGTGGTTCTTACCACAAAAGGAACACGGAATTTGAATTTTAGACCCCCAAAAAAACGGTGGAGAAAAAAAATGACTGACAGCTGTTGGATCACAGAGGTCAGTGGAAAATAAGAAGAACTGAGGACTTAAAGGAGCGGGTGCGTGCTCAAACGTACTGCAGACCTCAAACTCATCAAAGTGTCTGGAAGCAAGCGCAAACAAGAGACTCGTATCAGTCTGCGAGCACTGATGATGATGATTGTGGATGTAGTTAAGTTTGTGCTGATGATGATTAGGAGGGACACAAAAGAGGTCAGAGGTGACCGAGTGTCACTCCGGAGAGCTCCCCTCGCTACAGGGTTGCGAACGTGTTCATATGAAGATATATGTGTGTGTGTGTGTTAGGACGGCACCTGTAATGGCTCCCAGCTGGGATGTGCCTCCCTCCCAGAGATACACTGTGTGTGTGTGTGTGTGTGTGTGTGTGTGTGTGTGTGTGTAATGAGGTACTGGCATGCGAGTGGCAGAAGGCTGCTTCCTCTACAGGTGACACCTTTGACCTCTCATCTGTTCCCTGTTGAAGAAGAGAAAGAGGGAGGGGCACGCAGAAAAATGGAGAGACCGAGAGGAATGTGTGCTGCATACTTCATCCAAAACACAAAATGACAAGGACAACAACAACAACAAAAAAGTGACAAGGATGAGATTTTGCAATACTTTTAATGACTTTGCGTTTGTGAATAGCAGTGCGGTGTGAGCCTTTGGAGTGGTTACTGCTACATGAAGAAAATTCTATTAAATACTCAAGGAAACTATTTCACCTGGAGAATTTTGTATTACGACAGCAAAGCTGACACTGGAAGCAAAAAACAAAAGTGTCAACACCGTCAGCAGTAGCAGTAAAAGTACACCCTTACAATATCCATTCAGTTAGGAAATAAATTAGTACATAAATAAATATATTACTTTGCTTTGCATTATATACACATGCAACATAACCAGCTTAGACTGAGGTAATAGCTGTACGCACTTGCAGGACTGAAAGCCTGCTTTCTTATAAAAACATCATTTTCTGCTTTCAGGCTTTTCTCAAAAGAAAAAAAAAAAGAATATAAAGGAGGGCATGAAGCCTGCAGGCACATTGCACTTTTTGTTTTTATTGGCCCTTCCGTGTTTTTGCTCCTTCTTGTTGTTTTCCTCGCCGTGTCACTATGACACCTGGTCTCGCAGCCTGGACAGCCTCTGGGAGAGCTCATCCTGATGACGGCACGAAAGACGAGAGAGAAATCAGCAGATGGAGACAGCTAGGTCAAAGGAAACATTTATTACAGGAGCTTTGGTTTTCAATCATTCATAGTCCAGTTCGATATATTGATTTTGTGTGTTCTTAGGGCTGAAGAAAAGAACAGAGTTATTAAAACTGTAAATCTTTTATGTTCCGGCTCCTTTAAATATTTATACTTGTAGGTAGATTTAGTTTGCAGCCAGCATCATGTACACATTTTCAAAACAACAGACAGCAGGTCATCCTAGTGAGGGCTGCAGGTACTAAGATATTGTTAGCTATCTTCCCAGTCGTGCATGCCCGGAAACCAGTCAGTGACCACCTGGCGATCCAAAATCCTTGCAACTTCCAGAAACCTGCTAAATGATTGAAATTCAAATTTTCATTCGCTATCTTTTGCTATCTGGGAATACACATTTTTTCCTAGCACTTGTTCCCAGGGGGGCGCTAACCAATCTCTTGGTTTTCAAGCAATTTTCATCCAAATGTAATACAGTGAAACAGAGGGTGAGCCATTAAGTAAAATCCAACCAGCTCACTGCTGTAACTGTGTGAGGGATATAGGGTTAAGCCTGACAGACAGCAATATTCTTTAACCTCCAAGGACCTGGCGTCCACATATGTGGACATCACATTTTAGGTTATTTAGACCAAAATACTTAATTACTCTACAAGGGCCTGATATCCACTTACGAGGACATTTTACTGCTACTGTTCTATCAAAATTTTAAACAAATATCTTCACATGTGGCTCTTATTTTTCTTAAAAACAGGAAAAGGTAAGAAAAAAAATGTGGTAATTCTTTGTTTTTACATTCATCAGGCCCCAATATGCCCAAATATCAAAGAGAAATTAAAAATGCATGCAATGGAAGAGTTCGGGTCTTAGGAGGTTAAAGATGAGTAACAAAGTAATCACACTAACAAAAAGGACAAAACAAACCGAAGAAAACCTCAATAAAAGACAAGTTTCCTTAAACAGGAAAGAAAATGATGATCCTTTTTGTGGCTTCACACGTTCCACAGATCCCACTGACTGACCCTTAATGGCATGTGAAGAACGTGTATCACTCAAATAAATTAAAGGAACACTTTGAAAACACATCAGATCTCACTGGGAAAGTAAATCACATCGATATCTACACTGATTGGACGAGGTAATGCGTTAGGAGTGAAGGGATGTCACATCGTTTGATGAAAAAGAAAATGATCAACCTGCAGAATCAATGTTCGATGTCACAGGCAGCATAACATTCTCCACAGCTTCTCATGACCCTTTCACGTCTGTCACATGTGCTCACGGTGAACCTGCTCTCATCTGTGAAAAGCACAGAGCACCAGTGGTGGACCTGCCAATCCTGGTGTTCTATGGAAAATGCAAATCGGGCTCCACATGCTGGGCGGTGAGCACAGAGCTCACTAGAGGACATCGGGCCCTCAGCACACCCTCATGAAGTCTGTTTCTGATGGTTTAGTCAGGCTAAAGCGTAATTTAAGGTCCCGTAAACGTGTCCTCCAGCGTACACACTACCATTCAGACAACGAGTGTATCACGGTTTTCACCCAACACAGACTTGCTCCTCTGCAGTTTTCCAAAATTCCAACTGCATGTCACTGAAAGCGGAAGTCATATGCGTTCGCTAAATGCTGACTGGTTGACAAGTGGGCTGGAATAGAGAAAGGAGCAACAGTGGAGTTTACTGGGAACTGGAGAACCGCAAAAAAAAACCTTTAGTGACTTCAAAAATACAGCATGAAAAGCACAGACAGCGGGTCAGTGGACACTTTTCATTGATCTTTACACTCAGTTTCACACTTACACTGTTCTCCACAGCACAAGCAAGAGTAGCCCACACACTGGTCTGCAGGTAGATGGGCTATCCCCGGCTGCGCTGCCCTCACTGAACCATAAATTCGGCTTAACAATAACAGAGTGACCTGCATACTTATGGGTTTGAAGTAGGTACATTCACTTGCCCCGTGGGATCGGCACAGCGGATGGATCAGCATGCTTGATTTGGCACAGATTTTTTTTTTGTCCACCAGAGGGTCGTGCTGATGACTCGCTTCAATAAAACCCTGTCAGATATCACACATAAACGACTCACGGACTGGTAGCGGTCCGAGGCCCGGGGATTGGGGACCGCTGCTCTAAAGGATGGATGTTTAACAGCTGGTATATAGGGCTGGGCCATATCATACTGTTCACGGTAATACCGGTATAATGTTGGGCAACGATAAGAAATGAAATATCGCGATAGAATACGGGTAAAACGCGCATGCGCAGTGCCTTTGTTTTCATACACACAATGCAGAAAAAGCATGACGGCGATGGAGAATGAGAAGGGCGAAAGCGGATCGTTGAATGAAACAAATGAACCAGAATTGGTTTGTAAAAATGCTGCAACTTCAGTGGTGTGGAACTGGTTTAGCTTTCATCCATCAGATACACAACAAAGCACTATTTTTGGTAGAGCATGCTACCTGAAAATCTACAGTGCCCCTTATAATCCTGTGTGTCTTATGTATGAATTGTGGTTGTGTTTACTGACCTCTAAACGATTTTATTTGGTACACGTCGCTCAAAAATCTGTCAAACACACAATACGGTAATATTATGTTGAAGCACAGTACGTATCACTCTGCGAAGCTCCTGCCTACGAACCCGCACCACTTGATGGATTTTCGGAGCATTACGGCTATCGTAGGCAGGAGCCTCGCAGAGTGATACGTACTGTGCTTCAACATAATATTATCGTATTGTGTGTGTATAACCTCTTTTTTTTAAGTTTTGTGGATATTATACATGGTTATGCTGAGGATATGTCGGCCAATTTCCACTGGAAATGCCTTTTGGTTAAACTGTCAGCAAGGAATTTGCATTTGCACAGTTAAATTTTTTATATAACTTTAATGCACATAAAAAACAGCTGCTTGTTTAAGTGAAAATACATTGCACTAATAAAGTTGTGGAGTTGTAAAGTATTTTGTCTAGTGTCAATTATATCGTCAGTTATATCGTTATCTCAAATTTTCAAATGTATATTGTGATAAATATTTTTGCTCATATCGCCCTGCTCTACTGGGATATCTTACCTGCTCTGCTGATGCCACAGATGAAGCCAGTGAAGAGGTCTGGCCTGCAGGAAGCTCCAGATTAAGATCCAAACTGAAAAATAAAAATCTAATTAATTAATATTAATGAGCCTTTTGTGTTTCAAAGCAGCCTTGTAAACAGTGAAAGAGGTGCATCCTCGATCTTAATGAAAGTCATTTGAATAAAGCTTTTAGTACAGTTCATTTTATACACTGCAGTTGCCAATTTCTTTCCTAATGCTTTTAGACAGCGTAGAGATCTTACCCGGCTTCATCAGCCATCTCGTGCAACAGCATATCCACTTCATTCTAGGGACCCAACAAGCAAATAGTAATTTAAAAAAAAAAAGGCCTTTAGAAATGAAACAACTGAATAAGTATGCAGTGATCCTGCATGCATAAGCAGCAACAAGGGCTCAGGAATGTTTCCTTCTTGGGAGATAACAGGAAGTGTTACCTGAGGCGTCGTTAGAGTGGTGGTGCTGCTCATGGTATCCTCCATCTGAGCTGTCTGCACGTCAAGAGTTTCAAACTGCTTTTCAAACTTGTCCATCAGTGCAGAGATCTGTGCAGAAACACAGTGAGCCCAAAAAACGAATTAACGAATAGAAATTTCCTGAATAGTTTTTGTGCCATATGCTGCAAACAGCCTCTAACCTTCTCCAGGTTCATGCTTTTCAGTGTAGCATCCATAGACTTCACCACTCCAGACATGGATTTTGACACCTGGGAAAACAAAACATGAAATAAACCACTGAAGCTTGGGTGCTGTTTTCCAACGTGTCCACTAGGTGTCACTTTAACCCTTTTGACTAGACACTCTATCATGACTCTCTCACACTAGAAGCACCTCTAATAGTTCTAGGATGATGCTGATTAAAGATTAATCTAGTCAAAAACAAACCTACCATTAGGTAAACAAGCTGCGGTAAATGGGTTTATAATAAATGCGATGGCATTAGCTTTAATGAGAGGCAGCGGTATTATAGCAACACACAAGGGTGCTCAGAGGTGTTGCTCGGCTGTAACATCTCACGCACTCCTTCCATTTCTGCAGACATTATTACGCTTTACTCTGTGAAAAGGTGCCTTTCCTGTAGTGATGCTGAATTAAAGCAATTTAAAAGAGGCCGTCACTCTCACAAGAGCGAGGAGCTAATAGCACAAGGTCTAAAGCGCCTCTAATGACATTATGTTATTGGTGTCTTTTTGTTTGCATGTCTGCGAGCCCTTTTGCCTGACTCTGAAGTGGCTGCGCTTTTCACCTCTTCTGAAATAAGATGTCATTTTCAGAACATGCACAGTGAAAAAAATACATGCATAACATTTGATGTGGTGAACGAGCACACTCCTTGTAAATGTAGGACAAGAGGTTTTGATGTCATAGCACATGCAAGGCTACGATGAAATCTGGTTTACATATATAACCTTTTAAAAATGAAAAAAAAAAAAACCCCCACTATATTTACACATCTGAATGTGTGACAAATATCTGGAATAGTTGCAGTACACAACTATAATTACTTATATCATTCTTTAGAATCACTGCAATCCAAGAGAAGCAAAACTGATTTTGACTTTGAATGGAACGTAAAAAGCAAAGTACAACCAACTCAAGCCAGGGAACATTCTCTGTCTTAATGTATGCCATTAAAAGAGTTTTTCGGTGGTCATCGTTTACATTACAGTGGAAAAGCAAGAGAAGTGGCCTGCAAACCCATGACCCACAGTCCTGACCTGGTTCATAGTGACAGCTGTCTGGACCCTAGAGGCTACAGCGTCCACCCGGGCACTCATCCTCAAGAAGTTGATGGACTGGTGCTTCTGCCGGATGGCGTTCTCTGCATGGATCCTGGCTGCCTCCATATTACCCTTCTGGATAGCCTGAGAAACACAGCATACACACACAGTGTAACACGCGGTGCAGTTATACTGTGGGCCAGCTTTTCAAGACTCTAATAAGTGTAATAAACCAACCTGCTTCACTTTAGTTTTTTCTGACTTTTCCTCTTTATCACATTTCCTGGAGTTACGCTGTAGCTCCTTGGCAGCAAACTTCAGGTTGAACAAGTGTTCTTGAGCAGCTGGTCAAGGGGTTGTTTCATGTTAGCAGAGCACTGGTAATAAATCCAAATTACAATTTAATGCTATGAGGACGAGTCTGAATACATCTAGCTTATTTAACCCAAGTCAGTGGTTCTCATGATGCTAGCGAAAATTTAGCCAAATATAAAAAGAAAAACGTGAAAACAAGGTCAGGTTTTTGCTCATAACGACACAACAGAGCAGAACTTCCATGTATGAAAGAGTTAGCTTAAGCCCAGCTTATGACTAGCTACGGTTTTGCTAGGCAAATGTACGTAAGAGTACAAATGAAAGGATACTTTCCATATTCGACATGATAAAAGTCTTTTTCTGAGACAACTACTGAGTTTCGTAATGTACAAAGTAGCATCCAGACACTCGCTTTTTTTCAACCGGAGATGCTTGTTTTGATTTTTGAGGGTTGTACCATACAGCAGTGTAGCGAGGCAAGATGCATCGGTTGCAGATACTTCCGCTTTTGTTTTAATTCGGTTAAAAAAGAGTGGTAGATTTTTTTATTTGTCTTTCTGTCCCCCAAAATGCTCTTATAATCGTGAAATACTAATCCGTTGGTTAGGCAGTTACAAAAATAAATTCCATCGCTCGCAAAAAATGCTACTAAGTGTGAAAGATTAGGAATTCTCTTATCACGCATGCGCCAAAGAGCGTCTATTAGACACGACGACTATTCCCGAATGTTCCTTCTTGTTTTTGGTGGTATTTATGACCTTTTTTCTCAACATTTGCATCTATATTTTATTAATAGCCCACTATTCGGCCCATATTTACACGTACAAAATAAGCTTTGTCACTAATTAATAAATTATCTGCATTAACAATGTCGATCTATGACTAAAACCTTTATATCGGGGCAGAAGAGAGATGTGTGAACCATCTTAGTTAATCTTTATCTTTGAATACAATCGCTGATACTTCTGGCCACCTTTCACCGTCGTCACACTTGATCACGATTCTGCGTGACGTGCTCGCGCCTTCTACGTCACGACCGTTGGAAAAGTGGACTGGGTGCGCGTGTCCAAAGCAAAGCAGACAAGTTCCATCCAGGCTAAAAATAGTTTACCCGGTATCGGTAGGTTGTGGTACACGTCTAGTGACGTCATTTGTGTGTGTGTGTGTGTGTGTGTGTGTGTGTGTGTGTGTGTGTGTGTGTGTGTGTGTGTGTGTGTGTGTGTGTGTGTGTGTGTGAGAAAGAGAGAGAGCGAGAGAGAGAAGGAGTAAATTTACCTTTTCCACAGAGCCAGCCGTGTTTGACTTAACGCTTTCACGCATATCCTTCCACTTTATTGCGGATGCATTAACACGTAACTAGGTAACATCTGGAACTGCTTGTTTATAGAGTTCCGCGGAAAGAATGGCTGTGTGAGCTAACACGGCAAGGGAACACGCGCGGGGATTTGTGCAAGTAGGTTTTTAAGGGATGGAGCACGAATTTGCAGTATGAAGGGGGGAGAAGGATTATTGGCTGTAATTGTCCAGATAGAGAAAGTGTTCCAGTGTGTGCGTGCATCGGCCAGCCAAAGAAGGCTCGGGTTTGGGGAGGGGGGGGTTAAGGCTGGGTTAGGGGGAGGGAGCTGCATGGATGACTCATACTGTATCTGCTGACACTTTGTGTGGACACAGCATTAGATATAATGATGTTTTCGTGATGAGAAGCGGTTGAGAAAATGTCCCCCCAAAACCATATGTCCCGACATTTATGGCCTCAACCTCAGCCACGGTGTAATACTGAGGTGATGTGGTAGCAGTTGAGTTCAGCGCTGACACGTCAAACACACAGAAAGGCCACATAATAAAGTGAGGATTTGTTGGTACACGCACAGGTTGCACGGCTGTGATTAGTTCGTCCTGTAAACTTTTATTCTTCTTAATGCAGGCCTGGCACGAACACTCGAATTATCCCTGACACTTGTTAACGCCCTCTTTACCACCACAACTCCACCATTGTTGTGAGAAGACTGCTGCACGCGCACTCATCCGCGCGCGCGTGCACGCGCACTCCCCAGTCATAACTGAATGACGGCAGGTCGCTATGGAAACTGCGTTACGCTCCAGGCTGCCGAAGGAGAAACAAGAGCGCGAGGACTCGTTTCATTCTTCATTTCAGCACCACGCGCCTCCCGGACAGCGCCCGAATGAACTCGCGCGCAGATTCTGGCAACGCATGCCTTATAAGGGACCCAGCCGCGTCAGCATCGAGTCTAAACGGAGCGGGCAGGGACTTCAAAAGAAAAAACAAAGCCAGTAGAAAACACGAACTCTCCGGACCTGTAGCTCGGTGGATACCCGCTGTTTCATCCCGCTGACAAGTCAGGAGCCGCTCGCTCCCTCAGATGCCTCAGCAACAGGTAAGAACACTCATCTCTGTGAAGTTTTTTTTTTTTCTTTTAATCCCGTTTTTAAGTTTTTAATTCTCACGAGTGCTGCCCTTTACCCTGGCAGGCACTTCATTGCGCTTAATTGCCTCCACTTGCCACAGGACTGTGAAACTGTACAAGTGGTGAACTATAACACCCAACAGGTGTTAACTTTTATGGGAAAAATTAATAGCTGTATTTTTATTTCTTATTTATTTCTTTATTTTAGCAATGTACTGGTGAACTCAAGCACTGCATTTAAAAATACAGGCTTTCTTCTCAGTAAATATTGTGTTATAAGCTCAGTAAGTAGCCTACTGAGTTGTCTTCCACTTCAGTATTCATATGTTTATAATATTTCAAGGGGATAAAAGTAAAAATCAAGGACTTGCATGCAAATAACATATATGCATGTATGTATGTGTGTGTGTGTGTGTGTGTCTGTCTGTCTATATATAGGTATATATAAAGGACATATATTTAGAGTATTCTAACCACAGGACTAACTCTCCCTCCTGTGTGCTACTTGACAGATTTTATACACAAGACATTCACCTGAGTTTACAGAGCCTTATTGTTTGTTTGTACATGTAGCCCAGTGTGTATGAGCTTCTCAGATTTGTTGGGTTTTCAGTGGCTATAGATTATGTGTGAGCTGAGCCGATACGCCTGGATGAGTCACTCAGGCTGCAAGTTTGCAGGAGAGTGAGAAAGGGGGAGGGGGGTTGTGGGGGAAATACAAGGGGCCAGTTGGAAAAACGCTCCTGCAGTGCCTCGTCAACATATTGTGTCGCTGTGCGTGTGATAAGTGTAAACATCTGGAGGTGTTTGTATCAGCTCTGGATGTATGATCATTTTGCGATGTGAAGTTTGCCTGGTTAAAGTGGGACACGTGAGCCGATGTCTCATCCACAAAAGCTATTTAGGAGCTCTGTGCTCTAAGACTCAACTTCTTTTCATCCTGGTAAGCAGTTCTTCAAAAAACAGCAACTTCTGTACTTCTGTAGCTTTATGTACGATCTGCACTTATGCTGATTTAGTGTTTGTTGAAATGCATGCAAAGCTTTCTAAGACGCCCCCATTATAGATTTTGTTTGTGGTTGTTACAGACTATAACCCTCTGGTGTCTGACTAAATGATACCAGAAAGCATCCGATTACTGCTCATTATTATCCCACTGTTTAGCCTGCTAGTATTGACAAATCATAGCAATCAGCTGCATTCAGCTGTAGCACTGAGTGACAACTATTGATTAAAGCAAACAATAGATCATAATGGGCTGCTATGAACCACAGTTGCAAACACGAACACGAGCACTCACTCGCCGAAACACTTTGACAGGCGCTCACAATCGCACACTCAGTCACTTAACAGAGACTCTTCAGACTGACTTGGTTAGGCAAATAAAGATATTGTGCAGCTTATTGAAAATATTTTGACTCTTTAGAGATTTATTAATGGAGTCTGGATGCAGAGGCTGAGTGTGTAAGTGCCAGGAGGACTCCACATGTTAAATGCCAAACAGCATAATTAGCTCTTATTTAATTTCTCTTTGTTTCAATTTGGGTTGGAATTTTTTTTTTATACATTTAACATGCAGTCCCACAAATGGATGGAGTTATTGATTGTAATATGCACGCATCATGTGCTGCACACACGGCCACAAAAACAGATGTGTGTCTTTAATTAGTGACGTTGGTGTGATTAATGCAGTCTGCTGGTGATGACTCATTCAACTTAACCCTTTCTTGTCCGGTGAAAATAATAAACAAAGGTTGCATTTTATTATCTTTTATTATTATCTTATACAAAGGCTAAGTAAATGTTATATTTTGAGTTAAAGGAATTACATTAAATCCTGAGCCAGCAATTAATAGATGGAGTGTAAATAAAGTGACTAATTAACACGTTGTAAGTCATGAGCAGTAAATACTGTAAAGCATTTCAGACTCTTTTTGTAACTCGACCACTTCCCCATAATTTGCTGTGACCTGGGTGAACAGTTGAAGAGTATTTATGCAAAGCACATCTGCGTGGTTTGCTCCATGTGTCAGCTTGTCAACACAGCAGTTACATTAGCATTGTGGAAAAGCTGTCAGCCAAGCTGTGACTTGCAGACAGCAGACTGGCAGAGAGTGTGCATATGAGTGATACTGAGTGTGTGTGTGTGTGTGTGTGTGTGTGTGTGTGTGTGTGTGTGTGTGTGTGTGTGTGTGTGTGTGTGTGTGTGAGAGAGAGAGAGAGAGAGAGAGAGAGAGAGAAACACACAGCATATTTCATTGAGGAGCTGTAATAAACTCTCATTGTCATCCCTCCCTTCAGGGCAGCAGCATGTCTGAAAAGAAATCCAGTCAGCGATTTCACAGCCTGAACGCTGAGCAGGTGGAGGTTCTCCATCAGGTTCTTTCAGAGGTGGTTCCAATCCACGGCCGTGGGAATTTTCCCACGCTGGAGCTGCGTCCTCGTGACATCATCATTGCCGTGCGGGCCAGGCTGCAGAAGCAGGGAATCACAGTTAGAGATGTTCGTCTGAACGGCTCCACGGCCAGCCACGTCCTTGTCCGAGACAACGGAACAAGCTACAAGGACTTGGACATCATCTTTGGAGTGGAGTTGCCCACTCAAGAGGAGTTCCAGGTGAGATTACTGTAGCGTTTAGACACCAGTTACCTGCGCTGACAGCATTGAATAAGCCATGTAGGGGTTGCAAATGATTTTTACTGGGGTTCTGTTAAACATGATATTGTAATCCTAACCATAATTAATTTGTAGCTGAATCGATCATGCTTGTTTTAACTAGATTATACCAAAACCTAAACCACAGCAATGATTTTTATTTCAGTAGATCGTTGTGATTAGTTGTAGCTGTCATGCTGTTAACTTTTTGCCCTCCCAGGTGATCAAAGAGTCAGTGCTGGGCTGCTTGCTGGACTTTCTGCCTGCTGCAGTCAACAGGGAACGGATCAGCAACGCCACAATGAAAGAGGCCTATGTCCAGAAAATGGTAAAAGTCTTCAACGAACATGACCGCTGGAGCCTCATCTCCCTCTCAAACAACAGTGGCAAAAACCTGGAGCTCAAATTTGTGAGTGCGCTCAGGCGCCAATTTGAGTTCAGCGTAGACTCCTTCCAGATCATTCTGGATCGTCTTCTAGAGTCTTACATGCAGAAGGACTCGCAGCGCAAAATGAATAAGGTTGAAGTTAAGGACCAGCCCGCAGAGAATCAGAATAAATACTCTCCTTCCCTGCTGAATCAAACAGCTGCGCCAGAAACAGAAAAGCCCACAGACAGAGACATTTTCGGTGAAGAAGGTGCTCAAAACAGCCAGATAAAACAGAGAGATGAGGTGCAGGAAAACAATTCTCAGACCGAATTCTCGCAACAAACTGTACATTCAAACCAGACAAAACACACAGCACTGGAGAAAGACAGCAAAGAGAAAATACCTGAAGGGTTGAAGGAAGTGTCAGAGCACGGAGAAAACTTAAACCAGACAGGCCAGACATCTTTGTCAGAAAAGAAACAAGCCCCTGAGGAAGCTGAACCACCAGCTCAGATTGAACATGAGCCAGAGCTCTTGGAAAAGACTGAAGGCTCAACAAAGGTAGAACAGTTAAAGCAAGCGAAGCCCTGTGACGACTTACCACCAGCACATTCAAACCACGGAGAACTCTCTGTCCAGAAAGAACTTGCTAACCACACAAAACCCCCTGATGAACAGAAAGAACTAGCAGAGCAGATGGGACAGTCTGAGATGCCAAAAACCTCAAACGAAACCCAGGGAGAGTGTCTGAACCTTAGAGAAAGCCCTCGCAGTACAGAGCAATCTGATAAAACAAACGTATCTAAGTCTTTCGGAGAGTATGAAAGCAGCAGTGAGGAAGATAAAACACAACATGTGCCAGCTCTACACACTAGTACATCCTCACACAAGTTAGCAGATGAACAAAATGCAGAAACAGAGGAAGAAATAGAAGAAGAGAGGAAAACTGACACAGAAATATGTGAAATCACAGAGAACACACAGGGTATTGATTGTTCCTGCTCCTCCTCTTCCGCTCTCACACTTTGCAGCACACAGCTTCCTGACGCACAGGATTTGCTGGAGATTGACAACACACAACAAACAGAAAACTCAGAAAAAACACCTAACACACTTGATGCCGCTAACCCTCCAGATACTCAGGATATTTTACTTCCACCACCTAGCCTTTCTTCTGACAAAAAGACCTCCTCTGCTCCCCCTTGTAAGGCCTCAGAGAGACTATCTCACATGGTGGTGCTCAAACACTCATCCCCCAAACCCCCTCGGAGGATGTGCAGAAAGGTCACCCCCAGTCCTAACCCCAGCTCACTCCCCGAAAACGAGTTACTCGTTTCTGTGCCCTGCCTGGAGTCAAACCCTCACGCGAGCCCCGAGATAGCCTTTAACACAGAGCCAACTGCTTCCAGTTCAAACTCTACAGCTACCCCAACAAGCACCATTCCTTTTAAGACTAATTCTGAACCTAGTCCTTCCAGTAACCTAGCTTCAGATCTTAACTTTAGCCCAGCTCCGGATCCAGCCCTTGATATAATCTCCACCTCTACTCTGAATTCCATGTCTGCTTTACCTCAAGACCCACCGGTTTCTCAGTTAGCCACAGAAGACCCAGGTGAAACGGCTACTCAGAGCCCTACTGAAACACCAACTACACATGTGGATTTCAGTGAGCCCAGTCAGTCCTCCCCTACAGAAACTGCCAAACAAGTAGAGCCCCTTGACTCAGCAGACATGTTAGTTTCACAGTCAGATCCTTCTAGTTCCAGAACAGAACAAGAGACCAAAAAGATGGCTGTGAATCAACCAAGTGACAGCCCGCAAGGGTCCGCCTTCAGTCCAGCTTCTCCTGTCCACTGTGTTACACCTCCTGTGTCCTGTCTCACCCCTCCAGTAGTTAGTCTGTCCCCTCCTTGCCTAACTCCCCCGCCCCCCATCCTCAGCCCTCCCCCATGCCTGACCCCTCCATCTCACTGCCTCTCGTCTCCGATGCTAAGCACTGTCAGCCCTGCTACTAGCTTTAGCTCTCCAACCCTAAGCTTCAGCCCTACCTCATCCTGCCTCAGCTCGCCTCCTTACCTCACCCCTCCAATGCTCAGCTTGAGCCCTACACCGCTCTGTCTCACACCCCCTTCCCCCTGCCTGAGCCCTCCCCTCCTCTGCCTCACTCCACCGGTGGAGTCGGAGGACCTTGTACCTCAGGTATCTTCAGACATGGAGCCTTTGATACTAAACACGGACAGTGATGAACAGATTAAAGAGTCTTCCCCTCAGCCGGGAGTTCCTCTCTTACAGTTGGAGGTTAAAAAAGAACATGAATATATCTCATCTTTGCCTCAGGTTACCGAGCCTGTCTCTTTTCCAATCACTATCCCAAGTTCCACCTCACATGTTCTGCCTCACTCTCAGTCTGAATGCCCCAGGGAATCTGCCTCTCCAGAAGCCACTGAGGCAGCCAACTCTGTGCCTGAGAACAAAGAGGCCCCTGAGGTAACCACAGACACTTCTGAACAGTGTGACTCTCCTCAGGCATCTGACTCAGTCCCTGCTGTCGAGGTCCTGGCAGAGAGCATGTATGGTGACTTTGAGGCAGCCATGGACCACCTGCGCTACCGCCTGATTGCTACCAGGAACCCCGAAGAGATTCGAGGTGGTGGCTTGTTGAAATACAGCAACCTGTTGGTGCGAGACTACCGACCAGCCAGCGAGACTCAGATAAAGACACTGGAGCGCTACATGTGCTCACGCTTTTTTATTGATTTCCCTGACGTGCAGGAACAACAGCGAAAGATCCTGTCCTACTTGAAGAACCATTTTATCGGCGAGGAGAGAAGCAAGTACCAGTACTTGATGACGTTGCGTCGTGTGGTAGATGACAGCACAGTGTGTCTGATGGGACACGAAAGGCGTCAAACACTGAATATGATCACAGTGCTGGCACTGAAGGTTCTGGGAGAGCAGAACATAATACCCAACACAGACCATGTGACGTGCTTCTACCAGCCTGCCCCGTACCTTGCTGAGCACACTGCCCCCTATCTAGCAGAACCCAGCTACTGCAGCTACTACATACCCCAAGGGGGATCAGCTCTGCTGTACCAACCTTACCCTTTACACCTGCACCCGCAAACTGGACTTGTGTAAAACATGCATGGATACACATGTCATTACACAAAATACACAACTGAGCTAGGGGATGGTGCATGCTCCAAAGAAAAAGCTTGAGAATGGAAATATAATCCAGGGATAAACTGTTTGGTCTATAATAGACCTATGGGGGTGGGATTGAGTGGGTTTTTACACTAAACTCCCCAAGTACTCTGTAAGGTTCTAACATGATTATATGTAATTATTTGGGCTTTGTGGAAAATACTAATTCTTCCGATATTGTTAAAAATTCCAGAAAATGCTGTATGCACTACATGAGTCATAGGCCTTTGGTCTCCCTGGGAAACCAAATGTGCTGTGGACATTCTCTCTCTCTCTCACACACACACACACACACACACACACACACACACACACACACACACACACACACACTTCCAGGGTCTTAAATTCTTGTAAACTCTTTCCATGTTCTTACTGTGTTGTTCTTAATGGGTTTGTTCAGAATGTGGACCTTGCCTGTGGTTGATATTGTGCATGGATAAATTAGGACTGTTCACTGCCAAATACTGTGTGACTACTATGCTTCTTAAACAGTTTAATGTAACTTTGTTATTCCTTTACCGAAAGAGGTGTATTCCAAAAAAAGGAGAGAGGGATAAGTCTACTAGTGTGTACAGTATTTTTATCAAATCACTCTCATACATATAGACACACATACATGCATACATACATAAAGAGATACAAGGTAACGCATATTACTGTATACACACAAAGTTAGACAATGCATGAGTAGCTTAAAAGGTCACATCCTACAATCAAAACAAGGCTTTTAATTTATTAAAAATTGATCTATTTTTGCAAGACTTTCCAAGATTATACTCAGTGGTAAAAAGACTGATTAGTTCTTACAAAAAAGTCTAACAACATTGCCTTTGGAATAGACTGTACAGCGTATTGATTACAGTATATCGTGTGAAAATACACTGCGTTGTTTTCAGGTAAACTGTGTTAAGATGTGCTGCTTGATTCCTTTCTGTTGTGGAGTCTTTTCTGTAATCATGTGAAGTATTGTATCATCTAGTGTTAATTTAATTAATACTGCGGTTTACTCTATGGAGGCGGTCAGGTTAAAACCATCTTTGGGTCATCTCTAAACCTGGCAGATGCAGCTCTGTCTAAACCGATTTGCTTTAAAACTCATGCGACTCCTCTCAGCGTACATCGGCTTCAGCCGATTCGCAGCAGAACCCACGTGAATCGAGTTCGGATCCACCTCAAACCTGTTTGAATCTCAGTTTGAAACCGTGCAACAGCAACTATGACCAAAGATGGTTCGGTAGGGAAATCAAGTGCCTAAATGTGAGACATCATTGGCATGTCTTTATCTCACTGCACTGGGGATGTTAATGGGGTGGGCCTGGGGCTGGGTTGGGTGTTTGTTCAGTTGTTGACCCCTGTTATTGCTGCCCATTTTGATGTCTTCTTTAATGTAGTCCTGTTGTAGTTTCTGTATGTACATTTTGATAAAATAAAGGGGAGACTCGACAAACCTTCACATGTGAGTGAAACTGATTCTTTTTTCCCCTTTTTTCAAATCGGTTAATGCTTCGACTGCAAAGAGAAAAAGAATTCCACTATCGTATTTTCCTGCCTTTTTGCACGCACGTTCATAACCTCATGGCACTCCCGAAATGACATGCTGTGCAGCTTACGTATCCTTCCCCGTGATTAAGCTCTGTAATGATCCACTTAAGCGTGACCGACAAATAACGATGGTGCCCAGGAGAGCGACCCAGAGCTGTAAAATTCTGTCTGTGCGAGGCCTCTTATCACAAATCACCTGTCCTTCTGATGTGTTTGGACACAGATGACGCACGAGCTACGCAACACAGCAGGCTCAACAATGTGTAAATGTGAGGAGAGTACGGTTCATGAGGTGTGAGAGTGATCGGGGAGAAAGGAGAGGAGGGGGACGGTGTGTGTGTATGTTTGTATGGGTTGGAATTTATGATACTACGGGGTCCTAAATCTGTTTACATAGTCATATTTATGGGGACTTGTCATCTTTATGAGGACATAAAGCAATTTAAATCACTACAGAATAAGATGGGGACATATTTTAAGGTAAGGCGATAAGGTTAAGGTATGTCTCTAAGAAATGACTGTAAGTCAAGAGTCCTCTGAAGCCATGGTAACACAGCCTTGTGTGTGTTCTTCTGATGGAAATATTTGTGCAGAGGCGGCATCAGGTGGTCCCTTTCCCCAGCTAGTAATTGAAGAGACTTACAGTATAATGAAACAATAGGACTCCCTCCTTACTCCCTTATTCCATCCTTTCCTCCCACTTCACACCACTGATAGGTCATTGGCACAGGGGGAGACGAGGTGTATCTTGCGAGGAGGCTGTATTGCCATGGTCACGCAGCATCTATTCCCACACAGTAGGGCTTGCACACGCACGCGGCTTTCTGAGAGGAAACGGGAGCATGTGATCTAATAGTGTCTGTATCAGTGTTTCACAGACCTCTGAGCTACTCATGTCCACTCAGGGTTTCCATAGAGACACAGACAGGGAGCACTGTGGGTGCAGAGAGCATGACGGAAGACAGGGAAGACCCACACACCAAATGAGGGGGAGAAAGAGATGGGAAAAAAACAGGAAGAATGAAAAGAAGGTGGGTGAGGTGAAAAGCTAGTGGACGGCGATGATGTATGGATATAGAAACGGAGCTGAGGAGGAGATGGAAAGCAGGGGATGAGGAGTGAGTGAGGTGGGAGGGGGGTGGGTTTATAGATGAAGCCAGGCAAGAGAGGAGCAGGAGCATGGGAGTTTGATGGGGAGAGCGTGGGAGGTTGTCAGGCCTTCAGTCACAAGGGAGTCACCGTGAGGTGGCTGCAGTGACGGCAGCAGTGATGTCAGAGCAGGAACACACACACACATGTCCACACACATCTGCATGCACATCAATTTTCCTAATGGTCTGCCCACCCGTCCACCCTCAATAAACATTTTCAAACTCAGTGAGACAAAAAGAGAACATCACCCACACATCTGCCTTTGTCTCTTTCTGTCCCTCACACACTCAGGCCAATACATTTGGTTAGATGATGTTCTCAGCACCATTTTATGAACACAATATGGGTTCTAGTTTGATATGCTCACATTGCCTAATCTTTTTATACCTCAGAGTTAAATCTGGAATCGCTTGTGGGCACATTTAGCCTCTGCAGGGGAAAAAATGTAAAAAAAGAAAAGAAAAGAAAAGCATCAAGTTGGGGTTAGCGGAGGCTTAAGGGATGAAACATGTAGCTCTGCCTGAAGTGTGTATTAAGATAATTAAGGCTGCCGACAAATGTATTCCCCCTGCTCCCACTCCCCCGATCATATTCCCATGAATTAATTTTTCTGCTCCTTTCTCTCGATTACCCTTTAAAGTCTCCTGCGAGCGACTGTAAGAGTCCAAAACCAGTTGGGACGGCTTTATTTGCCTTTGCAGACAGAATTTGTCTTTTAGTGATTGAGCAGTGCAGAGCAATAAAATGGACACACAGTATTCACCATTCATATATTCTCTCTTTCATTCACTACAACCTCCCTCTTCATCATCCCCACTACCCCACATCCCACATCCCACACCCATGTCCTCGCCCTCCCATCCACTGTGTTCCTACCCACCCACCTGCTTCCATGGCTGCAGTGACTCAGTCCTCTTCCAGCTGAGGATACATGAGAACATTATGGGGGGGGGGGGGGGGGGGGGGGGGAGAGATAAATACTCAAAGAAGTAAAGCAGCCAGAAAGACAAGTGTCTGCTGCATCATTAATGCTACCCACCACACCCACACACCCAAATCCCCCCCCCCACACACAGACACGCGCCGCCCCCGCTCTGAAACGGATGCGCTCTTACTTTATCCGGTAATTCATCCTTAAAAGCAAAAATTGGGCAGGCAGCGTGGAGTGTTTCAAAAATAGTTTTTTCATTTCTCTAGATAGAAGTCTGTGTCGTCACGACTCTGTGACATGGATGGATGATTTCTTAAAGGCGAACTTGCCAAATGCACGCCTTACATGGGCCCTGAATCAGAAAACCTTGAGGAATCAAAGCTGTCGATCATATCACTTTCTTTCTCTCCGAGCGGCGCCAACCCATCTGTGATGTTTTTCACGCTCAGCTCGCACCACGATGGCTTTAACTTCCTCTTAAAGTAGTGGAAAATTGTGCACCGATGTGGAATATAGTGGCAGACAATTATGTTTACTGAGCGGCTGTCTGTGCCTCCCGCCTGCCTACTTCACTCTTAGTTATCAGATTTATTCAGGAACCCGCGGGTCAACGAGACCTTACTTCTTTTTTTAATTATGCAAACTAAATTCAGCATAATGGATCTTAATGGTGGCTGTGTGGCAAAGACACTGGCTTACATAAGAGGTGATCAATCAGGCGGACGGAAAGGGAGGTTTACGACAGTGGGAGGGGCCCATTTTACTGAGAAAAACATGCAGGTGGCTGCTGTGAGTTTACTAAGTGTTTTGCTTCATACAGCAGCACAAGTGCTGCTATGTAGCTGATGATGTATTGTGACATTCACTGACGAATTTCAGTTTCTGTGCTCAAATCCTTCAAAAAATGTCAGCTTTTAGAAAGTAGTTCTTTTCATGTTCAAGACAAGATGCGGTGGATTCCTTTTAGACTCTTCACACCCTCTCATTTAAATGAACAGTGGGGTACAGTTACCCAGCATTCAACAAGATAACCCATCTATGTGCGTCAATAGCATGCCTTAATTGTAGTCATCTTCTTTTCATTCTTCCAACAACCCCCTAATGCTGTCTTGTGTGATATTGTGTACATTCTTGGTTATACATGAAGAATTTATATTTTCTTGTTTCGATTCCCTCAGTCAGCGATAAGATGGCACGAGAAGTCTACGGAGGCCGGGACTGAATTCAGCGGAACCTTCATCCATTAAAAGGAAGATAATTCCACATTACATACGCACAGCAACTTTCCATTAGGTCTGCACAAAAACAAGAGTGGCTGTAAGCGTGCGCTGGAGTCGGCTTATATGCCAGTTTTTTGTTTCTTATTGAAATTTTAAAATTAGAATTTTTTTATGTTTTATACTTTGGTAAAGATCTGAGTGTCTTTAAATGCCATCTGTGGCGCCAAACAAGATTTTCTCTCTGTGTAAACAACAGAGCAGAGATCCTGCGCTCCGCGAGCCGCTCAGAGATGAAACTCAGTTCTGCATATCTGAATGTGCCTGTGTGTGTGTGTGTGTGTGTGTGTGTGTGTGTGTGTGTGTGTGTGTGTGTGTGTGTGTGTGTGTGTGTGTGTGTGTGTGTGTGTGTGTGTGTGGAGATGGTGTTTGTGTGTGCTGATGTTTATGCCTGTGATCCGTAGGACTGCTGCTGTTTGCAGTGAAGCATGTATTAGCATGGGACTGGAACAGTCACACACACACACACACACACACACACACACACACACACACACACACACACACACACACACACACACACACACACACACAGGAGGGGAAGAGGAGGGGAGTGTGTGTGTGTTCACTGATTGACGTCACAGACGCCCACTCATTTCCATCTTGTCTGTGTGCACGGAGAGAATAGATCCCCATCTGCATCCAGCTCTTCTCCCCTGCACACTTCCTCTCCTCTCTTCTCCCCTTCCCCTCTTCTTCCTCACCTCCCGTTAGTTTCCTCTTCCTCTCTTTCTCCTCCTGCGTCTTCCCATTCACTCCTGAACATCCCACCCCCATCGAGTACAGATAAACAAGACAGTCGAACACAAACAGTTGTTTAAGACAGCCAGACATTTTCCATTGAAAATGTGAACCTGAACCTGTGTGTGTGTGTGTGTGTGTGTGTGTGTGTGTGTGTGTGTGTGTGTGTGTGTGTGTGTGTCCCCCAGCTTTACGCGTGTGCAAAAAGTGTGACGTCCTTTCCACAACAATTGCTCATCCACATTCACACAGTGCTCTTCCTGCTGACGACAGGGCATCATTTAAATCACTTCCTCGCAAAAGGTCATCCTCATTCTTTTTTACTCAGAGAGCACCCCACCCTCCATCTCCTTCCATGTAACACACACCGAACTACGCGGGGAAGATGTGTGCAAACATGCACCGTCCCTGACCAGAGGGATGCGGACAGGGGGGAGGTAAACGACGGGAGCTGAAAACGCGTGGGATGACAGAATAGGCTGTGCAAATGTTTAAAAATAAATAAATAAAAGGGGGAAAATGGGGGTGGGGGCTATTTTAGTCAACAAGCCTGCCAGGAGTAAGGACAAAGTGAGAGTAAACACTGGCGGTGGAGGGGGGTTCATGCACGGCGGGGGCAAAGCAGCCTTGTGATTACTCAGACCAGACAGTGAAAAGACAGAAGAGGATGAGCAGGCAGACCGGCAGATGGGCCGAGAGACAGATAAAGCAGGCAGACAAACATTCAATTTCAGCCAGAGCACTCAGCACGCACACACAGGCAGAAGATAAAACAATATCGGTAGGGGCTCATTAGAACTTTGATGCCCGATTGCCTTAAGAGAGGGCTGCATGTTTGGTTTGTTTGCGCGTGTTTGTGTGTGTCTCGGTATCAAAGCCGTTAACGAGTCAGAGGGCTGAATGGACGGATCAATGAGAGTGTAAGAGCTGAGGAATATCACAAGGAGTGCACAGATGAAAGAAGGTGGTGAGCAATAAAAAAGAGACCACCCTGGCTGAGATCTGAAACTTTCTGTCTGATCAATAATGTATTTCCTTTAGTTTCCCTCACTTATCGACGGATCTCACACACAGAGGCTGCGAATTAATCGCCTGGGCCCGACCGTGTGCTTTTATCCGGCCCGGCTCAAGTCACACTAGATTGAAAAGTAAATGCATTAAACAACAGCTGATGACAAGAGGATTAAAAGCCATAACGAAGCGAGATGTGAATAAGAAGGGGAAGGGAGGTAAGGAGGCCTTTGAAATGCTTTTTTTTTTTTTTTTTGCTCTATTAAGAAATGTGTGAGTCATCTCTCATAGTAAATTAATAATAAAAAACAGAATAACGCCTTTTAATGCATGAGTTAATCAAATGTAAGGTTAATCAAAGCTCCACATGAGGCCGTGGGCAAAGAGCGTTTTTTGTTTTGGTTTCTTTTAAGGTATGAAATATGAGACAAGACTGACATCTAGTGGCGGCGAGGCGCAACGACGCTTAACGCACAGCAAGACATCGACAAAATGGAGCCCAGTGCTCGGCCATGACAATGCAGGTCAGAGGGACTGAGACTGCTGCACAGCATAGCGGAAGAGATGGGGGGAAATAACCCAAAACTAAACAAAATAAATAAATACAAATTAAAATCGAGCGTCATATTGTGCAGTGATTCACAGATAAGTGAAGCACATGAAGACACAAAGCTGAAGCTTAAACCAGAGGAGCTGCTGCAGGCTGTTGCACCCAGTCCAAGCCTGGAAAACAATGCTGTTACAAACACACACACACATGCATGTGTCTTCATATACTTGAACTCACAGCAGCGGTTGACTTTGAGGCTCAACAGAACGCAGCAAGCGTGCACGCTCACACACCCAGTGCTGCAGGCAAGTGCACATCAGAGTCGCCCACTCACACCGTGTTTGCTCAGCAGACTACAAGCATCTTCTTCACCATTCTCCTGCCAGGCCTTTGCCATGAACCGATGCATGAAAGCTTTGTACGTGCAACCTAAATGCGGGGCTCTCTTTAAAGCAGGTTACGAAATAAAGCAGCAACTTCTTCTTTCTTTCAGGGTCGAGGTGAATGTGGGTCACAGCACTCGCGCCAGGGTTTAACGTGAGCGTGTTAAGCCCTAAAGGGGAAGGAAGAAGCGGGCAGTTAGGAACTGTCTGCATCTAGGCCCTTTTTCTCTGGGTTTGTAAAGGCTGCGAGCCAGAGAGGATGTAGAAGCATGACTTTATTAAAGGCTTTGCTCAGTTACTGGGTATGATGTCCTCTCACTGGTGCATTTTAGAAGGATCGATCAGTGGGATGAACAATGAAGGTCTGGCTGACCTTTCGCTGACCTGACCTCCCTTAAAGAGTCTTTTGCAACAGATATTTGCAGTCTGGGCTGTAACAAACATGCCTCGAGTAAGTTTGGAGGATGAAGTGGACTTGAGTGTGTAATCAGAGAAAGGAGGACGGATGAAATGTGGAATCTATAACCTGCAGCAGCTTCTCTTGAAGGAAATACTGGATTTTGCTAAGTGGCAAGGATGTTCTTGTTTAAAAAAGAAAAATGAATGCAGTCATTTTTGATTATGCGTACAGATAGATCCCGGGAGGCTCTTAAGCACAGTTAGTAGTGGAAATCGCATGCTTTAAAGACGCAAGCAGGCTTTATATTTCAATTCAAAGACAACACATGGTTGCTTTTACCTACGAAACGCTTGAGTTTTGACTCACAACCCATTTTCCCCCATTCATTTCCCTTTATTTATCCCACTCTGTCGTCAAAGAAAGCAAACTGGACACTCCGATTCGAGGAAAATTCCCAGGACTTCTTTTTATTAAGAGAATTTCAGAACATAAGAGAGGGACCGGACACCTGCATATATGTTTTTTTTCTTTTTTTTTTTTCCTTTTTTTTTGTCACAGAAGGATTCCAAATTCAATCGCTGTTAAAAAACCAAAAAAACCGAACCAAACCAGAAAAAACTAAAACAAAAAACAGTGTTTAGAAAAGCTGGCGTGACAGCGTGGATGGAGCGGGAGCTGTTTTGTTTTGTTGTTTTTTTTAGAATTTTTTTCCTCTTTTCTTTTATACACGCAGGGTCGTCTAAGGAGACGGATCGGAGGCAGTCGCCGTTCTCCGGAATGTTTCACATGTTCGTCTTCCTCTTTCTTATGGACAACACGCTAGTAGTTTTTCGTTTTGTATCTTTTTTTTCTTCTTCTTCGTCAAAACACAATTTCAATGAAAGAAAAAAAAAAAAAAACACCATGAGACAGAAGCAGAGAAACAAAAATGGAAAAAAAAAAAAAAAAAATGAGGAGGGGACTCACTGCACGTTTATAGAGGTCTAAAAGGAATCGCCCACACCGACATGTCTGAACCGTTGTAGTAAAAACGTGGATAAAAGGGGGGGAGAAAGGGGAGGAGGTGAGGAAGAAAAGGTCTGATTTTTGTGGAGTTAGAAGTGAAACAAACAAACAAAAAAAACCCCACAGTAATACACAACTCACAACATGGCCAATCCGGCAGGGACACGCTTTCTACACCAAAAACAAGCCTTCAACAATCATGAAATGCCATTTAAAAAAGATTTTAGTGTGTTCATTTCGCTTGCAGACACTTTGATATGACCACTGCAAATCTGCAAGGCGCTCCATAATCAGCTTTGCTTTTTTGTGCTAAAAATCTGTACGGATACTTATAAAATCATTGATAAAAATATTCCTCTGTTAACAATACGCCTTGGAGGGAAACCATGTGAGAGAGACTTAGAGGGGGGGTGGGGTGGGACTGGCTGGGGTAGTTTTTTGGGTGGAGTGGGGGGGAAGGGGCTGTGGAAGATGGAGGAGGAGAGAGTTTGGGCAGTGGTGCTACTCGGACTTGGCCTCCTCCTTGGCCTCCTCGGGAGCTGCCTCCACCTAAGGGATGAAGCAGAAAGGCTGAAGTTAAAACTTTGTTCGTTTTTGGTGAAATCGTGAAATTACCAGGGTTGTCCAAAAAGGCCAAGGGGAGGGGCGTCCCCCTGCGCACACACCTCGTTGGTCTTGGCCTCGCCGTTCTCAGAGTGGTTTTCCTCGTTCGCCTCTGCCTCGGCGTTCTCCTTCGCCTTCTTGGTCTTCTTGTCCTCCTTCTTGTCGTTCACAGCCTTTTCTTTCTGTTCAGGTTTAGACACAAGCAGTGAGCATGCTGAGCATCTACAAACGCCCTCCCTCCACCCTCGAATACTACTTCATTTAGCCTCTCACCTTCGCCGCCTTCTTCACCTTTGGTTCCGGCTTGGGCGGGGCCGGTTTCTGGGGAAAGAAGAGGAAAGCGATGTGGAAACTGCTACGCTTGAATACAGCAGCACTACAGGAGTATCTATGATAGTTTAGAGCCTGTTTTTTCCCAGTACTTCTGAATGTTCATGAGGACTTTGGTGCATGAAAGACATCTTTAAACCCCTAAAATGTTCCTGAAAAGAAACTTCTTTCAATAAAGACACAGCGTGCCAATAATTTGCTTCATTAAGAAAAAAAAAACCCCACAGTCAATACTGGGGGTCGATTATGCCAGCTATTGGCTTTTAGTTAGTATTACATGTAGATACATGTGAACACATCTTTGAGGTTGATTTTGGCTGTTTTAACTCACTGTAATGTTCATTAATCTTGCTTTAATTGTGAATTTAGGCAAATTAAAGTATATCTGAGACATTTGTAGTAATTTTAATGCACTATATAACTGTTCTCAAGTCACTGCTATGTTTTGTTATGCAAAAACAACTTGTTGAAAAGTTTTGCTTTGCTGGAAAACGCAGTTCTTGCTCCTATGCGCCCCTATGCACACTCAATTTAAATATCTGCATGTGCTACACTTTTAGCCGCTCTGCTTTGTTTGGGTTTTTTACGTGTCCATTCTCATCAGGTGATGTCGGTGAGCGTGGAAAAGTGTGTGCCATCTTACCGCCGATAACCGAGCTGATCTCCTCTGGGGCTGAAACATGACAAGAGGTTGTTGTTAATGCGAGGCTTTTATTTTGACAAGCAGGAAGCACAGACACACAGGTATTTAATCTAAAATTTTTATTTTCCCTTTTAATCTTTCACGTGCTGATTAAAATCTGAATTTAAATGGCGTGCGAGAGGTGCAGCTCGCCGTTTCCTTGCTTACCTCCTCCTTTTCTCCTGCCTCTGCTCCGTGTGCCTGAAAAACACAACACAACAGCTTTAAATGAGTGACTGGAAAAAATAAGAGCTTAGCTGCTGTTTATATCAACAGCGAACAGATGCTGTGCGACCTGGACACATATTAGGATTGGTCATAGAGGTGCTGAAAAAACTTTTCAGTTTCAGGTGAAAAGCAAAGTTCATTTCAAATACAGGTGGGTTTAAGCGATTTACAGGCCAGAAATGCCGGCTCCACGCCTGGATTCCGACGGAGACTGTGAGAGCAGAGTCATGCGGGTCTCTGAGGCCATATTTCGAGGGTCCAGGCCTTGCTTTCCCCTTCCACGCCCCCCCATCTCTTTCTCTCATTCAGTGCATGGAGCTGAGATTTGAAAGCTGGCGCGGGAGTCTCTGAGAAGGGGGAGGGACCATGTTTAGCGGGCTCACAGGCGCCACCGGGCGGCAGGGAAACGCCATCGCAGCCATTTGGGACCGCGAACAAAGAGAGAAAATATATAATTTTATCGAAACGCGACGGCGAATGTTTGTTTTCGCGGTCAAAATGCAAAGTAAAGCCACTAAGGCATTTTCTGGCGCCACTTCGGGCCGGTTTGGAGCCCGAACGGCGATAAGCGAAGCGTTTGTTCTCGGTAGGTCGGGCGACGAAGGTGGACAAGAGCTGCAAAGCATGGCTGCTGCTTGTGCTTTAACTGCATGGAGACCGAGAGAGACTTCTGACTCCCCAAAGGACAGCGGCTCGCACACGAAAAAGGCGTTTTAAAGGCCGTGTCCGAGCAGGAAAATATTCGCTCTAACACAAAAAAAATGCAGATTATATCTAGAAAACAGGCAAAAAATTACCAGCGAAAAATAACCGCTATCCGTTGCGTTATAATTAAGTAATGTCTCAGAGGGATGTCTTCACAATCGTTTTCATTGCATTAATGGCTGCTATCCGCCTCAAAGTATTTTTGCTATTTTCGTAATACGTACCTTTCTCTTGGGCATGTTGATCTCTTGGAGGGTTTCCTTACAAATACAACTAAAAACTGTTTTTTTTTTCTCTGTGGGATCAGTGCATGTGAAGACGAGTGTCTCCCTTATGCTCGGCAGTGTAGTAAACACACTGGAACAGAGAGGCGAGTGGTTGAATGGGGGGAGGGGTGCGGCTAAAGGCATGATTGATAGGCCCTCGGCCAATCGGGTGACGCCATTGGGGGCTGCAGAACACTTGGAATTTTGGAGCCGGTGATGTTGAGGGGTCTGCCGCGAATGGCTTGTTCTTGCAGAGGGAGATGGGAGGAAGCCTGCAAAGAAGGGGGAAAAGGCTCGCGTTCGAGGACATGTTTGCCTTCACACGAGTGAGCCGTGTTAGTGTGTGTGTGTGTGTGTGTGTGTGTGAGAGAGGGAGCCGCATGCATGGTTCATACAGGCCCCGGCGGTAGGCAACATGCCCCCAGTGCGAGCCAGGCATCCTCGCTGGCTCTTATTAAAGCACAGGCTCGCCTCTGCAGAAGTCAGCGGGGGAGATTTAACCATAGATTCACTTCGAGTTTCAGTCCAATATGGCGCCCACTCCTCCCCCTCCTCCTCTCCGACACTTTTTTTGTCAGTCGGCTTTCCTTAAATTCGTTTCAGGGGGGAAAAAGGCCTCGCGTCGACTTCTCCAGACGCCTGCAGGGGGCCCACGAAGCCCGGCTAATAATAAAGCGCCTGCTCTGAAGACGGCGCTTCCACAGGCTGTGCTGTCACACACACACTCTCCAAAAAAAAAAAAAAATCAAATCAGATTTTTATTTTCTATCACATTAACCTGCCTCCTCGTTCACACGTAGTGCCGGGACACCTGTAACCGTGCACACGTGCATTGTGCGCCGAACAATAGCCAGTGTCTGGCTTACAGACAAAGGGGTGAGGAGGGGTGGTGGTGATGCTGTGGAGGGGGAGGTCGATGCTGAAATATTCAGGCAGTATAACCCCGTTGCCATCTTGACAGGCCACCTCTCTGTGCGTGTACCAGTCTGAGAGTGTGTGCTTTTCAGCTCCACACACACACACAAACGGAGAGAGAGAGAGAGGCTAGAAGGGGCGGGGAGGCAGAGTGGAGGCGGGGGAGGAATGCAAAGCTCCATCCAGTGCTGAGGACCGGAGCATTTGCGCAGATCGTCTGCGCTGTCTACCAGAGACTGGTACGTTATTTCAGCCTCGGAAGTTTGTTGCTGTAGTTTTTTCTCCTTTGTGTCTCGCTGCTCAGCCGCCTACCTGCACAGTGTCTGCGAGCAGCAGAGCAAGCAGCCGACCAGCTCAGCCCGCCGGACTTTTGTGACAACAGCATCAGGGAGATAAGATGGTGATCAAAGTGTACATAGCATCGTCCTCTGGATCCACTTCGGTAAGATTCGGGGTGATTGCGTGTGGCTTGTGTGCGTACGAGGTGATTGGGGGGTGTATATGCAGCAGCCAGGCCGAACTTTTTTATTCTACTTAACTGATGTCCACCGGGCTGTCATCCTCTCACTGCGCGGGGTGGCCTGACTCATCAGTAAGCATGCAGCTCTGCCGTCCACCACACTTTGAACGCAGCTCGAGTCTCTCCTTGATTTTCTTTTAACTTCGTGCACAGAGAAAGGGGCAGGGAGGAAGTTTGAGGAGCGAGCGGGCGTCTGTCTCTCTCAGCTGCGGTTTGTCACAGTGCTTCCTGGAGTGGCAGTTTATTGGGTTTTTCAGCTGAAACTAGACTGTGAACAGGAAAGACATGCAGAAAATAAAAAAATCAATAGATGAACTTAAAACGATGTGCAGTGTCACCTGATGCCAGAGCAGGACTCTTGTTTTCCTTCAGTAGAGAGGACATTCTTTTAGCTCCAGACTTGCCAGTTTCTTCCAGAGTGCAGAGGAATGATGGTGATGCAATTCTCCAGGGCCCCCCTTTTAGACAAGCAGCTGCAGCCCTGAAGTAGGGTTTAAGACTTCTGGATCAACATAAACACGAGCATGCAGAAGCGCATTAAACATTGAGTTCTTGCACACTGTATCCTACAACTAGTCAACATCAGATGCGATGAAAACATTGCATTTAGCATCGCGCCTGGTGTCTGCAAAGTCTCAAAACTGTAAACGTGCAAATTTTATCAGGAGAAATGCTCCCAAAAAAAGAACCTTTAAAGATTCCTTTGATAAAAGTGTCCAACTTTATAGTCACTTGTTGTACCCTTGTGCTTTAGATCACCTGTAGGGCGATTTTCCTTCCGCCAGCCGTTTGTTTTCACAGCTCACATACAGGAAATAATCAAACAGAGCCTCCTTTCAGTTGGACTGCTCTGAGTGACTTTATTGCCCTGACAGTAAATGACATTTGCACAGGCTCAGCAGCAGGCTTTAGAGCACAGGAGCTTCCTGTAGAGTCAGAGTGGAGTGAGTTTAGAGCCAGCGATGCCATCAGCGTCCTGGAGTCTGTCTGGGAAAGTGCATTACCTCTCATTGATTTGTTTTTGGTTAAGTCCTCTAGAAGAGGCGTACGAGCTTTTGCACTGTTTTCATAGTCAGCAGAGCAGCAGCGTTAGAGTTCATTTTGTTTGTTCTTACCATGTTTAACTCATTCCCTTTGATTTTTATTTTAGCAGATGCACTATTGTAGATTATTAAAGCATTTACTGAATGTCTGAATTACACAATATTTAAAATCTCTCTTCGCACATTAGCATGAGCAGGCTGCTGAGCGGGAAATCGTGGCGAAAAGCCTCTGTCGCAACTAAGCTTGCTTTTTTGCGTCCGTGTCTACAAAACAGTGTCATCACATTCCTCTACCCAGCCCCATCTGATACTACATTAAGCACTCGAGTATAAATAAGAATGTGCAGAGAGGAACATCCAAAAACAGGGAGATAAGTAGGAGTATTTAAAAAAAATAATATTTCAAGTGTTTTTTGTTCCACAGAGGAAACTGAATGCAGGTCAGAGCAGCAGACTGTGTGAAGTTAGCCAGAGGGCTATATGAGGTTCAGCACTTGACAAACTACAACAGTCAGCATCATCCAGATAGATGGTTTTGTTTTCCAAGACATTAAGTTCTTCTTTGTGTTCGAGCATTGTGTTAGCTTTTGGGGCTGATTGATTTCATGTGAAAGCTGATCCGTACAAGAGTCAAAGGTCAAAAACAAAGTACTGTTATTTGATTGAGCTTCAGTATTAGTTTGTCATAGAAGAGCACAACATCAGATTTACAGTATGTGTCAATAGACAGATTCCAGTTAGAAAAGGCTACAGTATGGTAATGAAAAAAAGAACTGAGGTGAGTTATGTCAACAGTACTGTTCCTCAAAATATGATTTAGCAAAATGCCACAAACTCCAGTTGCATACGTTGCTGCCACTTGGAAAAAACAGGTTTTTTTCTGACAGAAAAAAATGGAAAAAAGGGAACAACAATAAAATTCCAGAAGAATATGATGAGGAAATACTTTATCCCCAAAATTGGGAAATTACCATGTCCCCAAAACATTAAAAAACATAGCTCTATAAAAATAAAACTATCAGAAAAGAAATAGATCTAAAAAATAGATCACTTTACACTAAAGAAATACATATAAGAAATAAATACACAATGTGAGTATTCTGGTAGGAGATGGTAAATGTATACAGTTGTAATTAGAAGTTCAGATACATCCACCATGGTCATGCATGACATCTTATTTTTTTCAGATTTCCTATATCCAAAAACATAAACTTGGTACAAAAGTTTGAAATCGTTTCAGGTTTTCTCTGATATACACAACTTGCCAAGTTTACATACAGGCGCAAGTATATACATATACACTCACCTTGATCAGGCACTTTTGGTATCAACAAGCGTCGGGCATAATTCTGGATCGATATCTGACCATTCTTCTTGGCAGAATTGGTAGAGTTCATTTAATCTAGTTGGTTTGTTTGCACAGGCCTGGCTTTTAATCATAGTCCCAAAATATTAAATAGGGTTGAGGTCGGGGCTTTGGGAAGGCCATTACAGAAGCTAATTGCTAGCATGTGTTATCCATTCCAAAACCAGTGTTTGGATCATTGTCCTGTTGGAACGCAACTCTCTGAGTAACTTTCAACACTTTATCAGTTGATTTAAAATGAAGTTAAAGAATTTGGAGGTAGTCCTCCTTCTTCATTAACAAGAGCATAATGCTAGCCTTTCAAACCTAACAATAGTGTACCAACTGTCGAGCATAATGCTACCACCACCATGCTTGACAGTTGGTACACCTTTACTCCTGCAACACACCTCTTGTCATTGTAGCCAAACAGCTCAATATTTATCCCATCTGAACATAAAACCTTTCCCCAGGAGACATTTGCATTGTGATGTTGAGTTCGTGAAGTCCCATTTTGAAGCTTTAAGATGGCATTATAGCCAAAAAGCATCTTGGTTTTTTGAAGCCACAAGTGGCCATGTTTTGGTTTTGAGTGCTAAAAGAGAAAGACACAGCTATAGACAGTATGGATGTGTCTCACAGGGAGAGACACCCATGTTTAGTGGCTACAATCGTAGACTAACTCAAGGTACAATACTACGAGGACTCAGTATTATCAGCACTACCTCCAGGAGCGACTAGTGAGTAACATTAACAGTGGAATCTGTTAACAGTGCCTGCACGCTTTTATAAAAACAGCCATATTTTGTGCCAGTGCAAGAAGCTGTGTGCAATATATTGCCAAGTGGCCGTTTGATGAACTGGTGTTTTTGGCACTTTCCCACATCGGTTTCAGTTTTTATCCCTGGAGGTTGCTGCTTGACTTTGGTCTGAGCTAGTTATACAGTATGAAGGAGGGTATCACAATGTGAGCTGACATTATTGTATTTCCACCTAGTAATGTGAAGCAGAGCATTTCAATCACTTAGATATATAATATTGTGCTTTCGTGTAAGTTCTCTAGGGATGTTTTCAATCCTGTTGCTAATGGCTCTTTAAAACATAACCCAAATTTCTGATGTTGTATTTGTATGTAAAATATCTTTTATAGAATGCCACCGGGTATCTCAACTGCGCCTGGTTTTGAGCGAGGCCAAGTTTGCCTAACAAACTAGAATCTTTTTTTCCTTAAATACACATATGCCAATGCACATATGCACCTACAACAGTATATCTAGACCATAGACCACAAGGTCGACTTAAACTGCAAATGTCTAACGAGCCAAAGGCACTGGCCAGCACCACGGCACATTTCCTCCCTCATTTCCATGCCTGAACTGCAGCCACACTGTTTTACAATTTCCTTATTGTCACAATAAATGCTCTGTGAATCTGTAATAACCTGAGATGCTGTGGACATGCAGTGTAACTCTCTATGCCCAGGACTTTCGCCCTCAGAATGTCAGCCTTATCATGCTTTTCCCTATTGTGGATTTGATGTTAAGGTTTATAGGTCAGACGTGATTTGGGCTGGTGCTACAGTTCGTTTCTATATCAGCTAATTTTGTTGCTGTTTCACCTCCAGGCAGCAGTATGGGAATTCAGCCAGAGCAACAGTGTAAGGCTCTTTTGTAACTATATTGTAATGCTGACTGAGTACAGGACTGGGTGGAGGCTACTGCTTTTGGTACTTTTCCAGTAAGCAACTGTTTTCAGCTGAAATCAGACGTGATCTAATCAAGACAAACGTTTATCCCTTATGAGCATACAGGGCAGGGGTTGATTCATGTTTCCTCTTGGCGCAAAGAGTGGTTTCTTTCCCATATTCAAATGTTGGGCTTCCGGGGAATATGAAAGGCTATTTGCCTTATCTGTGAAGAGCAACTGACGTTTTAAACATGTTTTCTTTCCTGTCTTATTGAAATTAACATGAGCTGAACCCAGCCCTTAATCAGATGGGGTATTCAATTAGTGTCCACCATATTGATCTAAGCCAGTGTTGTGGATACGGTCCATCCAATCAATTCTTGTCATTGTCTGGCAGCTGTTAATGCCAGAGTTCTGACCTTTTCTGGGATTGATCATGTCTGGATGTGGATTGTCCTGCCATAACTCTCTCACATGATGATAAGGCATGTAAACCAAAGTTCACGTGGTGCAGATTCCACCTCCTTCAACTGTATTCAACTCAGATTCTAGTCAGTCAACAATAATCATTCATGTAACGATATACAGTAAGTTCCGCTGAACTTACTACCAAAAACTAGTTGTTCTTTTAATTAATAATAAACTTAATCTGTACTTCAATCTGTAACTTTAGTACAGGCAAAAGAAAGTTTCAAAAGACTATGAAGTACTTGGAAAAAGTCAGTACACCCTTACTGGTTCCAAAGAAAATAAGATGGCAAGTAGCAGCCAGGCGATGATAACCAAATGCACTTGATTAAAGTGTGAGCACCTATAGGAAAGCAGATGTTGTGGCAGTTTTTGTGGTTTGGAAGAGTGCCACAATCTTCCCAGGAATGGACGTCCCAGTAAATTCACCCTAAGGTCAGAGTTTGCGATGCTCAAAGAAACTGCAAAAACCCAAGAGCTCTCAGTCTGCAGGCCTCAGATAGCATGTTAAACGTTAAAGTTCATTGAGTACAATTAGAAAAAGACTCAACAAGTATGGCCTGTTTGGAAGGTGTTGGCAGCAGAAAAGAACATGGGAGCATGCCTCGGGTTTGCAAAGATGCATCTGAACAAACTGCAAGACTTCTGGAACAATGTCCTTTGGACAGAGAAATCAAAGTTTAGATGTTGGCGTAAAACAAACACAGCATATCAGCACAAACACCTTGTAGCAACCGTCAACAACGGTGGTAGAAGGTTGATGATTTGGACCGGGTACCTTGCGGTCACTGAGTTCACCTTGAGCTCACAGGACTGCATAGACTATTGTGAAAACTTTCTTTTTTACATGACTGTATGTATCTTTTTAGACATACTGGTTTGTGCTTAGCATGGCAACTTTTAAGAGCAGATAGTCGGTGGGTAACAATGGTCTCGTTTAATTTTAACCAAGTAATAATTAAGAAATTTAAACTATATTAAACAAGTGTTCCTGACTTTAAAGCTCAGGCAAGCTATCCGGCAATGTCTGCTATGACTTCAAAAGCATAGTTTGATATATTTTCATATTCTAATAAATCCCTGGAGTTGTCCTACTGGAGTTGTTTATCAAGGTTTCGGACATCCTAGTATAGTAAGCTAATGTGGAATTGCCTGAGTCATTCCATGGGTGTGTCCGTCAGCGTGGGTGTGATCAAATTTAATTACTGTGCCAAGTAAGTGCTATGATGGTAGTTATCAGTGATTTGAAGTGTTTGTTTCAGGCTCCTCTCTCCTAACCCAGATGAAATCAGTGTAGGTAGTCAGCAGTAAGTAATTGTGTGCGAGTGACTCGACACAGGAGACACGGCGCTAAGTGAGTGCTGCACAGCACCTTGAGCTAAACACTGACATCAGGGTGCTATCTTTCTCACAGTGACACCGCTAACATGTTGATGTTCAGCTGGCTTAATTTGATTGTAAGCCAGACTACTTAAGTAAGTTAAGCTTACTTTGATGGTGAAGATATTTAAACAGTCTGGCCTGAAGGAAAACTGCTTACCAATTGTGCAAGACATTCAATAACTGAATGTTATTCTATGACTGAACATCCAACTGCTGGAAATGTTAAAAGGACCGCTTGATTGATTAGGAATCATTGGGTTAGTACCACGAACGCCTGGATTAGATAGAGTAACACAGCTAATGCTGATCAGCATCTATGCAAAAGAAGCAACTCTGACATTAGCGCACCCTTTTTGGTTTTTGCATTATGTTCAGCTAAATACCAGTATTAATTTGCATGCTTGGACTCGATGCAAGAGAAGCATAGTTTATGGAAATGAAACCTCACACTTGCAGGTCTCTGCTGTAAGGCACATACTGGCCTGCCTCACACTTCTTTTTGTGTTCTTCTTCTTAAGAAGAAGAAGATGATTAGATGATTATCTTCTTCTTGAGAAGAAGGAATGATATAAAAGCATTCTGAAGAAATGGATAAGAAGTAAGTGTTTGTTTATTACCACACCCAAATCCAAGGACAGCCAGTTTTCTTTCACCAGGCGCTCAATTCGGGACTCAAGACATGAGGGAGCATTTCAGAGGCCCGGAGCTGGGAGCTCCCACTGCTCAATTAGAGTTACGGTGCAGATGGCATGTGGCCAGTTTGTCCTACAAATTAATTTTGCTTGGCAGCGGTACAATGTAGCCCTGTTGGACCAATGGCCTGAGTGCACCAAAGTGAAGCAGAAAACAGACCAAAGTATGAGAAACCTTATGCTTAACTTGTCGTTGTAGCATTTTGAGATTCAAATAATCTCCTGTGATTGTGCAAAACATGCACGTTAGGAGACACAGAGTCTATTAAAAAGCCTTTGAGGTTTCTGCTCGGTTGCTTTATGTTGCATTGCTTTTCGGGGCAGGTGGATAGACATTGAGAGCTGGTTTTAGGACTTTGCCCTTTGGAGTGAAACTGCCATGATTCAGATTGCAGCCTGGCTGATCACAGAGCACTGTCCTCCATGCCTTAGTGAAGTTTCAACAGCTATTAAATAATCCACCTGTCTCATCTGCATGCCATAAAGCTGGGAGGAACCCTCGCACAGGGGCGTCAGGTCTGGCACAAAGATGATACATCGATCCTTATTATGTGTTTTCGTGGTGAAGTTGGTTTACTTTTGGTGTGTGTGTGCCGCTAAGACTGAATGTGTGTCTCTGTGTGTGTGTGTGTCTCCATTCAGCAGGCCTTATTTGGCTCGTGTTTGACCAGTTACCTCCTCTCAAGTCCCAGAGGAGCTAATGTTTCCGTCTGGCCTTGTAGGGCCATCCTCCCTCTTAAACACACCCACTGAGAGCTCATTGGACCACAACTTCTCACACACGCACACACACACACAGAAAGACACAGAAGGAGGAAGAAAACAAAGTTAAACACTCACTTTTATGCAGACTGTAGCTTCTTCTTCATCTGTCAGCAGGATGCATTTAGGCTTCTTTGTAAAGAGATGAAACCTTGCAAGATATCACCGTGGCAACCTTGATAGACCTTTATTTCCTTGTTAGTTGTAGAGCTGCATCCCCTTAGATAAAAATGTTGCTTTGCAACAAGCCGGATAGACTATTTTAGAAGTGTGACAAATGACAAATGTGTTAATGTTTAATTTAGTGCTTTTTCCAGTGCAGCAGGATATCCTCCTGTCGAAATCAATCGCATTTGCATAAAATCCCAGACAGTGAGAAAAACAGTGCAGCCTTTGACTAATTTTGAGATGCTTTTATTTTAAACATTTCCTCTGATAATGTGGGGAATTACTGGTGTCTGCAGGCTTCTTCACTGTATGGTGTGTTTTTTGATACAGATGAAGTATAATCTGTGCCTGCTTAGCCTTTCCCATGTTCCCACTTCCTTTACTTACTAGCAGAGTGGTAACTTAGTAACAGAGAGTCAGTGATCTCTGTAGTTCTCACAGGAGAGAAAAAGTCTCCTTATTTCTAAAACAGACTCATGACAGCATGATGAACTGAGGCTCTTGTGTTTCCTCATACGGCTGAGTCATGTTTAACCGACAACTTCCCCCTCTACCATCTTTTCTCATCCACCCGCACACAGATTAAAAAGCAGCAGCAGGATGTGATGGGCTTCCTGGCGGCCAATAAGATCGAGTTCGAGGAGTGTGACATCGCAGCCAACGAGGCTAACAGGAAGTGGATGAGGGAGAATGTCCCAGAGGAATCCAGGCCTGCCACGGGGAACCCGCTCCCCCCACAGATATTTAATGAAACCAAATATTGCGGGGTAAGACACGCACGTGCACACACATGAAATTATTTGCATGCGATCATCTAAGCAGCTACTGTTGTGATAATAAAGCTCATGTCTTCAAGACCACCTGACCTCAAGTATACAGAGTGTACAGGCGTCATTTATCCCTTTGTTTTGGGTTTATAGACTGCAGCTTCACTGTTCTTTCAGTAGCTGCTGTGCTCAGTGAAAAGGCTTTAATAAAAATACACTCCGTACACTCCCTTCCCAGCACCGCAGAGCTGCCAAACATAGTCAGCAAATAGCTGGTGAACACAGTGGGGAATCTAGCAACTTACAAGACAGCTAGTTTTTTTAAAAGTGGAAACAGAGTTTTTGGAGACTAAAGCTGATACAAAACACGTAAGGTCTCAATATGTCACTGTTCTGCTGCCCCTACGGACGGTAAATAAACAATGGACATAACCCCTGGGTCTGAAAGAATAAACTAATGCAAACTACCTTTAATTTACTTTCTAATGGGCAATAGGGGGAGCTTGTTTACCGTACTTGTCATTTGATCTATAGCCTAATAAATGCTCTCCTGCTGAGTTTATGTTCAGTTTTAAACCTGACTGCTTGCAACATCGTGGCCATTTTTGTAAATGATTTATAGTAAAACTGGTGACAAATCAGGGTGTCTTTTAAGGTATGGTTTCATTTTTAACGTAGTAAATGTGTGTATGCATGTATCAGGCAAAACTCAAGGCTGCTAACATGTTAAGTGAATCACACTGATTATCTCTTCATCATGACACCTGTTAGTGGTTGGGATGTATGAGGGAACAAGAGAACATTTTGTCCTCAAAGTTCATGTTAGAAGTAGGAAAAATGGACAAGTGAAAGGATTTGAGAGAGTTTGACAAGAACCAAATGTTGATGGTTAGACGACTGGGACAGAGCATCTCTTAAACTGCAGCTCTTGTGGGATGTTCCAGGCCAGTGATGAACCACTGACAGAGTCATGAGCGGCCAAGGATCACTGATGCATGTGGGAAGTGAAGACTGGCTTGTGTAGTCCAATCCAATCTGGCTGCCCATGCTGACTGCTGTCCACCAACAATGGGGACGTGAGCATCAGAACTGGACCATGGAGCAATGGAAGAAGGTGGCCTGGTCACATTGAAGGCCAGTTGTCTGTGTGCATCGCTTACCAGGGAAATACCTGACACTAGGATGCCCTATGGGAAGAAGGCAAGCTAGAGGAAGCAGTGCAATGCTTTAGATATTGTTCTGCAGGGTTCAGTCCTGCCATTAATTTAGATGCTACTTTGACCCGTACCACCTACCACTGTTGCAGACCATTAACGTGTTCTGCCACAAAGCAGAAATAGTTCAGGAATGGTTTGAGAAGCACAACAATGAGTTTGAGGTGTTGACTTGGCCTCCAAAGTCGAGCATCTGTGGAACGTGCTGGACAAACAATGATACATGGAGATCCCACCTCTCAACTACAGGAGTGAAAGTATCTGTTGCTAATTTGGTGCCAGATACCACAGCACACCTTCAGGGGTCTAGTGGAGTCCATGCCTCCGCGGGTCAGAGCTGTATTGGGAGCGAAAGGGGGACCAACCCAATAATAGACAGGCGGTCAGAATGTTATGCTTGATCAGGGTATATATATGTACGTATATCCTCCTTAACAAACAGGCCAATCTGAACAAAACTTTGTTGAACATCATCACTCAGACACTGATTATTAGCATCTGTATGTGTTAAAAAAAACAAACATTTATTATAGATCCAAATTCTTTTCATATTCCTCATGACCCTGCAGATGTAAGGCTATGTTCTGTTTGCGTTTATTTTTATGTTCAGTCATAATACAGAGTCCATACGTAACTTAACAGTCACCAAAATTTGTATCCTCTACAAAAATGTAATTGAGTCACCAGGTCACAGGCCTGCGATTTGCTTCACTTCTAGTGAAAAAGCATATATAGTGATTTCTTAGTCATCCACCTCTTATTTGAGAAGTCCACAAACCAATGCATGACATCAACCAGTCTATAGGAGGAGCTATATCCAGACTGACTTTAAGACTTTAAGAAGTTTTCTTGCAATGGCTGTATAAATACACTAATCGCACAATTTAAAAAAACAAAACAATTGTAGGCATTAAGTCTTAAAATGTGACACATGAATTCTGCTTTCCTCTGTTTACCTCCCCATTCATTTTTTTCTATTCAGGAATCAGTTTGGCAGCTGTGCTGATCAGACATACTCTACCAAACACTACACAAACCTGATGCACTGTGTTAGCAGATGTTCGTTTACTCCCTTTGTAAACACTTGGGTCCTTTAGCATGCGTGCACTGTGGCATCATCCTGTGCTGCTAATGGGTGGCTCAAAGTGAAGGTGCACTTGCAGCATGGGCTGTATTGAATGTCACAGACAAAGACGACAGGGATGCTCGCAGCTGTAGAGCTCTTTTGAAAAATCAGTTTTGTGCCCTGGTGGAGAAAGAGGAAGAAGACAAAGGGTCAGAGAAGGAGCGAGGGATCAGGAATGTGCGAGACGGCTAAACCCTAGACGGGCTGAACGTGTTAGCTTGTTTACCCTGCGCTGCATTCTCAAAAGACAATGCCCTCCTATCACACTGACTGCCGAGGTCTGTCCTTGGACAGATAACACAACCTCAACTGTTTCTCACAGCCGCCCAGATTGTTGCCTCAGGCCGCACACGCTCAGAGGCTGTTTCAAATTATCAGCGTTCAGCTTCAGGAGAGCCGGATCTTCTGATTGATCGGCCTTAAACCTCTCTGTTTGTGTTTCTTCCTGCTTCGCAGAACTACGAGGCCTTCTTTGACGCCAGGGAGGAAAACGCCGTGTACGCATTTCTGGGTCTGACCGCTCCTCCGGGCTCTAAGGTAAGCTCACGGACACAGTAACACATGCTGGGTGACTGTCCCTCCTGAGAAGTGCATTCCTACACCCTCAGCCACATTTCCTGTAAAACAATCCTAAATATACACTCGTCTTCGCACTTTAATTTCCATAAAGAAAACACACATTACATAATACATCTGTTCATGATATCCACCACAGCAGGCCTCCTATCGGTTTTGCAGGCTCTCTCGCTCGCTGGCGCCTCCTCTCGGCCACAAAGGGGACTGCAGGGAGGTGTGCCAGTTACCATGGAGACAGAGGGGGTTTTCCTCTGAGCTGTGGCAAGGGATATATTAACCAGTATCCTCCATTTTAATATAACACACTCTGTCCCTTCCCTCTCTGTTTTTTTTCTCTCCAGGAGGCCGAGGCTCAAGCGAAGAAAGGAGCACAGCAGTAGCAGCTTCCCATCGTTCCCGTCCTGACACCTCAGGCCTAACCTACATCTGGACCCAGCCTTGCCTAGACCCGGGGGGGGAATAGAAGCAACACCTTGCTCAGCTTATAAATATAATGAAGGTTTCGATGTACTTTTTCTCATGACGTTTCTGTTTCATAAATCTGCGTTCAGCCGTGCCTTGCTAGCTGTAGTTGAAAGGAGGTGCTAAAGCAGACTATTAAGGGCATCTAAAACAGCTCAGCTTCCTCCCGTTAATCTCAGCCTGATAGTCCTATTGGCCCAATGACATGTCAATCAGAGCATTACCGTGAATGTGTGACTACCCGATTGGGACGACATCATCAGACCCAGTGAAATATACAAAGACAGATTCACTGTTGGCCACAAACAACATCATCCAACCTTTGACTGTAAACATGAATATTATTGTTTTTTAGAGGTTTAATCAGTAGAAGTCTTAAATTTTTCAGCCAAATTGTGTGATCCAGTAACGGTTTTCTCTTACAGTCCCACCCGCTGAGTTTATAGTTACTTTCTGTCGTCTTAAAACTGTTTTATTAGCAAACCCTTTTTCTACAAGATGATATTTGCTTAACAGAAATGACAATACATGCAATTTTGGTGCTTTTTTTGTTTTGTTTTGGGGGAAGTTCTTGTTCCTATTAGAATAAATTTTTTTAACATGGTGTTGGTAAATCCCTGACTTACGTAAACTGGTACAATCGCTCCTCGGAATAAAACGGCAATGACACACAGACAAAAAGAATGACTCTTAAAACAGTCAGCCGATTTTGAAACGAGCTCTGCCTCCTCGCCCCGTGCTGTTCATTTTTTATGTACAATAAATAATTGTAAGTTGACTTGACTTGACTTGACGTGTCTGTTTTTGTTTTACTTTAGCGTGTGTCAGTCATCTCAGAAAGTATTCAGAACACGTAACTGTTTCGTAAATGTAGTTTTAAACAAATGCACTGTTTTAATCCATCTACATCCAGGAGACTGATATGTGTCGCTTCTCTAAAATTCTATTCAAAATCTCAATCTGAAGTAACTAAATAATAACAAGTATTCAGACACTTTACTGTGGCCCTCCAAACTGTGTCAGACTGGCAAACTCACGCTGGTCAAACACTTTACACCACATGTCAGGACCAAAGAGTCCCAGGAGTTGTCAGTGGACCTTCAAAATAAAACTCTCCCAATCAGGAAAAGCGCATGTAACCTATTCTAAAGCTCTGCGCGTTACCACCAGCCTCAACAGCTGTGAAATGTAAGAATAGACATTGATTAAATTTGACTGTAATAGCACAAATAGGTCCTATCTCAGATAGGTGTTCACTTTAACAGAACCTACCCAGAAGACTTGAAGCCACTAAAAGTACTAATGAAATTCAGAATGTGAAACCTCTGGAGCTGATTATCATTTGAATAACACATAAAGACAAAAACTGCATTTCAAAAGTGCTTTAAGTTCTGTAAGGCACCGTGTATTCTCTCACCAACTTAGTGGTAAGGACAGGAGTCCTAAGGTGAGATGCGTAAACCTTCCTTTCGAGGTTTCTTAAGGTTTGTGGATGGTTATATGATCAATAGAACCAAAAGAAAAGATTTCCCATATAAACATCTCATATGATGTCAGTTACATAACTGTTTCAAGGAAAACGAAACGAAATTGTATCAGACTGCTGTTTTTCAAACTAAAACAGCCTACCTCGTTTATCACAGCAGAGTTATTTTGATTGTTACTCTTTGAATTGGGTCTGATTCTGAGGTTATTAGCCACTAAACTCCACGTTATATAAACTTTTCCACAGACTTTAAATATAATTATTCTCTGACTTTGAATGAATGACTGTTACTTGAACTGAACTTTTCCTTTGCTTAAGTAACGGAGCAGGATACCACCTGCTCCTCAACCTGACGATGTTAACTTATCCTGTTATGTAAAAATGAGCTGTTCTCATTTTTTTAACTCAGATTTTTGGTTATAGATTAAATAAAGGAAGTGCCGGGGCGGGAAGGTGGAGGGGGCAGTTCTTATATGCAGAAGTGAAACCAGACTGGAGATCTTTATAACCGCACTTACAGTCACGCAGTGCCATTAGTGCATGCAAGTGACCGAAGAAGCAAAAGAGGCAGAGGAAAAAGAAGGCCAGTTACTAGGCGGGCATGTTGGCTGAAGGTTTTCTCAGACTGCTGGTGTACAGGGAGGAGAGAAAGTTTGCCTCCAATTCCAAGCAAAGGAGATTGCAGACAAGTGGTCATTGTGCTGATCCATCCAACTGTGCTCGCTCTGACTCGAGCTCTGCAGTCCCAGGGGTGCATTCAGCAGAAGCAGGTAAAAAAAAAGAAGCCTTTTTTGCGATTACAAACAACAAAACATGTTGGAACAACTGTCCCATATTAGTGTGACAGACAGTTATTCTGCAGTGGGGTTTATGCAGTAACTTTGTATCCTGCTGCAGTCTAGTTCCCTCTAACTAACAAGCTTCCTCTTTTTGTTAAATGCAAACTTACCAACACACACACATCAACAGTCACTGGTTTAAAATGGTTGGTGGTGCAGTTGATAGAACTAACGCCTCACAACAAAAAGCTTTTTCTCTTAATTCAGTTAAGTTTTGGTTCATTTCCAGGCAGAGTTTGCTCATTCTGGTTATTTATTTATAGTTTGAACATGTTTAGTTTTAGGTTAGTTTGTGTTAGTTTTAGTCTTCGTGAATTCTTATTGTATGGAGGGCAGATGTCAGAGGTTAGATTTAGGAAAAGCAGTACAGAAACTACACGAAAAACACAGAACCTTCTGAAAGCAGTGAACTCACAGTCTTGTAAAAACCCAAAATGTTTCCGTCAAAGAATCGTCAGGCAAGTTTTGATCAAATTTTAGCAAACTAACAAACTATGAATATATTCTCTATACTTTTTGTTTTATTTTATTTTAGTTATTTTTCTTCACAAAATCACTTCATTTCGAGTTTTTTTTTGTTCAAAGGTGTGATTTTTATTCTCTTTTTATTTAACTATTATAACCTTTTTTTGAACGTAATAGAATAAAGTGTGGTACAGGTGACAGTGGATTTATGATATTTTAAAGGTAAAAACTTGTTGAATCTAAAACTAATAATACCCATATTGTAGTTTGGTTAAATAATTTAACAGCTGTATTAAATAATTAAATATAGCTAATAAGAAGCAATCCATTTGTAAATAATCATTTGTCCTTTATCTGGTTTCATATTGGGGAAAAAATTGTAAGCAAGCATGTAACCAGTTTCTCTTCTGTAATCAGGGATCATAGAGGAAGATCTAAACTCCAGCCAACCCCAGATTCTCAAAGTGGTGCCTCAGAGACCTGTAGCCCTCTCAATCCCTACTGACCTGTACCCCCTTTACATAGAAGACTGTAGCTTGCTGGAACAGTATCCAGACCTGCAGGTGGCTGACTCAGGCCGCATCACACACAATCTACTGAGAACTGCTGTCAGCCAGCATGATTTCTGCATCCAGTCTCCCATCTCTCAAGTTTGTCCAAGCACAGCCCAGCAAGAGCCACAGAATTCAGTACCATCCATACCAGACCAGGGTTATCTAGCAATGGGGGACAGTGTGAACATCAGCCTTGATCTGCCTGGATCGGGGCTAGAGCCCATGTCTAACTCGGTGCTGAACGGGCTGCTGGAGAAACAGCTGGAGGAGGTGTACATGCAGCATCTAACTGAGAACTTAGCTCGGTGCAACTCCCACCTGGGGAACAGCCTCCTGCACGGCCTGGTGCCCCCGCCGCAGCCTAGCAGCCAGTCAGAGGGGCCAGACTCATTACTGGGATGCATGGAAGAAAGCACAGAAGACAGCAGCAGTAAAATTAGTTATCTGAACACCCATAACTTAGTGCCCTGCTCCTCCAACTTCAGCTCCCCAGTGTTGAGGATTTCAGAGGCGGAAAATCCTCATCCGCAATGATCCTGCAAAAGCTTTAAATATTGTGACCTAGACGACTTTGCTTCAGTGCTTCACACCCAAGTTTACACACACACAATTGTATCCACTATATCAGTGCTATTTTTATACAAAGCCTTGCTCTCTTGCTTAAGATGCCTGAAACTTAGTTGCTTTCATATGCCATCTTCTGTTAGATTTGAGTATTACACCACCGGGGAGCTACTTGTTATACATTCAAATGTATTTTACTGACTTATAGTTGGGAATGTGTTAAGTGTTTGATTTATAATAAAGCAAGATATAACAAAGTATCAGCTTGTGGTTGTTTACAACTGCGTTTTATTAATCTGTTGCTTTTTACCAACACCTGTAAAGCCATCTTGTACCCATCTACTTACTTAGACAGCAGAAGGCTGGATATTGACATTTATGTGCGCTATGAAAAAATATGGTGTGCAAAGGTTTTTGCTACCAAATAACTGATTCAAGTGTGATTACAAAAAGCCTTCGGACTGCCTGATATCTAATAGAGGTCAGGAGAAAAAGGTGATAATGCTGGCATGTTAGCAACAGAGATTAAACACAACCCCACCGACAAGGCCCCCCTTTAACACAAGCACAAACTTTACATGTTATCGACCAGTTCTATGCAAACGTGTCTGATTAGGTTTCCATGATGATTTCCACGGGTGTATACACATCACCTAGTTTGATCTCCGCTGGCAGATAAAGGAATAGGAGAAAGCAGGTTCTTCCTGTAGTCCTGAGAAAGATGTTACCTTGTTAAGTTTAGAGAATAGGCTTTAGTACAGCTGTTTCCACCATGATTATTATTAGTAGTGGTTAGGTTTTTGTTTAAAGGGACCCGAAGATCACTCTAGCTTTGGCATCAACTGTCAGAGCAGCAGTCTCAAGAAATATGATTGATCTGGCTGCTAAGAGAAAACACAAATCGTCCTCACAAGTAGGCATCCTGCAGTGAGGTTAATGGTAATTCATTAACATGCACCAACATAATCTTTGGAAGCCTAAGGCATGCTATTCATCTGTGAAAAGAGATGGAAAACAGAGATTTAACTGAGGTTATCCTGTAATTAATAGATTAGAATTGGCAGTGTGATCAGGCTTTGTTATATGTAGCCTCTGTGTGGAGATTATGGCAGGTAAATCCAAGGTAATTTAGAGGAGCTAATCTAAAAATTGAATACAAAGACAAAGAACAGGGGTAAATTAGATTTAACTTGTGGGAGATGTATTAGTCCCAAACCGAGTGAACAGAGGAAATTAAGTTATTATGTTTCATCTGATATAAGCTTGAAGTCTATTGAGATGGATTCAAATACCTCATGTTTGTTGTTAAATGTGTTCATCTGAACCCAGTCTAACTTAACACTTGTTTCAACCAAGTCAAACTATCAGTCCGTGGGTTTTTTTGGTCAGTTTGCTCTGAGCTACAGTCTTTGTATTTTACTATCTGTCCATTACCAGCAAATTTATAATCATTTTCATCAATTCATTTTTAAGAGTTTTACTTCATCATGAATTCGTTTTTATTTAAACCACTTCTCAATGACTTTCAGATTATGCTTAGCATTACATTTAGCTAAGCGTAGCTAAAGGTAATGCTATGTCAATGATGGTTAAATGTTTTGGATATTCTTGTAGCTAACTTGTTATTATCATCATTATTTTTTAGCTAACTATGAAACAATTCTACCACTACTTTTTTCTGCTATGCTATTTAACGTCAGTTTAGTGTTTCACAATATGTTAATCCAGCCCGTTAGCTAACAGTTTCAGCTGTTTTTAGCTATACGTTTAGCTAGCTATTTCAAGTATTTATTATTCACTCTGGCCCAGTATTCATGCTATTCTAATCATTTTTGCCCTCTCTTTGTCTATTTGAAGTCCTTATTCATAACTCACGCCTGTTCAGGATCACACAATTTATTTACTAAAATATTTTTTAATTTTTCTGATTAGCAAAGCTAATATTGCCACATACCAACTACTACAGAGGTATCCCTGAGCAGTGTAGGCTACCTCATGTTTTGAATCACTTCCCCACTTCACATTGATAACATTATACCTTATTAGGGGCCCTATCCAGTGTAATTACACAAGTGTTTTCAGCTGGTTGATTAGACCTCAGTAAAGGCAGAAGCAAGCAGGAGTTATATAAGGTCCTGTGGTAGAAAGTGGAAGCTATTCAACTTTAACAGGTTCCGGCATCATCAAAAGGATGTGGTGTACTGGTATCCATGATGCATGCTGTTTACAGGGATTACAGGACATTAATTCATGCTTTAGCAAAATCAAGTGATATGAAAACCCATGACTGAAAATAGATTTTTTTTAAAACATAAAACTAAATTATCTGCAACTTAATAACTGAATTAAAATGGCATACCTGATTTAGGCTCGCACACAGGCAACATTAGAAATTTAGATTCAAGTCAGTTCAGAGCAGTTGTCTGACCTGAAACAGGACGGACGGCAGGCAGGAGGCTCTCAGTCAAGTCTGATACACAAGACAGTTTCCACCGTTTATAGGTGTGTACACCTACATTACACAACATTCATGGCTTTACATGTCCTATAATTAAATTGAGTTCTAAGCAAATAAAATTAATGAAGTGATTAAATTAATTAAGAATTGGTAGCTTTATTCTTATGAATTTGCAATACAAAACTACATAGTGAAAACACTCAGATGAGAGGGCATCTCTACTTATAGCACAGGTGTATGTGTAAGGTGTGATGAACAGTGACTCTGTGTCATTAAATGTTCTTGTGAACAAGTAACTTGGTATTTAAGTTACTACTGTTAAAGTAAAAGATGAATGAAAAGGGATTTAGGAAAAAAAAAGTAAACCTTGTTAGAAAGATCCGAATTTATAATGTTTGTTTGTGCTGATATTCCCAATCATGTATTATAGAATTTACACTGAACAAAAATATAAACGCAACACTTTTGTTTTTGCTCCCATTCCCCATGGGATGGACGTAGAGACCTAAAATTCATTCCAGATACACAATATAACCATCCCTCCCAAACAGTGGTCACAAATCAGTCCAAATGTGTGGTAGTGGGCACATCTGCTATATTGAGATAATCCATCCCACCTCACAGGTGTGCCACATCAGGATGCTGATCTGACATCATGAGTAGTGCACAGGTGTACCTCAGACTGCCCACAACAAAAGGCCACCCTGGAATGTGCAGTTTTTTGCGCTATTGGGGGTCTGGGGACCCAGAACCGGTCAGTATCTGGTGTGACCACCATTTGCCTCATGCAGTGCAACACATCGTCGCATGGAGTCTATCAGATTGTCAATTGTGGCCTGTGGAATGTTGGTCCACTCCACTTCAATGGCTGTGCGAGGTTGTTGGATATTCGTGGGAACTGGTACACGCTGTCGTATACGCCGGTCAAGCACATCCCGAACATGCTCAATGGGTGACATGTCCGGTGAGTATGCTGGCCATGCAAGAACTGGGACATTCTCAGCTGCCATCTGCCCTGAACAATGTGAACCATGATTCATCCGTGAAGCGCACACCTCTCCAATGTGCCAGATGCCATCGAATGTGAGCATTTGCCCACACAAGTCTGTTACGGCGACGAGCTGGAGTCAGGTCAAGACCCCGATGAGGACGACGGGCATGCAGTTGAGCGTCCCTGAGACGGTTTCTGACAGTTTGTGCAGAAATTGTTTGGTTGTGCAAACCAATTGTTCCAGCAGCTGTCTGGGTGGCTGGTCTCAGACGATCTTGGAGGTGAACCTGCTGGATGTGGAGGTCCTGGGCTGGTGTGGTTACACGAGGTCTGCGGTTGTGAGGCCGGTTGGATGTGCTGCCATATTCTCTGAAATGCCTGTGGAGACGGCTTATGGTTGAGAAATGAACATTCAATGCACGGGCGACAGATCTGGTTGACATTCCTGCTGTCAGCATGCCAATTGCACGCTCCCTCATTGCTTGTGGCATCTGTGGCATTTTGCTGTGAGACAAAACTGCACATTCCAGGGTGGCCTTTTGTTGTGGGCAGTCTGAGGTACACCTGTGCACTACTCATGATGTCAGATCAGCATCCTGATGTGGCACACCTGTGAGGTGGGATGGATTATCTCAATATAGCAGATGTGCCCACTACCACACATTTGGACTGATTTGTGACCACTGTTTGGGAGGGATGGTTATATTGTGTATCTGGAATGAATTTTAGGTCTCTACGTCCATCCCATGGGGAATGGGAGCAAAAACAAAAGTGTTGCGTTTATATTTTTGTTCAGTGTACATTCATTTTTATACATTAATGGCAAGTTAGTTGATTATATATTACTTACATCCAACCACTCCAGGATCAAAGAATATTTCTGAGGGTGGCGTGAGTTGGAGTTGTACTGAAAGTCTAAGGTGAACAAGGGGAACAGGAATAACTGCACAGTCCACGGATGTGAGATTGGGCGGAGCAACGCCTGTCTGTCAGCAATCCATGCGATGGAGGGTGTGTTTACTGATATTACCTCCTCTGTCTGTATCAGTGGCTGAATCGTGTAAAATGATTAAACGCTGTGCAGCATGTAGATGATGGACTGTGTGTAAACTGCAGAGGGTCAAGATGTTTCATCTCTGGTCTGACGTGGACTGACATGTCTTCCCATCACCTTCCTCACACGCGATTTGAAGTCCGCCAGGTTGATAGTCAGTAAGTTTGGACTTTGTCAACTTCTCCAGTAGAGGAATCAAACAGGATGTTTTTTCCATTTCAATGGTATCTTCTCCTGCTTCAGACTCGGGTTGTAAATATGACTTAGAGTCACAAACGGACTTGCTGCTTCTTAGTTTCTCCAGCTGTTTTCTAACATGGCCAGAAGTTGCAGTCAGGCATTGTGTGTTAATCAGAGGTGGAGAGGTCTGATCCTCAGTGAGTTCACTTGTAGGGAAGAAGGGACGAAGGGCAAAATCACTGAGGTAGTGAGGGTGTGTAAAAAAACCAAAACAACTCTTAGCTTTTAAATGTTCTCTTGGACTGGAGAAGAACAACTAACAACTTTCCAGAAGCACAAACAGATTTTAAAGCAACAGAAAAAAAAAAAAATCACATGCCATCTGCCTAACATTTTGGAAAAGGGAACAAGTCACACAAGCAACATATTTTTAACTTTTTGTTTGTTTTCTGTGTAAATGACCCGTACAACTAAACTCACTAAACCAATTATTTTTGTGCACTTATACAGTGGAAGGCTTATTCTGACACAGATCCTTGTGTTTGCAGTGGAACTGACGGACTGCACGCATATTGGCATAAAATATGTAAAGACGATAAACCGAATTTAATAAGAAGCCAGTGGGAGGAAGAGATACTGTCTTGGCTGATAATTAAAGCCTTTTTCTCACCACTAGGCAACATATTTGTAACTGTAATTCAAACTATTTCAATAATCACAACATGCCGCATCAACAATAAGTTGCTTGTTTGAAATGAAAGATTGCAAATCAAATAAGCCACAGCAGAACACAAATTCCACCAAATGAAGCACTGCTACCACAGCATGAGAACAAACACTGAAAATGAGTCCATTATCGGAGAAGCCCTTTCTCTGCTAGGTAAACAAAATATATTAACAATTATTGCAATCTATCTAAGCTTTGTGCACAAAAAACCATCAGTGCTAATACCCTGGCTGAATCTTGTGCATGTGTACTTGCATTACTTATGCCGTGGGGACACAAATGTGTGTACACAGGCACATATTGTGGACTTAAAGCAATTCCCTGTAATGGAAATAATCATATTTTGGGTTTTGTTTTGGCTTCCAGTTAGGGTTCATTTTCAGGAAATGGATGTAATGTTCTTTGAGTTGCTGATGAGACCGTCTGTGTGTGTGACACACCCCTTGAGCTCTGTGCTGCTGGTATCATTGCTAGCTCAGGGATTCCTGTGCACATTAGTGGCTGCATGAGTCCCAGTCAGGTTGTTTTGTGTGTCTCGCCCCCACCCCCCATCTCCATAGTCCCACTCCTATTCTCTGCCTCTCTCTGCTGTTGTCCCAGCATGGCTGCAGGATGACTGCTCTGTGGACTCTCTCTCTGCTGCTCTCTGCCAGTCTGCTGGGCTGTCTGGCTGTGACCTCTCCCGATGGGAGCCCTCTGCCCCACAATCTGCCTCCCTCGCTGGGCACCAACAGTAGCGATGGCAGCCTGTCTGTGGATCTACCCATGGCTCTGAGGGTGTTCAGCATGGACTATCACCACGTACAGGCTCCCTTTGAGATCGTGCTGTGGATCATGCTGGCCTCACTGGCCAAGCTGGGTAAGCCTCAGTTGTGCTCACACTCATCCACGAGAAGCCAGATTCTTTCATATATAATATAATGTATATAATATCTATTATTTTTCTACATTTCTAGTTATTTCCAGGATTTTTTAAAACTCACACCAAACCTCAAGTTAACAATCTGTTCTATCAATGAAAGAGTTTATCTGAGTACAATGGTAGTAGTCCTCCCTCGGTATAGCTACAGAGCGATTTAGTCAGAACTCCACAAAGTTCGGATCCTGCTGATTTCCTTTTACTCCCTCTCCGTTTCTCATTCCCTCAGGTTTTCACTGGTCAGGTCGAGTCCCTGCAGTTGTCCCCGAAAGCTGCGTCCTCATCATGGTGGGCCTCCTGGTTGGAGGTGTGATCTATGGGGTGCGCCACTCTGCTCCACCGACTCTCAGCGCCGATGCTTTCTTCCTCTTTCTGCTGCCACCCATCGTGTTAGATGCGGGATACTTCCTGCCAGGCAGGCTGTTCTTTGAAAACCTTGGTACAATCCTCTGGTTGGTAGCTTTAAAATGTTTGATTTTTGTGTGTGTGCGTGTGTGTGGAGGCATTCGTATGCAGATTGCGTTGAACAGAATGAAAGTACGCCATTTCCACATAAAATATGAGTAGAAAGAGTTTGATTTAAAAGTCAGAATTAGACTCTTTATTTTGGTTTTACCCTTTAAAGCCTTCTTCTACCTCTACGTCTGAATCATCAGTGTAAATTACACAATATAAAATAAAAATTCAAAAGAATAAATTGCAAAAAAAAAAGAAGTCATGATGCACCAAATATGATACAAATTGAAATTCACAAACAGAAATCTATATTTTATTTATTTATTGTTTAAATTTCTTCAAATGATTTAATGAATGCTCTACTTTCAAAAACAATTGAATTTTGTGGCAATTATTTCATGGTTCAGGCTCAGGGTTGAAATTTGAAACATCCAAGTGATAATTATTTGATCTCCTGCTTAATTCATCATTTTGATCGTGTACCAAGAATTGGACAGTCTCTAATTTTTATGACGGTTTTATTTTAATGGAGAGAACCAAGATATAAACATCCCTGCATGTCACTGAGTGAAATGAGTATTTGGTTTCCTACAGCCCAGCCAGATTTCTGCCTCCCACAGAGTCACAGGATTGTTTGACTGGAATGGGTTAAAGCCGCGGTCCCCAACCCCCGGGGCATGGACCGGTATCGGTCCATGAGCCGTTTGGTACCGGGCTGCAAGAGTTGAAGCTTGGGTGTGAAATTTATGGTTTTCAGGGTTTTTATTGGTTTTTATTGTTATTTTTGTTAAATCGTTTTTATTGTTAACTTGGTTTCCCTGGTTCTTTTCCCGTGGTTATGGATAGATCTTCTTTTTTTTTGGGTACCGGTACTGGTTTTATTTGGTTGTATTTATCTGCAACAAAAATAGAGACTCTTCAATTCTTTGTAAGTGAGTGAACTTACAAATTCAGCAGGAGACCTAATAATCATTTTACCCCTCTGTGTCATGTATGGCTGTGTGGCAGACAGATGAAACAAAGGGAGTGAACTAAAGGAGGCAGTTTCATGTGCTGTAACACGGTGCTTGAAATAAAATACAAAAACAATAACAAATAGAAACTAATAAAAGATAAACTAGAAACTAACGAGAGGATGGGCAACAATTGTAAACACAGCTGGAACCTATACAGACTAATAGGACAGGGGAAGTAAAACTGAACATACTGTACAAGGATGAGAGACTGTCAAAATAAAACAGGAAGTACAATAAAAACAGAGAAGAAGACTAACACACACTGGAGACATGACCGACAGGGGAACACAAAACACAGAGACAAGACATGAAGACAACGTGAAGACAAGGCTGAATGAACACAGAAGAAGACGAGACACTGAGGGAGGAAGAACTCTAAGATTACTAAGAACTGACCATGAACTTAGGAATCACATTGAATATTCAAAATAAACATGACGCACTGCATATGTTACCACATTTGTCATATTTTGAGCTTATTTTTGTGGACCTGAGTGGCTAAACTCAGATATTCATCGAGCATTTGTTAAAGGTACCTGGAGCAGGTGTCTTAAAGCTGGTTTCTTGTGCATGTGCAGGTATGCAGTGCTGGGGACCTTGTGGAACGTCCTGGGCATCGGCCTGTCTCTGTACGGTGTTTGCCTGCTGGCTCAGAGCTCACTAGGAGATGTCTCTCTGCTCCACTGCCTGCTGTTTGGCTCCCTGATCGCTGCTGTAGACCCAGTGGCGGTGCTTTCTGTTTTCCAAGAGATGCAAGTTAACGAACAGCTGCATATCCTGGTGTTCGGAGAGTCACTGCTCAATGACGCTGTCACTGTGGTGAGGAGAGAAGCGGTGCGTGTTTCAGGTACCTAAATGAAACACTTGATACTCATAGACGTTTCTTCCTCTCAGGTGCTCTACAAGCTTTTTGAGTCCTTCCTCCGTCTGCCATCAGTGTCAGGGCTGGATGTTTTGCTGGGGGGCTGCAGGGTGGTGGTGGTCGGAATCGGGGGCTTGTGTGTAGGTCTCTTCTTCGGCCTGCTGGCAGCCCTCACCTCACGTTTTACCTCCAGGGCCCAAGTCATCGCCCCGCTCTTTGTCTTCCTCTATTCCTATTTGTCTTACCTTACCTCAGAGATGCTTCACCTCTCTGGGATCATGGCGTGAGTGCTGCTCAGAATCATCTGAATCCCAAAGACCACAAATTGTACACATTAGTATAAACATTAGTTAACTTTGCTTCCCCTTTCCCTGCCCTGCAGCATAGTGACCTGTGCTGCTACAATGAAACAGTACGTGGAAGCAAATGTGTCGGAGCGCAGCAACACCAGCATCCAGTACTTTCTGAAGATGTGGAGTAGCGTGAGCGAGACCTTAATCTTCACCTTTCTGGGAGTGTCCACCATACAGGACATCCACATGTGGAGCTGGCCGTTTGTGTGCTCTACACTGCTGCTCTGTCTCATCTGGAGGGCCACGGGTATAAGTCTTCCCCGCACTTTAAAACAAGTTATATCACAAGATCAGCAAAGTGGATATCTAAACTCTTTCTCACTTCTTAAAAGGCGTGCTTTTGCTGACCGCGTTTGTGAACAAGCTCCGGAGGAACGCCGTGACCTTCCGAGACCAGTTCATCATCGCCTACGGTGGCCTGAGAGGGGCAATCTGTTTTTCCCTGGTCTTCCTGATTGATGACTTCCCAAAGAAACGACTCTTCATCACCACTACCATCGTGGTCATTCTCTTTACTGTCTTTGTACAGGTGGGGCAAACATGTTCGTGAATTGTAAGGAAAAAAGTTTGTCATAGTTTGAAGGTGGATTTTATTTTCTGAGTCTGGTTTGCAGGGGATGACCATCAAGCCTCTGGTGGAGCTACTGTATGTGAAGAGGAAGAAGAGAGCTCTGCCTACTCTCAGCGAGGAGATCCACAGCAGGGTGAGAGATCACAGGAATCACAGCTAAGTGTGGATTTGTGATAGGGCTGTAGATAACTCTGGACACTACTGATTTTTAGATATCAGTAAATTAGCAAAGACTGTCAAGGATTATGATCTCAGAAGAGCAAGGCTTACTAACCAAAAGGAAACAAGGTGAGTTCGGTTTTTTCCTATGCAAAGCATACAATGTTTGAAGGATGCACTGAAGTGGATGGTGCACAGAGAGCAGCCTGTTTCATGAATTTCTTTCAATACTTCCAAAGGATATCATTTTTTGGAAGTTATCTGCAAATAATCCTGTTTGTTGTTAGCTCATAGATCACCTGGTGGCAGGTATAGAGGATGTGGTTGGCTACTGGGGGCAGCACTACTGGAAAGACAAGTTAGTTTTCCGTGTTTAACTGTTACTTTGCCTTCTGCTTGTGTTTTATCATAAAGCGTTTGTTGTGCATATAAAAAGATAAAATATGAAATGACCAGCAGGTGGCAGCAAACACTATGCACATTTTCTACAAGTCACAGTATTGCCATCTGTGTGCTTGTGTGTGTGTGTGAGGTTTGAGCAGTTCAACAAGAAGTACCTTCGCCGTTTCCTCATCCGTAACGACCGCCAGGCTAGCTCCAGCATCCTCAGAGTTTACCAGGAGCTGGAGAGACGGGAGCAGAGGGGAGTCGAGGAGGAGGCCCCGCCGATGTAAGAAAATGGTTTTTGGACTGTGTCAGTGTTTGTCCTTAAAGTTCCCAGAATAACGGAAGAAAGGTTCATGACCATAATCAGGGTTTTCTAAAAACCTAGAGTGGATCCTCGCTCCCAAGGGCGACCTCTGCTACCGGAGGAGATGGAAAGCATCAGGCGCATCCTCTCAAGAAACCTCCAAAACTTCAACAACAAGGTAAAGTTTCTATGCCACTGTTAGCTATTTCCTAGTTCCAGCTACTATAACTTAGAAATTGCACAATGTGTATAATTCAGCTCCACACTTCTGGGCTCATGCATGTGTCCTCACTCCAGCAGACACCAGCCTACAGCAGACACACCCTGCACCAGGACACATCGGTGGACAGAACAAGGAAGCCCCTTTACAGACACCAAAGTCTGGGAGAAAGATACTCATACAACACAATCACACACTTTCAGGTGCATGCAAACTACCTGCATTTCCTCATGTTCGAGTTTTATTGAACAGAATTAAAAAGACTGAATGGTTAGGAGAGTAAGTTCACAGGGTTGCAGGGGTGTCGAACTCCAGGCCTCAAGGGCCGGTGTCCTGCAGGTTTTAGATCTCACCCTGGATCAACACACCTGAATTAAATGATTAGCTCCTTACCAGGTTTCTGGAAAACTTCAAGACTTATTGAGGAGGTACTTTAGCCATTTGAATGAGCTGTGTTGGATCAAGGACACATCGCCCTCGAGGCCTGGAGTTCGACACCTGTGGCTTGGTGGATTCATGTTGAAATACTGCATCCAAGTTTAGGAATCTGTTTAAACTCTACGTGAATGATGGAGTGTCGGTATCAGAGTAGAGAACATCCTCCATGGTGCTGTACTGTGTATTTCTACTTTTGCAGGGGGAGGATGGTGGGCTAAGTGAGCCACAGAGAGTGAGAACTGGACTTAGCAGATCTCACACAGGTAAAGACGCAGCCAGGTGCACAGCCATGTGAAACAGAAAGTCTTGACAGGACTCTATGCAGTCCTATAAAAAAAACAGCCAAGTCCTCTGCATGATTCAGCAGCTTGTAGGACCAACTTACGTAACAATAACTTGAATCATTAATTCTCTGTATGACCTTATCAGTCTCTCACATCATTGTCAATACATTTTTCCTGCTCTTCTTTACATCATTGCTTCAGTTCATTGCGGTTTTGCAGGTTCTCTGAATGTCCCACCACAGTTTTTAATGAAGCTGATGTCTGGACTTTGGCTCAGCCATGGTAACACCTCGATGTTTGGGATCATTACCATGCCAAATAACCTACTCTCAGCCAAACTTTAGCTCTCAGATAGCATTATATTTGACTCTAGATGACTTTGGTGCACTGAGTTAAACTCAATAACTGCAAGATGGTGAGACAGCTCAAATTCGGTCTTGTTGGTCTGTCCAAATGACATTGTTTCAGAAGTTGTTTGTTCAGATGCAGCTTTTCAAAACTAAACCATGCTGCCATGGTCGTTTTTTTCTCCTGGCACTTTAAAACAAGCCATAACTTATCTCGCCAACCATTCTGTCATGAAGTTTAACATTTAACATGCTAACTGAGGCCTGTGGAGTCGGACATGCAGCTCTTTGGTTTTTTGCAGTTTCTCCAGGCTGCTACTTTCCAGGCTACATGACCAAAATTATGAATTAAGGCTGCTACTTTCCCCTCATATGGAACCAATAAGGGTGCACTTTGTTTTTTTTATGTGATCGCATAGAGTCCGACAACCACTTTCTTTTTCAAATGTCTGTTTATCAAACTTATGTTGAACAAATGGAAAGCTTTACTTTTAAAGGCTTTTTGCTTTTCTTGCTAGTTAGTACGTAAGATTAAAACTCAGTCATCCTGTCTACTTCTGCAAAATTGTGTTTTAATTCATGCAGTTTTTTAACTGTGTGTTTGCTGTCTCTCAAACTTTCTGCTCTAACTTAAAGAAAAGAAAGGGGAAAAAAAAACAAACAGCTTATTAGTATTTCTCTCCCTCCTGATCTTTGACCAGAAGCTTTTTTGACTTTGTGACTCTTGAGCTCACTTCACCCTCTTCCCTCTTGGCAGTGTGCTCCATAAGCCCACGATCCACTCTCCTGGACTCCTCAGACTCAGCTGGCCCGGCTCAGACTAGATCAATGGATCCAAAAGCTGCTAGAGAAGACCTAGTCTCTCCAAAACATCAAGAAACCGTGGAGAGAGCCGCCAGGAAACACCTCAGCTTTGTTTTGGAGAATGAGAAGCAGCAATGAATGCAGACTGTGAGACACGGGGAGGGAGGGAGAAAAACATATGAAAGCAAAGAACTCAGCGTGTTCCATCATTTGAAGTGATAAGTACCTCGTATTCCTTTAAGCACAGAGTTGTGAGGTGCAAAGCAGAACTAGTAGAAGTCTTCAGCAATTTCATGGATGCATCCCAAGTAAATTCCTCATAAAATGAATTTAATGGTTTTATTTATTTATTTGCCGGCTACAATAAAGCTTTTCTCAGCTCTATGTTTCACCTCTTGAACAACTCTTGCATCTCCAGCCTAATTCATTTTCAAAGCACCATTCCCAGAGTAACACCAACATTACAAATACCTCGCAGTCATAAATGCTGATACCTGCTGCCCACACCGTCCTCACGCCAATCTTTCCTCTCCTTGTTTCCTTTACAAATGCACAGCAAAATACATACACTGGTAATCTGACGAGGACAGGCTTACTGCGTCCTAAAATAACTCCTGTCCCCCCACCTCCCTCTGTTTGACCTGCTCGGTTACTGTAGCATTTTTTTCCTCACAGCTCCCAGCATGCCAGGGAGTGGCTGAGAGAGGCTGGTCATGTTCTTTAGGATTGGGACTGGGCAGACAGCCTTCAGAGTGGACACAAGTAAGGAGTCACTGACCTGAAGACTAAAAGCTAAGAGGAATCATACTTTAAAGCGGGGTAAAGGCCGGAGTTATGAGGGTGGGAGCTGCAGCCCTGTCTGGGGGGATTTTTGGGGTAATAGGGACTCTGTGTTTCTTCCTGGCATTTGGTACTGACTACTGGCTGGTCGCAAGCGACAACTGCGGACCATATAGATGGCAAACACAAACGACACCGATGGGGGACAAAGATGCCAACAGGACTGAGGTAGGACAGATAGAAGTGCGATTCCTAACATACTGTAAGCAATCACTGATCACTTCCATCAAAACACATCAATTCAATAACAGCAACCGAAAATATTATTTTTAACTGGTCACACGTGAAAACCACAAAAAGAATAAACGGGGAAACCCGATCAGGTGCTGTGGACTCGCTGCTGTGCCACTATAAGATATTTAAAGATGTCCTGAAGCAATTTACAACCTTGTTTCCAAAGAAGCTGGGAGGCTGTGCAAAACACATTTATAATCACAGAACATATGAGTTTTAATTAAAACTAGAACAAGGAAAACAGCAAATGTTGAAGCAGAGGGATTTTGTTTTTAAAAGAAAAAAATATAAGTTTAGATTTTGATGCTACCGGCATGTTTCATAAAAGCTGGGTCAGATGCTTTGCTGCAATATCGAATTCTTGAAACGTGGCAGTAGCGTTATTCTTTCTTGTAAGGATTCCAGCTGCCCAGCAGTTTGAACCTATCTTGCTCCAAATGTTTTGACTGGGCAACAGCTCCACCCATACTGGAATACATGCAGAACGTTGTTTGCTGATATCTTGTTGAAATAAGCAAGACCTTCCCTGAAACAAGACACTGCAATGCAGCATATTTTGCTCCAGAACCTGAATCCACTGGTCAGCATTACCGGTTACCTGAGTAATGCTCACTAATGGCTCAGGGGGTTGGGAAGCGCATCTGTAACTGAAAGGTTGCCGGTTCGATCTCCGGGCTCTCTGTCCTGCTCGTTATGTCCTTGGGCAAGACACTTTACCGTACTGGTGTTGGCCAGAGGGGCCGATGGCGCGATATGGCAGCCTCGCTTCTGTCAGTCTGTCCCAGGGCAGCTGTGGCTACAACTGTAGCTGCCTCCACCAGTGTGTGAATGAATAGTGGAATTGTAAAGCGCTTTGGGTGCCTTGAAAAGTGCTATATAAATTAGAGATGGACCGATCCGATATTACGTATCGGTATCGGTCCGATACTGACCTAAATTACTGGATCGGATATCGGAGAAAAATAAAAAATGTAATCCGATCCATTAAATATCACGAAAGCACCTCACAAAACTTGCAACACGCCGTAACTCACCTCAGAATGTATGCATCACGTGATAGAGCAGCTGTGGCATGCAGGACCTGTCGGTGGTCTGGATAGCATGTGGAGCTTCGCTAGCAACCTGGCATTTCATCTCCGACAAAGTTATCCCCGAGAGAAGTAAAGCAAGTGTGTAAGTCCATCTCTGAATGTTTGTAAAGCATTCCCACGTTAAGCTTAACAAGCGACTGCCTCTCGCTCTCCGGCTGCTACTTCAATCGTGAAACTGCTTAAATCAGCTGATCGGCTTTTCTGTCACGAGTCTGTCTCTCGTTTGTTTTTGGTCCACTTTGCGCCAGAAAGAGCAAACCAGCGGCTGAACAACAGCAGCACGTTTAAGCTTGATAAGCTGTTGTTAGAATTTATTTAATATTAATTTCTACACCAGGATCTTTTTCTACGTAGCTGACGGCTGGTAACTGTGCAGGGGCGGATCTAGCAAAGTTTAGCCAGGGGGGCCGATAGGGCATTAACTGGGAAAAGGGGGCACAAAGACATACTTTTCTTTCTTATTCTCATTTAAAATGTCTAGCTTTTAATAAATAATTATCTGACACCCAAAGTTTTAATTTGATGTAAAATGAATAGAAGTCAATTACTGTATATAGTGACTATTAAGTCTAATATATATACCCTAGTAAGCTATAGTACTCTTTACTTTGGGAAGGTACCATCTGTGCAGTCTGCAATTTTGTTGAAGAAAGATGTTGAATCTATTTAATATTTCTTGAAAAATAATTGATTTCTGTGCATTTTTTTTCACACTGCATCAAATTAAGGTTGATTACGTCGATTAAGCATCATGAGGTGGAGCGTGAGGGGTGGTTCCCTATTTTTTATTTATTTAATTTTGTTGTTGCTGGGAGTTGGAACCCTATTAGTTAGGTTGCTTAATATTTACGCTAAGTACTCTTTAAAATACCAGAATAGGGAGGATGGTGTAGGTCTAAGTTTATTAGATTGATCAGTATTGCTGAACTATGAAATATTTTTTTTGTATACAGGTATAACAGAATAGCTTTAGTGTAGTTGTTGTTTTAAACTTGAGTATGAACTTGCAGACTTGCAAAATGCAGCAAGATATTTTAAAAAACAGTTTTGTTGATTAAAAAACACTATATCGGATTCATATCGGTATCGGCAGATATCCAAATTTATGATATCGGTATCGGTATCGGACATAAAAAAGTGGTATCGTGCCATCTCTAATATAAATACAATCCATTATTAATCTACTTCCATACCAACACAGGTACTGACTTTTAACCGTGTCAGGGCAGAGGACTCTTAACCTCTTTGGCCTGCAAGAGAAAGCAGTCAGGCTACAGTTCTCCACTTTGCCTCTTAGATAAGTTCAACTGGAGTGTTTTTAAAAAATATGTTTTTGTCTCTTTAATGGCATAGCAAAGGTCTTGCATTTGTGAATCCAGTAAAAGTTGCTGACTGACAATCATTATCAGAAGTCTTCCTGATTTGGAAACCACTGCATTTTTTTTTTTTTTTTTGACCGATTACACTCTGACCAAACGTGTGGGAGGCCAGGGATGTCTAAACTCATTTTACATAGTGGTTAGTACAGCCCAGTTTGATCTTAAATAGACTGGACCAGTAAAACTCCCCTTTCTGTCAGTGTAAAGACTTTGATCCAAACATTAAATCCATGAGAAGAACAAGAAGTGCAGTTTAAACAGCACGCCTCAGTCTTTCCACATGATAAATTCGCAAAAGTACAGAAAAAGTTCAGCTTGCTCATTCCCTGCACTGTCCTCACTGGTACTTTACGAGTTGTTGGAGGTCTTCATCAGAAAAGCTGTAAAACGTATGAAAATACAGTTAAAGGTTCAAAATCAGTGGGCCTGATTGGAGCTGTTGCCGGGTTGATTCTGGCCCCCGGACCTTATGTTTGGCCTTCCTGTTGTAGGTGACTGCACTTCTGTAAAGTGTGCAGGAGAGGAGTTAGAAGAGACATGTGGACTTGTAGTTTGTATTTAGTGGCCTTTATGATCTTTTTTTTTTTTTTTTTTTTTGGCCTGTCCCGTTTGGCTCTTTTGCCATCAGAATTGTTGTCTAAAGGCAAAGAAAGATGCCCAACGGATTTACTTTACCAAACTGACCATCCCAGCCTTGCCGTAATGGTCCATTTGATTCACCTTTTATTGTTTATTTTATTTTCACTTACTGAATACGGGACAGACTTGACTGGGGGAAAGAAGGGGAGAAAGAAAGAGGGAAAGAGAAACAGCTGAGAAGAGGGACGGGGGAGAAGGGCAAAAGACAAAAACCAACAGAATGGGCAGAGAAAAAAAATGCATATATCAATCACCTGGATCACCTGCTGAGAAAGAAAAAAGAAAGCAAGCAGAAGAGAACAAGAGTAATAGAATAAACAGCATCACAATGATATATGGGAATATGACAGTAAATACTAAATGTTAAACATTATTGTGCAGCACATAAGATCAACAGAACACAGTGTGCTTTGAGGTAGGAGCCAAAAAGGGTGTAGTTTGTGGGTGTGATCACCCGTGTGTACACCTGTGAGCATGGACGCGCTTGTTTTTTGTTTTTTTAAAAGGTTCCTTCATGTAATAATCTGCTAGAGGGTGTGGGGGGGCCACAGCCCCGTCCTCCAGGGCGTGAAGCAGGTGTGGAGGAGATCAAAACTCCAGACATCCAGAGGCCCCCAGAACACAAGAGACCAAGGAAGACCAACAGAGGGGCAGCTGCGCCACTGTCCCGGAAAGAGCTGAGGAGAGTCCCAGATGAGGGCTCACTCAGCAGCCGCGGAGCAGAAGCCAGGGGGAGTTGCAGTGACGCGCCCGTGAGCTCCGCCGGCAGCCAGCTGCGCCTGAGTGACCGAGCCCCAGGCCGAGAGGCCGGGGGCACCCCACCTCCGAAGTGGCCCGAGCGAGCCCCAGGCTCCAGGCCCCGATAAGCGGCCGCCAAGGAGTGAGCCGGTGTGTACCTGGACGCCCATCCCCGGACACAAAGAACCACCAACGCACCGATGTCTGAGGGGGTCCGCCACTGGCAGGGGAAGTGGTGGTAGGGGGAGATAGGCCTCCAAACCTTGGAGGGCCTGAGATTTCCCCAGAGAGGTGGCGTCTGATACCCAACCTGACATATAGACACAGACATACAGGCACACACAGATACAAACATCCATTCCCACCCTCATGCTCTCATATGCACTTACTCCACACTCAACCAACGTGGAGACAGACATAAAGAGACGTTGTACACACGATCACACTCCCCAAGCGTACTCTACAAACCGGGTCTAGGTGCCCCCGCCCCTGGAGGGGGGAACTGCACCCAGACCCAGGTGGTGTTTCCCTTTTCCCTGCGGTGGGGGGAGGCAGACCGCCCCGACTCCGCAGCAGCAGGAAGGCTCCACACTCCAGACCGCAGTCGGACGGCCAACTCCTCCTCCTAGCCCCCCTGCTCCAGCAGGTCGCAGAGAACGGGGGTGAGAGAAGACTCCAAACCTCCCTCCACCCGCTCATTGTAATGTTGATGCATGTGTGTTCTAAGGTGCATTTAAAACCCAGGAGGGCATGGAGCTACCTGCCAGAGAGCAGCAGGTAAGCGCATAGTCCCTCCTGCTAGCCCTCAATGTCTACGTGTATTTAAAATTGAGAGGTGGGCAACGATGCCAGGGGTGGGGTGTACACCCTGATGGTACTTTGGACTCCGTGTATCGTGCCCACCCCCAAGATCCTATATGTATGTGTAATGAGAGTGTGAGTAATGTGAATGTCTAAGTTGTGGGATAAAATTGAGGCAGAGGCATCCAGAAGGGGACAGAGGGGGGGTAGCCTCCTCTGCACCCTGGTGACATACCCCTACTCCAAGGCCCTGCATGTGTGGGTGGTTGTGGTGGAGCGGGAAGAGGGAGGCAGCTGGAGATGGGGAGGGAAGGAAGGGAGGGGCAAGTGACCCCTCCCTGGGGCCAGCTCCCCCGCTGACCCCAGTAGGCACCCCCATACTCCGCGACCCGCCAGGGAAAGGGGGCCCAGGCCCATCCAGACCGGGCCCAGTGCAGCAGCGCCGCCCGGCCCCACAGAGCCCGGGACAGTCCACCCAACCCCACCACAGAGAAAACTGCACCCACCCCACCATCCACTCATCTTCCAGACTACATAAGACAATAAACACCCAGGCTGAGATCTTCCTCCACCTCTCCTGTATCTCCCCCTCCTGCAGAGGGAGCTCCTGAGGAGAGGAAAGCTCCTGCAAGATGTGACAATCTCCCCCACCAGTTGAAGAGCCCCCCAGGTGGCTCGACGCACCGGCGGCACCCTGCTCCAGGGCTGGGCCCCCATGCACCCACCCGCCCACAACCCCGGCAACACACCAACCAGGACCCAAGCCCCCGAGGCCCAGTCCGGGTCCCAGCCCAGAGACGGAGCGTTTATGATCTTACCACAATACCTCCAAATGCACCTTTCATCAAACCCTCCCTGCTCATTACACACCTACATTCTGACTTCACATCCAGAGTTTGTGACACAGCATCCCATCATACACACTACAGTAGCATCTTTGTGAAGACGAGCATGGCTCTGGTTAAAATATGAACATGCTGATATTAAGCAAATAAGCAGCCGAGGTATTATTTCATGAATAGGAGACAAAAACAGGGATTATATAGAGTATGTCAGAGTAATCCACCCAGATGTTGAGATCTTTCAGTCTGGACCACAGCTGTGGACCACCCAGTCATCACACACTGACATCCTTGATAACCTTTTGCTGCTATCAGCATGCTGCTGAAAATTTGAGTGTATTTCATAAATTTTATATTTTTGGTCCATCACTTCGACTGCCAGCTGTAAAATAAAAGCGGTTCGGGGTAAGGTTTGACAAAACTGTGGCACCTTGATATGACTGTTTTTACACGGCGAGTAGGACTCTCACTGACGAGCCGGCTGAGCTTCATGTATAAAATCAGTGGAGTGGCCCTTTAATTTTCCAGTTTATTCTCCCATGAAGCACTTGTGTGAAAGTTCAAAGAGTGCAACGTAAGGGATATATTTATAAAAGCTAATCCCCCAGTGAATTCCTCCGTAACATCACAGAAACAAAGTCTTTCATTTTCAATAAAACAGGATGATTAAAGTTGTTGTGTTATTCGGCGCCATCAATCATATTTCTGACAAGCGAGCAGAGAATATAAGTTCCCCCTCGAAAACCTCACAGACCAGCAGGCCATAATCAGAACCACGTTTGATGCCGTGGCTCCAGTGAAGTAGGGAATCACACAGAGCCGCGAGCGCAGACGTGTTGACAGCGCTGACAGAAAATGGGATTCATCCATCTTTAGGTATTCGAGCATCTATCTGTGTGATGTCAGTCTGTCTTCCATTTCTTTTTCTTAGACGCTGTTGGTGGAAGAAGCGAGTACCTCCCCTCCTTCCCTCACGCTGCACCACGAGGGCTTTTTCTGGCGCTGTGCGTTTCAGGTGGAGCCCACGACGCACGCAGTGCTGGCCACTCTCTTCAGTACGTAGGCGAAACTTTCCTCTAGTTAAGCTGAGCAAAGGTTTTCTTGGGAGTTGTCCAATGTGGTTGCGTGTCCCTTGCTCAACACTGCGGTCTCCTTGACATGCTACAAGTGCAGAAAAGAAAAATGCCCATATATGACAGTAAATGTAAAGGATTGCTAAAATATGTTGTTTATGGGGTGTTTTGGGGCTTTTTGTTTTCCCCCGACTGCATTTTGCATTTGTGTCTTTTTTATTTTCTGCTGCACTTAATGTTTCATCACTGAATTGAAAAAGAAATCCAGAACAACCATTGAGCATATTGTTATTCAAGTGGCCCGATAGCTGAGTGTGCTTCTGCCACTCATTCAGACACTGCTTTTAGAAAATCTAGTCAATGATGGGAAATAAAAGGCAACAATAAAGTCAGTACTGAATTATGTGTAAGCCTTAATATGTCTGCTGTTTATTGTGGTTATAGACCTTTGCCCATTATTTTGAGTGATTATTTTTGTAAACCTTTCTCATTTTTTTAACTATAGCAAACCAGCCAGAGTCTAAGGTTTGCATCCATGGTTACCTCTTCCCGCTACCGGTTGCAGTTGGACAAGTCCCTCATCCAAATTATGACCCCACAGCAGGTAATTCACAGTCTCAAATATATGCTGCATGGACACACGTCTTTCTGTTTCCTGTTGTTCAGTAGTGAGGTCAAATCTATGCAAGACATTTTATGAACAACAAAATATGTACAAATAATCGTGGATAGATTATTTGACGCCAGCTGGGTGAGAGGCAGAGGTTTGGAGAAGACTGATATGAGGATGCCGGATACACCAAGTGCCTATCTGGGAAACGGAGAGAAAGACGGGGAGGGTGGGACCTAAAATTGAGAACAGACAGGTGTTTGGAGCAGGTACAGGTTTTTAGAAGAGGAGTGCTTAAGGTGTAGTCTCACTCCTAAACTTCAGGTAAAATTATCTTTGATACAAATCTTTGATACATGATTGAGAAATATTTTTTACTCTTGAATAAAAATATGGGTATTTCCCAAATGCTGTTTAACAGAGCGATAACTTGTTTTTAGCACAGCTTGTCCGAACATCCTTGTTTTATTTTGGATGCTTACATTATTTTTGCTTTGCACATAGAAACAAAATTATTTCACAAAAACTACCAGGTTCCAAATAATTACCTCCTCGATGCTAACAGTCAGTCGTTTACTCTTTTTGCTGGATAACAGCCTGCAGTCGTTTGTTGTAGTTTTCAACATGTCTCACATGCTCTCCAGATTTGATGGTCTTCCAGCAGGGACCCTGGTTTTCAGTTCATCCCACAGTGATTTTCAAGTCAGGGCTTTGCATTTTTTTGAACTGGCCAGTCAGTAACATTTACTTTGGTGTTCTGGAGGTAGTTGTTCCCCAGGAGCGACATATTTTGGGTTGTTGTTGTGTTTAAAGATAAAGAGACGACCCAGACTCAGGTTTGTTTTTGAATGCTTTTAAAATCTTCACATAAACTTCATGATTCCTTCCACCTTGATGAGATTCCCAGTTCCAGACCCACTGAAGCATCCACCCATCATGATCCTCCCACCACCGTGTTTCACTGTGGGGACGCTGTCCTTTGAGATGTAGAACTCTCACTACTTTCTCCAAACATCAGCAAAGTGTCTGTGGACAAAGAGCTCTAGTTTTATCTCCTCTTCTCGCTCTTCTAGTGTGCATTATCTGTCTCTAGGGTGTCCTTAGCACACCGCAGTCTGGCTTGAAGGCGTGTCTTCTGCAGAAGTGAAGTTTTTCCTGGTCTCCAATCTCGCATCATTCCTGTGCAGGGCTCTAGTGATTGTCTCATTTGAGACTACAATTCCCAACTTGGCTAAATCATTCATGGGTGTCTTCGCAGTTATTCTGGGCTCTCTAGAAACATCTCTCACTAGTTTTCTTTCCAGAATCTTTGAAATCTTTCACTTCCTACCACTGCCAGGCGTGTTCTGTACTCTGTGGGTTTCTTGGAATTTATTGAGGATACTCCTCACTCCTGTTCTTGACACTTGTATAACAAATTCCTTCGATCCGTTAAAAGAAGCAACGCTTAATAATTTTGGCCTCATCTGTAGGTCCCCACATATATATCAGTAGTAAATCCCATCTTTGCTACAGCAGTAAAGATTTAGCAGAGAAATACTTAATCTGGTATTTATTATTCAGTCAAAAAGTGCTCATATTACAGCCTAAACGTATCAGGACCATATCGAAGTTATTAAAGGACCAGCCTGAAGGAACAGTCTATTTTGGGAAATACTTTTTTGTGCTTTCTTGCTAAGCGTTTTATGGGAAGATGGGAAACACTCTTCTATTTGTGTGTTAAATAGGACAGCATTTAACCACATCTACAGATGGCTGGTTGTTTCCAATCTTCTTGCAAAAGATCAGAACCAGCGTTGCCTTCCTGTGACTGAAACCAAACAAAATGAACATGTAATGACTGATGTGGAAGAGCAGTTTTCTTGCTTTCTTTTTCTCAGAGCCAGAGTAACTGGATGCTGACTTTAGCTTCTTACATGTAAATGATCCGTTCTTATATGACATCCTTTTAACCTTGGCAGCTCTACAAAGCACTTTGCAATGTGTTTCCTATTCTTCCATTCACACACATACACAAAATTCCTGGGTAGGAATGCAAGACTCGCCAGCCGACAGGAGCAACCTGGGCTTCAGCATCTTGTTTGCGGACCGGTCAGCAAATAAATCCAAGGGGCTGGGATTAAACTGAAAACCTGAGCAAAAACACCCTTTCTTTGCAGAACACTTATGGGATTCCACTGCTGTGCTTGTGTTTCTTGCAGTGTTTCGGGGCTTCTGGACCGTGCTGATAATCCTCGGACTCGTCTTAGCTCTGGCTGGAGGCTTCCTCTTGGTCTGTGGTGTTCCTTTCATCAGCTACAAACTCTACAAGTTGGGCGGGGCCTTCCTCTTAGCTGCTGGTAAAATATAGACTGCTGCCTGTGCATCTATGTGTGTGTAAGTCCTAACTGTAGCGTGAAATAAGAGACGAATGCACAGACGCACATTCATTCTGCAGCCTTTGCTGCTGTCAGCTGTTCATACCTGTCACATGATAAACACACACCCGGCACGCGGAGCAGCAGATGTCACTCTGCAGTGTTGTCACTATAACGACAGCAGTAAACACTGCCGCCGTGGTAACAGTAGAGATGAAGAGGAGCTGCGTTCCTCTGCAGCCACTCACAGCACTGACGGCCTCTGTGTCTGTCTCTCTAATACTGTCTCTCTCCGCAGCCTGCCTGTTCCTGTTCACGCTTCTGCTCTACGTCCTGTGGATGGAGGTGGTGGATGTGAAGAGCTACATCCTTCAGGAGAGAGGGGAAACATGTCCGAACGCTGAGGTTTCAGTCCTCTACGGCCTGTCATTCATGGTGGCGGCTGCCGGAGTGCCCCTGGAGCTCATCTCTGGTTTGGTCTTCTTGCTGGTAGGCCGTGCAATTCATGCCAGCAAGTGACCTGCCCGCCTGGATCACAGGGTGGAGAGGAGGGGAGCGGGTGGTGGTGGAGAGGCCTGACTTTTTTATGTCCTGCACTTGACTGGATTAGCGTGTTTTTGGGATGTAAATACAGGAAAGACTGCCGCTGCTTTGGGTCTCCTGGAAGTTTTCTGTCTGTCTCCCACTTTGCTTAATTTCTCCTCAAATGTCACTATTTACTTAAACATGTTATCGCTGCCATGTTTTACTATCGCCACAAATGATAAGCAGACGGTGAGAAGTGCACGGGTGAACCAGCTGTGTCCTGATTCTGGCGCGTGATCAAAGTGTGTTTAGCTGCAGCAGAGTGAGGTGGGAGGCAGGAATGGCTGGGTGGACTGGAGGCTTGGGGAGAGGGTGGGGGTGGAGCGGGAAAGAGGAAGATATTGGGGGGGAGAGACAGAAAGAGAGAGGGAGAATTGATGCATGGAGGGGGGCACAAGGGTGCTTTGAGAAATGAACAGCTGTTTGTGGGTTTGGTTGGTGTACAGCAGGCCAGCCACCTGCCTCCTTCACCCCAATCACATTTTACTCCTCATTCAATCCCCCCATGCTTTATTGTTTCTTTCTGGTTTTTTGTTCTTTTTTCCACCTTTTACAGAAACTTTAGATTTAGATTTCAAACCCAGAGTGCAGCTAAATCCAAAAATAATTCCCAAAATGAGCCGTGCCCTATAGGAATCTTTTCTTGTGTTATTCAAAAGGAGAAACGCTGACGTGTGATTGTATCACAAGTGCTACAATATTAGCTCGTCTTTCCTTTTCACTGCTCTGAATGGAAACAAGCGGCCGGACTCTCGATCACATATCAGCTTTCATCTGAGGAGCAAGAACGGCAGTGATAGTGGTGGGGTGTATGTCTGCTTCAAAGGACTCGACACACGTGTGTTCATGCACACGCAAACACACACACATACACGCTGTGATCAAACTGTCCACTGATTTCTGAAATACATGTGCACATAATATCTAAATATCGTTACTAGAGCTGCTTTATGCAAGACCGACTGTAACATCTTTGCAATGAAATTCTGTGTGTGGAATTATTTCTGCGCAGAAAATACAACAACATATATCAATAAAACTGACTCGACTTTGTGACATAACAAATGAACACTGGGTCCTTTGAGCAGGAAGTCTGAACAGCTGAGCACAGCTGGTTTCTGACAGGATTTCAACCACAGGGGGAAAAAAAGCACCACTTCTGATCTGAGGAAGCGTGATGACAGTCTGACAGATGAAAAACAAACAGAAGAAGTCAAAGCCTGTGGCATGCAGTCAGTGATTTGCTAGTGGCGCTACATGCGAGGCCGATGATGTGGTTGTCGCTACCATTGCTGGCCACTCAGACAGACTTGGACCAGCGGATGTCTCCAGTGACAGTTGAGCTTTAATGGCATGTTTTACATTAGCTTTGTTTTCTGTTAAGTGTACTATCACTGAAAATAATTTAATAGCAAGTAATAAGTGTCCTGTTTTCATTCCATTTAAGGAGCACTTAGCATTCCCTCTGAAAAGAAGGTCTTTGATTAGGCGATGGCTGTCAGGCTCGAGGACGTGAGGGTCCTGAAAGAGATGAGGCAACACTGGAAGTCTTTCAGGCAAAGGGACCGAATGGCACTGGGGAGGAAGTTAGGAACAGAGAGTGGGTAGTGCGGCTTGTCCTAGCATAATCCCTTTAAGTATTTGGGCCCTGTCCTTAGAACTCTTTGAACAGGTCAAAATATTCTTCTGGTTCACTGAAATTTGAGAAGAAAAAAAGAAGAAGAAGAGGAAATAAACATTGCAGCCATTGTATTGTCTTTTGACTGCCCATTAGAAGACCCTTGCAGTTTACTCAGGCCTGAAAATGTTTTTAAAAAGTCTTTCGAATCTGCAAACCTCCCATTTTAGCTGCTCGTCGGGTACTAAAAACGTTTTTATGAACCGCTTTTATGTGACAATTACGTGAATAATAAAAATAAGAAGAAATTCCTGACTGAACTTCTTTACTTTGTTGTGTGTAACCTAAAGGCCATGACTCAGGCCTGTGGTCTATATTGAGAACCAAACTCTTTCAGACTCTCGGGGCTTATGATGAACCACTGAGGGGCTTGAACAGTACGACAGCAGTTTGTGTAACTAAAAGAGAAGTACATCTCCTGATTCTTTAAACACATACTCACTGTAATAGTAACTTTGATTTGCATTTTCTGTTAACAACACGAGGAGCCATGAGCATAAATATCCTCTCCTGCCAAGACCTCTGCTGAGACCCCACCTGCTGTCTTCCCCTCTCCATACCTGTTTTATAAAAGAGCTAATCATCATTCCTTGTGGTAGCTCTAACTCTTTCTGTTCAAGCTCGGTGAGTTAAATTAAGAGAAAGGGTACCTACTTAAAAAACTGACTAATAAGGTTTAAATATACATGATTATGAGAGTTGTCTGGTCCTCATCTTGAAACTGAACCCATCACAAATAATGCTAGCGCATACGCTGTTAGCCCTGAAGCTAGGCTAGCCTCAATTATTTCAGTTTACGTCCTGTAAGTCATGAGCAGAAGAAAACTAAAACTTCTAATGATTGTGTAGGAAGACTTTAATACTGTATCAACTCGCTGACTTATTCTGCTCATAATATCTGTTGAATATGTCAAAGTATAAGTGCAGCTTAGCATAAGTTGACTGTGTTACAAAGTAGGCACTGCAGTTCGTAGACATTTTTTCTGTAAAAATAAGCACATAATGACATATTCTCATAAATATTAAACAACTGACCTTCGATTAAGCTGATTCTTTGACTACTTAATTAATATGTGTAATTAATGGATGTTTATTAATACATCCTTCATAAATATCAGTGTTAGCTAGCTAATGCTAGCAATCTTCCAATGTCATTTTAAAAAAATGACATTGAAATACAAAGATCGATGTATATCAGTAGGGTTACTGCTTATCCAATTTGAATTCAGGATATCAGCCATGTTATTGCTATTGCCATGCTAATCAGCTTTCTTTTAAAGTTAATGCTTTGGTTAAATGTACTTTGGTACAGTTTTTTCTTTTTCACAAAAACATAATATATGTAATATGATTCAGAGTGCTACCTACTGACCTTTAGGGATAGAAACAAAGTATTGATCCTATTGTTGTAGCTTTAATCAAATGGCAGGAAATTTCACTGAAACTTGGCTTGCTGCTGCTGGGACCACAAAAGCTGTATGAATTCAGAATCGGGGTTACTAAAACCCCATGACTCTTGACTGTTAGAGTCATTTTACTCTTTGTCTATTTAGGATTTAAAAAAGCTGATGTCAGTGTCTTAAAACGTCTCTCTTGTAAAACTAAATTTGATTCGTGCAGATCAAATGACCATACACAGATGTTTGCATTTTTATCTGTCTTGCATTCTCATCAGGGAGTCCTATTATTGGTTCCAAATTCCTGCTGCAGCATGACAACAAACCCAAATATAAGATCAGAGTCATAAACAGCTATCTGCAGCATGAGGAAGAGTAAGAGCTCCTGCAACAGATGGCACGGCCCTCGCAGAGCCTGATCTCAGTGTGCGATTAAAAGACATGAAAAACAATCAGCTAAAGACTTTTACATGAAGCTGACTGAAAAACTGAACTCTGTATGGAAAAAAGTACTTTGTACATCTTTATTTATTTTTATTGAACAAACCAATGCTTTGCAGCCCAGATGAATAGTTGGCCTATCTTCACTTGACAGACGTGCATGATGAGCCAGCAGAGGGCTCTCCAGCTCTCCTCTATGAAAGACGAGCTTCCCATGCGTGGATGGACACAAGGAAGACATATAAGGGAAAGTAAAAGGAAAGAAGAGAAAAAGGAAAGGAAGCAATTACTGAGTGGAGTATCGAGCTAGAACCCTGGCTTGTTCAGTGACTGTGGCTCATCCTAATCAGAGTTAATTAACTCTTATGTCTCCTCCCCTGTCAACCACTACAATGGAAACACAGTATCACTTCATTTAAAACAGAAATAATCTTGCACTTCAAGTGTCGGCAATTATGGTGTTATTATATAGTTATAGTTAATGTATATCACAAGAATAAAGACATGACATGGTAATAAGATCTTAAACGCTCTGAAAATGAACCCTGAAACATCAGAGGAGCATATCGATCAGCAGAAATGATTCCATGTATGTCTATGCGTTGATGTACTTCCCAGTTTGTGCTGAGGGCCACGTGCATACGATGTGTCAGGTGGCGAACAGCAGGAAGTGATCTCGCACCGTAGGGAGAGTTAACCCCACGTGGACCCCCTCGGCCCTCTGTCCTCCAGAGCACCTGGACTGAATACTGGTGGGCTTTAATCCAGTCAAAGAGCGGGATACACTCTGGCAAGAGCTTTTTCCTTCTTTTCTCTAACCCCCTAACTCTACTAGTGAGCCGATTACCTGCTCTGTGTGTGTGTGAGCCCCAGTCCGATAGGCCCTGAGCGTGGCTCTTTGTGTGTGTGTGTGTCTGTGCTCACACGCAGGGCCAGACGGACACAGCTTCTTCCAGATAAAGGCTTTTTCTCCTGTCAAAAATGACTGCCCTGATAAGAGCTGATATGAGAGAAAAGCAAAGCCTTATGGCATCACTCTTGGCTTTTTTTTTTCTTTTTTTTTGTTTCTTTTGTAAACCCCAAATCCCCAGGAACAGACCCACTAACCCCTCACCCAGCACACACACACACACACACACACACACACACACACACACACACACACACACACACACACACACACACACAGAGCTAATCTGTATTGGGGGTTTTAGTCGAGGTAGAGAGGGAGCAGGTGGAGGGATAAAGAAGAGTTGCTGCATGTTTCTTTTTCTGTTTTTGTATTTTTTTAAAAAGTAGTGTCGCCATATTAAAGACATCCCTCCCCTCAAACACCCAATCCTTAAACACACACACATACACACACACACACACAATACAGGCACACTTACTTTTCACACAGACAGATTATGTCTCAGACAGTCAGAGCTCCTGCCTTCAATTAACCTCACAAAGACAGGATCATTTACACACACATGATGATGATAGCAGGAGGGAGACAGTGAAGCCTGTGTGTGTGTGAGTGTGTGTGTGTGTAATGTATACAACAGACTGTACTTCACAGCAAGGCCTGATACAAGAATTGACTCTTAGTGAAGGACTTAATGTCGTGGTTTCAGTCTTCAGAGAGGTTCTTCTGTGTCGCCCGAGATGTTCTCTCAAACGTTTGCAACATATGCTGCAGGAAAGAGAAAAAAAGAGCAAATAGGTGAAATGCACTGCTGAGTGTGGTCAAAACTGGATGTAAGGCAAAGGAAAACAGATTGTCTACGTTTAGTGGAGAAGTTGAATAGAGCGACACGAGGTTTGTGTTTGTTTGTCTGGCACTCGTTGCTGGTTCAGAATAATCACAAAATACGTTACTGTCATTACATTACTGTCCTGTATATGTGAGCGCTGTGCTCATAGGTGCTTCTCATTCAATAACTGAAGTGGAAGATTGCAGATGCTTTGTGGAAAAAGCTTGTCAGATAATCTAGTACCAACCTTCTAGGTGGATAACTGTTATAACTTCCCACTTAGCTCAGGGATTGGCCACACATGTGGAAGTGAGAAAACAGCCATGATTGGGCTCCTTCTCTTTGTTCCCACCAAAAGACCAGACAGGTTGTCCAATCAGGCTTTAGCGAGATAAAGTGAAGTTTTAAAAATACCATCGAGCTGCCATGTCTCGACCTGCACGTGGTATTATCACTTAAGTCATTACCTGCATATGAAGTGGCGCTAGGCAACCGGGAAACCTGAAAAACTGATCTCTCTAACACGTGTTCAATATTCTAAAAAAGTTATATTTTGACCCAAACCATGACCGGGAAGTTTCCGCCCCTGAAGCCTCAGTCATGTCAAAGCAAAGTGTATTTTTACGGCACGTTTTAAACAACATCAGTTGACCAAAGTGTTGCACAAGTTACACATAATATGTGCTACACATAAAAGTCACTAAATCAGTAATATACACATATTAAAAAAAAAAAACACAAGTAAATAAGCTTTTGTTTTGCATAATAAAACATTGTAACATACCTATAATAGATCTATATTCTGTAATATATCTATATTATTGCTAAAGCACTTTCTGGATGGAAGCAAACTGCACTTCATTGCCTTGTATTTGTGACATATGCAATGACAATAAAGTTGAATTCTATTCTATTCTAAAGGTCAGGACACTCTGCAGTCACACAGCAACTTCCCTAGGACTGAAAAATCAGTTGGAGAGTGATTACATTGCTATCACTGTCACCCTCAATCTCTGGACAGCCACGTCTGATCACAAGGCAGCTGCACAGGTCGTCTGGTGGGAGGCGACCTATCTCCAATAAATACCTTCGAGCATGTAGAGAGTGACAGATTCATGATTTGTGATTTTATCCCAGACAGATTGCCAAATGACCACATTCAGTTGCAAGCTGATAGCAGACTGACTCTGTCTTATTTTATCACCATCTCGACGCACCAGTTACTTTGAAGACGGCAGCTGACTGCAGGCAGCTGCAGACCTCGTCCCCGTTTTCAAGCAACCATTTCAGGCAAAGAGATCACAAGTTGATTGCACATAGTCATGGTCATGTTCACCCACCTTTCCCCTGTGTCTGTAGCATAAAAAAACTTAAAAATAGTCCCAGACAAGAGATGCACTCTCATGGTTTATACTCAGGTGTGTTTGATTTCTCTTCCCTGAATAAGCTGGTCTTGGATGTTTCATATGAGAGATACAATCATTTTTTTGTGTGTATGTGTCTAAAATAAATCCCTGGTTGGAAAATAAAGAGAAGAGGCTTACGAGCCTCATGCTAATGCTGAAAATGTTGCCCTAAAAGTTCCTCAGAAGAGCACTGGACACTTGTCCATCATCTCCCTCTCTTCCCTCATTACCCACAGTGGTGCTATATGCACAAAGAGCCCCATGGGAAACACTCTCAACCACTGAGTATCTTACAGAGACAGCGAGCTCACGTGGAAACACACCAGTATGACTGACAAAATACATTTCTGTTACCTTCTTCATTCACCTGCTGCAGGTTGCGTGGGGGTGGGGGCATGCAAAGCTGTTCTGTCCTAGTCTGTATGTTTTTTTTGGCACCACTGTAGCTATCTGGTAGGGCGCACACATACACCAGCCACTGTGTACACACGCTGTTCGCTCTTGGAGCTGTCAAGCAAACAAGTACAAATCCAGCACAGAGACAGTACAATCTATGTGAACAGTAAATAAATAAATAGCAGGATGTAAAATGGAAACAGAGAGCTTAGCATAGAGACAAGCATGAAGTGCTCTGTGGACAGACACAACAGAGGAGATCCTGCTTTGGGCTCGTGTCTCAGACATCATTTTTCTTCTCTACTGTATGTCTTTATTTTCCTGTAACACCCCCTACACACATACACACACACTCACACACAAACATCACTCTCCCAAGCTCCTTCATTTCTGCTGAAGGAGAGGGAGAGGAGACGCAGAAGAAAGGAGGAGGGGGTTGCGATTAGTTTCAGGGTTCTAGCTCGCTTGATTGGCAGCTGGCAGCATATGGAGCCGTGAAGAAGGTTTGCCCACGCTCACTTCAGAGGAAACAAATATTTGCCTGAAGGAGGGAGCGAGAGAGAGTGAGTGAGAGTAAAAAAAATATTAATTAGTTTTCAGACGCGCTGAGAGATAAAAGTCGGCAAGACGCACCCATCAAAAGGCTGCAGAGTTAGCTGCAAAATGGAAATTTTCCCCAAGTTGACAGATCCAGTAAGGCTGCAAGCAGAGCTGAGGGTAAGTACATATGTGGAAGCGCTGAGGTGCGCGAAGACAGGAGCCCAACGTAGATTCTGCATTAACATCTGTGCATACGTTAACATATTCTGAGCAGAATTACACAGACATTTAAGAATGCATCTTTCACACTTCTCTAGCGGCTTCAATTATTTCTTAATTATCATCTCCACATCAAAACGGAGATGCGTGGAGATCGGCACATATGCACCGCATTAAATGCACTTGAAGTAAGTATTGGTAGGCATGAATCCCAGCAATTCAAGAGAATTACAGTTTAATTAAATTCAATTTTATTTATATATTAAATATAAAAACATCACAAGAATGGTTTCTTTATATTATTATCAGGCAAAGACCCCAACAATCAGACCCCCTATGAGCAAGCACTTGGCAATAGTGGGAAGGAAAAACTACCTTTTAACAGGAAGAAGAGACAGTCAATGCATCATGGAAAGCCTCCAGCCAGCCTTGGCCTATTACAGTGTAATTAAGGGATGGTGCACAATTACCTGATCCAGCCCAAATAATAAGGGCTTTATGGGGAGATTGTTTTTCAGTATACATTTACAGTATACTGAGCTCTGTGGATCTCAACAAAGCACAGCAGTTCTGGAGTAATGTCCCTTTTTTTTACTGATGAGACCAAAGTGATGATGTCAGGGCATAATGCACAGTGCCACATTTAGTGAAAACCAAACACGCCATGTCAGCGTATCATAGCAACTGTCGAGCACGGTGGTGGAAGAGTCATGATTTGGGCGTACCACAGCCGCAGGATGTGGGCGGCTTGCAGTCACTGATTCCACAATGAACTCTTCTGTCAAAAAGCCAAAACTTGGCTGAAATTGGGTTATGCAAGAAGACAATGACCCCAAAATAGCAACAAATGTTGCAAGTCCAGAACTTGACCTGACTGAAATGCTGTGAGAGCTGTTCATAAATGAATGCCTGCAAACCTCAATGCACTGATGCCATGTTTCCTCCACAGCAATGTAAGAAACGGATAAATTCATACAGTCCTAATGCTGTGCTTAGAGCTTTTAAATGGCTGGATGAAGTCCTAAAAACCATACTTGTTGTTTTTTGAGAGAGTCCTGTTGTCTTGTGTGCTGCTTGATTTTTTTGAACCTGTATTATTATTATTATTGGATCGATGTGAGTTATGGCCATAGTGAACTAACCCTACCTTTACCCCATGAGTACACTAGATGCATAGAAATTAACATCTTTTGCCTACTTTAATACCAAAAAGTACCAAACAAACAAACTGTAGAGCACACCGGCTGTACTAATCTAGGCCAATCATCTCTTCAGTCAATCAACTCCCTCTCTACGAGAAAGCAAATATTTAAACATTTTTCCAGTGAGCTGATTTATTCTTTTAATGTTATATCTACAAAATCCAGCCTTGCACTGTTTTCATTAATCATATGACTAAGACGGATTCTCTGGGGCAACAATTAGAGTTACCATTAGAGCGCTACTACTAAATAAACAAAACAAAATAAACACACCTTTTTAAAAATCTTTTTTATTTTGGCCTCGAGACACTAATTGTTAGTAAAAAATAACCTCATCTGCAATCTCACAAACCACTAATCAGGGCCTCCGAAAAAAGAAACCGCCGCATGAAAGAGACGTTGCTTTGCTTTGATACGTGGCGTTCAGACACTGACCATGGGATTATGCACCACTGATAAGGTAATTAACAGACTATGATAGTGTAATTAAGCAACATCTGAGAAGAAAGGCTGTTGGAGTGGTGTGTTGGTGTGGGTGCACATCAAAGCCCGTGGCACTGCATTAAAGGCGGGCTTGCTGTGCAGAACATTTGGTTTAGCGTGGTTTCCTCTGCGAAGGTATCGATGTGTGCCCAAAGAAAGCTTGTCGTGCCATTGAGAATTAGCTGACAGCACCAAATAACTTCATAGTGATGGAAATAAAAATGCCTTTTCTGGAGCAATTGGGTAGTGCAAAATGGACAGAGATCATATCAGAGGCAGTAACCGATAGCTTCATTGTCTGAGTCAAAATGGTGTCTCTCGCCATCAGATTTCAGAGAATAAATGCAACTCGCATGAATTCACTTAGCTATTTACCTTGCTTTGCTTTACTGAGAATGCACCTTTGTGGGATTCGCCGTCAGGCCTCGCAGAGTGCACTCCCTCCTTTTCTCTCTCCCCCTCTTTTCCTCTGTGTGCACTGAACCAGCACAAATTCAGTTTTATTGTATTTATTTGTTTATTTACTCTTATCTCTTTTCCATTTCAGAGGCTTCCTATCAGAGACCTCCAAACCTCAGAAGCCGAGTGGCAGGGGAGCTGCCAGGTTTACATTTGAGTCCGTATGAGCGTGTGTGTGTGTGTGTGTGTTTCGGGATAAAATTAAAATACAAATGGAAAGGAAACATTGGAATCATCACTTTTCTTATCGCCAGCTACGCGGTTTACGGCTCCCACTGTTAACAAACTCCTCCAGGGTGATGAAACAGAAAGCGCTGAAATGTACTCACTTCATGACTCACAGAATATCTTTTAAGTAACATTATAAACCATTGGCAAGGGGTACTGCAAGGGGAGTGAAACTCATTTTAGGCATTACATCACTGCGAACAGCAGAGCCTGCACTTTACTGTTGGATGCAGTAAGAGCTGCTTAGCGTATTTTATCTCGAGAAATATCCCGGGACGGTTTTTGATATGACAGATCACCCACAGGTGTAGGCCTTACGTCCAAAATGAGCAACTCCGCTGAAGCTTAAAGTCTACTTTTTAACTGCAACTTATCTTGTCATTTCAAATCTAGTGTCTTGCGCTTTGCTGACACTGAGGAATATGTGTTGGTGTCCAAACATTTTCTGACCTAACCGTACTGTTTCCCACATTTCCTGTTTCCTCAGGCAAGAGTAAGAGTGCAAGCAGCTCGCCACAATGCCAGAAGTTTGGTAGATGATACATGACTCTATATGAAATGGACAAAGCCATCTTGGTGTTACCCATTAGTCCTGTTTTGACATCTTCAGCCTTTGTTTTACTCAACCAGACATTAGCCAGGAATAACCTCTGGTTAAGAAAGAACACGTCCAAAACGTCTCCAGCTTTATCACCTATTTCAATCTGAGTTGAATTATGATTTCAAATGAACATTGTGATTATATATTTTTTTTAAAAAGAAGCGAGCAACTGGTACCATATATTCATTAGGAAACAGTTTAGCATTAAATAAGTTAAAAAATAGCATATTACTGCCTCTGCAACCAAAGGAGCCTCCCCTTGGTGCTCATTGCAAAAAATACAGGTTTAAGACACTTCAGGGCTTCACTGTTCACATCTGGGCTTCCATACAGCACCTGCATGTGGGTCAATAGCTTCCTCTCGGGCCGTAGACAGAGAGTCAGAGTTGGCCATCACACATCCTCAGCCCTGAGTCTCAGCACTGGCTCACCCCAGGGCTGTGTGCTCAGTCCACTGCTCTACTCTCTCTACACACACGACTGCACTCCTCGCCACCACAGCAACATCTTTGTGAAATTTGCAGATGACACCACAGTGGTGGGGCTCATTTCCAAGGGAGACGAGTCTACGTACAGAGACGAGGTGGAGCAGCTGACGTCATGGTGTAAGGCCAATAACCTCCTCCTCAACACTTCAAAAACCAAAGAACTCATAATAGACTTCAGAAGGAAAAAGGCAGAGATCCAACCACTATTCATAAATGGGGACTGTGTAGAAAGGGTGGCAAGCTTCCGCTTCCTGGGAGTCAATATAGAGGAGAACCTTTCCTGGAGTGTGAACACCTCCGAGCTGCTGAAAAAGGCCCAACAGAGACTGTACTTCCTGAGAATTCTCAGGAGGAATAACATCACACAGAGACTGCTGGTGTCCTTCTACAGAGCCACCATTGAGAGTGTTCTAACTTACTGCATATGCATCTGGTACACTAGCTGCACAGGGGCTCAGAGGAAAGCACTCCAAGGGATCATTAACACCGCCCAAAAGATCACTGGCTGCCCTCTCCCCACACTGGAAGTTCTACACAACGCCCACTGTTTTAAAAAGGCCCAAAACATCATAAAAGACACCTCACATCCTGGCCACTCCCTGTTCGAACTGTTGCCCTCAGGCAGACGGTACAGGGCAATCAGAGCAAGGACTAATAGACTCAAACACAGCTGTTATCCAACTGCAATAACACATCTGAATACTACAAAAAAAATGTCCATCACGCCACTCTTGTGTTAATCTATGCACGGTCTGAAGCATGTGTGTGGGAATGTATGTGAATGTTTTACTGTTATATCTTATTAGTATTTTAAGTATTCTATCTATTTTATTTATTGAATTTTATTGTTTTATTTATATTTTGATATTGCTAGGGATGATGCAATGATCGGGGACCATTCTTAATTTCGTTGTTCTCATGACAATGACAATAAAGTTTCTGATTCTGATTCTGATCTGGAGGCTACATAAACTCACTGGCCACTTTATTAGATACACTTGTTTCTTAATCGGCCAATCACATGGCAACTATTGAAACTGTATCAAGATGACCTGTTAAAGTTCAATCTGAGCATCAGAATGAAGAAGAATGGTGATTTAAGTTACTCTGAATATGACATGGTTTCATGTCTCCAGGGTTTACAGAGAATAGGTGGAAAAGTGAAAATATCCAGTGAGCAGGAGGTGAGAAAGCCTTGTTGATGCCAAAGGTCAGAGAAAATGACCAGTCTTTACAACTAAGGTATCCAGAAGAGCATCTCTGAATGCGCCACACCGTTGTCTTGATTTCTGCTGTACCAGTGTCATGAAAGCATGGATCTGTCCTACATCGCATCAATTGTTCAGGTTGGTGACGGTCACGTAATTGTAATTCGGGTGATGTTTTCTTTTGCCCCCCTTGATGTCACAGAATAGTATTGCTGCTGACCATGTCCATGGTTAAACTGAGTGTATATATCCAAATCAAAGTAATCAAAGTATGGCTAATCCGGTCTTTAAGTCTGACGTCATTAGCCGTATCCGGGTCCAAAATCTGTTTCTGTCACGGTTCGCTTGAGGACTCACATGCAGGACTCAGAGGCACAGTCAGTATTTATTACAGTTCCACCAGGTGTATATACAAACAGTGCAGGGGATAGTGCTATATACAAAGCGGTGACAGGGAAAAGGCTCCGGGGAAATCCAGGTAGGGAAAAGACACTTGCTCCTCTTCTGACTCTCTCTCCAAACACTCACACAAAAAGGGAATCCGCTCGGGGAATGCAGGGTCGGGTCCAGGGGATCTATGTACAGAAGGAAACACACGTTAGAGGTTTTGCACAGGGAAGCAAAAGAGAACTTGCTCAGAGCCGGGCTGCACTGACGCGAGTCACACACAACGATCCAGCGATGAGTAGAAGCCACTCCCTGGCTTAAATATGGGCTCAAAATGTGGTCATAAATATTTTGTACTTGTAAAAAAGATTTGTACTTGTAAAAAAGATTTGTACGTGTAAAAAAGATTTGTGCGTGCGTAAAAAAGATTTGTATGTGTAAAAAAGATTTGTGCGTGCGTAAAAAAGATTTGTATGTGTGAAAAAGATTTGTGCGTGTGTGAAAAAGATTTGTATGTGTAAAAAAGATTTGTGCGTGCGTAAAAAAGATTTGTATGTGTGAAAAAGATTTGTGCGTGTGTGAAAAAGATTTGTGTGTGGACTTAGAAAAAAACCCCCTGCAAGTTACAAGTACGAATTTTGACCCTATTTTTCTTCCTTTAAGCTGATTGGTCAATGTCATGTCAATCACAAATTAAACAATCCAATCAGAGAACAGATGGGTTTGGCTGTCGGGGGGATGCTTTACGGACCTTCAGGTCCTGGAAGGGTTGCAGATTGAAGATGGAGGACAGCGGTGCCGCTTCTGCGGCGCAGGTAAGGTTTAGTTTATGGTTTACTGGAACAAGCTAATTGTCCAGACATATATTTTTGAATATCATGTTCGTTTACTACACTGTAATTTTTCACGGTGCCAAAAGATAGCTTAAAAAGGGCTCTCAACATTAGCCCTAGTGTTGCATGTGTTTAAATAGTCTCCTGTGTGGCACGGTCTGTCTGCTTAAACATCAGCATCGTGGAGAATTATGTGTTTGGATTTAAGTGTAATCCCGATGAGATGTCGTTTTGGTAATAATTGGAACTGAAATGCTCTGACTTGACCTTAGCACTGGTCCCAGGTCACCCCCGAGTTTGTGTTAGAGTAATACTACAGTAATTACAGTATACAACAACTTTCAGCAGCTACTGAAAGTTAGGGGACCTAGCTTAACTTTCAGTAGCTGCTAACGCATTAACGAGCAAACCGCGCTAACGTGTTATGCTGCGCTAACGGAAAATCGGTTAATGTCATTTTAAGGAGATTACTGCTGACAGCACAAATATATGTGTGTGTATAAAGTATCTGATTTCAGTTTTCTTCTACTACTGTAATTATGGCTTAACAAGCTTCCTGAGTGAGCGTTTTGGGATTTATGACAGCTTATAGGCAGTGACATTGAGAAGTACTCTGTTATACAGTACCAGATTGACCAAGAATGCTTCTGTAGTTAACTGTAGTGCAGTGTCTGTCTGGTGTCAGTAAGCTAATGTCTGTTGATATTTGCTTTGCTGGATGTGTCCTGTTCAAAAATTTAAGAAGGAATTCAGGAGAAAATGATTTAAAAAGATTGGATTTGCTTCAGCAGTTGAAATTACAAGTTTATAGTGCCAGCCTTTTGTGTGAACCAGCTTCCCAAAAAGGATAATGCTGAAACGGGCTTTACAGCTTATATACTGTGACAATAAAAACATATGCTGATTCTAAGGCCCAGTTCACGGCATGTTGTTCAGCCTCCCTAATCCAGAGACTAATCTAACCATTATCGTGTGTTTGTAAGCATACTGCAAAAAACCCCTCTGCACTCTATGTGTACCTGCAATATTTCGAATACAGCGCTGAATGACATTCTCAACCTTCAAACATGGAGTGCCAACATGCTTATGAGCACATTTGCGTTGTGTACATCTTTAAAAAAAAATGAAACAGCCTTACTTAATAATTTTGTAAAGTAAATTTTCAACCCTAACAGATGTCACATGTGTTTAGGGACTTTTAAAGTCTTTCTGCATCGGGTTATGTGTTTTGAAGTGTGCTATACTAAATTTGTGGGTCATCTGTGTCATCATGGGAACATCCACAGGGTACTTCAGAGAGAGAAATAGTAGAGTGTATGATACATCCATAGAGAAACGTGTAAATCTTTGAAAATTGCCTGATTGTTTTACTTAACAGGTGACTGTAAATCAAGTGGACCTTGGTCGATCTCCCTCCAGAACAGAGAACCTGGGATGTTCCTGTGACTCTTTGGTGGGTTCATTTTTTTCATTATTAAAGTAAAGTTGTTTGAATTTTTTGAATACAGCAAGGTGGCACAGGATAAAACATATTTAAAAATAATTTTTAATGCAATTCAGTTTCTTTACTGTATTACAAAGTTAATCAAAATAAAAAGATTTCATGAGAATATTATTTGGTTTTATTGAGTTTTACGCAGTTTGACATTTCATTGTTCCTTCAATGCACTTCATATGATATTAGTAATTGAATAATTTTTTTCTTCTTTCAGGTGGCTTTAGGAAGACATGTTTTCCAAAACCTTCAAAATAGGCTGGTGCAGTCCTACCAACAGCAGCCCTTGGACCTTGATCATATTGAGTTCCTCTGCGTGAACGCATCAACTCTAGTCTGTTCTCTTTCTGCTCATATTAATGTTCCATCAGTGGTAGGTTTATTTGATTTAGTTTTGGTTATCTTTAAAAATCGTTTCAATATATGCCATTCTTATGTATCTTATAATGTTAATTTTACAGTGTAGTAATTATGCTATACAAATGCACCTGTCATCCATTGCCTTGTTAAATCCAAGATGAAATTTTGTTCTGTGTTTCAATATAAAGATTGGGTATAAGAATAATGATAGTAAGATGGTAAAACTGAATTCCAGGATTTCATCCAACTAAATATTTTAATGCAACCATTTTTTAGGTGGTTGAAGCTCTTCACCACCTCATCTGCCTCATCCATTCCGATATGGATACAAGAAGGTCTGCCATTGTTGTTGACAGCTCAGCTGGTGAACGGGGGAGGCCAAAGCTCTATGTTTCCAAAGACCACCTCAAAGATCTAATAAAGATGGACCTCTCCGTTCCTTGTATCTCCAAGCTTTTGGGCATATCGCAGAAAACAGTCCGACGAAGAATGGAAGAGTGGGGCCTCTCAATAACGGCAACCTACAGCTCACTATCAGATGATGAAATTGACAACTTAATTGCAGCCATAAAACAGGAATCAAAAAATCTGGGTTAGTTATTCATGTGAAAAATAATGCTTGTAATAAGGCTATTTTATTTTTCTTGCTAGCAACCGTTCATATTTACATGAATAACACTAGCTGAATGTCATGATTAGTTAGTAGTTTGATTTACTGTACTATAAGTGCCTTCCAATGTGCAGTTGTGATTCTTTCACTATGGAATGTCTTTTTAGGCTACAGAATGGTTAAAGGATGCCTCAGGGCACTGGGCCACAGGGTGCAGTGGAACAGAGTATGGGATTCCATGCGTCGTGTTGACAGCGCTGGAATCCTTGAAAGGATGGCAAATCTTGGATGTGTTGTCAGAAGGACATACAGTGTTCCTGGTCCTCTGTCACTGTATTATCAATCAATCATTTTGTCTCACTTAAAGTATAATGGTAAAAGGACTGATTCTTAATTTTCTACTCTCCCAGACCCTTCAAAATTTTTTCTACAACAATTATCATTGTCACAATCACATTGTTATTTTCTGTACTTCCTACCAAAAATTCATACAGAGCGGGGAGCCAGGGTCAAACTGCTGATCAGTAGATGACCTGCTCTACCTCCTGAGCTACAGCCTCCCCTAAAAGCAGCATTAACTGTCATGCCATCTAGCCTTGTCACTGTAGTCGGCATATTAGAAATGCATTGAAATACCTGTGCAGTAAGAATGCTGTCTTCATGCTGGGGAAAGACCACTGAGGCTGTGTCAGGTCTTTGTTGAAGCATAGTCAACAATCCGGTGTCCTTCAGACCTTTTCTGATGTGTTTTGTCTGCCTTTTAGTTCGGCCTATCACCTAAAACAATAATTAAAAATAACCACATGACATTTGCTTAGGTGATGACAATCTAAAAAAATTTTTTAAAGGGCAATCTTACTGCATGATGGAGAAGCTGTTGGAACAGCCATCTGCGGTTTTCTGCACTAACGGGTGGCAAGTCCCAGGAAATGGCCAAATTGTTAATGTCATCCTTCTGCTGCTCAGTGAGGTGTTTATTACCATCAAGCTTATAGAGGAAAAAAAATTCCATTTTAGTATGTTGCAAATATATTGCATAAAAAATCTGCATGTTCTTGGGGGGGGGGGTATTTACACGTATATAAAAATAATGAGTTAATTTAAATTATGATTTCACAAAGGCTTGAAGTAAATTAGTATTCACCATGCAAATTGTAGAACGAATATCTAGGTCTGGCACATCATCGAGCTGTACAGTGACAGTGTCTCTATCAGCATGGACCAACATGTGAATAATAGCCTTGCTGAGGCCATGCAATCGTGGCCCATCGTTCAAAAATGAATGCCCAATCATTCTGCCTGCTACCACAAATAAGTCACTGTCTGCCAAAATCTGAGAAGTAGAAGGCACTAGATGGTTCTCTTGTCCCTCAAAGAGAAGGGTCATGTTGGCTGCACCTGGAGAAGAACAGTACAAGAAAAATAAAAAAGGTATAGCGTTATCTATTGACGTAAGTAGTTGATTAATGAAGTGGTCAAACATGATGCAAATACTTCAATCTTTTTTCTTTTTTAAATTTCTGGAGTAAATTTCTCGATGGATTATTTTAAAAACTCATCTCACATTAATTAAGAAAAGGATATAGAAACATACCGCTATGGATGTTAAAGCCATGTTGCAACTTTAGCATTGCCATGCTGAAAAAATGTCTCTGGACCCCAGTGCCAACAGCTGTGTCACCTATTTTAAAATTGGGAAAAAGAAAAAGACAACAACAACAACACAAGTAAAGTTACAAACTGCTTTACAGCACCCTTTAATGGAAAATTCTCATTTACCAAGTTGGAATGTTAAACAGCCTTTAAAGAAAGTAACTGAATCTATGCTTCACCATAAGCATTACCTTGTAAAGAACAACGAAAAGGTCCTGCCCAATCAATCTGTGGTCTTTTGTAGAAAGCAATGATCTCTCGGCTCTGGGATGTTTGATCTTGTCGAATGTCAATGATAGCTGTGATTTTGGGGTTCTCCTCCTTTTCCTTTAAGAGATGCCTCTTAAACAAAACTGCAGCATCTTGGGGATCACTGGCCTTTTTCCACTGTTCTACTAAAAGATAAAGTACATTGTATGCAAAAATAACATTTTGTACTGTAAACCCAGTAAGCCAAAAAATTAAGGCCCAGCACACTTTCTGGTAAGCACGTCAATTTGGAATTTTAAATATACTCTGACATTTGGTATGAAAAGTACCTTCCTTATTGTTGGCTGGGATGTCAGTGTTCATCTCAGCAGCAAAATTGAGAAGTGTGTCTCTGACTTCATGTGCTGCGTGATGCAGGTCATCCACTTCACTTTACCCAAAGTGTTGCAAAAGAAAAAAAAAACATCAGTGTTTAAACCGATCGATCGATAGATGGATGCAGGAATACTGTCAATAAAAGATAAGGTCACCTAAACAATGCACTCTAAAGAAGCAAAAGTATATTGTTAAAATGCCAGGATGAACACTGATAAAAGCTCATCCATGTGGTCAACATGATCATAGAAGATGAACAGGTTAGATAAGGATGAGCCCCTGCTATGACATGATGCAAAGACAGAAGCAAGAGCAACTATAAATGTGCTACACATAGCATTTGTTTAGTGTTGTCCAACTAAAATGAACTTACCGATCACCACATGTACTGGCATGCAAGACCAAGTCATCTGGAGGATAATGATTTCCACAAACAGGACAAGAAGGCTGAAGAGGATATTGCAATTAAAAAGTGTATTTATTTTAGTCCTAGCAAAGATGAACAGTCCAAATCTAGCACAGAATGCCACAGGTAATTAGCAAATAATGAAACAGTTGAACAAAGATCTGCTTGGAATTTTGTATTGTCCATATTACAATGTTAAATATATCTGGGAACTCACCTCCAATTGGACTTCATTCTGATGTGCCTGGTCAGTTATGCTTTCACACGCGGCTTCCTGGTAAAGGAATCTAATGTTACATTACACATTTATGGTAGCTACATGCTGCTCACGATTTGTCATTTAGAGCAAACTAGGGGATCAACGCCCCTCATGGGGACACTCCAATAGGGCATAAAGTTTTGGACTCTCCACCAATTGCTCTAAAGCAGGGGTGTCAAACTCAAATACACAGTGGGCCAAAATTCAAAACTGGAACAAAGTCGCGGGCTAACATTAATATTTATTGAAATATATTTGTTCCTCCAGATATAAGAATGAATCTTTTCTTATGGACTCAAACACGTTTTGCTAAAAAACGGAATATGAAACAAGCAAAGCTTAATACTAAACAATATATATATTAGCTGTATAATACCAGTAGGCCAACTCTAATAGTAATTTGGTATGGCTTCGCAGGGCAAATGTAATTAGGCTGCGGGACAGGTTTTGACACCTATGCTCTAAAGAAACGAAGAAGCTTCTCAGATGAGAGGTGGCACATCTTCAAGAAAACTTATAGAAGTCCAGATGTTTTCTTTGCAAACTCTTTAGACTACAATGACTGGGATAACTGAGAAACTTCACAGACATTTAGAGCAAAACTTACGACTGATTTCAGCACATACATTGACTCTGGAAATTCACCCAAAGTAGTCTTGGGTAAAGCATAATATTCTGTCCTTCCATTTTGAAAGTAGTAAAAAGAATACAACTTAAAAAGTTTTAGTTTTTAGCAAAGGTGGTAGCAATGTTTGTTTTACTGTTGAATTTGGCTTACTTGTACACAGTTTTCTACGTGACAAACAAGTAGCTGAAGAGGCATAGTCACACCACAGGTCTTGCACTGAGACTTCGGCATTTTGCTGAATTCTGCAGCATCATGTGGAAGAGGTGTAGTATCAATTTTTTCTTGGAGAGGGACAATATAAAGAGTATTTTTTCCATTGTTGGTGGCCATCTTGAGTGTCTTGGCTGTGTAGCCTTGTGTTCCCTGAGATACTAGAGAGAGATTTCTCTGTCCGCTACCACCTAGAATATGGAACAAAAACCAAATAATGCATTCGCAATACAGCAATGTTCTAAAAGTTGAGATCATAAAGTACAAATAAATCCATAACATTATGGAACACTACTCTTGTATAGCAATGTCTTTAAAAACTACCTTGTAGCAAACTATGCTTTTCATTTTTAAACAATGCTTAAAATGTTGAATGAATCACTAGACCAAAACAATATTTCATCCATAAACATATTCCGAATATTCAAGTTTTTAATTAAGTGGTGCTGTACTGTTGATCTTATACCTGTAAACAATGGAAGTGTATTGATGTGCATCTTATGCCTTTATAGCTTTTCAATCACAATGCACAAAAAAAGTGAGTTAATCGAAAAAAAAGACCATGCCTACAAATTTGAAAAATAAATAATAAAAGCCATATCAGTGTTCCATAAGTTATTCTCGGAAGAAGTGTTAGAAATGTTTTAATTAGACAAAAAAGCTTCTTGTAAAACTTATCCGGATGCTTTTGGCTCTAAGTAAATGTCTTCTATTAACTCAGACACAAAGTCGGGGAGTTAAAATGACTTACCTCCTGCTTTATACAAGAGCCATCCACCAGTTAGGGTCTTCATCTTCGGATACTCTTCATGCAGAGCTACAGTAATCTAAATTAGGGTTAAAAGAAATCAAACATTTCCTCATCATTAGTTTGTCAAATCAAATTGTAACATTTTTCAATTTTAATTTTAAAGTTTAAAATTAGAAGTACTTCTTCATGATCAGCATTGTCAGCTATGCTGAGAGTTCGCCTTCCAAGTCCAGCTTGAAGAAGCCGTATTTCATTCTTTGGGGTTTTTGTCGTGGAGTCAGGCAAAAGACAGAATTGCAACTGAAGGTTGCGAACTGCATGTATGACATTACTAGGAGCTGGGAAAGGCCTCTTTCCTTTGGATTGCCTTCTTTGAAACATTGCTGGAAATGACCTGTAAATAAGATTATACATTTGAGGCATTAAACACTGCGCCAAATTCTTCCAAATTAAAGCAAGACTACTCATCTGATTGGAAAAGTACTGCATTACTGTTAAGGTGAAATGTCATAATGATGTTTAAGGAGGATCCAAGAGCATAGGTAATTTGCAGAGCAGGTTGTTTAAATAAAAAGATGACTTCCATAAAAGAGAGTAAGAGTAAAAGCTGAACACACAATAGAGACAAATCCTGGATGCAGCATTTTACTTTTGTGCATGCCAGGTTAAAGCCTATGAATTATATTTTTAAACCAAAACCAAAGAGTAACTCAAAACCAAAAGGGTTCCTTGAATCCAGTATTCATTATATCCTTGTCAGTACAGATTTTATGTCTTCTCCAGAATACAGGGAAAAGAATATTAAAAATATGAACAACTGAAATACAAACCTAATTATCTGGGCTTCTACTTTACTGAATATCTTTGATTACTGTTCCATAACACTCCTCCCCCCCGAAAAAAAAAGAAAGGAGTAGCATTACTGGCAATTTTCTTTTTCTTTTTACCTTTGCATTTCTATTTGGGTGCTCACTCTTGGGGTTTGCTGAGGCACTGTCGCAGTAACAGATGTGGTTGCAGTTCTACTCCTAATATCAGACTGGGAAGTTGACAGAATTCCCACAAGATTCAGTATAGCCTTCTCTATTGCAGTCTTTGGCTCCTGTTGAAAATATATTTATATGTTATTGAACATCTGCATCTTCATTTAAACAATACCATATGGTTTCCCGATATATCCCTTTTTCCCTTATTAACCTAATATTAAAATAGTTAACAGTATAACTAATAGTCATGAGTGAGAGTTTAAAAGAACACTGAGGAAGCTTGTTAAGCCATAATTACAGTAGTAGAAGAAAACTGAAATCAGATACTTTATACACACACATATATTTGTGCTGTCAGCAGTAATCTCCTTAAAATGACATTAACCGATTTTCCGTTAGCGCAGCATAACACGTTAGCGCGGTTTGCTCGTTAATGCGTTAGCAGCTACTGAAAGTTAAGCTAGGTCCCCTAACTTTCAGTAGCTGCTGAAAGTTGTTGTATACTGTAATTACTGTAGTATTACTCTAACACAAACTCGGGGGTGACCTGGGACCAGTGCTAAGGTCAAGTCAGAGCATTTCAGTTCCAATTATTACCAAAACGACATCTCATCGGGATTACACTTAAATCCAAACACATAATTCTCCACGATGCTGATGTTTAAGCAGACAGACCGTGCCACACAGGAGACTATTTAAACACATGCAACACTAGGGCTAATGTTGAGAGCCCTTTTTAAGCTATCTTTTGGCACCGTGAAAAATTACAGTGTAGTAAACGAACATGATATTCAAAAATATATGTCTGGACAATTAGCTTGTTCCAGTAAACCATAAACTAAACCTTACCTGCGCCGCAGAAGCGGCACCGCTGTCCTCCATCTTCAATCTGCAACCCTTCCAGGACCTGAAGGTCCGTAAAGCATCCCCCCGACAGCCAAACCCATCTGTTCTCTGATTGGATTGTTTAATTTGTGATTGACATGACATTGACCAATCAGCTTAAAGGAAGAAAAATGGGGTCAAAATTCGTACTTGTAACTTGCAGGGGTTTTTTTTCCAAGTCCACACACAAATCTTTTTCACACACGCACAAATCTTTTTCACACATACAAATCTTTTTTACGCACGCACAAATCTTTTTTACACATACAAATCTTTTTTACGCACGCACAAATCTTTTTTACACATACAAATCTTTTTTACGCACGCACAAATCTTTTTTACACATACAAATCTTTTTTACGCACGCACAAATTTTTTTTACACATACAAATCTTTTTTACAAGTACAAATCTTTTTTACAAGTACAAAATATTTATGACCACATTTTGAGCCCATACTTAAATGCTGGCTGCACTGATGAGGCCCAGGTGTTTCCTCTTCAGAGGGGCGTGGGCCGAGGGCGCGAACCCACCATGAGTTCCGCCCTGGCGGGAGAGCGAGAGAGAGAGCAAGAGAGAGAGAGAGAGAGCAAGAGAGAGAACACTACTAGTCAGCGGCCTACTGATCTGGCCGTGACAGTTTCAGGTCCCAAAGTCAAAGGAACACTGCAGCATCACTGAGAGTTAAATACTGTCTAAATTCTTTCATCTTCAATAAAATGATCAGTGTTGCTACTTTACCAAGTGTAAGAATTAAGTTTAACATCCAGGCATCCATGAAAACAAAATCTATGTCATTTAACGGAGTCAGAAGTTAGCAGGAAGTTAGCTTGCTAGCTTTTATCTAAAGATGGTATAGCATGTTCTGACTGAGAGATTTCTGAAAAAATTAAAACGTACAGCTCTGCTATCACTTCCGACATAAATGAAGACAGGGTTACGAAGTTGGACTAGCTGGTATATAATGATATGCTACGTGGTGGCTAGCTACACAGCTATGGTTAGCACAATATAAACACATTAGCACAGTGAAGCAGGAGGATGAATGCAATTTTTTTTTTCCACTCGATAAAAGTTAACGTGAGGGTTCCTGATGGTTAGGGACAAATGCAATCGCATGGCAGGATGCTGTAAACGGACCAAACTTCAGTCAGGAGAACAACTGAGATAATCCATCCACAATACGAGGTTAGTCATTAATATACTGCTGTGTGTGCTGGGCTGTAGTGACATCGTAAGGATTTAAAAACTGAGCTTTAAAATAAACAGTGGTAATAAAACTGAGAGAGGCCGACAGTGATCACTGCCTTTTTTCACGGGCTTGTTCAGTTTAAATAGAACAAGATAAAAAGCATTAAAACATGTTAAAAACACAACAGCCTTAATAAACGCAGAGTAGTTTGGAAAGAAGCAGGTTTCATACGTCATCACTTAAAGACCAGAACAGCACCACAGAATTACAACTGGTATTAATAAAATAAAAATATTAAGTTAATGTTTTTAACATACATTGAAACAAAAACAAAACCACAAACAATCTGCAGCATTGATGGTATTTTCTGGGAAATCTAACATTAATGAGTGTAGCCTACAGACTGTATGAGCACATTATGAGTTATTGCTTAGCCTGAACAAAACGACACAAATCTTTGTGACTCTTATGTGACCCACACTGCTCCTGATCATCCCAATCAAATGCAAAATATGCCCAGTGTACAGGACTCTTAGAGTCACTGCTTTTGTTGTTCAGTGCCCAGTATCTGTACCTACTGCATCTACACTCCCATCAAAATCAAATCTTTATACAAAATGTAACTCTGGACTCTCTGGACGCTCTGGATTTTTCATCCAATTTCTAGCAAAAGTGTCCCTTATACTTATGGTAATAATTCTGATTACAAACCACTAAGATTAAAATGTTTTTGATTAATTAGAACAAATAAATGAAAGCTGAAAAAAATCTGTCCTGATGAAAAATATTATTAAAAGGATTCCAAGTTTGCAAATGGATGGATGGATGGATTCTAAGTTTGATTGTTGTTTAGTATTCCACCTACCTTTGCAGAGAAGACTGAAAGGACCATTTGTGAGGATAACAATTAAAGCGATGCCAGCTTAATCATACTTTTTCATGCATTCGTTAAACCAGAGAAACAATGGAAAAGTACTTATGAGTTTTATCAAGTTTGCAGATAATCAACTTTATGCAATGTATTTATTTTCCGTGGCTATTTTGCTTTAATTTGACAGCACAAGAAATTGATGAGCGCTGAAATTAAATTGGTGATGCCATTTTGCATGCTCATCTTACACTGGAATGGAAGATTTGTTAAAAATTGATCACTCTAAGATATTGAGACAGAGAGTTCAGAAATCTTCTTTTTTTAGAGCATTGTTCCAATTCCTGATAGCTGAATTATCAACTTTGTCCTGGTAAATGTCCAAAGCAGTGGGAAAATGTTTTTTTTAAATGCACTCAGATTAGCATTAGGGCCACGGCCCACAGCCAGCTGCATTTGGTGTGTTCTCCTACTGCAGATGAGTGCAAATACCACCACACTGACCCGACTCCAGGTGTGTTTGTTTTGCTGGGCCGATGCCAGATGAAGAAACACAGTGGGAGCACGTGGGAGGACAAAGATTCCCAAAGCAAGAAATTAATTCTGTGATTATAACTGAGAAACAAAACAAGCAAAAGAAACATTTTATGATACTGCTAATAGAAGCTAATTGTGTTTTTCTTTTTCCTGTCTTAACTAACTGATTTCTTTCTGCAGACAGATTTGATTTCATTTGGAGTCTGCTCAAACACTGGTGGTTTAAGACTGTGAAGCAAAGAAGCATAAAGTCTCATCAATCACTGCCTCATTACCACCACAGTGTCCTCACAGCTCACCCCAAGTATGTGAGTGTATGTGCAAGTGTGTGCAGCGTCTGTCGGCTCAATGGGAGAAAGAGCGAACCATCTCGCTCCGAATCTGAACGGCCTCTTTGATCTCCCAAAACCAAACAGGGAGAGAAACTCTTGCCCCTCACAGAGAGGATTAAATATCCCTGAGTCGGGACATCGCAACTCTCTCTCACCACCCTCCTTCCCCTCCTTCCACCGCTCCTTCCTCTGCTCCCTTCCTCCTCACGTCTACCCTGGTTATCACTGAGTCTCCAGAGGGGCTGGAGGGAAAGGAGTGCGAATGAAGAAGAGAAGAGGAGGGGGGGGAAAATTAGAGGAGAGACTGTGCTGCTTTAAGAGCCAAGAGGACATCTGGGTCCACGAGGACTTTGATTGCTTCACCCACACAGGTCAAAGTCTGGATAGGTCACAGCTCTGCCCTGAGGTTCTTTGTGTTTGTGTGTGTATTTGGAGGGGTATTGTCTGGGTCAGAAGGGAACAGCCAGGATCTCACATCAACCAGGATTTATTTAAGAGTTAGTCGGCTGTCAGAAAGAAAAGGATTTGTTTAAGAGAGGAATGGGAGGGGTGGAGGGGAACAGCCAAATAAAAGAGTGTAGGAGGTCTTCGCTGGTGTACTAACCCTGATACATTTTAAGGTGACCCTTTGAATTCCAGTCCACACACATCGCTTTCCTCTGTGCCCAAACTGTCAAGACGGTTTGTTGTAGGTGAAAAGGTATACATGTGATTTCTCTCAGATCATTCTTGTCCTCTCAGTCTTCTGACCGTAGAAGGCCGATAGATCTGAGCGTGAATGCGTCGGGGTTAATGTCGGTGATGTCTGACAAGAACAGGGAGTTAAGGGTGATGATAGATCTCTTAGCCTGGCAATGAAAATAGGCCCTTTGAGAATGTAAATATGAGCACTGAATCTTTCAGACAGCAACCAGTGGTATTGATTCCTGCCCATTTAAACCACATGGGCCGTCTGCTGTTTTAGTGGAGACAGGTACGCTGTATGACCCCTAAAACTCGAGCAAGTGCGCTGTTTTAAACATAAGCACACCACCTGAACTGAGACATGTGGTGTTGCAAAATGATGCTGGATGTGTGAATCGCTTTGCAAATTTGACTTTGTTTTGGCCAAAGATTTGCAGCCACAGATTGGCAGCTTATAATTAAAACAACAGCATCACTGTTCATATGTGTTTACATGAGTAAATGACCACATTGTGGTTTTTACTGTGCTGATTGTGCTGACTTCAGAGCTTAAACACCATCTATTGCCTGTTAATGTTTAGTTAAATATGTTCAGTAGAGGTAATAGCTCACAAGTGAACAATTCATTTGTAGCTTTTTCTGTGCAACTGTAAAGTTTTACGCAGGTTGCTGTTTGCAATGCTGTGCAGAGCGGGCATGCTTTGCTCCCCCTCCCCTCCCTTGTGTTTTGTTTTATAGTTTCTCAACAGTACTTGTTTTAATTTGTTTACTGGTTTGCGAGCGCTTTTTATTTAAGAAAAAAAATAACTGTAAACTGTAAACCACCACAGCAGACCCGATGGCGTTTTCATGCTTCGCAGCATCATTTATTCTCACAATAATCATGCGGTTGCTGTAACAGTACATTCAACGGCTGCAGCTCTCCCGCTGCCATCACCACCACCACCAACAACACAAGCAGAGCACAGGTTTTAAGCCGGCGAGGCGTGATTGCATATGCGGCATCGCAGGCCACACCCCGCCAAAATAATAAAGCATTTTCTATTTAATTATAAACTTTGTCCTAATTATGTCCTGAGTTTTAACTATTTAATAATAAAAAAGGAAACATCACAAAAAACACTTAACGTCATGAAAATTGAGATTTAGCAATTCAAGGACGCATCCACCTTATTTATTGAAAGTATCGGTATCGGCGATACTGGCCCGTATTTACTTGGTATCAGATCGATACCAAAATATGAAGTATTGCACACCACTACCAGTGACAGAAACTCACAGAATCGATTAAGCCTGCACGGTTCCATGTCTACTATAAAACATTGTAAGTTTAACCGATTAAATAAATTAAGGGATCTCAATTTCAGAAGGACAAGTTATGCTAACTCTAATGAAGTCGAGTTAAATACGTTTAGAACGACACCAAAGTCGAACAGCTCTAGTTTTAGGTTTAATGGAACAGACTGAATGAAATGGCAACATTGTTATAGACTTACTGACAACTCAAAGTTGTTAGTAATGCGTCTAATAAAACCTAGCAATTTTTATGGTAAATTCAGAAAATGGTTGGCAGATATTTACGTTTTTGCCTTTTTCCTGTGCCCCATACACCGCACAGGTACAGGAACTCTGCTTTTATTGCCATTTAAGCAACAATCCGGAGCAAGAGTGCAGAAAGGTAGTCATTAACTGCTACCGGAGTCTCAGTCATGGTGGCCTGTTAATAGCTAAACCTTTAAACTGTTCTTCGTCACCTAAATAGCCGAAATCACATCACACATCCAAGTCGACACAACTGAAATAAAAATCGCAACACGACTAAATGAAGGGTTTTAAGATAGACCGTAAAAGTCCCGTTAACATGTACTTGCCATTGCAGAAGTGTTTATAAAAACTGAGTATAAATAAATAGTCAAAACTGCTGAAACTCCCCAGCAAGCAGGACGAAAGGACAGGTAAGGGAACTGGTTCTCAACTGGAGCTGGAGCTTAATTCCCATCCTTGCTATCATACGTTTTTATGTTTTAATGCATGGAATACAACAAATACCCCAAATTTGCATATAAAATATAACATCTCTCTTTCTTCTTTATGCTTTTGCTTAATGCTTTAGTGTGTAAGTGTACACTTTTAATCTCTGAGTTTGTCCCCCCCTCACTACTATCTTCAGCAAAGGTCAACGCTTTCTGCGAGGGGTTAATACAATCACCATTACTGCTTCCTGCTGCTGTGCCGGGGCAGAGGAGGCAGGGCATGGAGGAGAGGTGGGGGTAGGCAGGAGGATGAGAGAGACAGCCAGTGCAGACAGAGGAAGGGGCAACTCTGACATGACAATGACAAATTGCCTTGTATTTATTCAAACTGTGTAATGTGATCTTTTGGCTGTGTTGTAATGTGTGTTTTCAGAGAGTTTGACCCTGCTGATGACTTAACACTAACAAGCTCGTAACAAGGGGAGGGCAAGGTGAGCTGAAGACAATGAAGTTAGTGGACTAACAGGAACGATATTCACCGACGTTCACATAGAAACACGTCTAACAAGCAAATCTGATCTCACAGTATATGTATACAAGTTACTAAGACCTGAGAACTTACTGTTTGATTACATGATCCTTGTTAGATGTCATTTTATTTCAATGCATGAGCCCACAGAATATGAAAAAAATGAACATGTTTAGTATTGGAAAACATATTTTTTCCCAGTAACAATTATTGAAAGGAAACAATCTGAAAGGAATATATTTAAAATTTTAAAATATATTATCAGGTGCAGAAATTATGTTCAGTTCAGTTCAGTTCAGTTCATTTTTATTTCAAACATTTCAAACATGTGCCTTCACAATCATTACAAAATATCATTCCATTATTTGTTTGAAAAGGAGTAGGCTGAAGTATTTACTTATTTGTCCCTACCCCCTCAAGTTTTACCTCTCATTCATTTAATTTTTTTTTTGTCTTAAATTAAACAAACAACATATGAAACATATAAACATATGAAGTAAAACAAAACATAACATACATAAATCAAAAACAAGAAATTAGCAAGCCCCACCACAGTATAGTTTCTTTCATATGAAAAATACAGAATGTGTATATTTGCAGATACACAAGTTATGGAAAAACAACAAACCAAAACAAAACAAAAAAACAACCAAAAAAGAACCGCAACACCATTACCAGCAACATTACCATCCTGGGTTAACCCCGTTTTCTTCATTCTTATACTTATTTAAAATTAGGTTTTTATATTTTACTTTAAACTGTTTTATGTTTTGACTGTCTTTTATTTCTTCTGTTAGACTGTTCCATAATTTAACTCCTGCAATTGAGATTGACATAGTTCTTAAAGTTGTTCTAGCACTTTGTATTTTTAAATTCCATTTCCCTCTTAAGTTATACCCACCTTCTCTTTCTATGAACAATTTACAGATTTCTTTGGGAAGCAATTTATTTCTTACTTTATACATTATTTGCGCTGTTTTAAGCTTCACCAAGTCTTGGAATTTAATAGCTTGCATTTTGACAAAGAGTGCATTTGTATGGTCCCTGTACCCTACATTATTTATTAATCTAATGGCCCTTTTCTGTATTATAGTTATTGTTTGTGTGTTACTTTTGTATGTGTTTCCCCAGACCTCTACACAGTAGCTCATATATGGCAGTAGTAAAGCACAGTATAAAATGTGCAGTGCTTTCTGATCCAACATATGCTTTGCTTTTCCCAGGACGGCAATGCCCCGTGCCAATTTCCCCCGAACATAAGTAATGTGTGGCTTCCAACAGAGCTTGTGGTCAATGATCACCCCAAGAAATTTTATTTCATTTACTCTTTCTAAATATACATTGTCAACACATATTTCTACTTCGATGTTTTTCTTTTGGTTTCCAAACAACATAAATTTGGTTTTATCTAGATTCAATGATAATTTATTTATATCAAACCACTTCTTTAATATCGTTAATTCCTGTGTGATCATTTCCAAAACCTGTGGCAATTCCCCACCTGCACACAGTATATTTGTGTCATCTGCAAATATTACAAACTTTAAAATCTCCGATACTCTGCAGATATCATTTAAGTACATAATAAACATTTTTGGACCCAGTACTGAACCTTGAGGTACTCCACAAGCTATATCCATCAAATTAGATTTATATTCATTTATTTGTACATATTGTTGCCTATTCCCTACATAGCTTTTTAACCATTCCAAAACCACTCCCCTAAACCCGTACTTTTCCAGTTTTTTTAATAGAATTTCATGATTAACAGTATCAAACGCCTTCTTTAGATCTAAGAAAACTCCGAGCGCACACCTCTTATTATCCATACATTCCGTTATCTTTTCCATTAAATCTATCAGTGCCAAAGCTGTTGATCTGTTGTTTCTGAACCCATACTGACTATCTGTCATTAATTCATATTTTTCCACAAAACTGTCAAATCTTTTTATGAAGAGTTTTTCCAGTATCTTAGAGAACTGGGAGAGTATTGACACTGGTCTATAGTTTGTAAAATGATGTCTTTCACCGGTTTTGTAAATGGGAATAACTTTAGCAACTTTCATTTTTTGTGGAAAAACTCCTTTTTGAAACGACAAGTTGAATATATATTTTAATGGTTTTACGATACCATCAATAACTGTCTTTACCGTTACCATATCAATATCATTCCAGTCTGTACTGGTTTTGTTCTTAAGTCCTCTAACCATGTCATAAATCTCTTTCTCTTCCACTGCTCTTAAAAACATTGAGCTACTATTCCTTTCAATATTTTCACCAGTGTCCCTTTCTATTCCATCAACCTTTATTTCTTCTGCCAGTTTTGGCCCTATGTTTACGAAGAATTCATTAAAGCCATTTACTATCTCCTCCATGTTATTAATACTTCTTGTCCCTTCTATAAAGTACCCAGGGTAATCATTATTCCTTGATTCATTTTTGATTATTCTGTTTAATACATTCCATATATCTCTTGTGTTATCTTTATTGTGTTCTAATCTTTTAATGTAATACTCTCTTTTACAGGATCTCATTATATTAGTTAATTTATTTTTGTAAGTTTTATACTTCATTTCAGTTTCTATTGTTCTCTTTTTTATGAATTCTCGATATAGGGTATTCTTTTTTTTGCTGGCATTTTGTAGTCCTTTTGTCATCCATGGTCTTCCTGCATAGTTGTGTTTCCTATTGATTTCAATTACTGGGCAGTTTTTATCAAGTAATGTGTTAAATGTTCTTAAAAATCCTTCGTAAGCTTTATTAACTTCTGTTTGTTCATATACAATATTCCAATCTTGCTTTAAAAGTTCATTTCTAAGACAATTTAAGGTCTTCTCTGTTCTTATTCTTTTGTAAATAATCTTATGTCCATCGTTGTTCACTTTATAATGGCAATTACACGATGCAAAGACTGGTAAATGGTCACTTATATCATTGATTAACAGCCCACTTTTTATCTTTCCTTCTATTATATTTGTAAATATATTATCTAATAGAGTTGCACAATGAGATGTTATTCTGGTCGGTCTTGTTATCAGTGGAAATAAACCGATGCTGTACATGGAATCAATAAATTCTTCTGTACTCTTATTATGATTTGGATTCAATAAGTCAATATTAAAGTCCCCACAAATAAACATTCTTTTCTGATTTATATTTGTAAATAAGTCCTCCATATTATCCTTAAATATCTCAATCTTAGATCCTGGTGTTCTATATATACAACTGACAATTAGGTTTTTCCTTTTTTCTATACTTATTTCCACTGATAAACATTCCATCACTCCATCAATAACAGTTGTCATTCTTCCCATTCTTTTGTACTTTAGGTTTTTATCAATGTAAAGTGCCACCCCACCTCCTTTCTTGTTGATCCTGTCTACATGAAGGAATTCATATCCATTTATTTTAAAGTCTTCTTCTTTTCCAGGAGTTATCCAGGTCTCCGATATGGCTATCACATTGAATGGCTGTTCAAACTGTGTTATGTAGTCTTTGATGGATTGAAAGTTTGCATATAAGCTTCGACTATTAAAGTGAACCATTGTTATACCCTGTTCTACCTTGAATTCCTTTTTAAGTTGCTCATTTGTATAATAATTGCATTCATTTGTCTTATTGTTAAAGAAATTACAATCAGGATCTATGTTGCTGTCATACATCAATGTCTTATTTTCAATATCTATATGAGTTGTTAGTTGAAAATTGTCAGACATCTGCGTTGGTTGTGCACTTGGACGGTCACATCATATTTAGCACTGCTTTGCATTTATCAGTTATATTTTTCTAGTTCAGTCATCTCTTTGATGACTAGAACCTTAGCCTGCTCTGGTGTTCCATTTAACTTAATTAATATTTTACAGTCTGACGTCCAAGTTGACTGTATTTTCTTCTGTTTTCTTAATATTCTTGCTTGTCTTGCAATGTCTGCATTTTTCTTGATTAGGTGTTCATTTAAATAAACATTTGTACCTTTTAGCTTTCTTCCTTGCTTGAGCAGTTCTTTTTTCTGTTTTCTATTAACAAAACGAATGATAATGGCAGGTATTTGATTTTTTCTCGGAAGAGGATGGCATCCCTCAATATTTTTACTGTCCATTTCTATACCTTTGCTTTTAAAGAAGGCCATTACCTGCTCTTCCAAAGAGCGTAGCTCTTGCTCGGGTGGCTCCCCTCTCTCTGCTGCTGCTACCCGTGCGTATGTCTGATGCTTGGTTTCCAGTCCTGTCACTATCACATCATTTACTCTTGAATATTGTTCCAGATCTGACACCCGTCCTTCCAGCATAGCAATCTTCTTGTCCTTTTCCTCGCTCTGCCTTCTTAGTTCTTTAATATCATCCATTAAATTGAGTATCAGTTTTTGTTGTTTTGAAATTGTTGTTATTTCTTCAGACATAAAGTTTAGGGATTTCTTTATGTCCTCCAGTTCTTCCTCATTAACGTTGCTCCTCTTAGGCGGCATCTTAACGCTCCTGGGCCTGGTGGAGCAGGAGGATCCTGGGCCTAGTGGCTGCTGGAAGAGCCTGGGCCTGGTGGCTGCTGGAGGATCCTGGGCCTAGTGGCTGCTGGAAGAGCCTGGGCCTGGTGGCTGCTGGAGGATCCTGGGCCTGGTGGAGCAGGAGGATCCTGGGCCTGGTGGAGCAGGAGGATCCTGGGCCTAGTGGCTGCTGGAAGAGCCTGGGCCTGCACCAGATGGTGCAGTGGACACATGTGTGACTGCTGTGATTGAAGCATCTTTCTTTCAGCTTAACGAGTGAACCGTCAGCTCGTTCAAACACACGTTAAAGTCCGTTTCGCTCGACACCACCGAAAGCGTGCTGCTGCAGTCTGAGGGCTCTTATTCAGCGTGCATGCCGAGCGCTGAGAGACGGAGGTTGTGCTGCAGGCAGACGTTTGGACGGCGACTCAGACTTCTCTTCTAGACGTCGTCAAATATTTGTCTACGAGATGACGACGAGACGTCTTTTGGTAACTTAGCGTTCATATGTATCCATAGCTTGTATATTAAGGGTGGATAATATCTGATTTTGGCTGTTGTCACTGTGACAACAGCCACAATCAGACTCATAAAGACATTCGTATGGACGCCCGTTTCCACCCCTAACCAAAAAAAGACGTTTCCATAACTCTAAATTTCGAGTTGTTTTCACAAAATTTTGACTTATTAACTCGAAATTTACAGTTAGCTCTGCCAATCAGAAATCTACATGAATTACGTCATTTCCTTGTTACCCGGAAGCTGAAGCCCTCAGCTACAAATGCTACAGCTAAGCTACCAGTATTACAGCTAGTCATGAATGCACAAATTGCTGAGTATTTTCAGCGTGGCTTCACAAATGATGAAATTCTTGTGTTATTAGCGGAATCACATGGCGTTACTATCAGCAAATGTACTCTCAAAAGCACCAATTTGTTGCTATACATTGGTAGCTCACAATCCGGTTTTGAGTCCGCATTCCTTTGCGCCATATCCTTCCAGGTAACAAGAAAATGACGTAATTCACTTAGATTACTGATTGTTAGCGCTACCTTTCTCAAAATTTCGAATTAAGAAGTTACAGATACTTTTTTAGTGGCGGAAACGGGCTTCCATATATTCGGACAAGTGAACCAATGATTTAACAGTCATGATAACAACAAAAGTATACCTTCTTTCAGTTCTCAGGGAGTTCTCATGTCAGAAAACAACATGAATTATCTCAAATTAGAAAAGATATGAGCAATGATCTCAGAGAAGTTGTTGCCCAGTCTGGGAAAGGTCATATGGAAATGTCCAAGTTTAAGTCCATCATTCCAATGAGAAAGATTCACAAGTGGAAAAATCATTCAAGCAGTCTTTACAGGAGTGGCTGTCCCAGCAAAGACCATGTAGAGAAGCTAAAAAAATAGGACCTACATTGCACTGGACACCTTGCCAACAGTGACACACTCGTCAGTAAACCAAAGTATTTTAGAGGAAAATGTGCAGCCAACTGTCCGACAGCTAAAGCTTCACCCACATTAGGTCATTTAACAGGACAATGATCCCAACACAGCAGCAAATCCTCGACAGAATGGCTGGAACAAAGAAAAGAACACAATGATCCAAAGTCCAGACCTTAGCATGAATGAAATGCTGGGGTAAGACCTCAAGAAAATCACGTTTAAACGAATCCCCATAAACCTCAATGTTCTAAAGACGTGGGGGCCAAAATTCCTTCATAAGGATGTGAGAGACTGATAAAGTCATACAGAAAACAATTACTTCAGGTTATTGCTGCTGAAGGTGGTTCTAGTAGCTATTTAATCGTGGGGTGCTCTTAGTCTTTCACACACTGCTTCTGCATATTTGCTTCGTTTTTGTTAAATAAATAATGACACGGTGTAATATCTCATGTATCATTGTTCAGCTGAGGTTGTATTCACTCAGTTTTAACACCTGGTGAGGACTATATAACTTTTACTATCTTAATAAGTAAACTCTTTGAATAAAAAGGTTTATATTTTATTATAGTACCAGCAAGAGAGCTTCCAGGAGTGGTGGGTTTGGAAATGTTTTTGAAGAAACTGTAAATGCAGAGAAAAGCTGAATAGCTCACTCGTTAAGGTCTGTTTCAATACAACTGAATTTTAAATAAGTGAGTGCGTAACTGAGAGACCGACCTTAAGGGGCCAACTTCACGTGTCGTCAGTCATATGGGAGCCACACACTAAAGCATACTTCTGAATGGGTACCGTACATTACAACATTAACATCCTGGTGTATTACATAAAGATAAACTAGCAATTGAGACCCTGAACTTTATTTTGGTAATGAGAAAAGCAGGTTTCATGTTTCAGACCTGGAGTTTGTGATCATTCTTTATATGGAGTCATTGAATCACATGCAAAGCAGAGTTGAGCTCTTTTTAGCTGCTGAAGAGCTCAAAGATTTGTTGACTTTTTCTGTTTTCTTGTGTTAAAAACTAAAGACACGCAAGCAGGTGTTGAGGCTTTACAGATGTTGGAAGGTAACTTTAAAGCCAATTAGAGAAATTGAGAAAAATGTCAAATATGCTAATAAAATTATTAAAATGCAATGATATTAGGTGCAGAGGAAACTCATAGCTACTCTTTTTCCTTCCATAATAGGCCACACAGCCAAACTTAGTGACATAACAGTCAGACAGACTGTGCGTCAGTGCACAGGTAATACAACCTCCGCTGGTTCTCTTCGCACTGCCCTCTGGATTATTGACACAGACACCTGCAGGGATCCGGGAAGTCAACACAGGCCGATGAACACGGCCAACACACACATACGCCGATACGCAGAGCCAGCGCGCTACAGGATGAGTCATGTAGAGCTGAGGTCAGTGCAGAGATCTTTAGACATTAGGGAGTAAAGAAGGGAAGCACCTGCCTGAGCAGACTTTAGGGAGAGAAGGCAAGACTGGGGTGAAAATGGCATTGACGTGAGCGTACTGGAGAAAACCGTGAGAGTGTTTTTGAGGCTGTGACACCTCATGTATCAAAAGGCCTTTTTACAGTTTTTCTCGATTGCTTAAACACTATAACCAGGCTTTTAAACTAAAATTTCAAAACCGTAACGCTATTTTTCAAAAAGCTCACCCATTTCCCTGAACTATAAACACTATTCCCTGCTTTGACACATGAGTCAAATTTGGTGAACTGTTACTGCAAAACTCTACACACAAATCCCTACATTTTTCAGTGCTTACACCATGTAGTCATTTAGAAAGCACTAGCATTCAATAATGTTAACTTAAGTCAGCATAGCTTGAGCTCAATTAGCACACAATTAACCAGGTGGAAACACTAGGAGTCAAAATTTATCACACACCAATCAGAACCTTCGAATGTGTGACAGTTACAGTAATGAGTGCTTCTATTTTTGTAGGACACAGAGACGACCACCTGGTGGAGGCAGGTTAAGGCTTTTGTCGGAGGGGCAAGAGAGGGAACTTGTAAACATGGTAATTGCAAATAATGTAATCCACCTGCAAGAGATTCAAAGGAGAGTGATTGAGGATGATCATCTTTTTCGAGGCATAAATGCCATCAGCCTCTCCACAATTGACCGCATCCTCCGAAAGAATCAATTCCGGATGAAACAGGCATACCGAGTCCCTTTCGAACGAAACTCTGACAGAGTGAAAAACCAACGTGTGGAATATGTTCAGGTATGAGTTTTGATACTGTATAAAGTATTGTGTACCATCACAGCATGGCAGTTTATGCTGCCATTTCAGCACTCTTGAACTGTGGTTCAGGGTACCGATTGACTCTACTGTGTTATGTGTTTTGCAGAGAATCTTTGAGATTGAAGGACGGCCTGTTCCCCATGAAATAATCTTTGTGGATGAGGCAGGTTTTAACCTGACCAAAAGAAGGAAAAGGGGGAGGAACATAATTGGCCATCGGGCTATTGTAAATGTCCCTGGTCAGCGTGGGGGGAATGTCACTATGTGCACAGCCATCAGCCAACGAGGGGTACTCCACCGCCATGCCGTACTAGGACCCTATAACACTATGCTTCTCCTTGCTTTTCTTGATGGTTTAAGACAACATATGTTCCAGCTGGACTACAGGGAACCAGCACAGCCAGAGCAGCCTCACTACGTTGTTGTGTGGGATAACGTCAGCTTCCATCGCGCTGCTCTGGTTCGTGACTGGTTTACCAATAACCCAAGGTTTTCTAATATCTTTCTGCCTGCATACTCTCCCTTTCTAAACCCGATAGAGGAGTTATTTTCGGCATGGCGGTGGAAAGTGTATGACCGAGAACCTTATGTCCGTGTTCACCTCCTTCAGGCCATGGAAGAAGCCTGCCTAGACATATCAGTAGATGCATGCCAGGGGTGGATCAGGCATGCAAGAGGATTTTACCCCCGCTGCCTGGCTAGGGCCAATATAGCCTGTGATGTGGATGAGATTCTCTGGCCTGACCCAGACCAAAGACAAGATGCTGAGGTGGAATAATGTTTTTTGGTGTGTGTTGTACTGTATAGTACATGAATGACAATGTGCCACTGTACATACATTGGTTGCGTCTTTTGTGTTTATCATGTGAAAAGGTTTTTGAAGGGGAGAACCATAAGCAACCTAATTGTTTTGGAACTATTGTTTTGAATTAATTGTACCAGTGTGCAAAACTCTGTTGTAGTGTGTGTGTTTTTGAGGGCTTGTGTTTGATGTCTGAGGGCAAAGTTTGATTTTTCAGCAAGAGTGAATAGTTTTGAGTGTAGAGCTTCATTTTGACCTGGAAATAGGATGTTTGGGAAATTGAGTGAGATGTTATGGATTTGTGTTTACTGTTGTGAGAATATGAGGCATAGTTTCAAGAAATGTGTTTTAGCAATCGAGAAAAACTGTAATTAGGCGCCTTTTCTGCTGTTGATTCCCCAATTAATGTTGCAAACATTCAACAATAAATGCAGTACTTGTTTCTCACATTATTGCCACATCATAGCTCAAGTGTGTAAAGCAGCTTAATTAGTCATTAATACCAAAGCTGCTAAACATAAACATTAACTTAGGGGAAGCAGCGCTCTCTTTGCTGTGGCTCCACAAAACAGGAAGCAGGAAGCTCGGATTAAACAACACTACGCTGATATTTCTGATAAAACTAGATGAAACAAAGATAGCAAGTAATGAGTTTTGCTTTTGGATATCTGCAAATCTGCAGTCTTCTTAGTGTTGCTTTCTTTCCTCTTGTCTTAAGCCATTTTCACAAATGAATTCCTGGCAATGTCGCCTAGCTAGCTGTAATTTTTCCAGGAAATTCCTTTGATTTGTATCACTTTGATATCACAAACACTTTCTGATATAGAAGCTTGTTGATGGTAACCGAAAGCATCCGGCTGAGGTGCAACTTGCTGAGGGTCTTTTGACTTAAGAATGGAGATGTATGTTTAAATAAATAAAATAAATTGAAACTTATGCACCCAGTTCTGTTTTTTAAGTCCTTAGAGACATTTGCTGTACAAGCACTACAAGCACAGTTTAAAGAAATCATCAAATGCCTAAAATTACATTCATGCCCATGATGAGTGGTTAACTGTAAATAGTTCTTAGAAAAGGTGTTTCCAGAGTGAAAAATTGCCAACTGAGTAGTTAACATTGCTTTAGCTAGCTTTAATGTTGGACGTGTGTGTGTGTGTGTGTGTGTGTGTGTGTGTGTGTGTGTGTGTGTGTGTGTGTGTGTGTGTGTGTGTGTGTGTGTGTGTGTGTATAGGGACTGATTTGATTTTGGACCAGCATCAAGTGGACACTGGAGAATCTGCAGCTTCTGCACATCTGGGTTGGTTCAGTCCCAGATTGTCTTTGAGCAAATCTGTGTTGTTTTGTTATAAAGTATCTAGAGGTTTGTTCTCAGTACTATTTATTCATTTCTTGATTCAGAATTAAAGCCAACATCACAGCAGATGGTCGAATATGACAACACACAACAGGTTTTGACACCTTCCCTTAGTCCATGTTTGTGTAGTACACTACATATAATATGTAAAAACTTTTGTAGTGCGTACACTTTAATGAATTAGAGTTTTCTCAGATATGGATCCAATTACGTGCACAACATTTGACCATGACTGCATTTTGCAGCTTGAGGACCGCACATATCAGACCATAAATATCTGCAGGTGTTAGCAAGCTATTTAGCATTGGTACCATTATTGAAAACTCGTTAGTGGTCCCTTCTTTCTATTATGGAGCCAATGTCAACACACTTTACTACTTAAAATAAGAAGTTTAAGTAAAGAAGGGACACGACGCCTGTTCAGTGCTTAGTGTTAAACAGATTCTTACTGATTCTCTGGAGGAGTCTCAGGAATTTCTGGACATCACGTAGCGTGTTTTGTCCCTCTTAGTTTATCAAAATGTTCCTTTCTTTTTTCCCCCCTCATGCCTAATTTTTTCCCCGACACGCTCTTCTCAGTGAAGCTTTATCAGAGCTCCAGGGACTAACTGACATTCACACGGATGCTAATGACACCGCAGGATTCGAGGCGCTTCACTCTCTGCTTGCTCTCCTCTTTCCTCTCTCTCCCGGTTTCTCTGCTTCTCGTTTGCACTACTTTTTCTCTTATTCTCTCTTCCTGGGCAATTAGACAGAGGGAGAAGTCCCAGTTGGCTCGTGGTGGTAATCAAACATCTTTTTCTTGTCCATTTAACACTGGGATTAATTTCCTACAAGGTTAATTAAAAAGGCCCATCAGACAGAACTGATTATTGCAAAGGTTACAGTAGCAGTGCTGTGTCTATGCCTGTACATGCATAAGTGTGTGTATGTGCACTTACATGCACATGCAAGTTTACATAATCTCTGAAATGGATATTTAATTTTTTTTTATTGTTTTATTTTTTATGGCTAATCTTAACAAAGTGGTGTTTGTGAGGTCTAACAAATACGCTGAAGGACCTAAAACCTTTTTTAGTTGAAGAAGCTGCTTTCTGAGTACATCCAAAGAATTCTGGGGAAATAAAGACGTATCTATTTTTTGAGCTGAAGAAATGTGCGGTTGCTACCTTTGGCATTTGGGATGTTGGACTGTAAAATTATGGTTTTGGTTCAGCACCACAAACAAATGCACTAGGAAGTCTCATCATGGTTGTCTCTGTCCTACACACATAATTACATATTCCATAAATCACTTTTAAAAAATACTGCTGGATGCCTCCAAATTCCAAAATTGAGCATTTTTATTTTGTCTTACCACTTTGGTAACACTTTGACAGTTTTTCTTCCACATGTTTTTCATGTAGAGTAACAGCTGCCTTTTTTCAAATTCATGCTTAAAAAGACAAAAGAGACCATTAATGGTCACTAAGATACAACTTATGTATTTTGGGTCTTGTGCAATTACAATACTCAAAAGTCTCGAGTCACTTCTCATCTCTATATATTTTGCTTCCAAGGAGACAGATTTAATGTTAATTTTTAAAGGGATCTCAAGCAATCTACCACAAGGTGATCAAGTGTGAGATATAATGTGGAGTCTCAGTATGTTGTGTAGTAAGTGAAAACTGAGCAAGTGAAGGACAAAAAACATTTATGTTGCTGAGAAATCGGAAAACAAATCGAGCAAAGACCTGACACAGGACCTGAGAGATCCACCTGGCCCTTCAGTGGGTACTACAACTTTACTCTACTTTTCACTGAAGCCTCATCAAAAATGGCCTCAGTTGAAGGGAGGGAGGAAAGGCTGAATTTTGCAAAATTACACAAGAACTGGACTGAAAATCAATGACAAGACGTCTGATGGAGTAATAAATCCAAATTTTTCATTTTTCATTCAAACCATCATCAAAATATATGAAGGAGGTCATGAGAGAAGTACAAGGATTGTCTACAGACATGTGGGGCTGCATTTCAGCCAGTCGTGATGGGAATCTTGTCAAAAGACCTAACGTTTAATATATGGAGCTATCCTGCTGTGATCTATGACCTTCAGCAGCTAAAGACATTTTTATTTCAAAAAGCTTTTAATTAGGGGGCGATCGTGGCTCAAGAGTTGGGAGTTCGCCTTGTAATCGGAAGGTTGCTGGTTTGAGCCCAACTTGGACAGTCTCGCTCGTTGTGTCCTTGGGCAAGACACTTCACCCGTTACCTACTGGTGGTGGTCAGAGGGCCCGGTGGCGCCAGTGTCCGGCAGCCTCGCCTCTGTCAGTGCGCCCCAGGGCAGTTGTGGCTACAATGTAGCTGCCATCACCAGTGTGTGAATGGGTGGTTGTTTATAGCGCTTTGGGGTCCTTAGGGACTAATAAAGCGCTATACAAATACAGGCCATTTACCAAGCTTTTAATTAGATGCAGTTTTTATGATGTATTTATGACTGTATTGTGGTTTCTTACCTTCTTGTAAAGCACTTTGTGTCACATGTCTGTGGAGGGTGCTATATAAATAAACTTTACTTACTTACTTAAAAGTGTCCAGCTAATAACCATTCAAACACCTAAAGTTTGATGCAAACAAGTTTCAAATTAATTAGAGTATCTGCATATAATTCTTGTACCTGTTTCTGTCCACATACATGAGTAACTTGGAGAGCTCTGCACACCCAACCCCATATCGCGGCAAAGTGTGCAGCAGCCACACCGGTCCAGTGCATCCATTTCTTGCTTTGCTTCTCTATAACTTAATATGTGCACGCATGTAGAAGTTGCAGTAAGTTGCAGTAACAGCAGACGGAGATAATACTAATAATTACGTGAAAATGTTTAAACAGGCATTATTAACACATTTACATGTATATTAATGTACAGCTTAGCCGCCTAGCTTAGAGACCCTGGAATGTACTTCTTATGTTTTTTGCTTGTTGTTGCGTGTCTATTGCACATTTTGCTGTGATCCTGGGTTGGCACACTTGAATCAATGACAGGTGCTAAGGAGGAAAGAATTTTTAAAATGTGTCTACCATTATTTTTTTTTAATAGGTTTCATAAAAGTGACGTTTATCAGGTACAATGAAACAATGTTCACACAGTCACTTATATACAATAGTATCTACTCCATCACTCCCATCCACCAAAGCAGAATGCAATCAACCAATCAGGAAATACTAACTATTAGGGACATCACAGGTTTGCTGTCGGTCAGATATCTGGAACCAAAAAAATAATTTTTAACATTTATTTCATCAATAACAATTAAATCCAAGGAAGGACCAAAAATATCCATTAAACATTCTAAAAACATTAAAATTTAATTTCTATCAATGCTAAATATTTTCCTGCATTCAATAATGTGCAATACTATCAGAATGGAAACAACATCACAATTTATGCAAATAGTCTAACAAAGTCTAACAAAATGAACTCTACAAATTAGGATCTTATAGGAAACTACAATATTACATTAAGTTGAAGTTTGATGTGGATGAGTCTACAATTAGAAATTGGTTGTATAAATCCAACCTGCAAAGTAGACGCGCCAAACAAAGCTTTGCCAGTGACCATATGAGCAAAGAACTGGACTTTTAATGTGCTCTGGACACATGAATTAAATGTGTGAATTAAAGCAGACATGTTTGGAAAAGACAATAGATGGCTTTTGAAAAGAACCCTTATAACAACTCTGAAGCATGTGGATGCAATAGTTTGAGTATCGCTGCTTTCAGCTCAAATTCACTGATTCGATTTTAAAGCCATATAAATCATATAATATCATATAAACAGATATTATGTCAGACCAATGACTTATAACAACATGATTAACATAATAATGCTGTACGCACTGACATTGCACTCGGGAATGGTTTAAAGTCCAGATTGGTGTTCTACCAAAAAGCTAAACTCAGTACATGCATGACTGAGTTTTTTTAATGAGGTTTTGAATTCTTAGTTAATGTTAATGAAGGTTTAGATGGCAGGTGAGGTTCTGGATTCCTGTTTCATTGTATTATTCCTGTTCTGGCTCCAGGTTAAGTAACATCACTTAGTCCCGAGTGTAGGGATGGGTATCAAAAACCGGTTCTTGTTGAGAACCGGTTCCCACTGTTTCAATTCCTTGGAATTGTTTGCCATTTTTGCAAACGATTCCCTTATCGATTCCAGTCGCCCCGAATGACGTCACCACGTTGCGCAGCGTCATTTACCTGGCAGGAAACACGGCGCGTAAGCGGCTCAAACGCTCAAAAGTTTGATTATACTTTACGAGAACGGATGACAACAGGGCAACTTGCAAAGTAGATATTTCATTTAAGGGAGGAAACACTACGAATATGCAAAAGCATTTGCTCACAAAACACACGATGACCTTAAATGAATGTCGTGTTTTTAATTCCGCTCCGGGATCGTGAATCTCAACCCAGCAGCAGCGGTAACGTTTGCATGTCCTCTCCCGTTAACGCGGCAGGTAAATAATCAACTAACAGTGCATATTATGTTAGCAGAGTCTGGCTGGCTCAGATGCTGGCAGTTCTCGCTGCAGTCTACCGGTAGCGTCTCCTTTCAGGCCAGGATAGACGAATGTCACCGAGCAGTGACTAAGTTTGTGGTAAAAGGTTTGCACCCATTTGCCACAGCAGATGCCCAAGATTTTCGGAATGTGTTTAATTGTAGGCAGGGACATTACTGGATATTCTTGTGTAATTGCTACAGAATAATTTATGTTATACTTTGTTATTGCTACAGAAGAATATTTATTTTATTATTTTACATTTACAATTTTTTTTCCTAGGGGCCCTGTGACACCCCATTGAAGAGCCGTAGGCTGGATCTCTTAAGATTTCACTGTTGGGTTTGTAAGGCCATGTTACTCCTAAATTTCTACCTTGTTCAAAGAGAAGATATAAAACAAAGTTCTAAGCTAATCAACTTTAGTGTTCTCCTTTTCTAAAAAAAAGAATCGATAAAGAATCGAATTGTTAAACAGAATCGAAAATAGAATCGGAATCGTGAAAATCTTATCAATACCCATCCCTACCCGAGTGTATAAATAGTCCCGTCCTCCTCTTTGCCTAGGTTGTGTTGTCTGTTTTGTTTTCTGTGTGCAATCCCTCCGTGAGCTCTGCCTTGTGCCTTTTGGGCTTATTTACCTGTTAGTTTGGTTTTCAGCTAATGAAGCTTGCTTTTAGTCAGATATTTAATGACTCCCACATCCTGCATACTATACACCACTAAGATACAACCATGCTCAAAAAAACTGAGTGGAAGAGCAGCAAAAACGGACTGCACAGTGGCACAGGGGTTAGCACTGTTTTCTCAGGGAGAAGGCTCACGCTTTGAACTTGTCGAGGGACTTTCTGCTCGGCGTTTGCGTGTATGGGTTTCCTCTGCATGGGAAGGTTTCCTCCAATAAGCCAAAGCAATAACTGTGTTTCTGGCTTAATCTTGTTACAATTTATCATTGGTGTATTTTCTTTTGTATAAATTCTGCAGTGATAGACCCTCTATGCTTATTGTTGGATTATTGGTTAGGAAAATCAATGCCATGGCAAAAATTTCCAGCAAACTGGTATCAGTTACATCAATTTTACTTTATAGTTTGTACAGCACACAATAAGTAAAAACGGCACAACAGAAAAATAAACAAAATATTGTTAAGCTTTAAACGTTTTTTTTAAAATAAAAACATATATTGATTATTTGTTGAATGCGTTTTGTGTGTTTACAGCAATGTGGATATGTCCATCTGTCTCTTGTCTATGGCACACATATAAATCATCTTATCTATAGAGAACAAGCTGTGACTGGCCACCTCTACACAATCACTGAGAACAAAGGTCAGCAGGACAGGTCTAGACAGACAAAACATTCCTATTCAACCAGTTACTATAACAGCAGCGAGTATAACCAGGGTCAGAGTCCACACACACACACACACACACACACACACACACACACAGTCTCAATTAGCAGAGCAGCAGCCATTCCTCTGAATGCCAGCCTGTTTCTGTTTACACTGCACAGTGAGAAAGAGCCCTCAGGTGCCACACACACACACATGTGCAGGTTCATTAGCATGCTAATTGGAGGTGAGGACAGTGTGGTGTGGAGGTGGTACAGAGCAGCCCTAGTGTATTAATCACAGGCTCAGTGAGACCAGCTGACTCCCCAACCTGGTCTCTTGTGGGGTGCACAGAGACCCCCTTTCCAATGTCAGGATGCTGTGGGGGGTTGTGATGCTATTAGATCATCTGACGTGTAGCTCAGACAGACTATAAATCCTGCTTCAGTCTCCTCACGCAGCTCCCTTGCCCCTTCCCCTGCCTCCTTCCACCCACTCGGCCCACCTCCTCCTCTCAACTAAAGTCAGCCTCTTTGACTCCCTGGCCAGCTGGTAAAAGGAGCTTCAACACACAAGAAGCACTGTGTTCACACAGGTTCACTAAGGATACACAATGGGGTTTCTTTTTGGAAATCTTTACATTGGGTCCAAAGATGCTACAACATTATTAATATTTTTTGATATATTTGATTTTTGTCTTAGTCCACTAGTTGTTATTTTAGGATATTTTGTTGCTGCCATTTAAATATTTTGATTGTTTTTAAATCCTTGAAATTCTTCATAAGAAAACATTTATCACAATGCTACATGTTGTGTTGCTGTTAAAAAAGTAAAAATGTTAATTTTGTAATGGGGTTACAAAAATCATTTTATTGAAATATGTAAAGAAATGTCTGTTTTATAAGTCTAGAGTTTACAAAGAAAAAGTAAAGAGGTTATTGCTTAAGGCGACTTGCAGGCAGTGCGGCTAGTTAGAAAAACAACTTACGTATCCGTTAGAGCAGACCTTCCCAAAATGTGGGGCCCGCCCCCATTGCAGGGCGGGTGCGGCATGAAAAGCGAAAAAACAAAACAAGGCTTGGACACTGCTAGCACGGGGCCCCTATACAAACGCAAAGCAGAAGATGAAGCATCGCTGAATATGTTTCCAAACCAACTTCATTCTAAGCCAAAGATTTGAAAATATCTTGAAGCAAATCTTCCCTTTGGCTTCACCAGCACAAGTGCCGAGGTAGGTCTCCCCTGCAGAAGTGGTTTTCCCTGCGTCGACAGCAGCGCTGGGCTCTTCAAATCACGGACAAACAGGATCCCACATTCTTGATTTTTAGTTCACAAACACTTGTTGTAATAAATAACTACTCCTGACATTTTGGAGATGTTAGCTCTTTATAAAGTAAAGTTACAGTGGGATACAAATAATATCAGGCTGATCCTGCCAGGATTTGTTCCCCCTGTCTAAATCACGGACAAACAGGATCCCACAGCTGTTTATGTTTTTAAACCCATTTTGCACAGAAAAGCATTTTTTGAAAAATGTATTGACAGCAATGTTGAACATTATTACACAGGAAAAAACCAACTACATGTAAAATAATCACACCGTGACGCCTCTGCCTTTGTAAATAGAGGGACAGTAACTGCGTGTGTATGTAAGCCTGTAAAACCTGAAGATACTCAGATTAACAGTATCTTGTCTCTATCTGCCATTCTGCAATTCATCTCATGTAAACAATAACGTGGCACACAGCTGACGTGAAAAAAGGCAGATACCTTTGACGTTGCGTGACGAACTCTGTATTCCTCGTCCACACGTAAACCCAAAAAAGGAGCTTTAAAAAATCTCAGTTTTCGGTGATTCCAAACGCCGTTTACGTGTGGACGCAGCGTAAAAGAGTTAGTAGTTTATTTTCTTACTACCTGCAGATTACTTGTATTTGCTTAATTGTTTACTAAATGTTTGAGGTGTGAAATAAACCACAATGGAGCGAAATATGGGTGTGTGTGGTTGGAGGATGTGTTTTTGCAGGGCAAAGGTGGTTCCACTGTAATCATTAAAAAAAAAAATATATATATATATATATGTTTTTTTCCTTTGCTAAAACTAGCATCCTGCGCTAGTCTGTCTCACAGAGACTAGTGGGCAACCATTCGAAGGGCAAAAATCAAATAGTTGGTGAGTGGTTCCTGCAATTAACTCTCCAAGCTGTAGTGAAACTTGAAAAAGCACAACACTCTGTTTCTGTTTTTCATTCCACATTTCAGTTTCACTACTGCTTGACGGGAAATTTGCGAGTGTTTGCAGACAAGTCTTCCATGCAAAGTGCAGACAACCAAAGCATTTACAAAGAGGTCTTTGGCGCAGCAGAACGGTGATTAGTGACTGCCAGTAATCTCCTGCAACTAGCTCCAATATTCACACGTTTCCCCAGAGACTGATGGTTGCTAGGAGATTTTCTTCATGACCTGTGTGACCGGTCTAGTGACCGTGTGAACTTATCTGATCAACTTCACTCTCTACAAACTGCCCAGTGGACCTTTAGATTCCATCCACTTGTGATTTTGTGTCTAATGGGAACCTTTTTTTGTCATATAAATCATCATTGAGGTAGACAGCTTTTTCCTTTAGGGAAGTCAACTTTCTTACTTGCAAAACTCAAGCTGGATCCTGACTGGGATCATTTTGAATTTAAACTGATACTTTTCAGAGAGATCAGTCCCACAGTCATGAAAAGTCTTGACGTTTGGCACTTGTGCCTCGTATTGTGCTTTTTGTCTTTTTCTGTGTTGCTTCTTAAATAATATCTTCATTTTTTGACTGTTTCTTTCTTAGCCTTGTGCATTCAGTAGTTCTAGGGCATTTTTAAGACCCACAGAAACTGACAATGCAAATGATGACAGGCAGTAAATGCTGTGTGTGGTTCATATTTAATGCATGTCCAAATACAAATAAGCAATAAATAAATAAAAAAAGAGGGACATCAAGCTCTTTTATACATTCTGTGTTCCTGCTGTGTTAAGCTGAGAGTAGATGGCACAGCTAGTTGGCCAATCCCTGATGACCCTGTGAGCAACAGGCTTCTGCGTCTTTAACTTCATTTAGTGCCACCTCCCCTAAAAAGATCCAAAATGGAGCTCCGTGTTCACCAGTTAGTTGCTAACGTTATCTGTCTGCCCTTTGGCTCTGTGTGGGTAGTGTACTTTAGGTTTATAAGAGTGCTTTGGTGGAAAAGAGCCCCCTCTCCCAAACACTGATGGGACTGAATCACAGCAGTATCTGTGTGCCATGATACCACGAAAGGGAGCTGAAACCAAGACACTAAAACACTCGACACATCTCACAACATATACATTTTTCTATTGTCAAAACAAAATAGGGATCATCTTTTAATACACTGCACTCACAGACTGAGTTGAATAAACTTTATTTTCACATAAGCATTACAGCTACGAGCCTCACAATAGCTGTGAATATCAGGACGCTGTTAACCGTGCCAGGTCTTTAACAGATTAGGAGACGATTTATGAATATGTTCAAAAATGGAATATGTTAGGCAGACGGTGAAACAGAGAGAGAGAGAGAGAAAGAGGCAATGTAGCAGCCAGAAGTAACCTGCTGTTACTGTAACAAGGGACCCTGATAACACGGTAATAACAGGCTAATCGTATTTGGGTTCAGAAACCACAACATGCTAATTCAATTAGCTTAATAAGCCCCTGTAGATAAAGGGCTTGTTTCAGCTGTTGTGATTGGCTCAAGTTTCCTGGGAGGTGGTCCTCTGGGGCAGTACGTCTCAGCATCTGCCGCCACCAGTAGAGGGAGAACTTCCAGTATGCCAATATAATATACAGCCTATATATATTATATATAGGCTGTATATCCTGCTTATACAAACACATAAAATCACACCCACACACACACACACACACACATATATATATATACTTTCAATTATATTTTAATGTGTATGATGTGCAGTTTTTTCCATGGAAACGTAGGCCTGGATCATATTTCATAGTTCAAGCTGCGATAAAAAGTTTTTTCCCCCTAAGTAGAGTTACATACACGCACATGTGATCCAAACAGCTTCAACCAAAAGATTGTGTGAAGAAACCAATTCTCAGCTCCCGCTTCTGTAAACTGCAACATCCTCTTAAAGTTTCAACAATGAGGAAGAAGTTGCCCATCCCTCGGAACTTTCTTTATTGTTTGTCTTCACAAACACGCAACACAATGCCGAACAAAACCGTTCTTAGTCTATTGTCCTGGTGCTGTGTCTCAGTTCACTGTGAGCGTCTGTCTCAGCGCCGGGCTCTTTGTGTGGAGATGCACAGAAAGCACGGCAGCATTGTCTCACTGGCTGAGGAGGAGAATGGAACTGTTACAGTGGAGAGAATTGGCAGCTGAGCCCGGCCAGGAGATTCGCCACACAGCATTAGGGAGAGGGATCACGACACTCCACTGCCGCGCTGGCCTCGCTCTCTCCCTCTCTCTCTCTTTCTCACTCACACACACACACACACACATATGTATATGTTTATACACACACGCGGAGCACCCCAAAAACTAGATGCACGGCCTCAAACTCCCTCCCATTCCCTGTGAAATCTGCATTCTCTCTTAACCCTTTGTTTCTCAGCAGACGAGCTAATCTGTGTATGGGTGTTTGTGAGAGTTCCTTTGTTTGTGCTATGCACATACACACACACACTACACACGCACCCACACACACACACACACACGCACACATTAATCTGCAGGGCCACGAGTCAGCTGACACCAGCAGAATATAACACCAATCCCCTCAGACTCTCTCGTACACGCCTTCTTTTCCTTTTTTTGCTTTCTCGTTCCTTTTCTTTCTCCCCTGGTTTTCCCACATGTAGATGCTTGCATGTCAGTGTACGCAACATGCGGCTGTGTGCGTTTTTTGCCAGGCTATGGAAAGACCGGCCGGGGTTTGCGTCTGATCAGCAGTACGTAGAGCAGATAAGAGAGGAGACAGTGTCAAATGAACAGAGGCAGCGTAGGCAAAGAGCGGCTGGTGTCTGGAAGCAGAGGAGTGCTGTAAACAACACAGCTTGTATTTAAAAGAGGATTTGTTCAGGAGCGGAGGGCACATCTGGATCTGTACTGTACACATCAGCAAAAGAAGAGAAAACACACACAAACACACACTCGCACTCCCACTCGCTCTGTCACTGGGTCTGTTTCTCTCCTCGCATCGGCCCCGATCCCCTTCATCAAACGTCACAGCAATTTGAGAGATTAGACAGCGCGGATTAGACACCACAAGGCTGCCTCCTTTTTGAAGCATCGGATGCCTTTGTGCTCCATTCTTCCCGAGCCTTTCATTTCATAAGACGATATTATATCAAGTGGTAGTAAGACGCTCACACTCACAATAACAGCGTCTCAGTTGATTCATCGACTATAGGATATGAGTGAGTAATTATGTAAGAAGTAAACACATCTCACTGGCTGCTTTTTATTCCCTTCTCCCCACCTTGCACTGGCATACTTGTTTATTGGTTGGCCTTACTACACTTCCCTGCCTCTATTTCTTCTCTGATTAATGAGAGACACGCACACAAAGTCATACACACACTCGAAGGCACGTGCTCTCAGCACCAGCTCCCTTCTCACCAACTTAGTGGCGCTATTAGTAATGATTGAACCCTATCCAGTGGATGTAATATATTAGCAGGGAGATTATTCTGACGTTAAAACATGTTCCCTGCGCTGACAGCATCATCAATCACTCTCACACTGCCTGCAGAAGACTCACACACTGGACATAATTGCTTCAGCATGGGGCTGTGAGGGGAGGGGAGGAGAGGGGAAGGAAGGGTGTGTCGGGGGGGGGGGGGGGGGGGGGGGGGGGGGGCGTATGAGATTTAGTCGGAGTGTTTGTATTTGCATGAGCTACAGAGACAAGTGCAAAAGCTAAGAATAATGGACGGCGCACTGCCTGAACGGACATGTTATGATCGAGATTAGTCTAAAATGAACTTTAATTTGAGTCATCGCTCCTGAAAATTGCCTCCAACAATTATTTCCCGCAACAAAATTGAATGTCTTTGTTACCGTTTTTTCCTCGAGTCCCATTCAGGTGGACACAACTTCTCCTGTTTGATGTCTTAATACATTTCTGTACTTAAAGTGGCAAACCGCACAGCAGGCTGGCATATAATTATAATCAGTAAACTGCATTTAAACTCACTCGGGAGCAAAGCAGCATGCCGTGAAGGCGACACTGTTGTAAAATACAGTTAGAAGATGATGCGACTAATTTGTTTCAGCAATAGTCGCTTTAGGTCAACTTTTTCTCCACCAGTTCCTGAGGAGAAAAATCCATCTGTTTAGCTGCTAATTCATCTAAAGCTATGGTTCTGTGTGGGTTTGTCACATTTAATTGTTCTTGTTAACAAGTTTTCAAGTCTTCACCTTAAAAGGCAGATGTAACCTTCATGCTTTAGAACAGCTTTATGAGGCCATAATGTCGTTTTTTACTACTGGATCTTCATTCTTGATGCACACTGATGACGTGTGTGCAAAGTTATAATAGTGCAGCTAATTTCAAGTATTTTGGGGGGAATTTTAATCTGTGTTAGATGTTAAATCTGTATTTTTTTGGAGCCTATCTGAAATTCTAAGAAACGAGAGGTAGGGCACAGAAACAGGCAAACATTCATGTTCATTTTGAAATGAACAGTGAACCTGGCATGCGTGTCTCAGGACTGGGGGTGGAAGCAGGAGCACCTGGAGAACACCCAACTCTGCACACTGAAGATATAAAGTTCACATAGAAAGGCCCCAGCTGCTCAGACCCAGCAACTACTCCTTCTTGCTGTGAGAAGATGGATTTAACCAACGCACCACTGTGCTGCTCGAGGTTTATTTTTTACTTTGTTAGCGTTGTGTGCGTGCAGTTATTATGTCTGTAATAGCTCAGAAAGTTTTACATGCATTCTGATAAAACTTTGTAGGAGTGCAGAGTGGGGTCAATCCATTAAAATTTAGCTGACATCCACCAAGGTCTTCAAGGCCAACTTAATGATTTATTGGTGAAAAAGAACTCTGACCTCTCCTTCAAGGTCAACAGATTGATGTTAGGCACTAAGTGCTAATAATGTTATACAGAGGTATTTGAAACTATACTTCTTACTGCCTTTGTTTGTACTGAGAACATATACAGCGAATGATATGCGGGGATTCAAATATCACCTCACCTTGGACGTCTTCTTCAAGGTCAAATAAGGTCAAATTTTCATAAAATGTCTTTAATAATGTTTGTTCAGTCAAACATCTGTCATGCTACACTTATTTGATTTTTAATCCACTCTTAAAGTATTTTAAAAAGAACAAAGAAAAAAATTATGAATATATGCTTAAAAGTAACTACTGCCCAGAGGGTGAGCACCGTGGTGGAGGTTTGTACTTTTGGAGTGCTTCTTGTTTGAAAACAAAACTACAATCGCAATTATGATCACAGATAATAATAAGAACAGAGAGTAAAATATTTCACAGTGTATATAAAAGGAATCAAGTGTGCAGTTATTCAGAATTCTGAATGAAACTGAATCTTCACATAATTGTGTTGGTTTTCTTTTTTTGTGAGAGCATTTGATCTGATGGGTATTTAAAAAACAAATATTAGGAAAGGCTGGATAAACTCCACTGAATATATGATTCCTTAAATATATCCTTAATGTTATACAATGCAGTACAATTATTTAATTATGTTATTGTAAAGTAATTGCATGTACAGAAACTGTGCAGGAGCTAGATTCATTTTTAAAGTGACAGCACACTGTGATGTACTCAGGTTTACGATGTCTTGTGATATTTCTTTATATTTCCAGCTCCTTCTGTGGGTGACTTTGGTCAGAAGGATAGAAAATCTTTGGCTTTCTCTGATCTCATCTCTGTTTCCCACCCTGCTGTTTAGCTTTGCTCTCACCTGCGCATGACATTACTTTTTCATCACTAACCCTGCAGTATTTGCATGCTGCTCACAGGAAGGTGTAGATGTAGAACTACACCGCGTCTTGTGGAGCCCACCTTTATATTTCACTTATCTGATATAAACCTTGCCATTCTCCGTCTGCCTTTTCTTTTCCTTCTCTTTCCTTTCTTTCCTCTTTCTCTTCTTCGTCCTATTCACTCTCTCGCCCTGTCTCTCCATCCCTTTTCCTTTCTCTCTTTCTGTAATGTGATCCAGTGATTAGTATTCTGCTCAGGCGTTAGGATGGAAAGCAGAGTGGTTGCCGAGAGGTGCGCTGAATCACATCACTCATATTCCTTTACGTGTGTGTGTGTGTGTGTGTGTGTGTGTGTGTGTGTGTGTGTGTGTGTGTGTGTGTGTGTGTGTGTGTGTGTGCGTAAAATAGAGAGAACCAAATCAATCTTATGTCATTGACCGGCCACTAAGTGTTGTGCGTGCAAGCGACACTGCATTCCTTAAACACACATTTACCACCTAACTGAGCTGCTGCACTGCCATTTGTCAGTTTTGCCCTGCATGGTGTGTATGTGTGTGTGTGTTTGTGTGTGCATATGTTGTTCTCACACATGATAGGGTCTGCTGCACCTGAGCGCTGCTGGCTGGTAAATGCAGATAACCCTTTTTACTTGTTAAATATAAAGCGGGTATTCCACAGATGAAATCCTTCCTTTTGCTCACAAAAATCTACGAAGTTATATTTATGCATCGCTTGTGAGCCATATATCTACAGGTGCAGGCTGCTAAGCAGTAAAAGGTCATCTGGACAGGAATTTAGTTTGAATTTATTGCAAAGAAATATAAATAAGGCTTGATAGTATTTTTTTATTATGAGGGTTAATATGCTGTAATATACAAAGATTAGAAGTGAAAGGTTTTATTGCCTAGGAAACAACAGTTGGAAATACAAATGGGCCGAGTTGAGTCGGCATAAACCTCCAGACAGGGCAGCGAGGTCATAAATTAACCCTTTGCTGCAAATTCTGTGAATGTTCAAGGAGTCATATTTTATTTTTATTTTTGTTTATGTAAACAATGTACAAAATGTTTTGCCACCTAAATGTGCTTTATCTCTTTCTCTCTCTCTCTCTCTCTCTATATATATATATATAGAGAGAGAGAGAGAGAGAGAGAGAGACATATGGATTATATCTATATATCAATATATGGATTGTTATAGTAAATATAACAATGATAACAATGTAATCATAATAATTAATTATCATTTCTCTTATATGAGAATCAGCCACGTAGGCAGCTAATGCATGAGAGCTGCTCTTGTAATGTACAAGCTAAAGCTACTCGTGGATTTTTATTTATTTATTTTTTGTTTTTAAGACAGAGAGTCGTGTCTTCTTACCTTCTACTTATTATTATTACCTGTTTTGGAGCCTTGTCAGACTTGTGTTTATTAAAATGTGCTTTATAAATCAATTGGATTGAGCAGGTGTAAAGTCTAATAATGATCAGTGGTGGGGTCCATACGCAAAAAAAGATGTATTACACATTAGTTGTTACTGTTCTTAAAGGTAAAGCAGTACGCTACTTGCTCACCAAAGAAAGTTACACTATTACTATTACTTTCACACTACCCCATTAAAATGCCCCTACAGTTCCACACACCAACAGAAATCCTGATAAGGACATTCTTTTAGTTTTTATGAATAAACCCAAAACTAACAACAGAAAGCAAAGTTGAAAACCAGCCCAAAGCTACTTCAAAGTGATGTAATATAAGAACCATGTACAAATAGAAACAGAGGCTACAAGTCTGACTGCTTGTAGTCAGACTTGTTAAACTTTAACTTTAACAAGTCCCTTTGTTACTTGTTAAAGTTCAGATTCTGGCCGTGAGGCTGTGGTCAGGATTCACTCAGTTTTAACGTCATTCTGGGTTTTTGGCTAGCTTAGTGTTAGCATGGTTTTAGTGCAGATACTTGCAGAGCCAAATTGTGTTAGCAATAAATGCAGTTGTTTCTTTCCTGGATGCCATTTGTGTTTCACCATTATGCTTGTTGTTGCAAAAAAATAAAATAAACATAATGTCCATATCACCACCCCTCAAAAATCGCGCCATCATTTTCTTTCTCTGGTACACAAACTGAAATTATTGTAGCTTGAGTGTCCAGGAAGAAAAAAACATGTCTGTTTGCTTTTTTTTTTTCTTTTGTTTGTTCACCGTTTGTAGAACCTTGTAATACAAGTAACAACATAACTGTAACTGCAACAGTAATTCAGTAAACTAAATACTGATTCACCACAAATATAGCTTAAGCCCTGCTAGAGGTAGCTAGCTTAGCAGAGAAAAAGTCTTACTGTTCTACCATATAAGCATTGGCTCTTGTGTATGGTTTAGTAAATTTATATCAGAAATCAAATACAAAATCACAAAAATAGTCATTTCAGTGTTTGTTTGTTTGCAAACCTCTTCAGCTGTTACACAAATTAATGGTGTATTTCTGTCTCCACTGAGATACAGACACTCATTATGTTTAGCAACTAGCGCACGCAGGCTAACGCCTAAGGTTAGGGAATATTCTATGTGGTACTATAACAAAGCTAGCCAACTCAGGTTACATGGTTAGAATATAAAAGAAAACGTTTTCATTTGTTAGCTAATGCTCTAACTCCTGATCAGTTCTCAGCAGTGCAACAGAAAGTCCAATCTCACCCAAATATGAAATGGCTATGATGTCTTCACACTAACTTTGACTGTCCAACAAGATTCTCCTCATCTCAGGGAGATCCGTCCTACTCAATTCAACGTCCACCACATTTGTTAACATGTTGGAGATCTTACATGTGTTTATTTATTTATACATAATGACCATGCCTTCGTAATCCCAACCAAGTGGCTCTGGTGCTTAAACCAAACCAAAGCATGAAAAAGGTAAAAAAAAAGTGCTTTCCTAAAATCTGAAAAGAGAAGGCAAACTCAAGTCTCCTTACTGAGAGCCATCTTTCAGTAAAGCCAGTACAAATCTTCCCTCCGCTTTTGAATAGAGGCTCTCTGGTTTCTGGAATAGCTGGAGCCTCATCACCACATAATGCATTCGTAAGAGTTTGTGGTCATTTCAGAGATCAAGCCGGCGAGGACAGGTTTTTCCCTTCCAGTTCTAGAAACTCTGGTTAAAAGACTACTAGCCTGTACAGCTTCACTTACAGCTGAAGCCATGACTGTCACTACAGCATAGCAAAGTTATTCATATCAACAGAATTTTGATTGGCTGGAGGAGTATAGCCCCAGCCAGTAGGAGTCAGGGTCATGGATGCAAATTTAATGAAGGCTAATAACTCCAAAAAAGAAGAAGAAGAGAGAGAGGACAGAGGGGAATCTAGACTGTGAAGAAAAAATGTATCCAAGCCTTGGTGAGTAAAACTTGGCAGACATTTTTTTGTAATTGAGACGGTATTTCTCCTTCGTATTTCACGAATGCAATCCAAAGCAAAATTGTCAGCATGCGTGCACAAACCATGTTTTTCCTAATTTTATTAGATCATTTTCAAAACACAGTCCCGCTCATCTAGAACCATTATGATCCTTTTCAAGCACATTTAGCATTTCTAATGCTTTGTTTCAGTAACAACACATATTTTCCCTAAATCTGAAATGTCTCTTATGTGATTATATTTGCTGACATTCAATGGACCGTAGCAGAATTTGGATAACATTTCCCGACAGTCTCTTCCATAATGATAGCACGCAGCCAAACTCTACTTTGTGTGAACAAAAGGAGAAATTTCATCACCGTATGAATTTGCAAAAATGCCACCACACTGTGAAGATATTAGCATAACAGGTATTAGAAATGCTAATATGTGTGCAAATCACGAAAACGTATAGAGAGATGCTGTGCACAGGTACACAGAGGGATAAACCTGAAAGTGTGTGGCATGTGTGTGCGTTTGAATGATGGGGGGTGCGAGGGCAGGGAGGTGAAAGAGGAAGACGCCGTGTGTGTGTGCATGCATTAAAACAGAGGATTTTCTTGTCAGAGTAGCAGGGTTGGGGATTAGTTTAGGATCTGACTGAGACATAGGAAAAGGAGGGCTGATGACTTTAGCCACATAAAGAGATGACTGGGCAAATATGAGCATGTGCATCAATATCAGCAGTGAACATATTATAGCTACACCCAGCAGGGAGAGAGAAAAAAACATCCAGCAGACAACTGTGAAGATTTTATTTGTTTATGCACGACTGCAGGGAAGGAAATTAACATTGGTGTATTGAAACTGTTCCTATGGAAGATCTTTATGCTTCCCCAATCTGCAGATTCATATGCCAGAATAGATGCAAGTGACACACACACCCTGGTGAAAGACAGGCACTAAAATAACCTCTGTTCCAGCTGGTGGACTGCTGAGGCCCCTGCTGGGCTGTTTTAATGGAGAAAATTAGCCAAGCAGAAAGGTGGATCCTGTTTGTTATGCTCCACTGTCCCCCCCTTCCACACAGTCGGCCAAGGAGGCATCCTCTGTTGTCCTCTCTCTCTGTGTATCTGCGAGCTCTCTTGACACTGTGTATCTCCACCAGCTGCTGCTGCCTCCGTGCATCCCTCTCCTCCTGCCTCCACACTCTGCCAGGCACAGATACATGCAGGACATTTACGCGAGCACCGAAAGACACGCACGCGCACTCACACAACAGTGGAAGCCCAGTCTGCATCTGGGATCTAAAAATCACAAAACCTGCCAAGGGATTAATCCTTTAATATTTTATAATTTTATATACATTAACCCGCTCCTGCACGCGTGCTCACCAGCAACGATCCCTCTCACAGGAAAACGCAGAGGGGAGAACGCTGTGAGGAGGGGGAAAAAGACGAAAACGTGCAAACAAATGAGACGTTTGCATGATACGGGAGTCAGACTGAACAGGGCGAGACTGAGCGAAAAGAGAGCGAAGTGAGAGAGTAAAGGATGAGTGGAGGATATGCAGAGGGCTGAAAAGCTTCTTTGTTCTGGATGCCCTTGAGACAGCTGACATTGCCACAATAAGACCTTCATTCAGAGGGAAGGAGCCGTCAGCAAGCGTCAGCAAGGAAAGAGCAAGAGTCGGATTTAGTACTTTTGGCATACTGATATGTTTATAGTATGCAGAGGTGATGCCATGTTGGGTTTGTTTTTGTAAAAGGCAAATTCTCACGTTTCATCAGCATTCACATTAACTAGCAGTCTCTTCCTACTACGTGAGTTTAAAACCACCATTTCTACCTTTCCCCAACTCATCCACATCAACCAGAGAGATCCAACTGGGCCGGAAGCACAAAAGACAGATTAGCAAACTTCCAGAGCCTTTATGATACATAGGATACAGAATTTTTATGTCTTTCCAGACTACTGCTGAGAAGTGATGGCATAAAAGCTTGTAATACCCAACTAAACCTAGAAACGGCCAAAGTGACTTGTGGTGGGTATAGGGTAGGCCAAGATGGCAGCCGCCACTGCTGTTAGGGACACACTTGCCCACATCCAATCTGTTTACCTAGATCTGTCACGAAAGCCTTCCCAAACTCACACTTTGCCAAGTTTGAGGTGAAAGAGCTGCAAAAGTTGCTAGAGTGGCAATAGATATATCCAGGTACAAATTGCAGGATGGAAGGTCACTCAAGACAGTGTTCATAAGCTGGTAAAAAATGGCTGTTGGGTTACATATCCCAAATGCCATCACAGTGTATTGTAAATGTTGACAAAGAGTTTGCTGTGGCTTTTTATGACAGTGGGATCATCATGGGCGGAAACACAGTTGTGATGTGACTTGTGATTGATGGTCAAATCTGTGCTGCCATTCAATCATTTGTTGGTCAAAGCTATGACCTGCATGACCATGAAATAATCTGCAGCAGAGTTTGGCTGTAAGTCACAGCTAGATGCTAAATCATCACAAGTTTCTGGTTGTGCAAAACATTTTGATTCTGATCGAAGGGCCTTTACACTTACAGAGAAGGAGGATAGGAACAGTGTGATCATTTAGAGGCTCACCTGCCATGCAAACACACCCGGAGTTGTTGCATGTGCTAGGAGCCAGCTTACAGCGTCTAGCATTTTCTATCTGAGCGCGACGTAAGAGTGCAAAAGTGTTTTGGGGGGTTTCCAATCAGAAGAAAGCTGGTTTAAAGATACAGCATGTAAAACTGTTGGACATGATTAAATTGCAGATTGCAGTCAACTAAATTCTGATTTCTTACTTCGCCCACATCAAGTGTATAATCTTAACAAGTCCGGCTATCATTTATTTGTAGTGAGGGTAGGCTGTCAGTCCGATGTTTACCTCAGATGGTGTCCATGTCTGTTTATTCTTTGTGAAAGGAACACGTTGATAAGTCTGTGAAGTTCACTTGTGTCCGGTGACAGTGATACTGAGATGAGTCATTGAGGATATCCTGAACTTTCCTCTCAGTAAGCGCTCCTGTTTTTGTTAGCTGCTAATATCCTCTGCTAGCTGTTGTTAGCCTCTGCTAGCTACCGTTACTGCTCCTATGTTTTTTTAATGGATTGATTCTAAGTTCATGAACATCAACATAATTTGTTGGAATACGCAGTGACATACTAAACTATGTATATTTATGATTACAACATTCTTTTTTTCAATTAAATAACCTCAAAAAATGGCTGACTGGAGCTTTAGAGAGTAAAGCGTGCTAATAGCTAAAGACAGAGGCTGAACTGTGTCACTGCTTTTGAACTGGGAATTATGCAAAGTAACTCTATTCAATGGATCGAATAAAATATTATTATTATTATTATTTCCCAGAAGGGACAGAGTATGTAATCAGTTCTGTTTGTTTGCCTGTGTATTTGTTAGCAGTTTAGCATTCACAGTTTTCAAGATATCATTTGGTCTGATGGTAGATACCAAAATCAGCTCAAGATGATTTAATTTTCTTAGAAATCCCATAATTTCTTACAGATGGCCTGCAAACTTCACAACAATAAACTAGGCCTTGTGGAACATGTGTACCTAGGCTGGAAAAACATTTGACCTTGACCTTCACTGTTAGCGTCCAAAGTCAAAGTTAACCTTGAAAGAAAATTTCAAGAAACCAAATATGAAAGGGCACGGAGAGTGCTGCACAACACACTTTTTTTCAGTGCCATAACTGATGCCATAACTTCACAAACTCACACACTGCATGAATATATCTTAAAACCTCAAGTTTTTATAGCTTTTAGAAGCCAAAGATTTCAGCTAATTCCTCTCCAACCATATGTGTAACGAAGATGACAAATACACCATTTTAGTATGCAATGCTTCATTGTCATAGGTTAAAGGGCAGGGTAGCATGAATTAGGAAAAAGTTTAGTCTCCTTTGGGTTAACCCTAACCCTCCAACATTGTGTGACTTTGTTGCAAAATTCACAAATCTCCCCAAAAATGGTGCCAAAAAACAAACGAAAAAACAAAACAGCTTCAATCAAACTGGATTTTTCTTCAAGTTTTGAGTATTTTCTGAACACTTAACCCCACTTGCAGAAATACAGAGGGAGGTTAGCAAGTTTAAATTTATGTTTTCATTATCAACAGCATCACTGAGCCGCTTCTGGTTTTTACTGCGGTTCTGTCCAGCTCCTTACTTGCTGCCCGACTTGGTCACATCCTGTATCCCATGCACACTAACAAACCTCACACACAAACACACTTTCGAAATCTGAGAGTGTGTTAGGCCTCTCTTCCTCCTCACCCAAAGTTCCTGGCCCCAGGGGGTGGAGGGTCTTACACATCCAACTCAAACACACACACACACACTGGCAGCAGACCACATCAGAGGGGGTCCATTCCTCCCCGAGTCCACAGGTCTCTGGATAAACATATTATTCTGGATTAAATGTTTCCCATATTTGTTATTCTTCCCTTCGAGACTCCAGGTGGAATTGGTATGAAACCAAAAATCATATGTACATTCCTTTGAAGGAAAGCGCTGGTGCCGAGGGGGAATGCTCGGAACCGGGATCGAGAATTCCCTTTCGGAGTAAGAACTTGTAACAACATTTGTGCAGATTTTTCGATTGCCCCACATTCTTCGTTACACATCTAACAAAGGCTCCGCTGTGTTGTCCACAAGTGGTCTTTTCCCCTTTCAAACTCATGCTGCACTGCTACACAGCCATCTCTACAAATCCAGGAAGTAAGTGTGTGTGTGTGTGTGTGTGTGTGTGTGTGTGTGTGTGTGTGTGTGTGTGTGTGTGTGTGTGTGTGTGTGTGTGTGTGTGTGCTCCATGGAGGTCCACTGCTGGCTCTGAATCAGATCAAATTGGTTCAAGAGGCGCTGACCCTCGCAGGGATGCTGCAGTACGTGGGTATAATTTACTCTCGTGCAGTTTGAGCAGCGATAGAAGGTGACAGCCGAGCAGCAGCTTCAGCCACTGCGAGGCCTAAATGTAAGACTTTAGATGCAGGAGCTGATCACAGAGTCCTGTTCAATTATTATGTTCAGATTACTGCCAGAGCCTCTTGCCCTATCAGAGCCCAGGTTATAGCCTTGGGCGAGCCAGTAGGAGAGGTGATGATGTGGAGTGGGAGATCACAGTCTGCCCACTTTATGGCCCCTGTGGCAATGGTAATAGTATCTGAGCTGTAATGATGGACTGCTGGATGGACACACATGTTGCGCCAACTTCTTCAATTTTCAGTAGCTGCGAGAAAGCCTTTCAATTAATAAAAGAAAGACGTGTTCCGTGTTCGGATATTAGCAGTCAGCAGCCCATCCTGCGCAATCTGATGCTCTTGAACGATCTCCAGCGTCGGCCTCCTGCATGCTAATTCAACCGTGGGCCAAAGCAGGGACACACAATAGCAGAGAAATCTATAAACCCAAAAAGACAGCGTGTTTGTTTCTCCCCAACGTGTTTATTTTCGCAAACTGCGTCGCCCCCAACTCGGGACGTGTGTTGTCGACAGAGTGTTCTTGCTTCGATGTGTTTGATGTCTCTCTTGCTCTCTCTCTGTCTCACTCTCATAGGCCCTGGAGACACCGTTGCTCATGCATAATCACCGTATGCGTCTTTCTGATGTGCCTCTGTGTGCCGCTGGTGGAGGTTAATGCGCAGAGCTGCACATGCAGAAAACACAGTCCCGAATTAGAGACAAGCAAAAAAATCCCCAAAAAGCACAACTTTGCATTTCCGACGAACGGCGAAGAACGAGGTGAACAAAGGCAGAGGGGAGTTTTGCGTCGTTTATTGAGGTGATGTAAGTACCAGGACAGCTCTCCGGGCTTGTGTGTCATTTAGCATTCTGCTGTGATAAACAACTGGATTGATTATGATGGTTTAAACACAGCATACACTGTGCTTTGCTTAATAAAACCATCTACCGCTGTAATTCATCATCCTTACCGTTACACTGAGCTGGGAAATCAGGGGGAGGTGACGGGATCTGAGGGAGGAAAGCAACGCTCACGTAGAGGGGGCAAAGAGGTCATGAGGTGTGTGTGTGTGTGTGTGTGTGTGTGTGTGTGTGTGTGTGTGTGTGTGTGTGTGTGTGTGTGTGTGTGTGTGTGTGTGTGTGATGGCAGCATCACCAGTCCTCCAGGGCTCAGCAGGCTAATTAATAATGAATCCCAGAGAGTCTGTGTTTGAAATGCAGATGTACAACTGCCGGCTCCGCCTGCTCCTTCAGAGGGACCTGTGTGTGTGTGTGTGTGTGTGTGTGTGTGTGTGTGTGTGTGTGTGTGTGTGTGTGTGTGTGTGTGTGTGTGTGTGTGTGTGTGTGTGGCTTTGTAGGCCACAAGGGAAGGAATGTTGTGCTGGCTGGTTGTTTAGCTGTGGCAGAGAACTTGCTCATATTCTACATAAAATTCAGCAGGGCCATTCATTAAACGCAGACTGCATTTGACTTTTGAGGGTGATTTGAAGGAAAACTCGGCAAGAGGAAAGGTAGATCTTTAGTGGATAAGTTCTCGCCCTTCTTTTCTCCGGAGTCCTTTTCTCCTGCTCGTTGGTGCCATCAAAGGCCTCAGAAACACCCCCAACTCCTCCTCCCCAAGCTCTCGGCTCTCAATGCAGAAGAGGAGCAGAAGAAGGGCATGTGGACGAGGAGCTGGAGAGGGTCTGAAGAGCATACATCACATTTCTGTAGACTCTTACTCTTCTTCATGGGTCTCTTTTAAAGATATTCTGTGTTTATGTTCACGTGTGTCTGTGTGAACAGTTTGAAGTTTAACATATGCTAATGTTATGTAGATCTTTTTCTCTTTTTTTTTTTACCAGCTGTGGTGCCTTCACTGACCCAGGAACAATATTCTAGCCTCTTCTGCAAACAGCACCTGTAACACACACACACACAGACACACACACAGAGCAGTGAATAATCTCTTTGACAAACATTACCTTTGTTTGACAGAAGGCAAGAGGGACAAACAGTTTCTATTTTTTTCGGGCGTTTCAAATCCTTGCAGATAGAGAAAAAATAATAATAATAACAATAATAATAATATTCCAACAGTTGCTTTTGCAGAGAGTGTTTGTTCTCTGCGTGTAAAGACTGAAGACGTTTCGGGGAGCTGAAAGACTCCCTGACCCCGGGCCTGTGTGTGTTGTTTTGACTGAATTCATTTTCTAATTAACTACAAACCCAAAAACAATTTTACGCTGGGATTCGCATCATAGTTGGAATACTAATATCCACACCTTAGACATTTATTCAAAGTCTTTGCTGGACTCTGTGTCCTTCTGAATCCTCCAGGAAAATTAAATGACTTCATTTTAGAGGGACTTTGCAATTTAAACATTATTTTGATTGCATATTTCTGTATTTTACTTTACTTATTACTTTAAAAATGATATAGTCATGATGCTTGATTAATTGTGTATTGATTCTTTTTCATTTTGTATTTTTAGGACATCTGTTTATGTGGGGAAAACAATATAAATAATAATAATAACAACAAGAAAAACAGACAAAATAACTATTAACCTGATCCCCATAGCCTGAGACTGCTAAATAGATTCATTGAACCTATCTGCATGAAATTTTCCACTGCTTTTTAAATTTAATCTAAGATCTCCCTCCCCAAATCTGTTCACTGCACTTTTCCTTCACAGATTAAATAAATGTTAGAGGTCACAGGAAGCAGGAAAGGTCTTGTTAATCTCTGTTTGAGGGGGGAAATTTTCAAAATAAAAGTAACATTTTATAAAAATTTGTTCTTAATGAATGACACATTTTGTGTTGCTGCAGTGCTAAAGCTCTGATCACCAGTGCCCATGTTAGACGTTATCTACCCCCGTTATCTACCCCCCCCCCCCCCCCCCCCCCCCCGCCCCATAAATAACATAATGGACTTTTCCGGTGGAAAATCTGAAAATGGGATAACCTTCACATAGATTTGTTTCCACAAAAGTCTTCATTCTAAACCTGTTGAAGACCTTCTCTATGCCATGATGCGCAGATGTCTGACTCTCTCTCTCACACACACACAGTGAGACAAACTGCCTCTTGAACAGTGCAGACCAAACAAACGCACCTGGCTTCATGCATTATGAATGTACATTTACACCGGCGTGCTCTCATGGGGATGAGTTTTAGCTCCACGTCGGCTACACTCACTCACTGGCGTGTCCGATGTGTGTGTGTGTGTGTGTGTGTGTGTGTGTGTGTGTGTGTGTGTGTGTGTGTGTGTGTGTGTGTGTGTGTGTGTGTGTTTAAAACCTCTGCTGGACACAAACACAGAGGTAACAATGGAGTCTGTGACTGACAGCTCCGTGTCAAAACCAGCGCTTTAAAAAAATGATAAATAATTTTTAAAAGACATTTTAGTTTCGGGTGTGTTTCTGTAAAAGACGCACCCCACCCACCCCCTCACAAACACACACTCCCCTCCGGTGTCACTATCCTTTATTAGCGACGTCACGGGTTAATGGGGATATCGATTTTACTGTCTGGGAGCTTGTAAAGTGTGCGCGGCGGGTGTCAGGGATGAGAGCACAAGCACAAGTTTAGACTCAGAGGTGACATGGATGGATCGAGATTCCTTTAAAAGAAGCCAAACCAAAGAAACTACAACAACAACAACAACAACAATAATAATAATAATAATAATAATAATAATAATAATAATAATAATAATAATAATAATAATAATGATGATGATGATGATAAAAAATGTGCTTATGAAAAATAAACTACAAGAACCTCATAAATACAAATTAATAAAAGTGTTTTCATCCCCCTTCTTATTTTGATAGGAAACAAGCCGGGAAATAACGTTTATGTCATGCACGCTTCTAACACCGAGGAGCAGAGATTTAAGCTTCGTGGGGAAAGTTTGCAAAGGTCACGACACCAAGTGGCAGGTCCCGCCCCGAGGCCCAGAGCTGTCTCCACAGCAGACTGAGTCTGATTTATAGAAAAGCTACAGCATTAATGTTGTGACCTGAACGGCCAAGATCGAGGCAAAAAAAATAAAACAAAATAAAACAAAATAAAACAATATAAAATACTTCACGACTGTCAGCTGCAGTTCTAACCTTGCATATGAAACGCAACTCCACTGTCATTTTTTTTAAATAATATTTTTTTGGGGAAAAGCTTCCAAACTATAACAATAAAACTGAAGCACTTGTCAATTATTATAAGAGGAAAAAATGTAACAATGCCTTTAAAGTTAGAAACATCATAGAGCCAAGACTCAGACTCTCCAAAGGAAACCTGTCATGTTGTCTCTCTCTGCTCTGTTCTGCGGCATATATATAATTAAAGTGACCTCACATGAGATATTAATCAGCAGTGCTGAACACAAATGTTGCGCTCGCGAGTGCATGTTTCAAACTTGCAATCAATACGCGGTTTATTAGAGACCTTAATAAACATGACGGTGGATATGACACTCTACTCGCATTCGGTTTTGAGTGAATCTGTTTCTTTTTTTTAGTGTAAATAGAAGCATTTATTTACAGTCCCACGCGTGCCACGCGAGGAAGGAGGGACACTGCTTTTCTTTTCCTTTTTCCTGAAAACTGAATCCATTTTTGTTTTCTTGTTTACCTTATAATTTTATTTTAGTCTGCCTAAATGAAGTCGTGAAACAAATCTATTTATTTCCTTCTCTGCTTATACAGTAAACAGCCCGAGTCAGAAGATAATCACTGGTTAAGACTCGCTTACAGCCGCCAGGCAAACACAAACAAGCCGCTGAACAAACGCTCCACGAAGCAACACTAACACACAAAGACACACACATAAAATAAAAATAAAATGAAGAAATGATAAGTCAGTTAGTTGGAGTTATTTAGCACTAGTGCGCACTGGTTTAAGATAGAGTCTGCAGTGTTAGTGCGTGGTGTAAGTGTAGCAGGGCTGGCTCGGGTTATCTGTGAATGGGCTCTTTATTGGAGGCGCGGAGCGGGGATTTGCCTTTTATTCGCCTCGCTATGGAAACGCGCTCGACGGCAGAAAAATGTTGACGCGAATAAAAGGAATCGGCACAAGGAGCAGTTTCTAGAGAAGCATCTGTTACACTTAGAAACTTAGACTATCGAGAGCAATACAGCCCCCTCTCAAAGTCCCTCTCCTGTCTGCTTTATGCACCACAAAAAAACCCGCAGACTTCATCTTTGTAAAGACCCGAAAATGAAAAAGAAAGAGAAAAAAAATGTTTTTTATATTCAAATTTAGTTTGAGTAAATCTGAATTTAAAATCTTACATTTTGTTCAATTTTTCGTCTTACATATAATTAATTAATTGTTTTTTTCCCAGGAAGATCCTTTTTATTTCTTTTGAAATGGAGACCCCCATCCTCCAAAATCACTTCACGGTGCGTGTCATTTAATATGACACGTATGAAACTGCGGGAGCCGCTACTAACGCTGCGCAATAACTTTATATTTTGCATTTAATTCTCTCCCCCCCACCTCCAGTCCCATAACAGCTCCAAACGAAGCAACCCAATTCAGCAAACTAGGCCACTGGAACAACACTGCCATTCACATCAAATATTCAGCCACTTTCACCCAACTTCCACAGACGCAGACACATAGGGAATTTACACGTAAGGCCGCAGCAGAATGAGAATAAAGACACGACAAAACGTATCTGATTAATTATCCTTCCATCCACAGGCGAATCTACTGCACCATGTAAGAGTTAAGAGCGCAAACATCCTGCCATCCTCACAGCTAACTGCCCGTCTGTCACCCCCACCCCACCACGGTTATCGAGGCCCCGTCCACCCTCCAGCACATCCCTGTCCGAAGTTCTATAGCCCGCGGTCAGCTCACCTTGCTCCGGCCTCCTCCTCTGTCTTCCACCAGCAGCGTGTAGCTCGGCTATACTCGGCGCTCTTTAATGACTTTCTGGTGGCTGCAGCCTTCTTTTATTTCTTCTAAATGTATGAAAATGTATGCAAATTTAAATCAAGCTTAACCTGGGAGCTCGAGCAATATATTTAATGGAATTTCAGACCAATAAGGAGATTGCAACGCAGTCTTCTAATGGCAAATATAATTACGCCGCTAAGTTAGATCGCTGATTTGCAGATCTTTTTTTCCCCAACTCTGAGAAGACCTGATGAGATTCTTAAATACTGGGAGTGATAAGTGTCTACTGGCTGTGCTCGCGTTTATCTCTTTGAACGTGTGTAACATGGAGACGTTTTCCTTCTGGGAAAATGTGTCAGGTGAGCAGATGTGGATTTTGGGCTCTTGTAGAAATATTATTTCATATCTCTATGTGTTTTATGAATATTCCAGTTTTGGAGAGAAAGACGGCAAGAGTAAAGTCAAACATGTGTGTTATATTTTCACAAGCTCGGGATTATGGATAGCCCGTGCGTAAAGCAATTTTGCCTGAAACACTCTCTCCAGACGTGTCATTCTACAAACACCTGAGGAAATATTCTCCAAGTTAATAATTAGCAGTGAGAACTGCTCTTAGTTTAATTGTATCCTTTTAAATTAAGTGCTGGCACGTCTAAGAAATGCCATTGCGCTTTAATCTCCTTCTTTGCGCGCGCTCAAGGGTGACAGGAGCAGCAATAAACTCGTGCGTAAATCAGTTGGAAACTTTAATTAATAAACAGGAACTGCGCTCCACGCTCACATCATTCCACAGCCAGACCCACTGGACCAGCACTCCGACACACTTCCGGTTCGACAGCCTGTAAACCTTTTCCTACCCGCAGCTCTGCTGCCGGAGGCGGAGGTTTCGGGTGTGCGCCGTCATTGGCGGAGACGTGTCGTCACCGCGTCTCGGTCGGACTGTGAGTGGTGGTGGAGGCTGTCAGTCACTCCCAAGCTGCTGCTGAGCCTCCGGAGAGAGGGAGATGTCAGAGGCTGAGCTGCTCCCTCTCTTCAGTAGCATTAGTGGGGTTGAGCAGCCAGCATGGCCACAGCTGCCTCTAGCCCCTACACCCTGCTCAGTTCCAGTCCCATGATCCACCCGGAGAGCCAGGCCATGCAGCCTGCTAGCCCCTACAGAGGACATCAGAAACTGCTCCAGAGTGACTACCTGCAAAGTGTCCAGAACGGGCACTCCCTCGGGCACCAGTGGGCAAGCAACCTGTCGGAGGGGAGCCCCTGGTCGGCCTCCATGGAGCAGCAGGACGTGAAACCGGGCCGAGAAGACCTCCAGCTCGGCATCATCCATCACCGCTCTCCGCACGTAGCGCATCACTCTCCTCATCACAACAACCATGGCAACCACCCGGGAGCCTGGGGTACTCCGGTGTCCCACAACTCCTCGATCACCAGCGGGCAGCAGATCAACATCTACTCCCAGACGGGCTTCACTGTCAACGGCATGCTGGACCACGGGGGACTCACACCTCCACCCAACCCGCAGGGCCAAGGCATGCACCCGGGCCTCAGGGACACACTTAGCCCCGAGCACAGCGACCTCGGCGGACACCACTGCCACGACCACTCCGACGAGGAAACGCCGACTTCGGACGAGCTGGAGCACTTTGCCAAGCAGTTCAAACAGAGGAGAATCAAACTGGGCTTTACGCAGGCGGACGTGGGTTTGGCTCTGGGCACGCTGTACGGTAACGTCTTTTCCCAAACTACTATCTGCAGGTTCGAGGCTTTGCAGCTGAGCTTTAAAAACATGTGCAAACTAAAGCCGCTGCTGAACAAGTGGCTGGAGGAGGCGGATTCGTCCACGGGCAGCTCCAGCAGTATAGACAAGATAGCAGCTCAGGGGAGAAAGAGGAAGAAGAGGACGTCCATCGAAGTGAGCGTGAAGGGAGTTCTCGAGACGCACTTTCTCAAGTGTCCCAAGCCTTCCGCGCAGGAGATCACGTCGCTGGCGGACTCGCTTCAGTTGGAGAAGGAGGTGGTGCGCGTGTGGTTCTGCAACCGGAGGCAGAAGGAGAAGCGCATGACACCGCCCGGAGAGCAGCCGCCCCACGAGGGACCCTATTCTCACAGCGGGAGCGCGGGAGACGCCTCCTCGTGCCATGATCTCTGACCGAAGCACCTGGAGGAATCCCCCCCACGCCCCCCACCCCCTCCGACACACACCTCCACCTCCACCCGGTGCAGACTCTCGAGCGCTCGGACGCGCGGTGGCACCTTGTAGCCCTCCGCACCTGTCCCGGTACAGACTCGCCCGGATGCCTCCAGCACTGAAACAATAACAGAGATACCTGTTCAGCCTTCGTCATTGTTTTTCCTGCCACGAGGGCATTATCCTATAGCGGCATATCAAACATCACATTCCAGATCACCTTTCTTTTTCTATTTTCTTTTTTGGGAGAGCCCGCCACTTTTTTTTCTCTCCATCACGGATATACATACAAAAAATGTGCCTAATAACCTGCCAGCGCCTTTGGTTTGTACGTGTGTGTGTATGCGTGTGCGTGTGTGTGTCACCGTTTTTAACATCAGCTCGGTAATAACGATAAGATGGGACTGATGGTTTTGTTTTTATTGTTGTTTTCGTGGCTTTCCTCACACACGCCGTGCTCCCGTTGTACCCACGATCGGCGGCGTGGAACCAGTAATAATAACAACAACACCAATAATAACAATAATAATAATAATAATAATAATAATAATAATGTTACTGTTCTTAATTGATTTGTACCAGCACCAGAGGCCATTTTTTACACTCCACCTCACGCTTCCCCCTCGGGCTTTTCCAACGCCTTAGTTCTCCTCATATTTACAGTCATTTACTTTGTAACGTAGAAGATCTGTATTTTTTTTTTCTTTTTGTGCATTTGCAACCTTAGGCCCTCATTCCAGCTGTGCAGCCACTCTACATGACTCTTGGAGGACTGTTTTGCTTTCTTTTACTTTTGGCCTGTAGCTTACGAGGGTTGTACGAAGCCACGCGCAGTTGCAGCTCTATTTATTCATTTACTTCTTTTTTTATTTCGATCATCTTCGACCATTTAAACTGTGCGGACTCTGAAAAAGGACAAGAAAGAGCCGAGAGTCTAGAAAGCAACGCTATACACCTGCCTATAATTTTAATGTACGTTCACTATCGAAATTTTATAATCTTAAATACTCCTGTTATTTGGTTTATTTCTTAAGTATTTTTTCGAATATTGTACAGTTTTATATATTACCCTTTTGAAGTCATTAATTTAAATAAATGATCTTAGTTATTCACGCACTTGATTAGCAGTGTTTTAAGAGAAAGAAAAAAGCAAACAAACACGCGAAAAATTTAAAAATCAAAAAACAAAGAAAAAAATTATTTTCAATAAGACTGAATGAACTGTTTCGGCGGTTTTATTCCAAATTTCAATGACAGCTCAAGTAATTATTTATTTTCAGTATAAAGCTTGTATTATGTTTTTGAAATAAACTATGTATGTTGTAATAAACCATTTCTTGCTACAACTGCTCACTGTCCGAAGCAGAAGTCAGCTTCTGATTTTCTTTTTTCTTTTTTTTTTTTTTAGAAAAGTAAAGACTATTCAGAAGTTGTTTTTTTAAATCACAGCTTCCTCTTATTGTTATGGAAACAAAGCAATAATTTAAATGAATCACAGCACTTTAAAAAAATATTGCTTTTAAAAGCTTGTATATAATGTGGAGCATTCTGTGTGGGAAATGGTTCGAGCTGAGCTTGTGATTAATTCTGCAAAGTCACCAGATCAGTCCCTTAATGCTGCTTTCAAACTCTTATATTTAGGTGAATTATATTGTTAGGCCGCGTAACCTTCACTTGGCCTCAATGTCATGTCAAGAGGCATCTTTTGCCAAATAAATAACAAATAAATAAATAAATCTCTACAACTAACAGCTGTAAAATATCCAGTGGTTCACAGAGACCCTGCACTGCAAACTGAGATGCTTTCTCCTGCAGTTCCACTGAAATGTTATTGTCCGGGCCCTCTGCCCTTCTCAATCAGACATGCGTGATTTATCGCCTGGGCCGCTGGGCCTGACAGCAAAACACAATGACACACATATACTCAGACACACACACACACACAATCAGAAGCAGATGAATCTCATTTCAAAGGCTATGGCTGTGTATAATTGGCCATGCCAGGGCAAAATAAAGCTGTACTCCCCCTTTAGAAAAAAGAAAGAAAAACATCATAATGCCCCAAAATAATTTAGGGATGGTTTTGGAAATAAGTAGATGCATTCAGTACTGCTTAAATGTTTCAAAAATAGATCTGGAGAGGGAAAGTGAAAGAGGGAGAGGGAGGAGAGGAGAGGCGGAAGGGTGCTAGGCCTTGCCTTGAAATGGGGAGCCTGACTGGAATACTAATGTGTCTGAATTTATGCATCTCCTCAGTCTGCAGCCCTGAGAGGGGGGTGGGGGAGACAGAGAGAGAGAGAGGAGAGAGGAGAGGGAGGAGAAGGGGAAAGAAAAGGGTGTGAGGGTGGAGGTGAAGAGGAGGGGGGGGGGGGGGGTAATGTAGAAGAAGAGAAAAGTAAAACCATGGCTGATTGATTCTATCCATCTATTTTAGTCTGAAATAACCCCCAGCTTCTGGGAGGAAGAAAATGACCCTGGAAGGAAGGAAGAACCCAGAAGCCGAGCAAATAAAGCAAAGCAAGCCAAGGTCCACGGCGGCGCTGCGGTATCCTTGAGCCTCTTCCACCTCTCCTTCCCCATGCAAACCCATCCAAATATGTTTTTAAAGAGTAACCAGCACCTCGGCGTGAATAACTTACCAGTTTTAAAAATGACTGACTTGGGGAGATTGTGTAAAGGATATTGAGTAAAGAAGAAGAAGGGAAAAAAGATAACAGGTGCAAGATGAAAGCATACTTCAGAGGTATTGAATGATGAACTTCAGGTAATTATTTTAAAAAAAAAAAAGGAGAAAAAAACGCTTCAGGTTGGCTCGGCTCGGCGCTCTGGCAAATAATTGAGCTTCTGAATCAGATCCTGAGTGACTGAGTGACAATAGAGAGGCAGGAGTGGTGAAGTTGTGCAGTAACAGTTTTGGAGGATGAGCAGAGTTGTTTACGTGCAGATTATAATGGGAGCAGCTGACTCACACCTTTTCTTTTTTTTCATAATTACATCTCTTCTAACCTTTTGTTCTCTTTTAATCTATTCTCTCTTTCAAAGAATCTGTCTGAAAGTTAAACCATTAAATAAACTGTTTTCCTGTATTTTTAATACTGTTACTTTGCCCATAATCATAATAATATTAATACAATCTGTCAAGCTCAGTGAAACGACTGAAACACGTTGTGATTAAAGTAACTTCAGGTGGTGCAAAGATTCTGGGGAAGGCAGGAAAGAGCAGAAGGGGCTGATATACTGTTTGCAGTAAAACGTTGGAGGTTAAAGCAAGGACACTCAACATCACATTTCTCTTTAATTAGACAGGGCTGCAGTCTATCTGCCATAGCAAGAGCACAGAGAAGAGCCAAACAGCAGCACCACATGAGAGGATGGGAGTAATGAATGTCGGCTGCTCGTCTGCCACGTGGTTCTTTCACTTTTGGACACCAGTCCTGTCTCTTCCTTTAACTTAAAGTGTATAAAATGATCCGCTCTCCTAATGTTTGCTGTGTCTGCTGCGTTACCTATCGTACTGCGTCCTTTCTGCTTAGAACTGGATACCTGCTGTATTCAACCACATGTGACCAGTTCAGCCCCTCATTTTTATTTCTCTTTTTTTCACTTTTGCCTAATCCGAACTGCCTAAGACCTGGCAGGATTTGTATGACAAACATATATTCCTACCAAAACTTTAAAATAAAGTTCAGTAAACATGACCACTATTACGCGGACTAAAGAAATTTAAAAAATGACAACGTTTGATACAGGAATAAAAAGAAGTAAAGCAAATAGTTATTATTATAGTGGATGTTTATGGAAAACGATCCAAAGATTTCCAAGGAGACAAGCAAACTCTTCAATAAAACACACCTTACAATCTGTTAGGACCAAGTGGTTCAGTCTGAGAGGCCTCAGGTGAAGCTAGAGGAAGAAAAGAGGGAAAGATTTGATTCATTCTTCATAAATAAGCTCTGGACTCAGAGCATAAAGAAAAAAAGTTAACTTCCTCTCATGGGAATTGATTTAGTTGTTTTGGAGTCTTGTCTTTATGTTCCTATTTGTTAGCAGCACGTTTCACACTTGTTGCAGGCCGATTATAATGTACACCACAGCATTTTTCAGCCTCTGTAGGATTATAACCTCCTGGTCCTGCAGGAGCACAATGTCTCAGTGAGAGAGAGCAAACTTCACAGCTGCTTTATCGCCGCTGGTGCTGATGCACTGGAGGACAGTCAGCTCTGTATACCTTCCAACTGGACGGTGGAGAGACAGAAGAAAAGCAAGCAGGGTGAGGATGAGGAGGGAGAAAGGGGGCGCATCTGCAAACAGGTGTAAGCTGAAATCAGTTTCACCTCCTCAGCTCTGGTATTGTGACACCAGGGTCGGCTAACTGTTAGGTTGGGTGGGTTTGACTCTTCCAGAAAGGATTGCTCCATCTCTCCTGGCAAAAGCATAAATTTAGTTTTTGTATGTGTGAGTTTTCCAGGTTTCTCACATGAGTGGAGTCACTGATGAAGCCCTTTAAAATCCCAGAATCACTAGTGTGCCCCCCCCACACCGGGTCAGTAATTAATAATAAAAATCGTGTCAGTGGAACAGCTGCCTCTGACATCCGGTTGCTCCTCTCTGTCTAGGCTGTGTCATTCATGCCTTTGCAGTCAATTAAAGCTATATTACCGCTGTGCAGTGTGATCCATCAATTAAGCAACATGTGAACACAAAGCGATACAGTACAGCTTGACATTTTCCAGGCTGCACTTTTTTGTTGATGTGACGTTAGGGTGGTCACACGTGGCCCACGATTAAGCTGTACAAAGTGCCAGGTTTATAGGGGAACCCACGAACGTGGAAACACACACACAGAAGAAAGGCCTGTTTGTGGCGCAGTGAGTAAATCACTGTGTCTGATATCTTCATTTGAGACAGGGGGCTGATCACCGCTCGTCCTGCTTGTTCCACATTAACTCATTATCACACGCGCTCACTCCATTAATTCTCCCGCTTTTATTAGCTGCAGGAGCGCGCGCGCGCGAACACGCGCACAGTGGGCCGATGACAGCCACTGCCTCTACCTCATCTGACAGCTAATGGCTTCATTAGGAGCAGCGTGTTAATTGGCTGACTTTAGGGAGACGCTCGTTAATGAGGATAAATAGATTCACACCTGAGCGGGGCGCTACCCAGCCACAGCAGCACTGTGGGAGCCGTGGAAGAGACGCGAGTGTGGGCTGCAGATACGACTGCATCGGTTTGAGTGAGCGGAGAAGAGACCTGTCCCGCTCTCCTCCTTCCTCCCAGCCTAAGCGCGGTGGTGTTTTCATTGCCAGGCAGACTTATTAGCCGAGTGGTTGATTAGCACCAGGAGGCCAAAACAAAGAGCAGTATGTCAAAGCAATTAGCCCCACTGTTTACCTCTTAGCTCCCACGATGACTGCAAAATGCATCTAATCCAGGACAGAGAGAGAAGGAGGGAGTCAGCTCAGACAGTTTCAGGAAAAGGACAACAGCTGGTCCCTGGGCCAAAGTGTGTGTGTGTGTGTGTGTGTGTGTGTGTGTGTGTGTGTGTGTGTGTGTGTGTGTGTGTGTGTGTGTGTGTGTGTGTGTGTGTGTGTGTGTGTGTGTGTGTGTGTGTGTGCGCGCGCGCGCGCATTGTGATGGGAGCAGTCCTCGTGCCTCAATCCATCTGCTTTCCTGCCTAGACCCTCCATCCTCTGCTGTCTGCTCGTGACAGCTCCGACACGCAGACACTCACACGCAGACGCGCGCTTCTCCTTTAACACGCCACTGCTTAGATGAGCTCATATCCTCAGGGGAGCGGGGTGGGGAGGTGGTGCTGGTGGGGTGGGCAGACAAAATGGAAGCAGGCGAGACTGATGATTTACATCAGGGTAGGAGGACACGGATCCAACCTGGGACGCTGCGTGTTCAACGCTTGTGGAAGTTGGCATGTACTGGAAGGTAATACCACCTAGTGGTGGCTAGAACCCGCTGCAGGTCATTGATGTTTGTTGGGGGAGGCAGGGGAACAAAGGGAAGGAGAAGCGGCTCGAGATGCGCAGGTATTTTGGAAAGAACCGGTTCACTCAAGTTCGCAAACGAAAAACTTTTTTTTTTCTGACACAACTGTTAAAGCTATTTTAGTTGGAACATCATTTAGTTTTCAACAGGACAATGACCCCAAACACACCTCCAGGCTGTGTAAGGGCTATTTGACCAAGAGGGAGAGTGATGGAGTGCCTCCACGGTCACCTGACCTAAACCCAGTCGAGATGGTTTGGGATGAAATGGACCGACAGAAGAGCCAACAAGTGCTCAGCATCTCTGGGAACACCTTCAAGAGTGTTGGAAACCATTGCAGGCGATGAAGAGTGTGCAAAGCAGTAGTGGCTATTTTAAAGAATCTAAAACGTGTTTGGAGTTATTTCAGACGTTTTTGTTTACTACATAATTCCACATGTGCTCATTCATAGTTTTGATGCCTTCAGTGAGAATCTACAACGTAAGTAGTCATGAAAATAAAGAATGAGAAGGTGTGTCCAAACTTTTTGACTGGTAGTGTAGCAGAGGGTGTTGTTAATCAGTTTCAATTACTTTGGTGTCAATAAAATGAACAACAGGGGCCCGTTCTTCGTACGTCGCTCACTACATCCAAGATCAAATGACACATCCAAGACCAAACCATCGCGCTAACCGTGAGCTCGCTAATCCGGTTCCCCGAACACACCTGCTGTTGACGATTAGTACAGCTGGACGCAGTAATGTGAGATCACTGGGTGTCATAAAAGGGGCTACGCATCGATAGTAGAAACATTGATCGGCAACCCTCTGATTGGTCGGCGAAAATGTCGAAGGAGCGCGCTCGGCTCGGTATTTTTCGGCAGCAGAGCAAGAACTCCTGAGTGAGGGATTTCAGGAGTTTCAGAGTTTAATCAGAACGCAAGGGAACACTGCAAAGGCTGCAAAAGCAAGGAGAGAGGGCTGGCAGAAAGTTGCTGACAAATTAAACTCGTAAGTAATTTAATAATAATAATAATAATAATAATAATATATTGGATTTATATAGCGCTTTTCAAGGCACCCAAAGCGCTTTACAATGCCACTATTCATTCACTCTCACATTCACACACTGGTGGAGGCAGCTACAGTTGTAGCCACAGCTGCCCTGGGGCAGACTGACAGAAGCCAGGCTGCCATATTGCGCCATCGGCCCCTCTGGCCAACACCAGTAGGCGGTAGGGTAGATTTATTATATTACACTATATTATCCAATATTATATTACATTATATTATATTGTTATATTATATCCTCTTTCACATTAGAGCCACAACAGGACCCACTAGAACATGGGAACAAGTAAAAGTGAAATATAAGAATATTCTACAGAATGGTAATATTTATCACTTATATTGCTTTTCGTCTCTTGGAAAGAGAGCCTGAAATAATCTGTTTGTTTGTTTATAACAGCAACCAAGAAAAGGGCAGAGCAAAAAAAGACAGGTGGTGGTCCTGCACCCCCTCGTCAACAAGTTGGTTAAGTAAATAATATCCTCACGGGAAAATCGATATCTCTCTATGAGCACACTGTCGCGCTGAGCTAAAGGATCCTGTCTGTCCCGCAATATACGCTGAATTCTGAGGACTCTCCTTATCAATCTTGCACCTTCCGCAATGGGTTGCTCGCGTAAACGGACAGGATATGGCTGCGACAGGCTTCCCAAATCCACCTTCGCTTTTATAGCCGTGGTCTCTCATCTTGATTACACGAAGTAATTTACAATTACTACTCTGAAATATGAATTACATCTGTAATAATCACATACATGTAATAGAATGTTAATAGTACATTTCCCTTTTTTAGGATATGACCTGTATGTATCTGTGTGACATCAATAAAAGGATCAAGTGCTGCATTATCTTCAGTTACATTGATGTTATTTATTTATCGCTGTTGCTTTCGTATAAATGAAGCGGACATACCTGCGTGGCCGCGATCTAATCCTGTTTACATAAAGTAAACCTGCTCCCGAGCAGGTTTACGCTTACGGCTCTGTTGCTATGACAGCAAGTCCCGGATGAGCTTCGGGGAACCGACTGATCCAGGATCACGCGAAATCGTCAACAATCTAATCCAGCTAACTTACTTAGCGAGGTACGAAGAACGGGCCCCAGGTGTAGTAGAGGGGCAACAATGAGACAACCTCCAAAACAGGGATGCTTTCACAGGTGGAGGTGATTGACATTTTTCCTTCCTCAACTCTTTTTCTGTTTGTTTTTCACTAGAATTACACTCAGGGTGAGTATCACAATGGATCAACTGCTTATTAACATCTATATCTACACAGCCAGTCACATGGCAGCGACTCAATACATGTGAGGTCAAGGCCACGTGCTGAAGTTCAAATTGAACATCAGTGGAGAAGGTGATTGAGTGACTTTGATTGTGGCATGATTGCTGGTGCAGACTCAGGCTGGCCTGAGTGTTTCAGAAACTGCTCATCTGCTGAGATTTTCCCACATAACCAGGTGATAGAAGATAAAACAGACTGCGTTGAGCTGATAGGAAGGCAACAGCAATTCAAACAACCAGTTGATACAACCAAGATGTGCAGAAGAGCATCTCTGAACGTCTAACCTAGAAGCAGCTAGGCTAAAGTAGCAGAAGACCATGATGGGTGCCATTTCTGTCAGCTAAGAATAGAAAACAGCCAACAATTTACTAGGGTTCACCGAAACTAATAATAATAATAATAATAATAATAATAAATTTTATTTATGAGTGCCTTTCAAGTCACCCAAGGACACTTTACAATAGGATAAAACACTTAGTAAAACAATGGCAGAATAAGAACAATAAAATAAAAGCACAAGATAAAATGAACAAACAGTGGATTCACAGTGAATATGCAGATTTGAACAGATGAGTTTTGAGTTGGGATTTAAACTGGGGGAGAGAACCAATATTTCTTATTTCAGGGGGCAGAGAGTTCCACAGCCTGGGAGCAGAGCAGCTGAAAGCTCTGCTTCCCATGGTGGTGAGGTGGAAGGAAGGTACAGTAAGCTGGATAGAAGAAGAAGAACGAAGTGAACGGGCAGAACAAGTGGTGGTTAACAGGTCAGAAAGGTAAGAAGGAGCGAGGTTATGAATAGCCTTGAAGGTGAGCAGAAGAAGTTTGAAAATTATCCGGAATTTCACAGGGAGCCAGTGAAGTTCCTGAAGAACAGGGGTGATGTGCTGGTAGGAGGGGGTTCTGGTGATAATGTGAGCAGCAGAGTTCTGAACCAGTTGAAGCTTATGGAGGGATTTTTGGGGGAGACCATGCAGAAGAGAATTGCAGTAGTCAATACGGGAGGTAACAAGCCTATGTACAAGAATGGACGTAGACTGGGTGGAAAGAGAAGGAAGCAATCTGTTAATGTTACGTAGATGGAAGTAGGCAGAACGGGTGAGATTATTGATGTGAGATTTATAGCAAAGTGAACTGTCTAGGATGACACCAAGGCTCTTAACCTGAGGAGAAGGGAAAACTGTGGAGTTATCGATGGTGAGTGAGGAAAAACTAGATAATAGAAGATTGAAAACAACATCATCTGGTCTGATGAGTCGATTTCCGCTGCAACATTTGTATGGTAGGTGAGAATTTAAACCCTAAACTATTGCCGCTGATCGTCATTTAATCAGAATCAGAATACTTTATTGATCCCTGGGGGAATTTTTTTTTTTTAAATGACCAGAGTGTACTCATCATCTGATGACTGTTTTTCCTGCAGACTGCTACACCATGTCATATAGTTTAGATCATCTCAAACATGAGATCAGTGTACTCAAATGTCCTGCACAGTCACCAGTTCAATATAGTAGAGCACCTTTGGGATGTGGCGGAACAGGAGATTCACATCATGGATGTGCAGCTAACTGTGTGATTGCATCATATCAACATTGAACAAAATCTCATGAGTGTTTCCAGAACTTTGTTGAATCTGTGCTACAAAGAATTATTAGATGGTACAAAAGTGGGTTCAACAGTACCCGTTGTTTCTGCTCTTCACATATTCTAACCAAGTAAATCAGAAGGATCACTAAAACTGAAGTTACCTCTTCACATGAACGCTGGCTCTGTCACACTCATGTGTTAAATCTGCCTCAGCGCTATGTAACAAAGCAGCACAGACCACAGTGGATGCATGTCAATAATGATCTTTAATGTCAATATATACAGAACTTGAAAGAAAAATAGAATCTTAAAAATCAAATGAAATAAATACAGTATCATACAATTTCCACAATGTCTTTTGAAGAGATTTCCATGGAAATGTTTTTTTGTTATTCATTTATTTATTCTTTTAAATTCAGCCTCTCTGGTTCGACAGGGTGCGTCCCATCCCCCCCAGAGAAATCCCGACAGCTCCCCCCACATGCTCTTCATCTTCATTATGTTCTATATAGTTATATCATTTTTGCAAACGATTTCTTGTTACCACATAGGTTCACCTTCAGTAGCGAGACAGTATCTTTTGTCCGTCTGCAGCATGTTTACGTCTTTTGATACACAAGTAAAACAAATCCGACTGAGTTTCAAGGGAAAAGCAATACAGGATCTGTCCACACATGCGTTTATGTTACCAAAAGTGCTGGGAAGTGATTTTGGTTCTGAAGAACCTTCAAACCCGCTTCAAGCAGTATCTGATTTTTTTTAATACATTTATTTTTTTATTTTTGTCTCAGAAAGGAAACGGTTATGCAAAGTACCTCAGTCAATACCAACTTGCCAGCACTCTCACACATAAATCATTACTTCACGTTGAAAAAAAAAAAAAAAGAAAAAAAAAAAAAAAAGAGTAAAAGCAAATGAGGGGAGAGGAGGATGGCGGAGCGAAGATGAAGAGCAGTGTGTGGGGGGGGAGCACAGTTTAACCAAAGCAGCTTTTTAATCAGCCAATCACAGTGAAGGAAAACATCAGCTGGTGCGTTTCTTCCTCACATAAAAAGGAAGAAAGAATGAAAGGCGAGGAGGGTAAGTGCATATGAGAAGCTGTGGAAATAAATACAAGTCTGTCTCCCCAGCAGTAACAGATACGAGGTTCCTCTGTTCGTCTTCGGCTGACTTCTGCAACGCAACCTCGTCCTGTGTGTGTGTGTGTGTGTGATTGCAGATGTTCCGGTGTTTCAAATAAATAGATTTTTTTTTTTTTTAAAAAAAGAAAACCTGGGAGACAGTAGTTCTGACTGGCCAAGACTTGGGGCTGTGGGTGTGCGCGTACTTTTTGCTTTTTCTTGTTTGCGTATGAGTCTGACAGAGTGAGATCAAAACTGGTGGGTGAGAAACATGGGTCTACATGTCCGTTGAGGTGAGTTTCTTCATGCTGCGTCTCTGGGCTAAACTGGATGCCGCCACAGGCTCCAACACTGGCTGACTCGTCTTCTGGCTCAGAGCTGAATAGGTGGCAGCCATCGCTCCCTGATGAAACAAAGACACGTGGCTTTAATGTTTCAGCTGGCCTCACCACCACTGCTACTGTATAAATATATAATTAAATTGTTTCTTACTGGCTGGGAAAAAGATAATATAGTTTCAATAATGTAACAGAAGCTGACGAAATATTGTTAAAGTTACAGTGTTTTAGTAACCAATGAATGTTTTGCATATACAGTGGCTTGCAAAAGTATTCAGCCCCCTTGACCTTTTCCACATTTTGTCACATTACAGCCACAAACATGAATCAATTTTATTGGAATTCCACGTGAAAGACCAACACAAAGTGGTGTACACGTGAGAAGTGGAATGAAAATCATACATGATTCCAAACATTTTTCACAAATAAATAATTGCAAAGTGGGGTGTGCGTAATTATTCAGCCCCCTGAGTCAATACTTTGTAGAACCACCTTTTGCTGCAATTCCAGCTGCCAGTCTTTTAGGGTTTGTCTCTACCAGCTTTGCACATCTAGAGACTGAAATCCTTGCCCATTCTTCTTTGCAAAACAGCTCCAGCTCAGTCAGATTAGATGGACAGCGTTTGTGAACAGCAGTTTTCAGATCTTGCCACAGATTCTCGATTGGATTTAGATCTGGACTTTGACTGGGCCGTTCTAACACATGGATATGTTTTGTTTTAAACCATTCCATTGTTGCCCTGGCTTTATGTTTAGGGTCGTTGTCCTGCTGGAAGGTGAACCTCCGCCCCAGTCTCAAGTCTTTTGCAGACTCCAAGAGGTTTTCTTCCAAGATTGCCCTGTATTTGGCTCCATCCATCTTCCCATCAACTCTGACCAGCTTCCCTGTCCCTGCTGAAGAGAAGCACCCCCAGAGCATGATGCTGCCACCACCATATTTGACAGTGGGGATGGTGTGTTCAGAGTGATGTGTAGTGTTAGTTTTCCGCCACACATAGTGTTTTGCATTTTGGCCAAAAATGGACATATTCCCCCACCTGAGCTGTAGATCTCTGCAGCTCATCCACAGTCACCATGGGCCTCTTGGCTGCATTTCTGATCAGCGCGCTCATTGTTCGGCCTGTGAGTTTAGGTGGACGGCCTTGTCTTGGTAGGTTTACAGTTGTGCCATACTCCTTCCATTTCTGAATGATCGCTTGAACAGTGCTCTGTGGGATGTTCAAGGCTTGGGAAATCTTTTTGTAGCCTAAGCCTGCTTTAAATTTCTCAATAACTTTATCCCTGACCTGTCTGGTGTCTAAATCCAATCGATAATCTGTGGCAAGATCTGAAAACTGCTGTTCACAAACGCTGTCCATCTAATCTGAGCTGGAGCTGTTTTGCAAAGAAGAATGGGCAAGCATTTCAGTCTCTAGATGTGCAAAGCTGGTAGAGACATACCCTAAAAGACTGGCAGCTGGAATTGCAGCAAAAGGTGGTTCTACAAAGTATTGACTCAGGGGGCTGAATAATTACGCACACCCCACTTTGCAGTTATTTATTTGTGAAAAATGTTTGGAATCATGTATGATTTTCCTTCCACTTCTCACGTGTACACCACTTTGTGTTGGTCTTTCACGTGGGATTCCAATAAAATTGATTCATGTTTGTGGCTGTAATGTGACAAAATGTGGAAAACTTCAAGGGGGCCGAATACTTTTGCAAGCCACTGTAAATTGTCATATTTTCCCATCTGTGTCGATCACATTTTCCCAGATTTGGTAAATGAGATGGTCACATGTTTTGTCCAACCAACCGCAGTTCCTCAAATGGCTGTTTAAGACTCCCAAAAAGTTTGAAAATCTAACTTTACAGTAAAAATTAAAATATCTAAACTATTTTTTGTTTAATGGCTCACCGGTCCGTGAGTCGTTTGGTACTGGACCGTGAGAGTTGAGGCTCGGGTGTAAAATTTGTGGTTTTCAAGGTTTTTATCGTTAACTCCGTTTCCCTGGGTCTTTCCCAGTGTTGTAGTTGTGAGTCTTATTTTGAAAGAAATATTTACGCATTACCATAGCGACCAGAGCACTAAGGGGCAGAGAGGAGGATGTTACTCTCAACGTTGTTGACGCATTTCAGGAGGACGCTGCTAATAAAATTACAATTACACAGTGAATTCACATTTATTATTATATTTACAAAATACCACAGTTTTTGTCTCGGCCGTATCATTTTATTTTGTTGTATTTATCAGAGACACCTTAAAGGCCGGTCCGTGAAAATACTGTCTGACATTAAACCGATCCGAGGCGCAAAAGAGGACGGAGACCGCTGTTATAATGGATATGATACATTTGAGTGACAGGTAGGGGCCAATATACTGACAACCAAGGCTGAAAGGTGATTTGAAAATGTCTTTGGGTAACTTCCTCCTCTTTTAGTAATCCTCTGTGATCCACATCGAATTGTTTTCCCTTCCCCCCCAGTAAGAAAAATAAAAACATGACAAGCAGCTACTCTGCCACACAGTCTAAGAGTCCTTGATTAGGCATCTAATGTTTCTGCGGTTTACAGTTTAATGAGCTTTTCTGTGTGGATACAGTTAATTATTGAAAGTAGACATTAGGCAGAATTCTGACATGACCAGCAGAGGTTACGGTGCAGTCCAGGCTAGGGCTGGGTCATATCATACCGTTCACGGTAATACCGGTATAATGTTGGGCAACGATAAGAAAATGAAATATCGCAATAGAATTTGGGTAAAACGCGCATGCGCAGTGCCTTTGTTTTCATACACACATGTAGGAAAAAGCGTGCCTGCGACGGAGAATGAGAAGAGCGAAAGCGGATCGTTGAATAAAACGAATGAACCAGAACTGGTTTGTAAAAATGCTGCAACTTCAGTGGTGTGGAACTGGTTTGGCTTTCATCCGTCAGATACACAACAAAGCACTATTTTTGGTAGAGCATGCTAGCGGGCCGTCGTTATTACCGTGTTTTTTGGAAAATACGGCACACTTAAAATCAATCCTTTGATTTTTCTGAAAATCGACAGTGCCCCTTATAATCCCGTGTGCCTTATGTATGAATTCTGGTTGTTTACTGACCTCGAAATGATTTTATGTACACGGCGCTCGAAAATCTGTCGAATGTTTTAGTACGACTTTGCTAAGCTACGAACCCGCACCGCTTGATGGATTGTCGGAGCATTATGGCTATCATAGGGAGGAGCCTCGCAGAGTGATACGTACTGTGCTTCAACATAATGTTACCGTATTGTATGTGTATAACCTCTTTCTAAGTTTTGTGGATATTATACGTGGTTATGCTGAGGATATGTCGGCCAATTCCCACTGGAAATGCCTTTTGGTTAAACTGTCAGCAAGAAATTTGCATTTGCACTGTTAAATTTTTAGATAACTTTAATGCACATAAAAAACAGCTGCTTGTTTAAGCGAAAATACATTGATGTTTTTTTTCACTAATAAAGTTGTGGAGTTGTAAAGTATTTTGTCTAGTGTCAATTATATCGTCAGTTATATCGTTATCGCAAATTTTCAAATGTATATGGTGATAAATATTTTTGGTCATATCGCCCTGCTCTAGTCCAGGCTACCTAATGTTAACTGAGCAGTCTGGAGACACAAGGATTAACAAAGAATTCTTGGATTTTTAGGACTGAAACCTGCTGTTAATCTGGTCCTTCCTTTAATGGCGACATTATCACCGGATCAGGAAGTGTAAAAAGTCAGAAGCAAAATCCTGTGCATGACTCTGGCCTTTTATACAGCTGCTGCTCTCTGAGATTAAGAGAGGTCAGCTCAGCTGGGTCGAGTGCTTAGCACAAATGATACCCAGACAACCTGACCTGGCCCCCGTGTGTCCAGCTACATTAGGGTGTCCGTATTCCAGCAGAGTGAGGGCAGAAATGATTGACCTCTCCACTCATTTGCCTTAGACCCATTTCTGGCTCCAGTCTTAAATACAGGCATTACTGTGCTTTTCAATTTGTGACGCCTAAACTTTGAAACAACCTTCGGCAGTATACAGGATCTGCTCAGTCTGTGGTTTGTTTTAAAGCATCTGCTGAAGAATTACGTCCCCAAACTGGCCCTTTCATTTGGCAGCAGTGGACAAAAAATAAATAAAAAAAGTCCTCAAAATCCTGACGTTTTGGAGGAAATCTGTTTCACTGAAGCCACCGACATCACGATCTGAACACTTTTAGCTCCAACTTTGCGCCCACACGCGCCTCCGTACACAAGTACCAGCAGTGGCTCCACAAATAGCCTCCACTAAACCGTTTACTCTTCCTCAGCCTCCTCATCTGCTCACAAATCTGCTCGTTTCCACCGCACATCGCTCCATAAATAAAAAAAAAAACAAAAAAAAAAAAAACACAACAACTTCCTTCTAAATACAACGTTATCACTGTCCATCTGTGCACACAGGGCACAAATCTTCTGAGGTAAATGAGAAAACTCTTACAGGTCTTAAGTCCAGCACACATGTTGAGGTGTTACTAATCATTTAACTGTAGTAGATAATAATAATTGTTCCTGTAAATTGAGGTCTTTGTTAGCGGGATACGGTTGGATCTACTCACCTTGACGAGGTGCGGTGCATCATGGCGTGTGAGCTGGAAGTGCGGTAGCGTATCTCTGCACGTGATCCAGGAATGCTTTAGAACCTGCTCTGCTGTGTATCGCTGGTGAGGGTCCACATGGAGCATATGGGACAGCAAGTCCTGGAATACACAAATACAGATTTCTAAAGATTAAAGGGCACATTTTAAAAAGCCACTATGAATTCATACGGGTATAAAGGTTTAATTCTGGCCAATTTTAAGTCAACGGCATAATTTGTATCAAACTTTTAAGTACATGGGAAAAGCGGGTCGTCTTCATTAAACTTTACAACGCTAGGTTTACAAAAGGAAACATCACAGCTGCTTAAAAGGAAGCCTGAACAAAAGGATTTAGAACAATGTGTCAGTGTGTACCTTCGAGCTGTCTGACACAGTATCCCAGTTGCCACCCGTCAAAGAGAACTTCCCAGATCCTATCCGGAGAAGAATCTCTTCCGGTGTGTCGTTTGGCCCATTAGCGAACGGTGTGTACCTGACAGCGATGAAAACAAAGCGCAGATTATGAAATGCATAATCGCATCACATGCAGTTTGCTATTAATCATCCAAACGACTCCTGAGAGTTCTGTGTGCAGTCTTACCCTGCTAACATGGTATACAGCAAGACTCCAAGGCTCCATATATCACAGGCTGCATCATAACCTTGTCGCATTAGTACCTACGGAAACAAAGAACAACACAAGCCATCAGACTCAGAAACAAAGCAGATCATGGATTCTCTTTTTTTGCCTTGCTTCCTGCTCACCTCTGGTGCCACAAAGTTGGCGGTGTAACAGGGGGTTAGAAGGAGGCCGTTGCCTCCCCGGAGCTGTTTAGCGAATCCAAAATCACAGATCCTGATGGAGTCGGGATTCCCCGAGTCGTCCATGTACAGGATGTTGCTGGGCTTCAGGTCTCGGTGTACTACCTGAGGAGAAGGAGAAGATATTCAGAAAACGTGTCCAAATTAACTCTGCTGTGCACGCGCGTGTAAGCGTTTCCTCACCCCTTGGCAGTGGAGGTAGTCAACAGTCTTTGTAATGGTGTAAAGAACAGCACTTGCTTCTCTCTCGGAGAAAAACTTCTGCCTGAGGATTCGATCCAGCAGCTCCCCTCCCTTCATCAGCTCCGTCACCAGGTATACATACCTGCCCTCGTCATACACCTGACACAGAGACAACACAACCCGTCAGAATATACCCGCCAAAAGCCGACTGTGTCGGAAAGCTCACACATAAATGTCACTGACGTCTTTCAGAGTGATGATGTTGGGGTGCTGTCCATATCGCATCAGGATTTCAATCTCTTCAGAGGGGTCCCTCTTACTTTTGTCTATAATCTGAGTGAAACACAAACACAGTATTAGTGATCAAACAACTCTAACTTCTATCAGAGACTTGAGACACTAAAAGCAAACTGAAGCTGTGCTGCCATCTGCTGGTGCTTTATGAATAACCAAATTCCATTTGAGTCGCTCTGTTTTAAATGTATCGATAGTTAAAGACGCTGATGTCCACAAACTCTTATTCTACACACATCAACTGTACTTTCATTGGCTCTACCAAGAGGTGCAAAGCATGTGTAATAAAACGAACCAGTCGTGCCACTTAGCGATCTATTAACCTGCAGCTGCAGGACACTGCAAGCTAAAGAAGCTGCAGTTTACATCCATGCCTGTCCAAGCATGAGAACGCACACAGGAAAGGCTTTGGAGGAATAAAGCAGGCTCCACAGATTTGTGTCACCAATTCAAGCGTCTGACATTCACATATGTTTTTAAAGAACTTCTACTTTTAGACATTTTTATGAACTTTTGCTATAATCAGTGTCAGTTCTTGAGGACTGGCAGTGAAGATGCAGTGATTTTGAAAGAACCCAAATTCTAAACAGCTCACGCCTGACTCCGAGTGCACATTTGTGCTGTAATGTAAATGTAATTTACATAAACATAATGAAATTTCCCAACATGATCGAGATGCAGTTATGAGAAAACAAGCCATCTAAAAAAAACAAAACACTTCTGTCCTCTGGTATAGATTCTTTAACATGTTCAGAGGTCACAAGGAAACAGCCGGTTACCTTCACAGCATAGTCCATGGCAGAGACTCGGTGTACACAGCGTTTACAAATAGAGTAGGAGCCGACCCCGATGTCCTCCTGCAGCTCGTACATGTCGGAGAACTTGGCTGAGCCTCCGTGCAGCTGGAAAGGGCAGGAATCATTAACATTTATACAGTGTCCTGTGACATTACAAAAAAAAAAAAAAAAAAAGTTCCAGCACAGCATCACCTCGTGTCCTTCACGAGCGACGCTGAAGGATGCAAGTAACACTTCAGCTTGTCTATGCAAGTCAACAACGTGTATCAAATGTTAGAGCATCCTGGTAATTTGAGTCCCACAACAAAGAACATAATGTCAGTGAAGTTGACCTTTGGAGAAGAAAAAAAATAAAAAGACTGAGTACTTCATCATTTTATCTAATAGTTTGACCTTTAACCACCAAATGTTTAGCAGGTCAACCTAAAGTTCAGGTGGACATCTGCACCAAACTGTCCAGAGTGAAACTATTGCTGCACATTTACACAGGTGCTCCGCAGCAAACCTGCCATCAACTTTGTAATGTGCCTGTTTGTTTGTGTCGGTCAGCAGCAGAACAGTCATTACAAGATCATTTAATTTGGATCCTAGACCTCTGCCACCAATCCAAACTATTCCACTGTAATTACAATCAGCAGGCAACAGAAAGAAACCGTGTCAGCAGCACTCAGGTATTAGTTACAATGTTTCAGTGACCGATCTGTCTTACTGTGTTCTGAACAGAGCTGCAACTGCATCATGAAATTTATGCATGGCTCCAAAACAGGAGGAGAAACTGCTGAATTTCTAGAGATTACAATAGTTTCTCATGAACGCTGCTTCATGAAAAGAGAAAAAAAAAGTCTGTGTGAGCTTCGTGCATGCAAGACAATACTTCAAGTACCATTAAGTACCTCGTGTAAAGAGTGAGCGAATACAAGGTTACGATAATGCATCTTCACCTGAACTATGGGGAGGATGCTGAGCAGCGGGGAGCCCTTGTTCTCATCCATGGGGGTCGGCGCAACAAAACTGAAGCCTTTGAAGAGCTGGTGTGCATTAGCACTGGGCGGGATACCTGGGGAGTCTAAATAAACCAAGATAATTCAGAATATAAACAGACTAACATAAACACCCACTAACATTTTGCAGTTGCTGTTTCCATGGCTGCAGGACTAGCTGTTGCTTGTAAGCTTAAAAACATGTGAGCAGAACGTGCGTGCGTGCTTGTGTGTGTGTGTGTGTGTAGGTGTACCTTTCGGCGTTTTAGCGGTGAACTCTGGGTCAAAGCAGAACGTGTCATCTGGTTTACCTGCTGCGGGCTTGAACGGGGGCTGGAGCTCTCTCCTGTACAGTTTCTGCAGGTACAAAAATGCAGGAGACACGTAAACGTGTGAGGAATCAAACTATCACAGGCCGTCTGGAGCGTGTGAACATATGTGCAGGAGAGGCCAAGACCCCCTCCCAGATTAACCCCCTGAAATCCCACCACCGCTTGGTCCGGCCAATAGCATCCTGCCGGCTCTTAAACGCTCATGCAGGGCTATTAGTGCACACACAGTGAGAATTGGACCTCTGCCCAGACTCATGCACACACACATACGCGCACACACACACAAACACAGATCCCGTGGCCAAGACTGATGGCCAGTAGTCACCACGCCAAGCATTTGTTAGGTGTGAATCCTCAGCAGAAGCTGGGGAGTTGTGTGTGTGTGTTTATGCGTGTGGGTGTGTGGGAGAGAGGAGGAAAAAAGAAAAAGAGTGTGAGAAGTGCGTGTTGGTGTGTGCACTCACATTCCAGTCGATGGTGGAAAAGAATGCATGGCGTTTGATCTCTTCCACGCCGTCGGGCCCGGCCCCTAAAGACACAGATGGCTCTGGTTCAGTTAACCCAGCGTTATTGCTTTTCATCGACTCATCCGCACATTATTAACCTCTTGGCCGATTTCGAGGTAGAAGCGGATGCCAAAATGTTAACCAACCTTAGGCTTAGTGAACAGCGTGACTTGACGATCACGTTTCCTTACCTAGCCTGTTAGCAGGGTTACGTTTAAACAGCATTCTCAGCAAACTCTGGGCTTCCAAACTAAGGAACTGGGGCATTCCCAACTTAGCTCTGCAGGGAGAGAGACAACAGAGTGACAGATGAACATGGGGGGGTGTCACTGTTATCATCTACATATCAAAACTTGTCTGACATGCCTTAATGATGTCATTCATAATGACTCACTTGAGAATCATGTTCATAGTCTCATTGCGGTCTTTCCCTTGGAATGGTAACGTCCCTGTGAGCATTTCAAACTGCAAACACACCATAGGTCAGGTTTTTTCCTTTTACTTTAATGTATAAAATTCCTATGAATACATATGTCCCATGTCTTTTCTTCCTATTTAAATCAGGTTTGTGTGAGGTTGCGTACCATAAGTACTCCCAGAGACCACCAGTCTGCACTCTGCGTGTGTCCTCTCCTGTTGACCACCTCAGGGGCCATATACTCCACCGTACCACAGAAGGAATATGCCTTCTTATCAGCATCTACCGACTCTTTACTCAAACCAAAGTCTGTGTAACATAGTAAAGTTTTAGGCAAGAAGTTACAGATTTACTGCAAATGTTTGCATTTGGATTTTACTTATTTATACAAAACACAGACCATGCATATTAACGTTGCTGCATTTAAATAAAAACGTAACCAATGCAATACACGTACGACTTCTAACCAAGCTAACTTGCAGATCTTTTCCTGGTTAGGCTTTTAAGATGCAGTATAGCAACACAAATATAAATCAAACAGTTAGAAAACAGCAACAGCAACCACAACAAACAGGAAATAAATAGAAACAGTTAACTCATTTCAGTGATCACAGATTTGCTTTTGTTTAAGGCATAATTTTACCTTTGCATTAAAAACTGATCTTAAAATTTTTAATGTTTTGTTGATGCATCTAATCAATATCATTATTACGAAACTCATAATAAGCAGAAGTGAAACACGGCTACACTGATCCATCATCATCAAATGAGAGAAAGCAGGAGGACATTTCCGACTGTTAGTTTGATTTCTGACAGCAACATCGGGCGTCTCTGGCAGTGAAACTCCGTCGTGTGTGAGGAGCACACGTGTAAGATATTTGACAAACAACAAAACTAGTAGGACTCAATACTCAACAGTAGTGGCACATCTATCACTTTAAGCATGGTCATATTTAACAGGTTAACTACATTAGACTCTTTCCTGATTCTTCATAGTCAAAAAAAGTAAGGTAGCTCATACCTGTTAACTTTATGTGTCCAGCTTCATCAAGTAAGATGCTGAAAGACAGAGATTTCACAGAGGTGAGCATCAAAGAATCTCATGTTTTGTGATTTCTGCATAAAGCATGACTAAAGCGAGTGAGTTCTGAGAGGTTTGTATAAAACGTTCAATCCGTACGCTGCAGACATTTTATGAAAAACGGAGCAAAAGCCGGAAAAACTAAACCAAAATTTATTTTCATACAGCAGGTAAGTTAGAAAACAAAAATAACCCTTCAACTGATTTTCTTGAAAAAATGAATGTTTCATCAAATCCGCCTTGTGATATGGAGAAATTTTCCTAGATTTATGGTATGTATTTATGTTAAATTTTCATTTACAGAAATGAAATCATATTAGAGATGGAGCAATTTTGTATTTGTAAGGAACTGTGATCCAATACTGATAATTATGGTTTTTCTTTTTTTAAAGTGCATGACAGCAAAGGCAGGTGCTGTCTGGAGGTATCTCACCCTCTCTCACCAATAAGTTGTTTGTTTCGCAGTCGTTCAGCAGTTTCTGACTTTTTTTTGCGACTCGTTTTGGCTGAGTGAGCCGACAATAAGAGAGCCTCATACAGCTTCTTTCTCCATTCCAACTGCTATGTTAGCCTCCCAACAAGCGTCAAACGCTGCCTTGCATTTACAGTGACCTGGCATGTTGTCAGCTTTACTCTGCTCCACTCCGTGTGTGTGAGGGCCGCACACCGTGGGGAAACTAACGCAGACTCAAACTGAGCAGAGATCTTTATCTTTTTTTTTAAGTCAGATTTAAAAAAAAAAAAAAAAAACTTTAACTATTTGAATTTATGCATACATATATATTGATTAGTCACATTTTATTTTACGTGGCTGTGTAATCAATAGGTCTATTGTTTTTACAGCTATTGTTTTAATTCAGACTATATGTTAATTGTATTAGCTGCTAACAACACACACACACACACACACACACACACACACACACACACACACACACACACACACACACACACACACACACACACACACACACACACACACACACACACACACACACACACACACACACACACACACACACACAATATAGTTTGCAGCAATATAGGTGAAAGATCAAAGTGGTTTTGTACTTGAAAATGTTTGTAATGAAACCAAAAGCAATCGGCTTTTGCAGTTCCCTTCTGTACTCCGTTCTGTGCCATTGCGCAGGGCTTTGCTACGACAGGCTGAAAGGGGAAGATGAGGTCTGTGATTCTTACTTCTCTGGCTTGAGATCTCTGTAAACTATGCCCAGGTTGTGCAGATGGTCGAGGGCCAGGGCCAGCTCTGCAAGGTAGAATTTCACATCTTCCTCTGTAAACATAACCTGATAAGAACTGGACAAATTTACTCTTTGAACTCTGAAGAGAAATTCAGCAGCAGCAAAGGAAACAAAAAAAAACCAAACAAACAAAAAAACAAAACCAAACTTGAATATTAAGCTTCAGTTACCAAAACAGAGAAAAAGAGTATTATCGTTATTGTCACAACAACATCAACATTTCAAATACGTTTCAGGATTCGGCAAGCTGTTGATCTGACGCCGCTGGCAGCTATCGCTTTGGTTCTGAGACATGCTTTCAACAATAGGTCTATCCAGAGAACAATCACACATTGTCTGAGTGCCCTGAAAGCATCTGAGAAAAGCTGAGCCGGGAATCTGACTGACAAGCAGCTGATGATGAAAAAGGGGGAATAAAGATTCCGAGGAAAAGCACTTGCCTTTTCATGAGGAATTCAAGTCGGAATTTGAATAAAAAACAAACAGAAGATATCAGAGACAAATGACTTGGCACATTTATGCGCTTTTAAAATAAATAAAATACTCTTGCATACTAAAATTGCACCTGCTCCATTAGTTGCCGTCATATTTACATTTCCTTAGGGTTTATAAATTAACATTTTGGCATCTGTAGCTCTGAGTTTCACAAACATGGGCACTAACAGGATTTTTATTTTTAAGAACATCTCAGATTTTTTTTTTTTTTTTTTAACCGAAGTACAAAATAAACAGAATAAAGACAAAAATAAGCTTGAAGACACAACAACATGTAAGACAACAGAATGCCAGCTTACCTCTTTGGATAAGCGAGTGAATACATCCCCTCCCCTGAGAAAGTCCAGTATTAAATACAGTTTCCCTTCTGTCTGAAAGGCTGCGGAGACAGGAAACTGACAATTTATCCACAAGCCAACAGTATTGTGATTTAACAGAGATGTCGAGATGAAATGTCAAATCCTGTTAAATAACTAAAGCATTCAAAAATATTTTGTTAAATGAGGTTAAAGGCATTTCTGACTGAAACACGATGCGGATAAACAGCTTACGCCATGTTAAACCCACCCTGAATTCATTCTGTATGATCATACAGTTACACGCACATGAGACGTTACAGCAACATCTGATTTCAATCAGTTCTGCAAACTGTTTTTTTCTGGAGCAGAAAGCAAAAAAACCCTGAAATGAACACATGGTTCTGATCCCATGTAGAGGCTCAAAACTTTACATCCGCGTATTAATTCAGCGCTGCTGCAAGTTCCAAATGCTGGTGAATGACTAGACTCACCAGCAAGTCCAAGGAGCTCAGAGCACGTCTGAGAAAGACGATTTTGCACAAGTCGGGGACATCTCTTGAAGCCATTTCTAAAGACTTTTATAGTCTAAGATTATCAGTTTAAATGAAGTGCAGCCACTTTGTCAGAGTCTGAAAAGGACTCAAAAGCTTTGATGCGTGCACTACAGCCCTGAACTCCTCCAGACATCACCCAACAGACGTGCACGGGGGAACACAAATGCAGTCAGACTGAACATTAGCCGGTCTTTAACCTGATAGCTCCCTACTATAAAGTCTGCGATGTCGAATTATGCAGATGTGTGAGCAGCGCAGCTATCTGTCAGGTGCGTTCACCTACTGAGTGGGCGTCATGTTTACCGCTTTCAGCGTGCTCTATCAAGGCAGCACCCTCGTATAAACAACACTGAGTAGTTCCAGTTGTGTTAAAAGCACCTGAAGTAGAACCTTTCATTCTTTGTGCTAAGGAGAAAGGGCAACTGTAGAAAATGTCCTGACCGTTTTTTCTGAAATTGTCCGACGTTTACACGTTAAAAACGACAACAACATTCGGCTCGGCTGACACAAAGTTGGAGAAATTATCCAGAAATCACCAAAGCACAGGTCTGCATTGAAGTAGAAGCGGCTAGAAGGCAGAAGTGGGAATGAGCAGACACCCCATGAATACAATATTACTGCCATTTCTAACATTTTGCAATGTGCAGAGTATTGCAACATATATTGTAATTTATCACCTTTTCCAACTGCAAATTATGTCCTCAAAGATTATCTTTAACAGTGCCTGTTTAATCCAATAAGACAAAGTCATCTCACGTCAAGTTTTTCTTGCTGTAAAATGAGCCAAACACACCAGCACTGTCACTAAAACCTGCCATAAATGTTGCCATAAGATGGGAGTTAGCCTGCCATCAATTGAATGGGGTCAAGTTGGCTATTGCAAGCAATCTTTTTAACTGTGATCAATCATTGAAAGTCTGTTGCTTGCTACATAGAAAGAAATTCACATTTGGACGAAATGCATATTTAACTATTACCACTGCACTCAGCAAACTTCCTGTTCTTCAGGAATACCACCGTTCTGCAGGGTTGCCGCTGATTGACCAGCCTGCGCAATCACGTTGCGATCAAAAGTGGTCGTGAATGTGCGACAGCCTCAAGCTCGAAGCAACCATAATAGTCACAATAAGTTGCAGTTGCAGTCGGTCAGAGAATATGAAAGAAAATCATCAGACTGACACTGATTTTTTGCAAAGAGGTTCTTTTCCCATTTTTACTGCTGTGGTGGATGGTGGTGCATGAGATGAGCCAGAACATTTTATACACTTCATAAAATGCACATATTTGGTGTTTCTCTATTGATACATTATCACCACATAAAACACTCTGATACTATGACACACTGATCATTTCCCCCACCCCTACTGGAACACCAGTGTCAGTCTACCACCAATCATGTTTCACATCACCACACACTGACAGGCTGCAGAACTTCAGCACAACCTCAAGCTATTAGCTAGACTCTTGAAACTTAAAAACAACTATATTTCCAACAGGACAGTGACGCCCTTAAAGAGAGGAAAGCTGGTTGGGGAACAGATAAATTGCCTAATATTAAGCTTCTCTAAAGCCTCAACACTACTGAAATCTGTTGACTCGGCTTTAAAGCCAGTTCCATGCCAGGACAACAAACTTTATTGAACTCTACCAATTCGGCCAAAAACAAATGAATGATTACCAGAATTACGCCAAAAGCTTGTTTATGTAAAATTCTGGACCCCATTGTGTTTTAAAAAAAAAAGATTTAAAATGTGTGCAGTACATTTCACTTATTTTTAAATTTTTATTTTTACTTGATGTAAAAGTTTCCGTCCCAGAAAAAGAAATAAATGAAATCCTGATGTTTCCATGACGTTTTAGTCCATGAGTGCATCTAAATGTTCAAAACTGTGTAATAGCCATGCTATGTGTATTAAAAATAAATAAATAAATAAATAAATAAATAAACAAACAAACAAACAAACAAACAAACAGTGTTTGTCTTACCGTAGTGCAATTTCACTATGAAGGGATGATTGACTTCCACTAAAATGTCTCTTTCCATCTTAGTGCGAACTCTGTCCCTGACTGGAGACAAAGGAGACAGATGGAGCCATTCAGAAAGAAATCCAGCACTTTGGACAGACAGTACTGGTGCTGTTTTATGCAGAGATGGCCAAAAACAACAGTGGCATTACCTTTCAAAGATGCCTTTTTTAGAACTTTCATTGCATATAACTGACCAGCATCTGGACCCAGGATCTTCCTGACAAGAAACACCTGACAGAAGGCGAATGAGAGGATTTTAGACAGATATAAGCGCCGGCACAAACAAACCACTCGACTCATCTCCAGAGTTCCCTCACCTTGCCGAAAGAGCCCTGGCCGAGGACTTTTAGCAGTTCGAACTGAGACGGATCGGCTTTCTCGCAGCCCTCTTTTACATGGTGGGTGATAGGAATCTCCTTATATGTCCCATCATCCTACACAAACATTAGCAGAATGAGACAGAAACACGAGGCGGTGGGGTTAGGTCACCGCTTCACGCACACAGACATGAAGACTTAAAAGCGCAGCCTTACTTACACAGTGTGAGAAAGACTCTCCCTCCTCCATGGGCTCATCCATGATCTGATGCCCATTGACCTGCAGCCAAAGCAACAAATCTGATCAGAGTTGTTGTCAACAGCAGTAAGCACTTTCACAAAGCTTATTCATCCTTGTTTTTAGCTGAGCAGGACTATGACTGCAGCAGCAGCTGCACGCCCACATGTATGATGGAAGATTCAACAGATGAATTCGATGAGTCACACATGCAATAATACGGCACTGTCCCTTTTCCAACTGTAGTTCTCTGCGTGTTGTCAAACAGTATGGAGTCCATACTTTAATCCCGTCCAGCTGTCCAGCCCTTATCCTGTCCCTATAAAGCCCCCCCATTATTAGCATTCTAGCTTAATCCCCAGTGAGAGCAAAAAACAAGCTCCAAGAGTCAGATATTTGCTGGAGCTACAGTCAGCATTCAAGACATAATAGGGCCTGTTTCTTTTAGAGCTTCTAGCTGATGATGCTGGTAAATGCATACTTTAAATGACCGCAGACCACGTTTAAGAAGCGCCCCCCCCCCCCCCCCCCCCCCACACACACACCCTCTTTGTTTACTGTAACAGCCACGCACGCTGAAATGACATTGTCAGAGGAGGAATGTCAGATATCTCGGCATCTGCAAATCAAACGACTGACCACAAAAACATTATCCAGGTCTGAATATTTCAGTTACAGGCTGAAGCGCAGCCTGCATTATGTATTCAGTCCACTGTGTTTGTGTGTGTTGAATTCCATCAAGCCTCTGAAGAGGGGTATGAGTCATAGCACTACGCAAACCCACTCAGTGGGTGGAGCCACCAACATACACTCGTGTACATCCACACAACGGAGGCCAGCAAAACCACTTTCCAATATCTTGCTACTGCTGCTGCAGCAGCGCAACACTGGCAAGAAAAACATATTTAAAAGAAAAAAAAAAATCTGACAAGATAGACACCGCAAAGGCCGAAACAACGCAGAATAAAGCTGAAAGCAAACGCCTCGGTGCATCTGTGAAGGGTAACATCCAAGCTTGGCCGAAGCCAGGGCAGAGCTTGTGTCATAATTCACACATAGATTTTTTTCACTCCCACCTTTGCTGTGGCTCATCACAGCTTGTAATGGGAGTGCAGCCTACACTCAGCGCAACCAGGCCAGCCTTTTGCAGCCATCTGATGTCTGACAATCCTACATAATATCATTTTGCATACACTTATACCGGCATACAAGGGTTTGGCCTGAGAAAAAAGAAGTCTTTTATGTGAGAACTGATACAGTGTTGATTAAACAGCCAGCATCACCACTGCTCTGGTTTAGGTAGCTCAGCTGATATTTACTTCTGTAATCTCACAGTCTTCAAAGCTGCAGCTTACAGTAAACAGCAAATTCAAGTGTTTGTCTGCAGTAAAACTTTTTAAAAGTGGCGATCATGGCTCAAGAGTTGGGTGTTCGTCTTGTAATCGGAAGGTTGCCGGTTCGAGCCCCAGTCTCGGTCGTTGTGTCCTTGGGCAAGACATTTCACCTACCGCCTACTGGTGATGGCCAGAGGGGCCGATGGCGCGCCATGGCAGCCTCGCCTCTGTCAGTCTGCCCCAGGGCAGCTGTGGCTACAACTGTAGCTTGCCTCCACCAGTGTGTGAATGTGAGAGTGAATGAATAGTGGTATTGTAAAGCACTTTGAGGGGTCCCGAAAAAGCGCTATATAAAAATGCAATCCATTATTATTGTTATTAAAAGCATTGTAATATTTGGGCCATGAAGCTGATTAAGTTATTATAAAAGGTATTATATGAAAGATTAACAAAAAGCTTTAAAAGTTTCCAAGAGAAACCTCAATAAAAATGGAAGGGTCAGTTCAAACAACCCCGGGATGTTTCAGTAACTTTCTGTTGACTTTACGAAAGTCACAGAAGTCTGCCAGACGGACTTTTTCAGTGTGTAAATGTGAAAGGACCGCAAAGAATCCCAGAAATCAGGTTTAGGATGTCAAGTTGGCTTTGCTGCAACTGGAAAACCTTATTACCGAGCCCGTGCAAAAGCAAATTGAATCCTTCCCACAGCTATCACAAGACTGTTTCTGGATGTCATTGCAAAAAGGTATCACTGGTTTGTACTAACAGTGATAAATAGTACAGCTCCATATTGCGCAATTTTCAGTCACAGCGTCGTCACTTTATTGCCGCTGTCAGTCCATTGTTAAACGCGTAGTGCACTTTTTTGGTCAAATTATAACTTATAAAGCTGCGCACAGACGTTTTTGTTATTAAGTTATTAACAGCATCACTAATTCACAAGTACTGCTGACAAGCCAACCTTCAGCAGTAAACACGACTGACCGATTTAGCGCAGCTAATGACAAACTTTAAACAAAAAAAACAAACAAAAAACTGCAGTGGCTGGATTCATGCGCTGCCTAACTACTACACACACAGACTAAAATACTTTAGCAACCTTTTATTACTTAAACAGTAGAGGTTGGATAACAACTTGGCTCCCAAGTTTTCAAGCCTGCAAGCTGTCAGCTATCAAGCTAGCTGCTGCTAATGCTACAAGCGCTAAGCTAGCTAGGAGGTAAACTCCTCCTGAGAAGTGTAAATAACAAGAAAAAGATGCGCGACGGGCACCTGTCATTGGGTAAAAACACCAGTGTCGGTGCGGAATGATGAGCCGTTGCGAAAGACGGGACGGGTAAGTGTTAAACTAATAAGAAAAAAAAAATCAGGGCAGTGCAATAAAAACAAACATCTAACCAGCTGTTAGCATTAGCTAGTGCGTTAGCATGCATCACGGTGCGCTGCAGGTCGTGATGCGAATTTAAGCTCTGCCGAGACGAGCGGGGCGAGATAACTTAACGGGACACCACGAAACCAGAAGCAACGCGGCGAGATTAACATGCAAAACACGCATTTGTCAACTCACCTCACTACTAACGCTGTTTACCTCCATCTTGTACCAGGATTCCTCTCCAAGTCTAAGGCATCGTAGTCCACCTAGACCCCCGCTCCACGTTGCATGTCTTTCCCCCCAACCACCCTCTGTGGAAGTCCGGCTTTTTTCTGCCTCGATGCTCCGATGCAGGCTGTGGAACCGCGGGCCGCTCCGAGGAAAGGTTTGGAGGGTCGGCGCAGGGAACAGTCGATGTTGATGACTGGATCACACGCTCGCCGAAAGCACCGCTACCCTACCATAGATGCGAATATGGCGGCTACCGTGGTACCTGATCGTCAGTGAATGGGACTTTATTGACGTATTTATGACGCAATTCAGTTAAGGATTTCCCCCGTCCAAACCAAAGCAGCAGGTCTCGAGATAGAGAGGAGGGAGAGTGGACGTGGTGGCGCGGGGACCTGATGCTGTGTGTGACATGCACACATCCGGTTGATGGACTATTTGCTAGCGACCGAAATAGTTAGTCACCGTGACTGTGGCAGGCAGGGAGTTATTTTTTTTTTTTTTTTGCTTTTTTCTTGCTGTTGACGCATGATGAAATTAAAGCGCAAACGATTTGTAAGTTAGCGATCTTAACAGTGCGAGCTGTACGTTTTAAAACCACTGTTTCATAAGCCTTTCCATCCCTGGTTTAAGTGCATATAAGAGGCTTAACGCTCTCCGCTTTCTCTGCAGCTTTCTCCCACCCACAAATGCTCCGTGTTTCTGTAGTGAACGACTACATGCGTGGATTTGTCTATTTGATTTGGCACACGCATTTCTTCAGTCTAAACAATACAGCTTAATTATTTAAATATATATTCGTGTACATATTTGGCCATTAATACTTCCTTGTACAAGTCAAGATACAGTAGGTCAAAACTTACGTGCCAATCTGTTAATAAATACCAGTATTCGCAATAAGACTAACTGTATTTTAACAATCAAACCTGAGGAAGCACTTGGCGACAGTGGTAAGGAAAATCTCCATTTTAACAGGAAGAAATATCTGGCAGAACCAGGCTCAACCCAACTCTGAGCAGCCTGCAACTATTACAGCAGTGTAACTAAGGAAGGGTTTGAGGTCACCTGATTCAACCATCACTATAAGCTTAATCAAAAAAATAAAGTTTTAAGCCTAATCTTGAAATTAGAGAGGATGTCTGTGTCCCGATTCCAAACTGGGAGTTACGTCCACAGAAAATGGGCCTGAAAGCTGAAGCTCCCATTCTACTTTTAAATACCCTAGAAACCAGTAGTAAGCCAAAAGCCTGAGAGCAAAGTGCTCTACTGGGGTGAGATAAGATGAAGATAGATGGGGCCTGATTATTCAAGCCTGTATGCTTGGAGTCCCCGTCAGTACTTTCACTGCAGCATTCTGGATGCACTGAAGTTGATTAACTGAACTCATACTGATGGCGCTCCAGTAGCAGTGTGTGTGTATGCAGCTGCGATCATTGCAGTTACAAGTTTGTTAATGTTTTTAAGAAGTTGTATTTTTACAGCTTAAATTCCTACATAATTTCCTACTCATACTCAGTAATACATGAGAAAAACAAAACACGAGACAAAGTTAAGTTAGAGGTCATTTATTGTTCTCTCAAGGCGAATGATATGCAGTAAAAAAGCCCAACAGTCATAAGTGAAGCGTCAATCCACAGGCACTGGGCGTGGAGTGTGACTTTTCCAAGAGTGTTTTTGTAATTGTTAGACACTACAGTCTCTATAGTTTGAAATAAGCCTCTTTTTGGAGTGAGGAAACATCTCTATAAGTGTGTCTGTGTCACTCTGGTTCTGCTTCTGCTTCCTGCATTTGCTCCTCTGATGCAGAGGGCTCGGCAACATCAGTATCATCTTTGATCATGGTGACCAGCGGGACTTCGTTTGCCTGGGCCAGCTGAGGGTCTCTGAAGCTCGCGCAGGCTGCCTGGGGGTTACTGTGGTTGGAGGATTCATCTGCTGACTCAGCAGGAGACTGGGCTCCTCTGTCCACGGTCATGTCCCATTCCTGGTCTGAAGGCTGAGGTAGACTGGCCATGAGTTCCTAAACATGCACGGCACAACTCAGCTTAGACACTGATAATAAGCTTTTCTCATTTAACATATAAACAAGACTGTGAACATACCTGCTGCCTCTCCAGGTCATTGTTCCTCACAGCACTGAGCAGGCTTTTTGTGAAGCTTGCAAGATCCTGGTACTTTTGTTTTTGGTTCTCTAGCTCATTCTCCAAGAACTGGACTTCCTCATGCTGAAACAGAAGGATCCAAACAAGGCAAAGAATCCATTCAGAATTTAAAATAATGCTAATTCAGGTTACAGCACATTTAGCATCGTGCATTTTATCCTTGCCGCTTTTACAGCACCGTGAGCAATGCTTTGTGAATGTGTCACAGTCTGTGTGGGTGTTTTCACCTTGAATTCCAGCAGGTTCTGCATTTGCTCAAGGTCCGAAGCCACTAATTCATCCTCATCGGCTTCCTCGTCCTCATCGATCACTTCGATCTTCTGTTAAAAAACACAGACATCAAATCACTTTAAACTCTGGAAACGAGCAAAGAAAAATGATTTCCAACAGTTTCGGTGATAATTATACCCTTATACACATTACATGAAGCCTCTCCTCAATTAAGTAAACAATACATCACCATCATCCTCGTCAATAAATAATCCAGAGAATGAGAATGAAAAGGCTTTTACAATTATTTAAAACTAATTCATTTAAAACCTAATAACCCAACAGTCATCTTAATCAGTGCTCTAGAACTATTATTTAGAAAAATGAGCTGAGGCAGAGAAAAATAAATACAATTATTGGCTACATGGTGACCCTTTAATCACAACAAGCTAAGATAAAAAAAAATGTGCCTGCGATTGGTCAAGAAATGTATTCGTAAGCATTGTATTTGTCACTAGGTTGCTTTTGATTTTATACACTGCTACATTTCTCCTGGGTACTAATTAAAATCCTCTAAAGCTTAATGTATGAACATAATATTAGCTCTACTATAATGTTGAAAAGTCCCCTTTGAAAAAAGGCTGACTAAGCACATTGCACATTGTGATGTAAGTTTGCGAGTCACCGGGTAGCAACCTTGAAGACTCAGAAAAATGTAGCCACTGCTATGTGCAGTTCCTTTAATGGAGACCTGAGGCTGTTTCTAAAAGTGAGTTGACATCCACAGACTTGCATGTTAAGATCTCCAACATTTTTAAAGCTTGTACTGAAACACATTATAAGGAGTTAGCGGTTTAGTCTTTCTGGTAAACAGACTGCACTCCAAGCATCCCCTTTAATACTGCAGTGAATTATAGTTGCTGTCAACCAAACTAGCTTCAGTTTTAGCAGACAACTCTCAGCCTAATTGCTAAACTCATATCATTACATGTTAATATGAATTCTACAAATCACAAAAGCTAATGAGGCTCTAATATAAAGAAGAACTCATAAAGTACCACATTATTGGCCATTGGAGCAGCATTGGACAGATCGTTTCCATCCTCTCCATCCCTGTGTTGTGAATCGATGGTGCCATCTAGGTTTGAGATAGATACTGCGTAAATGCCGGTTTGTACACAGGATGTGTTAATGTGCGGACGGCATCAGCGGCCTCACCCTCAGACAGGCACACAGAGCCGCCATCGTTCATGTCATCTCCGATTTCAGGGGTTCTGAGGCGCTCCTCGTTAGGGCTGAGGGACACTGGCGATTGGTTTCCTGGCGATGAGGTTGTGAATACAGCAGGCCCACCTTTGGGTGGAGGGATTTCAATACCCATCAGACGGTACTTCCTCCGTCTGTTACTGATCCATGTCTGTAAATCATGTGAGAACAAATGGGAGACCGGGATAAGTATCAGCAGGTGTCCGGTATATTTCCATACCCGGATTTTCTATGAGTGCGCTTATTAAACAAATGGACTGCCTCTTTGATCTGTAACAAGATTCTCTAACACTGATTCATCCAATCACCAAAGTCAGAAGGCAAGGTCAGATGGTGAACTGCACCAGTTGCAGCAAGGAAATTATTTTGCAGTGATCTGAAGATAGTCCTAATTTACTGTAACTCTGAAGGCAAAAGTTTTATTCCTTGCAATAAATATCCTTGTAAGTGAGATGGCACAGGGTCATGTGTGTGTGTCAGGACTTAGAGACTATATTTAGTCTACCAGCATTCCTGCTGTGCCCCTGATATATAACAGCATGACTTTTACACAACATTGTGCAAGTAAGTTAGAAAACCTGACCCAGAAAAGTTGTTCTTTTCTCCTTTCTAACAGCCCTCAAGAGCTCAGACAAGTTAAATAGTCCTGTTTCCACTAAATGTCATAAATAAGTGAACAACTGAAGACCCAAAGCTTTACCATTTGTTTTGTAGCGTATGCAATGCCATGTCTCTTTTTTGATTCTTCCAAACCTAGAATACATTAAGCTATTTCTTTCTTGTTGAGTTGGCTACCTTGACTATTTCAGTGTCTACATTGAGTTGGTTTGCTGCAGCGCTGATCTTCTCCCTGCACACTGAGCCCAGGCTGGTCATGCCTCGGTCCCAGTAGCGCTTTAGCTGGATAAGATCCCCATCACTGAACTGGGTCCGATCCTGCAGCTGAAAACACAAACACCTGTCTGACTACATGTCTCGCATCTATAATTGTATTACTTATTTCCAGCATGCTACATGCGTGCATAAATGTGGTGCTTTAGAGCGCTTACTGTTCTCTTTCTGGAGTTGCTAATAACCCAGGGGGCAGCAGATACACCAACTGCAGTCTGCACACAAAGACACGCAGGTTAAATCTGTCAACTCACTTAAAGGGACGAATGTACCAGCAATAAAACCGCTCCTACTTGTGAGCTGGATTCCCCTGTAAGTGAGGTCTGTGCTGTGAGGGAGTAGCTGCCCTGAAGCAATGCGGGTCTGGAGCTCGTCATCGGAGGTGTGTGGTTTCCTCGCACGACAGACACTTCGGCCCCGATTGGGCTGGCTGACGTCTGCTCCCTGCGGATGTGTGTTTGAGCGGCCATATTTGCCAACTCTTCTTCCCTTTGCCACTCATCTTCTTCATCTCCAGTTTCCATGGCAATGGAGAAGTTATGACTGGTGTCCAGAGGTGCTGACCTGTGGGTTTCCTGGCTTTTACGAGCTGATTTTGGTCCGGGTCTGAGGCGGTCCCTGTCGCCCTTTTCTGACAAGGTGAAAACCTGCTGAATACGAGGTGTCTGATCAGAGGAGGGGCCGGCGTTGTGAACTGGCAAGGAGACCCGAGTTTTCTGCGGAGCAGGCGGCTGAGGTTGTGGGTTGGAGTGAGGTCTGGGCTGAAGCTGAGTCTGGGATTGTGAGGAAGAGGACCAAGGGCGAATTTGCGCTGTACCGTATTGTCTAGTCCAGCTGTGAGGTACTACCCCTGCTCCTGCGCTTACCCCCCCCTCCCCAAGGGATAAAGCGCCTTTTCTGACTGCAGTGTAGACTAAAGGCCCTGAGGCAGAAGTGAGGGATGGGAGATTCTGAGAAAGTGACACTAACTTGGAGTGGACGGGTGAGGAGGAGGAGGAACTGTTCCTGATCTGCAGCACCTGGTTCATCAGAGATGAGGATGTGTGCGCAGAGAGGTCAGAGTCTGACTGAGGCGGTGGGGCCGCGGCTCTCGGTCGGGACTGAGGGCCAGGGTTCAGAGAGTAGATCCCTGTTAGTATTACATCATTGTTGTTGTTGCTTCCACTGCTTAGGGGTGAGGAAGATGAGGGCGGGGAAGGTGTCGACGACACAGAAGGGAAGGACGAGGATGGAGGGAGAAGGTGCACGCGGTTCTGGATGCTCCGCGCTGCAGTCATGTCAGCAGGAAGCAGCGCTCCTACTGCTAGGCTGTGATTGGACAAAGCACCTCCGGCCAATGTGTGATTGGAGAGCATTCCCCCAGCTAGTCCATGACTAGATAAGGAATGAGACACCCCTCCATTCTGGGGAACCTTGGAGGCGAGCTTACGCCTTTTGTTGCCAACCCATGTCTGCAGGGAGAGAGCAATCAGCTCAGTAACATCACTTAAAAAAGCATTCTGCAAAACATTAGGGGAACTAATTCTGCTAAGTGAGGGCAATAACTCATGACTCTACACTAGATGAAGAGCTCGCATAGTATAGATCTGACTCACTGCCTTGATTACCTGCTGCGGCATTACATGAACATTCCTTAATAAAAACGAAACAGAGCATAAATCATAGCAAAGGGTTCCCTACTGCTCGTTCACACGCACAAGCACATTTTATGGGCCTACCCGGACAACACTGAAGTCCAATTTGGCCTCCTGAGCACACTGCAGTATTAGCTGGAAGCAAGACTTGCTCTGATTGGTCATCCCATTCTCATAGTAACGTTCCAGGATCCTCTGCTGCTCAGCCGTAAATACTGACCGCAGGTTCATCTTAGGGGAAAAGGAAAGATAATTACTACTACTAAGTCCCAGCTCGCGGAAATTTTAATTATTTAATTATGGAATTTTCTTTCTTTGGCTAAAACCAACAGAAACTCTTGATGTACTCACCGTCTGCAGGCCACGCCTTTGTGGCCACGCATCCATTCTACTGCTGGAGGGGAACGGGGCAGCCATGCAGATCAAAGCGAAACCTCCGTATTTCTACATTTGCACTATTTTGTTTGTGCCCATTTTGTCTCAGTGTACCCGACGTGCCGCTGGGTAGTGTGGCTGAGGAGAAAGCAAAGCAGACAACACCTTCTTGCAAAGTGTAAACAAAGAGTATAAATAGTAAAAGAAAAGGAAAAAAAAACATTACTCCATTTAGCAGTGTGGATTGACAAAAAAAGCCCCAGAAATGAAATCACTTTTATCACACACACCTATATACGTAACAAAAAAGTCTTGAGCCACCACTCGTTTCTTTATATTTTGCTCGGAAAATAGGAAATAAGTGCAGTGATTAACTGAAACACATATGGTTCACCTTATATAACTATATAAATACAGTATATAAGGCAAAGACAGAGGTACAGCTTTAAAGCCAATACTTGGTGCAACCACCTTCATTATTCAGCACAGCCTGGACTCCCTGAGCCAAACTTTCTTGTCATTTCTTCAGGTAGTCTTAAGGAATAGTTTTCCAGGCTTCCTGAAGGGCATTCAAACCTATTCTTTGCTTGTTGGCTGCTTTTTGTTCTGTTCTGTCAAGACCATCCCACAGTGCTCTAATAATGTTGAGGTCTGGGCTCTTGGGAGGACAATCCATGACTGATAGTGTTTTTCTATCCAGGTATGCTTTTATCGCATTGGCAGTTTGTTTTGGGATCATTGCCATACTGAAAAATGAAGCTGTTGACAGTCAGACAGCTTCCATGCATGACAACACCACCAACTGAAATGCAGCACCAAACCATGACAGAGCCTCCATTGTATTTTACAGATGGCTATAAATCCTCGCTGTCATACCTCTCTCTCATAACTGAACCAGAAATTTCAAATTTGGATTTGGCACTCCATCAGACCTGTTGCCACTGATTTTCAGTCCAGTTCTTGCTCTCCCTCTTTCTCCTTGTTTTCCTTCCTTACCTACGACTGAGACCATTTCTAATGAGGCTTCTCTGAACAACAGATGATTCAGCTGAAGGTCAGATGCATTTCACAGGTCCTGTGTTAGGCTTTTTCATCATTTTTTTCAACCTCTACTTGTCCAATTTCCTCACATTTGTTTTTGTTTTTTGGATACACTGCACACCACACCAAGATATGCCAAGTTGTCAACTAACCTCTCGTTAGCAATCACCTGTCAAACTCTGTTATGTTTGGGATTTTTTTGTGAATTAAATTAAAGAAATGACAACAAATTATGTGATTCTGCAACAGACTGCTAGTAACAAATAACATTTTAACAATTTAAAAACAGTTCTTTGCTAAATTGTTATGTGTAGATATGAAACCGGTTCATCCATTGAGTTAAGAGCCTTTTTTATGCTTGAATGAGTCATAGTCAAGTGGTTTAAACAACCAACCAAACAAACAAAAACAGCATCTCTCTGAAAATGCTCAGGTGCACCAACTGGATTGGAAAAGAGTGAAAAAAATAAACAATTTCAAAAGAAAAACATTGAAAATCTTGCAGAACTATTTCTCGGATAACTGCAAAATTAAAAGACAGTCTGGCTCCTTGAAAGCAGAATGCAAAGGAAAGAGGGCACAGGGCATAAAAGTTATAATAGTCCAGTACTATAATAGCATAACAGTACTCAGTCATTTGAGCAGCTGCGTAATTTTAGTGCAGTTAAAATACTCAAAATACTAATCAAAACAAGTACTTGTTTTATCAAATGAAAACCACTAAGAGTACTTTAATAAATCCAAAATTCATAATTACATACTTATAAATGATAACGTTATGCCTGACTTTTGGCAAAAACAAAACAAATGGTCCTGTTGAAACTCCTGGTAATTGTTAGAGCCATTCAGCCTTCAATTTAATTGTACACACCGTCATGAGTAATGAAGTGGCACACAGGTAACCTTGTCCATTTGTTACAAACTGATTTATTAACATGGCTGAGTTAAATGTGAGACTTTTAAATGTGTGCAAGTTTCGTAGCAGTGCTGTCCTGCGTTAGGACGGGGTCGTGAGGAAGAAAACAGCGGTAGCCAAATTAGCGTAAAAAAACCCCACGCGGACTTTCACAGAGCTGGGAAAACAAAGGCGAACAAGTTTTAAAGCAGAGCTGGGAAATGTTTTGTTTGAAACAAAAGTCACATACGGGAATGTTGTGCGACCAATAAGCAGGCGGCAGGTTTATTTTGAAAGGCTGACTGCGCATGGCTACAGTCAATATGGAAACATTAAGGAGAGAATTAGCAAACAAATTGTGGGCACGTCAGGAAACGGCGGATTCCGGCGCGGATTTACCGCACGGGAGGCTCGTGCCATAACTTTACGGTCGAAAACCCGCACAGTAAACTGACCGGGTAAGAACCGCTTTGTCACAATGGCAACACAGACAGCCTACGTTAGCTTGCAGGCCCGAGCGGCCATGTCTGAGCCAGCCAACGTTAGCTAGCATTAGCATAGCTCTCCCAATGGATAGCTGCAGCTAAACTTTTCCTTCAAATCTGTGATTTCCCGACCGCGGCAGGATCATTCTCACTGACCCTGGCTTCGAGCGGATGCCAGGCTACAAAGCGTTCTGGGGTACCCTGAAGCAAAAAGGAAAAATCACGTCCCTACATACCATTTTTGATGTTAAAATCAGACGAACGCTCAAATTCAGCAGATTTCTTCACCAGTCCCCTTTGCTAGACAATGAAATCAGAACGTCCGATCATCAATTCTAATCATGATTGTGACGTATTTGCAGACAGGAGCCAATGGGAGCTCGAGATCATCGCTGTCACGTTCGGAACAGGCTGAAAACTGAGCACCGTAGTCCCGCCCACCATTGACTTTGTTCACAGGACTGCTGGAAGGAGGAGGTCACAGACATGGAAGCAGTGGAAAGTTTGGGTGGGGAATGCCTCGTTTTCTCTTCACCTGGATATCTCTTACTTAAACTGCCCTCTACAGCACTGCACAAGGAGGAACTGTTTCACTACAGGCTGCAAAAAAATAACACAACAACCCCCCCACGCACACTTTGTTTGATTGCAGATGTGTTTAGAGTTCTGGCTAAGGTCTTCATGAGTTATTATACGTTTCGCTGAATATTAGAATTTGCTTTTGGAGATGTAAAATCTACACTTATAAAACTTTAAGATGGTGTAAATATGCACATATGTTTTCATTATATGAATTTGTTATGATAATGAAGATACAAAACATATATATGTGAACTGAATTACTGTTTATAGTAATAAAGTTTAAGCACCTCATCTAACATAAGTTTGGATGCACTCTCAGCAAGGTCCACAACGTAGCTGATTTTCAGTACCTGTTACAGCCAAGGAGTTTATAGGTAACACTAACAATCAACACGGAGACTCGGTGCTATAAAAAAATAGGTGCTGATTTCTATTCAATTACCATTTTTGGACATAAACGAATCACAGCAGCAGTCACCTCAAGGTGCTTTTATTGTAAGATACCTCTATAATAGAGATTTTTCTGTATGAGAAACTGATATTTGATGTTTGTTTTACTTTGAATCTATGACAATGAAACAAAGACTTGCCTGTCAATTGCAAATATTATAAAACAATAATTGAATCTCGTTTTAATTTAGATGACTTCTAGAGTCATTATTAATATAAACTGCCACTAAGAAGGGTCACGTAAGCACTTTGTACTGTTGCTAATTTTTTTTTAATTCTGCCGAATTAATTAATTAATTCTCTCAATAAAGATGTCTCTCATTCCTAAACGATGACCTGAAACGGTATCTATCGTGAGTGGAAGTTGGTGGTGTGGATGTGTGTGGAAGCGGGCGCTGCTGTAATCCATGACGTCACCTGGTTCCCAGGTACGCAGCAGGGGGCGCTGTTCCTCCCAGCTAGGGTCCACACAGCGAGCAGCAACGCCTGACAAAGTTGATGCTGATTTCCTCACAGACTGAACTTTAAAAAAAGGAGGAGGAGAAGAAGAAAAATCTTACACCTGCTTGCCATGTGATGCGGCACGAGCTGCTGACGCGCAGACGTGGTATTGCAAAGCAGCGCTGACGAATTCTTTCTTTGCTGGGAAGAAAAAAAAACATAATTAATGATCATTTCTGAAAATTTCCACAAGTGCCCTACTTATACCGTCTCTTGTATTCAGTAGAACCTACTGCATTTCATATATTATTTATCAGGGTGTTGCTGCTACATAGTCTGCTGTTTATTTACTGTTTGCATTACCCCAACCCCCAGACACCCCTCCCACATTGTGTATATGTACATGTGTATGTAAGGCAAGGAGGGAGGGAGACCGAGAGAGATCCTCCCTATATGGTGTGCGTTGCACCATTCCCTGGTCTGTATTATGAGTGGTGGCCCTAGTGATGCTGCAGCGAGGCGGGCTGGAGGGGGAAAAAAGAGGAGAGGAGAAGGAAGGGAGGGGAGGGGTCGCTCCATCCCCTGTGCGCCCACCGAATCCACTTCTCACAGAGCGCGGGGCTGCTGGCTGGCGGGAAGGCACGAGAAAGAGAGCGAGAGAGTGAGAGAGCGAGGGAACGAGAGGAGGGAGGGAGAGGGAGAAGCGAAGAGAGAAGAGGAGAAAAGCGTGTGTGTGCGTGTCCGTGTGTGCGCGTGTGGATTGCACCACCGCATCCAGTTCACCGTTTTCTGCAGGCGGCCATGCTCCGATGGAGAGAATAAACCCGACCACGTCTGGTTTCCCCACAGATTTAGCCACTCCGCTCCGTGTTTCCAGATGTGACTGACAAGTCGTTTTATGTCGCCCGCATTGAGCTGTGCGCCGTTCATCTCGGATAGACTGTGACACCATGGCTTTGGTTATGGAACCTATAAGTAAATGGACACCAAAGCAGGTGCTGGACTGGATGAAAGGTAATGTTGGATACCCCACCACCATCACCCCCATCCCCCTTTTCTCTTTCTTTTTTTCTCCCTGTTGCACCATGCTCTAACGTTTTCATGCTGCTTGTGGTTAGACCGACGATAATGATGATGAGGATGGTGATGATGATGGTGGTGGTGATGAGTAGCAGAGGGCCACGCTCTGTGCATGTGTGTTCTCCTTGTCCAAACCTGTACCCTGCGCCAGACCACTCGGAGACTGATTAAAGTCACTAAAGTGGACCGAAATGCGTTCGAGCATGGATTCCCCCCCCCCCCATTAAGAAGCGGGGACTTCAGGCTTCTGTCATCTGGCTTGCTTGAGAGCGCATCTCCTGCAAGCCCAGCCATATATGGCAGCGGCGGCGGCATCTCTCTCATCAATGAATGCTGAAGATATGTCATCTCCGCTCACTGGCACATGCCCTTATCAAACCCATGTCACCTCTCGCCGTGCATGTGTGCGCGTGCCAACCGTGCGTGTGTGATTAATGTAGTTAGCTGCATGCACCCCCCCCCCCCCCCCCCCCCCCCCCCGCCCCCGCCCCCTCCAGTGGCTCACGCCAGCCCGTTTCAGCACCGTGGACAGCGCAATGCCGCCTGCCATATAAGGCAAACGCAGCGATCACACTCGCTTTTTTTTTTTTTTTTGCTTTTTTCCCCCTGCTGCTCGCTTTGCTGGCACGAGTTAAGTCCCTTCAAAGCGACAGTATGAATGAGTAATCCCTAATCTCGTGTGTGTGTGTGTGTGTGTGTGTGTGTGTGTGTGTGTGTGTGTGTGTGTGTGTGTGTGTGTGTGTGTTTGGTGGCGGTGGTAGGTGGTGTTCTCACACACATGGTCATCTACAGAAGCTGTGAGAGAAACTGTGGTAGGCCTATTGACAGACAATAGAAATGGAAAGGGAGGGTGTCCGCAACCCCTTACTTAAGAGGATGACTTAATCGCTCCTTGTTTGATGACTCAGACTGTTACAGGAGTGTAACAGATACTTTGCGAGTGTGTGTTTGAATTATATATGCAGTGGCCAGGTTCGGTATTTAATGTAGAGATGTGCTCGATCCCCAAGTCCCTGTGTGGCTTTTTGGGACCACTACTTTCCTCGTGTGACGGCCAAGCGGTGATCTCTTGGGTTGGAGAGTCAAGGTATAGCCAACACACCATCTGAGTACGCGGAAAGGGATTATTTTGGGATGCGTTACATTAAAGTGATTACGACGTTGTTCCAGGTTTTTATGCTCCCCTCTACCTCTACCTCTCTCTTTCTCCTCGGCCTCAGTCAGTGGAGCTCCAGCTTCATGCTCTGATCCGTGGAGTGCTCATTCGGCACTGCATATTAAGAGAGGCTGAGCGGATTTCTTTTAATGTTTTTGTTTGTTTGTTTGTTTTATGTGAGATTACATGGGGGCAGGCCAAATCGTGAATAGATATCGCAACTTGGAGAACAGAAACAGAACACAAAATAAAAAGAAACATTTGCTCACAAGATGTCGAGAAGCAAGTGATCAGAGCTTTTACCCCCTTTTACAGAGCCAGTGCCAACAAAAAAGTGATGTCCACCTTATTTGCAGTTTCTCCAGTGTAAACAAACCCTCTCTCCACATGTAGCCCAGGTTCCATTTGATCAGCAAGAAAAAAAAACCCTGAAAAACAGAACATAACTGTTGAGCTGGTGGGTCTAATTTCCACTGTCATGTTGTGATCGTCATTAAGCCATCGCATCCCACTGCAGTTTAAAAGCTCTCAGTGTGGAAAAGAAAAAAACGAGGAAAGAAACTCAGTGCCACGATTCAAATCCACCTGCTCGATAATGAGTACAAATGATCATGCTTCACGATTTTTCACGTTTTGTTACATGCAAATCCTAGACGTCTTAAAGCACTGTTTATAAAAAAAAACAACTTTATGTTCAGTGAAGGACAAGCAAAGAAATATGTCCACATTTGCATCCAACCCTTTGAAGGAGAACTGTTTCATCTTGGTCACATAAAACAAGCCACATCCCGGCCTCTTTCACATGAAGCTCGGAGGCTCGTTTTCATAGATGTTTGCCAGCATCTCACAGTGTCATCCCTGTTCTTGTGAAGCTCCTTCCCCCTTGTTTTTTTCCCCTGCAGGGATTTATAACAGACCAGTGGAAGGCATCTTATTTTCGCGTGAACAAAGTAAAATGTGAAAAGCTAGTGCTAATCTGTCCGTTTATGTAGGTTCCAATTTGGCCTCTTTGCTGGGGAGCACCCCGTCTCTCTCACGCCGATCTAAGTACTCTTGTACCATTTTAGCAGAGCAGTGACTCTGAGACCTTCTCTTAAGAAGAAGTACTTCAGCAACCCCCCCCCCCCCCCCCCCCCCCTTTGCTTTTGCAAACACTTAGCAAATACGTGGGTGCCGACAACAAACATTAAGATAAACTGATATTTTCCCCGCATGAAGAAGCCAAAATTATTATGGTGTAAATGCTGTGCCTGTAAAATGTGTTTACTGTCATTTGATGAAAGAGAGAAATAACAAACACATTAAAACATGTTATGAACCAGTGCAAGAATCGTGCAAAAGTCTGAAAACTATTGAAAGAAAAGTCAGTAGAAAAAAAAGAATAATATCCATGACTTCGAATATTTTGTCAGCTGTGTGAGTGTGCAAAAAGCAGCCAGAAGCTGTAGCTCTTGGAACAAAATGAGCCATTTAAGTGATCCGTGAGCGTGGGTGATGATTTGGGCATCAATCAGCGGATACCCGTCTACATTTTTGGGAATCCATCCCTTACCAGCACAACAACAACCACACAAGCTCTGCTCTTCTGTGTGGGACGGCGTCTTCTTCTTTTCCTTTTCCTCCACAGCCCTTTCCTTTTATATGAACGGAAACACGATATTCTGCAGCCCCAGCCAGAAAACCTGATACAGCTATAGCAGACCATACTGTATCTCCCGCTGCTGTAGAAGGACTACTCCAGCGGCAGAACACTGGCGAGCCTCACAGAAAGATGACTCATCAGCATTTGTTTTGATTTTAAACACCCACACCGGAGGACTTTCCTCTATGTATGTGCGCGTGTGAGCGCATGATGCATCTCCAAGGGTGTGTGCAGACGCAGTGGATGCGTTAAGCGTGGCGCGCTCCAATCTGGGCTTGTTTCTGAGTCCTCTTTCAGCCACACGGTATCGGCAGCTTGCTGATGCATACATTGACAGGAAAATGAATGAATAAGGCAGCTCACTTTTCCTGCAGTAATCCCTCTTACCTCTCCGCGTGCGCTAATGTATTGGAACGATCTCGATGTAAATGGTGGGGTGTCACATTTGATTCAGCGCGAGGCTGCTTTGGGTGACTATAGACTGTAGTCTGTGTTCAGATGGAGGGAAGATTCCAGCTCACTAATGTGTAGTAGTGTGATCTTATTAAAGAGCTCCTCTCAATGTTATGTGGTAGATTAAGTCTCCTGGAGTGTTAAGGACCATGTTTAGCATCATTCCATACTGTGCCTTCTGATTGCGTCTCCCGCTGGTATGGTAAGGAAGTCTGTGTTGCAGAACACTTCCCCCCGGCTCTGACTGTGTGCTTGTCGTAGTTTCAGCTGCATTAAAGATTGAAGAGTGTGCCTTATTATGGGGCGGGGGGACACACGCGAAAACTCCTCGTGTCCTCTATTATTCACAAAAGAAATGCTGAGGTGAAAGCGTCACGTATGGGCACCGATGCTGCGAAGCATAGGATAGGATAGATAGATATGCGCGCACGCTGACACGGGCATGGATACAAAAACTCTGGAGCAGCAGCTTTAAAGTGGGGCATCAGTAGTCATGGAAACCAGATCTGATCATGTTGGGAGTCACGGCACATGTCATAAGATGGGGAAGCAGCAACACGCACACGCAGATGCCCAGCGCACATCCAGACTCGTGTAGACCCATGCCGCATATTCACATGTTTCCCCTCCGCCTGCTTCATTGCCTCGAGTTAGGGACAGATAGAGAGAAGAGACCGCGGGGACATGAATTCAGAGATCGGGAGGCCCAAAGCGAAATGAAAGAAAGGCTGAGGAGCCTAAGATGGGGGAGGAAATGAGGGTGCGTGAAAAGGGAATGCTGGGCATGATGGCGAAAGGGAGAAGCGGTTTCAGAGCGGGGTGTAGAATAGGGGATGCAGTGGGCATCATATCAAAGCACCCGGTCTATCCGGCTGCTCGGACAGAGGGGCCTGTGTGTGTGTGTGTGTGTGTGTGTGTGTGTGTGTGTGTGTGTGTGTGTGTGTGTGTGTGTGTGTGTGTGTGTGTGTGTGTGTGTGTGTTCACATGTCCGTTACTGGATTGTTTTTGCACCTGTTGTTCCGGGGCTGCCGTTTTACGGCCAAACATGTTAGGATCAAATGAAGTTTTTCAACCCAGGGCCAAAGACTTCAGATGAGGTCTTATAATATACAAACGGGATCACTTGAAATATCTAATTAAGCCAGCAAATGTGCACTATAAAATCCTTTATGGTGCACACTAACAGCTTGCTGTGAAACTACATTCAGTTTTCTTCATTCTTTGCGCAAAAACCATTTGATTGCTGTTAATGCCTGTGAGGTAAAAAAAAAAATAAACTTAACCGCAGTTACAGTTTTTACAGTATAAAGTTGTAGGTTTCTTTGGCAATCACAGACTCATTGGAATATAAATGCTTGAATCCAATAATTTAGAAAGCCAGCCAGGATGCTGTTGTAATGTAACAGGCTAGAGCAGATATGTCAAACTCATTTCACATCATGTGCCATACACCAATGAAAGTACATAAACTTGTACAGTTACAGAAAATGCTCTGGTAGTTTATTGCTCAGACTGTCCCGTAATGGTAAATTTTGAATATAAAGTTTTCATTAACTGAGAGAAAATATCCTTGTACTTTGGTGTAGTATGACTGGGAATAGAGGTGGAGGTCTTTATCTGTAGGAAAAGCTGTAAAACCTGTTAAAATACAGTTAAAAGTTCGATCTCTAATTCACATCTTCTAAAGCTGTCTGGTGGACTGGATTGGAGTCTATGATCATAAAGTTAGAAAGTATCCGGGCACTAAAATAAATGTCAAACAGCGACTCTTATTTTAGCTCTGTTTTGTTCTCCACCAGCTTCTTGGTAGCAGCTAAATGGCTCGTTCCCCTGCTCTCGCTGCTAACTGTGTGGCCGTGTAGAGTTAGATTTTTAACATACACCTTTTTAATCAGCTCAAAATTATTACCTGCTGTTAACATATTATCAGTCTTTCTATTCCAGCCTTACTGTAGTCACTTCACATTCTCTCAGGTAGGTCAGATCCTCAGAGTAAAGCGCTGCCCGTGAACTCCTCGCAGTTTTCTGGTTGACCCTGTTCTGTGAGATTGCCTCTTGGCACCTCCCTGCAAGCTGGATCTCAGAGAAGATGCCGTGGTGCACTTGAAGTGTACAGGGGAGCTAAAATGCCACAGTCATAAGAATATTCTGGCATGATGTGATGAATATTTCACAGTAGGAATATTTTTAGTGAGAGCTGTGTCTTTTCCTTGCGCTCGCCGATGCACTTACTCCGGCTCGGATCTCACAGTTGGAGGGTAAGGCAACAGGACAGGAGTCTTTGGTGCTTGTCACCACTCTTAGCCCAGGCCACAAACTGACCCAAACATTGTCTCAAAGAAGGACGAAGGTTTGACTGATTTCAGCTGACATTAACAGCCAGGCAGTGGAGCCTGTTTTCCGCAAGTTGTTGGTTTTTTTCCAATTTGAGGCAAACTCAACTCTAAGAACAAGAACTCTTCAACAAGCTTTCAGCCATAGTGGAAGGCATGTACAGGCTACTGTGTTAGTATTTGTGTGCTTAATGTGTGTGCGCGATCCTTAGCTTAGTATCAGTGCAAGGTCTTGAGGGGAAGCAACTGCTGATCGCTCACTTCTGCTCGGAGGCCTATCTCTCCCTTTGGTTGCCTGGCAACCCTTGTGTTTCTGAACGGGAGGGGTTTATTTTGCCCAGGAAAGAGGAAAAGATTGGAGGGAACCCCATGAAATGTGGATGAAGCTGTCAACATGAGATGCTTGCTCAAGGCTTAGCACTCTGGGATTCAGGGATGGTCAGGATCAAGGGATCCCTTAGTGCAGGGGTGGGCAATTCCAGGCCCCGAGGGCCGGTGTCCTGCAGGTTTTAGATCTCACCTTTGGTCAACACACCTGAATCACATGATTAGTGTGTTACCAGGCCTCTGGAGAACTTCAGGACATGTTGAGGAGCTAATTTAGCCATTTAAATCAGCTGTGTTGGTTCAAAAACACATCTAAAACCTGCAGGGACACCAGCCCTCGAGGCCTGGAGTTGCCCACCGCTGCCTTAGTGTTTCCTATAGGGATCTATTTAACGCACAAACAACACAGGGCCTTTGACTTGAGGTTATAAAAACATAACTGCGCTTGCTACATTCATATTTTAAAAACAATAGACAAATGTGTCAATCAGTTAATCTCACAGTAATTTTAAGAATAAAAATTAAAACTATTCAGAACCTACAGTCATATTACTAAAATCTATATCTCTCCCTGTCGGACTGCATATTCTCTTCCAGCTGAATGTTTTGAGTACTGCACGTCTAAAAGAGAGAAAAGAGAAAATGGCCTTGCAGGCAACACAGCATAAAAAAAAAACAAGTACAGAGAAAAATATTTACACAAGCTGCCAAGCAGACACCTTTTGAAGCAGTGTCTGCTGATAATGGTAATATACTCAAACATAACAGAAAATTAGCATTTTGAGTGACCGCTGGAACCTGTCTTAATTAGCCCTGAGATCTTGGGTTTGGTCTTCTCTTTGCTATTGATGTCTGTGCCGTGTCATCACGCCAAGAATTAAAAAGTCTTTGGAGAAAAAGCTGTGGATGCTTATGAGTCTGGGAAAGGATTTTAAAAAAATCTCAGAAGTATTTGAAATAATTACACTTTAAAGAAAGTCGTTTGAAGCAACTGCGAATTTGGGAGCGGCCAAGGAGCGACCCTTTTAATGCAAATTTCACCACAGGATGTGCAGCTTGCTCTCCTGACTCCTGTGTCAATGTGAAGGTTAGCAGTTGGGTCAGGAACCAAACCCATATTTTGCATATTGTTGTGAACAAACAGGCAAAGAGCAGGCATCTGTATGTGCTTTGTAAAGGCAAATCAAAGATGGCTGGCCTCTTTAACAGTAGATGTGTTTGGCAGGATTTTTTAGGATAACAGTTTTAAAAACATGGACAAATCCACCAAAGAATGGCTCAAAAACAAAAAATGGACGCTATTAAATGATAAAGAGGACAATAGAATCCTGCTGAAATGTTGTCGGGGGATTTAATCCAGGCAACATATCCAAGAAAACTCTGCTGGAACTGACAGCAATCAGCAATTTGTGCTGAAAAGTGGATAAAGATTTTAGCAAGACCATGACAGAGAGCAGTGGATTAAATAAAAGACGCCATAGAGGTGCTGATTTTCTGCTCTGAAGAATGCCACACCTCAGGGTTTTAATGGTTACAAAGAGTCCAGTACTAGTAATATACATGAATAGCATACATGCAAAACTACTGTAATACTACCAATATTTCCTGTCCTGTCTCCTCTTGTAGTTCAGTAATAATTCATTTAAAAAAAAAAACCTTCTAAGTCTGATCATCCAGAAGTGAGAAGCGCTGCTCAGACTCTAGTTCACAACCTTTCACGGGAGAATTTATGCTGTTGTGAATACTCGGGATGTCATTTTATGTCAGGCTGCAGGCAGTAGCCTTGATTTGAAAAGAAAAAAAATACTATCGATCAAAACTGTCTGAGAAGTCACACTGTTGACAGTTGACACATTTCTGTTACCAGATGTCATCTGAGGTGCAGAAATCAGAGACGTTACGAGCGATGCTGAGACTCAGCAACTACAGTTCCTGAACTGTGTCGGGCAAATAAACAACAGTTACTGGAAAGACACTGAGTGGCCTGAGCCCACTGGAGAATAATTACAAATAAGCTATGATAAAACATCTTATTCCTTTGAATATTTCCCAGAGGGTACGAGAACAAGCTTATGACTATGAAAGACATTTCACATTCAAAATTGCTTTTTGTGTATTTCGGTTGGGCTTGTTTGTCCTGCACAGGAGAGTGAGGTCAGTTTTCATATTTTCTGAACACTGCAAACTGTCTGAGGATGCAGTGACTGCATCTCACACACTCGCTGTGGCGCAGTTGTGTCATCTGAGTATACAACATTTTAATATCATTAACGATGTGGTGAGGTTATGGTGCTGAGAAAGCTCGTCTCTTATAGCGCTTGTTCGTGGCAGCGTTTGTGCGCCATGTGCTATTTCCAGCTGGCACATGAACTCGGCAGATGAACCCGGATCAGCTGTTTGTCCTCTAGGGGGGGAAAGCATTCTGGCTCATCTGATTGGCTAGCAGCTGTGTGTCACTCTGTGGATGTATGCGTGGGTTTTAATGCATATGCGAGTGCGAGCGTGTGTAAGTGCATATATTTGAAAAAAAAAAAAATCTCCTTACAATGTGTGTGCATAATCTCTTTGCATCTAAATGTGTGTGTGTTGCAGAGGTGGGAAATACTATAGCTATGGTATAGTAGGTGGTTTTCCCCAGGAGGCGCTCTTAGTCAGCCTGGACCTCTGATTCTTCATTCATCACATCTCCATATAATTTACAGTACTGTGATTATAATCCTTATGCACTTCAAGCACAATGAGTTGGCTTTAAAAAAATTTATTTATCGATTAGTCCAGAATAAAAAAACAAATCTAATCAAAAATTGATTTACGCAATTATTCCATTAGGTTGAGAGATTTTTGGGATACTTGGCAGGGAGAGTGTCCAAGCGTCTTGTGTGGATTTAGGCTGTCTCGGTGTCTTCTCCTTCTTCGTGTAATCCCGGACAGAGATAATCTTAAGTGCCTAAAACTCTTTCTTCCACCCTCAAACGATCTTAAACGTGCAATGAAGATATTACACTGTCACCAGAAATCTCATTCGCGTCGTGATGGAATAAGCTATAAAGGGGCCCGATTGCATCACGTGGTCCCTATTAAAATGTGTTTCCCTTGCGCCGGAAGGAGAAATGGGGAAGGACAAGGGCACGGAGGGAGTGGCAGAAAAAGAGAGGTATTAGTTGGAGAGGAAGGCTCACCTTTCTTGTGGACATAAAGACTTCCATCTGTGAGATAGCCAGCACAGTTTTTTCTTCCCTCGCCTCTCACAGTGAGGGTCAGGAGTAAAATATTCAGGCACCCTATTTATTAGCTGCAGGCTGTCTTTCTGCTTTATCTCCATGTTCTCTACTTCTAAAGCTGGCGGCCGGCTAAAGGAGACTGCAGAGCGAGTCCACTTGTGCGTGTCTCTGCCAGCTCTGGTGATGATTTATGAGACTGTACTAGACTGTCTTACCACAGCAATGAACAGGGTGTATTCAAAGAAAAACTAAAGCTAATTTGAATATAATACTAGAATATAGCACTGCACTTGGCCTTACTCAAGCATTTGTCAACAAGAGCAGTCTTGTAAAACAAATGGAGTTTCTTGTAATTTTTTAAAGTGGCCTTTAGTAATAGTTCTCCAGCTGTTCTGAAGCTCTTTTCAAGGTTTTTCTTTAGGCATTGGCTGCTTTTTCACTCATTTAAACTCCAGTTCTTATATTTGACCATTTTCAGAGGGATGTTTTTTCAGTTTGTTTGTTAAGCCACATAACAGTGACCAATGAATCATTCGAGGATAAAAAGAAACTGTCACGGCTGCTGGCGTGAGCCGTGTGGTGTAGGAGGAAAAGAACCCAAAATGCAGGCAGTTGACTGGTGATGAGAATGAAGTTTTATTTGCAGAAGTGGAGCGACTGAACAGGTAGTGAGACAAGACGAATAACTGAAAAAACCTAGACTGGGAAAACTAAATAACAAACCTAAGCATGAAACGGGGAGCGGCCAATGCAGAGAGACGTAGTTACACCGAGAAACACAGACGATCCGACGATGAACAGAAGCCAACACACACTATAAATACACACTAGGTAATGAGGAGATGACATGCAGGGGTGGACACAGCTGATACTAATGGACATGATGAGAGGCAGACCTACAAAGTAAAACCGGAAACACCCAGACTGTTTTGCAACAAAAACACAGGGACCTGAACGGAGCACAGAGGGGAGACACAGGTAGGGATAATAAACACGACAACCAACCCAAAGAATTAATACAGAATCAGAATAAACACCAAACACAAGATGAACCCAAAAAGAAACACAAAACGCTGGGTCAACGACCCAGGATCATGACAGAAACAACTCAAAGGGCAAACCAGCACTGCATCTAAACACAGCAGACAACTTAGCAAAGTGTTAAACTGTAATGCAAAGACATACAATTTCTTTAGCTGAATCTTTAAAAACTGCCAAACGCAAGAAATAGTATTTTTGCACCAACACTGTGATTCCCAAAGAACTAAAACTTGTCATGTTTGGCATACTTTTGTGCAGTGTGAAAAAAAATTTCAGGAAAGTGGAGAAGTCGAAAAAGCTGCAGGCCAAAAAGAAATGTGCATCAGTTGAACAGTATCTGAAATTCGTGCACATTCTTAAGAAACAAGAAAAAATCCAGTGAAGACCTGACGGAGGACCAAAAGATGCATCTGGCCCTTCAGTTGTTCCATTTACTGTTGTACTGATCAGAAATGGTCTCTGTGGAGGAGGAGGGAGAAACAGGCTGAGGCATGCCAGATTACACAAGAACACCACTGAAAATAAGTGGCAACAGGTCTGATATATCGATGAATCCAAATGTAACATTTTTGGTTCAAATCATCATGTATGTATGGTCAAGGTAGAGGCATGACAGTGAGTGTTTGCAGCCATCTATAAAAAACAGGATGGAGGCTCTGTCATGGTTTGGGATGCATTTCAGTCAGTGGTGTTGGAGATCTTGTCAGAATTGATGAAATTATGAGCGCAGAAATTAATGAATGAATGAATCTCACTGGCAACAGCTTCACTTTTCAGCACGGCAATGACCCCAAACACACTAACGATGCAGTAAAAGCATTACTGGAAAGAAAAACACACCAATCCATGACACTATCAATCATGGACTCACCAGCCCAGAGCTCTGACCTCAACATTATTGAATCAGTGTGGGATCATCTTTATAGAGAACAGAACAGAACACAGCCAACAGCCAAAGAAAAGCTTTGAACGTTCTTCAAGAAGCCTGGAGAATTATTCCTGAAGACGACTTAAAGAAATGACAAGAAAGTTTGCCTGGGAGAGTTCAGGCTGTGATGAAGAGTAAAGGTTGTCAAATCAAATATTGACTCATACAAACTGGGTTTTTTTGTTTGTTTTTTTACCTTACATATCCTGTATTTTAATTATTTTAATTTCCTATATTCCTAGCAAAATGGAGAGAAATAGTTCAAAACAGTTTACACACCATCTAATATGTCTAACCTGGCCATGTCTTATATCTTAAAGGTGTATCAAATGTTTTGCATTTAATGTTATAATTTCTCAAGATTTTTTCTAAAAAGCCATAAATATTTTTTTATTTAGAATAGAATAATCCTTTAAATGTCCCACTAGAGGAAATTTGGTTGTAACAGCAGCAAAAGAAAAGCACATATACAAACAGAACAGGACACCGAAAACAAACACACACAATTTTTACAGAAAAAAAATATTTACATGATGGACAATAGTTACAAAAACAGAGTACTGTACAGTTATTAAGATTAAAGTACAGATAAAAGTGGCAAAACCAGGTTGTAGTGTGCAGACAGAGCAGGCTACTGGAAGACGTTTAAATAGAATATTTAGAAAAAAGTACAGATTATGGATTGTACCTGTGCATTAAAAAGTAAACTGGTAACTTCCAATAAGTTCGTATATATAAAATGAGAAAAATAACAAGTTATAACAGTAGTAGTTGTTCGGTTGAATTTGAAAGCATGAATTGTTTAAAACAGGAATACACAACTGGTAGAAGCACCAGTACCTCAATTTTGTATTGTGTGCAACATAATAATTATAATATAGTACTTGAATAACGGTATTGATGTGTACTAATATTGCCTATATGAAAACAAATCCTCATATGCACCTAATTCATGTGCAGACTAAGTTATCACACAAGCCTTCCACGTTGCAACACTGTATCATTACCTGTGAAACACATGCTTACATGTGGGCCATTAGGGCTTTTCCACGGGGAACTTATTCTATTAAACAGTTTCCACTTGTGTTGCTACCGGTGTCACTGATGTGTTGCTTTTGAAATGGCTCTGCTGTGCTATATGTAACAACACTTTGTCTGCATGTCACTCAGAGCAACAGCAGGCTTTTTCCCCCCGTTCTGGTATCTCCCATGGCACACGAAGACCAAGAGATATCTCGCTCGAGTGTGTGTACTCTATATACGCATGTGTGGTGACTTTGTTGAGGTGCTACCGCACTGTCTGCTCTTAAGCTTTGCATCCCTCGGGCATCAGTGTTTTCCTCACAGCTCTGCTAGGCTTTAACAACGGGCATCCACAGAGGTGTCAAGACCCTGAAGAGCAACACTAGCTGTAATTGCATTGTGTTTGAAGTCCATGCTCATAGGGGGAGTGAGTGTACCTTATGTGTTTAACTGTGGTTCTGTGCATGTGTGTGCGCATGGATTTGCTTACTCTTGTGCAACTTTTTTGCTCTGTGTTTGCTCGTTTTGGAGCGGGCTCGTTCATTAGATCTGTGGGGAGATGCGCCTTTTTTGCTGACTATATTTGAATCAAAGCCAGAGGCTCTTACCGATCAATTGTATCCACCACGCCTATGTGCAGCTGATTGGCTCTGTGCAAAGCAGGCAGCCACAGCGTAACAGCAGCAAGTCATACGTCGATTTATTGTTCGCATCTTCCTCGTTTTCTTTCGAATGGCTCTTTAATTATGCAAAATATGTGTGAAATAGATTCTTTTCGCTCTAAAATCTCTTTTATTGCCTCTTGAATGTTAAAAGCAGTGGTGAGAAAAGACTTTTTTTTCCCTCATCAAGCTTATCATCCCGTACAGAAAAGGTGTACCAACAGATGTGTTTTCTAGCTGTCAGTAAGTTGCTCATAGATCAGTCAGAGCTCCTGGCTTGAGGCTGCTGTTTATCTTTACTTTCTATTTGGCAGGCACAATTTGCATGTTTTTATGCCTGACTACAGTGTTGCATCAAAGTAAGCCAGGATTCGGTCTCGGGAAAGGAGCTCATTCTTGTGTCAGTCAGTCATGTCTGGGACAATATTTCCTAATCGTGTTTTCCGTCTTTGTCTCAGAGCAGAAAGCCTTCTAAATCACTGATTGAAGCCAATATAAATATTTTTCTATATACAGCTGCGCAAAGTGATAGACGACAGATACATCAACACATCCTAATCTGTGTCTGTCTCCACTCTCCTTAGGTCTGGATGACTGTCTCCAGCAGTACATCAAGAGTTTCGAGCGGGAGCAGATGGGAGGAGAGCAGCTGCTTCACATCACCCATCAGGAGCTGGAGGAGCTGGGTGTCACCAGGATAGGACACCAGGAGCTCATCCTGGAAGCCGTGGACCTCCTCTGCGCCCTGGTCAGCCTATGATTTTAAATGCACAGTACTGGATGGAGTGATGGTCAACAAGCTCCTAGATATGCTTGTTATCTTCTTTTATAGCTATTAGTTAGTTATAGTTATTGCTGAGATAAAATAAGCTTAAAAATACACTCATTAGTCATTTTTTCAGGCACACGCGTTCAACTGCTCTTTAAGGAAAACATCTACATATAAAGATGAAAGCATGGCTCCGTCCTGCCTTGTATCAAAGGTTCAGGCTGGCGGTGGTGTAATGGTGTGGGGAATATCCAAGGAGCTGGGAAAGAAAGCCACTGGACTTCTCTAAGTTTCTTGCTTAAACTGTAAAAAGTCCAGGCGCTTTCTTTCCAAGCTCCTTAGACTACCATTACTGGGATGACGGAGAACCTACACAGACCGTGTGGGGAATATTTCCTTAGCACCAACTGAGCCATCCCATGTGCATCCCTTTGTGACCACAGCGTCCACAGTGTGACCACAGTGATGGCTGCTTTGTCATGTCACAAAGCTCAGATCATCTCAAGCTGGTTTCTTGAACATGTCAGTGAGTTCACGGCACTCAATTGGCCTCTAAAGTCAGCAGATCTCAATCTGGTAGAGCATCTTTGGGATGTGGTGGAATGGGAGTTTGACTTTATGGATGTGAAGCCAACTAATGTGAACCAACTGTGTGATGCTGTCGTGTTAATATTGACCAAAATCTCTGAGGAATGTCTCCAGCACCTTGTTGAATTTGTGCCTCAAAGTTAAGGCAGTTCTGCAGGCAGAAGTGGTTTCAGTCTGGTGTACCTAATAAGGTGACTGGTGAGTGTATGTATGTGTATATATGATAGGTGAACATTTCACCAAAGAACAATCATTGTCTAGTGCATAAAACATATGGAAAATCTGTTAAAATCAACTCATTTAAAGGTTTCGGGTTCATTGATTAGCCACCATGTCAACAACCCTCCTGTAACGACATGTAGATGGATTTGACAAAGTCAGGGAGCACTATGAACTACTGCACCTGTTTGGATACCACAATGTATTATAGTTTCTTCTGGTTTTGTTTAGATATATAAAATAATACATTATCTAGATATATGAGATATCAAGTAAACTGCTGTTTTTTGTTAGGATAAAGTTATTGTATCCTGTTAAAGGTTTTAAACCATAGCTGGTTCTAGTGTTGAAGCTGATTTTTAAAAAGTACATTATGTGCAAGTAGGTTTTACAAGAAGATATTTGCTCCTTTTTCCCAGTTACTTTAAGATGTGACTATGAGTTTTCTTCTTTTATAACTCACAGAAATACTAACAGGTTCAAAGGTATATATGTTGTTTTTTGTTTATTTTCCTCCACCAGTTATTGATATTGGCTTAAGAAATGACTGAAAAAAAAAAGAAAATCATTCAGGCCTCGCTTTGTGTGTACTTCCTCGGTCATTGCTGACTGTATGTGCAGCGGCCCTGCCCGGGATTAGAGAATTAGGGAGAATTAGGTGCTACTCTCCCAGAGAGAGAAAGCGAGGGTGAGAGGGAATGGGAGAGAGAGAGAGAATGTAGAAAGAGTATGCAGGATGCACCTTATCTCCCATGCACACATGGGTGGATTAGTTGGGGCTGTTTGAATGTGTGTGTCAGTGTGTGTGTGTGTGTGTGTGTGTGCATACATGGTCGTGTGTGTGTGTGCTAATCAGCACCTCTCCTCATTCAAATGTTCCAGTATGGGAATGAGAGTCCAGCAGTAGCGATCACCATATGTCCGGAAATTTCTCACGGACATAAATTCTGAGTATCAGACAAAATGAGCCACTGAAGCTACCGCTGTGAGTACTTTTACTTTTTATTTGTTTGGCGTCATTCCGATCAGTTGCACTGATAATTAGTGAGACTGATGAATGGGTTGGCGTCTGATGGGAAAGCACACACAGTCAGGCATGTTTAAATATAGCCCACATTTACCCGTTTTTATAGTGTACTTAAAAACAGCACAGAAATATTATCCAAACTGACAATTGTAATGCTAAGACTACAAACAGGCTGCATTGTGCACACACAGTTTTTTTTATGTTCAGAGGGATTAGTACCAACATTTTTTGGTATGTTTAGAAAATCTGGGTAATCTGTTGGCAGGTGTACAGCTTGTCTGATCATGCCACTGCTCATTCCTTGCCCAGTCTCTCTTGCAGGGACGTCGTTATGATTCCAATTATTTTGGCTAATAAAAAAGAATAAATAAACCCATATTAAACCCAATAAATCCAAATCTTTAAAAAAAAAAACATATTTAGTGAGGAAAAACTTGAGCGCCACAGCTCTGTGGTTCATGTAGATCCTGAATATTTGGACGATAAAAGGAAATGAAATGTCTGGTCATAAAGAAGAGATGAAGTTGGCTCCCATGGTTCAGCTGGGATCCCTCTCTGGTCTGTCTGTTGATCTTGATCAATGCAGGTTTCAAGAACTGACTGAGCTTTCAGTCTTGCTGTAATTGTAGAAACGTTCCTTCTTTTATGCCTGTGCAATCAAATTTTGCCCCCAGCGTGTATACTAAGTAGAATATGTGGGTAGTGAATTTTCAGCAAGCTGTGCTTGGAAATAACTTAAAAAACAAAATTACTGCTCCTTCCTAACATGAAAGACAAAGATATTGGTGCCATTAAAGTTACAGGACAAAAATACAAACAAGTTTGTTGTACTGCAGTACAACCCTCACTATTAAATAGTGAGGGTTGTACTGCAGTATACATTATGTGTTCTGCTTTAACTGATTAATTAAATCGACTTTAACAGTCAGGCTACTTAGGCTACCTAAGTAGCTAAGGTGGCCATTTATGTGAACAGGGTTGTGGGAGCCAGGTTAATATAGCTCATATACTTCAGTATTTATATTTGTTGTTAAACTTGTTTTGTGTAATTAATAATTTAATAAGTAAATTCACGGTTATAATTGAACTAAAATTATTTTCTTGCATTCGTGTTGGCTTGGTTAAGTAAAACTGTGAATACATGTGCCTTAAAGGCTTGGTTTGTAGTTAAAATCCCGGGAGGGAGCCACACGGTTTTTCTACCGTAGTATGTTTGTTGTTGAGGATAACTTAGACCTGATTACTCCTGTAAGAAGATTTACAAGCTGTGGAAAAAATTTTTGTTTGTATCTTTTCTCATCGGTGTCCCGTGGAAGTTTTTTCCTCTTCAAATAAACGTACACGAGAAAAGCACTGGAAAACTGGTCTCAGGACTATACAGGGGTGCTACTTAGATGCTACCTAAGTACCACCCTGCACTTGCTTTATCCTGCACTACCTAACGTTTGCCCTTTGTATCCTGTAAAAAAACATCCATCAGATCTAAACCATCAGCCTTATATAGGTGTGATATTAGCTCAGGATTTATCCCAAGGACAGCGATGCACTCTGGCTATCTGCGTGACAACTCACCTGTCTAAAAAGTTAAAAAGTGCATAGTATACATAGCCTTTAGGTTCTGACCTAACTCTCTCTAATTTTGTGGGTGGGGAATAATTAATAATTAAAGCTATTTAATTACATGAGTAAGTGTGTGTAACTACCTCTCTTCATTTGGAGACACCTGTGGGAGGATCCTGGTGCTGTCTGGTGCTACAGGTACTTCATAAACTCAGAGGAAAGACTTCCACAAACAGCTTTAAGCAACAAATCAAACCTTAGCTCCTGTAAATTTTTTTGTCTGAACGGCTAAATTCATTAGGCCGTCTGGTGAGTCATGTCACTCCGACTTGTTGGAGACTCTTTTTTTTTTCAGTTTGTTATAAATGTGAAATTGTAGAGCAAATGACAGAAGCAAGAGTGACTATTTACTGAATGTGTCTGTGGTTTGAAAGATTTGTGTGAACTAAAGGCTGAGAAACTGTCCACTGGAAAACAAACATGTCAGTGAGAGCTTTTATCACAATCATCTATCACTTTTGCTCTTCATTAAGGAATTTCTTTCTCACTGTAACATGAGATAAGTTTTGGACTGAGCACGTATCTGTGTATTGAAACAGCGGCAGCCATGAAAGATTCTCACTTTGACACTTTGGGTGAGTTTATGAGATTGATTGTGATTAGCTTTTCGTAACTTAACAATTAAAGTTGTTTTGTCATAATCTTCACTGATAATACATATTTTTTCTTTTTGTTTCTAACTCTCCAAATCTGCTTTTTGTCATTTCCTTTATTCTACTTTCATCTCTCCCTGCACCTCTTTCATTTGTGGGTCCTTCTCAGTGCTATCTTGTGACTGCAAAACAAAGTTAGTTGCAACATTTATTTCTTACCATGCTTACCAGCTCATGCTTGGTGTATTACTTGGTCTTTTAACTGTTTACCAAGTAGTTTGGAATAGACTTACAAAAGGGGCCATTACAAACAAATCAAGCTATATGTAGCTCTGTTTTTAAACATTTATTTAACTCACTGAACTGTAAATAGATGTCCCTGACAATCAAGGTTAAAAAAAAATCACCGTTATATTAAATGCAGTGCTCAACAGTCACAAAAATTACAGCAGGACTTATTTTGAAGAGATGCAAAAAGCCTGCAGTAAAAATATAAAATTCATTGGTTGCACAGAATCCATCTGACTAATTTGAGCATTGAGGCCAAATCTTTTTGCAGAAAGCAACATGGGCACGATGGATATATTCTTTCTATGATTGATAGACATTCTACATTTTGGTGCAAGCATAGTGCAAAAGCTTTGACCGAGGAATCTGCAGCTGAGCAATACTTTACTTTTCAACAGGGTTTTATAGTTAAGTCCCTCTTTTACCCAAACATGTCATAAATGATGTGTGATTGTGACTCAGTGTACGAACAATAGCAGAAATACCAGCATAGCAAAGAGGCCACTCCAAACATGGCTGCTATGGTAACCACATTGACATGAATGGCAGGGGGTGGGGTGGATGGGTGGTACTCTAATGGCATCGCTCTCTTACTGTATTGATCTGGCACACTCTCTCCATCACACACACTCACACACACACACGCAAGCATTGCTAAAATTACTTCTCTCTTTCTCCAAAGTCAAAGTCATTCATGCGCTTTTATTCCCCCGCTTCATCTCAAGCGCTCTGTAGCCTGCAAAGAGCAGCACACAGCTCTAGACTGAATCATATGACAGCCTAATTACAGCTGTGCAAACACATTCACTCTATGTACATGCATGCATCTGCATTCGCACAGGAGATTATCCAGAACACAGTGTATGCATGACCCAGTTTCAGCAAGATGCATAGCTGGGTACGGTCTCTGTTCGTCTCGCTCCCCCCTTCTTGTCTTCTGCCTCTTTACTTCTTTAGTTGCCTCATCTCTCTCTTTCTCTCTCTCTGCTGCCACTGTGAAACCCTCCATCCTTTGTAGTCACTGTGGTCGTGACTGTGTAGAATAGATCTAGAGGCAGAGGAGGAATAGATACGTCTAGCTCAGCCTGTGGATCTGACTACACAAGGAGGCGCGTGTGTGTGTGTGTGTGTGTGTGTGGCATTTATGTCAGCAGGAATCAGGCTCCGTCATACAGGACATGACTTGAGGTGCCTGGGATGGTGAGCACAGTGTGGATTAGTGGATGTGTGTTTGTTTATTTAAAAGGGTCCCAGTGCAGTAATGGGCTACTCAGCCAGCTCAGTGTTTTTCTATTAGTGCAGTTAGTGGCTGTATGAATGATTATTAGTAATTCCCAGATGACATTTTTAAATTTCATGTAATTTCACCCGGAATAAGTTTTTATTTAACTCATGTTTCTTAAATATGATCTTTGCACATGATCAGCTAAGACTTGTGTAAAGATCATAGCTTTAAATAATAAGTATAAAAAAGTATTTAAAAAATAAATACTCTTACAAAATATACAAATATTTTTCAAACACTTAGTCTTCGAGTAAATTAGGCTTATCTATCACTAGCTACAGACATGTAAAAAGACTTTTCACAGACATCTCTGCAACCCAGTGAAAAACTAAATACACTTTGAGAAACATCTCAGACTCTACAGGCCTCAGTTAGCGTGCTGAGTGTAAAAGCTGATGACAGTACAAAGCCTTTTCTTTCATATACATTTTCTACATGGGAGTGGGGGAATAAAGATGAGATGTGTTGCACAGTGCCACATTTGGCAAAACAGCTCATACCAACTGTCGAGCATGGCAGTGGAGGGTGATGATTTCAGCTTGGTCTGCAGTGACAGCATCTGGGCACCTGACTGAAATCTGACCATGAGCTCATCAAAGAATTCTAGAGTCAGGTGTGACTCTAGAAAGTGACAGCATTTGTCTGACAGTAAAATGTTAGCTAATCGTGAGTTATGCAACAGAAAATTGATATCAAGTGCAGCAGTAAATCTACAATAGAATTAAAATATAGATAAAAAAAATAAAAGCATTTCAAAATCCAGACCTCAACCTGAGTGAAATGCTCTGGCTGGACCTTAAGAGAACTAAATGAACGAAGTGAAACGAGGTTGTGATAAAGAGAGGGCCAATCGTCCACAATGATGTGAGAAACTGATAAAGTAGTCATTCAGAGATATCAGATGATACAGTTATTCACTGACTGTATATCATGTCTGTTATACAGATAAAGTATATTGGACTAAAATACAGACTAGCAGAAGGTGATAGCTAGCCTCACTATTCTTGAACAGAACAAAAATATGCATGTCAGTGCCTCTAGCTAGTCAGGTTAGCTTAACTTAGGAAAAAGCTAGCATGATTTTATCCAGAGTTTTTAAAAAAATCAGCAACCCAAAACCCTATGTATATATTTCCTCTTTCCAGACCTTTTGAAATATATATATATACATATTTAGGTTTTTGTATATATGTATATATGTATGTCTTCTAATCCCTACATTAGCTAACTTAAGTTAAGCTCCTTGCTCTTTGGCAAAGCTCCTGACTCCACAGAAGGTCGTGACGTTTTTAATCCAACTTCAAATTCTCAGGATAAACATATTTTCTGATCTCAGTTTGTCTGTTTGTCCTGCAGAACTACGGACTAGAGACAGAGAACCTCCGGACTCTATCCCACAAACTCAACGCTTCAGCAAAGAACCTCCAAAATTTCATCCTCGGCAGACGGAGGGGCGGCCATTATGATGGGCGAGCTTCCCGAAGGCTACCAAATGATTTTCTCACTTCAGTGGTGGATCTAATTGGTGCAGCCAAGAACTTGCTAGCTTGGCTTGACAGGTGGGGGATAACATATGGAGATTAGATTGTTTGTTTTTTTTAAATTACAGTGTTAATGAATAAATGAAATTGCAAATATTTAAAAAAAAAACACCAAATGCCAATATTTCTCAAAAATTGTTCAGGCAAACATTTTTTCTCTAAAATTGTTGGATGTTTTGTTTTTACACAGCAGAAACATTTCTCAGGTTATGATCTCTATTATTCTTTATTTTCTTAGGTCTCCGTTTGCCAGTGTGACAGAGTATTCATTACTGAAGAACAACATTGTGCAGCTCTGCCTAGAATTAACCACCATTGTACAACAGGTGCTTTCACACACATTCCTGCAAACATCACACAATACACCATTTCCATATCCATTAAAATAAAGGTCATGATTTGAATTTAAGGGTCAACACTAGAGCAGGATTGGATTGGAGACATCAATATGTATAGAGCTTTTGTTGCCTACAGCTGGTTTCTATAGATTTGAGCACGTGTGCAACTTACATGCATTGCCACAGGCTGTTTGCAGCATGGCTGATGGGACGAGTGGCTCTCAATAAAAGCCTTAAGCAACATTCTCATCGACTCACTGTTAGACATCATCCCTTGCCTAACTTAGGCTCTGTTGAACAGTGAACCAGAGGTCTCTCATCCCTATAATTCCCTGTCCTCCTTCTGCTTCCCCTCTGGCTCGATTCCTCATGTTAATGCACCACATTGCACGCACACACACACACACACACACACACACACACACACACACACACACACACACACACACACACACATATCCAGCATACTCACTCTGGTACTTTAGCCATCTCATTGTTTGGACAGAAACTATGTCTCCTCTCTTGGACCCCATTCATATCCTCCCAGTAAGAGCCTGCTTAGAGTGTGTGTGAGAGTGTGTTTGTACTTGTGCCCAGAATGAGTCCTGGAACCGAGCAGATAACACCCATCCCCTGTTACAAGGGCCAAAGAAGAGCGAGGAGAAAGAGACCACCGCAGGTCCACAATGGGCCAAATGAACATGTGGCTGCCAGGGTGCAGCGAGACAGACAAAGGTGGCAGCGCTGTCCGTACTAATGCATCAGACAGATTAATTAGCTGCTACCGTGCACATCTGGTGGATTCAGTGGGCTGGCTTCTCAGAAATGCATTACCTATCAGCTGTCGGTGAATAACACTCCGTCAAGCTTCAAATAAAGTCATTTTATAAATCCAGATATGAATTTGATGCTCCAGACCCCAGAGTAGATCTAAAACTCGTCACTCTACTGTCAAACATAATGCAGAGGGGTTGTAACAAAATAGCCAACTGCTCAGGTCCACATGCCTTCCATTTCTTCCTGTTGGGCATCTCATTTCCTTCTTTCCTCAATGTTATATTTGGACTAGAGAAAGACACTTGAGCTGGAGTGCGGATGTACACATCGATGTTTTCTTAATGTGTTCCTCTTTGTTCTTTTCTACAGGACTGCACTGTCTATGAGACAGAGAATAAAATTCTTCACGTGGTAAGTTTTTCTTATAATATCAGCGACCATTCAAAGTTGTCAGTCAGTTTTTGGGGTCAACAATGAACTTTCATGCTCAACTAGCTTTACTTCATTGTTGCACTGTCACACATGTGGTTACAGCACACATGAAACTGCAGCGCGTGGTAATCCGCATATTTCCAAGCAGCTGGCTCATTGCACAAACCTGCCATCTAGTATTTGCAAGAACAGAATTTCACATCTACCGGCAGACTTCTGCACCGGTTTTGAGAAATTAAAGCATTTAGAGAAAATCTGTGTGTGAAACAGAAAAAAAAAAAAAGTATTAGCTAAACTGGTGCATTTGAGTGCGCTTCAGTTAGACGTTTGTGTTTGTGTGTGGGCGTGTGTGGGCATGTATGTGCGTGCACTTCAGCGTACTGTTTGTTTTTGGTCGAGTGTGTGGCACAAATTTGTGCATGTTAAAGTGCAAATGAGCCCGAGGCCTTCTGAAAGCTTCAGTATGTGTGCGTGTTGTGTGTCCATGCGCGCAAATGTGTGCATCCATGACGGAGAACTGTCTGCATCCACGTGTGAAACGGACTGAGCAGCCAGTGTCTGATTTGGGTTGACAGTTGGTTTAGGACACTTCCTGCTGCCATTCAAGGTCAGGTGGAGGAAACCAAATGAAATGTTAGCAGGGGGAGCTCACAGAAAAAACTGTTGACGCATCTTTTGGCAAAGAAAACGCTCAAGGAATGCATATTTTTGCACATGCACATTGGATACTCTGTAATCCATAAGCTCTTTGGTTGAGCTGTCATTTACCTCTGCTGTTACAGCCCCAATAATGACACAGGACAATGACATCAGGCAAATTCAAATATTTAAAGGGCTCCATTGCACACGCAGTTACATGCTCACAGCCATCAGTGCCCGACTAAGGGCCGCACATGATTAAGTCTGTTATGTGCGGGAGGTTTATGTGTGAAAGAGGGAAACAGCATGAAGAGCGAGAGAGAGGAGGAGCTGTTTGTTTTTAGATCCAGCTTCCTCGCAGGCTCTTATTTACTGTGAGTTTTCCACAAAGATGAAGTGAAGGTGAGATAAACCATGCAGGCACACACAACAAACACAAATATCCAATCTTATCCCCTGTTTTTGAAACAGAATGGCACTTATATTTGGACTTGGACAAGCGCACTTGTCCCCAAAAAAGTTTTTCTATTGCACTGCTAGGTAAAAAAAAATAGGTTAGTTCTAGCCAATGTGTTATGTTGACTCGATGGAATTTTATTGTAGCTGGAAACTGAATTAGAGGGAAGAAAACAGCATATTTCTAACATTTGAATCCTAGTGACCCCTGAAATTAAAAATTATTTACTTCAAAATAACAGCAGCCAGATGTGATTCAGTATAGATGGTAACTTGGTACATTAAAGTGCGTTTCTACTCTACTAGAGCACTCAAAGCACTTTATAAAAAACAGACTATTTACTATTTATCTCCGATTGTTTAGATTTGACCTCCAGGTATAGCAGGTGGATATAAGTAGCATCTTCTCCACCACATAACCAGCAACAAGCTGGTTTATGTCTGTTTGTTACAGCTTCTACTAAAAGCTACCTGTTTCTCAGATGCAGCAAGGATGTTCGCCTCTTCAGCCTCACCCTTCTTCAGCAAGGTGCACTTAACTCACAGGTGCTTCTTCAAATTTTGAAGTAGAGCATGTTAGCGGCTGACAGCAGCTAACAGACTTATCATCACCCCAAGCAAGACTCTTTTTTTCTCTTTTTTGTCTTTTGACGCAACAATGGAGACAGTAACAGATTGACTGGAAACATCATGTTGCTCATTTCAATGCAAATGTAATCTGAGTACTGCTGCTTTGTAACATGTTACAGACAACATTGCACAAAGCTTCAAAAAAACAAGCAAAGCAATAAAAAAAATAAGTAAATTAAGTAAGCTTTTAGTAATTTGATCATATTTATAACTGAAGATTTAGACTGGGCTCTCTGATAGAAAACGAGTTAAACACACCCGTGAGTAACACTGGTTGATTAATTACATTTCCAGCGGGCTCTTTTTCATCCAGAGCTCCAAAACAGTGGAGCAAATGTAAACATACCATAACTGTAGGACACTGCGATACTATAGCCTATCGTAACAATCTCTATAAATATATGATTATTCTAAAAGGAAATGCTTTAAAGGGAGTGATTCTTCAAATTCTGCTCTCATTTCGGTCTGAAGTCTTACTTACAATGCAGTCATTTCACATAACTGGGTTTACAGTTTCACTCAAGTATTCTACTGTATGCAGTTTGATTCAGACAGACATACAGTATCTAAGAGTCTCCAGTGTATAGCCAGCATGGGGATTACAGACTGTTTACTGTAGTGATAGTTGTACCTATCTCAGCTTCTGCTCAATAATGCAAAACTCACTGCTACTCTGTTCTCTTTTAGACCACGGCCTGCAGCAATCAGATGGACAAGGATTGTGTGTGTGTGTGTGTGTGTGTGTGTGTGTGTGTGTGTGTGTGTGTGTGTGTGTGTGTGTGTGTGTGTGTGTGTGTGTGTGTGTGTGTGTGTGTGTGTGTGTGTGTGTGTGTGTGTGTGTGTGTGTGTGTGTGTGTGAGGAAGATAGAAAAGAAGAGCTATAAGATATGAATATGTGTGAGTCTGTGTCTGATGGAGCATGAAGTGTGTATGAGTGAGTGTTTTTTGTGCATGCATGCATAAGGATGAGAGGAATTACATAAGACTGTCCTAGTTGTGTGTTTTCCCTTTCTCTTGTTTTCTCCCCCTTTCCTCCCGGACTCCCGCTCCCACCTCCCTGCCTTTCTCCTTCTTTCTCTCTCTTCCTCTTCCCTTCTCTGCCTCTCCATCTTTCGCTCTGTCTTGGTTGATACTTGCTGCAGTGTGTGTGTGAGTATGTGAGAGACCATGGATGTGCAGAGGATGCATTATGCAACCGTGCTCGGTGTGTACATGTGCATGAGATAGAAGGCGCGAGTCGATGAGGATGAAAGCACATGAGAGAATGGGAATAAGAAATGTGGTGGTGGTGCAGTTGAAGGAGGGGGATTCCACCAGAGCTTAATCCGTTTGGCAGTGTACTATGTCTGGCTTTCTGTTTGACTGCTTTTAAATCTCACGCCAGCCAGCCACATAAGTTAACCTCCCTATAATCTGTGCTCTGGTGCTGGGGAGGCGTGTCAGATCAAGGTCCAGGGTGTCAGAGCTAGAGGAGCTGAGAGTAGCCGCACTGGTGGCCTTTTTGTCTCTCTACTCGGCATTAATCCCGGGTTAGGACTATTAGTCTAATGATCAAAGAGGAGCACAAGTACAGCCCCAATATTGTCACTTGAGCTTTAGCTTGGCATGGCTCTATACACGGGATTATAAATGCACCTTTTCTCATTGTTTCTACCCCTAACCAACCTTTAAACCCACCCTCACTAAAACTCAAAATGCTGTTTGGTGCCTGAGCTGGGTATGCCATTACATAACGTGAACATGCTGGCTAGAACATAATATTACTGTATAAACATAATACTAAGCAGACAAGGCGATCTTTAAATAAGTGACTCAGAAAAAAAGATGCAGGTGTGTGTGAGAGACAGCATCACATAGCCAGCTCGCCGAAGATTCTCCACCTTTTTCTTTCACACTGAATGAATCATAGGCTGTGAGCTGTACACACACACCGTGTGTATCACATGTGTGTATACTGAAGATCTCCTCTGTTCGTTTCGTAACTGTAATCTGGTAATTGCTCATTAGGACGTAGATCAGAAGATTATTTCATACAGGGTTCATCACTGCCATGCTAGTCACAAGCATACTGTAGCTGTAGTCTGTCTTCCATGTATGCCTGTTACATTTCAGCGTGTGTGCATGTGTGCTAGCATGTGTGTATGCACTACAAAGAGATGCTATGAAGGAGGATAAGCAGGGTAACAGTGTCTGTAAACCACCTGCATTCAATCAACTAAGATTAGAAGGCAAAGATAAATGAACTTGCATGCGTGACCGAGCACACAAACAGCCTGAAATATAGTCAAGGTTTATTTAGAACAGGCAAGGTGAGGCAATGCTTTTTGTGAGTGCTGCTTGGATTGGGTAATGTTGTTTGTATTAGGAATAGGCTTTAAGTGCAGTGTGGGGAAAAAATACAGCAGTTTTACAATTTTTCTTTTTTTGCTTGTTTCATTGATATCCAGGCAAATGTTACTGATAAAAAAAACAAATGGAAACTGTGCTCTGTAATTTAGACGTTAGAAAATGTCAACTGAACACCTCAGGCTGGCTAGTACGGCTGATGTGTTGTTCTGTCTGTGACGGTGTCTTGTGGGCATGCCTGCGGGCGGACTGTGACAGGAAACAGTTTGTGCGCTGGATTGATGGAAGTGGCGACGTGGAACAATCTGATGAAATAATGTCTGTTTCACCTCCTCCAGCTAGGTCACAGCATCCCTTGCGGCCCAAAACCAATCTCAATAACTTTCTGTCTTCCTCTTTTTCTGTCTTTTTCTTTCTTCCTGTCATTTTCCCTGCTCTCTTTGCCTCCATCTTCAGTGTAAGACCTTAGCAGGGATATGCGATCACATCATCTCTCTGTCGTCAGACTCTCTGGTCTCTCAGTCTGCCCATCTGGAGGTGGTCCACCTTACCAGCATCATGCCAAACGAAGGCCTGGTGAGGACCTCTTTGAAGATGCACACAATCAAACAAACTAAGGCTGTTTTAAAACTGCATATATCAACAAGTACTTTATTTCGACAATCGATTAAATTATATTTGTACTGTGAAAGGCAACCTGTAGTTGCATAGCATCTTCTAACCTAAAAGTCTTCCAGGAAGCACTTATACAGCTCTTAATTTACATTTTCCAGGCTCCAGGTCTTGGTTTATTTTTTGCAAGTATCGTAAAACTGTAGTCTCATAGAAAGCCCAGTCAAGTAAGAGTGCAGAATTTGGACCGGCGGTTTGAGTGTTTTGGTGGTTCTTGGCTATCCGGAAACTTTGTGTTAGCCTTTCCTTTAAAATGATCCATCTGTACAGTTGAAGTCTCACAGCAAATATTTCCTAACTAGGTCTGAAGTTCTCACTTTTCAGGTCAAAGGATAAATATGCAGCACTGTGCAGAGGTCTTGAAAATGCCAAAGAAGTTCTAGACAAAAAACTTGTATCCTGCCATTGTGTGCAGTGCATCCTGGACAAAAGTCAAACTGGTAAGCCTAAAAAACTATCTACAGCAGACGAGAAGTCATGTCCTTAAGAAATAGGAAAACCTCCAGCAAAGACCTGACAGAAGACCTGAGAAATGTATCTGGTCCTTCAGCTGATCCACCAACTGCTCACTGAAGCCTCATCAGAAATGGTCTATGTGGTAGGGTGACTGTCAAGGAAGGATGTAAAACAGAGAGAAACTGATAGCAAATTACACAAGAACTGGACTGAAAATATGTGGCAACAGGTCTGATGGAGTGATGAATCCTAACTGGAAATTTCTGTTCAAGTAATTTTCAACATGTATGTACACGGTGGAGGCTCTGTCGTGGTTTAGGCTGCATTTCAAGCCATTGGTGGTGTCTTATCTATCAATCTTGTTCTTCTTCTTTGATCCCTAGCTGGCGTTAGGCCTGGATCGGCTCCTAAGCCAATACGCCAATGGTGGGTGCCAATGGATGTCGAATTTCCTTCACTACTCGTTTCCATGCATGACGATCGTTGGCGATTGTCCTGGCCTTGTCGAGATTTATTCTGCAATCTCTGACGTCATCTTCGACCTGTTTTAGCCATGTTTTCTTTGGTGCTATTTGTTGGATTCTCCACTGGGTGGGTCGTTTACACCAGAAGAGTTGGTGTGGTAGTTGGCTCGCGTCCATTCGACACACATGGCCAAACCATCGCGATCTGCGTTTTTGAATTTGCTCCTCGATTGGTGGTTGGTTGTCGCACATCCGTCGGATGTCCTCATTTCGAAGGCGGTCTCGAAGTGATACTCGCAATATTTGCTGAAGGTAACGCATCTGGAAAACTTTGAGTTTGTTGAGGTCCACTTTGAGCACCGTCCACGTTTCGGATCCATAGAGTAGAATCGGCAGGATCAGTGTCCGGAAAAGGTGGATTTTGCTCGGGATGGAAATATTGGTTCGCTTCCGGTGTCTTGTCTATAAGGTGTCTGATTGGCAACAGCTTCATTTTTCAACGTGGCAATGATCCCAAACACACTTCCAGTACAGTAACAGCATACCTGTGTAGAAAATCACACAATGGACCTCTATCAGTCATGGATTGGCCTCTACAGAGCCTGGACCTCAATGTTATTAGAGCATTGTGGGATCATCTTTACAGAGAACAAAGCAAAGGGCAGTCAACGTGCAAAGAAGAGCTTTGAATGTCCTTCAGCAAGCCTGGGGAACTATTCCTGAAGACTACTTGTAGAAATTAGAATAAAGCTTGGCTAAGAGAGTTCATGCTGTATTAAACAATCAAGTTTGTCAGTATTATGCAAACTCTGTTTTTCCCTTATATTACTGTGTAAACCGCTCATAAACCGGTGCACCTATTTCCCATTTATCTAGCAAAATATAAAAACACGAACGGCAGCTCAAGACTTTTGCACAGTACTGTACATATGATGTATTTCCCTGTGTACTCTTATACTAAATCCACCCTGCCTACCTGTGTTTGCTTGCGCTTCAGGGGATGTATATAAAATCAACATATGATGGACTCCATGTTATCACCGGAACCACAGAGAATGTGAGTTTTTGCTTCACTCATTTGAAAGGTTGATGCTCCACCAACCCCAATATAACACCGATTTTGTTGCCTCAGTATTCGCCTAAATTTGTTTCCATTGTCTGTTTTTGTCCTCCATTTTTTGCCTCTGCAGTCTCCAGCAGATCAGTGTAAGAAGATCCATCCAGGGGATGAGGTGATCCAAGTCAACCACCAGACAGTGGTGAGCTAAAGACCTGCCAAACACAACACTGAAGGCATAAAAAATTACAGAAAAGGTCCTTTCCATTTGTTTCCACCGTGACTGCAGTCTTTTGTTCCCATTATGTGCTATGTTAAGGAGGTGCCAAGGTACATAATGTCTGCCGGCACCACCACTGCTGCCACCATGGTGCTTCCTGTCCTGTGCCTGTGTTGCTATATAGGCTAATTAGGCTAGAGGCAGGAGCAGATTATAGGGCAATTGTTAGAAGACCTTTATTCAGACCAGTGTGATTATCTGCTCACTCTTTCTGGAATTTCTTCCTATTGTCAGAAAAAAAAAACCCTGAAGGAGGCATCCTGTTTGAAATGAGAGCCCATGTTCCACTTTCATATGTGAAAAGCTGTATTCTGCCTATAACTCATCACATCAGAGAAAAGCAGAGAAATGGGCAGCCATTTTAAATGGAACGATGGCTTGTGAGGGCATGTGATTGAACGTGCCTATCTATTGCCTGTGCTGTCAGCTCGGGCACAAACAATTTGTTCCAGTGTTTATATGAGTTTTCTGAAGGGGGGAGTGTTGTGTCTGTGTGCAGACGTCTTTTGTCTGCTTTTTTCCCCATATGAATTTCCTTGTGCATCTTGATAGGTGTTGCTCATGCGAAAGCATGCATGCAGGGGCTTGGGAGCGGTTCTGATTGACATGTGAGGGAGGTAGGTGTTATCTCTGTCTCTCTCTCCTCGGGGTGACGGTGCAGATCGCACCCTGCCAGGCTCTCAGCTCCAACCCTTCATTACTCCCTCAGCTAGACCCTCACCACTCTGATACCTCACTCTGGGGTAGGAGATAAGCAGTGGGGGAAACAGAGGTGTGTGTGCGTGTACGGTGGGGGGGGCTGAAGCATTTGGGGGAGGCTGAGATGCTGAGGCAGAGCTGGGAGAGTTGGTGGGAGGGAGGAGGAAGTAAAGAGGGACTTGGGGAGAAGAGTAAGGGGATAAAAGAAAAAGAGAAGAGGGGGGAGAGACAGCAGAGGGAAGTCTCCAGTCAACACAGCTCTTCGTTCAATCCCAAATTGAGCTGCTAAAGAGTAAAGACGGATACACACCACCAGTAAACTGTAACTGTCAACAGCAATTGATAAGTTCATCTTATCAGCCTTCAAAGTTAAAATTACATTAGTGTGAATATGGATCGTACAAATTCCGTTACATTATGGAATCATCATGTAGGCCTATTAAGCAACAACGCTGCCTTCGTGTCTGTGAATGAGGGTTTTTGGAGACTCACTTCAAAACAGGGAGTTGTTTTTTTTAGCTCAGCTCGTTTTCTGAGGAAAAATGTGGAATTTGCTCAAATAAAAAACTGATTGTTTGAAGAGGCAGCATAATTATGTGGAGGTAATAGCATCTGGGAAAATAATGAAGACCCCTGGGATTTGAAAAAAGCTCTCCAGCAGCAGTTTATGCTCTGTTATTTTGGTAGGTCTCTCCCTGCTTCCCTTTGCTATCTGTGTATTTGGATAAGAGAGGAGACCTAAACTGGGCTGGTTACCAGTAGCTGTGTGAGCCCTTGTAGTTTACAATGCACTATGTTGCTGTGGAGCTTAAAGTCATGGAAGAAACAAAAGTTTAGCTTGATAAAAGTCGAGTTCAGCTCACTCGCAGTTTAGCTGCATAAAAATCAAGGAAAGGAAATCGAACCACAGTCTTATCAACTCATGTAGCTTCAAAACTACAGACACGACAGGATTAGCTTAGCATAGCTAAGTCAGGTGGGGGCAGCGTTTGCTTCAACAAACAAGATATTGCACTAATTGTTAAACTTCAGAAGCACTGATATAAAGGGGTTTTTTTTGTTTGTTTTTTTCTACATTTTGTCAGATTTGAGCTACCTGTTTCCACCATTTCCCAAGTGATTACACTAAGCTTGGCTAATTGTTGTGTGGTTATCACTTCATGCTAAACAGTTTGCTAGCAATCAGCTCAGCAGCCAAGCACGACAAGAATGTCCCAACATGTTGAAGTTTTCCTACTATAAAAGAGGCCAAAATGCTTAAATGGTAAATGTTCTGTGAGCGTACACAGCTCTTTAAAGCTTTGTCTAAAATGAGTCGACTTTTATTTCAAATCAGGAGCTGATTAATGTATCGTAAACAAGATTTAAAATCTGACCAGAGATTCAAAGCTAGCTTTCGAAGCTTGAAGGTGTTTAGATGACAGGAACTATTTGTTTCCACACTTCTGTTTGATAAATGTCCTTACCCCTCGCACAAGGATTTGAGCTTGAGCTCAACAGTTCACATTGGTAAATTACAGCACAGATGAATGGCACCAGTTTTAGTGTGTCCAGGAATAACCCCTTTTTGGTTTAAGTGGCAGGAGAGAACAGACAGCAGTAACTCACTTTGACCCAGGCTCTTCCTGCATTTGAACACTGACTGAACTCAGAGCTCTGAACTGGAGAGGGGGAAAGTGGACGCTACAGGCCGACACAGGCCATCATTATGTCAGGAATAAGGTCAGAGCAGCTCTGTCTCTGTGTGTGGCTGAGTGTGCATGCGAGTGTATGTGGCCTCTGCGGACATTTACAGTGGCTGAGACCAGTGTAGCCAATCAATGGCCTGACGACTACTTCGAGCTCTGGAGACAGGCCGGCCAGAATTGCTGCAGTCAGCACTCCTTTCTCTCTCTCTTTTCTGCATTCCTTAGGCCTAACTATACTGACTAAGCAACCCTCTATTTAAATATGACACTTCTTCTAGACCAGTGGGGCCACTGTGGTCAGTTTTTTGCTTTACTTAAGGCTACAAAGTTTAGCATTCAAACACTCTGTGTTGCAGCTTGTATGTTTGCAACTATTAAATCGGAACATTTTTTCCTTTTAGGTTAGACGTGCTTGTATTAGACTACATCGAATTTTAGCTTTGAGTTAAATAGCAAACTCTAAACTAATTTGGTAACTAGTTTCAGAAATTGCAAATTAGAGGTTTATTATAGATGGTATTACATGCACACCTGTGGGTTCTTTCCGGGTAATCTGACTTGCTTCCACAGTAAAAATGCATATTGGTTTAATTGGGGATTCTAAATTGGCCATAGGTGTGAATGTGACTGTAAAATTTTTCTGTCTCAATTTGTTAGCCCTGCCACAAACTGGCAACCCTGCCTTTTGCCTTATGACAGCTGGCATAGGCTACAGCAACCCTGTGACACTGAGTGCAGAAGAAAACGGACTGAAAGTCAACTTGGCTGGAAATCATGCTTGGAAAGTTTTCGGATAAGGCCAGGCACTAGTGAAAAATAAACTTAGCTGTCCATCACTGCGTGTCAACTAACCAATTTTGACCAATCACATTAACAAATCTTACAAGACAGACATACCAGAGAGTGAAAGCAGGTGATATTTTGAAAGCTAGCAGGTACTATTTAGGTAGGTATGAAGTTAGCATGTTAGATAATTCTATCTTTGTAGGGAATATTTGTGTATAACATGAATGGAACTGGCTGGCAGTGATGATATCTATCTATTGGACATTTAAAACAGAAGTTCCTCACAGGATGCTGGTTTGTCTAAGCTGTATACTAGAGCTGCTCCAGTGGCTTTTCTAATAATTTCTTTCATACTATTATTACTCTCTGTCTGGAAAAAAAAATGTATAATATGTCCTAGAAACATACACTCTTTTGGACAAGCAGTATCAAAAGCATGTGTGTGGTGGTTTGCAGCAGCAGTCAGTCCTATATCTGCTGCTGTGCATGGTGGTTTTCCACAACAGATTCAGATGAGCCTGATTCATTGTGTAGCAGTTTGCAGCAGTCGTTTCGGGAGCCTGGTATGTGTGTTTCTCAGGTGGGCTGGCAACTGAAGAACCTGGTGAATGCTCTTAGAGAGGACCCATGTGGAGTCATCCTCACGCTGAAGAAAAGGCCCCAGAACACCCTGAGCTCCACACCAGCTCTGCTCAGGAACGTCCGCTGGAAACCACTGGGCCTGCAGGTAAACACCAGCACAACTCACAGACGCATTAATGTCTCGCATGCTGACCGGACAAACGGTCAGACTCAGTTTGAAGAATTACTGTGACTAAAATGTGAACGGAGATGTCAGAAACTTGTATTACTTGTATTACTCCCCTTCTGTTTAGTCTCATGCATCCTTATCAGCACACTCGACAGCTACAGTGTAAATTCACATGTAGTAACCTGTGTAGTACTTCCATCTTTGACTCACTCTCACTCTTGCTTTTACTGCCCACACTCTGCATTCTGCTCCTGGCATTTTAAACTAATATTGTTTTAAAAGAAACTTATTCCCTGATTGACCTTGTATCAGTCCTTCCGTTGAGCATTTAAGAAATCTTTTTTACCATTTGCCACACTGCTGGCAGCGTTCAAAGCCATTCACAAATGCGTAGGCAGCTAATGCTCAACCTGAAGAGAATTTAGGCATACAGAAGGCTTGCTTTTTTTTTGTTAAACAGCAATAATGCTAAAAAATCATAGCAGTGGAGAGTAAACTACCTAATTAAATCTGCACTTTATTTCGATCTTGTGTAAAGGATGTAAATAGCGCAACGTGGCCTAAAGTTTTATGCTGGAGAGAAAGAGTTTAGGCAACAAAAGGTCATCCGAGGGGTCCCCATCCCACTCCCCTCCTGCTCACATTCAGATTTATTGAGACTTTAGTCCCGATTCATTCAACCTTTGCCCCAGAGATCGTCTCGTTGTCAAAGACGAGTAAATTTTTAATGTACTGTAGATCTTAAAGGTGGAACGCCTGTTTGAAGTCTCGCAGCTCGTAGTGGGTGTACACATTTCACTTAAGGGCAAATACTTTGTTAATCTGTCACTCGCCGCCCAGAAATATCACTGAGCAATTTAGGCACACAGAAAGAACGAGCTGTGCCGAGACGGACGGAGGGGTGAGGCGAGGGCTAGTCTGATGCTGCCTGAGTGCTCTCTGAAGCGCCAAATGTTTTGTCAAGATCCTGTGTTGCACGGCTGCTATTTTTATCTCAGCATCAGGCTAATTCATTTACATGCTACATGTATGCTTTGATCTCTGTTCAGCTGCTCTTTAGCTTTTTGAGGTTTTTTTTGTTTGTTTTTATTTTTTCGTATGCTCCTTTTTTATTCTGTGCTTTCTATGAGCATATAACTGCATTATTAGGTGGCATGCATGCAAGTGTATATTTATGCAGAACTTGCAGCTTCTGGGTAGCGATGTGCAATAGCGCTCAACTTCATCACCACAAGGTGAAAGATCATAACAAGGTAAAAGACTCTTCTCGTTTCCAGGTTGCTGCCTTGTTATCACGGCCCCCGAGTTGTCATCAGGAGCCTATTGTTATATTTATGCAATAGCAGGGGATTGTGGGAATTCTACTCTGATGGACTGCTTAGACATAAACGCGCCATGAGGGGCCCAGATCAGAGCGCAGAGATATCTGCTGGAGAAGAGAAGAAAGGAGTGTTTTAGTTTTGTTCTCTCTCAGAAAGACTGGATCTCTTAATTATTCATAAGCAACTACAGGCAGCTCCACTGGCTCTGAAACAAGAGCTGCTACTCAGCAAATACTGTAGATAATTCACTGAATCCAAAATATCTTGCTAAACAGCCTGTTTGTGTGTGAGCATGTGTGTGTGTGTGCGGTGGAGAGAGGTGGGTGTGCGCACATTGCTGAGCTTGGCCGCATGCACGCTTGTCCATCTGGGTGTCGGAGCAAGTGTGTTACTGTATGTGTTTGTGCATGCATGCGGAGAGATGATTCCCCGTCATCGGACCCGTTGCTCCTTTGAGAGGCGAGGGAACTGGGTCACTTCACTGTGTAAGCGCTGGTTTTTGGATGCATTACTGTACATGCACGCTTCCAAATCAAACACACATAGAGAAGACATGCGCACTCGCACCTCTGAGCTCAATTTTGGAGGATGAATTGTAAGGGCTGCGAAATTTAGCTGAAATGTGGCAAATGTACAGCTGAATTATAACTGAATCCACAAAGGAAACAATTTATCTCGGCATGTTATCATGTGATTCCAAGCTCCCGAAATCCTTCCATGGCAACGTCTTTTATTCTACTAAATAATGACATATCTCTCTCCTTTGCTCTCTCTCTCGTTCTTTCTATGTGTGTGCCGGTTTGTGAGCAGCAGGAAGGAGTAAAAGCAATTTGATGATTCACTGTCATTACATGTGAAAGGGTTTTAAAAGAGAACACGAGGATTACCGTGATGATGCATACCGCATGCGTGCATTCTTGCATGAATGTCTTCTGGGCTGCTGCAACATGTATGTGTTACTGAGAGCATCCACGTCACAGGTCACACATGCGCCACACGTTGTCTGTGACCCTGCTTTCACAAACCTGTTACATGCTCAGACATATAAACCATTACTCTTGATAAAAACCTGCTATTTTGAGCAACATGTATTGGCAGTGAAGCTCTTAATTGATTGGCTAGCTGAGTGCGAGGGAAGTTATTGATTTCTATTATTTTTTTAATAATCACAAGTCGTTCTTTTGGTCTGTTATTGTGCTGTGTGGTGTTTTCAGCTCCTAGTTTCATACTCAGTGCAGTCATATGAGTGGTATCAATCTCTTCATCTAACTAGAGGCATTAAAGCAAATAATTACATTTCTCCAAATGTCACACTGTTAATTTGACACATCGGTATATGCCATTTCTATTTTTTCCACATGGGCTTGCTTTAAATATAGTCACTGGCCACTTCATTATGTACACTTTGCTAATACTGGGGGGGATATTGGGCCATACTGACATGATAGCTTAAAACATTTGCAGCAGATTCTTGCACATCCTGTCCGCCGCATCCCCCCAAAAAATGGATCCATTTGAGCTTTTTGACACGGTGGGTTATCCAGCCATCAGGAGATGGGTACACTGTTGTCACAAAGGGATAGACATGGTCAGCAAGAATCCTCAAATAGGGCTGTGACATTTAAACAATGCTCAGTTGATAGTTAGGGGCCAGGAGAATATCTCTCATATTATTAAACCATGAGCTGCCTGAACCATTGATGCAAGGCAGGATGGATCCATGTTTTCTCATTGTTTCACACCAAATTCTGTCCCTGCCACTCCGAGTGTTGCAGCAGAAATCAAGACTCATGAGACCCGGCTGCATTTTTCCAAACTTCAATTATCCAGGTTTGGGGAGCCTGTGCAATTTGTAGTCTCAATAGCTTGTTCTTAGCTGAAAGAGTGGCATCTGCTTCAATGCTCGACGTGTTGTGCGTTCAGAGATGCTCTGCTGTATAACTTGGTTGTATACAAGAGATTATTTGAGTAGCATAAACAGCCATGCCAGGTTCAATGTCACTTAAATCACTTTTCTTTCCCATTCTGATGCTTGATTTGAACTTCAGCGGGGCACCTTGACCATGCCTAATTCCTAAATGCATTGAGTTGCTGCCATGTGATTGGCTGATAGATAGATTTTTGCATTAACAACCAGCTGAACAGGTTTCTATAATGAAGTGGACATGAGTGTCCCTCTGGGTCACAGTATGGCTTATTTATCATTATTTATCAGTCACTGTAGCTTATAACTTCTGTGCTTATGATTGAATGTTTATTATTTCAGCACATTTTAGATTTGTCTGTAAATGTTATAGCTGAGTTTAAGTTTAGATTAGTACTGTATTTTTCGGACCATAAGGAGCACCGGATTATAAGGCGCGTTAAGCAAAACAAAACAGTCAGATAAGTCAAACTTTACTCAACTCATTTTTCTTGCTTCCTCCACTTCCCTATCATTGATTCATTAATGTTCAATTCTCTTGCAGCTGCTCTATTCCCATGTTGTTGCTCAGTTGTTCTCGTGACTGAAGTTTGGTCTGTTTACAGCATCTTGCCATGCGATTGCATTTGTCCCTAACCATCGGGAACCCTCATGTTAACGTTTATCGGGTGTGAAAGAATTGCTGCACATTTCACGTATGTCAACATACTGATTGTTATCAAGAACACAAATTACTTGTGTGATATTTACACATCATGTGGAAAATGTGAAGGTGTGATGACAGTTTAGTTCTAGTCAAAACATGTTTATTGTGCTGATCGAACAGAAATGTTAGTGCAGATCTAAACTGTCCTCTCTCCGGGAGCCTGGTTCTGCTGGAGGTTTCTTCCTGTTAAAAGGGAGTTTTTTCCTTTTGCCAAGTGTTTGCTCATAGAGGGTCATATGATTGTTAGGGTTTTCTCTCTGGGGCGATCATGGCTCAAGAGTTTGCCTTGTAATCGGAAGGTTGCCGGTTCAAGCCCCGGCTTGGATAGTTTCGGTCGTTGTGTCCTTGGGCAAGACACTTCACCTGTTGCCTACTGGTGGTGATCAGAGGGCCCGGTGGCGCCAGTGTCCGGCAGCCTTGCCTCTGTCAGTGCGCCCCAGGGTGGCTGTGGCTACAACGTAGCTTGCCATCACCAGTGTGTGAATGACTGGATGTGTAAAGCGCTTTGGGGTCCTTAGGGACTAGTAAAGCACTATACAAATACAGGCCATTTTTTATTGTAGGATCTTTACCCCACAATATGAAGTATCTATATAAATAAAACTGAATTGAGTTGAATATGGCGTTACATAGCTTTATTCAATGGCATTATGTTGTTATTTTGATACACCAAAGGTGACTTTCCTGATATTTCAGCCGGGTCAAATACTGCCATTTCATTAAAGTGTGTAATATCAGAAATTACACACAAGGTGTCTTTTTGTGCCAGTGTGGGCGTCACCTGTTTTGGGCCAGTTCCACAGTCTCACTGTAAAGGACTGCTTGGTGTCGCATTTTACTATATTAGCACTTTTTAAAAAAACTTGTCTACAACCAAGGAACAGGCAGGAAACGACACTCTGACATATCAGGCAGTGCAGCAGTGTTTGACATCCGGATGAACGATAAACGGCATGGCTTCCTGTGAAACATGGACGCTTTTTATACTCTAACACACCAAATTGTCTGCAGTGGATAAGGCCTATTGTGACTTGAAAATTACAGGCTCACTGAACTTAACTCAGTAAAAGAATCCAAGGAATGGTAAAACATTCAATTTAATAACTCCCCTTTTTTGAAACATTCTTAAGCGTTTAAGGCCTTTACTTTGTCAAGTGTGTGTGTGTGTGTGTGTGTGTGTGTGTGTGTGTGTGTGTGTGTGTGTGGGCTAGGAAAATTGGTCTGGGAAAGGTTTTAGTGGTAGATTCTTAGGTAGTCTAGAGTGGACACAGCGGGGGTCAAATGCTTTAAGTGTTGTTTTAACAGACTAGAATTTCTCCTGCTGTGTTACTCCCATCTCTCCCTACTTCTACCCCCAATCCCTTTCCCATGCAGGGAGCAGTGGGCTGTAATCACTAAATTACTGTTTTCAGACTCAGTTCGAGTCACCAAACTGCACAGCTCCCCCACCTCTTTCCCTCTTTGTCTCTCGTGCTCTCTCTCACTCTCTAGCACTCTTTCCCTTTCTCTCTTTGTCCTATTTCATTTGCTCTCTCATGTCGTTCTCTTCCCAGCTCGCCTTCATTATTTATCGTGAAGCCGTCTTACTGTAAGCTGCCTTTATGAGTGGAGGGCTGTGCGGGAGAGAGAAGAGGAAGACAGAGGCAGCCTGGGGGATAGAGGCGAGGGAGAGAGAGGGGAGAGGAGAGGATGGAAAGTTTGGAATATGAAATGAATTTGATTAATACGCTGCTGATGAAATGATGAAACCACGGGCTTTCGTAATGGGAGCACTGCCCACTTTGCTGTTGCTCAGGCTTCATATCTGTTTATCTGTCTTCACTTGTGTCGTCTCCGTCTAAAATGGAGCGTACTCCTCTGACAGTAAAACACTTCATTTTTCTAAATCTGTAAGCCTCTTCCTCAGGGGTGGAGGGGTGGCGGCACGAGCTAAGCATTTGCCACCCCCGACTGTTTTGTCTGAGAATTAATATAATTTGTTTATAAACTTGGACTGAGTCGCAGTGACATCAGAGGTGAGGCATCCTCTCCTCACGGAGGACTCCGTAACAAATGGGTGTCCTTGAGTCAAGCATAGGTAGGAGGCTACACTACTTTCCCTCTGTCCCCGCTTTTTCTTGTGGCACGGGATGCAGGGAGGGGTTTACAGAGGGGTGAGAACCGAGGAAGAGCAAAGAGAGCATGGGAGAAGGAGGGGTTGTCATGGGAACAGACGTGGAGAGGCCTGTGTGAACGAAGAGGCTTGAGACAAAATGACAGGGTGGTGAAGTGACTGAACTTGGGGTAGGCAGGTATTTAAAAAGGGAAAAACAACATAGGCGACATGACAGCGGTGTGGAGATAACGCTCTTGTTTGTGATTCGCTCTTAAAACAAATGCCAGGTGCAGCGCGAGCAGGATATCACAAATAAAAGGCTCCATTCCCTTGTAGGACCGTAAACTGTGTGCTTGTTTGTTTTTCTGTGAAGCAGGGAAAGCTCTAATGCTCACTTACTGCAGGTTGTGCTCTGAGATCCCTCACCATCCTCCCATTAAAGACTCGTCCTTTCTCTCTGTTCTTCTGTTCTCTCTCTTCAGCCGGTCCCGACCAGCCCCACCAGCACCTCACCTACACCCGGTGGAACTTTGGGCATGTCCAAAATGGATGCCCCCAGCATGCAGGACGTCTATATCCTCTCTCCTGTTTCCGGACTCTATAGCACCAGGTCAGCCTCACACACAGGCAGATGTCTGATGATGACCATTACATTGATTATTATGATACAACGATGATGAGTACACTCATGACAGCGGTGATGACAAGCTGTGCTGTCTCTCCCCAGGGAGGAGATGGGTCTGATGTCATGTGACGACATCAGCCGCTACAGCGTTAGCTCCCAGTCGGGCTCTAAAGGTTCAGAGGCGGTCAGTTACTACCTGGACCAGGACAGCGGTCAGTACTTCTCCTTGCTGGAAGGAGATGGACCGCCGGGACCTGACTATGACAGGGGTCGCAATACGGGGGTTCGTCGGCGAGATAAGACCCCTACCCACGGTAAGAGGTCAAGCGTGACCAGGCGGCATGGATGGAGCAGGAATGGCTCTGGGTCTGTGTTTGTAATGGAAAAAAAAATCATGCTTTCTCCCACAAGCTCTCTCACCTTTTCTTTTCACCATGCTCTCAGAGCTCCTCCTTATATGTTTGTTCATCACCCGCTTCATGGCTCTGCTCCTTTGTGTCATTTTCCGGCGGACACATGTGCCAAAAGCAAAACAAAATCACACGCCAAACAGTCAATCCAAATAAACTGTCTCCAGCTCCCTGTCTGCCCCACCACCTGTGTCCACCCTCGTTCCAGATCACTTCCAAAGCTTCCTGTAATGCACCCTTCCTCTGAGTTTATTCAGGCACAGCTATATGGCATGCAGGATGAGGGTCATTGAAGCTGAGTCAGAAGGCAACATTACTTTATCATCTCTTTAGCGAGGCAGTCTGAGAGCACAGTGGCAAAATGAAACTAATATTAGCGATTACATATGCAAGAATGTCCTCGTATGTTTCATGTGTCGTTTTGTGCCAGGCAAAACAGCATGACAAATCTTTACCAGGATGGTGGCTGAGAAAGAAATGATGGGTTAAAAAAAATACCTGTCATGTCAGACATGAGTGCAACAGTATATACTTTAGCAATGTCAATAGCAGCTAACATGCTAGCATGGATATCTATACTATAGTGGAATATGCTAGCATTTTCTATACCTCCAAAGGCAAAGAGAGGGGATTGCTAAATGAAGTTGCAGGACCATGGCATTATGAACAGACAACATGCCTGATTTGAATTTAATCAGTTTCCCTTTCAAAGTCATCTTCTCGTGCACCTCTGGGCCACTTCCAGTGCAGCTGCTATTTTTAGATCGATGTTTGTTTTGTCTCTTCTGCACTGTGCACTTTGTGATCTCACCGTGGACCTCGATTTTTGTAGGAAGAAAACATAAAATTTTTGCTTCAAACTGAGCTGTCATCACTGGTGAAAGAAAGTGACCTGTGATACTGTTAGCTGTGTTCGGTTAGAGTTCAAGGTTTCAAGCACAACCAGGAGCATCCTCGTGGTTTTTTGCCTTGTTATGCACAGGTTGTGCAAAGTGACATGTAAAGCTATAAACCCAGCTTTCAACTGCCACATCCTGGAATACCTGCCGCTGAATATAGCTGAGTTTCTACGGTTTTTCAGTGGATGACAATAAATCTTATACCATTATGAAACATGTTTATTAACCCTTAAACGGGGAAACAGTTTATTCTGCTACTGATTCTCGTTTGGTGTCGTTTCTTGGATTGGATGATTAAAGTCTGAGATAGTGGCAATTTAACAGTTTATTCGTTTAACAAAGGGGGGCCTCAGTAGCTGTGGATAAACCGAACACACGCACAAACGCCTGAGACCTCCTCCTCATGATGGCCACCAGCTTGGCCCCACACTGCTGTGAGATGGCATCGTGAGTCACCCAGCAGGGTTGTGTTGTTTACAGAATATTTGTGGCCAACATTGTTTGGCATCGGCAGGAAGGATCTCGCACGTTTTCAGGTATCAGTACTGGACTGCAAATGATTGACAAAGCAGCCAAAGTCCTAAGAAAAACTTTGATAGACCTCAAGAAAGGCTGGAGAACTATTGCTCAAGGCCACTTTTAAAAATTGCACAAAAATCTGACTCCTTGGAAGCAAAATATAAAGAAATGAGTGACTCAAGACACCGTCAAGCTTTGTTGAAATACGAATGAAATTAAGTGACAACAAAATATAAATTCAGCCTAATTACGGGGCCTTACTCGACACTCGCCTTGCAAGCTGTGTAAGTCCCCCGAGAGTCTGCCCAACCCCCTACCTGCACACACCTTCGCTCCCACCTGTCTGCCCCACCAGCTGTGTCCCACTCTGTCTCTTAGTCGCTGCGTCCTGCAAAACACCCCACCTCCAGTTCCTCCCCCATAGCAGACTATCTGATTGATGATTGGTACTTCCAGGTGACCTCAGACCCGTTTCCATGCCTCCCGAATATAACTGGATGGCCGAGGCCAAGGAACCCAGCATGGGCAAGAGAGGGAGCCGAGGTACACACACACAAACACCTATACATGCTAAAGCACAGCCCTCACACACACTGTTCAGACTGGTGCTTTGCTTCATACTCAGCTCAACACATTTCAGCTCATCTTCTGGTTATCCATGGTGGTGTGGTTGTGTGAGGATACATATCTACCAGGTATGTATCTGACAGGGTGAAAAACGAACATAAATGCAAAGCGACTGCATTTATACAGCTGCCCTGGAAATGTGGATATTTCAATGTTCCCGATTTTACCCAGCTTCACCTTTTTTTGCGGCAATACTCAATTTGTATTCAGCTGGGGATCCACAACTCTGCCATCAGAGAGTCTATGAATAATATTAAAGCACAATACAAATGTTGGGGTTCTGCCCTTCTCCCTCTCCTTCTCGTTCTCTCTGTAACTTTTTCGTTTTCTAATATTTAAGTGTTCGGATAAGAAGCAAATTAGGTAAGATGCATTGTCTATGTGGAGCCAAAGCAGTATAAAACTTTCTGTGACCAACAAGATTTAGTTGTTGTGGTGCCTCCCAAATCAACATAATCACTGCAGACAGATTAGATGTATGTCCCCAGCTGTGGCGCCATATCAGATGCAACAGCTCTGAGGCACTTTTATCCTTTTCTGTTGGGTTTTTATCTGTAAGGGTCTATTCAGTCTTGTCTGTTTCCGCTCTGCTCAGGGCTTCTCCTTTGGCTCTTATATGCTATCTCCCCCCCTCTGTGGTTTTCCTCTTACTGTCATCCAATCTATCGATCCTGTCCATCATCTAATGTCCATGTCCCTTCAATCCCCCTCCTCTTCCATACAGATTCAGACAACTCCCTCCTGCGCTACCTTAGTGACGACAAGATCCTGGTGATCGAGGAAGAACCCGAGGGTCCGAGCAGAGAGAGCCGCCGGGATTCCACCAGACGCTCGAGGCGTAAGAGCCGTAATCCCAGCAGCCCTAGTTTTCCCATCAGCCCCTCCATGCTGTCCTCCACCCTGCTCCTAGACCAGCCACCTGAAGCTTTGCCTGTAAGTACATTAGTTTTGAACGTTTATTGTTGCCTTTAAATACAGGGCGAGTAAGTTTTATCCACCTTCATCAGGACACAAGCTATTTTAAAACAGACTGTGTCCAAGTGAAACAACTGTCCCATAGTCAAACCAATTTAGACTGACATTCTTGATAGAGCCTTATAGTCATATGGAGAACATATAAAGGAGCCAAAGAGAGGGGAAGTCCACTTTGCTGTCAGCACAAAATTCAAAAGCCAGCATCTGATGGCATTTGTAGACATTAATGAATGCATGACATTTGTGAAGGCACCATTAATCCTGGACGTATACAGAATTTTTGGAGCAACACGTGCTGTCATCAAGATAATGTCAGTTGAAGAAGAGGAAACCAAAACACATTTACACATCTTAAATCAGCATGCTCAAAACACAAAGAGCTTCAGGGTTAAAGTAACCTGCATTCAAGAAAACATAAACTTTTCAAAACTAAATTAAATGGTGCTGGAGCCTATCGAAGCTGGCAAGGAGCAAGAGGCACACAGAGATGGAAAACCATTCATCCTCACATCTACGCCTAGGGCCACGTTACAATCACCACTTATCTGTGGACTGGGGGAGGAAACTCAGGCCCGAGCCGGCCAGTGGATTCGAACCCAAGGCCTTCCGTTGCTTCACTGCTAACCAGAGTTGCTCTATCATCGACAAAAGTAGCAATTATTGTTCAAAAAGTAACAAGCAATTATATTTCTGACTTGATTCTTGATTTTCTGTTTCCTGATAATTAATTTCCAGATGTATTTGATGTCTGACATTAACCATGGAAGAGAAAGGCCTGGTACTGATAGAAAGGTGCACACAGTGCATCACAGTTTGTTGTTGTCCAACAGACAACAACACGTGAGAGCATGTGAGCATCAGAACTGGACCACAGAGAAATGGAAAAAACATGATGAATCGTGTTTTCTTTTATATTTCGTGGATGGCCAAGTGCATGTGCGTCACTTACCTGAGGATCACCTGGCACCAGGATGCACTGTGGGAAGAAGACGAGCCAGCGGAGGCAGGATGATGCTTGGAGTAATGTTCTGCTGGGAAACCTTGGGTCCTCCCATCCATGTGGATGTTACTTTGACCTGTACCACCTACCTGAGCATTGTTGCAGACCATAAACACCCTTTCATGGAAACTGTATTCCCTAAAGGCTGTTGCCTCTTTCAGCAAGATAGGGCGCCCTGCCACAAAGCAGGAATAGTTCAGGAATGGTTTCAGGAGCACAACGAGTTTGAGGAGTTGACTTGGCCTCCAAATTCCACCGATCTCAATCAAATCGAGCATCTGTGGGTCCACCCTTCATGATCCATGAAGCCCCTACAGGGTTTTTACAGTCTGTTGCTAACAACAACGGTGCCAGACACCACAGCACCATTTCAGGGGTCTAGTGGAGTCCATGACTCGACCAACACATTATTAGGCAGGTGGTCAGAATATTATGCCTGATCAGTGTATTATTCAAGTTTGAACATTTCCTAATAAATATGTTATTTACTTTGTTTTACTAACTTTTTTCAGACTACAGTGCTCAGCTGTTTAAGATTATTGAGCCATTTTTAAACACTAAACTACTGATAGACACCAATTTAAAGGTTTACACCAGGGCCGGTGTCCTGCAGGTTTTAGATCTCACCCTGGGTCAACATACCTGAATAAAATGATTAGTTCATTACCAGACCTCTGGAGAACTTCAAGACATGTTGAGGAGGTAATCTATCCATTTAAATCAGCTGTGTTGGATCAAGGGCACATCTAAAACCTGCAGGACACCGGCCCTTGAGGCCTGGAGTTCCCCCACCCCTGGTTTACACCATTGTTAGGATTTACTGGTCTTAGGACTAGGTTTTTCTAAGACAGGGTTAAGAAACGCACTGAAACAAAACACCGACGTGTTACCTTCATTTTTGTTAACTTTAATGCTTGTGTATTTCTAGCCAAACCTTTCTCCTTATTATCAAACATCAGATATGTCTGGAAATTAAGTATCAAGTGCTAAAATGATCAGAAAATAAGCAACAAGCAACAAGAGTTTGGAGAAACAGAAAAGAGTTTCAGAAGCGAAGCAGAAAAATAAATAAGATTAATAAACTATCAAAATCAAAGATGTAAATGAAAAATCTTCAGAGGAACCACTGAGTGTAGCGGAAGCTTTATTATTAGTGAATAACATGGCACAAAGCTGATCAAAAGCATTAAGTCATAACTACAATTGCTTGTTCTTATCATCAGAGGCATCTGGGCCTCTGAGAAGGGACCTGCCAGTGGCTGTAGGACAGGTCGCGGTGTTCGCACCTTCTGACATGCTGTCGGTTGTGTTTGTGTGCATTTGTCAGGTAGAGGACACAGAGGAGAGCGACAATGATAAGTGTTATTGCACGGCCGTCAGCATCGCCCATGACGGGAAAGACAGTGACACCGAAGCACTCCCCTCCATAGCTCATATGTTTCTCCCGTGCGCAACAAGCTCACGTGCACGCGGCTACGCGCAAAACAAACGAGCATACAAGGAGGGCATTTGTATGCAGGGTAGCCATCTCACGACTCATCCTAACTCATCCTAATATCCCCCATCTCCTCAGACACGCCTGGGTCTAAATAGGAGTTTATTCTGAATAAACACACACGCTCCCGTGCGCACACACAGGAGCACGTATCCCTGTGAGTAGGTGTATGACTCAGCATCAGCTAGACCAATTACAAGCTCAACTGACAGACTGTGCTTAAAACACTACGCACGCAAACACAAACACGCACACACACCACACGGCAAGCTAACAGCTTAGCTCACACCAGCCCTCTCTAACCCTCTCGGCTGCGTGTTTCTCACGGTGGTGAGTCATACCTGTTTGGTGGGACATGAAGTATACCATCCTGTACTAACAAGCATATGCTAACCTAAATGACCCGTGGGTTTTGTCTGTCTCATTTCCTCTGTCTGATTCGTTTCTATCATAGCAACAGTTTGGCAAATGTCACACAAACTGAACGGCAGACATTTAGAAGATTTTTTGTTTTGTTTTGTTTTTTAGTTTTTGCACATTTTTTACACTGCATGCCATTAGATTGCCCATACAGGTGAAGTATTCTTCATATCATGTACTGTAAGATGTGCAGTGTATAAGGCTAGCAAAAGAACGTGCAACAGTACTTGTGTTGCAAAATCTCCTGGAAGACTGCAAGGATTATGAGATAATGAAACCCCGACTGAGCCCCTGCTCTCCAGCAACAAATGCTCCTAATGATCTCGTCGCACTGTGGCTCAGGATCTGAGGATCCCTTGAGCACAGAAAGCTTCACAAGTAGTCCCATTTGTTTAAGAAGAATATTTTGTGATAATGGATTTTTAAAAAATAGATGTTTTTAAAGGACACCACAAGTGAATTCACTGAGCTGCAACTAGATTTTTATAGTTAGGTCCATACGTGTTTGACATTGTCATAATTTTTGTAATTTTGCCTCTCTACACCACCTCGGTGAATTTTAAATCCAACAGGCTAAATGTGGTTGAAGTGTATCCTTCAACTTTATTTCAAGGGTTTTTTTTACAAAAGTACTGTATTAACTGTTCAAAAATTACAGACATTTTTCCACGCAGACCTGCATTTTCAGAGGCCTAAAAGTATTTTGGCAATTCACTGACAAGGGGTTTTGCTGCCAGATGATCTTCCTTCATTATTCCATAAACAATTAGCCAAATTATAGATTAGTATTGATCTTATGTGTTCAAGGGGTATTTGGTAGCTTTTCCCTGAACTCTTAATATGAGGTACAAAGAGATGTTAATGCACATGAAGGAGGGCCTTATTGGGCTGAAAAAAACTATTTAGGAAGATGGGAAAAAGCTTCTAGTACAATCTGGTTATTCTTTAATATAAGGAATGCATTGGAAAACTCAGCAAGAAAGACCACAGGAGACAACTAAAGACTGGAGGTTTCTTTACTTGGTTGGCTTCACAACCTCTAACCAAGTCAAGAAACCTCTTGAGGAGGAAGGTGTGTCATTGCCAAAGTCTACAATCAAGAGATGCATTCATGAATAGAAATACGGAGGGTTTAACACCAAGGTGAAAACCACTGATTACACATCTAAGAGAACATCTAAAAGAGTTTGACCACATCCTCCGTCTAACATGGTGGAGTCAATATTATGTCATGGCCATGTATGGACACCAGTGACCCAGACTAGTGTTTATTGATGATGTGACGTCTCATAGAAACAACGGGGTGAATTGTGAAGTGCGCAGGGCTGCACACTCTCTCCTCTTATTCAGTCGAGTGCTGCAAAACTGATCAGGCAGCACTTCACGGTGCAAATAGCGAGCGTGCTGCAAAGCCAAGAGATTCACAAGGTCAAGAAATGTGACATCCTTCAATGACCAAGTCAATCAATGACAGCCAAAGAGAAAAGTGGCAACAACTGCAGTAAAGGCCTGGCAAAGTCTGCACTTTAATAATTGTTTGGTATTTTCATTAAAAATCCTCTGCAGTGGTGCATGAAGCAAAATTACAAAATTAGCATTACTGTCCAAATACTTATGACCCAAACCCATTGCTTAAGTAAAAAAAATCAAAATCCTACTTTAGTGGCCTGGAAGTATACATTTTTTTAGGATCAAAACATATTTAAAGTGGTTACAACAAAGTGGTTTATAATGCAAAATGTCACTTTTCAGGAGCATATATCTGTTATATTACTGGGACACTCTCCCCCTTCAGGTCATTATGTTTGTGGTGTTATAATTGGGAGCAATTCTCGTAACACTGCAGTTAGCCACAAATAGTTTCCCTGCAGACTTGACTGCAACATAAAACAATTCAGTAAAAAAAGGCAGTGCAGCGCTGATGAGTCTTGATCCTCAGCTTTGCTGTGATCCTCACGTTATAGAGTCTTATAACTGTGGTGTTTTCATTTTAGCTGTTATTCATTCATTTATACAGTGCAGTGTAAATATGCGTGCAGAATTATGGAAGGTTTCAGAGGTTATTTAATGATTTTTATTTATTTTTCAGAGAGGTGCAGACACACTGAGGGCAGACACAACAGACAGGTGAGTTTGTGTCCGTGGTTGCTTGGCGGTTTCACCGCTTGCTTGTGATTGGTGGAAGAGGTTGTGAGAGTCATTTGTGCTGACTTTCAGCTCTGTGCCTTCTTGCAGGTACTCGGGCTCAGGAAGCTCGGGAGCCGCCTCCATGAGGAAGGTGAGGGGGAAAACAGTGCTAAGGGGACTGGCTTTATATTTTCTTAACATGCTTTATTATGATGGGATTTTTCAAGCAGCACTGCCTTCAGTATACTGATTCTGACTCTGGCACCATTTTAATGAAGTGACAGTTACATCAACAATCTCCTAGCAACCGCATCTCGCTGTTACACGGAGATCAATTATGTCTTAATCGCTGAACATACAGCCAGACAGGAGCAGGAGAGATTTCTGAGATTAAATCAATTTAGCCTTTCTTTAATTGAATAAAAAGATAACAGTCGGGTAAGTTGAATTGGTTTCCATTTTTAGGCTACTGTGGCACAGGGAGCTGCTTTAGTCATTAGCCCCAGTCTTTTCTCTAAAGCAACATGAGTTGTCGTGTACAGTGACTAACCTTGTTTGACTGTAAACAGACAAACAAATAGCTGCTAGGCTTGTTCATTTGTGTTAGTACTAATGCTATCACCTAAACACGCATTAGCTTCTTTGATCTACAGTTTTTTTATATAGAAAACTCTTGTGGAAAAATCATTTGGGTGCAGCAGGCTGACCTTAAACACCTATACATGACTGAGCTTGACTGAGAGTGCAGACAAAGGTCTGCATGGATAAAGTCCAACTCTTCTGAGCTTCAAAGTTTGGGCCACAGCCTTCTGGCCAGCTGTACAAACATCCAAGGATCAAAACCAAAAGAGCAAAAAAAACCTCATTTATTCTCAAGGCGGTAGTCTAGCCACTGGTGTCAAACTTGGACTCGGGTGATGGAATGCACAGATATATAAAACAATTGCATTTTACTCTATGCAAATCATGGTTTACAGCTACTGACATCCAAAAGGGACTGAAAGAATCAATTTATGTCCACTGTGAGTGACCATCTTTGAACAGAGGCGGTGGCTTACGACACCAACTGTCTGCCATCTATAATCCAGTTCTGAGATCCTTCCCCAGACGCCTTAACGCCCACTCACATCCTGGGCCATCTGACCTCAGGATATCACATGATAGGGTGGGGTTAGGTTTCACAATGAGCTCACCCGAAACCTTGGCTGCTTGTGACCTACACCTGTTTTCACACCTTGGCTCATGTGATTAGGTAGAGGATCATTAGGGCATCCATTGTCCCTCTTGAGGAGGGGACACTCCCACAGGGCTTAAATCTGGGACTCGCCACCATTTGACCCTAGAACCGAAGAAGCTTCTTGGATGAGAGGTGAAACGTCTTCAAGCGACTTAAAGAAATCCAGACGCTTTTCTTTCCAAGCTCCTTAGACTTTTCATTAGATAGCAAAATAGCTCAATTTAAACATTTGATATGTTTCCTATGTTCTGTGGTGATTAAAACATACCTTTATGAGACTTGCAAATCACTCCAATCCACTTTGACATTTTATACAAGATCCCAACTTTTTTGGAGTTAGACTTGTATTTTATTAATTTACTAAAAGTCTAAAAGAAGAGCAGTCCTGACCTCTTTGGCACACAGGTTATTACTGATTGTAGGTCACTTCCTGCTCTCTGGTAGGTTTAGCCTTGTGCCCTGTGCCTGTAATCCTCTTTGGAGTGTGCCTGATGAAAATTTGAAAAAAATCAGCTAAACATTGCGGTGTGAGCTAGCCGCTTAGCTGTGTGGTACATCCATTAAACAACCACAGACTTTCTCTCTAATATCTTTCTTTTTTCCCCCATCTAGTCTTTCCATTACACCTCCCTAAGAACGAAAACCAAAAAGAGAAGTAAAGGTAGGTACTTTTCTGTTTTATTTTCCAGTGTAGGATCTTCACAGTAACACACTGCAGTGCTGCATGCATGGGAGCACTTGAGGCCCCCGTGATTTACCCTGAAAATGTGTCTAAACTCCAGACATGATCACTCATCGCTGTGAGATAATGACAGGGATTAAAATTCTCCCAGAGATAAAGAATAGACTCCTAACATTTGAATTTCATTTGTTAGCATTAGCAACTTCAAATACTGATTACATGTTAGCACACACAGAGTACTTATTTTCACTGTCAGACCTTCAGGATTCTTGGTCTTTCTTCTCCCTCGCTAGGTTCCCTCACTAGTGCCAGTCGAAGGAGAATCTCCTGTAAGGATCTCGGCCACGGTGACTGTGAAGGCTGGCTATGGAAAAAGAAGGACGCTAAAGGCTACTTCACCCAAAAATGGAGGAAGTACTGGTTTATCCTCAAAGAGTCTTGTCTCTACTGGTACACCAACCAAAACGTAAGGCATTACATTCAAAAACACAGCAATTTCGCTGTGCTTATTGTTGCCAGAACTAATGAACACTAGCTAGTTGTCACAGTTTCAACACAAAACTTCACCAGTCCACATATGAAGTGTAATACAGTGTCTGATACAGATACATTATTATATTTCAAATGACTATAATGGCTCTCTTTCAAATTAGAGACCAAATTAGATTTTTGAATAAAAAACAAAAACACCATATGAGGCATTATTAATAGCATATAGCAATGAGTGCTACAGGATATTAATGTTAATGATTTTCTCTTCAGTTTTGAGGCTTTTCTTTCTTATTTATGAGGTTCTGCTGAAATCAGGTTTACATCTCCTCTGTCTGTTTCAGACAAACATTTGACAAAACATCATCTTACTTGCTTTCATTTGGCTGTTGTCACAGGCTGGGACTCCGACCCAGCACTCTGAGTTTTTCTTTGTATTTTTTGATATGTTATTAGTTTTTGTGTTATTTCCTATTTTGCCTTTAGTTTAGGCAGTTATTGGTTATTGTTCCTGGGTTTTCTATGTTTTGGGGTTTGGTATTTATTCATCACGTATTAGGTCTGTTAAGTTGTGTTGTCATGTTTAGTTTTAGTATTTCCTGTTTTATTCTGACAATGTCATGTGTTCTCTGTTAATTGTATTTAGCTTTTCTCTCCTGGTCGTGTCATTAGGTTTATGGCTGTCAGCTGTTTCCCCATATGTTTCCACTTCCCCTGATTCACCTCATGTCTGTATTTAAGCCCTTTGTTTTCTGCATGCCATTGTCGGGTCGTCTGTTTATTCTGCCCTAGTTCTAGCCTGGTTCTGTTTATTTTGACCTCGGTCTTAGTTATGATTTTCATCTGTTATTCATCATTAGTCTTAGTCATAGTATTTGCTGGTTATTTTCCATCACAGTCATAGTTTAGGTTTTGGTCTCAGTACCGTTTAGTGTTTTGTTTCTTATTGTTTTGTCAGTTTACTTTGGTTTCCTGGTTTACTTCTGCCGTCATCTAATAAAGGATCACTTTTCTGCTCAAACTTTCAACTACTCGTCATCATCTGCTTTTGGGTCCTGTTTCCAAAGTAATAATGAGGATACTAGTAAAAACAAGAAGCCAGGTGACACATAAAGACAACATGCAGAACCAGAAGTACACCGACACAAAGATGACTTGTCAGGTGATTTGTGAGGTGACAGATGTCGACGGTCTGCCTGTCCGTGCTGGAGTACAGTTCAGAGTTGACATGAACCTTTTCATTTGACATAGAAAGTGTGCATGTGACCATAATTTTAATACAAATGGAACCCCATACTGTTCCTGTAATGAAATCTTCTCATAAAATCAAGGAAAAAAGGCTAATATCATTTCTACATCTCTGTCGCCGTGTCTTATAATTGGACTGCAACTAGGAAATGCATAATTTAGTCAATTAAAATAAAATAATACTTTTTTCAATTGAAAATTTTCATTACAAAAAAAATGTAAACAAAAAATTAATTTAATGTTTTACAGCAAAGTACTGAAACAATTTCTCGCTGATTTTGGTCCGTATTGACATGACAGCAACACACAGTTGTCTGTGAACGATATCTGGTGAATGTGGAGGCCATTTAATAGTCACGTTTAAGAAACCAGTTTAAGATCGTTCGGTTGATCTCATTATCCATCAGAAGATGGGGACATTGTGGTTATAAAGGGATGGACATGAACAATACGCGGGTAGGCTGTGGTGTTTAAACAATGCTCTCTTGGTACGAAGGGGCCCAAAGTGTACCAAGAAATCCTCCTCTACACCACTACCAACAGATGAGACGAGGCAGGATGGATCCATGCTTTCATGTTGTTTATGCCAAATTATGACACTGTTATCTGTAGCAGCAGAAATCGAGACTCAGGAGACCAGGCAAATTCTTTCCAATCGTCTGTTGCCCAATTTTGATTAGCCTGTGTGAATTGCAGCCTCATTTACCTGTTGTTAGCTGACAGGAGTGGCGCCGGGTCTGGTCTTCTGCTGCTTACTGTTGCCTTCCTATCAGCTCAAAGTAGTCTGGCTAGTCTTCCACTTTTGACATGTTTTCGCTTTTTCAGACTCCTTAAACCCTAAAGACAGCTGTAAGGGGAAAATCCCAGTAGATTAGCGGTTTTGCACCAACGACCATGCCATGGTCAAAGTCACCTAAATCAGTTTAAATGAGTCACTTAAATGAACTTCAGCAGGCTGTCTTGACCATGCCTACATGCCTAAATGAACAGAGTTGCTGCAATGTGGTTGTGTACCTAATAAATTGACCAGTTAGTGTATATGTGAAATATTTTGAAACCAAAATCTCATCGAGACGAAATTAACAGTGGATGAGTTTGTTTATGCAGAAGATTTTATCTCCATGTTCTGGCTATGATAGTCATAGCTTGTCTTTTTAATGTTAAGTGGGAAAAGGACTTTATCCCAGCCAATGTAAACAACATATGTTATTTTCATATGCTTGACTAGAGTCTTAGTATCCCAAATAAAATTGGTATGCATGACATTTTGTTCTGTGTGTTGATGCTGTACCACCACTCTCCATCTGTCTCTGCCTGCAGGATGAGAAGGCTGAGGGCTTCATCAGCCTCCCTGAGTTCAGAATAGACCGAGCCATAGAGTGCAGACGGAAATTGTGAGTGTCTCTCACATGTCGCCAAAAATTACTAATCAAGCACATGTGCGCTCACCCACACAACGTGAGCACGCACAAACCCACTGCGCACACGCAAAAACACTAATCAGTCCTTCTTCTCCCTGACTGACTGCAGTGCCTTCAAAGCCTGTCATCCGAAAATCAAGAGCTTCTTCTTCGCCACAGATTGTCTTGAGGAAATGAACAGGTGAGTTACTGTGAATATATACAAGTTTCTGAGCGTGTGTGGGGTGGTGTTTTGGGTTTGTTTCTTTAAATATGGACCAACGTCAGAGACAGGGGACGTCACGTGTCCTTTAATGAATATTTTAATGGAGTAAATCAAGTTTACACAGGGAACAACTCACCAACACAACTCTAAGCATGAATAAGGCATGAACTTGGCCCTCCTTTGTTAAATGCTCTTGTTTGTGTGTGTGTGTGTGTGTGTGTGTGTGTTGTGTGTGCTTACAAGAGATAGATTGTAGAGATATATTTGCAGGAGTGCTATCTGATGAGCTCTAATTATCCACACCTCTCCTCAATGACATGGGGAGATAATTGGAAGAGAGTAATTAATCAGCTATATTTGACTTCCATACTTCATCTGGAGTGTTCCTGTGTGAAAGTGTTGTTTCACGCATTTTCTTGGGCATTATGTGTGAAAAGGTGGGTGTTAGCATTTTTCAGCACTTACAGTGAAGCTAAATTTAGATCCTGATTCTTCGTGGTGGTTCACAAAGTCCTAAAAGGTTTCTGTTTCCCTGTGGAATTCATCCATGTATCCGTCTTAACCGCAAATCGAATTCAGGGTTGCTGGATGAGAGGCCAGTCTATCACAGGGCTAACCCAGTGGCAGACAACCATTCATTCCAGTATCAACACCTACTCGGGATTAAACACTGAAAACTAGCCAAGATAAAACCACATCAATAGAGACATTGTTCCTCAATAATATCTGAATGGTTTGTGAAACTTATTCCAAAGCTTTGAACATAGTGCGTATCATAACAAATGGTTGGTGGTAAATGTGTTATTAAAAAGCGCAGAATAAAGCTTGGCGCTACATTTTTTTTTTATCAAAGAAGAGGAAAATATTGGATTGTGAGGAACTATTTTTATATAAGGATTAATACGCGGTAATAGCTATATGAGCTATTAGCAGAAAAACAAAAATACAAAACACAAATGCATAATTAACATGACTTCAACAACTGGTTAAAGAAGGCTTGTTTAAAATGCTTTAAAGTTTAGCATTTTTGCTGGTGATACCTTGTGTTTTGGTCTATTTTTGTTTTTAATTTAGATAGAAATCACCACATTTACATGAGAGCATTAAGCTATCGGCTAACGCTAGCAAGTCGGTTAGCATCTGCAGACTGAATGGGTGCTTTGCTCCGACAGATACTTGCTAATCAGTCTTAACATACTGTACAACTGTGCTATAAAAACAAATAAACTAGGATTTCATTTATACACACAAAAACACATAAAACACATTTTTTTAAATGGCGATTGAACATGCTATTAGCGCAGTTAACCATGTATAAAGCCATTATTTGTCATAAAATTAAAAAGCACAGGTCCAGTTCAGTGACCTTGCTACAGTGACACCTAGCAGCAAAATCAATAACTTTAGGTCATTTTTTCTGTAAATATTGAAAATAAAAGTGTATGGATATTTATTTACCTTTGAAGTAAGTAAGTACCCTTGAAGGCTGCGTCCTACAACGTGCGCAGCGCGGTCCGAAAGGCAAAGCGGAGCTACGGGGAAAAACTAGAGTCACAGCTACGACAGTGTGACTCTAGGAGCCTGTGGAAAGGACTGCGGACTATAACAGACTATAAACGACCAGCTTCTTCAATGATGAATGCAGATGCTTCACTGGCTGATGAGCTGAACACGTTTTATGCTCGCTTCGACGCCGCAGCAATTAAAACAACAAACGGCTGCGCGCGCTCGGAGTGCACCAGTGAAGAAAATGCATTCGTCATCACAGAGCATGCCATGAGGAACACCTTCAGGAGGGTGAACACCAGGAAGGCAGCAGGACCAGATGCAATCCCTGGCCGGGTCCTTAAAGCCTGCGCTGATCAACTAGCGCCGGTGTTCACGGAGATCTTCAACCTCTCCCTGGCCCAAGCAATGGTTCCCACGTGCTTCAAACAGTCCATCATTGTCCCTGTTCCAAAGAAACAACAGCCCGCTTGCCACAATGACTACCGTCCAGTAGCACTGACTTCAATTGTGATGAAGTGTTTTGAAAGACTGATGAGAGATCACATCACTTCTTCACTTCCTGCCACCATCGACTCATTTCAGTTTGCTTACCGGACTAATCGTTCCACAGACGATGCCATATGTCACCTGCTCCACACATCCCTGAGTCACCTGGACACTGGCAGAAGGAATTATGTTAGGATGCTGTTCGTGGACTACAGTTCAGCATTCAACACAATAATTCCCTCTAAGCTTTTCACCAAGTTGACGGATCTAGGACTCAGCTCATCACTGTGTCAGTGGATCCTCAACTTCCTCACAGACAGACCCCAATCAGTGAGGGTGGGAAAACAAGTCTCCCCCTCCATCTCACTCAGCACTGGAGTGCCTCAGGGCTGTGTTTTAAGCCCCCTGCTGTACTCACTGTACACTTATGACTGTGTAGCCACATCAGACACCACCTCCATTGTCAAGTTTGCTGACGACACTGTTGTTGTGGGCCTGATCTCCGACAACATTGAGACGGCCTACCTGGAGGAGATTAGGAACCTGGAGACCTGGTGCCAGGAGAATAACCTCCTCCTAAACGTCAGCAAGACTAAGGAGCTGATCGTGGACTTGACTACAAAGCAGGCGAGGAATTACAAACCCCTCATCATCAGTGGCACGCCAGTGGAGAGAGTGGACAGTTTCCGATATTTGGGTGTCCACATCACTCGGGACTTGTCATGGTCCTGTCACATCAACACCCTGGTTAAGAAAGCCCGTCAGCGTCTCTTCTTCCTCAGAAGACTTAGAGACTTCCATCTGCCACTGAAGGTGCTCAAGAACTTTTACTCCTGCACCATCGAGAGCGTCCTGACGGCAAACATCTGCACCTGGTTTGGGAACAGCACCAAGCAGGACAGACGAGATCTGCAAAGGGTGGTGCGCTCGGCAGAACGCATCATTCAATCAGAGCTCCCTGACCTGCTGTCCGTCTACACCAAGCGGTGCAAGACCAAAGCTAGGAAGATTATGATGGACCTCTCCCATCCCAACAATGGACTCTTCTCACTGTTGAGGTCTGGGAAGCGCTTCCGCTCCCTTAAGGCCAAAACAGAGAGAATGAGGAGGAGCTTCTTCCCCCAGGCTATTCGGGTCCTGAACCAGGTGTAGGACTGGACTCTCCCAAACACGTCACTATAAGACTGGACTCTCACACACGTCACCACACGCACCACCACACATTTCCTATAATCCTATAATTTATAATCCTTATCTTTATAATCTCTTCTGCTATTTGCGCATTCTTTACTGTAAATTCCTAAGTTAATTTGTAAATTTTTGTAGTAAACTGTAAATTGTAAATATTGTAAAACTTTTCTTCTCTCATTTAATGGTCGGGCATTGTACAGCTACAAGCATTTCACCCCCATGTCATACTGTGTATGGTTGTGTGTGTGTGTGTGACAAATAAAATTTGAATTTGAATTTGAAGTATGCCCCAAGTGGCCACTCCAGTAACTGCAGGAGTTGCTGCTTTTTTGTTCATGAGGGGTTTTTTTGTTTTTAATTTAAAAATGTAATGCGTGTGTCATTTCCTGTTGGAGGCCCTATTTACTGTAGTTTGCAAGAACAGGAAACCTGTCAAAGTCGGAGACTATTCTTAGTCACAACTTTATTATTAGGTGACTGTAGAGAGACACGGGACAAGGTGGGATCTGTTTGGAGACAGACAGGAGCGTGGAGGCAGACAGCATCGGAGACTCACTCTTCAGAGAGAATGGCTGTTTTTCTCTCTTGTCTTTCTCTATTTCTGCCTCCATCTCATTAATTATCTCAAAGCCTTTCTCCTCTCTTTGGGGGGGATAGAGTCAGTTAGACATCAGCTGTTAAGAGAAACAACTTAAATTATTTAGAGTGAAAGTTTTTTTTATTCATCACCTACCATTTACCAAGTATAACCCATCCTTCCTTCTCATCATCTTGTCTAGACTTATTCTCATCTATCCTTTGATGCTTTGCTTCACTTGTTTCCTGTAGGTGGATGAACCGGCTGGGTCTAGCTGCTATTGGATACACACCAGATGATAAGGTGCCTCGCCCTGATGAAGGTGAGGTGGATGGGCTAGACAAGAAAGGATTCCCTCAAACTTTGTGTGTGTGTGTGTGTGTGTATAACTAGCACAATTTTGTATGTGCATGTGTATTTATCGTCACGTCAGACTATTGGAGTGAGAGCGATCAAGACGACGTTGACGGCTCGATGACACTCAAACAGGAGGGACCTTCATCATTCTGTGATACTTACCATCGCACACCATCGGTAAGTAACACACTCAACTACACTCCTTTGCAATGTTTCATTCTGATAGAATATTTGATTCTTAAAAGCCCCACAGTTTTCCGATCTGCGTAGACCAGAGCTCGGCATTAATAAAACATCAGAGTGTGAGCCTAACGGCTTCTGTAAGCAGCCAAGACCATCACTTCTCTGTGTTCTGCTGCCAGAACTTGTACTTAGTCTGACCTCTAGGTGGCGACATGCACATGCTCATTACATCACTGCTCTGATGTTACTCAGAGAATTAAAATCCAGTGGCACTGGTGTCATTAATATCTCAGCTGAGCCACACAATGCTCATGTCAGTCATTCGTAGATTACTCTTCAGCCATCTCATTGCTTTTTTATTCTCATCTTTTGCTCTCTTTCTTTCCTTCTCCTGTCCTCTCTCCACCCTTGCACACCACCTCCTCCTCGTCTTGCGGGTCACTGTTTCCTTGTATCTGTGCTCACCTTTCACTCTTCACCACTTTCATCTATCCCTGCTCACTTCTCTTACTCTTGATCCGTTCAGGCTAACCTCCTCCACAGTTATGACCAGTTGCCCCGCTCAGTGAGCTCCATGAGCCTCATGCGCTCCACTCCATCCCCACTCCCCCCACCAATGAGTGCCTCCACCTCCCCCATTCCTCCACAGATGGTCTCTTCCACCTCCCCTCTCCCTCCGCAGGTTAATTCTTCTAGCCCCTTCCCGGAGCCTAAGCATGGTCGGCATTTCTCCAGCGAGTCCACACACTCCCACTCCTCTGCTGAGGACCAGCGTGGAGACAGCATGGGCATGGGAACTGGCACAGGCAGCACCAGTACCCACTCATCCGGCTGCCGCTCTTCCCATCGTGAACGACGCTCCTGGCAGGACCTCATTGAGACCCCTCTGACCAGCGCAGGGCTGCACTTCCTCCAGACAGCACCGGGGGAGAGTGAGTATGGCGGCTTAATGGGGAGCATGGCTGGAGAAATGGGGTTCTACGGAGGGCTGGGCAGACAGGGCATGTCCCCAGAGAGACGCAGGCAGGCCACGCTGCCCGTACGGAGACACCACGCCGCAGAGAGGGACAGAGAACGGGACGGGCCCTTCCCTCTGGAGCGGGGGCCGTACACACACAGCCACACACACAGGCGCTCCCACAAGCAGCGGAGCCAGAGTCTCCCCAGGAACAGGGACCCGATGCCAGGAAAGCTGCTGCACACCTCTGCTCACATGGAGGAGAGGAGTGAAGACGAGGAGGCAGAAGAGCAGGCTGCAGATATGCTTGAGGGTGAGGAGGGTAAGAAAGTTACAGGGTTAATATTTTCCTAGTGTTGTATACATTAGACAAAATATTAATGTCATGTATTTAAGTTAAAGTAAAAAAAAAAAAGCTCTTTATAACACAGCCCATGACTAAGACTAGAATTAAATGTAATTTCACTTTATGTTTTCTGAATAATACAGTCATATTTATCTAAAGTAATCGGGTAACAATTCAGCTATTTATAGCAACTATTCACAGGAAATAAAGAAGTAATGATGATAAAGAAATAACTATATTGTAAGGAACTTTAAGTAGTGCATAACTTCTGAGTATTTTACAGGAATTGAGACACAAAATGATGTAAAATTGATCAAGTTTACAGTGTTGTTTTGTATATAACTATCCTCCCACCCATATCTATGTAGAGCCCAGGTCAAAATATGTAGTAAATATCAGCTCAGTCATTAACAATAAGAAGAATAAGAATAACTTTATTGATCCCAGAGGGAAATTAATATGTCTGGCTCAGATTAATTTACTGATTAGTATGCAATCACTGACTTTTCAGGCTTTAAAAAAGCCCAGTTTTCTAACAGTGTTCAATACAGTCAACTATGAAATTAATATAAGCTGTCATGTGTCATTTTTATTTATTTATTTTTTTTTATTTTATTGCTATGTCTGGTTTTATTACTATGTGAATATTAGTATTGTACAGCACTTTGGTCTACCAGGTGTGTTTTTAAAGTGCTATATAAATAAACGATGATGATGATGTGATCATTGTCAGATACAAAAATGTAAAGAAATTCTGTAAATATTAGATAATAATATTTCTCTAATATTCCCATTTCTACTAAACAAACAAAAAATCTTTTAAACTTTAAAACTTAATTTAAACTTCTGCTTTGAATCTATGTAGAGCCCAGAACATAGTCTGCAGTGGTTCTAAGTGTATATACACCTATCATGGGCATGAATCTCATGGTTTTGGACTTTAAATGATTTCTTTAAACTCTTCTTTTTCCAGGATCAAATGATTGTACAGCAACATCTGTAGGGTCAAATAAATATGTACACCTCTCACTAATATTTGGGTAAATGTCCCTCACCGAGTTGCAGATGTTTTGGGAGCCATCGACGAGCTTCTGGCATAATCCTGGATGGATAGTTGACCCCTCTCTTTGGCACTAGGTTCATTTAAATTGGTTGGTTTCCAGGCACGGACTTGGCATTGACGCATTCTCCACAAATTTCCAATAGTGTTGAGTTCGGGGAAGACCGTTTCAGATGCTAAATGTTGGTCTGCTTTATCTATTCCAAACCAGTTTTAAAGTGTTTTCAGGATCATTGTTTCGTTTCTTTTCAGCCATATACCAACTGGTTTAAAGTGAATTGTTGCCAAATAGTAAAATATTTGTTTCATCTAAACATAAAACTTTTGCAACTTACTTCTACTTCTGCATGCATGTACATTTCACGCTTTGGAGACGAAAATGTGAAATGGAAACGGTGGACCGGTGCGTCTTTCACATTTTGCTGTGATATGGAGTTGAAACACATTTACTGAGAGATTTAAATGTGTGTATGTATAAGCTTGAGCCTGTGTGGATCAGAGAAAATCCTAAATAAATTCAAACTCGTGCACGAGTTCTTGTTTTTTTTATAGTCATCAAAGATGGATGCTGGAAAATAAAACAGTACAAAGAAATCATTAAAAGCCCTAAATGACCACGGTATTCATGCCCATGACGAGTGTTTGTAAACTTGTGGCCCAAACTGTACACAAGCCTTCCACTCTGTTGTCAATATTCATACCAGTGCGGCCTGTGGCGATGCCATGTGTAGTTAGATTTGTAGGAAGGTGCATGTTAGGTTATTTAAAAGGGTTTGCAGCAATGACATACAGATGCCTTCAGCCAAGGTTTAACATGAATGCATAAATCCACTGTAACCAAACAAAAGGTTCACTCTCCAAAAAGGGTACTACTATAAGTTTTATTTGTATTAAGGAGGTAGAGCTAACAAAAGAGCTTCCATAACAGTGAAAATTCCCAGTTTGATCCCAAAAGGAGACACAAATCCCTTTGGGGTTGCATCAGGAGGGCATCTGGTGTAAAAATCTGCTAAATCAGACACATGCAGCTACCAGCTGTTGTGACCCCTCATGAATAAGGGAGCAGCTGAAAGTAATAGTTTTTCCTTAAGCTGTTTTTGCAGATGCACTGCAGTCTTGAAATTTTGCAGGAACTCCCTCATACGAATACCTTTTGCACCAATATGCGAATAACACAGATAATATTCCAGTACGTGCTAGCAGGTGGGCGTCACATGTGCGGCAATCTGCTCATTGTGTCCAGGCAGCTCTTGCCTAAACCACTGAGAATTCCCGGTTTTATGAATGCATCTAAATAGACTCTTTCCTGCTGTGTGACACATGTGAAACTATTTATACTGCTCTTAGTATTACTTGTGCCAGTGATCGGAGTTAACTAATTCTCTTTACTTCACCGTTTATTTATTTTGTAAAGACAAAACAGTGTCACATTAGTATAAAGGCATCCAAATCTAGACATGGGACAAAAACATTTCAGTTAACTTCTGAAAACCCCCCCAAAGAAAACAAGAATATCTCTGAGGAGCGTGGGATGACATGCAACTTTGTTTGCTAGGTTTTTTTCTAACTGTCAGTTGTACGTGATCGGTCTGTCTCTCACCGCTCGTCTCGTTAGATCTGCGGGAGCTGAGAGTGGAGAGCAGAGAGAGGAGGGTGTCGGAGGGACGGGAGCGGCGAGTTTCAGAGTGCCGCGAGCCCGAGCCGCTGGATGGGCTAGAGCAGCTCTATCGGGCCCTGGAGCAAGCCAACGTGACAGCTTTAGGAGACCCTAGACCATGTAGCAGGCAGGAGCTTCGACGCTGTTTCATCCAGAGAGCCAGGGACCCCCTGCTCAACGACAGGCTGCACCGGGTCCGAGCCCTCCGTAGCACCTTGAAGGTATCATTAACAACTTCTGTCACAAACGGAACAAAGATTTAACATGTTTTAAAACTTTCTAATACCCGTAAACCCATAACTCCCTTAGTCACGTGTCCCCTTAGTGTGTCATTTCATGGAAATGTTGCTGAAAAACAAACAATACTTCCCCTCCTTACATCATAAGTATGCTGTACCTTTCCTGGCGTATTATGGAATGGATTAATCTTGCCTTTTCACATCGTTATTTTTTAACGTCTTTATTTATTAATTGATGCACAACAACTTGATGAATTTTAAATAAAGATAGACCCAAAATAAGATGGCGCCTGTTAAAAGTCTGTGAAGGTTCTCAGTCATCCAGGTCGTCGTAGTCTAAGTAGCTTGGAAAGAAAAGCATCTGGACTTCTTTAAGTTGCTTGAAGACGTTTCACCTCTCATCCGAGAAGCTTCTTCAGTTCTAGGGTCAAATAGAGGAGAGTCCCAGATTTAAGCCCTGTGGGAGTGTCCCCCAAAGAGGGACAATGGACCCCCACGAGACAAGACTCGGCTGTCCATTTGCATCTAAAGGACAAAGGTCACTCTTTCGAGGATGACATTTTGGACAGAGACGACAGATGGTTTGAAAAAGGGACTGAAAGAATCAATTTATGTCCACTGTGATCGACCATCTTTGAACAGAAGCGGGGGTTTACGACACCAACTGTCTGCCATCTATAATCCAGTTCTGAGATCCCTTCCCAGACGCCTTAACGCCCACTCACATCCTGGGCCAGCTGACCTCAGGATATCACATGATAGGGTGGGGTTAGGTTTCACAATGAGCTCACCCGAAACCTTGGCTGCTTGTGACCCACACCCGTTTTCACACCTTGGCTCACGTGATTAGGTAGAGGATCATTAGGGGGTCCATTGTCGCTCTTGGGGGGGGGGGACACTCCCACAGGGCTTAAATCTGTGACCTTCCAGCATTTGACCCTAGAACTGAAGAAGCTTCTATGCTTTGTGCTATGTGAATAAAACTGAATTGAATTGAATTGAAAAAAAAAGATGTAAAAAAGCAAGATTTCCCGACTTCATAATACGGCCCACACTCCGAAAAGTACAGCATACTTACGATGCAAGATGGGGAAATAATGTTTTTCTGTAAAATTACCATAGAATTACATACTTACACTATACTTAAAATTACAGTGTAAGTACAATTTTCTTGGCTGACATGTTACCCCTTTATTCTATCATTTATATTACGTTTATTCTAGTCCATATTTACAGATAAATATACAACAATTACATTATAGTTTCAACTGAAATACATTGAATTTCCATTTAACTCATTCACTGCCATTGACGTCTATAGCCGTCAATTGCAGTGAATGAGTCAATGGGTTTAACTCATTCACTGCCAATGGCTGGCAGTGAATGAGTTAATTACAGGGGAACTACATCCTTTATCACAGGGTGTATTATAAGTGTTACCAGGTTGTTGTTGGATTTTTTTACACAAAAAAACAACGTGAGGATTTAATGCGGTAACGCTTTTCTCCTACAGGCCAAAGAGTCGGAGCTAGCAGTGATCTGTTCCCTCCTGGAGGACCCTGGCCTGTGCTCCCAAACCTTCAGAGAATGGAAGCAGTGGCACAGCGAGCTCTACTCAGACATCTGCCAGCTCAGCCCCGGCACCAATGGCCAGGATGACCTCTCCCCGCTGGCCGCACCTCTCATGACCCACACGCACTCCTTCATCGAGACCCACGTGTGAGAAAGAGACGAGAAGCGAAGGCTGAACTGACACGCACACGCAAACACACACACGCGCGCGCGCAGCAACACGGAGCTTTACATTAGCTAACCCTCTGTCCTGGTCACGACTCTGAGCATGCACACACACACACACACACACACACACACACACACACACACACATTGTAAGATGTGTAAATATCATAGAGGGAACAGTCTGAGACCTGCGTGTATGAACTTTTGATAATCCCGAGGACCCCACAGGGTGCCAATTGCATGCCTGAACAGAAAGCATTAATCTTCCTTTGTCTATGGATCTCAGCATAAACGCCACACGCTTGTCAAGCAAAACGGGGGGAAAAAACAGACCTTTTAACACAAATTTTTTTCTTTTATATTCTCTAGGTTTTGCTTTTGCTTTTTTTTCTGTTTTATTTTAGGGGTAAGGGGGAGCTATGTAGCAGCAATACAGAGGAAAACCCTTTTCACCACAACACTGTACTTTTGTACTGATGAACTTTGCACCCAGAGCCACCAGTTCTCCCCCTTTCTCTCTGTGTTTTTTTTCCTCTTGCGTATCTTTTTGAGTTACAGGGACCTCACTGTTATTTCAGGCTGATCTCACGGCACAGTGCGGGGAAAGTAAAGTGTGAAACTGTGAGAGGTAGCCAGCAATGTCGGTTTATCAGCGAGAACCCCTTTGCGCTGGCCGGATTCATGTGCTGAAGGAGGCTCCTCTGAACGAGTGCAGTTCTGTTGGCATCTTCTCTTCCTCTCGTTTCTCTCCATCACCTTCTCTTTTCTTAGCGACTTCTTTCTCTAGTCCTCAAAGACTTGTGTATATGTGTATACTGATGTAAATGTTTGCGTTCCACTACCACTGTGATAGGCTTCTAGAGGTAGCGGAGGGAAGACAGAGAGTATGTATTTGTGCGGGTGCAAAACAAGTTTATTATTATTACTTTTTTTTTGGTTTCTTTCGTAGTTTTTTTTCCTTAAACCGTGAATGCAAGAGCTTAGAGAGTTCTTTTTCAGTCACTCACTACAACGAATGCACTTTCTATATCTCTATATCTCATCGGCTGCATCACAGGGTCTACGTGTCATCGGCCTCATTACCATTGCTGTTCAAATATCAGGTAAAAGCATTTGCCGTCTCATTTTCTAAAGATTTGTGTACAGTCTACAAATATATTTAAACATAGAAGACTATATAAAATCTATTTACGTTTTGTGTCATAGAAATAATGTAAAGTATGATGTATTCTATGCCAAGGTTCTGCAGTGTCCCCCTCTTCACTCTGTAGATGCAGGGTGTTTAGCAGTCGAACAAATAGGATGCGACCGACAGCCGTCGCTGATGGTCTTTACTGGTTTACATCATGGCTGACCATTCTCTGGGTGGTGCGTTGCTTGAGACAAAGGCCTGGGACTGATTTGAATGGACAGGGTAAAATACTGTGGATCATTTGTGTTCCTTTTTTTGTTCCTTCTCACAATTGCAAGGTAATTAGACTCGTAGCGCATGATAGATGCAAAAGTACCATCGAAGGATGACTTTTTCTTTATGTGCTCGTAGCTTTCAAGTCTTTGTTTTTCATTCTGCAGTGTTTAGAGACACGTACTGTACCATGAGAGTTAAGGGAGGTTTTTCCTTCTCCTTTAGCATCCAAGCAGCAGGTTATAATTTGATGTTTGGCTCACATAGAAGACCGACCTGCATCCTAAAGAAGCTTCTGACACCTCACTCCAAGTGACATCACTGCAGTTGCTTCCAAAGTGAAAGCTAATTTGACATTCCCTCTAAGCATATGGTTGATACTGGGCAGTCATAACCTCTGCACTAAACGGTCTGTAATGTCTGTGAAACCGGGATGAATCATTTCATCTGCAATATCAGGCCAAGGACTCAACGGTGCCCCCCAGCGTCGAGGACTCCGAGAGACACGTGTAGCACCTGCTGCATCCAGCACTGTCTGTACTTAGTCTTCATATTTTACTGTTGTTCTTCTTCATGAGTTTTCATCATGTCACACTGTAGTGAAATATCAAACGTGCCCCAGAGATATAACTCATGTTATTTGCCTGTTATTTCTTTATTTTTGTTTTTTTTGCTAGTTTGTTTTTTAATGATTAATTTGAGAGTAACACAAAGAAACTCAATGATGCAAGCACTTTCCCTGTGCCTCCCAATCCTCTCTTTGGCAACGAAAGGACTGACTATTTCCACACACAGGCACGCACACACACACACACACACGCGCAGCTGTAGAAGAGTTACAATACAGTTTTAGTCTGCAGACCTCTCTCTGTTTGTCATCTGTAGTGTTGGTCTTCTTTCTCCAACCGCTGCTCTGACATACTGTAGATTAAAGGAGTTCTGAGAGTTTTCATTTGTAGGCACCGACTGTGTTATTCCTCCCGAATCTTTTTGTGTGTGTAAACCTGCAGAAACAGGCCGAAAAGGGAGATTCCACTGTGTGTTCTTTCAGGGGTGTACACCTCATGGTACATTGCACAGGTGTGTAAGATGTAAGTTGCACTGCGACATTAAAAAAAAGGAACATATTGCTCTTTTTCAAGGATAATATTAGCTTACTGTTATTCTGTACATTAAAATGACTAAAGACGATATTAAAAAAGAAAGAAAATTACATTTATTCTTCCTAAAGTAGCCTTTTTTGGTTTCATATATATGAATATATATTACAGAAAATACAGATTGTAAACCTAAGTTGTTAAACTTTGACTTCAATAAACTGAATCCTCTGCACTATGGCCGGTTAATGTGTGCCTTTCCTCTGATTTATTGGAAGAGTTTTGCTGTGTCTTCTAGTTAATAACAGTTTCAAGTTAAGGGCAGGAAGCCCTACAGCATGCTGTGCAACTCGTGCCATCCATCTATCCATCATATCTTTTTCAGTTTACAATGTGGTGGGCAAAAGCTTTGTTTCCAGGCTGTCACTTGGCTTCACTCTCTGCACTCTTTTAAAGACAATCTTTATTCTGGATTCATCTCTTGGGGATCTATAGCCTTGCCGGGCGATTGTGGCTCAAGAGTTGGGAGTTCACCTTGTAATCGGAAGGTTGCCGGTTCGAGCCCTGGCTTGGACAGTCTCGGTTGTTGTGTCCTTGGGCAAGACACTTCACCCGTTACCTACCAGTTTCCGGCAGCCTCACCTCTGTCAGTGCGCCCCAGGGTGGCTGTGGCTACAATGTAGCTTGCAATCACGTGTGTGTGAATGGGTGGATGACTGGATGTGTAAAGCGCTTTGGGGTCCTTAGGGACTAGTAAAGCACTATACAAATACAGGCCATTTACCATTTGTTGGGGCCTTACTATTGGAATGAGTATGTGCACAATTGCCTAAACAGTTTTGGCATATAAATATAGAGAAGGTTTATTGATACTGGAAGCTTCCATTAGTAGTCTGCTTGTACTCTCAGTACTAACAAAACAGGTTTGAGCAGGCTTTGGTTGCCTGCAGGTAAATAGTCCAGATGGAGAGGAAAAGAAGGATGCTGTTGAAATGCAATACATAATCAGCAGCTATTCCTGATGTATTTCCATTTGTAAACAATGTTGCAAACCTTAACTCAGATATCTAGTGGCTTCACCGGCAACCCAAAAATTAATTCCTAGACTGATACTGTTTCATCAAATCCAGTGCAACATGTGCACCTGTGCTGTTCTGGTGCAGAACTTTGTGTGTGTAGGTTGATTTCTGACTGAACACATCTTAAAGCTCTTGTGCACAAAGTTAAGTAGTAATGTAAATTTCCTTATACATATTCACTTCATTAAAACTAAACTAAATGTGGAGAAATCCTGTGGTGCTGGAACATGAGGCCCCCTCAGGGTCGATGCTGGCAATGTCTCAGCAACGTAAATAACAACTCATTTACATGTGAAACTGCGAGTAGGAGTTTATTTTTATTTTGATGCAAATGTACAAAGGCAAGGGTCAACTGTCCGCTCAGTGGGTGAGCAACATGTGGACTTACTTGACGAGTAGGATAGCACAGCCGAGCTGCAATTCCCACTTCAGCCCATTAGGTGGCAGTAGCCGACCGCGGGGTTTTTTGGGCTAGAACGAAGCTGTAACCAACAGAAGAAGGGGGAGAGCGCTGTCATGGCGGCCAAGGTGAATGCATGTCAATTTGTCTTCAGCAAAGTTTTTAGCTTTTATTACAATGACTTTTCAATGAAAGTGTAGACTGTATGTTGGCGTCAAGTGCCCCGCAGCTGCTAATGTTTACTTGTTCTGGTTGTCACATCTCAGGCGTTGTTACTCTGCACGAAATATCTTTGCTAGCTATGTGTGCTGTGCTAGCTTCGCTGAATGACTCCTAAAAAGAATACACGGAGGAAGGTTTTAGCAGAGGTTGCATCTTTAAAAGTGTGTAACAGCTGTTTAACCTTAATAGCTGTCAGCCCTGCCTTTGTTAGCTTTCTAGAGCCGCATTAAGCTACAACACAAACACTGTCGGTAAGAGTAACGCTTAACGTCAGTTAGCTTAACTAGTTCGAAACAGTTTGTACACACAAAACAAAGGGAATAAGCTCAGGATGTATACTTAGAAGTTCATTAATGCAGTATAAATAAATATTTGAAAGACTGGAAAAGCGATGCTTTGAAATATATGGTGGTATTGTTGTAATTAATAATATAAAATATATATATAATAATTCTTCCACTGAAAGTCCACGAAGTAAGCTGTGATAGTGATGTGGTGTTGACACACTGACTAAAACTACAGTGTACGTTCCCCCTCCTGCCAGGTGGTAATGGTGGCCGTCCCGACTGTGCTGGGAATAGCCTCCCTCCGTGTGTACTCTGTGAATGAAGCGCCCGCTGATGGGCTGGTTACTCGAGAAAAGGTGTGTATTCATGATTTGTATGGGATATTGCCATTCATAGCCATAATAACGCACCAACTCTCTACCTCCCTTTCCCCAGCTCAACATCTACAACCCGGTGTTGCAGTCTGCTCAGAGTAAGTTTGTCCCAGAGAGTCCAGGGGTCATCGAGGGTGGAGTGACTACAGCCAGAGAGACAGTACTACCATTTGTGCACGCTGTAAAGGTATTCAAGTTTTTTCCCCCTTTGTGTACATGTAAAGCTGCATGTAGGAAAAAATCTCATTCACATTCACCGTCAAGTACTGATGTAGTTCATGCTTTCACATCCTCTTCTGCACTTTTAACACGAGCAGGTGGTGGAAACGCATTTATATTTAAACATATGACAGCTAAAATGCACCAGAGAACTCTTATCTTGCACCTGCGAATTTAGTTGACACCGCTATCTTTTTGCTGCTCATTGTGGTTTACAGAGCACGATCCCACATGCTGCAAGTGCTCGGTGCAGGAAGGATTCTTGCAGGTTTAGGAGTTAGACAGGAAACTTCATGCAGTTTAACTTCAGTTAAACTGCATGAAGTGTGCTGCAAGAAGATTTGACAGTTTGATTCTGTGAAACACAGGTTGTTGGGTGGGGGTGAGCAGTTAGCACTGACTCACATGTATCTGTTTCAGTGTTGCTTAAACAGGCATGTTCTTGATGAACTTTTCTAGTGGTTTCAGTTTAGTCTTCTGTTCCCTGCAGGGTGCCTGTATCTCTGTGAAAAGGGGAAGTATTGATCTTTATCATGCTGGAGAAGGTGAGTAAACAACAGGCAAACAACAGTCTTAGTTACATTGCACCTAAATATCAAATTTCAATAATAATAAGACATTTAAAGTTTTCAACATGTCACACATTTACTAAGTAAATATATTTCAAGGGGTGCTATTGAGGTGAAATTCTCACCAGGTGTCTGTAACAACCCATCCATTTCACACATGCAAAGAAATCAAACCACAGATGTCCATAAATTATGTGTAATAGCGAGAAATGACACAGGGAAAAGTATCAAACGCATGAAAAGGGAGGTGCAAAAAGTCGTGGAAAGTCATGACAGTAGCTTAAATCAGTCCTGCCACTTGTGCAAAGTGCAAATTTATATTAGCTGGTTCTTCAGCAACTGATGGCCTATAAGAAGGGGTCTCATTACTAAGGTGTAAAACCAATTAGCTCTCTCAAGGCCGTTGCAAAACATACCGAAGAATTTCTAAACTAGTGAAGGTTCCAGTGAACAAAGTGGAAAGAACATCATGTTACCATAAACCGACCATGACCAGATGCCTCCTGCAAGATTTCAGACAGAGGAGTGAAAAGAATTATCAGAAGAGTTGTCTGAGAGTCAAGCAGCACTAGAGGCGCTGCATATCACCCCCAAAACGGCATACCAACAGTGAAGTTTGATACTGTGTATACAATACTTTCTCCCTGTGTGATTTCTCATTATTACACATAACTTAATTTATGAGCATCTTTGGTTTGATATTGTGGCATTTGTGGATTGGAAGGGTTATTTCACACATCTGGTCAGATTTTCATGTAAATAGCACCTTTAGAAACATATTTAATTTGTGATGTATTCAGTACTTCAGTCTTACCCACAGTAAGACATTAGAGGATGAGAGTGATCTATTTAAAGTTATTTTTTTTTAGTTACAGTTTAATGGTAGTCCCAATATTAGTGATACAGTTCACACCTTTTCTTTAAAGGAAGCTGAATGTATTTTTGTCAGCATCTTGATTTCTGTTATCTGCTCCTCAGATTTATACTATTACCTGAAGGACCCTCCTCCTGGTTTTCTACCCAGATTTGGCACCATCACCGTGGCTGGCCTGCTTGGCATGTTCTTGGCACGGAAAGGTAACTTGAACTGACAAACAGTTTAGGCCTGCAAGAAACGTTTTAATCAGTTTCTCATATTAAATAAAGAAAATGTTTGAAAGAGTGTTGGTCTAAGTGTGAACGGTTGTCTCTCTGTGTTAGCCCTGCAATAGACAGGTCACCTTTCCATTGTGCCATATTACTGGTGGGATAGGCTCCAGCCCCATGTGACCCAGTAAAAGCATTGCATACGACTATAACAAATGTAGCATACGCAAGAACTGCACATAGTGCAAGTTTAGTAAGCTTAAATATACATTAATGAATAAGTAACTCACAAGACATCAAAACAATTCCCTTTTTTAGGAATCAGTCTAGAAAAGTTAAAGATGAAAATCCTGAAAAACAAGTGCAATTTGTTGAATATGTCTCAATAAACATGCATTGCTGCTGACACATCAGTGTGCCACTAAATGGTCACATACAATGTTTTGAAACTCATCAGCAAAACTCGACTCCTGTTCTGTCGCTGCGTCACAACAACAGTGTATTTCTTCTACAAACTGCATTTATTAAGGAAACTTCTTACACTTATCGTCCAGTGGGCTTGACACTTTGGCAGGCTCTGACCTCTGACCTCTGGGCTGTGTGTTTTAACAGTCCCAGATTGTTAAGGTGCGACCCCAGCTCTGCTTGTGAGGATCACAGCACTTTACGTTCTTTCTTAGACCATTTAATATTTTTCTTTGTTTTGCAGAACATAGAAAAAAAACATATAAAGTCATTTCAGAAAGATACGAATTAGTTTTACGCTCTCAGACTGTCTCAGAAGAAAGTTTCATTTCAGCCACACAGGAAATAAAGTATTACAACTTCTGCTTAATGTATTCATGGGATGAACATTTTAGATATTTTCTACACTTCTCACAATGCATGTGAACTTGCACAGAGATATGCATTGTTTGTTAACAAGAACATCTGTTTTACCCCCTTTTTTGTTTTGTGTTTTAAAATGCACATACGCTCCAGATTTATTTATGTGTATTTAATCTTAGCGTGACCTTTTCATGTACGAGATAACACTGTGATTATCAGGGTTTAGACACCACAGCCAGTGAAGCTGAAGTACCCCTCATCATCTCATCATCGATTGCCCAAAGTTTACCACAAGAAACAAGAAGTTTCTGAGGAAGTTTCACTTTTCTCATTACCTTGTCTTCCTCACTCTTTCTTCCTATTACCAAAGAGTCATTAAAGTGCATGAAAATGTTAATGTCTTTAAGTTAACCTGGGCATTGTGTTGGCCAAAATGTGCTGCAACACACTATGTGAGCATGACCTTTCTGGATATAGCAGTTCAGTAGCTGGCCTCCAGGACTTAACCTCTGCCCACTTGTATTGATCGCTGCCCTGCTTTGCAAAATGTTTTATTTCAGGCTCTCGTTTCAAGAGGTTAGCGGTCCCGCTGGGCCTGATGAGCGCAGGAGCATCAGTGTGCTACCCTGCACAAGCAGTGGCAGTGTTAAAGGTAACGCTGCTTCCTCAAGCACGGATATCTTGTTAATTCGCAGTATAAATGTTAATATTTTCCTAGTTTAATTCGAGCGTTGTCTTTTGTCCTCCCAAGGTGACGGGAAAGAAGGTTTACGCTGCAGGGCAGTGGAGCCGTGCTGCAGCGTCTTCACTGCTCGCCTCCGCAGAGCCGGTTGCCAAAGAGACTGCTGCTTCACAGCCACAGGTTAACAGACTTTTAAGCGAACTGTTTTTAAGCAGAAAGACTTATAAAGCTGTTTTACTGTGTGACTAAAACCTAAACAGCAGTTCAGCTCGTGTAACTTGCTTTCCACTCGGTGCCTTTCCCTTCTCTACATGTGTTGCTTACTGACAGAGAAAAAATCCCTTTTGTGTGGTAAATGGGTTATATTCCATTTCCTTTCCTACACATTGCCTTTCATAACTGTTAGTGGAGTTTTATTCTTTGTGCCTCACATGTGATTCAGGCATATTTTGTGAGAGTTTAAATCTAAAATTTTATTACTTAAATATTCAAGAAAATTGTACATTTTAATTACGCACCATTAAAGTCGATTTTTTATTGTTTTTTTTTTTTTAGTCAGCTATAGCGGCAAATCTAGAGCCTCCAGCGGCTGAAGAAACCTCACAGCCCAGCTCCACTACAGACACCTCAGCCCAGAGCTCTACAATCTCAGACACAGAGGTGAAATCAGCTGATCCTATCTCTGATGAGCCCATTGTTGCTGTCATAACAGAAGAAGAGTCATCCGTAACAGCCACAGAAATATCCCCCAACCAGGCCCCCACAGAGACCAGCACAGGTATTATCAGTATTGATCCCTGTCGTCTTGTTTCTCTGTCTCCGTCTCTTCATTTCACACACAATCACACAGAGACTTATATCAACAGTGGTGGTTTAATTCCCGCTCTTTCCGGCTCTGTTGGCAAATTCTCCGCCAGTAGAAAAAGTGTCTGCGCCTTCCCCAGAGGAGCTGCTGGCCCCTGTTGAAAGCGAAGAAGCCTCGGATAGAAAACAAGCCTCCGGGGATGTATCCACGGACACGAGCCCATCTGAGCCTGCAAGCTCAGGACCGGAAACAATAAAGGCCGTTCCAGTCGAGTCGGCATCTTCCTCTGAAGAAACATCTACTCCAGAGGCTTCCAGTGAGGCCACAGGTACCAAAAATAGTTCATGTCAAAGAGCGAAAGGTTGATAAGTAAATAAAATAAGAAGAAATGATAACCTAAACAGAGGACCTATGCTTTAATCATCACTCCGCTGCTCTTACTCTACACTTAATGTGTGCTGCTAACCTTTTACATTTCCTCTACCCTGAAATGTCAATTAGTCGAGTCAGATAGCATGGACGAGTTGCTGCTTTTAATGAGACACCAGTCGCCACACTCACACCAACACCTATCCAACACAAAACCGTTACTGGTTGTACTTTAACACTTTCTGCACATGTACCTTTGCTCTTGTTTGGGTGTTTACAGTAGACCAGCACAAACAAATGTTTTTTTTTTTCTTTTTAAGCCCACAGACAAACATAGTGAGCCTTCACTTCCTGTTACTCGCACATTCGACCTCTTCTAAGAATGATGTGGTTACCTAAATGTGGGGACCTAAACGTTGTGGGTCTTGTGTTCTACATAGTTGTTGTTATTAGTATGATTATCACTGCTACCTGGGACTTGGATTCTGTTGTCGCTGTAGTACGTTCAGGTTTACTTCCTAACGTGATATAAATCTGTATTAGCTTTCAGTTTAACTCTTCACATCTCATCCTTCAGCACAGCTTACTTATCTTTTCGGTACATCTGTTTAGCAGTTTGACATACTGAGGATTGACTCACTCTGCACAAACTGTGTGATGTGAAAGAAAAGAGAGGAATGTGATGTAACATCTCACAGCACTCGGTGTGTGGAATATGCATTTTAAAAAGAATCGCAGGGCTTTAGTTGCAGTCTGCTCAGCCTGGCTTTAAGTTGAACCGAAAGATAGTTTTACCAAGAAGTGATATCATATTGCATAATACAGTTTTCTCCAGTGAGATCACAGTAAGAGGATGTGTTTGGGATGTTTTTTTTCCTTCAAGAAAATACATTTCCCGTTCCATGTTGCTGCAGATCTTCTTCCACAAAGCAGCAACTGGAGCTCCTTGTAAATGTTTAAAGGAGGTTGCCGTCCCAGTAGGTTGACTGGGTGAAACTGCCCTAAAACTGACAGAATGTATGTACGCAGCGATCTCTGCTTTGTCTCTGCGTATAAATTCTTTAACATGAGTTGCAAATAGTAACACAGGCTGTGCCAAACTATACCACATTATACTTTTCAGTATTTCTGCTAGATTTTAACTCAGTGTTTCCATTTAGCTGGTAAAAGTAGCAGTTTATGTCGACACTGTGTCTCCCATCCCTTTTCTTCTTGGTTCTTTCCATGAACCAAGTGCGGAAAAAGTGCAAGGTCACTCTAACTGTTTGATTTTGTTAAACACTCAGTTTGTTCATAAGATTTTCCAAATCTTTGTACCGCAGTGCTCAAAGGATTACTATGTAAACCAAATGACTAAACACAGAGTTTTGATTTATTTGTACTTTTTAAGAACCAACGCATCCAAATCAATCATGGAATTCAGGCAATTTTAGGAGGAAACATCACGTTTTTCTGCACGTTTGGTTGTTGCGCTGAACATAAAGATCGACAGAAACCTGTGACTTTCACCCGGCAACTCTTAATGTTTTCATCTGTTAATAAAAGTTAATTCTACAAATCTAACTCTATTGATGTGCTTTGCATTTCTCTTGCTGCCCTGCAGAGGGCTCCAGTTTCAAACCAGACCCTTCTCTCATGGATTTCGGCCAGTCCAGCCCTGAGGATGAAGACCTGTACAGCACACGAAGCTGAGAGACTGCAGCCAGCCACAGGAGAAGCCTCATTCCCACACACACTGCCATCTCATATCTCACTCTAATTGACAAACGCTCTGTATCATTATGCGTTGTAAATAGGCCATTTTGCAAGCAATCGCAGTTAGAAAGACTTTAATCAACATTTCCATTCTCATTTCGTCTGCCCACATCAGCTGTTTCCACAGAAAACATCCCAGTACATTTGCATTGCAGCAGCGAGGCAGTGAATCTGGGCACACATAACTGAATCAGTTTGCGTGGGACAGAAAACTGGAATAAAAAACAAAAAAAACCCACCCACTACTATTTACAAGCTTTTATACCCCAAATGGCAGATTGTGAAATTTTCTGTGTCATTTAACAAATACTGGCTTTTTGTGCTCCAGCTTTCACAGTCATGGATGCAGCGTGCTTTTATTTATTGTAATTTAGCCCAGTGTGTTGGTGAACTGAAAAATCTGCACATGTACTCGTGGTGATTACAAGATGGACTAGTACCGTTTCACTCGCTAACACAGGAAATTGTCCTCACTTGTTAATTATGGAACTCAAATAAATCTATATTTTTCATGAATTCATGTTGGGTCATGTCTGCTACTGATTACAGCACTTCCAGCATGTAGCATCAACAGATCTTCACTCAGACCCCGAGTTGTCACATAATGAGCAGCTAAACATGAGGAATCATCTGAGCCGCATGAACCAGAGTTATCTTTGAAGGGAGACCATTAAAGTGGCCCCTTTCCATAGGAAGACGCTTCACATAGTGAGTCTTCATGCTGCAATTAGTCCATGAGAAACAACAACTTGTGCAAAAACCCATATGGTGCACACTCGCAGCTCTGTTCAAAGTATCTTACATTGAAGGGCACATTTAGTACGTGCAAATCTGTATCAACGGATTTTCATAATAAGCTTTGTTACAGTTTGTAGAAATAATTAATTATAATCCATATATCAAAAACATTATGAAGATTGAGTACTCTTAGATTTATATTTAAAAGTCAGGGGTGAGGAACTCCAGGCCTCAAGGGCCGGTGTCCTGCAGGTTTTAGATCTCACCCTGGGTCAACACACCTGAATCTGACGATTAGTTCATTAGCAGGCCTCTGGAGAACTTCAAGACATGTTGAGGAGGTAATTTAGCCATTTAGATCAGCTGTGTTGGATCAAGGACACATCTAAAACCTGCAGGACACTGGCCCCTGAGGCCTGGAGTTCCCCCACCCCTGCCCTACAATAATAGAAAACCCCAACGATCAGATGACTTCCCATAAGCAAGCACTTGGCAACAGTGGGAAGGAAAAACTCCCATTAAACAGGAGAGACCTCCAGCAGCACCAGGCTCAGGGAGGGACGGCCATGTGAGAGGGGACGGTTTCGACTAACACTTCTGCTCGTTCAGCAGAGTAAACATGTTTTGACTAGAACAAAACTGTCATCACACCTTCACATTTTCCACATGTGTAAATATCACACAAGTTATTTGGGTTCCTGATAACAATCAGCACGTTGACATGCATGAAATGTACTGCAATTCTTTCACACCCACTAAGAAGAGATAATGAGCCCTGACTTTTCCTCCAGAACCACATTTACATTTTTAATGTTTTGGTGTTTACGTGTCCTATGATTTACAGTAACAGACCTGTGTGGCTCCTTACAGCCACATGTCAGCCATTGAATCAAATCAAGTTGTAACAAGTCAGACACTGGGTCATATAATCTAAAAGCTCATCTCTACTGATCGATGCTTTACAGAAACCAAAAGTTTCAATGGTGTTTTCAAAGTTGCAATAAAATCATAATGTAAGCACAGCACCCGAGCAATTATTATTCATGGGAATGATTATGCCGAGCAGTTTGAACAGCAAGCGTGCATTAATGCCTTGTGTTCTCTGAAAAGTGATTTTTGTTTGTGTGCTTGCGTGTGTGTGTTTAGCTCGAGAATATTAACAGCCGAGCAGGAGCCAGCAGCCAATCAGGTGCGAAATCACAAATGAATAAATAGGCTCCTGGCCAGCAGCTGTGCAGACTGCAGGCTGACCCCCCCGCGCTCCGATCACGATGCTTTGTGTGCTCTCCCTGTGTGGCTGACACCTTTGTTTTCACCATTAAAACCCCTGGAGAGTCTTGGGTCGATTTGTGGCTATTTTCAAATTTCGATTACATGCCATTTGCACAGTGTTGAATGGAATATAGCGAAAGTCTGCAAAAAAAAGTTCGGTCACATTTACTGTTAAAATTTCAGTATGACTTCCGGAAATTAGCTTCAGTGGCTAAGCTAGCGATAAACTTACGCTATTGGTCCTAGTGGTCGATTTGTGCCCCACTGAAACCCATTATAAACGCTATTTTTCACGGCAAAAAAATTACGGTCAAATCGATCGTGATCGGTTATGTTTCCGCTTCCGCTTGCAGTACTGGCCTTAGAGTTGTAATTTTTTTATTTGTCCACCGGGTGGCGCCCTTGCTCCACATGTGACGCCTGCTGGAACATACACATGTTCTCCAGCGGCCTGCTCGAGACAGATACCCGGAAAAGGCAGACTAATTTCCCGCGTACAGCAGCAGCTTGGCCCGCTGCTCGTTCCGGACCATTTTCTGACCTTAGGATCATTTGAGGGTGCATTAATTTTTTTTAATCAACAGGAAATGACGTATTTGTTTTCATGTGGTAGCGGAAGTGTGTGCTGCAGACACGGGAACCGAACCATATGCTCCGGCGCTGCGCGAAACACACCCGCGGCAGAGGCACTCCTCCCCGGGGGAGCAGGAGCAGCAGCGCCGCCTGGGGACATTTTTGGCTTCTGGAAAAAAAATTAAAACCGGATCGAAATTAATGTTGGTGCCAATCTTTTGTCCATCTAAAGGCCTAATTATAATAACAATAAAATATTACTTCAAATGTTTTTTTTGGAAAATATTTTATGTTTTATGTTTTATGTTTTTGGGGCAAAAAAAGCAGTGCGCTCATGTGACGAAACCGGGATATAAAGGGTTAAAATCCGCGAAATGTAATTAAAACTTGACATGAATATTTCAAGGAGAAGTAGGTCTAAAAGATTGGCTAATTTAAAGTGGAAAAAAATATTAATATATAAATTTTTTATAGCACTTTTTTGGGCGTGGTCGATTTGTGGCTCTAAGACCGATAGTGTATGCATTTTTCTAAGACCCTCCACTGTTTTATATGCACTTTAGTGTTTTTATTGTTCGGGCACTGAAGCACCCTGAGGTACTGTATGTTTTTAATTATTGATTTATTTGGTCTGCCATAGGCTTTACTGTAATTAGAAAAAGCTGCAAAGAGCTGGATAACTAAGGCTACCACTGCAAAGTCATAAGATCTCTCTTTTTTTCATGTTATTATTCTACTTTTGGATATTTCAGTTGTCATTTACATTTATTGCTATTATCGATCATTTAAGCCCTGATTTAGCACATTTAGGTTCAACCCTGTCTCTTCGTTTCCAGTCCTGCAAACAGTTGTTTCCTCTGGTCTTGGTATTGTTGGAGATGATATTGGTATTGTTGGTGCACATTTTTATGTTTAATCTTATGTTACATTTACTCCCAGGCAGAATACTCCCAGTTCTCCATTAGTGGATGGTTTTGCTTGTCCGGCTGAGATACAGCTTTTTTGTTGCCCCCTTTTCCTTTCCTCCCTTTGTTAGAAATCCAGTAACTGAGCTCGGTCACTCAGGCGCAGCTGGCTGCCGGCGGAGCTCACGGGCGCGTCACTGCAACCCCCCCTGGCTTCTGCTCCGCGGCTGCTGAGTGAGCCCTCATCTGGGACTCTCCTCAGCTCTTTCCGGGACAGTGGCGCAGCTGCCCCTCTGTTGGTCTTCCTTGGTCTCTTGTGTTCTGGGGGCCTCTGGATGTCTGGAGTTTTGATCTCCTCCACACCTGCTTCACGCCCTGGAGGACGGGGCTGTGGCCCCCCCACACCCTCTAGCAGATTATTACATGAAGGAACCTTTTAAAAAACAAAAAACAAGCGCGTCCATGCTCACAGGTGTACACACGGGTGATCACACCCACAAACTACACCCTTTTTGGCTCCTACCTCAAAGCACACTGTGTTCTGTTGATCTTATGTGCTGCACAATAATGTTTAACATTTAGTATTTACTGTCATATTCCCATATATCATTGTGATGTTGTTTATTCTATTACTCTTGTTCTCTTCTGCTTGCTTTCTTTTTTCTTTCTCAGCAGGTGATCCAGGTGATTGATATATGCATTTTTTTTCTCTGCCCGTTCTGTTGGTTTTTGTCTTTTGCCCTTCTCCCCCGTCCCTCTTCTCAGCTGTTTCTCTTTCCCTCTTTCTTTCTCCCCTTCTTTCCCCCAGTCAAGTCTGTCCCGTATTCAGTAAGTGAAAATAAAATAAACAATAAAAGGTGAATCAAATGGACCATTACGGCAAGGCTGGGATGGTCAGTTTGGTAAAGTAAATCCGTTGGGCATCTTTCTTTGCCTTTAGACAACAATTCTGATGGCAAAAAAAAAAAAAAAAAGAAATCCAGTAACTGCAGTTACAGCAGATAAGCCACACCGGCTGTTGTAGGCTGCTTTAAATCACCTGTGTCACGTTTACACACACATACACAAAAAAAAAACAGCATTCCCAGTGCCACATCTTTTTGCTTATTTCTGTATTTGTAAAGAGGGGCTGAGGTATCTGTTCACATCTTTATAGGCTCTTACGGCCCCTTAGAGGAACTGGAGCTGGACCCCCGGACCTCATAAACTCTGCACGAGTCTGTCCAGAGTCACGACCCTTGGGATCCTCTCTGCCTGTGTGTATGTAGTGCGAGTCACAAGATGTCCGTACTTGCACGTTTTTCTTTCTGGAATATATGGAGAAGGGCGCACATACGGGAACCTGGCTTCGTGTGGCATCAAAGCAACAGCTTGTGCTGCTGCTTTGAGTCACGGGAGCCAGAGACTTACTGACTGGAGGGAGTCTGTATTTTTTTTTTTAAATATATAAATAAAATAAGTCTGACAGTTCCTCCAGGAACAACTAGCGACCAGCAGCATCAATAATAATAAAAAACCCATATGGAACATATTGATTCAGTTCAAAATAGAAGTGACCAGAAAGAGTTGGGAATCGTGTAAATCAGAGAAATCCTTTCTTCTCACAGCTTGTTAGGGAAGGATGGACATCTTGTTGCCATAAGCTGTGCCCCCCAGCGCACGCACACACACACACACACACACACACACACACACACACACACACACACACACACACACACACACACACAGATGTGACTAAGTATAGCTTCAACTGGCTTCCCTCAAGGGTCCCCTTCACATATAGGGTCCCCTTTCCTCACAGCATCCCACACGAACAGCGGCTACAGCCATGTTTTGAGAATTAATAAGAAGACTGGACTCTGGCATGTAGGCCAGAGTGCGCTCAGATCTGATTTTTTGACCAGCAGAGAGGAAATGGGGGGGGGGACTGCAACCCTGACCTCTCACCTTTCATCCCCATGAGCTGGATTTTCCACAGAGGACTTTATGGGGGTTATGGTTTGTGGTGGTTATCTTCTCAGGGTCTGTTCAGCAAGGGACACCTCCCCACCGCCTCCACCACCAGCAAATAAACACATATCACATTTATCAGCAAAAAACCATAAACACAAGAGTAATGGAAGCTGTGCATGTTTACTGAAGCACAACTTCCTCTTCTGATTATGCAAGCCAGCATGTGTTCGCAGTACATGTTTTTCCTGCAAGTGTGGGATTAAATCAGATGGTAGCAATTTAGCCCGCTGAAGAGCAACAAACTGGTTTTAGCAGAGTTTGGCACGTTTTTCAGGCTGCTGATATCAGCTGTAGTTTTTTTTTTTCCTTTTTCTTTACAGCTGTTAATAGCATTTTATTTAATGAGCGCCAAGGAAACAGAAAGCAGAAAAAACCTGGCAAACTACGCCAGTGGAATAATAATGATGATAATAATAATAATAATGAATTAAATGTCGTGCTTTTAATCCAGGCTAAAATGAACTGTGAAAGAAAATAATTAGCTGGGAGAGTGATGTCCAGCAGTAGTTTGCGAGGTGAGCCGAGGTTTGATGCCCTCTGCCCCCGTTGCTCTCCTTATCTGGTGCCTGACTGTGCAGACACACACAGCCTCCCGCTCTCCCATACATGCTCGGTCTCACTCAGCCCGAGTGAATGCATGATTTGGGGATTTTTGAGCGTGCAGCAGACGCTGCCTCGTTTTAACGTGCAATCACCGCCTTGAAGAGTGAATTCACCGTGAGCCGCTTTAATTGATTGTCTGCAGATAGGATGTTGTGTGATTGCCTTTCCAATTGTTGACAAAGGTTGAGCCATATTTCTCACATATCTTCTGGTTTTTAAATATTTTTTGGCAATTAATTGAGCCGACAACCGCACACAACTATCTACAAAGGTCATTGTTTATTGTTTGAAATCTCATATTTAAACTCATTTCCCAACATCCTGCAGTCTGCTTGGAGTATAAAGCTTAAGACTATTTTCCTCATTTTTATTTTAATATTTATGATTCCAGTGACATAAAAAAGCTCCACTGTCAGTTTTGTAGCACTTGTCGAGCACCCTCTGTCCTTCCTGTTACCTTCAGGGCGACCTTCCTTTTCCTCTCGCTTCACTTCCATCATCCTCCATCTCGTCGTCTTGCTCACAATCCGCCGCACAGGCCTTCCACCAGAATTAAAATTGAAATTCCTCTTAACCTACTTACAGCCTCACAGTGTTTTCAATCTGTTTAGCGCTAAAGCACAACAGAGATCAAACCAGGTCCGTCATAATAACTGTACAAAATGCAATTATCTTGATAACTGTGAAGGTTCAAATAACTTTTTAAGCTTATTTGTGTTTATAAAGCTGCAACAGTATAATCACACTGGCCGCGGAGGCCTAATAGCAGAACGTTAAAATGCACCAGACTAAATTAGCTTGGTTAGATTAGAATGGTTGTCTCTGTCTATGTGTTAACCCTGCGACAGACTGGCGACCTGTTCAGGGTGAACCCCGCCTCTCGCCCTAAGACAGCTGGGATAGCGGGGCGCTGGCGACCCTGAAAAGGATACGTGGAAGTGAATGGATGGATGGACGTGCGATGACATGGCTTACTGTAAAACAGCTGTTTTCTGTTGCTTTGATGTTAAGAGAAATTAATTATACTTGCAGTAAATTTAAGTAGTGTGAAAATACTTGTAAATACTGTGTAATCCTGGTAATTTAGTGGTGAAAGAAACAATATTTTTCCATCTTATATAATCACCTGCACTGATAGCTAAGCTATTTATTTTTCAGGATATAGTTATATTGTTACTTCATTAGAGTTATTGGATATCATATTTTGCATTATCCTACTGTATATTACTGTGTACTAATATTTTTATTGTATATATCTTATTCCTCTGTTGCTCTGTCTCTGTGTACGACAAAAGAATTTCCCTCGGGATAAATAAAGTTCTTCTTATCTTAGGTATGCTGTACTTCTGGGCCTAGACACCCATTTTACTGTAAGTAATTTTAAGTATAGCATGCCCATCAGTGTAATAAATGTTAAATAATGATGTGAAAAAATAAAGATGGTTAAGTCACTCCGTACTACAGCCTGCACAACAAAAGCACAGCACACAGTGCAAGATTGTTTTTCCCCTAAATTACCAGGAAGTTAATCAGTACTAACTGTATAGTAGTGACTTTGTTTCCTCTATAAGCCAGACTTGTCACCTTAGTCTAGTGTGTTTATATGTAAATGACTTTGTAATTCTAACTAAAATAATTGAAATTCCATGTAATTACAGGGGAATTATGTCCTGAGTCTGGAGCCATATTATATAGCCATATTTAAGCTTACATTAAAGTGCAATTGCATCCTCCCCCTTTAACACCACCCTTCTTTGCCTGTCACAAATATTAGGTTTGAAAAGCAGGTGGGTGGGGTTCCTGTGCCCACAGCCACAGCTATGGTTTGAGACGACCACATTAAGGATATTGGCTGTCACTGTTTAGTAAGAGCACCTATCAATGAAACTCTGCATACATATGGCAAAGAGTTTCTGTGTAGTTGTTTTAGCTAAAACTAAGTCTAGTAGAGTAAAAAGAACAATATCTTCTGATGAGACGTAAGGAGAGGTTCATCACTCTGTTATGGTGGAACTGGTGAGGCACAGACATAGCTCTGCTTTCTCTGTCATCTGGTATTTCTGTTGGCCAGCGTGAAAGCATAAATTTCTGTTTTTAGTTGTTGCATGTCATGACTAAGGCTTGGCTTCTGTCGATCTCTGTGTGTGTGTGTTTGCATTCCTGTCTCTGAGAGGACTGTTGATTTAAAGCTTTAGTGACCTTTAGGACAGGATGCCTTAAAGGGTCGTATGTCATGTAAAACGTGGTTTTTAAGGTTCATCTAATGGAGCTGAGGAATGTGTTATTATCTGCGAGGGTCCTCATGAAAATATGACATGTCTGAGTATGAGAACAACTGTGCATACCCAGCATGCCAGTACATGACAAAGTTTCCATTCTGGAGAAGCAAAAGCTATCGCATTTTAATAATTTTGCGCTTTGCAGCACGTTCCCAGTTCATATCCTGCAAGCACGCCACGGCGAACCTCCTCATTTTGCGGCCTTCAAAATCTTCTGCTTTCTGTCTCGCCTTCATCCTTCATCTTCGCTGTCAGCTTTCCCGCAGCCATTAGAAAACATCACGTCCTGATAGATGCTCAATGGAGCAGAGTGCGCGCACATGTAAACAGATCCAAGTGCGCTGGCGTCGATGAACGCACGCCGGGCTGAGTGCACCCGCATCTACACGTAGTGCAGCATAGGTGCAAACGTGCTGATCAAAGGAGCTGTGATGTAATCAGTGTCGGAGCTTTGCACGCATCCCTCATTAACTTTCACCAGAGGCCTTAATAAAAAACCACTGGAGGGAATCTCCGCTTTCTCTCCTTCCCTTCCCTTGTCTTTCTCTCCCTTCTGCCTTCGCATCTTCTTCTTCACTCCCCGCAGTTCCTGCTGATCTTCCTCCACATCCATCTTCTCTCCCCCCTCCCTTTTTTCTCTCTGGCCCAGGAGCTGGTTTGACTTCCGCTCAAATGGAGTAAATATTTCCCATGGCTTATCTGACCGCCAGCAGGACCAATATGACACAAAGTGCGAGGCTCTGCTAATTAACAGAGCCTCTCTTTCTGGGGTCAGAGGCCCCGTCGGGGGCAGTTAGAGCTGTAAGTTTGAAATACAGAACACACCAGCGTCCCATTTATTACGGTCAGGTATGACACGCTGCCTTGTGGCTGCAGTCACTGGAGACAAAGTTTTACTACAACATACATCTTGATTTGATTTTGTTAGTTTCTGGTGGAAGTTCCTGGAGGGAGGGCGGGGAGGGATAAAGAAAGGATACAGGGAAAAAAAGAAACAGAGCAAGTTTATGTCTTTCTGTTCTTCTCCTTCTGTGCAGGCTGGCTTATGTCCAGTTACAGTCCAGCCCCTTGGTAGTGATGAAGGTGTGTGACGTACAGCAACTTCCCTGTTGTGCAATCGTCAAGAGACTCCCGGGGCCTATAAGACCCCCAACGTCATCTGGTTTCTCAGAGTCTGGAGGTTGTTTGCTCCACACACACACAGGCGGTCCAACTCATGAGCATGATACAGTCCGGGGTCTTCAGCTGTGCAGATTTCTTTTAAAGGGGTCGAGGAGAAATTGTCAAGACATGGATTTTAGCCAAAAGAAGCTTTGAAAAAGAGCTAGACTGTTTGGACTGGACACTCAATTACATCAGGTAAAGAAATCATAAATGGCTTTACTAGTCTAAGAGCGAGAGTTTTCTGTCTGTTTTCTATCACAACTTCAACCGTCAGAATCATTTTTTATTGGAATCAGCGTAGTCGATGAGATCATTTTCCATGTACGAATGATGGCTTGCTTTGAATTTGATTTATTTATGCAGTTAGTAGTGCTTTCACTTGTACACTGTTGCAAGATTAGTTTTTAGTCTTTTTAACACTTTTAAAACTTTTTCAAATTAATTCATGATTGTTTCAAAAATGTAATCTTTAATTGGAGAAAGATGTTTTTTTACAGTATTCCAATAAAACTGGATTACAGCCACTGGATTACAGTGTATCAAGTATGGCGTAATGTATTTTTGCTTTGATTAGATATCAAGTAAGACACCTAATAAAGGCTCGCACCAAATAAAGATGCCTGTGTAGAGAAACTTTGTCCATAAAAGGCAGCTGAATTTTAAATGCGCTCTTGTTTTGCATTATTTCCAGCTGACCTTGGAAAACTCAAAGGAGGGAAGTTAAACTGTGTGAGGCAACGGTACATCCAGTTCCATGATGGCAATCCCAAATGACCTCTCCCTTTTCAACTCCACCTCTTCCCTCTATTCGACGACGGAGCTTTTTGTGAACACCTCCCCGACTCCCTCTGCTCCCCTCTGCTCGGACTGGCCTCCTGTGCCCATGACCACAGTCATCCCCACCGTCTACAGTGTGATCTGTGTGCTGGGAACCATAGCCAACACCTTGGCAGTGTGCGTCCTGGCACATGGTAGTGCCTCAAGGAGAACAGTAGCTAACACCTTCATGCTGAACCTCTGCGTGTCCGACCTGCTGTTCCTGTTGTCGCTCCCGCTGTGGGCCGTCTACTACTCCCAGGGCTACAACTGGCCCTTCGGTCGAGTAGCCTGCAAAATCTGCGGCGCTCTCCACAACCTCAACCTCTACGCGTCTATCTTCTTTATCACATGCATGAGCATAGACCGCTACCTGGCCATTGTGCATCCACTCCGTTCCCAAAGTGCACGAGACGCCAAGCGCGCCCGGTTCATCTGCATCCTTGTGTGGGTTCTGGCATGTGCTTGCTCAGGCCCTACCTTAGCTCTGAGGGAGACCTACTACCTGGATGTGCTTGGTGTGGAGGCCTGTGCAATTTTATATCCTGATCATACCTGGTATCGGACCCTGGTCTGGATAAAGATTGTTCTGGCCTTTCTTCTACCACTCCTTGTCATCTCTTGTTGCTATTGTGCTATTGGTAGACATTTGTTGGTTGATACGGGGTTGGTAAGAATGCAGAATCTGTCTCACCCACACAGCATGTCATCCTTTAAATCACTACAGTCCCACGAGGGCTATAGTAAACCGGAGAGACCCCCCACCCCTTCTGTGAATCCCAGGTTAAGTGGGGCCAGACCCCTGGAGGGTAGGGGGCTTGAAAGGGTATTGTGGACAGTAGCTGCAGTGGTTCTGGCATTTTTCCTCTGCTGGTTCCCCTTCCACTGCGTGACCTTTTTGGATGTGCTCTATAGTGAAGGCTGGTTGGACAGCTGCTGGGTAAGCTGGAGCATCCAAAACCTCACCCCTCTCACACTCTGCCTGGGTTTCTCCAACTCGGCCATCAACCCTGTGCTCTACTGCTTCATTGGGAACCATTTCCGTGGCCGTCTAGGAGGCTTATGCAAGGGCCTGTGTGCTTGTTTAAAGGCCCGAGGGGAAGAACACAGCCAGAAGAGGGGCTCCTTCAGCACCAGGCTGAGCTCCTTCTCTCGAAAACTCAGTGACCTCAAAGACTTGGCGATTGTGGAGCCCTCTGGCTCTGCGTACCTGCCCCAATTCCCAGCCCTGACTTCAGCAAGGAGACTTTCTCATCCCCTCAGTGATAACTGCTGAACACAAATGAGCGTGGCTGTGTGAGACAGAGCTGTTACTAAAACTAAGTCAAATTCTAGCAGAGGTCATTTCTGCTTTACAAAAAATAACTGTAGATAAAACATTTTTTCCACACTTGATTTGGACAGTCATCAAGCATCTCTTGTGAGTCACTCACATGATGTCATTTCTGGCTGCAGCGGGAATCATTTTGGAAAAACAACATTGTCAAAACTTAATGTACAGTGCCTGATAAGAACCAAACAGCTGACAGACACAGTTTATGCCTAGCAACTGAACAGAGTGGCACAATTAGCAGCTAATGAAGAAGATATTCCCCCTGGAGTTGCTAGAAACTACAAACAAAGCTAAAACATAACAAATACTGCATGTGAATTCACCATCTGGATATAAACACAAATCTAAACAAATGATCATATCTCTGTCCATAGTTGCTGTATATAAAGATGATTTATTCACAGCTTGTTTTATAGCCTCGCAGAATAAAAAAAAATCTGTTAGCTATAAGCAGTGCAAGCTACATCTATGCTAATTTAAGACTTTTAAGCATTGCTTTAGTTTTTATGTTCCTCTAGCCCAAATTACTATGAAATATAAGAAACTACATTGTGTTGCTGTGTTTCTATGTTGGGTAATCAGACCACATTATTTAAAAGTCTAGTTGATAATTTAGCGTTAGCCTATGCTAGCTCTAGACATCTCACTAGCTAGCATTAATTTAATAGTATGCTTTTTAAGTGTGGTTTGTTCTTATACAAATGTTATATCCTATATTTTTCTAAAAGGAAATATCTCATTGTATAATAATATTTTATATTAAATTGTTTTTTGTTTTTTGTAAAGGAAAACAAGCTAAAAACAAATACATTAATTTCACAAAAGGATCTACTTTTCCTCTTTTGGGGGGACCAAAGTATCATGTGTACTTGACATTTATCTGTATGTATTGGGAAAAGAAATAAAGCAAAAACCACTTTCCATATGCCACTTCCTTTGCTTGATACAGTTCTCCAAAATGACTATGCCTTCCGTTTTGTGAAACCCGATCAATTTACTAGAGATTTCAAATGTTCCTTTTCCCCCGTCTTACCCTCTAACAGCTGTGACTCCGAGCTTTCCCCACCTGGGAATATGAGAGCTGAGATTACTGTCAGCCTGGCAGATGGACATCCAGTCTCCCCTTCCAGAAAACCTCACACAAATTCCACACATATCAAGGCCAGATATCATAATCTCATACTAATATCCTTATGATGCATTCCAGTCCAGCCGCTTGTGTTGGTTGAGGGAGCCTGCAGCTGATCAATGATATATCTCTGCCTGCTATTTGTGTCCAGTATAGATTTGCTGCATTCTGCATTGACCCTGGGCTGTCTCTCTGTGAGCTGAGAGCCAATACAACATGGAGTAATTTTGTTCCGGACTGGTGGTTGCAAGGAATTTTTACAAGCAGGAAAGCTAAATTAATAATCACTGAAAGGCTTTATTATGAATAAATGGTAAATTCTTCTTTTCTATCTTGAATGGGTTTTTTTTGGGGGGGGGGGGCTGCTAATAAATAAAGTGAGGAAAACTTCTTCAGTCTACTTGAAATACATGAATATTTCCTGCTTTTTGCCACTGGGTGGCGCTAAAATGCTGCAGAATCATTGAAAGAGATGCCATTGGCTGCTAACCCAGTCAAAGGCCCAAAGTCCCACTGCTCATGATCTTTCTGAGCCGAGGGAAAAATGGCTCTGACACAGACTGATGACTCATGTAGGCTACACTTCTGAATGTATAAAAACAGACACCCGCGACAAAAGCCGCATTAAAGAGAGCCACCCACTTGGAGAATACGCTGAATGCCAGAGTCACATGGGTAACCTTTCTGAAGGGTTTTTTCTTGCAGAAGCTTTTTGGTGATGTGAAGGACACCATGCGGTCAAGAACAGCATTCAGTCCTGCAAATAAAAAAGCCTACATCTGAACATGACAGATGAGCTCAGAGTACCAGACGCCGTGCTATCAGCAAATTGACGTTTCCTGTGGTAATGTCACCGCAGTAAACATTGAATATTTTAATCACCAGACTCTTAATTTGACACGACAGAACTTTCCTACTGATGGGACAGATTGCTGACGTTTCTCTGACATATCAGTTTAATTCAGCTGAGCACCCAAGTGCAAATTAGACTTTTCTTTCTTTTCTTGTCTCCTCTTTATGTGTTCCATTACAAGTTAAAGTAGAGAAATAATAAGAATTGCTGAGATTTTTTTTTGCCACGCATCAAAGGGAGGCAGGCCAGTGGTGGGAAAATAGGACGAATCTGCCCCTTTGTTAAAACTGTCAACGCCGAAATGAGCTGAGGTTTTAACACATCATGTCACATAAACTTGTAGGTGGAAGGCTTTTTGGAAAAAAACGTCACAGCGAATCTAATCTTGAAATATTGTCATTTGAATCTTGAGCAAGTTGAGGTGGCAGTTAAAAAGAAATATTCTGAGGAGGTTACAGCTCCTGGTCTCAGGAAACTTGGATATGCATTTAAAAACATTTATAAAACAAACTAGTGAAAATAAGTGAGAATAGCTGCAGTTCACTGCTGTGAGCTGTATGTAGTTATTATTTTGAACTACTTTATAGTTCCACTTTTTGCAGTAATATAGTCACTGGCCTCTTTATCAGGTATCCTTTGTTAGTACCACGTTGGACCACTTTTTCCTTTAAAACTGCCTTAATTCAACGAGGTGCTGGAAACATTTCTCAGAGATTTTGGTCCATATTGGCTTGACATCACACAGTTACTGGAGATTTGTTGGTGGACCGCTGTGATGCAGATCTGAGCTCACTGTCATAATCAAGAAACCTTTAATTTTTGTGAGATGTTATCCTGCTTGGGTGCACTGTGGTCACAAACAGATGGACATGGTCAGCAACAACACTGAAGTCGGCTGAGGTGTTGAAATGATGCTCAGGTGGTACTGAGGGGGCCAAAGTGTGCCAAAGAAAATACTTCCCACACCATTACACCACCAGCAGCCTAAACCACTGATACAAGGCAGGATGGAGTCTTTGCGTCATGTAGTTTATGCCAAATTCTTACCCTACTGTCTGAATGCTGCAGCAGAAATAGAGACTCATCAGATAAGGTAATGGAAGCTGTGGTCTTATGCTGTGGTAGCCCATCTTAGATCAGCAGAAACGCTCAGATCAGCCTCTGACACCAACAATCACCCCACATGCAAAGTCATTTAAATCAACTTTCTTTCCCATTTTGAAGTGTTTAAATTTTAGAGGTTGTCTTGACATATTCTTCATGCTTAAAATCCCTAAATGAGCAGGTGTACTTAATAAAGTGGCTGGTGAGTGTATACACAATGTAACTAGGCATCAGTTATGTTGACAAATTTATCTGACATTCCAACAAATTTCACAATTACACTAAAAACAGCAAAGATTTGAGAAATTAAAATAGTTGTTGCCATTTTTAATAAATCGTCTAAATGTGTAAAAACAAGCTTGAAACTTTTAAAAGAACAGCTGTGCTATTTTCATTTGTTAAATCAATTTTGTTGCGTATTATTGATTTCATTTATTATTTTTCAAACTGTTTTTAAAAACTTAATTAGGAATTTTAAATCATTCTGATATATTCTACATGTTTTTTTTTTAACAAGCATGTATAATTAAGGATCTGAGCACAACTTCCATGACTGCCTACATATTGTGCCACACAATTCATAGAAGTTGTTTCAGAGCCATAGAGTCTGAGCAAACTTCTGCTGACAAGAAACCAAATTGAGACTGGAAACAGTGCGCGTTAGTGCATCATCACAGCATACGTTTTTCCTATGTGAAAAAGGGCGAGATTGCTTCACTTTATCCCTCTGTTGTGCTTTCTTCTGTTGTGGAAATGTTCTGTTAGAATCTTTTATGTTATTTCCTGTCAAAAAAGAAAGAAAAAATAGAATCATTTCCTGAGAGATAGACAAACCCACACTTTACTTGTGCGTGTGTGTGCGTGCTCACATGTGTGCGTGGTATAAAGAAAGAGGAAGACTGTAAGAGCCAACCCAGAAAGGTTAGAGGTTAGTGAGAGAGCTGCTATCACTGTAGGTAAACAAGTGTGGAGAAATCAGAGAGCTTGTACGCCAAAGCTCAGGCTCCCTGAGCAGATATTTGAACCGGTGAGAAGCGGGGATCGAAGGAGAGGCTAGACAGCTTGCCTTACCTGTGCTCCCAGTCCAGAGCATATGCAGCAAAGGCAAGAAAAAGCTTTCCTGTAGTAAAGAGGGGAAAAAAGGTAAAGTGGGGAAAGAGACACTTTGGGAGCAGAAGAAAAAGAGCATCTGGGGGAATAACTGTGATGGAAAACCTGCCCGTCTATCACGGACCCATCGGCAAGGACGAGGGAGAAAGGCGGCTGGGCCAGGACGGCCGAGACGGGTGCTACCTAGTCCGCAACAGTGACACCGTGGAGGGTGTCTACTGCCTGTGTGTGCTGTGAGTACAATCAAAGAAAAAAGTGCAACATCTGCTTTTGTTCTACTTCTCTAGGCTGAGACCTCATAATCACATCAACACATACAAAATCCTATTTTGTGCAGTTATAGAGATTATCGATCCCCTCAGGTTTAGAGAGAAATGCAAGCGCAAAGGCAATACGGCAACCGGCTGAGTAATAAGTAACTGTGGTCTCTTAATAAGCATCAAATAAAGATTCCCAAAAGGAGAAGTGATAGTGACAGTAAGAAGAAACACTGAAATACAAACCCATGTTTCTGTTTGTATGCAGATGCCAAGGCTACGTCTACACATATAGAATCCACAGAGATGATGCAGGCTCATGGGCAGCAGAGGTAAGACATTTTACTATTAAGATTTCTTTTTTCATCCTGCGACTCGCTCTTTAGTCTGTGCTGTGCCTCTTTTCACTCCATCCCCTCCCCAGAAAAGTTCGCAGAAGCAGCTGCACACATCTGCCTCGCTTATTGGTTTAGAAGTAGTTTTGGTGCTGGTTGTAATTCAACAAGCTGCGGAGGCACAAACATGTGTTTCGTTTTTTTGAGGAGTGACAGCACTGAGAAATGGGTACGCTTCTGCTTTAGCAATAACACCCAGTGAAATCCATCTCCCACCAACCCCCACCTCAAATTTTGAAGATGCCACAGCATCAGTATATACTCCAGAGACGGGGGGGGGGATATTGCATTTGACAGCATTTCTGATGGGATGTGTAATTGAGCGCCGAGGGGTGGCGAACACCCCGGGATTGAGAATGTATAGAGACATCTGAAGGCCGCGTCTATCTCCGACTGAGCGCGACGCTCTCGTAGCGACATTTTAACCTCGCTCATTCTCACTGATGCCGTCAGGCGAGCAGATGGGGATGGATTGAGGGATTGAAGGAGAGCGGTGTGCGTGTGTGTGCATGTTTGGGTTTCGGTGTGGAGGCTTGAATTACAAGAATTTCCCTACAAGCTCGATAACAGTTTCCATTATTCATGCGCAATATCAATCACTCTAATGAAATATTCTCGGGAGCAGAGGTAACACTTGTGGCCGGAGACAGGAAACATCCAAAGTGCTGTGCTGGGCGGGAGAGCTCCCCACATTTGATTAAATGATATGTTTTTTTCTTAAAAAAAAAAACATATCGAAAGAAAACCGTTTTCACCGTTGTACTTATTTATTTATTTGCAGTTTGATTGATGGGGCCGAATGAAAACACATAATGTATTTTTTTAAAGGCCTTACTTGACAAAATTATAGCGCTGTAGTGGTTTAGGAATATTAAACGCTGGAGTGACAGCTGTGGGCAAACAAACAAGTGCAGGGAGGGGGTGGAAAGAATAGAAAAAGAGAAAGATGAGAACGTTTTCAATTAGAAATGATGCAAAGCTCCCTGTGAGAGAGAAAAATGACTTTACTAAGCTATCATCATTTCTTTAAAAGATATTTGTGTGTGTTTTCTAAGTTTTATTTCAGTGCTTCTCTGTTACAAATAAGGCTCTTGAGATTACTGGACTGTTAAAGCATCTTGTGGTGCATTAATCCTAAAATAATGCTTTTTATTGACTTAAAAACTATCTAAAATACCCACAGGAGAGGATGTTTTCATAGGTAATTGCATCCCGTATATTCCCAGTGTAGCTTTTAAACTCCTTGAGTATATCATCAGTATGTTTCCCTCCCTTCCACAGCACGTGTTTTTTTTTTGTTTTTTTTACAGCTCTTATATATATTTTATCTCTTCTGCCTCGTCTTATTTATTTATCTGTCCTTTTACTTTGGATTACTGAATCCAGATATGCAAAAAATGTATAATTGACACCATCCCCAGTCCATCCCCGAGACGCACTTGTATTACTGCCTCCACTGGCAGCGTATCTGATGTCTTTTTATAAGGTAAAATCTGCGAGAGCTCATTTCAAGGCGGCTCTGTCCCATCCTCTTCATCTCCCCACTGGGGTTTTGATGTGGAGATGGGGAAATGCTCTGAATTCTCTGCACTTCTACTTCTTCTCTCTCTCTCTCTCTCTCATGTTTCAGACCACTCCTGGTGTGCAGAAACGATATTTCCGGCAAATCAAGAATTTGATAGCAGCTTTCCAGAAGCCTGGACAAGGAATTGCCATGCCTCTGCTTTACCCTGTCACCGCTCAGAGACGGGCGCAGACACACACAGAGGAGCCCTGTAATAGCCCGTCGACGACGGAGAGCAGCCCGAACCCTTACTTCCAGCAGCGGATGCCACATGCTGCACAGGGACAGAAAAACAGGAACAAGAAGGAGGTGCGACAAGCTTTTGGTTAGGGGCGAACCCTAAGCTGCACCACTGACCTCATTTCTAAGCAGAAATACTGCCAGGGCACCATTCCTGCTGTTTGCGTTTTTTGCATAATGTGCATCAAGTAAATGTCATTCCCCCCCCCTATTTGCTACATTGAGCTCATTTAGGCTCCAGCAGTGACTCAGATCTCAGCCTCCTTCTACTTTTTTTTTTTTGCATATGCAGCACAGAAAGTGCAACCCCCCCTCTCTCCTCCCCTCTTAACTTTCTGGGATGTAAAAGATTCAGCTGCAGAACCATTAATATCCATTACCGCATACATAAGCTGACAACAAATATTGTGCTCTGTTTTCTTAATGCAATAGAGTTGTGTGAGCGGCAAAGAAAATAAATGATATTGGCTGAAATAAACTCTTTTAAATAAGGTCATGCACACACAGCCGTACACACCCGAGCCTGCGTTTGACATAATGCTGAGGGGAAAGGGGGGGGGGGACGAGAGAAAAAAAATTCAATTTGACATATTGGAGTGCTGATTTCCACAGAGAGAATGCTGACTACTGGTGTGTGTGCATGCGTGTGTGTGGGTCCATCATTCACTCGTCTGATTGGCATTACATGATGAAAAAAAAAATGAGAGAGAAAGCGGAGCTGAAAGAGGAGAGCATCCATTCAGCGCAGACAATTCTTCAGTGCAGCGGTCTCCTAGCAACCGGACCCTCCATCTTTTCACCGCGGAGATGAGGTTGGACAGTATCTAACGGAGCATATGGTTTCGAAGGGAAGGTGCATCGCGGCCGATCGGCAGAGTGCTAGTCGGGAATGTATATCACCTGCTCGCAGTCAGAACATATGCATTGTGTGTGTGTGTCTGTCATCCGCGGCCCGGGAGAGGAAACACAAACAATTAATGGTGGGCAGATGGTGGAGCGACGGCGGGAGGCGAGTGTGTGTGTGGGGGAGGCGATGGGGGAGGCAGACGGACAGGGAGGTGGATTAGCAACATTTAAAGAGAAAAAAAAAGTTCTTTACTTTCTTTTTTAAACTTTTTTTTGTGGGGAGAGGCTTGGAAGTGGTTCACATGTAGTCTGATTGGCATTTCCTAATGAGAGGAGACAAGCTGGAGAGAACAGCTCAGCCAACTCCAGGTCCTGCCCCTTCTGCACTCACCACCCACTCGCTGAGCCTCAGCTGTCACATTTCTTTTTCCCTTTCCTCTGTGCTTTTCTTTTTTTCTTTCCCTCTTTCTCCCCTCCTCCCCTTTCTTCTTCTTCTTCTGCTCCCTCTCCTCTGACAGACGACGCAGGTTTTCTCGTGCATATCTCGGTTCGAGCCATAATGATGGGTGATAATGACAGCACAGATTTGAAAAGTTACAAACTCCCAGAAACAAGAACAAAGAGAGCACAACAAATGTGTGGCGGGGAGGCGCGGAGACGACGTGAACGAGAGCGAGCGGAGGAGAGGGGCAGAAATAATAAGTAACAAGGTCTATGAAATCCCAGCCAGCGATTTTGGTAATTCACACATAATAACTTTAATTAGCTTTGTAACCCATTAAAGTCAGATTTTTCAGCGAGAATATTTACTATAGCCATGTATAATTCTTTGCAAAAATGTAACTGTTTTTCTATTGATTAACAATACTGACACTTATGAACAACAGAACTTCCAGTTGAGCACTTCTTTTTTTCAGTGTGAGAAAGCACTGGCTATATACATTCTTGATTTTTAAGTATACACACTCATACAAACTACTGTTGGAGCACACCAGAGGCAGAAAACCACAAGAGCTTTCCTTCTCTAAAGGGGGGAAGTGTCAGAGTCGACAAGGCCTCTCTTACACAATATGTAAACGATAGTATATCCGAGGTAAACCATGTAGGAACTCAAATGGCAAACCGAAGAGCTCTCGATTCGAGTCACGAAGAGGATTATTCACTGGCAAAATCCTAAAAGTCTTCTTCCCTACAGTGCCGTGATGTTGAGCAGAGTCCAGAAAATGATGAACAGTGTTGAAACAGCGAATGGCAGTCGGTCGGTCGGCGAGTCGGTCGGTCGGCGAGTTGGTCGGGTTGATCAGAGATACAAAAAAGCAAAGCCACAGCCAAACCACACTGCTTGTGCCACTGTTAGAAATTGGAGAAACTGGACGATAATAATAAAATACCATCATTTTGTCACAATTAAAGGCATTTGGAAGTTTTTTGTTTTTTTTCCCCACACATTCGCTCTTCTTCTTCTTCTCTGATGTCGTCTTCTTTTTTTTCCCCCCGATACAGTATAGAAACAGTAGAACAAATCAGAGTAGAGTAGAAACAGGCAGTCTTTGGTGGGGTGGGGGGCCGCTCGTGTGTCTCTGTTACCTGCCCCCCACCTCGCTCAGTGTCATAAAGTGGATGTTGGAGGGGCAGTCAGACAGCTCCGGCTGCTGCTCTATAGGCAGGGAGTAGTAGCCGTCGTAACCCTGAACGCGTCCCCCAGACAGCAGCTGCTGCTTCTCAACCTCGCTCCACGCCCTGCTCCCGGCGTCTCCCGCTTCCACCCTCCTTCTCTCCTTCTCCCAAGCTCCCTCCACTGCTCTCTTCCTCGCCTCCTCCCTCACCCGCGCCCTCTCCTCCTCCTCGCTCCCACCGTACCGCACGCACAGGCACAGAGACCCCTGCTGGAGAGTGATGTCGGCAAAACGCCGAGTCCTGCCGTTCACCGTCGCGCTCATTTGAGACACGCTCACGTTCACGCCGCTCTCCAGGACGCGGCCCCCGACTCCCAGCCCCAGGGCGAGGTCTTCCTCGATCGGCCGCGACTGGAGGAAGTGGTGGGTGTCGCAGCCGTGCACGGTGAAGCTCATCCCAGTGAGGTGGATGGCGCCGTTCAAGATGGCCGCGACTCGGCGGCTGTCCTCGCTGGCCACTCCAATGACCTCCGCGCTCACTCGGCCGTGAGAGACTGCAAAGCGGATGCTGGGGCCGAGGATGGAGGGCCGGGAGCCAAAGGGAGGGGGGTGCGCCGGTCGGTGGCAGGTGGAGCCCACGGGCTCAGAGACCAGAGGTAACCTCTCCAGGGAGATGAAACTCCTCAGCTGGCGCCGCAGCTCGCACTGGATTCCCAAAACCAACTAGAGAAAAACAGACGGACTCATTTATTACATCGTTCTGCATGACGTACAGAAACACACGATCCACACTAGATATTTAGACACGTAGAAAACATGAAGCACTTTGAGAGGCAAACCTCCACCAAGACACATCACTGTCTGGGCAACTTTTAAAAAAATAGCATCATATTTTATTTGCAGTTTGCGTGGCTGCTTTTAAACCGACTTTAGGAAGTTTGGAAATGCAGTAAAAACAAGTGCAAAGTGCTTTTTATTTTATCTGTTGTGTTGAAAACTACTTTAATATACTTCACATACTTTGGAGTATATTTATTATTATTTCTTATTACATTTTATTGTTCAGTAAATTCCTTTTTAATATTTAGTAATGAAAAAAATTTATGTGATCACACATTTATTAAAAAAATAAAATAAAAAATTTAATAAAGGGTTATGGATTGTTGCTGTAATGTACAGGACAAAATTAACACACTATTCTCAAAAAGTATGACATCATGTTCTGGTCAGAGTGAAAACGTATCGTCATTTTACAGAAATTTACAATTTTAAAGAAATGTGCACTGATGTGTCATCACACAGACAACATGTGACAGACGGTGCTATAGGCAGTAACTTCATACTGGCTAGCTGCCCGAGCACTAGAGTGCCTTTAACACTACTGATAATGTCTATTAGACATCAGCAAAGAAAGTCAGATAAGGCTACTCGGATTACACAAACATTATGTAGGAGCAGGTCATGGATACTAAAGTACTAATGTAAATAACTGGACATGAATAAGCTGAACTCATAATATAATATAATATAATATAATATAATATAATATAATATAATATAATATAATATAATTCTAAAAAATGTTTTTTAAAGATGTAACACATTTTGGTATCAACATGAAAGAAAAGCAGATATGGAACTTAAAAGTGAGATGAGTAATGAATTAAATAATTAATTAACATTATATTTAGAATCTACCCATAATCAATATAATTTCCTTACTGTTGCCAATACAACCAAAGCCAATATTTTAGTCACAGTTTTGAAGATAAGACCTTTTATCAAAGTTTGACCTTATCTGATCTTGAACAAAAGGTCGGTGATATTTAAAATCCCCCCATATCTTTTCTTATATGACGATATGGTGTCAATAAAAACAACAGCAGTAGGAAACATATGTTGAGAATACCCATCACACCATTATTCTTACAGTTTTAAGAATAATAGTTTCTATCTTATAAGGATTTTCTCATTAAGTTGACCTTGAAGTCCTTGGTGGATGTAAGAAAAATTTTAATGTGTTAGAGCTACGTCCTACGTGTCTCTGACAGGAAGACAAAACGCCCATTTACATCAACCAGCTTAAAACCCACAACATGCGTGTGTTTGGACTGCAGAAGTAAAGACATGCATGAACAGGAAGAACGTGGCCCAGCTTTAAACCCGCAAGGTTTGAACACACTGCAGGGTGGCTGTGGCCTTACCACGCTGTGCACAACGCTATAAAACAGAGACACTGGGACCCTCAAACGCTCGTGCCAATTTACCTTAACGACAATCAGTCTATGAACTAATTAATAAATCAACTAATCATTTCATTACTCGTACTCATTCTGGAGAATATTCTCATAATAATCAACTCAGTGTTGATTTTCATCCATATAGCCGATTAGGAAGAATCACTAAGGTCATAAAAATGGCAGATAATTAGCAGGTAATTTGAGTTTTCATGCTTCTGCGGAGGACTCTCGGTCTGATCTCACATGAAGACCCAAAGTGTTAAACGAATGAGATAAATGACTAATTATGAAAGTGTTAATCACAAGCACTGACATAGGCTATGTCTCACACAAACACACACATATGTATATATATATATATATATATATATATATATATATATATATATATATATATATATATATATATATATATATATATATATATATATATATATATGTGTGACATATCTTTATGAAAAATATTGTTTCGCAGTCAGACCCTAGTACATTTGAAAAAATGTTATACATATAGTTTAAATATACAAAGCATTACCACAGGCACACAGTGTTAGATATGAAAGAATCTAGCAGCAGTGTGATGCTCACCTTGCTGGAGTCCCAGTCCTGCATCTTGGTCGGCGCCTTCATCAGTTCGTATGTTTGTTCCATTCTTCCCACCTCAGGCTTTGGGAAACCGGGGACCACGTTATGAAGTTGAAAGCCAAACAGCTGCAGCCAGCTACCGATGTCTGGACAGGAAGAGAGAAAATTGCACGGGAGAAAGTTTAGAATTTAATGTGTATACTGCAAAGCAAACAGACAGTCACGAGGGCAGGGAAAACAACACCTCGTATGGGAAACCACACAATGCATGAGTGCAGCGTGCGGCAGAGACGTGTCTGCTGGTGTGCGCGCGTGTCCCACAAACACACTCCTTGTGTAACAAACAATCCCGCTGCAGGGAAACGTGACAGGCCAAATGAATGTTCTATTAAGCAGAAGGACAGACGCCCCCGCTGACATCCTGTATTCATCTTCTACTCTCCTATCCCATCTCTTTCCCTCGTTTCAGTTTCTATTTTGTCTCTCGGGGAAACAGTATGTTCTTGACAGGCAGAGGGAAGAAAACAGAACCGGCTGTGTTAAAGAACAATGTGATCAGAGGCATGGCTGTCCTTTCTGTTGCCAGTAAATCCTGTCTGTCACAGCTTCACGTCTCTGACACCCAGCACACCTGTGGTTAGCAATGTGGCCCATTCTTTATGGCAGATGTTTCCCCTGTAGGTGCGCGTGTAGGAGTAGGTGTCACTGAGTGATCTATCTTTCTGTATCACTTAGTTTCTGTCAGTCAGTCAGTGATTTGCTTTTGACTTGGCAGCAGTGTGCGTGAGTGTGTCTGCGCATGTGTGACGCTCACCTGTTGTAAACTGCGTCACCTCCTCCACCCTCCCGACCGGGCAGTTGTTTTTGAACGCGTACAGGTTAAAAGGCTTCGGCTCCTTGCTCAGTTCCCCCCACAGTTCGTGATTCGGTGAAGTCCATCGGCCCGCTAGCGTGTCATAGTCCTGCCTTCCCAGGTGGACGAGTCTCGTGAAAGGATCGTACAAGCCTCCGTGGAAGCCGATGACAAGCTGGAAGTCTGGGTTGGTGTCCTGGTAAACCTCTCCGTAGGGAGTGTAGAGAATCTCTTTGACGAGCCGCCCCTTGCTAGAGAAAACTGCCCTCGGGCTCCCCACGCTGTCGCAGGCTACATAGTACTCCTCTCCGCTGCTCAGCTCCATGGCGATAAGGTGACCCTGGAGGTCATAGTACAGCGACGTGATCAGATTGCTGCTGTGGTTGTACAAGTGGCTGACCCTGGTAGGGTGTGACAGATCGGCATAAAAGAACTGCAGCTGCTCGCCCTGGCTGCTCTTGGTGGCCACGCGGCGGCCCAGTCCGTCGTAGCGGTACCACACGGTGCGCTCGGTCACGCGGTTGAAGACGCGGGTCAGCAGGCCGTTGGAATTGTAGTCGAACAGGTCGTTTGCTCGCTGGCGGAGGAAGCCGTCGTCGTCCACGCCGTACTGCAGCTCGCCGAGATGCGTGATGCGGTCCCTCTGGTCGTAGCGCAGCGGCGTGAGCCTGAAAACAAACATCAGACCCTGAGTGATATTTACCGCATGCTGTACACAACTACAACTGTGCATCAGTTTTGTTGACAACTGCTCAAAAAATCATGTTAGTATGCAACAAATGTAACCACAATGTAACCGGGATTCTGGTGCCAAATCTGTGCAAAAGTTTGTCTCAGCCGTTTAATAGTTCACCCGGTCTGTCTGCGCTCAGTCTCATCTGTCGTTCAGGTTCTGTTCTGTGGCCTTTCTGCAAACTCATGAGCAAATGTGAAAAACTGGAGGCAGCGGGGAAGCACCAGCAAGATCTCCGTGCATAACAAAGAAGGTGTTAATGACAACAGATATCCCCGATTAGACAGCGTAACAAAGGTGACATAACAAAGGTTACAGTTGATGGGTTGAGAAACAGTTTCCAGTTCCATAACTATCGTTTAATGTAAACAAAAATTGCCTGCAAGTCTCTCATTGACTCGGTTCTCACCTACAGACATCACATCCTCGAACACCTTTCCTTCAGCGTAAAACAAATCAAAACTGTTATGAGTCATTAAACGGTTAAACAACATCACCGTCACTGTCGACTGTGATAGATCTCCACACCGAGGCAGTTAAATGTAAAGTCAGCACTATCATGCATGCCTCTCACACCCACTCATTCCAACTCCTCCTATCAGACCACTGCTAGAATGTCCCTGCAGCCAGAGCCAATACTGTCAATACTGCTATATGACAATTATTTACACGTGTGTGTTTATAAATAAACAATGTCTTATTTTGCTATTTTATTGGTTTCCTCTGAGAGCCATGCTTAAGATATTTATCCACTGCTTTGCAATGGATAATAAAGATTTCTGAGCTGATCTGAATTATCGATTTATTAATAACAAACAGGCAATTTCTTTTATATTCAATGCTTTCTGTACAGTATATGGGTTTGTGTGCTAACATACCTTGCACTGGTTCCGTGGCTAAGTAGATTAATGTTCCCATTGAGGTCGTAACTATAACGCCACTGAGGCCGCTCGTTGACTGAGGCGCTTTGCAGCTGGCTGTCTGCATCATACTCGTAAGTGTAACGGGTCACATTGCTGTCCACGCCCACTCTGATGTCGCAGGTGGTTGTACGTCCGGACGAGTCGTACTGAATGGTCATCCAGTAGGCGATGGACTTGAGGATTTCATATTGAACCTCCACCACCTGGCCGTAGGAGTTGAATACCTTGGTGTGCTTCATCAGATGGGTGGTGATCACCTAAACACATATTGACTCCATAAGAGTCCATGAAAGTGTCACACCAAACTCATGGGCTAAAAGGTTGCTTGTTTACACATGCAGCACACTCTGGAAACAAAATTGTAACAAATTGGACAAGTTTGATTATTTCACTCTCTTTTGGGTCTGTTTGGATGTTCACAGACACCCATGTGAAATATCTGACTGTTTAGTTACTAGTTACTAGTTACTAGTTGCCTGCCAGTGTTGTCAAGGCTAGATTTGATAGACAAGTAAAACCAGCTGACTGACCGGAAACGAAGTCGACTAAAACGCAGGCCAAAACAATGAGCTGAAAGACGCTGAAAGGCGCCACTGAGCTGAGCTGCAGAGTCAGATTTTATATTCCACAGTCATGTGATTATTTTTTAAAAGCAGAAACAGCTGATTGGTGCAGCTTTAAAACGTCCACATTTCCACTACCGAGTAAGATAACTGGTGTGACTTCCTACCTGGTTGAGGTCGTAGAAGATGACGCTGAACTTGCCAAACTGCTCGACCCGCCCCGACACATCAACATAGCGGTACAGGTCAATGGGCAGAGGGGTCTCATTGATGACGGCCTGCATGCTAGTGACTCGAAAGTTGTTGTAGCTGTAGTCAAATCTGGCGTTGACCAAGCCTTCTTCGCTGAAGCGGAAAATCTGCCGACTTGTCAGGGGACCTACGCAGAGGAACCGGAGCAGATTTACACTAGAACCCCCTTAACAGCGTTTACAGAAATATACAGGGACATGAAGTGTACACACAGCACACATATAGCCCTTACAAGTGGATGTCACACCGCCCGCATAACCCTGCCTAATTAATTCAAATCAAGGCCTAATTCGCCGTCATTAACAGAGACACACACTGCGCAATCATTCCATCTTAACTATCCCCACACCTCTATGGTATTTCCTGTGGTGACCTTTAATATGGAGAGATAATGAAATCTAAAGACAATAGCCATGATGGGCCAATGTGCTGCTTAATGTCAGAGCATCAACTTTAACAACACCATTCATCACATCTGCTCCGAGCTTCTGCAGCCAGGCCTCTGTTTGGAAAAAAAGGGCCTGCTAATGAAACACCATTACGCTGCTATTTGAGATGACTCTGATTGCAGTTAAAATGACTAAGTGCCTAGCTTTGGAGACTGTAGAGAGCTGGATCAGTGTTACATCTTTCTATTTTTATTTTCTGTGGAATGTTGATTCTAAACCTTCGCTAATGGGAAAATGGCAGAAGTACTGAGAGCGAGGTGGAGGCTTTTCTGCAGCCCTGGGGAACTTGCAGTCTGTTCATCTCGCTCTTCTAGCTGTCATTTCCCCCCAGCTGTCATCGTTCCCCCTTCTCCCTTTCTGTTCCTTTTCCCTTCCCTCGCCCACCACTCTATATCCCCATCTTTCTTTTTCCGGTGCCACACTTTTCCTTGTCTCCTCTCAAGGGACAATTACCACTATCTCTCCTCTCTCCAAGGCTCCGTTTGTTCTGCTGAAATGAGATCAGTTAAAGGAAGGTGAGAGTCTATTCACAGTAAGGGCAAAGCGATAAACACACACACACACAGCTGCGCCGCGCAGATTAGTGACAACTGATGGTGGCGAGCCAATCACAAAGCTATGGGAAGTGAACCGGCAGCAGAGATGAGAGCACTTTCCATGACCCTGGACCGACTATGGAACTTAAGGGGACTGCTCAACTGTATTAACAATGGCTGTATCCTAACATGCTATATCTGCAGCTGCAGCGATGGCGTGCCATCGTCGATAGCGCCGCCTTTTAGAAAACGTCTTGTCTCACTCATTTTCTCCTTCAGCACTGAAAGTATTGTTTAGTTGTATTAAGTTCAGCTATGGTTTTTTGATTTCCTGCCTCCTCTATGAGAGCGAATATGAACCCAGCAAAGTGCTACTTTTAGTGTTCAGGCATGCAACAACAAATGCAGTATGTCCACACCTAGCTCACCGCATATAATTTTGCATTCAAACATTCATTTGTTTGCTTTGATCAGGAAGCCTTTTTGCGGAGGTGGGGAAGAGACGACGTGGGTAAGAGCCCGGGGGGTGGTCTTGAATTTACAGCTGTGGTAGACCACAGTCTATTCCACTTGAACATGCCTTGCCCTACTGAAACTTCTAACTGTGGCTGCATCAGTCACAGATGAAATAGCACGACGTCTGACTCAAAGCCAGACTACTGAATTTGACATCACTCCTCAAATCTGGCACGCCGTGCACAATCACTTATATAGACTTTAAAATTTTGCTCACAGGATTGATTTATGATCCTTTTGCACGTTGTGAATATCTAAAATGTGCTTCTGTTGGCTGCTTTGAGCACATGTACGTACCTGTCTGCCTGTATCGTATGGAGCTTATGAAGCCATTGTGGGTGAGATGAATGGTCTTGACTGTTCCAGAGGCCTCGTCATAAGTGAAGGTCACCAGGGTGGAGTCATAAACCACCTCCGAGAGGCGAGCCGCAGCTGTATACCTGACGGGGGAAAGAAACACATTTTTGAATAGATGATCGATAAGTAAGTTATGTTAAAATAAAAGTACCTTCTTTTTAAAGCACACTGCATTTAATCTTCAATGTAAGTAAACATGCTATGCCACATTAATAATACACGGATCCCTTTGGGTCGCTAAGTTGCACCATCCTTCAACATTTCATCAGAAGCAGACCAGCTGCTGCGGCACTTACAGCCTTTCAAATCTTGAAAATGGGACCATTTATTACAGTATCCTCATCCAGGCAACGAGTATTAAAAATGTTAAATGCCAGAACGCTGCCTGAATCAGTCCTCCGACTTTCATCAAAATCAGATCAGTTTGTCTGACAAAGTGCGACGATAAAAAAAGGTGTGACCTTCAATCGGTGTGATTTCGCAAGGATGGATGTGTGGCGTGCATTCAAGTGTCCGCTAGAGTTGGCGTAATTGGGCTTTTAAATTTTAAGATTGCGCTTTAATTATATCACCTTCATCAAGACGATCAGTGTTATGTCTTTGTACGGAGCTAAAACAGCGATGTGCCACACCTGTAGATGACTCTGCGCCCAGTTCCCAAGTACTGAGTCCTCATCAGGCGCCCGTCCAGGGTGTAGTCCTGGATGAAGGAGGCTTGGCTGTCGGGCGGGGCGTATATGTTCCTGTAGTAGCCGATGGACAGCAGCGACTGCAGGGTGTGCTTCACCATGCTGGGCATGGTCACCGCGACCAGACGATCCGTTTGGTCGTATTCAAAGACGTAGCGCCGCTGGCTGTGCAGGAGCAGCATGATGGACTGTAAGAACACACAGAGATATTCACAGACAGTTCCAACACACTGCATCTCTGTGGTTTCACGGCTTTCTCGTTTTCTGTCTTTTGCACTCTCTCTTTTTAAATTCCAATGTCACTGGGTTAAAACTTTCTCCTCAATAAATAAAAAAAATCGGCTCTTCAAAAGCAACCTTGGTTTTAGTTTGAGACCGCTTCAGTTATTCACTGAAAGCTATTTAATTATCAGACGTACGTGTCGAAAAAACAAAACGAGAAAAAAGAAAAACCATAATTGGTTTTCAGACAGCAGCGTTTTTGTTTACCGCTGCTCCCCCCCCCTTAAAAATCTGCATAGCTATTCACACAGTTTCAGCTGCACTAAAACAATGTTCTCTTTAATGTCTTTATTCAACTGTAAGGTATGATATTAATGTGTTAATAATACATGAAGGTGGTATTAATTTCTAGATGGTTCTGTAATATAAGCTCATTTTCACTCTAATTTTGTCTTAGACCAAAATCCTTGACACTAAATATATTTCAGACTGAATATCATGTCATTAAATATTTCAATTAATTTCAAGAGCGGAAATTATACCTTCTGGTAGCTCTCAGCTTAGTCACACACACTGTTTGAGTTTCTTTGACTAGAAAAATTCCTTATAGCGAATATAACTTCTAAACATTTGCCAGAAGACGACGAGTGTTTACTGCAAAGACTTTACTGCTGTTTTCTTTTGAGAAAATCTATTTGCCGAACCTTGAAACATGCTGGAGTTATGCAATCGATCAGAAAGAACACACCGTCTGCCTTTACATCTCTCAACTGTGCGCGCTGTTGCAGTCGTGAAGACACAAGGCCAAGTTTAAAAGGTCTGCCCAACCATTAAACTTATGGCAGATCTAATATTCGCTCTGCAAACTGATGTTCATAGCCTAAATGGAAAGCCCCTCAAACTGAGGGAAACACATTAAAAAGATACTTGGTAATATAGCACCTGTTACTGATTTTAATATGCTTTCACTTCTTTACTTTCGTTTCCCACAACTGAGACGCTTTTTTTTGGTTTGCCTTTAATCTCAGCGCCGGTTTCGGAGAGCTGCACCAAGAAGGAAACGTAAGTGGAGAAGATGTGTTAGATTTCTGCAAGCAGCAAAGGCAAGAAGAAAACGGCGACAGGAGCCCTGAAAACAAATCTCAGCAGGACCTCATCACAAGCTGTCTGTCACGTTCGCTTCAAACTTTCTACTCACTCTGTCTGCGTACGTGTAGCTCCAGATCTTGCCGTTGACCCAGGCTCTGGACGTCACCCTGTCGCTCTCGTACTCCAGCTGCTCGGACCATTCTCCGCGGTGGATGGCTGAAAGCAGTCCTCCACCTGAATAACTGATGTTTACTTCAGTGTATTTGCTGCTGGGTGACCACACGACAGGCCGGCCCAGCTGGTCATACTGAATGTGGAGGGTGAACTTCCTGTGGTCATCGTATATCTTCCCAACTCTGGTGCTTTGATCAAAGTCTATGGACAGCAGGTTCCTGTTATGTGCCTGGAAAGCAAAGCAGTAAAATGTCAGCTAGTGACAAGAACACAAACAGAAGCTTTTTTTTAACAGCATTAAAATCATCATAAATGGTGATTGAAGCCGCAGACATGCAAATATATGAATGAAGTGGCATGTCTGAGAGCAGCAAAGATTTCATTAGTCCAGATGAATTAATTGTGACATTTCCAGCAAACCCTGGTCTGCATTTATAAACAATAAGCTGCCTGGCGAACAAGTGAGAGAACCGTTTCCCAGGGAATGCTAATTAATTGCTGCACGTAACATAAATGCCCTTTTCTCAGGAAATCTCCTGTTTGTGCTTTCATCACCACTGCAGAGGTGTTGCAGCCTGTGCGTGTGGAAAGTACAGCTAACAGGTTACGAGTCATTTGACCTATTATCACCTCCGCTGACATCATCAATCGCTCAAAATCTACCGGATTGCACAACTCTTAGCACTTAAAAGTGACACTTTTTGTCCCCCTGGTTAATGTCAAATTGCACAGCTTAACCCTGCGTACTCCTAAAATGTTGCCGGGCTGCTTATTTGATCCATTCATATGGGATTCTGGGATATTCGGCTAGTTGCGTGCATCCTCTTGTTAATTCCCAATGCCTTTGTGCAGCACTGATGCCGCAGGATTGTGTTTTATATATTATCACAGTTGGCGTAATAACAGGCTGATGATTTAGTGTTTTACCCTGAGCCTGCGTTCGTAAGTGCTGTAGTTAGTCTTGCTCTGCTCCTTCCTCTGCCTCCACTCTATCAGGCTCGGGGCGTGGTCTCCAGGCAAGCTGATGTTGCAGCGGCTGGCCGTGGGACTGACTCCACCCCCGACGCCCCCCGGGAGGAGGGGCTCGGTGCTTAGCGACAGCTCCATCCCGCTGGCCAGCGTCACCAGAAATGACCCGTCGGCGCTGACTCTGTACGAGCTCTGAGAGTGATCTGGAGTGGGAAAGTGCAAGCGTAAGTGTGAATTGTGGGGATGTGGAAGGGGGGGAGGGTGGGTGTCGAGGGTCGACCGTTTGTCGTGGGTGGGTCAGACACACACACAAAAAAACCACAAGTGCACAGAGATGCAAATATGCAACAACAGATGAGAAAAAAGAAGTGTGAAGAAAACATCAGTCATTGTGTGTCAAAAAGAAGAAAAAAAATCAGCCTTGAGAGGAAATCTGTGAGAAGCGGGCTGCATGAATGCGATGTCTGGCTCTTTGTGTGTGCGTTTTATTTGAATTAATTGCTTCAATCACTGTGCTGAGTGTTTTTTTTAAAGCTCTCTGCAACATTAGCATTGTACTGCATCAGCTATTACATCTTTAGAAAGGAGGAACGCAGGAGACAGATAATGAGAGAGTGAGAGAGAGAGGGGGGGCAATGAAAGGAGAAAGAGAGGACAGAGAGAGAAAGAAGGAGAGGAAGGTGGGGTATAGCAGCTTTTCACACATTGCAAAGCATTCTGAGAAACTGCTCTTTCATTTCTGCCCTGCTCAGAGTCAGGCTTCCACACACTTTCACACATGCCAAGATGGCTTTGTCTCATGTTTAAAACACAATTAATACAAAAATTTAGAAAAAGAGGGGTGAAAATAACCATAAAACTATATTTTAACCATAAAACTTAACGCGGCTAATAAACCGGATAGTAACTTCTATTCCCTCCGCCGCCGTAAAAAAACCTATTCTGTACATATGGTTATTGTTGCCTCAGAGGCAGGCGAGGACACGGTGAAATTGTGGGCGGCGGAGAAAGAGGTGGTGCTCGAAAAATAGTGGGTCATTTCAACTTTTTTCCCTGGCAGCTCTGTCACACTGTAGCGTGGCGTACATGCATGTGTTTGTGCGCGCGTGTGTGACTGAGCGCGTGCGAGTTGGCGCAGATTTTCCCTCCCTGCAGTCCTGTCAGTGTGACAACTGCAAGAAAGCAATTAAAGGGATGACATGAGAAGAAACTGCTCCCATGAGTGGCTTCTTCACTCCACTCTCATTTTCTCCTCTTCTCATCTCTGCCCTCTTTTCCATTTTTTTTCTGCTTTGCCCCAGCAGTTGTTAAGGCATTTCACGAGTCAGTCAAATGTAGCATGTTTTGTGTAAATAAACAGCATTTTTTCTCCCCCCCGCTGCCCATTCGTCCGGTTATGTAAAGAGGTCGCATCAGATCTGTATGTGAAACTATTTATAAAAGCGGATAAATGCTTACTTAAAGCTGTGAATCTCCAGCGATGAAGAATGAGAGAAACGCAGGTCAGAGTTTCTGACTTAAACCAGAATAACAGCCACGTTTTCACATGACTCATAAATAGCCTTGTGGCTAGTTGCTGGTTATAGAAGCTGAGGGTAGATGCAAGAAATTTAAAAGGCAAAAGCGCAGAACTCATTGTGATGCTGCACCTTGTCTGAACATGTAAATGGTGTCGCTGGCAGACAAGTTTGTGCTGGTGACAAAGTTCTCACGGTTGGACGCTTCAACCTCCACCCGAGACCAGCGCTCCAGGTTGCCATGGAAACCGCTCACCTCCGCCGTCGGTAAGGTGATGTTGGTCACTCGACCCTCGCTGTTGTACCTTGGAGAATAAACACAAAGGCAATAAGCAAACAAATACACACAGACGCGCGCACACACACGCACAAACACGCGCAGAAATCCATCGCTCGCAGGCAAATGACCACAACCAAGCCCGCAAAAAGCACGCAGGCACACATATGCATGCTCCCGTGCGCTAGCATGAGCTCGCAGTGAGTGTCAACTATGATTTATATGTGTAATTATCCAGCTGTGGAATCTGAGACAGAGACCGACTAGGCAGTGGTGAATAATTCAGACAGATGTGTTTTTCTGCCTGTACTATATGTGCAATACTAAACACGCATGTGTTCAAAGAGTTGCAGCAGACGTCCTTCAGCTAATCAGTCACTTTAAGCAAAGACTAAAAAGAAGAAAGAAAAAAACAGTCACACCGCCCAATCCCACCCCAGGCCTTCTCCAGCTTTGTTGATGCAGAAGTGACCACCAGATGGCACTCATATTTCATACCCCTAACGTAAACCTTGTCATATGAATACACATTCATGCAATGCAGTGTTAGCTCAAACATTCAGAGTCAAGCAACAAAGCGAGAACAGGAAGGAAGGAAGGAGAAGAGAGAAAGAGCGGGGACAGACAGAAAGAAGATCGCAATAAGCAGATAAGCTTTATAAATAAACCACAAACTCACTCATACACAGTGGTCCAACTGTTCTCATCACTTTTGGTTGCTAGGAGACCTGTGTTGCCATGGTAAGTGATGTGGGCGATGTCGTGGCCTTGGGCGGACACCTTCCTCAGCGTGCCACTGTTGCTAAGGGACAGCCAGTACACCTGTCCGCCAGGTAGAGCCAGCCAGAGAGGCACTCCGTGAGCATCCCTCCTCACCTGGAGGCTGCGGCCGTCGCGGCTCATCACACCCGACAACTGGCCGTCTGTGCCGTAAGAGAAGTTGTACAGGTAGTGACCTGTGATCAGGTGTTTGGTGTACAGGTGGGAACCATTCTATCAGAGGGAGAGAGAGACACTGTTGAGGATTCAGCTTCTGCAAATGACAAAACCTGTAAATTTAGAAACTATTAGGTACTCTGTACTCTCAGACTAGTGATTTGCAGGTACACACACATTAACCATAACTACTGTAAATTATGGGGTTTATTTCTTTAAATTATATATTTAAAGATGAAGAAACATGTTCACTTTAGAGCTTAGAATATGTAATATGTAACTGTTGTCTGTATGAAATTTTAAAATAATTTTTTGAAATAAGAGTTTCATTTTCTCAGGCAGAATGAACCGTTTTGTTTATTAAATGATCAGAAATAACAGGAAAGGCCAGATTTCTGCAACATAAGGCAATAGGCTCACTATCTTGTGTGCATCTATCATGCTTACTGTCGTGCTTAGTCACCCACAAAAGCCCACTCTGAGCCAGTAAACACCCTGATTGGATTAGGCTAACCTAGCTGACATTATTTGATCATTCAATCATTCAAAGCTATTAGAATGAGACTTGGAAGTGAGGAATATTATTTTTGTGAAATGCAATCCAAAATCATCCCAAGTTATTAAAGTTTAGCCAGTTTACCGCATTTATTCTTTATTTTTCTCTAAATGGGTCATATTAGAAAGCTAATGCTAGCTTTGTTAGCGGTTCAGTTATCTACCTTCCTAACAGGCCCAACTAGCAGTTACTGTGTGTCAATAATTAATAACTAATTATCTCAGACTAATTTGTGTGTACAAATGAGCTTGCGTGGCTTAATCCGTTTTAATTTAGCAATGTGCAAATCCAAGTAAACACTTGAGTTAGTCAGTCTGTTAAATTTGCTAATAAATTATGAATTAAAAAGACAATTCGCTGGTATCCAAATATTTTACATGCAAATACACACATTAGGCATTGTGATAAGAACCTGGCTAAAGAGATAGAGCTCCTGGTCCAGAGGTGAGCTGATTTCCACCAGTCCGGCTGGGCTGGGCTGGGGCTGGTTGGGGCTTACAGCTCTGATCCGGATATTGCCCAGATCAGCAATATACAGGGTGCCATTGGGAGCCACTGCCAGAGAGGACGGGGCTTTGAGACGAGCATCACGGGCGTAGCCTCCGTCTCCTGATAGGAAAAACGGGAACTTGTCATTTCGGTAAGGACAGGAAAAGCTCTTTATCAACAAAATAGCATAATTCAAAGCAGCATCAGTTCTAACCACACTGAGAAATACAATTCGTTCTCCAGCGAAAGCGAGAAGTCACAACCAGTCCACACGCAGGTTGGCAAAATACGAGGATCCCATGGTGCCGCTTAAACGGTTATCAGTTTGGCTCAGGACGTGGACCTATTGGGATATGGTAACTTCCCAGTGGAGTGGATATGACCACCTTGATAGTGACCTCGGTCTTATCAGACGGTGGTAGTAGGCGACTGAATGCATCCAGATGTCTTTGGTTGCACAGCAGGATAACAGCTGGGTGAAGCCCTTTAGATGCTGTCAGCAGTAGGCCTGGGGCCTCTGATGGGTCTGTGCAGACAGCAGGGTGGCAGTTTATCTCGCGACAGCATGCGCATTATGTGTGTATGCTTTTGTGGGCGACCGCGCACGGGCTCGCATCCGTTAGTATCGGCGGGTGTGCGCTCGCATACATGTCCGCGTTCAAAGACACTGTGAGTGTTTACGGCGAAGGGATGGAAACGGAAAGCCTATGAAGAGAGTAATCATCTGTTAACAGCGAGACATGATTGAAAATATGCAAAGTACAACTCAAGGAATAGGGATGGTTACAGCCCATTGGCTTGTGGCATGGGAGAGACACTTCCCTCCATTTTGAATAGAAAAGAGACTGATTTTTATGAGCAGAATTAAATGATAAAATCACATCCGCTGACACTTACAATGAAAGCACGGCCTAACTGTCAAAAGAACATCTGCTTATTTGTTGGGTCCTTTTCCTCTTCCTTTTATTGCATTTCAGGTGCCCATGATACAGCAACCAGTTAAAACATTCGGCGTGTGGAAGTGAGCATTTTCTTTCACCAGCTGTAATTTGAATGGATTTGAAAGGTTTCTCCTGAGCTGGTTGTTACTGAATTTAGCTGGAGGTCTCCACAAAGAAGAAGCCTTCCTATGAATACAAATATAAATACATCGACCCACACACACACAAGCATCCACTTTCTGTTTAGCCAACACACAAACGCTCACAGTCAAGTCGTTCTCTTAATTCTCCAGCCTGATGTTGTAGGCGGTCTTTTCTTTCCTGGGTATTGTCATCATTTATATAAAAGTCATTGTCATATTTTTTATTGTTTTTCAAGGAGAGTCGAAGCGGCTCTTCCTAGACACTAAGATTCCAGCTGACTTTAATAAGTCGGGGAGGGAAAGTGCTAATCAAATTATTGTCCAGCAGGGACGCACGGGGCAGCCAGATTTACCCACTCAATATCAAGATATACAGACTAAATCAAATCCTCCGAGCTTCACAATGCTCCAGTTTTTGTTTCCTCTAAAACTACTTCTGAAGCAGGCCGAATATGATGCCACCAGAATTAATTCTCAAATGCTTTTGCATGTGTTGTAGCGCTCTAATCCTATTAAGCATAATCTAATACGTTCACATTACTTAATCCTGCACTCCTCACATAACAAGTGTGCGTATGTGTGCCTGGTGACCCACCAGAGAAGCAGTCGCAGTTGGGGTCTATCTTGCAATCGCAGTCCGTGGGGGCTCCGGAGATAATCGATATCTCGCCGTTGGTTGACACCTGTGGAGTTTTCAAAAAGCGACATGTCACAACGTGCTGCAGGAGGCCACTGTTAAACAGAAGGTAATGTTCCACAACAGCCTTTGTAATGTCTCGTCTCTCTGGCAAATAAGATAATGATGGCATTTCATATAAAAACCTGCGCTGAGTTACAATATCACTTTGCGTGTATCCGCTGTTCCTTTAGCCAAAAACATCACCGATGATATCTTTGGTGCCTCTCCGTGAAGTTTAGACAAACAAAGGCATTATGCATCTTCGATGTATGACACTATTCCCTTGCTGACTGATCGACAGATCTTTGGAACATTAAGTCTCGCTCTCCAAACAAATTAAGCTGATTGTCCTGATGGGGAGGCGAGCTGCAAATGGAGGTGAAAACTGTTGCAACAACAGCTTGATTTTGATTAATCTTGGGAGGCCGATGCTGCTTAACTAGCCCGAGAGGACCGTGCATTGTTGGAAGATAATTGTCAAAGATGATATGTTTGATGAAGACTTGCTTTTATCAACTTTATGATTCCACGGGGAAAGTTTATCTGAGGTGTTTATTATAAAGCCGTTCCCTACTGCAGCTCGTTTGTTTGCATTGCCAAACCCAGAAAACCCCATGTTTCCAGTGTCTGGGAAAAAAAACAAGTAAATAAGCACAATTCCCACAAAACTACTTTCCAAAATCTCCATTCATCCATCATCTGAGAGTAGAGAAAACCTTACTCCTAATTTTAGGTTAGAAGCAGAATTTCATCACCTTGACCTATAAAATACTCGAATCTAAGGTTTTACGGATCAGGACATAATAAAAGCAGGTAGATACAACCACAATAACAACACAATATATTATGTCAGTGTTAATTTAAGCCAAATTTAGAAGCAGTGAGTGAGGAAACAGTACACGTTTACGCACAGCTTCAATAAGAATTAGAGGGTAAGTAGCAGCCATGTGCTGCTAATCAAATTCACTTTGTTCATTTATCATCAGCAAGTGTGAGCACCTCTATGAAAGCAGAAGCTTTGGCAGTTTGCTGGTCTGGAGGAAGAACAACCCGTTGTTTCCCATCAATCAGATAGAAAGAGTCACAAAGGGAAAACATTCAAGACAGCTGCTAATCTTCACAAGAGTGGAAGTCCCAGCAAATTCGCCCTAAGGTCAGTCTATGCATTGCTCAGAGAAACCATAAAAACACTCAAAATCTACATCTTAGAGTCCACAGACCTAAATCAGCAAGCTAAATGTTAAAGTTCATGACAGCACAATTAGAAATAGACTGAAAAAGTATGGAAGGATGTCAGGGGAGACCCTCTTCTCTCTAAAAATAAGATGGCAGCATGATTCATATTTGAAAAGCTGCATCTGAACGAACCGCAAGACAAAACAATGTCCTTTGGACAATAAAGAACAAATTGGAGCTGTTTTTCCACGATGCACAGCGCAAATTTAGCAAAAACCAAACTCAACATATAAGCACAAACACCTCATATCAACCGTCAAGCACGGTGGTGGAGGGGTGATGATTTGAGCTTGTCTTGCACCTTGCAATCGTTGAGCCCAAAGTAGAGTGCCAACGTATTCTAGAAGCCATCTGTCTGACACCTAAAGCCTGGCAGTAATTGGGTAAAGCATCAGAACGATGATCAAAAGCACAACAGAAACACTGACAAAGAAAAGAACCAAAGCGTTGCCTTGGCCCAGTCAAAGTCTACACCTCAAACTGACTGAAATGCTGTGGCAGGCTCTGAAGAGAGCTGTGCAGAAACGAACCACAAACCTCAATGAACTGAAGCGACGCTGTAAAGACGCGAGAGCCAAAATTCCTCCACAACGAAGCGAGAGACTGATAAGGTCGTCGAGAAAACAGTTAATTCCATTTATTACTGCCACAGGCGGTTTTACAGGGTACTGAATCACGCGGTGTGTTTAGGTTTTTCACACAATGCTTCTGCATTTTGACTTTCGGTAAACAAACAGTGACATGGTGAAACAGATCATGTGCTGTTCTTCATCTCAGCCTTCTCAGAACAAGATTATGTTTTATCTCGTGCTTATTATGTTCTGAAACGTAAGGTGTAATTCGTTTCGCCATGCAAACTGTTCTACTCACACAGGGAAAAAACAGCTTGTTTCCTCTTCACAGTACAACAAATGCTTCATCTTTAAACATGTCCAAAATAAACAGAAAATAAAAAGTTGTTGCAAATTGCCCTTAATTTAAAGCAGATAAAGACGGGCACAACGGAGCAAATGTGGCATGTAATGAGTTTGATTGTAATGCTCCAGTGTGATATAACGAATAACACAGCAACTTATGCAAAATAAAAATTTTAAAAAGCACATATTGGTTATGCATGTGTGGTCCTTGATGTCCTGGCCAAATGTTCTGAGTCTATGTGATGGGAAGACGTGCCTGGACCATGAGCGCAGACCGCAGGCGGTGCCAAGTCATCGCCTAAATACTTAGTATGAAGGCCAAGGCACGTTCACATTTAATAGAGCTTATTACACTAAAAAAAGACTTGCTGGCTAAACAGTACAAGCTGGTGCGAACCATTGAAAGTGAAACCGAGCACTTAATTCACGCATCATTTTTAAAATCAGCTTAAAACATCATGTCAGGTGTATCTGTGTGCAGCGAACTTACCTGAAGTGTTCTGTATTTCATTTCTCCTGCATCACATTGTATTTGCCTGGCTGTTCTTTGTTTCTTAATGCACTGATTGATTGCACATCACAAACTGCTGAGATAATCCCAACTCGTCATCACACACATCTAAACAAATCATCATTAATTTTACTTTACGGCTCGTTGTTACAAAGCGGTGTCATTCACTGTCAGTCTGGCACCTGTTGCTGAATAAGTGTGGAAACCTTAACAAACATGGATGGATCCATTCCTGTCTGAGTCCAACTGAGACGCTTGATAAATAGGAGCCTAAAAATGCCAAACATAAAATAGGTGTGTCAAACGCAGTTAAAAAAAAAAAAAAAAAAAAGGTCTTTTCATTGCCCATTGCAACATGGCTGGTCGGTACCCAATAAAAAGGCATTTGAGGTATTATATGTTCCTGTCTGCCTCCACATGGACCCAGCGTGTTGCTGCACACCACAAAGGTGCTATTGATTGAGTCCAGCAGGCACTACCTTTGTGCTGTTGGTTCCAAAATGCTGCAGTGCTGTGACAACATGCTGCTACCTAATGGAGCAAATGGACAGAAAAAAGTAATATACTATATATACTTCTTTTTTCTCTAAAACTGAAACCGTACTTCTTGATTATTTTTTGAATGCCTTTGATTTTGAGCATCTACGTCCTAGACACAGACTCGACGCACTACCTTGCTGCGTAGCATCTGTTAGGCAAACAACCTGTTCACAGTGGGACTCATGATGCAACAAGTGTGAAGGTAAATTAGTGTCATAAGGCCAGATGGATTGCCAGTGTCAGCTCTAGCTGAGCTGTTTCTTTTTTCCTGTTGTTATTTCCATCAGAGACGTGGAAAACGTTCATGCGAAGAGACAAGAGGCGTGCATTGAAATGTCAGGGTAATATGGAGGAATATACACTGCTCAAAAACATGAGATATCAATGGGGAAAAAGCCTGGATATGGACTGGTTAATGTGTTAGGAATGAAAAGATGTCACATCCTTTGATGGAAATGAAAATGCTCAACCTACAGAGGGGTTGAATTCAAAGACACGTGAAAATCAAAGTGAAAAAATGATGCTGCAGGCTAGTCCATTTTGCTTACATTTCAAATGGTTCTAGTTTGTAGCTTGTATGACCCCACGTGCTTGTATGCATGCCTGACAACATCAGGGCACCTAATGAAACGATGGATGGTGTCCTGGGGGATCTCGTCTCATATCTGGGCCAGGGCATCACCGAGCTCCTCGACAGTCTGAGGTGCAGTGTCAGATGGACTAAAACATAATATCTCAGAGGTGCTCTACTCAATTTAGGTCAGGCGAGCAAGGGGGTCATTCAATGGTATCAATTCCTTCAGCCTCCAGGAACTGCCTGAATACTCTTGCCACATGAGGCCATTGTTGTGCACCAGGAGGATCCCAAGACTCACTGCACCAGTGCAGGGTCTGATAGTAGGTCCTAGGATTTCATTCTGACACCTAATGGCAGTGAGGATGCCAATGCCTAGCCTGTAGAGGTCTGTAGAGACCCTTACATGTCTGTCAGGGTGAAGCTGTTCTCATCTGTGAAAAGCACAGACCACCAGTGGTGGACCAGCCAATCCTGGTACTCAATGGCAAATGCCAGTCAGGGTCCAAGGTGCTGGACTGTGAGCACAGGGCTCACTAAAGGACCAAGTCTGTTTCTGATGTTTTGGTCAGAGACATTCACACCAGTGGCCTTCTGGAGGTCGTTTTCCATCCTGTTCCTCTTTTCACAAAGGAGCAGATTCGGGTCTTGCTGACATGTTGAGGACCTTCTACAGCCCTGACCAGCTCTCCTGAAATCTCCTCTATGGTCTTGATGCTATGCTGGGAGCCACAGCAAACCTATTGATGTGTCATCCTGGAGGAATATGAGCAGCGACACTGACACTAGCCAAATACAAATGTAGTGAAAAAAAGCCAGAAAAGAAGAGAAGGGAATAAATGTCAGTGGCCTCCACCTCTAAAAGTATTTCTGATTTGTTGCTCCTCTAGTGCACCTGTTGTTAATTTCATCAACACTAAAGCAGTTGAAACTGATTAACAACCCCCTCGGCTACTTAACTGACCAGATCAATGTCCCAGAAGTTTAATCATCTTGATGCTCTACTCTGATTACAAAGTGTTCCTTTCATTTTTTGAGCAGTATATTAACACTCTGGATAAGTATGGTCTTTTGCAACTTCAGTATAAATTTGCAACATGAGAACTGCGATAAATGCATCATTAACAGGTGCCCTCAAAAGTCTTTTTAGTGACCTGCTGGATGCGGTTGATTCGCCTCTCATCAGTCTCAGCAATGTACAGCGTGCCCAGGTGGGACAGGGCGATGGCCTTAGCTGCCTCCAAGGTGGCGCGCACAGCTGCCCGGCTCACCAAGTGATGGTCAATACCTGGAACCTGGCAGTGGATGGGACGTCCTGCTACAATCCGCACCTGCAGACTTTCTGACACCTAAGGAAATACACCACAACGTATTATCTGTTATAAAAGAGAGAGGCACAATACAGACACTTACATCAATTCAACAGAGTCAGCCACTCTGTTGAATTGCTTTGGTTTTGATCCGGTGTATCAAACATCGCCTGCCTCATCTCCTGACTCATTACTTTTGAACATGCTCAAACAGGCAATTCATTAATTTCGGAGAAAAAAGTTGAGTGACATTTTCTTAAAAACAACTCCTGCAGAGACCTGTGATAGCATGTTATTTTTTTAACAAGGTGCTTTTTTTTGCTTTCTTTTATGTTAGCAGCCTCACTCACTCTAAATGCACCTAAAGTGACAGCACTGCAATTTGTGAAAAATATTTTATTACCCTCTCTTCCACTGCTACATATAGTCCCAATGTCTCATAAGAAAGCAGATGAATGAATGAGAAGCAGGCGTATATTTCCCTCTCTTGCAAGCCTCTGCTTTGTTTCGTGCGTATTTCTCTACCTGCAGGACGATGTTGTTGTCAAGGATGTACAGGGAGTTGTCCAGTGGGTTAATGGCCAGGTCTGTTGGCCACTCTAGCCGCACCTGAGGAATGACAAACACTTATTGTATATTTCTGTGAAGAAAAAAAAAAGCGAGAACAAAAGAGCAAAGAAGTCCTTGGTGGCAGCTGCCCACAAGAGCCAGTTACAGGTGATACAAATAACATCTCCTTAATAACATAGTATTAGGCCTCCTGACCCTCCCTGCTCATGCAAAGGTCAGTAGCGGGCAGGGAGCCTTCCCTGTGTTTATTCAAGACTCACACTGGCTCGCTTCGGCACTGTTCCAAATGTCATCCAATAACCGTGATCGCTGCCTGCTCAAATAGCACACCCTGTCCGCTAACACTGTGGGGGTCAAAGGCAGGCAAACCTACACCAGCGCACAGCCACCCACATGACTGTCCATCTCACTCGCAGGCGCCCGTGACCGCTGCAGAGACGACGCGGTGCGTCTGAAGGATGAGGTGATTGATGACTCCGAGGACGGATTGGTAAATAAATGGATCATGTTAAATTGCCACTGACATGTCCAATTATAGGCCCTGTCAAATGAGAGACTAGAAGGTTGACTCTGAAATTCCATTTTTAAAGATAGAGAGATTCATCAAGCAGGACTCACGGTGTCCCATGCATCAAATCCCTGCTGCACACGATATTGAACTTTGCTGTGACGGCAGGCGATTGCTTCGAGAAGCTGACCTGCACACAGAGCTGAAATCCAAATTTATTTTTAAAGTTCTTTGTGTTTTTCATTTGTATATATTAAGAGAGCTTCAGCTTGCATTTCCACATCTCTTAAACAGAAAGCCAATATTATTACCAGAGATTTGAGCAATGCAGTATCTCTGCTTATAAGCACCAATGGTAGGAGATGGATTTAGTGTGTTGCTATGATACACTGCTCACCATACGTACTGATGAGAGACGAGTACTGCAGGAAAAAAAGTCTTATCAACAAAAGGTAAAAGGTACAACATTTATTTATTTAATTTTAGAGTATCTAGTTGCTAAAAACATTGGGAGATGTTGTAAAGTGTAACATTGTTTATAACATATCAGTGAAGTAGATACAGCAGTAGGGACATGCTTCCCACTGTGTTGCATCACCTCTCTTTGTTTGGAGATCAGTTGCTGCAGTTTTGAAAGCAAAGTGTTTACCTGTTCTTGCTGAATATAGGATTTCACATGCTGAACAGTCTGTGGCCTTAGAATACTCCACATATTTCCACTTGGGTGTTGGATTTGACACTGCAGGCACTCTAGTCTAGCACCTGGATTTCTTTAATGCACTGTTGTTGTAATGTCATTACTATGACAACATACATTGCTTCAAAACCTGCTGCCCCTATGTTATGTGCACTTGTCTGTACAATGATAATCATTGGAGGAACCCTCGCTTCTCTAGAAGTTCAGATTCTGATTGGTCACATCACATCAGTGGATGTTGAATCATGGAGGCAGCAACAAAAACTGTTCCTGAGCTGTGAATTCTTCTCCCAAATCACATTTGTGTTTTTTAGCGTACTGCCTGGAAACCCAAAGATCACGGCCACTCAGTTTTTGATTTTGTCCCATTTCTATTTCTCCCGATTCTCTGAAAATATTTGAGATAAACATTTTCAACGCCTCCCCTTCTTTTTCAATTATTTATTGAATTATGTTATTTTGAAACTATTGAACTACACAGAACTGCACTGAAAAATGTCTTTTGTGCTTGTGGCTGAAATGCAAAAAAAGCCTCATATTCAGATGTTGTCCTGTGTGCAGAGAAAGCCTGTTTACGCCTTTTTTTTTCCAGAAAAGAGAGGCTTTGAGGCTTTCTCTTATTTGGCCTGACATTACTGTGAGCAGCGTGACAGTGTGAGGCAGAGCCTGAAAGCAGGTGTCACAGGGCTAAAGCGGGAGACACCCTTGAGGATGTCAAAACTGCACTTTGGAGTACTTGACTATACCTGAAACCAGCTGGGGAGATAACATTGTTAGGCCTTATTTGACACCATCAAGGAGTTCAGCAGTTCTTTTTGGTTTAAAACACACAGTGACGTAGCTCTGTGTACTCATCCCGTTTTTTGTAATCAACACAATAAAACCCATTCATTACAGACAGCTAACATTAGCGTGCCTCGCTAATGTTAGCTGTCTGTAATGAATTTTTTGAGCTGTGTAGGTGAGTGGCAGATGACTCTGCAGTGCTGGAATAGCATTAACATAAAGGACAAGGAAGAGCAATCATTTCCAGTATTAATAATCTGTATCCTTGCAGATTTAGTGAGCTAAACTATCAAACTGAGAAGTTCAGAAATGATAGCCTAGCTTGGTAGCTTGTACTTTCAGGAGAAAGCTAAGTTGAATGTAGACAAAGTGCTACAACAGCCAAGAGATGATGAGCAAAGATGACACATTGAGGTCACACATTGTTTTTTTGTTTTGTTTTTTAATTCAACGAAGAATGAATTTGACATGATCTGAACAATGAGTAACAAACAACGAGAAGAGCCAGGAGGCAGCACGGGCCCCTTTAACGACACATAATATCCCCTCTGGGAATTCACCTGGCTTGAACATTGATATTCACACACACATACACAGGCGCTCACATCCCTATGTGTGGGCAGAGATCCCTCTATAGAGCCAGTAGCTCATCTATAATTCATCCTTTGCTCTAATAGGCCTGATATAAGTTAGCAGTGTGATCTGAAGGCTGCCAGATCAAACCTATGCAGTCTTTGGTCTCTCCTTCACACACAAGCACACATACCTTGAAGAAATGATAAAGGTTCTCAGTAGAAGAAGCTTTGCAGTGTATACTGCTGTTTAATAAGCAGGCTTATTTTTCTACAGATTATTAAAACAACAGCATTCACAGCAAATCTGCTTTCCGCTGGTCATCGAAACTCTGCCGCATTATTAACTCACCTGGCCGATGTCCATGCGTGAATCGCAGCTTAGCGGCTGCGTCGACATCAGTCCGTTTGAACCAATCACAGTGGAGAGCAAACCCCTCTCATTAATCTTCTGAATGGTGGTGCCATCAACGAAGTAGACAACTCCTCCTTTATCCACAGCAATACCTAGGCGGGTGAGAGAGAGACAGAATGAGCTTTTGGAGATGACAGAGAGAAGCGAGCGGGGGGTGAGAGAATGAAAAGGGAAAACGAGAAAACCTAAAGGAGAGAAAGGAAGAGGGGAGATGAGTAAGGGGAGAGAAGTAGAGTGGAGAGAGGAGAGGGCTTGGGAGAGGCATCCAACTCAGTTAGACATTCAGCTCAGCAAGTGGCTGTCTTATCAAAGGCACTGCACCACAGAAATGTAATTATATTTCCATTCCAGAGCCCACTAAAGGGATTAGAACAATGCAACTGGAGGAAGAAGTTATTTGTCACATTAGATGTGAGCAGGGTGCCGCAGTGAACTTTTGACATTTGATGCTTCTGCAAATGTGCTTTATAAATGAGCATCCACACTTCAAACACACGTGCACATGCCCGCATGTGCATACATGCGCACTTGTATTTGCAGAGTGCTCTGGGACGCAAGCTTTGCCAGCGCTGTTTGCTATTAACAGCATATACTTGAACTCTCCATGCAGTGGAGTTCTGCAGCAGAGAAAGGAAAAGAGGTAAGTGCAGGTATTAAAGGTCAGGGCAGCCTATGAATCATCTGTTATGGATGAGGAGCAACCTTCATCCCCGCCTCATCTTCATACCGAGAATAGGCCTTTGATTCAATAATACTCCACTACTCAGCCCTCACCTCTTACTACACCAATCTCACTCGATTGCTTTCACTTAGCATCTGTGACAATAAGCCATTTTTTTTAGCATTTCTACCTGCCATCTCCAGCGCATGTGTGCCATTTACGAATGATTTTTATTTTTTATTCTGCATCATTAAGTCACAACATGTTTATGCGCTGTGTATATAATTTCATCTCACACTGGCCTCCAAGGACTTCATGGAGACAAAACCTACTTATTGCATTTCCAATCAATGACAGAACTAAGCGGTTTAAATATAGTAGACTATAAAACAGTAGAAAGCATTAAATAGCATGACAACATAGAGTCTTATAAGCAGATTCTGTTCCTTAATTTTGTCTTTAACATTTCATCTCTTTAACCACACAAGGATATAGAAAAAATGGAGTCATTGGTTGAATCCAAGTTCATAGTTGACTCAGCTCTCTTTTTTCCCCCATAAGGGAAATATCTGACTTTTTAGCAGATAAATGTTATGTGTAAACCTCCTAGTTGCTAACTTTGTCCTTTATTGCTGTCTCACTTTGAATATTACCACTAGTATGTTTCCATGAAGTACACTATGTAACTGCTGTGTAATTTTACTAGGTAAAAGAACGAGTAATTGCTAGCAGCGTGCTGTAATTTCGACACTGTTGTGACCAATCTAACACGGCAAATTCTGCACTTAATGGAACTGACCGTGCTGCAAAACTTTATCCTCTGACAACATATTTATTATGAAATAGTGAAGATGACATTTTAACATAAATAAATACCAAATAACGGCACAACACATGAAATGACCCAGACACACTAGAGTAAAAACAGGACTGTTTTTGTGTTCGGCAACCGACTGCGAGTGTGCAACACCCTCAACCTCTGGGCGACACTTTTGAACGCATGACCTGGTTGCAGCCTGACTCAGGATGTCAATTTCTAAATGTCTGTGACGCATCTCCTTGGAATAGGGGAACTGACTCAGGTAATCGCCAACTGGTTGTATTCTGATTATATTCTGATTATATTCCCATATGAAAGCTAGCTATGCCATTTTGTAGTTAAATCTCTGCAGCAACTATGTCACTATTTGTGGATACGTTTCTGATTTTCTGTTTGATGTTCTGGCTGGACTCTGAAAGTAAGTAGTTCATGTGAATTTCTGTGTATGCAGATGAGATTTTTGCAATAGTGTTTTCACAGTTAATCAGCATATTATCACAAACAGTCATGACCAACATGTCCCCATTCATTTGCAAACTAATAGGAGACTGATGGCAGACTGATTCTGCCTGATTGTTGTTTTATCAGCGTGTTGATGCGTCAGAGTTGGTTTGAAGACAGCCACTGCATGACTGTGAATGGTCACAAGCCTGGTCCCAGTCCTTAAAGGGAAAAACAAAGTTCACAACAATTCTGTTTGCGCTGTTTTTTACCTGCTATGACTGTAGCGTGACATCAATGCCACAAAAAATGCTGCTCTAAGCTAATTAGCTAGCACTGGCATCACATATTCTTCATCTGATGACTGATAATTGGACCTTCTAGCCAAGATGGTGACCCCTGAATATGAAGGTAAAGCAGCATGTTGTACATAACGACTTCTCAGAGCTCTATCCATTGCCTGTTCGAGCCAGAAATGATGAGTGTAGTTTTGTGAACCAAAACATTAAAAAGTTGCAAAGTCATAAGATAAACAAAATATGCTAAAACACACTGTGGAGCTGAGGGGAGTTATGTGTGGCTTCCTTACTAAAAGTGACCCCTTTGACAGGAACACAGAGTCACTGAATCATTTCTTTCATATCTAAAGAATATTGATTAGTTCAGCTTTAAAAAATGTCAGAACACAGTGGAAATTTCCTGGAACAGAAGATAATTGTTTCAAGTTGTTTTTTTGTTGTTGTTTTGTTTTTAAGATTTAATGGGCTCACTGAGACATTCAGCTTATCGTGATTAAATTGGGCAGTGGAGTGAAATCATCAGTATGCAGTACAACTACTCCCCCATCATTCAGTCATCTTTTCTAGTTCTGTCAGTCTTTCTCCTTCCAAACTCTGTCACGCTGGATTATTTCGAGATGTGCCTCTGTTCGCTCTGAGAGCCCAGGATAAAAATCATTACTGCCCTTTCCCCGGGTAGCTCTAATGTCTCATCCTCCTTGACATACAATAGCTTTCTTTACACATGCTTTGTGTTCAACGCGTGCACACGCACGTAGACGCGCACTAAAAAAAGTGATGCACTGCCGCCGCAACTAGATTCACAAATGTCCTCAGACCGAGCAACCCTGGACCGACCCCGTGAGTCATAAATCGCGCAGGTGGAGTGGTGGTGGAAAAGGGAGGTGGGCAAAGGGGGAGGGCCAGGGTCAGTGTGTTTCCTCCAGGGGCCAGAAGGTGAACTGCAGAGCTCTCCCTCCTGGCCCCTTCATCATTTCTCTGACACAAACAGATTACAGCACCCACACAGCCTCAGCCCTCCTCGGCAACACCTTTCCACTCCTCGTCTTGCATTTCCCCAGCTCTCCATCCTCCCTAACCTGATCTTCCTCCACTCTCTCTTTCCCCCTCCTCTCTTTGCTTTTTTCTTGTCCTTTGCTTTCTGTTTGCTGTCGCGCTCTCTGTGTCTTGCCCTGTATCTCGCAGGTGTTAATGAAATCACTGACCTCTGGCGCTTGGATAATGTTTAGGCTCTGTTTTTTTTTTTCATCTTCTCTCTATTCAGCCCATTTTTTATTCTTCCATCTCTTCCTCTTGGCCTTGCCATTCTTCCTCCTGTCACCTGCTATTATGCAAGAGGGACGTCTCAACCCACAGTGCAGTCTGAGCCCACTTAGGCCTGAAATTTGGCACTTTCTCCCTGCTGTAACACCATCCTCGTATTCCTCCTACTTTCCTTTCACTTTCCCATCCATTCCTCCTCCTAGCACTTTCTTGCTAAACCTGTCCCTGATCTTAGAGCTCATAAATCCTGCACAAGGACATGACGAGTCAGCCAGGACTCTCCCTCAATACTGATTTCTGTTCTCTCCCTCTGTCCCTGGATATTATTCTTTCTTTGCCCGCCTTGGTCTCACAGACTTCCAGCCTAAATTCCCACTTCCCGCTAGTTTTTTTCCTGTATTATGACATCCTTATTACGCATACTCGGGATCGGCATATCACATATTTATACAAACAGGTTCTAAATAGATGCCAAACTACCATTAACAGTAAACAAAGTCTTATTCATTCACACACAAGTACGAAAATAAAGAAATATTGCTGTTATTGCTCGACATTGGTGACAGGATTTACACCAGTTTATGTGTTATTTAAAAGCATTTTGCCGTATTTATTGAAAAGGTGGTAGATTAGTCCACATTCTCCTTGTCAGGGACTGGATTTCCTGCTGTCTTTTATAAAGCTGTGTGCTGCTTTAAGGGAATTTACAGCCCCGCCGTATAGCCAATGGATACTCAGAAGACATCAAAAGATTTACTGTTTCTCCCTGGGTGAACCTGGCACTCTGATACTCATGTTTAGAAGCTGGCAGACACACCGGTGGAGAAGTAATTGAGATAAATCTCAACTCCACGGGGAAACGGACATTTGGCTAAAGTTGGGACAGGATTTTATCATCAAAGAAAAGTGAATTAGACTGAGTTGCGGTGACCTTGGAAAAAACAGAGGGAAGAGGGAGTGGAGGGAAGGGGAGGATGATACAGTGACGCTATTCACATGCAGCTCAGATTTAAGACGAAAATGCAGCCAAAGAGGGGGGAAAAAGACAGACAGTGCCAAAAGAGGTGGGAAAGAGAAGAAGGATGGTAATAAGACAGAGGTCGTGATGAGGAATTGCTCCAATTAACCATTACAGTCCAATCACTCTCAATCAAAGAATCTCTTTGTTCTGTGTCCTTGTCAAAAGAATATCAGTTCTAACGGCCCTCTGTGGCAATGCAGTACAATCCAATCTGATTAATGCCTTGAAGAGAGGGGTCTTAGAGAACATCAGTGTTGATTACAGCTATTTGAAGAGAGGATGCCACCAGGAGTTCTCTGAGCAAAGAGCGAGGGAGAGGTGAGGAAAGGTGTAAGGTGAGAAAGAAGATAATGTGTAATACGGTCATTAGAACACAAGTTGTGGATTATATATCTTATTTAGTAGCACTCGGAGACAACACTACAGGCTTACAGTAACATCAGGATGTGGTGTGTGTGTGTGTGTGTGTGTGTGTGTGTGTGTGTGTGTGTGTGTGTGTGTGTGTGTGTGTGTGTGTGTTGCACAGTGACTGCTAAGACCTGAGCACTCGAGAGCACAGGAAGTCAGCCTTATGGTGCTATTCAAGTTTTCCTTAACAGTACTTTCACCTTTCAAACATTGACAGCAAAGCTGCCAAAAGAGGTGCTGCTATAGACGAAAGAGAGAAGAAACGTAAAATCACACACACATCAGTGTCTGACAGGCAGTTAACCAGCACGTACATGTACAGAAGAAACAAGGGATGTGGTAAACAGGAGAAGAAAGCATAATTTGCACAGTTTCGTTTATATATGAAAACTCTGACGCACCCACACAATCACAGCACAACACACGGGGGAGAGGAACACACACACACACACACACACACACACACACACACACACACACACACACACACACACAGGGTGCCAGCAGCCCGAGGTGTAAGCCATTCAATCTGCCCTCCCGTATCCCCCAGGCCCAGTGAGTGTTAATGACATGGACTGACATATTATTACAACATCTACAGTAAATGATGCGAGCTGGAGCTGATTATGGCCCGTGGCATTTCTGTACAAAGTAACTGTATGTGACTGACAACTGAATGCAGAGCGATAGACAGTTTCACCTGCACGACTGGCCCAAGCGAGGCACACTGGCCATAAATAAAGTCAACCACATTAGCTGGGGAAAGCCTGCAGGGTTCACTAACTGCTGCAGTCCAATTGTGAGTGAAGCTGAATAACAGACTGTCTCAGAGTCTTTAGCTTGCTGTGTGGTTTGCACCTCACCTTCACCATTTCTCCTTGAAAACACACAACGCTGCCGGTACGTAAAAGTGTGAATGTGTGCACATGTTCGCGGCAGCTTGTGGGTGTGTGCGTGTTTGTGTGCGCGCAATGCATGCAATGAAGAAGCTAGGCGGAAAAGATAAGGCTTGGCAGTTAATCACATTGTGCATATGCAAATATAGAGCGGGTAAATCAGAGCGTCTGCAGATACACACACGCACGCACAACTTTCATCAAGACACTTGGGTCGCCCATGTGCACTAAAGGAGGGAAAATAAACCGCCTCATTCAATTTCAGAATTGTGAAACGCCTCTGTGCACTCTGTGGTATATGTGTGAGTCCAAATGTGTTCATTTCACACAATGTTTGATTGCACACCTGTGCAAAGAAGAAAAAGTTGTGCTGTACACATTTTGCTAGTGCTGCAATCAGTCCCCGATCCTGCACCTTCTGCAGCAAACGGCTCTATAATCTATGACATGCTCATCTCCTAACTGCTGTGCTATAGTTGCTCCTATTTCCCCAATCAAACACGTTCTATCGATCAATACCAAATAGCAGAGGCGTGTATTTCTTGTGGATCTTTGGTAAGCAGAAATAATTCATGCTTCTTGTAATTAATTATTCATTGAAGCCCCACAGAACAGACAGTGGCTTAGTAATTAAGTCTGAATCAGACACTGTGGCTCATCTAATTACCAACCACTATAAGTTTGTTAACATATTAACCCGCATTAATTAATTATTGATAGCGTTCTCCTTTATTTTGAGCTGGTATAGTTCCCAACTACACATGTATGGCGAGGCGAGGAATTCTCGCACGCAGAGACCTGAAAGGAGATTTTGAATTAGTTGCATGCTAATATTCATGCAAATAAACATTTTTTCCCTTTTCTTTTTCAGAAAAATATGCGATTCGGTGGTAATTGCCTTGTTTGATAGCAAAAGAGAGATCCAAAGCAATCACAGAAGCGGCAGACAAACTCAATTATAAAAAGCAATTGAAATGCTTTGGACTAGAAAGCTCCATGAAAGGCTGAGGGGTTTGGGATCTGTGCGAGTGTCTTGCAGATTATGTCGCACTGTTTAGAACATCAAACAAAACACAAGAAGGTCTATCAATAGGCGCTCTTTTCCCAAACACGCCATCGTGGCAATATTGCATGATGCCATGAAAATGGCAACAACAAAAAAGAAAAAACAGCAACAAAAAACAGGAAGTGGGATCAGATGGGAGGAACAAATGTTCTGACATCTGAAAAAAAGCAAACGGAAGAGCGGCAGAAAACTACTATAGAGTGCAAATCTATGCAGCTTCCACCCAAACAAAGTATCCCACGTACAAAGACATCCCAGTGTCCTAGCCAGAGGCAGCACCAGTGTAGTCTCTATCACAGCCATCTAAGATTTTGCCTCATCGTTTTCCCAAACAACTGTGTGAGCACATCCTCGGGTTGAGATGTGACAAATGGACTCTTGGAGAGCTGCAGGTGATAATAGTGCCCAGGTGTGAACAATTACTGGCTCTGTTTTTCCACCCCTTTAACAGCTGCTGACCCCCACTCTCACACAGGGAGATTCAGCTAAACTGCTATGTGCAAGTACGTCCGCTACCATCGCTCCGCTTTTTCATCTTTCTGCCCAGTACGTCTAAAGAACTGACTGGCTAACAGCAAGCACGAGTTTACTTTCTCTCCCCTCTCATCAGAACTCCCTCCACCCCCGTGACCGAGACAAATGCGTCCATCTGTGTGTATCGCCCGTATTTTGGGCTTTCACCTCAAGTAAATGCAATTTATTCCTCCGCGGTAGCAAAGCTCCACTCCTCCTGTCAGTGTGCCAAGCTCCCAGTGGAGGTTGACAGGCCAGCTGCCAGCAGTGGCCATCCCGACCAGTTAAAGGGACACGTGTGTTACATTTCCCATGATCACACTGACGTTGTCAGCCTGACATACCTTTAACGAGGCTTCCATAACTAACTGCCTGTCCCTTCAGAATCGGAAACACAGACAGTCCGGCGACCAGCGGCCTGTCAATCAAAAACGAGCATATACAAGTTTGCTGACTGGCACACATGTTGCACCTTTGGCGCAAAGGCTCAGCCCTTGGCCTTAAGCCTGCATGTCTTATTGACTCTGCGCTTCATTACACACACAGTGAGCTTCTGTAATCTCTCTGAAGCTACTCTACACACTCCGACTACAAACAAGGTAGCTGTCAGTCTCTATAGCGTACCACCTATTTATTGCTTGAATAGGAGGCATTGTAAAGGCAGAGCCTTGTTGTTAGTGTATAATCGTACTTTCTTTTGTCCTGTGTATACCTTGACAGCAGACAATTTCTTCTCAGAATATCAGTTTTCCGCTGACCCTGACCTTATCAGAACGTAGCACGAATAATTTTTGAAAGCAGTCCCTGTTCTTCCAAGTAATCCCAGATAAGCCTGATTCATCTATCTGATTCAGCTAAAAAATAAAGTTCAACTGACCATCCCTCTACTACCATTAGATGAATTCCATCTCATGTTTTAATACTCTTAGATCTGAGGACTACCAGGTCTCTGAAACCCTGAGTCAATGGGTCAGCAAAAAAGTTTGCTAGAAATGTTAAAGGTGTAATGTGTCACTGTCGGGGACCATTTATGGCAATAAATAAAATATATTGTGTGGAATGCTCTATTCTATGTGTTAGTCAACAACTAAATCCAACCGATTTTACACCAAACTGCCAAAAGTATTCACCCACCCATCCAAATCCCATATAAACCCATAAAAAATCCAGCACCTAGTCATGCAGAGCGCTTCTACAAACATTTGTTAACGAACGGGTCGCTTTCAGGAGCTGAGTGAATTCCAGGATGGTACCGTGATAGGATGCCACCTGTGCACCAGGCAAATTTCCTCACTACTAAATATTCCACAGTCAACTGTTAATGGAATTATAACATAGTGGGAGTAATTGGGAACAACCGCAACTCATCTAGGCCACATAAATCACAGAGTGCGGTCAGCAGATGCTGAGGCTCATAGTGCTCAGAAGTCGAAAACTTTCTGCAGAGTCAGTCACTATAGCCCTTCAAACTTCACGATACCTTCAGATTAGCGCAAGATCAGTGAGCTTCATGGAATGGGTTTCCATGGCCGAGCAGCTGCAACATCACCAAGCAACATCACCAAGCATCATCCTCCAAGCATCATGCTCCCAACTTTGTGGGAACAGTTTGGGGATGGCCCCTTCCTGTTCCAACATGACTGCTCATTAGTGCACAAAGCAAGATCAATACAAACATAGATGAGTGAGTTTGGTGTAGAAGAACTTGACTGGCCTGCACAGAGTCCTGACCTCAGCCTGACACAACACCTTTGGGATGAATTAGAGCAACAACTGCGAGCCAGGGCATCTCTTCCAACATCAGTGCCTGACAAATGAGCTTCTGGGAAAATGGTCAAAAAAAATCCCATAAACACTCCTAAAACTTGCATAAAGTCTCCCCAGAAGAGCTGAAGCTGTTATAGATGCAAAGGGTGGGCCAACATTATACTAAAACCTATAGATTAAGAATGGGATCCCACTCAAGTCCTTATGTGTGTGACGACAGAGGAGTATATATATTCTCCCCTGTAAGGGATTTCTGAAGCTCCAAAATGTTTTTGGCACACTATGAATTAAAGTACCTGACTGAAAAATTTTAAAATCTTCCAAAGGGTTTATAATAAAAATCAGAATATTAAATCAGAATTAGCACCTGTCAAGAAACCCAAGGTCACTTTACATACAAAATCCATCTGCATTTATTGTAAGGCAGCAAAGAAAGCTGTTTCAGTAAATGACTTTGTCCAATCATAATTTTAAAAATCAGACTCATTTCACATTACTTGCTATTACTCATGCAGAATAACACATTGTGGATGCTGTAGCATGCATCTATTGAAAAGTGTTCTCTTTAGGACTGTACAGAAGGCCAGCAGAGGTCCAGGCGAATGTACTTTAGCAAATATAATAAACTGAAAAATCCACAGTTTGGAGTTTTGTTGAACTTATTTTTGTTGACTGACAGCTAAGTCCTCATTCTGTCTGAAAGGAGCTGAAAAGAGCTGTCTAATCAAACTCAAAGCATTCTTCACCAGAAAGTCTAGGACTGGTTGCAAGCCTCAGCCAGCCAGTCAGGCTGGAGTTAACATCCCTGTAAGTTTTATACATAAGGCTAATTCTGAACAAAACACAATGTTGAACCAAGGAAAGCAGAAAATCCTCCAAATATGGAGTTCTGCAGCTTCTAAAACATAAATGCTTTTATCTACAGTACAGATTTCGCGGTGAATCCCTAAGATTACTAACATCAGTCCAGTATCTGAGTGATGTTGGCGAGGAAGGGCCAGAAGAGTGTCTTTTCTCCAAACGCTACAGAGTGAATTTGACCTTTCACCTTTGAAATCTGAACATCACTTCATCTTTCATGCCATCTGACATTTGTGTAACATCCTGTCGTGATTAGCTAACAGTTATTGTGAACTATGTACTTTTTCTTAGGCCAGGGTGGCTTTTTTACACGTAAATATTTCTACCATATTAGAAGAATCCCGAAAAACTCACTTAAATTCCCTAAAGACGCACCAAAAATATCACTTTCATGAGAGCAGACAGACAAGTCCTTAAATGCAGCAGTTCTGGCCACAGCTGTCACCAGTGCAAAAGCATGAAAACATTGCTCAGATGCTTAAATGACATATGTCAACAATTCCTGACAAGCAACGTCTTTACCTCTCATAAATAATGACAACGCCAAAGTAGCGTGACCTTGTCACAAAGCCAGGATGCCCCCTGTGGGACTTGAGTCCCAGAAAGACAAACCCAAACAGAAAGTTTGACATTTGTTTGACAGTGCAGAGCAGCGGCGTTCTCTTGACCACAGACAAACAGAACTTACAGTTTCTGAAAGTGGCAGTTTTACAGTTTCTAGATTACATTATTAACAGTTGTGTATTATTAGCAGTCCAGTGCAGTCCAAAGCACTTCAGCTATTATAACTGGTGCAAAACTGATTCCCACTTAAACTGATGACAACGTGTTGGTCACCAGTATTACCAGATCAGCAGTTAAAGCCTATTTGAAAAGCACTGACAGAAAACTAAAAAACTGACTTTCTCTCTCTGTGTATATGTTCATAAAAACCCAAGCTGTTTAGCTGTGACTGAAAGAACATTCAGCATCAGAGCTCTAGTGTTTTTTTTATTGTCAAGTGTTTCATTAGACCATCTGGAAAGAGCCTAGTGTGACTTGTGGCAGTGGGTCAGCTGGAAATTTTCAGAAAAACACGCGGCATAAAGTGAGGCTGCATGCATTATTTACCCAGAGTTATCTTTTAATGCGATGCAGTCGAGCAGGGCCTGTCACTGTTTCATACAGCGACAAAGTCAGCAGTAAAAATGCAGACATGACACGGGCCATGTGTCTGCAATTCTTTCCCCAGCTATGTCAAACTTGGCTCACCTGCTGAAAAAGTCCTGATGTACCTGCGTTGCTATGTGCCTTGCCTCACGCTCTTTTGCTTGGCCCTCCAGATTTGCCGCTGGCAGCTATATTCTTAGCATTATTTCTGAGAGAAAATGAGTCTCTGGCACAGTTTCATATTGTGGCTGCTCAACGATGCATTTCTGCCTCGACAAAACCGCCGCCGCTCTCCTAATTATCATGGATGCTGCAGTGTGAAAACGAGCTGCGGTAGAACTAGCATGACCCAATGGCGTCTCCTCTATTTTGCATTATCATAGAGTATGCTGCTGTTTGCCTTGCTGTGTGATTAATTCATGTGTGTATCATTAATGCAGGAATGTCCAGGGGCAAAGACAAAAGCTCGGTCAATGCGAAAGGAAACACGGGGGCAGGCTGTGCGCGCACGTGCACGTGCTCACACACGAACCGAATCTTTGAGTTCAAAAAACGCAGTGTGACTTATCATATGCCCTTGTTTTTGTGAAACAGCGCTCTGTTTAAACCAACAAAAACAATGATAGTTGACCCACTGAGCGGGAAAGCAGCCACAGGGCCAGTTTAATATGCAGATGAGGAGTGGGACTGCTGCATGCTGTCGGATTTGGATGCGAAACACTCAGTCCACTCTCGCTCTATTTCTCTCCTCATCCATTTCATGCATTCTCTGGTTCTCTCCATTTTCAATTTTTCTCTATTAATGTCATATTATTTTTCATTCTCGGCTGCACTCGCTTTATCTTTAACTCTCCTCCTCCCTCGGTCCTGAGCTCCCTCTGTTTCTCTATCAATTTAATCCGCTCTCCTGTTTTGCGAGGTGCAACTGTCTCTCTGCACTAAATGCTATGGGAGCCAGAGGTAGAATAACAATGGCATTTTCATTCCGGCGTCATAACACAGAGCAGCCGGCACAGATCAGCTACCCTGCCGTAGGACTTCACTTTAGTGCTGTGTGATACGGCATCAGTCCAGTACCCAGTAATTACACCAAGTAAACGCAGGTCCATACCAACACCAGCACTATGCCAGGTGAATCATCATTCATGAAATCACTGTGAATTTTGCTTCTCACAATGATTAGTTAACACAAACTTTTTGTGTATTTGAAACTGGGCTTTTTTTGGAGACCTGGAAGGTAAATACGCCTGTCTCTGAAGCACTTGGGTCGGCTTCTGTTGTTTAAATGTGCTGTAGGCTATAAATAAAACAGACGTGACAGCCAGCAGAAAAAGCTTCAGACATTTTTCACAGTGCATGTTTGAGGTATATTTTTTTCTTTCCCACAAAAATTATTTATTTAACACGATTCAGTGTCCTACATGCTGAACTTTGAGGTTGGAAACATACTAAAGTATCGTTCCTATCATGCTAGTGTTGATCCGATACCAATACCAACAATAATAATATTTCAATCTATCTACTTCTATAGCAGTAGCAGTGGATCAATCTAATTTATAGTATCAATGCAGTGCTGGTATTGGTGTTCGGATGTACATTAGCATAACCGGATCAATACTTTAGTTTGTTTCCATCCTCTAAGTTCAGCAGAACAGGAGACGTGTCTCCACAAACACTGCTCATCTCGTGCAGCTACACTTTACTCCACCCCCTCCTCCCTACTCTGGTCTCTTTATCATTAAGTGCTGTTGGTCATCATAGCTGTTACTTTAGCAGATTTGAGTATCTATAGACTATATTCAGACATTCAAATAACAGAATGTATTATTTTAATTGAATATACTCTGAGCCTGTCTATAGCCATGTTAAATAAGTTATTTTGTTAGAAAAGAAACAATATCCCTAAACATGAACTATGAAAAATGTCAGAACCTTTTCCTGTTGATTGTGAGATCTGTTTTGTTTATAGCCTGAAGCAAGTTAGAACAACAGAAGTCGACCCAAAGTGCTTTAGAGACGGACAAAAAACAGAGTTTCATAATACATGAAAAGCTAAAAGTTGTGTTTTGTTGCATTAACTAATTAATGTGGAAAGTAACAATTACAGTATTCTACAGGTCATTAAAATGTGTTTAGAATTTGCTAATTGATTATTATTCATCTCATAAATCACGACACACTGTTACTGTGACATGTTATTAGTTTCAGCGTTGGTATCGGCAGTACTGGGCCTGTATTTACTTGATAGAATAACAATGGCATTTTCATTCCGCTGCTATAACGCGGAGCAGCTGGCACAGACCAGCCTCGCAGCCGTAGGAGACCTCAGAACTTCCCTCACTGCCTCTCGCTAACACAGTTTTGGGAAGCAGCAGATTTAAGAAAAGTGGAACGCAGGCCGCAGCGATTAGAGCGGTGCAGTTAAAGGACAGTACCACTCATAAGGCATCATTGCCTGAGCAGAGGCAGGGGACCAGTGTTTGCTGAGTTAATGGTTTGAGTGCGGCCTGGCTGACAGCGAAGCACCGTTTGATTCACCGCTGCTGAAACAAACTGGGAAGTGATCCTGCGCGCGCTGCTGCGTTTCCAGCTATTTCTGTTAATGAGACCAGCACCCAGTGTGTGAAGATATTCATTCACCTAAGCTGCTTATATGTCAACCACCAGCCAAGACAGCTACTGTACAGCATGAAAGCCTGGCTGTCGTGGTCTCTGAGCAGCTCTGTGCCACGTGAAGCGTATTAACCCGTGGCTCTGACGCTTTTTCTTTTTTTTTTTTTTTTTTTAAACACACCCAGGCTGTTCAACATGCAAATAACCGCAACCAGTTTAAACCCCACAGCTTCATTCGGCAACCAGGCCCCGCTATCTCATCACCGATGGCGTGCCTCGCAGCTGTGTTGCCGAGTGAGATGGGGGACAAATGTGTCTGTCAGTGTGAGGGGGGGGGGGGGAGAGAGAGAGAGAGAGAGAGAGAGAGAGAGAGAGAGAGAGAGAGAGAGAGAGAGAGAGTTGCAAAGAAAGGGACTGAATGAAAGCAGTGGAGAAGAGAAAAGAAAAAAGGGGAGGGGAGAGAGAGCGGGCCGACAGGGCACAGGGAGAAATGTGGTGGCAGCATGTCAGCTTCTGATAAGGGCATTAGTCTGCCCCCTGTGGGTCAGAAAGAGAGACTGACAATGCAAGTGCTCCCACCACCACGTGCACGCGCATAGACGCGCACACCTCTCTCTGTGGATGTCAGCTCTGCTGCCTGGGACCAGTCAACAAATTAAAGATAAGACCTGCACACTGCAGCCGCCAACAACTAAACCTTCAATCACCGGACTCCCTCTGAAGTCCTCTGTCCAAACCAACACATGAAAGAAACAGAACACTCTGCTATTTTTACATATGTGTGTCTTTTATTGGACGATTGCTTAAAAAAACAAACAAACAAAAAAAGGGACCCCTTTACGCTGTGAACGGAATTAGTCTAAAATGTGAGCCAAGGCTGTTCCTGTTCCTGAGGGATTGACGCCTCTTTCATGTCAGACATGGGATCCATCCTAAATGGAGCAAGGCCTTTTATTTACCAAGCTAATTGACTGCAGAAGCAAATGTGCAGCCAGCTCCAAACAATGCCCCAGATCTTGTATTCATAAGTGAATGTTTGAAGGACACACGATAATCCCTGTAGCTTAGGTTATTGTGGGGCGGAGTGAGGGGGGGGACTATAAGCGAGAACGCTCTGCAACATCGCAACGCTGTCAGCTAAATTAAAATTATGGATTACTGTTTAACAACTGTTTTGCCGTGCTGCAACAATATTATGTGTCGCAGCAGGCCTACCGCTGCTATTTGAACACCGGGGCACGGGGGTGATTCATCGACGCGATTGGTGGTGGGGGGGAGAAAAACAGATGGAAGAAGTAAGGAAAAAAGAGGAAGGTGCTAATTTGGAGCGAGGAGCTCACCAGAGGACGAGAGGCGAGATCAATGCTGGAGAATCACAGAGACACAACTTCAAAAAAGAAGGGGACAGCTATTTCTCTGTGAAGTCTACCACTCATTACCATTGGAGAGAGGGTGATGGGAGGAGGGGAGTGTGGGCTGTGGCAGATAGATGACAGCGAACCGAGGGGCTCCAGGCAGAAATCTCTAGATCCTTTATAAGAGCTGGTTAGTAGGAGCACAATAGCCACAGAAGAGACTCTGTGAACTCCAATGAGTCAGTATAAATTACCGCACCCTGAGTGAACAAGAGGAGTCTTGGGACAGAATATTCTATTACTGCACGAAGGCAGAGATATGGCATGTTCTAAGGTGTAAGTAGCGCGTATACACAGAGCAGAAGGCCACAGATCACGTGTCAAATGGTAGTACGAGTCAACCGCGATCTTTTTCGCTTATCATCTTCTTGTTTCTCTTTTTTCCTCCTCTCGTCGCTTTTATATATCTGAATGAACTCCAGAAGATGGAGGAAATTAAAATCAAACATCCCCCATCAAATCTGGAGCTTCCCTGTGTTTAGTGACATTTAAAGAACGGAGGCACGCTACGTTTATTTATTGCGCTCTGTATCGACCGGCTGTCTGCCTCCGACGTCGGACGGCGTCGCAGGCGCACGCTGAGTATGACTGACAGAACAGGCCTTGCAGGACTGTGGGTGTAGCCTGAGTGACAGGCCTGTGGCTAAAAAATCTCCCGTGACACTTGGAGACTGAACGCTGGAAGGCAGGAACAAAAAATCTGCCATTTTAACCTTTGTAGTGTGACATCCTGGAGGACAACTGATGTAGCATATGACATTTGATTTTAATCCGCTCTGAGTTCAGAGTCACTGACCAAATAAAGTGAACTGCAGCTTTTTCTGCATACGAGCGCTCGAGCTTTACTGCAAACTGTAGCATTAGTCAGTAGGCAACCTGGAGCTGTACTTGTGCAGTTATATTTGCATCACCCTTTGTCTGTGCATACAGTCACGGTGCACAGTACATCACAGAATAAACGATATAACGTGTGGGTGTGAAGGACGGCTAAATTGAGATGAATTGTCAACATACGCTTGCAAAAATATGGATCTCTGCAATGTGAAGATGCAGATGAACATTAACAGAAAAATAAATTAAATCAGTAGTCTGTGTTTGCTTCTCTGTGTTTTTAAAACAGCTCAGATTCTTACACACACAGATAAGCTGTTGTGAGAATCTCTGAGAACTTGCTGCAGTTTCTCTGCACATTTAGGCTTCTGTCGCTATGATATTGAGGTTATATCAGCCTGCGGAGGTCACACCATCTGTTGTCGTTCTTCTTTTGGAACACATTTTGCAGCACTATATACAATAAACACATTCAGCACCGCTTTATAGACGAAGACTGTTTCTCTCACCACTATTGTCCAAACTGCTATGAGTGTAAGGGACCAAAAGAAAAGAAAAAAAAATAATCCCTAACCCCAGGTATTCTGTGGGTTGATAACAAAAGTCAGACAAGACCAGTTAAATTTGCTACAGCTCACAGCCAGGACAGAACAAAAGGAATTAAAATGTAGTCGTGCAATGGCAGACAATAGCAGGAAAAGCTGGAATCCACTCCTGTCAGCTAATAAGTGAGGGCAGAACGATTAACCAATTCAAATCAACACCCCGGGCTTAATGTCTGAAATGTATGTGCATTAATTTAAATTGCTTGAACCCGGCTAAGGCTAGGAGGGAATGAAAAACTAAATCTGCAGACTTCTGTGCATTAGAAACGCTTAATATGACAGGCATATTCTGGTTTAAGTTTATGCCTACAAGTGCTTTCTCCCCCTGTAAGCCAGGGGAAGCCATGCTTACCCTATTAGTTGAACTATTATTGTCATTTTAACAAAGATCAAACTTCCCTTGCCCTAGGAACAAGATAAAAATATTTCTCTTGTAGCCAGAAACGAGCAAAATAACGTGGCGATTTAATCAATCTACAGAAGAGACAGAAGAGTACAGCGCTTCTGCGTCACAGGAATTTATGACTGTTACCACAGCCACAGTGTGCATAAAGAGAAGGATTTGAAACTGAATATTTTAGGGAGTAGACCAGGACAATTTGGAGATAGGTAAATTTAGGCTTTCAGTTTATAATGCGTAGAATTTTCTGCAGCGAATATCTGAAGTATATTCAAAAGGAGACCATCTGAAACACATATTGTGTGAAATACAAGGACACGACTGCCAACATTCTCCCTAAAAGCCGAGAATCAAACGCAGATAAGTTAATCATTTCGTAAGTTGCTTAATTTAATGCACATAAACAATCTATTGAATGCTAAAATTTGTTACAATTTTGTAACTTTCTGTTATTATAGTTTATAATCTAACCTTGTAAAAGGTGTTTGTTCAACCTTCTGATAATATAAATTTGCATGTATGAGCACAGCATGTGTCTGATTGTAAACATGTTGTTTATGAAAAATAAAAATCCCCCTGATGATGTAGAGGTCTTAAAAAGTCATGTATGATAAACTTGGCGTTTCAAGGTTGGAAACTTTTATTTTTTACTTTCTAATGAATTCATGATTCAAACTTATCGATGTTTGATTGATTTATCATAATACTGCCACACATTTGCACTCAAACTAAACATATACAAGTTTAATGCAAGACACAGTACTGTGCAAAAGTCTTGAGTCACCCTGTAAGGCTTTATAGTTTGCTATCTGTGGCTCATCACAAGCAAAATATAAAGAAACGAAGGGTGGCTCAAGATTTTTACACACTTCTCACACATGTTTGTATCCCTACATCTGATTTCTTTTTTCAACTTGTTTGCAGGTGTGATAGTAATTTGGGTTTACGTTTAAGTTTACTTAGGCTATGCTTAATTCATCAACTTAATGGTTTCTTTTTAAAAAGAAAAGGTGAAAAAATGGTGCTTACACAAAGTAAATGTCCATGAACACAACCCGACCTGAAACCTAAGTAAGTACATGTGTTTGTGTGCCGACTGCAGCTTCGAGGGTGCACTGTGTTACCATGAGCAGTCAGCACAAAAAAAATGATGGAAAGCATGCTCTAAGTCACATCCTCATGACATATTTTCTGGTAATTCGTCTAAATTAGGCTTTGTGGACAAGTCCGTGGAATGAAGAATAGATTTTTTTTTCCCCTTTCCATTTCCAGTCATTACATTGTGGGGTGTTTTGAACCACAGAGACATTTGGAGTTGTTAAAGCAAGAAAAGCACAGGTGCAGCGAACAGCATTAACAATGGCCTTATTCCATTGAAGTGTAAGCCCTGACAGTGAGTCAGCATACATAATACCAGAGCCTGAAACTAGAGCACCTCAGTGGACTGCAGCCATGATTATTAGTTTATTAGTCACACCTGTGCTGGTCCTACTGTGCCATGGCAAATTGTCTGCTGTGGAAAAGGTCTAGCTGTACCCTGGCAGACAGTCTGCTTTTAATCCAGCAAAATAACAGTATTACTGTTATTTTTTAGGGTAAATTAGGTAAAGACTTTAAAAGGCAACTTTCAAGTTTTAGCACCGTACAAATGAATGGCAGGAGCTATATAACAACTGCATTATATAATAGTGGTGCCTGGTTAAATCAATTTACATAAAAAAAATAAAAAATAATGACGGCAGGGTGGTGAAAAAGCACAACCAGCATGAATCCATCAATCTATCCGTGTAGCTGGGCTGCTGGTGAGACTGTGATGGGGTGTTTTGTGGCAGTGAACAGTTGGAGCTTTGAACCAATTAAACATAATTTTAATGCCATGGGATTATCTAAATATTTGAGGGCATGTGGTGCACGTGCTAATTCAACAAATCATATGAGAAACAAAGCTTTAAATGTCACTTTGGTCAAAACATAACATGAGTCATTCCTGCAATAGGTGCACGGCTAATTTTCGCTTCATTATAATAAGTATACACCCGACTGAAACGTGCTCTGAAGTCGGCGGGATAATTTAAAGAGTCATGTTAATCACTTTGCACTATAATTATCCTTCGTCTGACAAACAGAACATGAGCTCACTGTGCACATTAAATCCAAAAATGTATCCTGTACACAAAATGCAGGGAAAAATAATTTATAAAGAAAACAATAACCAAATGGCCATGTCCATAATACTGAATATGTTTAACACTGGCTGTGCAGCTTGCATTCATTTGTAAAGATTTGTAAAGGGCTATCTCTCTTTCCTTGCTCACTGCTACATGTGTGCACAGGTTATCTTCCCATAGCCGCACTGTCTTTACTCCAGCCGTGCTCGTAGCTTGTAATTAGCCTTTACTGTCCCGGCCAGCTCTACAGTGATGAGGAAAGGCAGAAAGAAACCATAATAACATGGCATGAACCGGGTCTTTATGACCTTTTTCCGAGGCAGCGGTGCACAACATTGGGATCGTTGTTACACTGAATTTTCAACGTTCTGTGGCTGTTTTCAGTGAGTTAATCAGCCCCGTTTGCATGCACTTCACTGTGGCTGCAGCTTCCTGCTGGTACAATGATTTGAGAGTCACTTACTTTCCATAACAAGAGCTCACCACGCTCTCTTCTTAAGCATACATGCTTTTATAGTTTTTTTTTAGCTCTGCAGCATCACTCATACTTAATATATAATATCTAAATAATCAATAACTCAATATATTGTGAAAAAGCATCCGACTGAAATGGATTTATCAGTATAGTAATGAAAGCATGATAAAGTATCTAAGGCCTTTTTATCAATATTATGATTTTAAAAAGATGCTATCACTCGCTCACATGGATATTGAACCAAAGATGTTTAAAGCACACAGAGTATCACTGTTCCAATGTTATCAGTGTGGCGTTTTGAGATTGTCATAGAAGCTTTGTGTCCTATAATGATCTCAATCCTGATAGTTAAGGCACTGGAATGAAACTGAACGGTGAGATGTGCTGAAGCACAATCAGTCCGCATAAAATGTGGGTGCGTAACAAGCCGCGCCAATATCAAAATCCTGATATTTACGGCTGTTTTTCTAGCCAAAGGCAACGACTCCAGCTAAATGCACCACATATTGCCAAACTGATCCGTGTGTACCGACCAACAGATCTGTAAATATTCACCTGGAGGGCTGAAGGCTGTCCTACCTCGAGGGTTATTGAGTGCAGCTTCCGTGGCCTTCCTGCCCTCTCCACAGTGGCTCTGGTCAAAAGGTAGACACTGCTCCCCCGTCCCAGCAACTACCTCCAGATTGCGAGATGGATCTTTTGGCTGCCCGAGGTTCCTCACCCTGTAAACTCTGCGACTGCTGGTGTCAGACACATACAGAACTTCCCCCCTCGGGTCCATGGCCAGATAGTACTTGTGGGCAGGGCTGGTGCTAGTGAGACAAGGTGGACAAAGTTAGTTGAAACAGGTTGTACAGTGAAACTGTACATGCTACTTTCTTTTGTTTCTTGCTTGTCTGGTGTTGTATTTATTACACTGCAGTTCAAAGTGACATTGACTGAGACACTAGCCTAGTTTTGCAAAATTATATTACACCTCCATACTCCTGCCTAGACAACACCGTCACTTGAAATATAGGTATTTAGAGGCAATTAGGTCATCCCAGTGAATAGCATTACTGTGAGACTCCTGGAGTAAATTTGCGACACTGCCGAAGCAACAAGATTAATACCTTCTAATTTACATAGTACAGATGGCCACAGCCACTGCAGCTGAAGAATAGTCCTGAGTGATAATCTTATTTTTAGCATTGTGTATGTTAGGGACATTCTTAATATGCTTATGAATTCAAAATGTCAACATGTTGCACAGCATGTTTTTTTTTCTTTACATTTGGGGCCAGAGTGGAGCTTTCACATATGCATTTATCATTGTAGAAAGTGGATTTTAACCCAAATCATGATGTTTTTTCCTGCTGTAAGCTAGCAGTAAAGATGCCACAGCTTACCTACGGTAAAATGAAGTGAAAGCTGAACAGATGGAACCACTCCTTACTCTTGTTTCAAAAGCATTTACATGGGTCCTTTCAGAGCATAAGAACAAACAACCAGTGGATTTAGTTAGACTGTTGAGAAAAACAGTACAAAGTCCTCCTGAGCTACTGTAAACCCTTTTTTATAAGGACAGAAATCCCGTTTAAAAGGAAAGTGGCACCACTGTATCCAGAGATAACTCTCTTTTGTAACGAGCTACACATTATCCTTGTAATGAACAGACTGCAGACTAAATTCGCGGAGACGTAACACTGCATCGAGATAAGTAATTCCTCCTTTTAGTGCGGATCTGTCCACAGAAACAATAACAAGGCGTAAAAACACTGATGATGTAAAACTGAACTTACATGACTCTTACATCCTAATCAGAGACCTTGTTTGCTTAAAAATAAAACTGATATTTTCCTTTTACCCGACATGATTTTTATTGTTTGTAGAACAAATGCCCTTCTCTGAATTTTCTAAAACTTCACTAAAAACGACTGCACTTCCTTCAGGTTTATGGCTGCTTTTATCCCAACAGTGCGTCTCAGTTCTTTCCATAAATATTCAGTTGGATTAAGATTACACAGCTGACCACTTCAAATGGCCCCGTGTTTCTTGGGTGCTTTTAAACGTGTGTTTTGGGCTCTCATCCTGTCGGAGGAGCCGCGACCTCCGACTGAAACGCAGCTCTCTGACACCAGGCAGCGCGTCTCGCTCTAAAATGCCTTTGATAAGCACAGATTCGACCCTCTGCCAGGCGCAGCAAAGCAGGCTGATTCTAAAACACAGCTACAGGAGGCGTCGCATCAGGCTCCTTTGCCCCCAAGTCCAGTTTGTCTGATTAGCGATTAAGCAAACTCTTTCCCGGCTCGCTTGAAGAATTGGACCTGGGTGCAGCTCATTTGGACTTGCGCACGCTGCGCATGGATTTCTAACGCTTTCTCAACAACAGATGTCTTTGTGAACATTTTCTTAAGTAATTAACAAGCTAGTGCGAGGACAACGTGTCACCCCTTCCCTAATTGAGTCACAGAATGACTAAAATGTCAGTTGAAGGAGCACGATTTGAAAGCACGTGTGATCGAAAAGAAAGAGCGAGAGAGGGAAAGAGTAATGCGAGAGTCAATCAGCAGGGGTTTTTGGGGACACACACACAACAATCATGCTACAGCAGTCATACCTTGTGCGAGTACATCTTAAATGTGTGAGAAGGGGGTTGTGTTTTGCGGCGGTGTTTTTTTCTTCTGAACACTGAACTCGTGCGCCGTATCAAAAAGCTCGTAATTAGTTTGATGTGTTCAAAGGACGTTCTCGCAGCATTACAGCGAGTCCCAGCACTTTTTAATTTTACAACCCTGCACTCAAAAAAAAAAAAAAAAAAAAATCATGCTCAAAATGTTGATTTTAAGTAATCTGATTACATGTATGTAACCATGTAACCAGTACCATTTAATTTCATGTAAATACATTCGTATAATTCCATTATGGACTTAATTACTTGTAATTTTGTAACAAATGTGTAATGTAAAATGTTACATTTAACGTTACAATCATTTAGAAAGCTCTTGGAATTTGGTTAATAAACCTTTGATTATACTTACAATTATTGCTTCGTGTTTATGAGGGACAAGAATCCCTTTTTGCTGTTATCTGAGGTCTAATCGACCCTAGCTCTAATGCTATGCTCTAATGCTATGCCTATTTTTTTTTTTTTTTAAAAAAGAGAAGAATAGGAAACTCAGAAGAGCAAACGAACATCCCCCATCCTCCCAAAATAAAAAATAGGGCTAGAGTAAAGTCGACCTCACAGAGTTAACTAAACACCAGTTTGGCTTTTTTATGTTTGACTTCCAAAAGCTGGACCTCCCTTTGCCTTCTTCAATAGAGCTTACAATCATTTAGAAAGCTCTTGGAATTTGTCTCTGTTTTGAAGTTTCCCCTTTTTCTTTCTTTTTTTTTTTTAAATCAGTGAAACTTTTCTTCTGGTCAATTTGGGCATTCCTCTTGCAGCCTCACACAGGGAGGTTGCCTACAGCCCCACGAATCAACTCCTAATAACACTAGCAGCTGTGGTCACAGGGGCGTCGGCCTTATCCTCTCAGACAACTCGCACGTCTGTGTTCAGTGCAATAACAGCACCAAAGTACTTTCCTCATATAAAATCCGGTTGAACTGCTTATAAGAATGAAGAAACCCACGATGGGGCAGCACGGCGGTGAAGTGGCTCGCACTCGTGGCTTGCTTTTGGCTTCTTCCTGTGACTGTGTGGGTTTTCACCTCCCACCATCCTGTGATGCAGGATCCTGATTTACAAATACAAAAAAAACCCAAAACAAAACTGATAGCACTGGTCTAAAACCAAAACTAAGACCCCTGACAAGCTCAGTCAGCAGCCTGCCGTAGTTCCAGTTGAGCCCGGCAAGCTTGCACTGCTGCTCAGTCTGAAAGTTCTTGCTAAAATCCTTTGAATGTGTGAATAAAAGGAACTGTAAGGTCAGCATGCCCTGTGTTCTTTGGAAGACGACTGGCCTGTTTCTTCTTGCTGTCCAAACAACATATCTCGTTGAGCAGAGATTCGGCCAGCTCCTCTACATGCAGTCCAAGTACAGCAATCGCTTGGACTCGATGGCCTCAGGCGCACTATGGATAAAACTAACTTCTCTGCAACCCGCAGTGAAAGAAAAAAGAAAAAAGCTGGCAAAGAACCACCAGGCACAGGGCTCACGCCAACTTTAAAGCAATTTAGCTTATTTGCTTTGAAAGTTAAGCTTAAATCCTTCTGGGGTTCTTTTTTTGTTGTTGTTGCTGCTTCTGACTTTTTTCCCTTGCTTCTGTGATCTGGAACGATTAAATGCTTCTTGTTTGGCATGGTTGGTTATGCTGCTGCTCGTGATCAATAACAGGATGTAATTAAAATTTGAATGTAAAATTTAACTATTGAAATAATTTCTTTCCATATGTCAAACAATATTCCAGCTAAATTAAATCAGTTATTTGGCAATAAAATTGCTTTTTTCCCCCAGGATATCAAACAATGTTAACATTACTAATAAAAATAACTGAATAATGAAAATATAATGAATTTATAATAAATAAGTAGTAGTCACACTATTAGGTAGTCCCACTATTAACATTCAGGGATTTTAATTAGTCTGTATTTTTGGGATTTGGGTTCAGTAAAGAGGGTGTGCTGGCCTAAAAGACAACCACTGAGCCATCCAATGAGCGGATGGACAGACACTTGTAATAAAAATTTATGACAGCAAATAAAAAAAAAAGTACTTATTTTAATGACTTAACAATAATTTACAATAACTTTGCACAGGCCATTTTAAAAAACCCTTTAGCAACAACTCCAGTATGAAATGTATTAATTCTTCCTTCACTGAGGTGACATGCTCTGGGCCGCTGGGCCACACCAGTTACGCTAACTTAAACTGGCTTTCATTGATAAGGAAGTAAAGAAGAGCCGATGTCAGTGCCTGTTTTTCCTGTTTTCAAAGGCACGCCTGTATAATACTAAGTATAAAAACAGCAAACCTACAACTGCCTACAATAAAGCCACAAGGATGTTTTTGCTATCATTTTATAGTGTCACATATATATATTTGTCAGCAGAATTGTATCCACATGTCAGGGAGCAATAAGAAGCCTTATGTATAAATGTATGCGCAGGCTGCATAAGGAGGAGAACAGCATAACTGTCACGGCTGGCGGAGGGAGCCGTGTGGTGTGGAGGAAAAGGAGGACCCAAGATGCAGCAAACTGATGATACGAGTGATGTTTTATTTACAAAGGTGGTGGTGACAAAAACAGGCAACGAGGTATGAGTACTTTACAAACGGAAACCTAAACTGGGAGAAACTAAGTGACAAACCTGAGACCATACAAAAGGGGTGCGGGGCAGAGAGACGCAGAGACAGGAACACCATAGAACGCAGAGGTAGACGGATGAATGCAGACGAGCCGACAACAGGCAGGAGAACACACAGGGCTTAAATACACACCAGTAATCAGGGGATGAGGGACAGGAGGGCAACACAGCTGGGAGAAATCAGAACTGACGGGACAGGGGAAATGTAAACTGAACACACTCACATCAGACAGAGACCTTCACAATAAAACAGGAAACTCAGACACGGGGAACCAAACAAGACACAGATCTAAACAGACAGCTTCACAAACAGATGGGGTGACACCATAGACAGACAGATCCAGACGCAGACTCAGAGGCAGACCGAATATAACACAGAACTAAAACAATCATCATCATGAAAATGATAACAAACTAAAAGCGCTGGGTCACCGACCCAGGACCATGACATTAATCCTTGCATGTGGAAATCTTTCCAACAGCTGCGTCATTGTATGATGTTTTTGAGTTGAGACACTTTGGTTACAAAAACAATAATGTGAAAATGACTCGTCAGCTGTAATTTTATGCCTGTATGTATCTTTGCTTTTGATTTCACCTGATGTCAAACAGACTGCTTAAAACAATTAAAGGAACATTTTGAAAACACATCAGAGTTCAATGGGGGAAAAACTGATATGAACTGGGTAATGTGGTAGGAATGGATGGATGTCACATTGTTCGATGGGAATGAAAATCATCAATCTACAGAGGGCTCAATTCAAAGACAGCCCAAAAAGCGAAGTGAAAAAATGATGTGGTGAGGCTTCGAGGTGACTGTTGTTGTGCTATTTAATAAATAGTTCATTTTGATGAACTTTCATTGCAGCAACTCAAAATGGTACTCAGTAGTTTGTATGGGTGCCAGGTGCTTGTAATTCGAGCCTGACAACACAGAGACATGCTCTTAATGAGACGATGGATCGTGTCAGGGGGGATCTCCTCCAAGATCTGGACCAGGGCATCACCAAGCTCCTGGCTGCTTCAGATGGACTGAAACAGAGGTGTTCTATTAGATTTAGGTCACGCGAGCATGGGGGTAGTCAATTCCTTCATCCTCCAGGAACGGCCTGCATACTCTCACCACATGAGACCAGCCATCATTGTGCACCAGGAAGAAGCCAGGACCCACTGAACCAGTGTAGAATCTGACAATAAGTCAAAGGAGTTCTTCCTGATAGCTAATGGCATCACTGACTAGCCTGCAGAAGTCTGTGTGTCTCTGCATGGATATGCCTCCCCAGACCATCACTGATCCCCCCACCATCATGCTAAACTATGTTATAGGCAGCATAATGTCTCCACTGCTTCTCCAGACCCTTTCATGTCTGTCACACACACTCAGGGTGAACCTGGGGACAGCACAGAGCACCAGTGGTGGACCTGCCAATTCTGGTATTCTATGGCAAATTTCAATCGAGCTCCACAGTGCCAACCAGTAAGCACAGGACCCACTAGAGGGCGTTGGTCCCTCATTTCACCCTCATGAAGTCTTTTTCTGATTGTTTAGCCAGACTCGCTCACTGGAGGTGAGTTTGTAGCTCTGGGGGTGCTCATCCTGTTCCTACTTGGGAAAACCAGTGGGTAAAAGACCTTCTACGGCCCTGAAGGGAGACACAGCAAACCTTTGTGCCATCCTGCTGGAGTTGGACTACCTGCGCAACATCTGTAGTGTCCAGGTATCACCTCATGCTACCAGTGGTGACACAGACACTATTCAAATGCAAAACTAGAGAAAAACCCGTCAGATGAGTACTGACATGGGAAACATGTATAAAACCATTCCTGTTTTGGGGGTTGTCTCCTTGTTGCTCCTCTAGTGCACCTGTTGTTAATTTCATCAACCACAGCAGCTGAAACTGATTAACAACCCCCTCTGCTACTAAACTGACCAGATCAATATCCCAGAAGCCTAATCAACTTAAAGCTACTCTAGTATATACAGGATCATCTTTTCTGTAAACTTCATGGCCTTTCAATGGATCGCAGTACGGCATCAAAAAAAAGCTCTGACCCAACAGAAAATAAGAGGGAACAATAACAAGGAGTGCAACAAAGGTCCAAAATTAAACCCAGGTAAATCTGACCTCAGCTGAATGAGTCATGGGGACAAAAAACTCCCCGTTGTTATTGTTGTTGTTATTGTTGCTTGATGAAAAGTGGACAAAAGCCTTGGAACTGATTCACTGAGAGTCTCAAATAGACAGCATGTTGCACAGGAAGAAATACCTCTGTGCGGTGTCATGTGCATGTCCTACTGCTTATAAGAAATTGTCCTTTACTCCTCAAAGCCTGAGCCAAACATTTGCACAACTGACTTTATTCGCCCTTACGCTTCCTGCAAGCTGCATACTGTCCTTTGTGTCGGATGAATTCCAACAGTGTGGGCAAGCAGCTGTGCAGGCAAGATGTGACTTGTTTCTCCACATATAGTCCACAGTTCATTAATTACATAAAACCTTTGATACTGTCATGCTATTGTGTTGTATTGTGTTGCATTATTATTAAGACTTGAACACAGTGATCAAAAAAGTGAGAGGGAATTTAAATTTTACACTTTGAACACTGTAACTAACTGAGTTCCAGGCAATTACTTTTGTAGCGTGAAATCCAATGTCAGCTGGGTCTGGTCAAAGGCTTCCTGCCAATTAAACTTGAAGACACCCTGTTAAAGGTTTCTTTTTTCCTCCTTTCTTCGGCAGCTATTCAATAAAAAAAATGTCCTGCGAGGAAAAATACAATGTCAAAACAAATATTTCTGTTGTCACGCTCGCAACCCTTTTCATTTCTTCTTTTTTTTGTAGCCAGCGTGTCCTTATGATTTCCAGTTTGCTTTGGACAGCCTTTGTACCCTAAATATCCTTTTCTTTTAAAGAAGAATACTTCCTTACTGAACCTTCTCAATGCCCAGAAGAGAGAAAAAAACAAAAACAGCAACAACGGCAGGCTTGCTGTCAGTCATCTAGTCCATTAAGTGCATAACTGTTTACAGAGCTCAGCGCTGAACTGCACATACATAATTTAAACTCGACCCTAAGAGAGTTATATTCACCGAGTTTCAAAATGTGCCACTGCTCGGCGTACGGTGCATCGTATTTGCCGGGCCTCTTGAAGCTAGCGTGAGCATCGCGTGCTGTATATAACTGATTACAAATCGCTTCACCTATCTTTTCCTCAATTAGATGCTCATAGCTCCAAATGCTTTCCTCCAGTGGAAGGAAAATAAACAACAATAACAACCGGAGCACAAACAATCCCACTCCAGCCTTGCTCATTCCCACCGCACGCAATAACAAAACAGTGATCAGAGTTGATAGACACAGTGATCTAGCTGTTCCTAAATCGACCGTCTGGGCTCTCAGATAATACTGTCGAGGACTTCCTCCCCTATTTGCTTAACTCCTCGCTCCGACTCTTAAAGGGGGGGAAAGAATAGACGGTGGTTTCATGTTGAGCACTTCCCATACCGTCTTCCCCTCAGAGAGCACCTTGTTTTGAAGCCCTTTTGGCTGATCGGCACTTTGCTGGGAAGAATGCATAGTGAAAAGCTTTGAAAGCTGAATATGGATGAATAATTAATGTATTTGACTTGGGAGAACAATAGCACAGAATAAAGGAGAAACTCTAACATGCTGCTAACAGTAAAAAGCTGCTGTGGAGGAAAAGAAGGGAGCAGAAGCTAAAAGAGAAGCCTCCAGGGTAAGGAAACACCACCCGAAGTGCCTTCAGAAGAATCCAGCTCGTGCAGTATAGGCTCCAAATCTCGTTATTGCGTTTTATCTGACACGCTAGCCAGATTTACTCAAATACTCCTTCACTAACACAACCCATGATCTTGTAAATGCGTTCATTTGAATTTATTTCAGGCTGGGATCAAATTTTCTGTTAATAATATATATTAGTGGATTCTTTCAAGCAAAGTTTTAGCTGATTTTTTTTTAAAAATCTGCATTTATGCTATAACAATAGCCCAAGTACTTTATGCATCTAAGACCGTTTATCCATTACACATTAAGCTTTCTTCTTCAGCTATTATTTTTAAGCAGTCTGAAATTCAGCTACTTATGGCTAAATGCCTAACAAAGACAGCTATTTATTCATTTTTTGGCATCTATTTCAGCTTAACAGAGCATACTGTAAATTCAGGTGGGTCACAAAGTTGAGTTCAGCTACAATCCCAGCAGATTGGCCGATCTCAAGGCAACACACCTCCACTGCCTCCTTTCCTTCTCTACCTCACTTGTGCCAGCTTGTCTGCTTCTCCTGTTTCTTTTTATTTAAATTTCTGGAGCTACTCAACAATCTCTCCACATGCCAAACGCAGAAGTACCCCACTGAGGTAAAGCGGCTCCAGATGAGAAGCACTGGCTACATGGCTTTACAGTAGAAAATTACCAACGGTTTGCATATTTATATATTATATATATTTTTGACATTTGTTCCTACCCACCCACAAAGTACATCACAATCATATTATCAGTTCTGCACGGTTTCAGATTTTGGCACAGTATCGTGAAAAATAGTCAGGGTTTTTGAAATTGGATGAACCCTCTCTTGCTCTTCCACAAATACCCACAAGCACAAACACGCATACGCACACAATCGGCTCGATACAACCCACGATAGTGGTGCACGCACAGATGCAAACATCACAACACACGTGCACACACAGAAACCCTATAACATCTGTCTAATCTTCTGTCAAACAGCTCACAGCATCACAGAGGCTTGAGACCGGGGCGACGTTGAGGCCACTCCCGGCCTCGGGCCTTTTGGTCTGGCTCCGGAAATGAATGAACCGAGGCATCCACCAAACAGACTTTCAGTAATCCTCTAAAAAAAATGAAATCCTTGACATTTTGGCTGCGGTCCAGCATACAAATTTTAATATCACCAAGTGAAATTTAAATGAGACATTCATAGATCTAACTGCGTTCGTAGCGTGTGCAGAACCCGCATGCGTGTTCCAGGTGAAGCTGGGTCAATGCAATTTAAAAGGAGGCAAACAAACAAAGTTAAAGCTCTGCGGGGCGTTTTGCAACTGTCTATTCCCTCGACACACATTTGTGCAGGTATATAAAGGAGGTGTAAATCACCACTTCTCACCTGTGTCTGGTATCCCGGTTCCTGATAACAAGCCATAAAGGAGCATTTCAAAAGGGGAGAGAAGAGAAAGTAAAAACAATTATTTATGAGGCTAACGAGAGGCTCTCAGAATTTCATAGGCTGCTAAATTTTCTCCCCATAAAGTGAAATTGGGGTTGCTTTAGACAGTTGTATTGTTTCACATTTAATATTAACCTAAACAAGAAGCCGTTTTTGGCGGGTTGGGGGTGTTTCCTCCCAGAGGAAACCTCTGCCTGAACCAGAAATATTAGTCAGCCATAGAATAAAAACAGTGAATGAGAGTAAAGATACATAAGGAGAACACTCTACAGGACAAATGACTGTGCAATCCCATTGAGAGTCAACGCTTGAAAAAATACAGAAATGAGAGAATGTAATGCCTGCAGCACAGTAGGAGATATCATCGTCATAATCCAGAGGAAAAAAAAAAGAAGAAGATGGAAAAAAACGTATCTTTGTCTCTCAGCAGAGACTTTCAGCTTCTCTCGCATCCTAAAGAGGTAGATTAGAGTCTGTGATCTCTAAACCTCACACGCTCCTCCTTCTGCATGAAGACGAACTTCAGAAAGAATTCCACCGAGATCAAATAGATTGCAGCTGCAGATCCCATCCGCAGCTAATGCCATGCTAACCCGTATCAGCTGAGCTAATTTTTTATTTCACATTGTGCTCGAGTGAATCCGATGCGCCAAATCCCACTGCTTCCTACTGCGAGAGATCCCTACCAAAAGCGGTCTTATCACGAGCACACCCAACAAGATCATTGCTCTCACTTGAGTTCCAGTATGGTTCTGGTGTATCCGTCTGGGTGGACCCTGCGAATGAAGTTAAAGTCCCCCACGTAGAGAGAGCCGTCGGGGCCGCTAGCCAGCGCCACGGGGGCAAACAGCATCATGTCCCGAGCCGCGCCGCTGCAGCTCGGGCCGCACGGGACGCTCCGATAGAAGCCGTTCCCCATCACGGTGCTGATAACAGGGGGCTGCTGGGACAGGAAGACGTTTTCTCCATTCCCTTTGTGAAGGATTCCTGGGGAGAGAGGAATGCAAAGGTGACATGAAAGGCCCTTTAAGTGTACTTCCCATCAGTGGGTGCATGCTAATGTTGCTGAAATCATTTATGAATGCAATGACAAGTAGGAATAGTTTCAGTTCTTTCACGTGTCAGACTTGGGGTCTGTCTTTTTTGTTTTCCTTTGAACTCATCACGCCAGATTTAAGGGAGTAAAAGAGTTTTGGGACAGGGCGATGTTTTTCACTCTGTTGCACCGACCAAAATTTTGTCAGTCTGACTTTTTGGACTCATTTAAATCTGGACCATCTTCTGTGTGCCTAACTCTTAACAAGTAACAAATTAAGATTTTTTGTGTGAGAAAATTCAAATTTGATACATCTCAAACCACTTTCTGAGCAGCTTTAATGGCAATAACGGCACATTGTAGCTGAGTCACCCACACTACAGTGTTTTGATGTCCTTACTTCAAGGACATCTTGGACTTCTAAGCTCTGTATCATTTCATGTAGTCTGTCCAGACTATCAACACATAACTTAAAAGAAGTCACACGGTGGTTCTTATTTATTTCAATGTCAAAGAAAGAAAGCAAAAAACATCAGTTTTTTCTTTCATAAAAGAAAAAACTAATTGGAATTGAATTCAAGTTTCTCCAATTCATTTTGTGGCTTTAAAAACGCAGCCAGCCTCCAAGCACCAAAAACAAGCGGACAAACTCACCGCTGCGAATGTTAAGGGCATGGTGTTTGTCCAGAGACCATCCTCCAAGGTCAGAGGGGACCAGTTCAAATCCCTGCATCAGAGCGGTCCTTCTTTCCCAGTGGATAACACCGGGACACACTTCATACTCATAGCCGACTGCCACTGGAACAGAAACACGTGCACACATCGAGAGCTTAACATTAAGCAGTAGCGTGCAATTCCTATGTGCTGCAGACCGGCTGTGCTTAACGCTGCACCACGTGGCGCAGAATGACTGCACGCGCTTGTATCTGAACAAAGCCTGAAAACAAGGCAAAGCACACACAAGTTTCCCCATATCTTTTTCAAAGCTATATTGTATCGAGTGGTGAGATAGATAAAAGGCCTGTAGGGAGACCTCATCAGTGTTTGTGTTTGAGAGACATCAGTGAGGAGTGGGGGCGTAATCAGGAGGAGTACGGCTTCATGAAGGAGCCCTAGAATTAGCTGCTTGGCCTCTTAGTTGTAATGATACGCTGTGCAGCTTCCCACTACAACTAACAACTATCAACAGATTTTCTTTTTCTTTTTTGGCTTGGCAGGATTAAATATGTTTCGGCACTAATTTGCCACTTGGAATATGTTTAAAGGCAGCAGGTGACCAAGCTGCAGGAGCTTTCAAAGTAAACACGCAAACATACTTACATACATGTCATTCTGCAGTGTGTAATCAGGCGCGCTTGCACACACCGAAGGAAAGAAGCCCATGCACATGAGTCATTAGAGGTGGAAAAAATAAACACACAAGCAATACATTTACCTAATTAAGCAAGTGCTTTATTACAATTTTAATGGCAACTTTCTGCTGCCTTTTCTCTCACACATTCCAGTCGCTGTATGCCTATAGTCACTCTGAAAATAGCTCCTAGCTGTACGATGTCCTATGATAAACAAGACCACCTGTAAAAGTATTTGCAGAAATATGCGGTTGCTGAATCAGAAACTGTAAAATGGTTCTCTCATAATCAATTTATTGTGCACTTTTATTTAAGCATGGCTCACACTACAGCAAAAATAGGACGACAAAATCCTTGCGACTACCGTGCTGACTGCAGTCGCTCTCAGACAGATTGCAGAATGTTTGCAAATACTCACCGTTCAATCTGTAAATGCAGATTGCCAGCACGTAATCAGTGAAGTTCTTTTGCTCCACCATTTATTTCTCCGAGTGAGGACACAACATAATAAATCACACAAATGTGAGTTATTAAGACTTGTGGCAGGCAATTTACTGCAAGCTGCACATGTCTTACTTTGCACCTTGCTGAGAGGAGTGCTCATTTACTTGGAATTAGAGGGGGAGATGTTATCAGAAGGAGTGTGGAGTGGATGGCTCAAACCTCTGAGTGCAGCGCCAAAACTTTGGCACTGTCCTGGCACTCTTTACTCAGTCCTCACTCTGAGTGTTTACAACCGAGCCCCACATATTCCTGCTCGGCAATAATTACTGAAGCTGGAGGAGGAGGAAGTACAATTCTAATGCAAGATGCATACAAACATACATCTTTGTATTGCACAATCAGAATCAAAATACTTTATTATGTTTCCAGGCTTTTAGCTGCATTTCTACACCATGATCAGTACACAATGAAAACAACTCTCTGCATGTCTGCATCTCAGCAGTGCGCAACCAGACCAACTCTCAGGTTTCTTTCTTTAACTTCCCTTCATCACATAATGTCATATAATCTACTGGTATATAATACCACATGCCTGTACATAACACTGACTTTAATAAGGACCTACAGTTTCACACAGCCTGCAGAAACACCCAGAAGGATGTGCACATTTACACACCTGGCTTAGTAACAGTATCTTCACACAGACAGCTCGGGATCAGATGGGAAATAATGTTTTTTTGTCCTTCTGCACATGGTGCATATCAGTTGTTACACACGGATTTCCGGTTTCTATGGAGCAATAGTTTTCTCTGGATTAATCCCGGACTCTACTTGTGTTTCAGTCCTCAGGTCCCCAGCAATGTCTGTCAGAAAGAGTTCATCCTCATATATCGTAAACATATCGATTCTCCGTCAGCCTCCTCTCATTTATCTGAACTGCCAAAATGTTTTAAGAGAGAAACGTGTGTAAAACCTGTGCTTACACTGTGATTTTTAAGCCACAAATTTGCACTGCCCTTTGTAAAACGTTGGTCATTACAAAATGACCAAGCTGTGTGTTTTTGTATGTTTATACATGTGTAAATTGTAAGTTTTCCCTTTTTTGTAAGCCTGGCTGAGTCTGTGGCTCAGAGAGTCATGCCTTATGTGTGGATTTTGCTGTGTCCGGCCAGAAGGACCCAATGAAAAATATCCTAGTCTTTCCAAGTGGCCACTCTACCGCTGGCAGACAAGTTTAGCTCTATACCTCTGATGCAGATGGCAAGAGGTTTGTGATTTTCCCTGATTTATCGCAATTAGTTTCACTAATATGACAAACTAATCATATGTTATTGCCAACGTGACCCAGACTGATGGCAGACCGACTCTATCTTCTTGCAGTTTTGGATGCAGCACTGTTTTACGTAGTGTGACTGTAGCATTATGTAGCACGCTTTGAGTCTGACACAGAGTACAGTGTCAATTAAGAAACACCAATTAACCTAACATGCATGCCAAAGTACCCTGAATAAATCCACACATGTGCAGAGAGAACATGCAAACCCCACAGCCTGGGCTCTAATTTGGAACCTTGTTTCTGTGAGACTGTCAATCAATCAATATTTTACTTCTAAAGCACATTTAAAAAGGACAGTGTCCATCAAAGTGCTTCACACAAGGCAGCAAAGCAGATTACAACGAAAGGCAACAAAAACAGTTAAAAACAATTAAAAACAATTATAGTTACAGTTACAGTGATATTTACAGTTACACTGCACAAATGCAGACCAGATGGAAGTCCAAACTGATTTGCTTCAAAAACTAGATGGAACAGGTGAGTTTTTAAGCATGAGTTAAACGATTGAATGGAATCTGACATGCGAACATCGACAGGAAGATTATTCCAGACTTTGCGTGCGGCAATTGCAAAAGCTCGGTGCCCTGTAGTCTTTCGTCGGGGTCTTTGTTGCACTAAGGGCAGTTGGTTAGAGGATCGGAGTGATCTCTTGGGCCTATACATGCAGAGAAGGTCTGCTAGGTAACTGAGGTAAATGTGGGCTAACCATTATGCCTGCATGTGTTTCATCTGAGCGCTCTGGCTTCCTCCCACAGTCCAAACATTAGCATGTTTGGCTAACTGGTGATTCTAAATTGGTCATGGATATGAGAAGTGTATAGTGCTGTATGAATGCATGGTTAAATTTAGCTTGAGAGGTGAGTAAGACTGAAACAGCATTACATAAATGCCACTCTATTACACTTTAGGTAACTATCTAAATGGCAGTTGGATTCCTTTTAATTTTGTTTAGTGTTTGGTTGTCTTACACATTTCATGACGTTGCATGGATGCAGCACAGATGTATTAGCACACCTTTATTATATTAGCCAAAATAAGCAGTCAAATTAAAATCACAATGAATTATGGACGTGCCTGATAGCCAGTGCTAGCATTAGTTGATAATCCCCTATTATCAGTATGATTATGGTAAATCATACAAGAATATCATATTCAGTGTTAAACTGCTCTGATGGGCAATACTGTATTAGGTACCTCGCTGCTGTAGCCAAGCAAACACGAAAGAAAAGGCCGTTCCATCTTCCTTACTTAACCACAAGATGCTTTAAAGCTGCACGGGTTCAGTACAGAGCACATTTTAAGATGATACAGTGTTCTTAAATGAATATAATGATATACTGTAGAGTAAGGTTAGGTTGACACATCAACACAAAAGCTGGAGAAGAACAGTTGTCGCTGTCAATCACTGTTGGCACTGATCTCTTTTAACTTCACTGTAGACCAACATGCCTGTGAACTGACGGGCGCTCAAGGGAAACCATGCGGCAAAGTCAGCATAAAGATCAGATGAGATTCCGGAATACGTAAGTAGGGGCGCTCGCATTATGCAGAAACTCAGGAGATTCCCAGTAACGCGGAGAGAAACTCTCAGCAGACACACGGGGCTGACTTAAATCTCAGAGTCGGAGGGAACGATCGATATGGTGATTGGGGAGAGAAAATAATCTGTAATTTGGGGCACTGGAGATCATGGAAGAGAAAAAGAAACCTTATAGTGCTGGACAAAAGTTCTTAGAGCCTAGGAACTCTCGCTTTGGTTTCATCCAAAAAGTCCATTTGTTTCAATTTTATCTGCCTTAAGCTCAGTTAGGCTTTTAATCTTAGGTTTAAGGTCAGGCTTAAAGGACAGAAAGAGAAGTGAGAGGGATCGGAAAATGCAAAGCTACATATATTCTTCACAAAAAAACCTTTCTTAAAAACCCCAAAGCACACATATTTGCATTGTGCGTGTTTTGACCCTTGAAGGTACATTGCATTTCCTCTTCAAAAGCCTGTTTGACAACCTGGAAAGCATTCCAGCCTTTGTAAAATGTATTAAAAGTTGCCATGAATACATTTCTGTAAATAGGAACATTTTTCTGTTTTCTTTTTAAAAAAAACAAACCTACAATAAAACTGACTTAATATGAAGAACAAAGCTTTTTCCAGGACAAAACAGGCGAAACAATCTCAAAGGGAAAGTGTCAGTGTTTGGAGAACTGCTTCACAACCGAATATTACTCTAGCTATATTACAAGAAACGATACAAGCCTCAGCGCGAGAACACACACTCGCTCGCAAACAATACAGATGCACACTATAGTCCATAAATGCACACTCAATATCTCACAGGTGAAAGCTTTCATTCCCCACTGCCGAAGCCTCAGGCAATGTGTTCACCCCAGCAAACAGAGCATGATCTCCCTTTCTCTTGCTCTCTGTGGCACATGGGTGTGTGTGCATGCACAGACGTACCGCAGGATGCGTGTGTGTGCGCGAGAGACCACGCTCGTCTGTGTCTTTGCACCAACATAGCACGAGGAACTATAGAGAGGGGAGGATCAGGGGAGAACATGGGTAGAGAAGACAAAAACAATGAAGGGCAGAGGAAAACAGGAGCGAGGTAACCGGGGAGATCACAGGGAATGGAGGAAATAACAAGGAGGGAAGAAAAGCGAAAGGGAGATCAGGACAGGACAGGAAACACAGGAAATCACCCGCCTGGGTAGAGGAAGAGGGAGGCGAGGGAAAGGGGGCAAGAAGGGTGAAGTGGTTTAGCAAAGCAGGGTAAATAAAAACAGGGATCATGTGAGCCGTGAAGAGGTGAAAGATCACGAGAGAGCCGGAGCAGATGAAATGCCGCTCGAACAGATAAGAGGAGGGGGAGGGATCACGAGGGGAAAAGAAGGCCTGGGGACAGAAAGATGCAATCTTGGTATGAGGCCCTACACTCTGGTGGACAAAGAGTCTGGTAAGCCTGATCTCAGTGCTTATGGAAAGCTCTATCTTGCTGCTGCACTGTTTACGCACACTCTTCCACAAAGAGGAAGCCACGGACATAGATAGCAGAAAGTTCAATGGTTTAAGCCTCGATGGCATCTTACAAAGGGCTGTTTTTTGCCATAATGAACCTAGAGAGCAATAACAGTAACAGTTTCACATCCTGTAAATCTGTTTTTCACACAGGTGAGAGAAGACACTGGGGAAAAGGAGACAGAAGGCCGCGGTAATGAAAACCTTCAGCACACAGATTTGTATTTATGTGCTTTTTACTTTTTTTTTTATTTTATCCCACAGAACCAGCGCCGTCAAACGCGTCCAAAGGGGCTATCTCCCTGTCATAGCTGACAATATCTCTGCAGAGTATTTGTAGCCTTCCGTCTTTCTGCTCCTCCCTCTCCTTACATCTCTACTCTTCTTTGCTGTCAGCGCCATTTCAGGTTTCAGGGACCTTGGACAGAGTCAAGCTAAGTGCTGTTCAGTAACACTATTATTTATGCATATGTTGTTAGTTGCTGTGGTTTCTCTGCTGTTTTCTTTACCGCAACAGGTGTTGAAGCAGATTCTCAGCGTTTCTCTCTCTCGCTTCCTCTTCTTCTCTTAACTTTCTCCCCAACTCCACTTTCTTTGGTTGTAATAACCCAAAATAAATAAGTAATTCTAATAAATTTTGGCATTTTTTTGCCTTTCAGTCAACAATTCCGATTGCTACGCTGTCAGGCAGGACAGGGAAAAAGAAGAAAATGTTTCCCTTCTCACCGCATTCACGATATGTTCTTAATTTCATAATGATATTTCACTTATAGGAAACCCTTTGGTGTGCTGCAGTGAATCGGCAGTTGTTGAACTACTGTTAAAAAGTTTAAATCAAACACTGAAATCTCCCATCTGTAATTTCGTAGCAGGACATTGTCTATTAACAGTTGGGTGATTACCCACTGAATGGTCAATCATTTACACAATGACTTCCAATCAGGCTTTTGTGCAAACCGCAGTGCTGAAACGCTCCCTCGCAGACCTAAGAGTTAACAGGGACGATGATAAAAGAAAATCTGTTTTTCTGTCTTTCAAAGGGTTTTATTCATCTGGCCTGCATCCTGTCTGAAAGAGGAAAAAAAACATTTCTCTGAGTCCCTCAGATTTGATTTATACTAAGCTAACGGGAGCTTTGCTTGTAGAAATAGTTAAATATCTCTGTGGGCAGGCTTGTTTGTTTCCTTGTCCAGAGTTGGACGAAAAAAGATTGATAGCCCTCTCATATCTGTGAATTAACTGGAGCGAGGGGAACACAAGGGGAAAGAGCTACCCTGGCTCCGTCCAATGTTCACAAAGCTCGCCTAAAAATATGCCTCCAAAGCTCACTAATTAATGTGGTTTAGCTTAAACAAAGCTGTAAAACCAAGCAACAAACTGTGGGGTTTTTTTGGAGAAGTTGTGTTGCGCTACATTTTCTTTTCTTGGTGAAAAACAGTTTTATTTGTAATTACTTTGCGGCTAGGGCTTGGAAGGTAAGTGGAAGGTCTGCATGCTAAAGTGTCCTTCGACAAAATGCTAAAACCAAAAATATCCCAAAAGCACCCATCGGTGTGTGACTGTGTGTTTCAGATAAAGCTCCAAGGTAGACAGAATAAAGCGCAGTGTTAAAGTGTGGCTAGAAATATAAAGTGGATGGGAAAAGTTAAACTGCCAATACTTTTATTAATAAAAAGTAATAAAAAGCAACTCCCAAACCACAAACTGGATTAACCATCTGTGTAGGCTCGCATTCATCAAGGTCGTGATCGTCTTCAGAGCTTGAAAAAAAGAAGAAGCCCACTGGACTTCTTCAAGTTTGTGAAGACTCTGATTCAACAGGCATCTTCACTTCTAAAATCAAAGGTGGAGAGTCCCATCCATTTACCCCCTAGTGGGGGTTGTTCCCTTTGGAGGGGGTCCTGGGAGTCGTTGACCTACTACTGATCATGTGTGTTTCTTCTTCACTCATCTTTTTTCATTCTTTATGAGTTAATACACACACTGCATCCAATCACTGGTTATTATTAATCTCTGCTGTCTTCCACAGTTTGTCTATTGTCCTGTTTCCCTCCCCTCATCCCCAACCCCTTGCGGCAGATGCCTGCCCGTCCCTGATCTTGGTTCTGCTGAGATTTAAAGTTGTTAAAACTCAGATTTTCCTTCTCACTGACGCCAAGTGCTCCCTCATAGGGGGTCATCTGATTGTTTGGGGTTTTTTTCCCGTTATTGCAGGGTCTTTTGGTGTTGTAGAGCATCCCCTCTGTTCAATGACTGTTGTTCACATAGATGACCTCCTTCAGTCCTCTCTCAAACCATCTGTCTTCCCTGTCCAAAATGTGAGCATCATCATCCTTGACAGAGCGTCATTTGTCTTTTAGGTGCACATTTACAGCTCAGTGTTGTGCCATTGTGCCATGCATTTATGGAGGCTGGTTTCTCCAATCCAGAGGTCCTTTTATTCAAGCTCTCAAGGCTTCTGCATTAACCCCGCTATTTATTAGTTCATTTAATGTTTAGTGGAAACAAAAATACACTAAACAAAAATAGTCTGGCCCTGCCTTATGAACATGAGATGGTGTGATCGTATCATGAAGCTATGAAAGAGCGCAAATAAGTAAAGTGCTGAAACATTCATTTCAATATGTTCACCAAACCCAATCATAGGAGATCAAACTCAACACTTAAAACTTTAATGGGCTGAAAAATAGGCCTTTTTTAATCTCCTGCTCTTGCTCTTTCACACACACACACACACACACACACACACACACACACACACACACACACACACACACACACACACACACACACACACACACACACACACACAGATTATTATGATTATTTTTGAATGCGAAAATTATTATGGACTGATGGCATGTTTACTATGCAGGAGGCCTATCATAATATTATCATTCATTTTGTTATTATGTTTCCCCAGGTAGACGCCTTTCGCATGGCACTCAGGACTGCTGCTGGTTTTAATTTATCTGGGATGAGTTGGATTTTTATCTGTGCTTTTAACAGACTCTCCCATGGCTAAGAACAAATCAATAGTTTGTAGTCCTTTTCTTGATCCACAAGTTATCTTACCTTCTTTCTTTTGTGGTATTTGGCATGAAAGTTAAATGTTTGTTGCCAAATGTGAAAAAAGACATTAATGAATAATTTCATATTTTACCTACCAGTTGCATAAGTGAGACCCCAGACCTCCTGACCATAAACATCTGTCTTGTTCCAGACCAGCCTGTGGACCAGACCAGGCCCGGCAGGATACCACCGCTGGTATAACCTCCCTTGGACAGAGGCGCGGACATGAACCTTGGACAGACCGCCCAGCGGGGAGACAGGGGATGATGGGGAGGGAGGAGTGAGGAGGATTCGCAGGAGAGAGAGGTAGCCAGCAGCACGAGTGCTCAAGTAGCTCAGCTTCACAAAGGCTCCTGGGATTGAAACGTCTTCCTGCACTGCCTGGGGAGAATAAGCAGAGGAGCAGAGTGAGAAATACAGGTGATGGTGAGAGCATAAATGAGAAATGAAAGCGAGTGACAGAGTAATATAGGAAAGAAAGGTGTTTTATCATGACTTTGTATTTGTATAATGAGCTAGAGTAATAAGTGTTATTGGCAGGTACAGAAGAAAATAGCTGCACAGTAGGGTGCAGTAAGTACACAGAGTACGTGTCAATGTTTTCTTATCTTTTTTAATACATGAAATGAAGTCTGCACCACAATGATATCTGTAGAAAATAGAAAAAGTATTAAAGTCTTGAGTCATGGATGGAAAATGGGAAGTAAGTGCAGTGATTTATTGAAACATGCAATTATATGCATTAAATATATTACTTGAGGGGGTAGGGACAAATAAGTAAATACTTCAGCCTACTCCTTTTCAAACAAATAATGGAATGATATTTTGTAATGATTGTGAAGGCACATGTTTGAAATAAAAATGAACTGAACTGAACTGAATATAGTATATAAGGCAAAAACCAATGCTTTCTTGTCATTTCTTCTCCAGGCTTCTTGAAGGACATTTAAAGCTCTTCTCTGGATGTTGCTGCCTTTTGTTCTGTTCTCTGTCAAGACGATCCTACACTGTGTCAATAATACTGAGATCTGGGCCCAGGGGAGGCCAATCCATGACTGATGTTGTGTTTTTCCATCCGAATATGGTTTTACTGCACTGGAAGTGTGTTTGGCATCACTGTCATGTTGATCCGTACCAGCTGATGCTTGCCAGATGGTGGATAAAAATCTGATGGCACTTTTCCGCGTTCATAATTCCATCAGTTTTCACATGACAGTAACAAAGGACTAAAAGCTACCATTTAAAATTGGTTGTGCTGTCTGTGCCTCGGTGTTTTATAGGTCAGTGACTTAATAAACAAACAAAAAACATTCATCTTTGGATGCTGGCTGACTTTTGAGCTGTTCTCTGTCAAGGTGATCCCACACTGTGTCAATAATATTGTTATCTGGGCTCTGGGGAGGCCAATCCATGATGGATAGTGTTCCATTATGTAGGTGTTTTCTACCTAGATATGCTTTTACTGCACTGCTAGTGTGTTCGGGATTGTTCTCGTGCTGAAAAATGAAGCTCAGACATCTTCTATAGGGTATTCCACGGCGAATAAAAATCTGAAGGTTGTTTTCTGTTGATAATCCCATCAATTTTTAAATATCTCCAACACCACTGGCTAAAATGCAGCCCCACAGCCACCATGGTAGAGCCTGTAGGCCAATCTTTAGTCCAGTTCTTGTGTATTTCAGCATTCTTTACCCTTTCTGTACGAATGACTTCTTGATAGCCTGGCTTCTTGGAAGCAAACGTCAAAGATAATACAAACATACACCGACAAGTATGCTTGCACATGTTTCAGTAAGTTGCTGGATGCATTTCCGGTTTTCCTAGTAAGATATAGATAAATGAGGGGTGACCCAAGACTTTTGCACAGCACTGTATATCCAGTATATACTGTATTACTCTATTCATAAAGTTTTTCATTTAACCAGCTGCCTGTGTTCACTATAGTCAATGAACATGTTACATGTACGAACTGTCAGTGCTGTTCTTTCCATTTATTTACCCGATGCTTGTGTGAGCTAAGCTAAGATAAAAAATGTCCCTTCATTCGTTTTGATGTTCTGTTGATACAAAGTGCAGATAGTGTATCTGTGGCCTTGAATGATGATATTTTCAAGCGAGAGCGAAAAGGAATAATGTGCTTTGTGCTTTTAATCTACCAAAAAACCACAAAAAACAAATGTAGTGAGAGAGAAAAAAAAGTCACAGGGTGAGGTCCTGCTCTCTGTGAACAACAAAAAAATCCAATCTTTGGCGCTACATTGTGAAGTAAATATGTAACCACCTGAATGACCTTCACATCTGATTTTCAGGTACTTAATTTGCTTTTGTGGTGGGGAAGTGTATGGATGTAGCACACATTTGCATTTTGTTCATTTGGTGTTTGCATGATGCAAATATGAATCGAGCTAAATTTGCACAATCCTGTTTGTCTCAATCGTGTGAGGCCAGGTTGGTTTGTTGCTGAGCTGTTACAAAGTTTATGTAAGCTTCATTCTCGCTGACACTCACACGCACACATTAAATGCTTTGTTACTCTTGCTATTTTTATTTCTTTATGACTAAATCCAGGCAATTATGTTCAGTTAATTAGGTGAGAAAAGATATCAGGAAATCAGCACCATCACATAGCTACCATAGTCGTGGGCTTGTGTTTGAGAACAGTGATTACGTCTGTCAACAGGGATTTTACCTGTAGCTCAGGTATGGCTGGCCCCTTCTCTGCACACGATGCGGTGTATCTGGAAAGTGGGTAGGGCAGGACGAGAGGATAGGGACTCAGAACGCTCCTGATGTCACATTTAGGAGCTTGAGGTTCCTCCCTGGACATTGTCACCTGATCTAGAACCAGGAAGTTGTTATTTGGGGACCAGATGGTTCGTGTTTGAGGGAGGAAGGGTGGACGCTGGAACATCAAGGTCATAGACATGGCGCCCAAGGTCACCAGGTCAAAGCTGGAGAGAAATGAGGAGCAACTAAGTTTGGAGGAGAAAAGGAATTAGAAATGTAGTTTTTTGTGTGTCTCTTGTGCCTAAATTTGTACCTTCCATCCTGCCTACTTATGGTGTAACCATACTCGGGGTGCTGCGGAAAAGAGATGTTGACTCCAACGAGAGGAGAGCCATCCTGCAGCACAACGCTACCTCGGATCACAGCTACCCGACTGCCAAAACAAAGACGAGAGAGAGAGAGGGAGAGGGAAAAAAGAGATGGAGATAAACAAAGAGAGGGAGAGATGACAGGTTTACAGTGATGGAGAACATAATCACTGTTTGAAGAGAGAGGCACATTGTGATGCACTTGCCAGATGACCTTGTGCGAATAAAAAAGCAGCTGAGTTTATTCTTCTCAGTACAATTCCATTCTTCAGCACAGAAAAAAAGTCTGCCAGAGACTGCCAGGATACAAGGATCACAAATATAGCTTCACCCACAGTAAAACCTTTCAACACCTTGTCATAAAGAGACCAAAACTTCCACATCATTTTTATATTACAGTGACAGCGCTACCTGCAGCAAAAAAACCAAGAAAAAAACAAAGCAGGCCAGGTTGTTCTTTAAAAAGGCCCTAAATGATGAGAAGCATCTCTCCCATTTGAAAATATTCATCTTGATTTTGCAGGTAAAGAATAGATTACACTGCTTGAACCTGGACTAACAGCTGCCCCGGTGCAATAAAGACAGATTTAGGCCGACACATGCGTTGCACACGCACACACGTACGCACACATTCACGATGGAGTCAATCTGTTACTCCGGAAAAAAGGATAAATGAAGGATGGTGAGGTGTTCTCCGGGTGACTGCGTAGTCCCGTTTGTTACTCCTGTCCTGAAAGCTGCAATCGATTTCCCCTCAGAAAAAAATGCCACATAATTAATTTATTTGTTTATTCTACAAGTGAACCAACGGGTCGGGGAAAAAAAGAAGCACTTTGCCATTTTTCAGAGTGGTATCCCCTTTTGTTTTCCAAACCAAATTTTCTAGGTCATCATAATGTCGCTGAGATGGATTTGCGCTCTTAGACAGCAGTCAGAGGGTGCTGAAAAATTTATGGTGACACCTTTACGACTGGTGTAACTGAATGACACATAAAGCATTAATATGTACCAAACAAACACTCTGTAGCTGGATTCTGACACGGATCCTGGAAGAAGGAACAATGTGCTGTCGTGTGACTGCCGATCTTCAGGGTAACAGATGTACGTGCAGGCGCTTGAACACACGACATGCCCCATTCACATGCAAACACAAATCCTCCTTAAACAAATGACATCCAGTGGACGTTGCAAGTCATTAAAATGGATGTATTTGTCCATCGTCTACTCCTGAGGTCTTTCAGCGCACCGTGCAGTCGAACAACTCGAGAGCATGGATGCGCAAACACAAATACTAGACTACATATAAGAATACGGCACAAAGAGTAAATAAGCGCATACCTGGTATCAAAGGGCACGTCTCCAGGGAGAGTGTGTGTGGCCGCCTTGCCAAGAAGGAAGCGGATGCGGTGGTAGAAGCTGTGAGTGTGCGTGCTGGTGGGAGAATGGGGTGTGGTGAGGGGAAGCGAGCCCTGCTGCAGCAGGGCCAACGGGTCGGCCGAACCCTGGCACAGGGGGTCAGAGCCACAGCTCAGCTGCTCGCAGCAATCGGGATCTACGCAGTCCAACAGGCCATCTGAAACGCACAGGAGGTTAAAATTGTACAAAAGAGAAGACCAACAGTAGCAAAAAGGCACGCATTTTCAAACAAGCACCACAGAAGAGGTGGTTTAGAGGGGAATTAAATTTACTACTTCACCTTAGAATGCATAATTAACACAGGCTTTAATATTTGTAAGTGGCTATAAGGTTAAGAGGACCAAGGCCAAGGTACTCTATGCACCTTCAGTAAAAGACTAGAAGCAGACCCAATAAAACCTCAGACATAATATCAAATAAATGATTCTTGCAGTGCCGGCCAGTGAGAAACTCTTTCGGAGTAATGCGATCTGCAATAACGAACTATGCATGCATCATCGTTATCACAAGAATCAATCAAATGAAATTTATTAGGGGCCATCAGAGTACAATTATAGCATCTATTGCTATAAATCAGACTTGAATCGCCAGCATTATTTGAATGTGATCCATAAAAGGCTGGCATAAACAATGAGCCACGGATACAAAGCAGGGCGGCAGGTAATAGGACCCAGGCTGGCATTTGTGTTTCCTATTTCAAGCCTGTTTCTGAAAAGGCAGGAAACAGTGCTGACATTTAAATGCATCTGACCACAGAGCAGGGAGCTAAAGGCCAACAATATTCTATTATAACCTCCCCCTGCAAAGATAACTCAGTACAATGGCTGAATTCCATAAGATTCACTATCTGAACTTGAAAGCACATTATTAATTGAATTTGAAATATCATTCAAGGAACAGACAAGTTTGTAGCTTATTAGGGAGGCGCGGCTCTTAAACGCTGCGCACAAAGACGAGCAGTAAAAATGGAAATTTGGAACACGTGTAATACATATAAATATGTATGTGCATGTGATTTTACTGCTCAGATGTGCAGAATAAATGCTCTTTTTCTATTTTTTTCTTCAACAGAAAGCACAATACATTTTTTTCTTCGCTCCCATCCAGGCAGAATAATTGAAACTCTCTCTTCAACGTTCTTCTTTATTCTCTGATTACTTGTGATAGCATCATTCCATCTCTGTCTATCTTCAGAGACAAAAAGATTGCGTCGAGAGAAGGCTATGAGAGCCTACCATATATCTGCCAATTAAGAGCGATGGCTGAATTGTGCGGCTGGAAATTATGGCATTTGAAAAGCTGCGCAGAGAGGTGGAAGTACTGCAAGGTAAGAGAAGTAGGAACCGACTGCATAAGGCGTTGTCAGCAAGCACTTCTTTGGCATAAGCACAAGTAAAGTGAACACTTTCACACCTTCAGTACAGACATTTAGACATTTGAAGATTAATATTCATATGGTATTTTAATGCAGTATGTTTACAGTGATCCCATTTTGCATATACTGCCATAGAGTGTATTCACTGCATCTTTTTTTTGTCTGGCTTCCATCTGCTCGCTACATCAACCTCTACTTAACCTACTCTTTCACAAAGAAAAAAATATATTAAATCAAATCCTGTCTTTTAGTCTCATGTGGGATGAGCTCAAACTGCACCCCAAGGAGCTGGAAAATGAAGGCGGCACGAACGTGCCAAAATCTGCAGTCCCTCAAATTGAGGCTGGCTCCAAAAGCAAATAGTCTCCCTTGTTAAAATGTCCGACTTCAAAGCAGAAAAAAGCATGTTTATAGCCTTCTACAAAAATGTGCTAATAATTGTACAAACAGACCAAGAAGTTTGCTCAGGGAAATTTTGATATTTTGGTGTGTTACTTAGTGCTAATTAGCTGCTAGCTGATACCTCATCACAACTCGTTGCCATTATGATATGGTTACCTGCCCCAAAGAAAAAAGAGCCAACTTAGCAACAGCTAAATTTCAGCTTAAAATTCATTCAAAATAAAAACAAATTAAAATTTAACATGTGCATAAATATTCACAGTCTTTTCCGTTACATTGAAAATTGAGCTCAGGTGCATCTTGTTTCCACCAATCATCTGTCAGATGTTTTGACCACTTGACCGATCACTCAGTCCACCTGTGCTAAACTCAAACCAAGCCATGAAGTCCAAGAAACTGTCTACAGACCTCTGAGATAGAACAGTATTGAGGCACAGATCTGGGGAAGGTACAGAAAAACTCCTGCAGCATTGAAAGTCCCAATGAGCACAGTGGACTTCATAAATCCTCAGCTGTAAATGGGAACCACCGGGACTTCTTGAAGAGCCGCCTGGCAAACATGAGTGACTGAGAAAGTGATCCAATGTTCGCTTTGACAGAACATCAGTGTTGATCTATGGAGACGGGAAGCCAACCTTTTCTGCAGCACTTTAACAATCAGACCTGCATGATAGAGTGGCCAGTGGAAAGCCACTCAGTAAAAGGCTCATGACAGCCCACCTGGAGTTTACCAGAAGTCACCTGAAGGACTCCAGACAATGAGAAATAAAATTTTCTGCTCTAATAAAACAAAAATTGAACTCTTTGACCTGAATGCAAGACATCATGTCTGGAGGAACCCAGGCACCGCTTCTCATATGGACAATGACATCCCTATAGGAAGCACGGTGGTGGCAGCATTATGCTGTGGGGCAGCAGGAACTGTTAGTCTAGTCAGGGTCGAGTGAAAGATGAATGAAGCAACATACAGAGACATCCCTGATGATAATCTGCTCCAGAGTGCTCTGGAGTACACAGCCAAGATAACAAAGAACCAGCTTTGGGACCGCTCTGTGAACCTCCTCGAGTGTCGCTCTCCATCCAGACTGACGGAGCTTGAGAGGTTTTACAAAGAAGAATGAGTGAAACTGCCCAAAAATAGGTTTGCCAAGCTTGCGGCATCAGACTTGAAAAGAGGGTATAAGGTGCTGCTGAAGGTGCTTCACCGAAGTAGGGAGCAAAGGCTGTGAGTACTTATGTACATGTCATATTTTTGTTTTTATAAATTTACAAGAATCTCAAAGAAAAAGATTTACAGCTGAAAAATGAATTGAATCCATTCTGGACTAAAGCTGTAACCTGACACAAGGTGAAAGAAGTGAAGTGCTGGGAACAGTGTCTTTTACATCAAGGAATCAAACTAATTTTACATTGTGAGATACATTCAGCCCACTTTGATCTTAAGTGGGACGGACCAGTGAAACTCCCTTTTCTGTGGGTGCAAAGAAGTTTAACTGCACATTTAATCCCTAAGATCTCAATATAAGAAAATGAAGTGCAAATTAATAATGCATCTCAGTTTTTCTATGTTAGCATTAAGTAATTCTGCAGTAGTAAATTAAAGAAATCTGTCAGTATAATTCTTTGGGCTTAAATTTTAAAAATTAAATGTGTAAAATTGCAGAGAAGTTCTGGTAGCTCACTGCCCAGACTGTCCTGTAATTACATTATAAAACAGAAGTTTTTTTAATTAATTAATAGAAAATGTCCTATTTTTCTTTTTCTTTACTGTGAACCTGACAGAAATATGTGCAGATAGAGAAAAAACCTGAAGCTTTTCTGACATGTGATTGCTCATCTGTTATTTAATAATTTTGGTGTAGTTGTAAAACTTATGAGAACGCAGTAGGTACCAAATGTCCTTCACGTTTCCCAAAGCGTGTAGGATTGGAGTCTTTGCAGGGTTGATTCCGGGCCACAGGCCTTATGTTTAAAACCCTGGTTTTACAGGAACAGTTTGAAATTTTAGAAAATGTAATTTCTTGCTGAGAGTCAGATGAGAAAATCTAGATACCACTCTGTTCAGAATATGTTTACTGCCAGCAACTGATTAGCCTAAAAGTGGATGCATCAGGAAAACAGTCGAGCTGGCTTTGTTCAAAGGTATTAAAACCAATAAGCAGCTTTAAAGATTACAAATTAAAAATCATATTTTTTTTCCTCATCCAAACAAAAACCATAACAACAGTTTGCAGTTTTATGGGGATGGCAGGGCAGGTTGTGGGTCAAACTATTTCTTGGCAGGGCAGTGACTTCCTGGAGTGTTTGCTGGCTGGCTCCTTCCAGCATCATGCCAGAAAACCAGACACGAGGCTGTCAGAGTGTCAGACAACAAGAATCCAGGATGTCAGATCTCCTTATAACAGCAGATACTTAATTGTTTCAACCTTAACATATAGCCCCGTGATGGCCTGCCAATGCACTCAGTGTCTACCCAAACTTAACCCGGGAAAAGCTCCAAGACTAGCTCGATAAGTTAATCTTATGTCTTCAAATTCTAATACTTTGTTTTATCTAACTTTGTAGCTAGCTGAGATAACTCCTGATGTCATCATTTCTTACAGATCTGATAAAACTCCCTCAGTACCACAGAAGACACTGTATTTTTCCCAGGGTGGATAGTATTCCCTTAAGCAGTATGCTGACATTTATGTAAAAAAATGGTGAAAGTGCACCATTAAATGAAGAAATGTGTGACTGAATAAACAGTTAATGCTATTCATCACTACAACAGTCCTTTATTCCTTAAAAACCACAAATGAACACACGCACACACAAAAATAGACCGAACAAAAAGACATAATCCATCGATACAATACTGAAGCATAACCACACCGCTGCCAAGGCACAGTCCTGCTAGGACTCCTTTCCTCTATTCAGCCCTTATTTTACAGTCTACAAAACATTTTTTATTGCCCGGGCTCTGACGTTATAATCCAAAATAAGGACCTGTAATTCATGTGCTGAACATCCATCAGCGCCGATTTTGTGAGGTGTCGCTGAGTCAATCATGCAGTTTGTGTAAACAATGTGGAGACGGAAAAAAAAGAGTTGCTTTGTAGCTACCTAAAAAGAAACCTGTGCAACCAGAAACCAGAGAAAATATGTATGTGTTTGTGGTTTCCTGTGGCTGATTCAAACAACTCTAATCAAAAAACTTGGAGCCACAAACAAAAAAAAGGGAAAAAGGGTTTTCCTCCAAACAAAAGCAACACTACCTTGTTTGCAATGATGGATTACATCCACGGCTTAACAGCCATGCCCATAATGGATATTTGATAGAGTTTCAAAGTGAATGGGCACAGTTGAAAGCAATGCAATAGTGCACTACATCCTTACAACTACCTTTTTTATTTTGTAAAAGAGCTGCAGATGGGACCGATATGGCGACGGAATGATTGTAATGAGTAGAGATCCTGCCATCGCTGAAATGTTCCTTTCTTCAGCTAGGAAAACACAACTACATGGCCTTGAGACACAAACCTCTCACCTGCCACCAGACACCTGACAACCATAAGCAAAAAAGAAGCAGAAATCTATTATGCATGGTTTGCTGTATTTGGACTTGGGAAATTTTCTCTGAGTGCCTTTTATCCTAGCAGGTGGTATGCATATTAGACATTTAGCTGTGATAAGAGGAAAAGCAGACAAACACACTCGCACAAAATGAAGAGGCATACACACACACAAATACGTATTCAGTATAATAATGTCCAGCAGGACTCTTCGGGAGTCTCAGCAGGACTGGGACAGCACAGTGCGATGAAGGGGAGGAACAATGAGGCTGATTTTTTCTTTTTTTGTTTAGATGGAAACTGAACAAGAAGTAACAGGGTAGAAGGGACAATCTGCCCGAAAGACAGAAAAGAAAGAGGTAAAGAGATGGAAAATGACAGAAGATGGTAGAATTTCACCTCCGTCGTTGTCTGTTCCATCACTGCAGTCAGTTTCCATGACAACGCTGCATCCAGGCCCACTCCATCCAGCCTGGCAGACGCAACGCCAGCCGCTCTGCTCCAGGGTACAGCGCCCGTGCCCGCTGCACAACCCCGGGCAGCCATCTGAAAAGGTGTGTCCCACGTGTTCGTGCACACAGACACAGAGTTTTAGCGCTTGTGAGGACGCTGGAGGAGCACAATGTGAAATTTATCACCTGAGTAAAAATAAATTACCTTTCACTACGACATCCAAATCATGAGTAACTGCGGGAACAAATAAGTGAGAATTGCGTAAAACCAGAATGATTGTAAATGGAAAACATCCAAAGAACAACAACAACACCTCTTTTTTTTGTAAACGCATTAATCATACTCATCAAAATATCACAAGACAACCGAACACTCCCACGTGGACTCGGGCACCGCTCACCAATGTTACAGTGCTCTCCCTCCCAGCCAGGTTGGCACACGCAGGTCCCATCGTGGCACTGGCCGTGCTCTTCGCAGCGAGGATGGCATGCTCTCTGGTCGCACGCAGCGCCAATCCAACCCTCCCCGCACTGGCACTGGCCTTCTGAGCAAACGCCGTGGCTGCCACATGGCACCGGGCACAGCTCTGCCGAACAGGTGGGTGGAGATATGCGTGAGAAAAAAAAGCATTTAAGTGTGAGAGGGGAAGGGAATGAGAGGGAGTGGAACATATGGAGGAATTGAGCGGTGGAAGAGGGGAAAAATGTAAAAGAGGCACCGGGGACGCAGAGAGCAGAAAGAAGTTTCAAGGAGTTGGGGGTGAGCCATTGGATACAGGTGAGAAAAAAAATAACAAGCGATAGAAAAAGATAATCTCAGAGACTAAAGAGTCTACGTTCTCACAATACACAATCTTCCCACCTCTAATAGCTGAGCTCCCTGAAGGAGGAGAAGAGTGAATACACTCATAACAGCCAAATGATTCGTATTTGCACCGCATATTTAAACTACAGGGATTTCAATTCAGCTCTATTATTCTTTTCTGACATTTTGATCAGATATGTTGGGTATGTTAATACCTCTTTTTCCTCTTTCTTCATTTTCCATCATCTTCTCTGTTAACTTTCTCTTTTCTCCGTAACTTTCTTCCCCTCTGTCTTGCAACGTGCATTTAAAATTCTTTCCTCCTGTTTTTGTCTATTTCCTTTTCTCTGTACTTCGCCTCTGCATCCAGCTCTCCCTCGCTCTCTCCCTCTGCAGAGGCAAAGCCTCATCCATCAGTAAAGAGAGCAAAGTGCTGGAGGCACACAAAGACTACTTATCCAGCTGCAGTAAAAAGTTATTTCAATTTAAATATACATAGCATGGAGAGGGAGGAAAAAGTGGATTAAAGTTGGAGAGGTTTTTTTAGGCTCTCTATTAGAATTACATTAACTTAGCTATGCCTCAACAAGACCAGGACATAGAATTGCTGGGTCCTTTTGATTAAAAGCCCGGCAGGTAGAGGGAGGCCGCTCATATCTCAGATATTCAGCCACGGTCTATCATTATCATGGGCTATATCACTATAATAAGGCATGCACACACCTGAAAGCAGGTGCTAATGCCAATTGCTTGCAAATCATCGGTGTGCATGGCAAGGAGGATTCTTCCCAACGCCAGCATTAAGTTAGTCTGGTGGAACCAGAGAAAAGCCAACCTTAAAATGGCTATTTTCCTCTCTGTCAGCTCACACTGCAAGGACGAGGAAACTTCTTTTTTCCCCCCCACTGTGTTCCACGCCACGCTGTAACCTATGTTTAGACACCACAGTAGACTTGCTTGGCTCGCCTTGTTCTAGTCTTTTTCCTTCATAATCGGTAAAGAATTGCTGTCTTTGCAAGCAAGCAGAATAAAAGTCCTTTCAGATCTATCAAGGCTTTTTATATTTAACAAACACTCACTAACTAACATGTTGTGCTCAGGTATGTTATAAATGTTGGCGAGCTTTTAAATGCCAAGCTGAATGCTCCTCAGAGTTGCGATCTCTAACAGGCCTTGCAGCAAAAATGAGAAAAGAAGTCTTTTAAAGAACACATTTTTCTCACTGTAATTTTCTTTCCTCATTTAGCTAAAAGGGAATGCGAGCGTCCGAGCGCCTGTGTATTTGTACGCGCATGAGCATGTGTGTTGTGGCATAGCTGCTGCACTCAAAGATTCATGAGAGGAAATCTCATTTACGACTAGCATGAAGAGTGAGTGCACAAAACGCCCATGCGAACACACACGCATGTAGAGGCGCATACACACAGCTCACAGTGTGGCTCCAATCCACATTTCTCTCATGTCTATCAAATCCCCAGAAAATAGTATCTGGCAAGACCATGCGTGCTACCAGAACACTGGCAACCTAGCGATGTGCACTTTCAATTTTCAGTGTTTTTTTTTTTTTGTTTTGGTTGTTTTCTTTTTTCCTGTGTGTGAACAATAATCCTCAGCTCTTACCGGTGTAGCAGTCTGGTCCCGTCCAGTTGGGCTGGCAGGTGCAGGTGTCTGACTCTGGGAGATAGGTGCCATGTCCCGAACACTGCTCCTGACAGGCTGGCAGCGGGTCATCGCAGCTCACTCCCGCCCAGCCCGCCGAGCACACACACTCCCCACGCACGCACACGCCGTGCCCGCCGCACTGAGGGTCTACACAGTCCACTGCGGACGGAGGGGAGGGTGGAATATAAAAGCACGGCTGAGTCAGAGGTGAAAGGAAGGAGCGAAGGGGAGGGGGGGCGGCGAGAGCCTGTCTCGTTATAATTATCAGTTCACCGAGTATGAAAGCAGTGTTCTTTGCATCCCATCCAGGAGTTAACCACCCCAGATACAATCCCTGTATCTGTTCCACAACATTACACTTCATAGGACACTTAGAGCCGAGGCTTTGATAAGGGGTGAAATGGGTTGGTTGGTGTGCGGCTGTGTGTGTGTGTGTATGTGTGTCACGGTGGTCCATGCTACGCTGTGTTAGTGTGTGTAATTACAGCCCTGAGCACCGAGCCAAAGCTCAGCAAAGTTCGGCTAAACTCGGCTCAGCTCAGCTTCGCGGCTCAAGGTCAAACACGTGATTCAGTCTCTGCAGGCCGAGACAGAGAAGGCAGCAGCGGAGGTCTTTAGGACAGCTGTGCCATCGGTGTTTCTGTCAGGTGTAACGTCATAATTGTTTTCAAATATTGCAGCTTTGTTTGTTTTTTGGTAATTTATTGGATGGTTTTACAATGAAGGGGATGTGGCAAACGCCCAAGGCTTGTTTTACTCCACAGCTGCAAGCTGCCTTAACTACCTGCTCGAATCAATTGTACTGTCATTGTTTTTTACTTCCTTTGCTTACAGGTCTTTTTCCTGCTATGCCGAGAATGCCATTTGTTGCTTCCAGGAAAGCCTAACCGATAGCGAAGGTTTAGTGACCGTTTTTCCTGCTTAAGTCAGTCTGAATAGATGTTCTTACCCTCTCCATGAAACGCGCACAGGCCAAATTCTTTCTTGCCACTCTGCGTATATTATACACAGAATCACAATGATACTAAACTGACATTTGCATGCTGAGTATCTTCAATCTGTTTACTGCCACACCCCCCATTTCTCTTTATGAGGAAACACATTTAGCCTGGAGGTGTGATGATTGTTTCAAAAGAGAAAAAAAGAAGGAGAAAAAGAAAAAGCAAGGCCTGAGCAGTCTGTCCTGAAAGATGCATGTATGACAAGGACCATCGGACCTGTCTGCTGCTACAGTTTTTAGATAAGCCAAAACTGGGATATTTGGAAGGAGGTTTTTCTTGAATGTGGGTTTATTATGTGAAACATTAAAAAGTGAAATGTGGTCACGATTCTATAATGTTTGAAACTCGTTTTGTCTTCTGGTTTGAAAAGTGAAAAGGTCACTTATTAAAATATATTATGTCAAAACAGCTAAAGCTTTAGTCTACATGTTTAGAATTAAATGTCTGCAATTTTCCTATTAACATAAATATTATTAGTAGTGGTAGTAGAGCAGTAGTTGTAGCATTAGTAAAGGTGTTTACGTCTCCATCAGCTTTTGTTCAGACTGTCTCTTTGTGAATGCGACACTCTCAGACAGTATTTGAATGTCTAAGACATTATTTACTTTGCCAGTGTTACAAATAGTTACTGTTCAACAACATTTCTTTTTTCTTGGTCTTTCCGAGCCGCATGAACGTGTTTTGAAGTTCTAAAGCTAGACTTCTCATCGTGCTTTACAGTTTGATCTCTCAATAACATTGTTGACATTTGCTTACATTTCACGAGATTCTTACTTTGGTTTGTTGAAATAAAAGGAAAAGAAAGGATAAAAGAAGAATAAGTATTTTTCAATGTGATTTTCCCAACTGGGAAAAAATGTTCAGAAGATGAAGATGGAAACAAAATAGTCACTAATTCACGGTTCAGGTCTGACTTCAGGTTACAAAAATGTTGATTTTTAAAAGATGTGAGCCATTTATAAAATTATTATATTGTGCTAAATCACAACAACTGTCACCTCAAGGTGTTTTATAGTGAAAGTTAAGGACTCTGCAATTATATAGGGTAAGCCCCAACAATCTGATGACCTGCTACGAGCAAGCTCAGTGACAGTGAGAAGAAAAACTCTCTTATAACAGGAAGAACCAGCGAGGGGCATCCTTCTGCTGCAGCCCGATGGGGTCAGGGCAGGAGACCCAACAAAATTAAGTTCACTATCATGTTTCTAACTTTGTCTGCCTGCCATGTGGTGCAGCAGGTAAAAAACAGCTGGCTGCTCCAGCTGCAGTGTGGGCGAGGACAAAGGCTGTATGAAGTTCATCCGGGAAAGGAAATTTGCAATTTGGGGATGTAAAAGTGAAAACTGACGAGGGTAAAATGCTCTGCAGAGACTCTCATGGTCCGTCAGTCTGTGGGATCCCTTTAGTATCACACAAAGTCATTTGATCCTTGCTCAATATAAAAATATTGATTAGGGTGGTGTTAAATTCAATTCTTGCTTTTAATAAAAAGAGCAAAGTCATTTGTGTGCAAGTGGAGCCCTTTCTTCTTCTTCTTTTTAGCAGTGTAAACAACAGTTCTTACCTTGTTCACAATTAACACCCTTGTAGGCCGGACTGCATATGCAGATGCCCTGGATGCAGGTGCCGTGGTTGGAGCAGGTGGGATCGATGCACTGACCTTCCTCCACGTTGCACTCTGCCCCCTTCCACCCTTCCAGGCACACGCACCTTCCTTTCTCATACATGCCGTTACCGCTGCACAACACGGGGCATGAATCTGCAACAGGACAAACACAGATTACACTCACATATTCTGTAGTACACCTATGCACAAACACACACACAGTGCTGCAGTATATTAGCTGGAAGACCGTGGTAACCTACCGTGAGTGGGGCTACGCTCTCTTATCTCAGTAGTGCGCAGATTCAGCAAATCCTCAAGCAGCCTCTGTCTCCCTGTCTTTTCCTCTCTCTCCCTCACGCACACACACACACACACCTGTACACACGCGCACACACTCCAGCTTATCCCTCACGCTGTTTCAATTTACTCAAGCACCACCTGAGCCTGGCTACCACGGCAACCCAGGAATTGTAGAAAATCCTCCCAACGTCACCTCACTCATTCTGAACGGGCCGTGAAAACAATCGTGAAAACGAAGATTAGGAAAGAGAGCATTAGGGATTTAAAGAATGAGGCAGCGCTATCTCCATGCAGAGATGGAAAGCTGTGTGGCTAATGTAATGACAGGTAGAATAGAAGTCACGCTCGCAGTCAGAGCTCAGGAAGTTCAAATGCATTAAAAAGATGATCCATAGCCATTGCCTTTTTCTCTCGAATAATTTGCAATGAGGGCCTCGTGTGTCCCGTGTTTGTTTGATCCGTTGTAAAATCGAACGCTCTGTGCCACACGGTAATAAAATCACACTTCACATTTTACGGCTCGTGCTAAAACTTGCTGTCTAACTTTTTCGAGCAGAGGATATTACAGCACGAGCAAATGAGCAAAGACGGCAGGAGCGTATGAATAAATGATGAGCGTAAATAAATCATAGGAAGTGATATCATATCACCTGTTTCGACACAATGAGACAGATTCAACTACAATAATTTTTACAAAGACTGACTCTTGGGGAGAATGCAGAAGAGGGAGAGAGAGAGGGAGAGGAAATAGAGCATCTGTCCGTGGAGATGCAGAGGGAGGGAAGTAGAGCAAACGGGAGCAAACAAGATCCGGTCAGTAATGAAGACTAGCCAAAAGAGTTCAGCTGCTGATGTCTTCACCGACTTGATACGATGTACGACTTCATGCAGACATGTCACAGTTTATCAGAAATTAAGGGTGGTGCTCACTGAGCTACGGGGAAGGTGTTTATTGAGAAACAACGTTGGAGGAAACGTGAAGGTTTAGAGCAAATCTGTGCAAACCGGAGCCTGTTCACTCCCCATCTACACTATTGTACTCTAATTCACCCAGTAGCCACTGACAAGGTAGCTCTTACTGAAGTAACTAAAACAATTATTTACTTTACTCTTGCTTCAAAAAGAAGAAAGCGTTGAAATTTATTATACTAGTATTAATTATTAATTATATATCAGAATAAAAGCTACAGCTGCATTCTGCCACTGCAAGCTTTTTTCAGACGGCACTGCATCGTGGATCAAAATCTAACTGTACTTTTCTGCATTCATAATTACATAAACTTGACAAGCTGTCCAACATCACTGGCTGAAACCCCCCAAGAAGGGTCAGATACAGCTCTCAGTCCTGGTCTTTGCTGAATTCTTTTTCTATTACTTAAGGACAAGACTTTCAGATGTTGTCCATCCGATATGTTCTTTGGTCTGCCACTTCTTTTTCTGTGCTTTTTTGAAGAAAATTGTCCAGTTTACAGTTTACAAACTGCACCATGTCAAGCCTCCAGCTAATAAATCCCCGGGAATCACCTTGTTGGTGCAAAAATGGCATTTTTTCCCTGTCTCATTGTGTTATCTTTGGCATTTTTAGAGATCCAACTACAGAAAAGGAACCAAATCATGTGTTTTTGCTAATAACAAACAGACAGATACTGTGTCTTCTGTGGAGAAACAACACTGGTTCATCTCTTGAGTTCGGGGGCTGTTTTATGCTTGAATGACTTGTCGGTCATTGTTAAGTAGCTTAACAAAATGGTCAGGTACAAGGACAGGACTGAAAATGAATGAAAAAGCAGCCGATGTCTAAAAACTATGAAAAAACTTCAGAAAGTCTTCCCCCTCAAAAGCAAAATATACAGAAATAATATAATAATATAAAATCTACAGAAGACTTTTACACAAATGTGTGGTTGTTGGCCATAAAATCACAGAAAACTCCACAGACTGGAAACAGCATTGTTTAGTAAGATATCACACACTCATGTGAAGACAGCATGAGAACAGCAAAAGCCCATTTTGTGCTTGGAAAAACCCTGCATATATGTGTGTATTCATCCGCATGATGAAATAGTACCGTGCAAAAATGTCAGGACTTGCAAAGTTTGCAAAGCAAAAATGACTTTGTAGCTGTTTTGGAACATCACTAAATCTTTATACAAATATATATATATATATATATATATATATATATATATATATATACATATATATACATATATAAGTGAATTACACATTTGTGACAACTTTTAGAAACATTTTCAGCAGAAGTGAACAGGCTCAGGGCTACAAAAAGTCCCTCCAGACTGTGTTGGGAGGCTGGAAAATATGAAAGACGCATTTCTTTTAAACTTGCTCTTTTACTGAAATTAGACAGACAGACAGACAGACAGACAGATAGATATTTCTTACCTTTGGCACAGTCAGGACCCAAGAATCCAGCAAAGCAGTGGCAGTGTCCAGCGACACACTCTCCATTTCCATTACAGTCTGTGGAGCAGCCGTCCATTGAGTCTGCATACCCACGCGCACAAACAAACACACACATCAGAACATAAAAGCCAGAAAATAATACAAGAACTTGAAAATATTCTGCATGTAACTCCATAAGCTGACATGGCTCACTGTTATTGAATGAGAGATCTGATAAGCAATGGATGGCTCCCCAGACACAGGGGCTATATTAGATTAGTCTGATCCAGCTGCTATCACTCTCTGGGGAACGGCCAAGCACTCACTTACACTCAGTAGCACTAAGCACATTATACTGCATTACAGGTTGGAAACACGCGGTACGCAAATTTACACACATCAAGGCTTAATCAACAAACTGTTTACACGGGCCGCAGTTTGGAACGAGACTGGAACAACATAAAATCTGACATTGTGAGTGCACGAGTAAGTGGAGAATATACAATGGCGCGTCGCTACAGTAGATGCACTCTGGGCATTGCAAAAGATCAATGTGATGCTTGTTTCTACTAGAGCATTGTCTCATCTGGATGTGTGCGTTTCATCCTATCCCTCTGTAGGCTATGTGCATTTCATCGTAATCCACAATCAGACTTCAAAAGGAAAAACTTCTTTTTTACTCTTCTCCCTTTTTCTCTTATTGATACGTCCATCATGTCAGAGCTCATTCTCCGGGCCCGAGCAGATAGGGGAGATAAAAACGGAGCGCGCTTTCATGATTTTAGAGCATTACAGGAGCCTCGCTCTCAGCTCTGCTCAAGACACAAGTTTCTGGTGAAGAAGAATCAGCAGCTGGCAGAGCTGGGGATTTGAACCATGCTGCAGGTTGTCTCGTGGCAGGCGAGCTCCATCTAAGCTAGATAAAGTAATTAAAATGAGTGTCGAGGATGTCATCCTTTATTTGACCCTGCGCCGTCCTGCTCGCTCTCCTCTGAACAGGGATCGACTCCAGAGTCAAACCGCTGCAGTCCCCTGGCTCGCTCTGCTCAGGGAGCATGGATGACAAATCCTTCAGTGGCACGGCTCACGCACACACACGCTTACAAACACATGCACACAAAGTTATTATGTGACACCCGCCTTGAGGCGCGTGTGACACATGCTAATGAGACAGGCCCTGCCAGTAGCCGGCAGCGCAGCGTTATCCTCCACAGCAGCGCATCACTACAGAAACCAAAGTCATTTTCACCTCCATCACCTTTCATCGTCACACTGATGGAGAGGAGTGGCAATCATCTTCTCTCCCACACAGTCGGGAGAAATCACAAATGTTTCTCTTTCTCACGCTCGGGGGAAGAAAAAAAAGAGCCTCCTATGCACAAATTCCAATATTGACTGTGGCACCTGACACATGTAATGAACAAAAACTCATCTGCAAGGTCACCGAGTTGCTTTTGAATCGGGCGCAGGCGAGCGATCCGTCAGATCTCTCACAAGGCTGCAGGGTTGCAGCAGTGATATAAGCTCTGTATCTTTTCAGGTCAATGTCTCAAACATAAAACTCTCCGGGCAATTAAGAGGTAATGCATAAGAAAGCTATGCCTCTATTTGTTACAGCGTGTATGTGTGTGAGTGTGCACGTGTGTGGGCATTCATGAGACGCCCACTCTCTTCTTTCCACTGACTAAACCCTGGCCAGTTAGAAATCACTCATGCCATAAGTTATTGAAGTTAAATGCTATTATAAAATTGGTGCTTCCAGCCAAGTGATCTGATTGGTCAAATAAGCATTCCAATTGTACTTTATGAGCCCGTAAAGATTCAGCCATGCTTTATGACCCTTGGGCTTTATGAATTTATGAAAAAAAAAGATGAAATGGCTGCTCAGCTAACTAGAAGTATCCAGCCTCTAGCCAACCACCAGTTTTGTTTATCCTCTTTTTTATTAAAAGTTATGAAGGAAACTTTCCCAGATTTTTTTTCCTTTTTCTTATGGCCATTGTTTTAAAGAGGCAATATTCAAGCACACGTGTGATTGCAGGTGAATAAGCAATTATGTATAATTAACAGCCCTGCAGGGAGCAGCACTCTCTCCCTAAGCAGATTTAAAAAGAAGACGGTGCTGGCAAAGTGGCCTACATGTAAACGTCGGTATCAGCGGAACAGGAAAAAAGGAGCTTTATCCGCATCTGCCGGCATTTTTTACAGCAGAGAATATGTTTGAAAATGCAATCTGACTCTCATAATGGCATCTATTTTGAAATCAGCGTGTACCTTTTCAGTATTTTTTTATGGCATCCATTTATATACCATAGAATCACCAAGATACTGTACGCACACATCGACATGCATTACAGAATCTATATCAGAATTTATGCAGACAATTTTTAGCTGCAAGCAAGTACGATATGACTGTGTTCTGCTCGTGTGTGTGCGTGTGAGATGGCCCGTGAAAGGATGACAGAACAAAATATCTTCCGAACGACAAAGGTCAGTTATCCGCTGACAACACATGTGATTTTAAACGATCGAACCCAACTTGATTCTTTCTTCTTTTCATCTTTTGTTTCCCCCCCAAGATAATGACTACTGTGAACATCCATGACAGGGTTTTCTCTCTCTCAGGTAGCCCCACGTCTCATTACTCTTGCAATCATGTTTTACATCCCAAAGCAACAAGCAATTTTTTTTTTCAAAAACCGCAATCAGCCCCATTTCAGGTATTGTCCTATCATCTTTGTGCTCATATTTTTACTTCTTGTCATACTCCACACTCTATTGATTTCATCTTACTTTATTTATTTATTTTCACGGTCGCTTTTCGCTTATTTATTCTCTCTCGTTTCTTCGATGTATCCAGTTACCACTGGCTGCGGAAAAGCTCAGTTTCCCGACAGAGATCATCTCAATTCTCCCTCCTCTCCTCATCATCAAGGTTCAATTCTCGGTCTACACTATATTGTGTCCCTTATTAGGATTTACCGCACAGTGGCTGGGCGGCTTTCATCTTCTGCCTCTGAAAGTAAGCGGTGTCCCGCCGTAACTTCTTTCAGATGTGTAAATAGGCAGTAAAATGATCTTTGACCCCAATCCATTAATATTATTTTTGCCTTTCAAGCTGTATCGCTCGATTAATTGTTTTGAACAACCTCGGCAAACTAAAGGCCGGTAGACTAAGGCCATCTGTTGTTCCTCTGTTTGTTTTTAATTACTAAAGAGAGGCAACAAAAATTCTTCCTGGTTCCTGTTTATCACGAAATATGTGACTGGGGAAAAAAACAGAAAGTCTGGTCTATTCCAGACTTTACAGACAGCACACGTGTCAACAAATGTTTGACAGCTCTGAAATAAAATCTGTGTTTAGCTGTCGCACGCTGTCAGTCATTGTAAAAAAGACTCTGTCAATATGACGATGAAAGATGTCTTCAGTACAATGTTTTGCCTCTGTGGAGCTGTTTACTGATTGGCTTGCAACTTGGGTTTTGAAGGGGTTGTTGATACATATTTAGCCTAAAAGCATCACGTCAGCCACGCATAATGTTCCTGATCATTTCCTGAATAATAGGAAAACCTCGTCATAAGAGACGCGCGAGGAAAAACATCCCAAAATATAGACTTTTTTTTCATGGAGGGTCGCTCACGATATGCGTGTGAGTGTATTAACATGGAAATTACCAAGTTGCTCCATGGCATTACTGTGCTACTACATTTCCCAACACTTTTTTTTTTGGTTATTTCAACACTGTATTCTCTTAAGGACTACTGGGCAAAGTGGGAGTGAAGAAACTGCCCTGGTAATTATCCACTTGTCTATATTCAGCCACATACTCTTGCATTATTCACATCCTTCAATTTACACTGCCATCCGTGTGTGTCATAGCAATGAGCTGCAGTTAGCAAGCCCTGTCATTACTACAGGAGCTGTCCTCCCCTTTCTAACGGCTGTCTCTGCCATGCCAAACTCACTCGCATAATAGGAAAAGTTCCCTTCGAATGTCAATGAGTTTCACACCACTCTTGACCATGTCCTTACATGTCTGCATATCCGCAGATAAAAAGGAAGACAGAACGAGAGAGTGAAGCAGCCCTGAGACGTTATCAGAGGAACACATGTAAAGCAAGACAAATACAGAAGAAAAAAAGCTAATCCTCCTCACCTATGGGAGTGCTGTGGAGTAACACCTGCTCCAGGTTGCGGCCGTCGTTGTAGAGAGCCAGGTGCCAGGTGCCGGGGTCCATGTACTCGATGAAGCCTGTTTCTTGGAGGCCGCTCAGTAGCAGGCCTTTGGGAGCTTTGGCAGCTGAGACGGGATCAGTCAAGGACCTGGGCAGGGCCTTCCCATCCAGCAGTTTTACAAAGTCAAACTGAATACAACACAACCAGGAAACAGCATTATCAACCAGTCTGAAGGAAACAACAGCAACAAAAACAACATGGGAATTCGCAAAAGCTACATAAAGCCAACAGAAATGAGCGAGGCAAACCTTGTGCAGTGGCGTGTGGCTGTTGTTGGGCTAGCTGCGTGAATGCTATTAGAAAACTGGGTGGATACAAGAAATTGGGGAGTAGAATTCATGATGCGCATATCAAATGTGAATCCAGAGGCCAAAGGAAAGGAGGAATGCTTTTTTTCAGCCGCATCTCCCTTTTCTACCAGACGTGTTCCACAGCAGCTGGCTCAAAAACTTGACATGCTGCTAATAGCATGGGCATACTTTACCACCCAGGTTTTCAGTGGAGCAGACTATTATTTCATCTGTCTTAACCTTTTCGTGCTTCTTTCTCTCCCTCTTTAACTTCCCCCACCACTCTCATCTCCTCTCTCTCCCTCCCCTCCTATCCATCCTCAAACCTCCTTGAACTAGCAAGCACTCGCTGAGTCTTATTTCCCCTGAGGGCTGTGTGTCACACTAGTGTCAAAAACAGCTAATTAGACCTCTTCATGCAGGCGAGAGCAGGGGCGCACTGATGTTAAAAAGCAGATGACTCAGTGTGTGTTGTATTTTTGTCTGTATCTGTGCGTCTTGAATGGCACAATGCTGTTCTACACTTTGCACGATACGAGACGCTAACATCAGCGTTTTCTTCACGAAAAACCGAGTGCATCCGTACTTTTTAGGGTGCCCGTGCGCCGTTTTAGAAAGACACGTGTCCATGTGGGGAGAATTGCTTTGTCCTCATGTTTTGTTTGTTTTCTTAGCTGGAAAATTAGCATCATATTCAGTATGAGAAAAACACGCACGAGTCTAGAGAAGAAAAAAACATCAGTTTTCCATCAGCAACTCTAACACTGTGTTTCAATACAGCTGAACTCACAATTTAATTGATCTGATTTACATTTTTTTCTCTTTGTGTTGTCAGAACAAGTTTAAAGCAGTGATTTTTTTTGGTTCATGGTTCATGAATGCTACCTGTTAAACAGGCAGACAGCAAATTCATGCTCTGCTGCAGTCAGTTATCGATTTAACTGTTTTTGTTTGTTCTAACACATTTGCCTCACAAAACATGAATAAAAGCAGTTTATGGACATCTGTCTCCACACAAATCGGCGTTTGTACTGAAAAGAACAAAATGCAACTTCCACCTCTTTTAGGACAAGAAATCCAGAGACATCAAAATGGAGACAAAGTAACAGCGAATCCAAAAAAACAAAACAAAACCTATTCCAGCTGTCAGATTGGATGAAAATGTGCTTGCTGTAATGCTCTGTCTGGCTGAATGAGCACACTGACAAAGTTTGAGATTGGGAAGAACAAAGATGTTGATAAATAAAGAGATATGGTTTTAGAGGAAATGCACAAAAAAGACAGCCAGTGTATCACAATAGAAGTTTTTAAAAAGACTTTCAAACTAAAATAATTTCTCATGTTTAAATATAAAAAAAAGCATTGTGTGTCGTGTGTGTCTAGAGCATCCTGGAGTATCAGGAGTTCTGGATCAAAGAATATAATGTAATCGTGTTCAAATAAGTGCTTAACACTCCCCACCGCTGAATATTGCCTCAGTGTAGATGCAAGGACAAAGTGGAGAGAAATAGGTGCATTAGCGTGGATGGGATCTGTAGCAGCTGAAGCAAACATGCCCATCTGGTGAACAGCATGCTACGACATGGGGCCTTCTTTACCTGAGTGTGTGTAGGCGGTATGTTCCTGCGCCCATAGACCCCCAGCAGTGCGTTGTGTGAAAGAGAAAGATTGAACTTGATGTAGGTCGGATGGTGCACAGTTATATGAAACCTCCAAAAAAGTCCCGGCGGGATTGCCTGGCTCTGCTGAGTCCCGATGTCGACCTCGCCACGGTCGATGGCCCGGCCTCGCACCCACTTTTCTGTAGGCAAAAAAATAAAAAAATAAAAAAAAATCACACAGGTGAGGCCGCTAAAGACACACGCTGCAGATTTATCAAGGCGGACAGGCTGTCGTATTCAGTATCAGAGGGAGCAATTAATAACCAACCTGATGTCCTCAAACATCAGCGTGATCAGCCGCTGCACTAATGAAGCGAGACTGAATAGATGTCAGGAATGACTGAGCGGTGGTGAAAATCCTGCTTTTCAAGAGACCATGCTTTGGCAGGCCTTTGGATAGACTCTGCATAAAGATGAACTGCTTTAAAAAGGAAGTGTTTTGTCTGAGAGCTGTCTACTGGGGCTTTGTCGTGTGCTATATTAGCATCTTCTAACAAGAAAGAAAGTCTGTGTGTGTGTGTGTGTGTGTGTGTGTGTGTGTGTGTGTGTGTGTGTGTGTGTGTGTGTGTGTGTGTGTGTGTGTGTGTTAGTGTGAAAGAAGAGAGAGAACGAGAGAGAGCGAAGGATGAGAAAAAGTGAGGAGGGCACATGCACGCATTCACAAACAGCGTCACACAGATAGTGTCTTGAGTGAGAGTGTGTCTTTGTCTGTGAAGAGAATAGGTCTTTCCAACAGTCCCCTGGCCATCAGCTCCTCTTCTCTCCATAAGCCTTTATCAACCACCAGGCCCAAGTCTTTTGTGTTGGGGAGCAGGCAAGGCTCTCCAGCCCTCTGTGTGTCAGCCTTTATGTAGAGATATATCTCTGCTTCTAAACTAAGATGGAGGAAATATGGTGACAGAGGGAAGCCAGCCGATCGTTACGGCCACAAAGGCAGAAGAACAGTTAGGGGCAGATTCATGGACGAGCCGGCTCGCTCTCAATCCATAATGCCTGCTGCTTTACCACTCCATTATGGCGACACCATACATGCCTGCAGGCCAGCCGACATATATCACACGTACTGTCAGAGCGAGGGAGGCGGAGGTACTCATCTTGCTATGCTAGCAGAAGCTAAAGCGATGGGAATATTTATTAGTCCGTTGGTCATTCCAGCTCTTTATTGCAGACCTCTCAGTACCTACAGCTGTTAAGTTTTACACAGATATTCATGACGATCGGAGAAAAATTCTGGGTCTGATGATCGTTTTGTCTTTCCAGCTTATCACGCCATGAAGCTGACATTTGTGGTTTTGCTTGAAATGTCACATCAACTTTTCTTCTCTACTCTCGTCACCAGGTCAGTTCGCCTTGGGTTAATCAGCAAACATGCTACCCTGCTCCAACTACACAGCCGGATATCTGCACACAAATGTTAGACAAAAGGTGCATCCATCCGTCTATCCATCTCCTACTAAGGGTCATCACAGGGTGACAGGTACTACCTGGACAAGTCGTTTCCCTTTTCTATAAAGCAAAGACAACAAGTTTGCAGTATGTTGAAAATGCCTAAGCAATGCATTTCTTGCTCAAAGCACTACTGTGCATGCATCTCTAGTATAGCTGTGGCACCTGCAGACTGGGAGATTTCAGCAATCTCAAGCCAACATAGATCAAATAAACTTAGGTACGACATCAAGTTGAGTTATGCGGACCGCACAATTGATGAAACTTACAGAATCTTAGGCCACAATGAACGGTCACAATTCCCCGGCTGTTTCTTTCCATGCCTAACGGAGTCATAATAACATCTGGAGACACATCATACAAACGTGGCTTCTGCCGCCACGACTCATTGCTGGAATTCCAAACACTTCATTTTCCACATTTTACCTCCATTCATTCCATTTCTTTTGGTGTTTTTTTTTTCTCCTTTACAATTTGTGCCAGTGTGCCAGTGTCAAAGTTGATCAGTGTGTGTTATCTAATACTGCATTCCTATCTGGTTGGTTAGTGGACGTGACGATGCCAACACTTTGGCAGGCCATCTGTAGCAGCGAGATTGTGGAAAGGGTCAGCTTTGAACCTTAATGCGAGACAAATATCTTAGAGCCAAGACTAAAAGACATTCACAGCTCACTCGTCAAATCACACACAGTGAATACTTGAATTTCAGTGAATTTTAAAAATTGTGCAAATGAATGCCAAAAGATCATACATCATCTCTTTCTACCCTTCTATCTCATTTAGGCAACACTTGAAAAGAAATAATAAAGTGATTAATTCGGTAACGCGCTTAACCAGTGCGACGAGAGGGAAAAAAAGGGACAAAACGATGAGATTGGGACGAGAACAAAAACAGTTCAAAAAGATTTTTGAATGAAAGTAAAAGCAAAAGCAAAAAAAGAACCAACCCACACACACACTCACAGACAGGTGTCTGTATGAGGCATAAATTGTTCCCGCACTAAAATCTCTACCAAACCGAACAAAAGCAGCTTGGCCGAACTAAAGTATGCATTCATGCATTCCTGCCGAGTCTACCTCAGCAGTCTATTCCTTTTAATGCTAATCCTCACTTCTGCGCCTCACCACAAAAATATAAAGGCCAGCAGAGGGATGGATGTCCCGAGGAAAGCAGTCTTTTATTCAGCACTAGATGAATAGGACATGAATAGGGCATGGCAGTTGGCGGAACACTGGCAGGCAGGCAGGCGCACAAGCAGGCTGACTGGCAGGCTGGTGGGCAGATGAGCAGGACTGACGCTAATTACTGTACAGTGCTTCTCCAAGTGTGATGCAACAAGGGGACAGAAAGCGGCACTCAGGTCAGCCACAAGGAAGGGTGGTAGGGAGATGGGGGAAGCAGGGGAGATGTAAAAGGGAGGGAGGGGGGAGCACATATGAGAGGACCATGCTCATTGACGAGTTGGCTGTGTCGAGTTACAACTGCTGATGCAAGAAAGAAGAAAAACCCTCCTTGCATCTCTCTCTCCCTCCCTCCCTCTCTCTCAGTCTGTCTCAGCACGTAGAGAATAATACTGCAGCTCCAGTAAAACCAGGGGAGAGGATCGAGGCATTTTTGGGAGTCCCACAGAAACCAGACGGCTCACAGGGTGGCTGTAGCTCAGGTGGCAGAGCAGGTCAGCCACTAATCAGAAGGTCGGTGGTTCGATCCCAGGCTGCACCCTGGCTGCATGCCAAATATCCTTGGGCAAGATACTAACCCCGTGTTTTCCTACTGGTGGTGGTCAGAGGGCCCGGTGGCGCCTGTGTCCGGCAGCCTCGCCTCTGTCAGTGTGCCCCAGGGCAGCTGTGGCTACAGTGTAGCTTGCTATCGCCAGTGTGTGAATGGGTGGATGACTGAATGTAGTGTAAAGTGCTTTGGGGTCCTATGGACTAGAAAAGCGCTATACAAATGCAGGCCATTTACCATTTACCATTTACATGGCTCCTAGAGCCGCTCAGATTACTTCTGTCAATCAGTGTGTTCCAGCCGTGTGTCTCAGCACAAAACCTGAGCCCACTCTTTGAAAAGATCTTTCAAAACAGCAAATCTGTGTTTATTCCTATCTGGCAGACATAAAGAATACAAGCTTAAACAAGATGATATGCAAACTGGGAGGCAAAAATTCCTTCGCACCTTGCTATCTCGTGGCTTTAATAACAGAAAAGCAGCTTGAAATTCACACTTGCTATCGGCGGCTTGGAATAAGAGTAAAAATACAACAGCGTCGCATAAGCCTCCTTTTATCATTAGTTGGCAGGGGAAGAAAAAAATTGGAATATTTGAAAATGTTGAGCCTGTTTAAAGGGCAGATAAAAGCGTTGCATTGCTCATTCATGTCTACCATCAACATGGCCTTGATGGGAATGATGAATTGGTAGTGGGTCAGTCTGACATAACCAACATAGGGAGCATTATAATAATGATGATGCTGCCTCAGCCAATTATACTGGTTGTACACATCGTGCTTCTAATGCCCCCACTGACACTAGTCGCACACAATATGCAAACACATGTACACAATGCAATATTTTCTGCTAAATTAGCCCTTGAAAATGTTCCCAGGCCGCAGGACATCTGGATCAGGACGGCTTTACAATTGAACTCTTAACCTTTCCCATTTCTAATGACTCGCTAACACCTCCACATTGTCCTCCTTCACCCCCGTCTTTGCAAAGCACGTGCTTCCAAAAGTTAGTGTGAGTTTGCCTGCCCATCCATCTGAATGTGCTGTGTGTCTCTGAGTGTGTGCGTGTGGGTGCACCAGGCCAATGAAGGAACGGAACTACATTAGGACTTGGGACACAAGGTCTAATTAATTTCTCTTGCCTACGGGTTATTCAGGTAAAACAATTACACCTGTAATCTATTTTCAAAGGAACTAAACTGTCTTTGCAATTAATTTTATTATCCCTCAGATTCTAATGAAGCAGAGAACAGACTAAAAAGTGCAGCCAGGGTCTTGGTGACGGGACACGTCTGAGGGGACTGGAATTGTGTGTGTGTGTGTGTGTGTGTGTGTGTGTGTGTGTGTGTGTGTGTGTGTGTGTGTGTGTGTGTGTGTGTGTGCGCACGTCAATACTGATGCGTAGGTCTGTGTCTGAATCTCACACATATTGGTGCAGACAACATTAATAGCGTTCCAAATGCAAGAGAGATTGAGTTTGCCGCAGGATGAATAAAAATATCACAATGGGCAAGGTCTCTATAATTACTTGGATTCAATTAAGGGCCTTTTGAGCAGGTGGCTTAATAAGCTTTCAGCCGCCTCTCTCCACTGTGCAGCCTAATGAGTGTCAGTCAGAGTCAGGAGAAGATAATGCTCTTGGCCTTAGGCCCTTCCATTACGCTCTCTTCCTCACCTTCTACCATCAGACCCCAGGCTACATGTGTGACAGACACATCTGGCCCTTAGCAAACGCATCCACTGCACGACACATGCATTGTTACACATGTAATATGTGTTGTGTCAATTGGAACGTGGATAAAGTACCTACAGATTATTTTTCTTCAAGCTTTACCTGTGTAGTCTGGGTGCAGGTCTAGAGGCTTAACTACTGTGATGCATTTTGAAAATTACTTGTAAGTATCTTAAATTACCCCTCTTGGATATTTATGTCCAAAAAAGTAGAGCACAAGGTCGATGCAACTTTGTGTAACAAAACAGGCTTCCTTCTCTGTAGTGTTTTTTACACTTTGGTACATCACTTTGTCATTTTTATGAAATATTTGTATCTAATATGTTTTCCAAAATTTTACTAATAAACTACTAATAAAGATACGTGAAGAGATATTTTTACCTGCTTAATAAAAATATGTATTTCCTTAACAAATGTGCTTATATCATGCTATGCTATTAGATTGTTAATGCTGATGCATATGTAAATAGTGTTTGAATGTAGGAAAAAATCAAGGCAAAGCTACTTTAACTGCTTTTTAAAATTGTATCTTCCCAGTTTTTCCTGCGCAGAGGAACTCGAAGGTTTGTTCCAACAAAAGCCAAAGAAAAAAAGAAACAAAACTCCAGCACTGTGCTCAAATGATCTATTTTTAAACCAGTATTGTTGTTAGGGATTTAACTGACAAGCATAATCAAAATGTGGTCAGAAACAACAGGAAAATACTCATGTTTCTGTCAACTAAGGTACAAGACTCATTCACTTCAGTGAAAGCAGACTCATCATGTTTGTGTGAGGAGACGTTCCCCAAAGGCACATTCTGAGTCAGGAATATGATATTGTTGGTTGGTTTAACAATTCACTGTGGCATGTGGCATGTAATGTAATTTTAATCTGCAAGGAAGCTGCTAATTAAACGCATTAATAACTGCAATAACAGGACTGTGCAAAAGTCTCAAGCCACCCCTAATTTCTTTATATTTTGCTGGGATGGTGGGAAATAGGTGCATACATACAGAGATTGCTTAATTCATAATAAACTCTCTTAGGCAGCTTTCTTGTTATTTCTTTAAGCAGTCTTAAGGAATAGTTCTTCAGGCTTCTTGAAGGAAATTCAAAGCTCTTCTTTGGATGTTGGCTGCATTTTGTTCTCTACAAAGATGATCCCACACTGCTTCAATAATGAGTCTGAGCTCTGGGGAGGCCAATCCATGACTGATTGTGTTTTTCTATCCAGGTATGCTTTTGCTGCATTGGCAGTGTTTTTGGCATCACACTGAAAAATAAAACTTTCCACTGTACCGCATGCTGTATCATGGCGACAGTACTTTTTCGACATTCACAATTCCATCAATTTTTAAATATCCCCAACACCACTGGCTAAAACACAGCCCCAAACCATGACAGAGCCTCCACCACATGACATCTGACCTCCTCCATACTGATGATTATTTAAACCAAAACTACTCTGGATTCATGACTCCATCAGACCTGTTGGCACTGATTCAGTCCAGTTCCTGTGTAATTCGGCATACTTCTCTCTCTGTTTCTCATCCTGAAGAAAGGCTTCTTGACAGCCACCCTTCTACTGAGACCATTTCTGATGAGGCTTTAGTGAACAGTAGTATTAACTGAAGTGCCAGATCTCTCAGGTCCTGTATTAGGTCTTTGCTGGATTTTTTCTATTTCTTTAGGATATCAATTTCACATACCGTTCATCTGCTACAGATGTTTTTTTTACACTATCATTTCTTTTATTCGTTTGTCCTCCAGTTGCCAAGTTTCCTCATTTTTAAGGGCACACTGCACACTATTGTATGCCAAACTTTTTTATTCTGTCAGTTTTCATAGAAAAATAAGGAAATGTGTTGTTTTTGCAACAGGCTGCCAGTAACAAAGTAGCTTAACAAACAAAACTGAACTGAAAATAAGTAAAAAAGCAGCCAATGTCCAAAGAAAAGCTTTAAAGGACCTTCACAAAGCATGGAGAACTATTCCTCTAGACGCCTTGAGCAATAGCAAACAAAAATTTAAAAATCAAAATATAATGACTTGATGGGTGGCTCAATACTTTTGTACAGTGCACCAGTATCAAATGGAAACAGTTGAATAAAGTTCTTGTTTGACCACCTTTTGACCAGCTTTGAGTTTATTTTATTGTTTATTTTACAATTGATGTCAGAGCCTGTGGCACATACTACTCAAATGTCAAAAGTTCCTGCTCTTGACAAAACGTGACATGTATACTGTTAACACTGGCTGTAGTTTGAAATTATGTTTCATTTCCTCCGATATTTCTGGATGAGATGTTTTGAATGCCGGCCGCCTAACAGACAGACATGCCGCTGCTGTTAGGCTTTCTCAACTTGAGGCGCTCAAGCAGGGGGTTCACTAAGTGATCCATACTCTCTCTGCGTGTGTGTCTGTGTGAACGCGGGCGTGTGCGCATGTGTTACATCCTGAGACTGTATCCCAGCGTGAGAAAATCAATGAGACCAGTGTAACAGGGACCAGTCCATAAGCATTTGCACACACGCGCACGCGCTCACCTCTGCGCCACACACATTCGCTCTGCTCGCACCCGCGCGCAACATCAACACACTTTCTTACTCTTGTGGACACATGCGGACTGCTCGGCCTCACTTCCCTCCACTCTCTCTGCACGCAGTCTAGAATATTGATGTGCTCTTTAAGAGCCCTTCTCTCTGTCTCTGTCACATTTCATCCATCTACACACAATTTTCCAACCACACCATCAGGCAGAGTGAAAACAATTCGGCACTAACTCAGGAGTTTATACAATCATCACATAGGCTCAGATGGCATTCCACAAGCTCCACATTTCATCATCTCCACATTATAATGAGGCAACGCGCCGCTCTACTGTATGTCACTTTGTATCATTTCATATCGTTAATACATCCGACGTTGCACATTGAGTGAAATATTACTCTCAAACTCTGATGTACTTCATTAAGGAAGGGATTCCACCGACAAAAAAATTCTGTTCTGGGCACATCTGCTTTCATGTACGCCAGAAGAGTTTCCATTAATGTGTGTGTGTGTGTGTGTGTGTGTGTGTGTGTGTGTGTGTGTGTGTGTGTGTGTGTGTGTGTGTGTGTGTGTGTGTGTGTGTGAGATGGCCATCTCTAAATGCCCTTACCCTCGCTTGTTTGATATAAAAACAGAGAAGAGATAAGGGAAAGGCGGTGTGTTTGTGAGCACACATTCATGCATGCACATCAGCGCGAGGTTGGGTATCATGGGGCGAGTGGCAATTACTGTAATACTAATTAGAGAAGCTTTTATGTGTGGTCGGCTTAGAGGGGCTGCTGGTGATCTCTGGAAACTGCAGGAGAGATAGCGTGAAGAATATAAAACAGCACGCGCGGCTTGACGAGACGCTAGCCATACGCGCATGACACAACATGTCAATTAGCATCAAGCATGGTGGCGCGGGCCGCCTCATAAGGTGGATTAGAAGTCTTGCGGCTCCGGATTCTGATTTCGGAGTGGAGCCAACAAATCATCTTTATGGCATTGAAGTTGACAGAAAAACAACAACACTAAAAATACATGAACGACAATACAAGAAGATTACTACCTTCCAATCATTCCGCCAAGCTCGTTTCATCTCTCCCTACTGTGTCATCAGTTTATATCAAAACAAGCAGAAACTGATGACTATCCTCCAATCAGCCGCCTCAGCTATCTTCATGCTCCCACTGTTACTTGTGTTCCTTGTGTTTATAGCAGCGTGTTAGGCTAAGACAATTTATTCCGAATTAAAAAAACTGAACATTTTGCATCTTGTTGTTCTTTGAGTTTCTTTTTTTTTTGGTGGTTTGCAGACAAGTTGTGAAAGCTTCTTCTAAGATGTTTAAGGAATATACTACTTTAATGACAGCAATTCTTTTTTAGCTTCATCGTGTATCCGTCCCTTGCCCCCTTATCTCTCTCTATCCTTTCCATTCCTTCCCTCGCCATCGTTCGCGGTGTAATCTAGGGGATTGTGTGGTCTCTTGGTGTGAGAGGTGATGGGTGCAGCAGGATGAGCGTGATAATCTGCCACACTGGATTACAGCCTAATCTCTAATCTCCCTGGCCCTCCTCTGCCTGGGGACCACCTCCACCGTGCCAATTTTATTAATCTGAGCCCCCTGCATCAACAGCTTAGCTTTGCCCATTTTGATTTCCCAGCTTTCACGGCGCATATAAAGCAATAAGAGCTGAAACAATAGATTGTTGTGACGCAACACTCAGAAGTGAATTCCACGACCCCTGCGTGCTCTATTGGAGGATTTAGATACTGATGAGAGCGTTAATCCTCCGAATGTGAGGATTCATCAAGAATAGTTGCTTCAGGGATGTCCCAGGTTGCCTAAATTGCAGCGAGTTGCAGTTTTGCCTCGCACGTTTTCTGTGTAAGCGCTGAACGTGGGCTCCGACAGCCTCCGATGTAATATCCATCAGAATCACACCAACCATGAAGGTTGCTCTGTCCTGTCTGACTTCATGACCTGAGACGCTCACAATTAATGTCCCATATCGTGGGGTTAAACTGGTGTTAGTAATTCCTCTGGCTAGTTGGGAGAAGGCAGAGTGGAGAAAAGCAATTCCAGTCACGTAGCAGGAAAAAGAAAACGCGATTAACCAGTTTCCTAGCCTTTCTAAAAAATGAGTAATCAGAGTAAGGCTTATCTCTGGACTAATGTCTCTCTATTGTATTGGATCATTAGTTGTGGGAAGAGTGTTATTTACGAAGCCAGGGACTTAATGCACTAGAAGCTGATTGAAATTTGTAGACCTGTACCTGAAGATCCGAATATAAGTGCATGTGTTTGGTGTATGTGTTTGGTGCATCTTCAGTTTTCACTCTTCAGCAACTCTTTGTACTCGTTTTAGCCTCTGCAGCAACACAACATGACAGGCTTAATCTTTGGCTTATGTGTATGGTGTTTGTAAAAGTGTGATTAAAACATTACATGTCATTGTTCAATATGTTTAGTTTGCAGAAGTTAATGGATCCTAATTGAAGTCTCAGCTGTGGTTCACAGCATCATCGAAGAGAAACAACTAGAATCCTCTTAAGCTATGGTGCACAATTTGCCGTGGTCCAAAAGTAACCGGGACACTAAGTGGGCAGATGTGTCTCATTTTTTTGATCAATAATTCATGCCTAAAAGAGCTGCCATGTGGCTGAAAGTTGACTGAAAGTTGCCATTTATGCAGAGGTGATAATATGAGGAGTAGAGTGGAGCCATGCAAATGAAGGACATAATACCAGGACTCGCACAAAAGCACAAATCTATCAGAGCACTATCACAGGTACCATCAAAACCAACAGCTGGCCTCCTTCCAGAAAACCAGGTGCACCCAGCAAAAGTAAAAAAATGGCAAACAGCATGAAGAAGTCTGCATGAAGAAGAAAAACTCATTTATGTCTCTGCAGCCCGTCAAGAGCGCTCTCCAGGATTTAGGCAAAGATTCAACAGTTATCCAAAGACAACTTCATGTCCATAATTTTTTAACACATTCCTCTCCTGTCTCAAAATTTGGCATGTACATTACTCATAATCCATTTGATGAGTCGGGTGTGTTACACATGTAAAGGCTTGTAGCCTTGAGCTGACAACCTAAAGCAAAGATGAGGAGCTCTCTGCAAAAGTCTGCAGAACTTCGAAGCTACAACGCAGACAGTTTTTAAAAACATTGTCAAAATGAAAAGTCCCAGCTGACTAACATCGCATAAGTCTGGTTAAAGACTGACATGAAGGTAAGTCCAGAGCAACTCTGAAGGGGTGGTTTTCCATGGAAACCTGAAATATGAAGGCCCCGAAAATAATTCCGATTTGTCAAAATACGCTCTTATTGGGCATGCTTAATGAAAAAGTCAAAAATGCTTTCCTTGCCTTTTTGCTTGCAAAAATGTCGATAGAAAGAAAAAGAAAACAGCCAGGCACAGATAAAGAAAAATGAAGTGAAGCACTCGAAGTCATCACTTATGTTTTTAGTCAATACATTTAATACAAATTTTTCAAGCTGCTGTATTACATTTGTTTTGTTGTTACTAACGGGCAGATCCTGTCAGTGGCTGAGTGCAGAACATCTGTTATTACAGTGTACACTGTGTGCGTGTCAGCTCACCTCTGTCACCACTGTGTGTGTTTTCAGGGTTGAGCGTGTCCAGCAGGTGGACGGAGCTCGTCGGTCTGGTTTTGCTGCGGTCCTCTTGTTGATGGTCTGCTGAGCTCAGGCCATTCTCATACAGCTGGCTCTCACCGTGACGCAGATGCCAGGTCAAACCTAACAGGTGGACCGCTACACACACACACACACACACGCAGATTGGCAGCCAAGGGTAAAGAAAAGAAAACAGACAGAGGAGATCATTATTCAAAACATGCAAGAGGGGTGTGTCTGAATCCTTTTTTTAATGCCCATCTTAGAGCACTCACTCTCTTTATGTGCTTATTAGCGTCCGGCAAAGCAAAGGACAATTAGAAAACACGCAGAGAAGACAAACTGTCACGCACACATGCGTGCATGCCTGCGCACATGGCACATGTGCACACCAACACAGAACGTGGCAGTGGTGGGCAATTAAGGCAGATCTTGTGAGTCTGAGCCCAGGGCTAGTATTAAAGCGCTAACACAGGCTTTTATGCATGACTAATGATGCTTTGAAAGCTGCTGCCGATTCACAATCCATATGGGCCTTTTAAACAACAAAGGGTATGAGAGAGAATACTGGATTCCCCCCTCCCACTCATAAAATTGTTTACTAGGACGGGAAACCAACATGCTGTTAAATAAAAACAACTAACACACGCCCATTAAGGAAATGAATTAGTTTTTTGCGAGTGTTGTCAGTAAAGTGTTGAGTAAAACATTCAGCTGTGTTCTGACCAATCACGAGGTTCCATTCATTCAGGCTTATACTTGAGCAGTGTTTAAATTTTTTTTTTTAATTTCTTTAAAAGAATCTAAAAAGGTAATGTGCCTTTGCTGATAGGAAGAACAAAGCAAATGAAATAAATCATTGCAGTTTTTTTCTCCCCTCCTCTGACACATTTGGAACATCAAACAAAAGCAAAGACTTAAATCAAAAAGTTACTATGTGCTGGTGGCAGTCAGAGGATGGCTGCTGCATGCAGATCAAGGTAGGGAACTTCTAAGGACTTCAAACATCTTCACTGTCTGTCCTCTGTCTGCTGATTGCCGACACCCAGAAAAAGCACTTGACACGAGCTTGATAACGCTCGCGTAAAATGGCTGCTTAGAAAAACAAATCCACAATTATACGGCGCAACCAACACAATCACACAGGTACGGCGCAGACTCACACTTTTCTCATCTGTGCATACATGCATGCATGCACATGCCTCCACAGTCGCCCACACTCCACCCCCTCCTGATGAAGGATACCTAATTAAAACTCCAAATAGTTCAAAGCCATTTGCTGCTACTTTCCTTTGAGGAAGCACAGAGGAGAGGGGTGCGAGGCGGGGAAATAAAACTGTTTTCTCTGAAAAATACCAGCAAATCTATGATGAGCTCTGAGAGTTGAAGCCAACAGGGTCCCATGCCTCACTCTGGCATCTACGGGGATCAGCAAATCATACATTTCTACTTTTGACTAGCACTAGCCACTATTGGTTTAGATATCTACTCATGCACAATATGAGCTCTTCAAAGCAGAACACTGACGATTACCAGGGCCATGAGGGAGACGTCATGCATCATTTAGCTCAAACTAATTGAACTGTCAGTCTGTGACGAGACCAGACATGGACACGCACAAGCTCCTCACGTCAGTGTGAGTACGAGTCAGTCATTTTTAAACATCTCTTGTTTTCTTTTTCTTTTTTAAAAAAAGGCGACTTGGGGGATTTTTCCCATAAACACCTTGCTGTGAAAGTACCTGTGATGATTCGTTTTGATGCTGGAAAAAAGGATGTCAAACAGTAACCCAAATGATCTTCCTTGTACATTTAATTTCATGGATTTAGCTTCCAGCAAAATCCTTTCGGTTGTCTGGTACTGCCCGTACTGCATCCTTAGCAGACAGGTGGGAGGAGAACGGAAGCAGGTAGAAAGAAACTCATGAAAAAAGCACACACACAGTGAAGGTGGTCAAAATCACACGTATTTGACACTGACAGAATTAGCAAGAGCGCCGCTGAAATTTCCTTTCGACCACGGCAATTATCTTTCTCTTAAAATACACCATAAAATATCATACCACACCTAAAAATGTAGGTTTGTATTCCTCGTCACAGTTTGTATGGCATTATATTTGGCAGTGGAGTGGAGTGGAACAACCTATCATAGTTTCATAAATTAGTCTGTAAGAGTGCTCAGTGAGGGATGACAAGTTATTCCCAAACTGATACATTTGGCATTTCCACCATTAAGTCTCTCAGACTCCATTCTCTCCTCGCTTCCTCTCATCTGAATTGCTTTTCTTGCTCTCCATGTTTGTCTGGTGTCCCCCACACCTCTGCTGGCCAAGTATTACCCACTACAGTTATGACTCTGCAGCGACAGTCCTCACCAGCTCTCCTACCTTCTCCTCGTCACCACTCCATCTCTCCTCAAAACACCCTCAGACCCCACTTCTCCTGCTCCTCCTCATCAGCCCTCCCCCCATTCTCTGTCTCTCTCTCTCTTACTTTATGGCTGTTGACCTTTTGCTTGAACACTTAGCATCTAGAGTTGCACAGCATGCATGCACACGCAAACACACCGGAGCAAGAAGGGAACAAGGACCTCTGAGTGTGATGAGGAGATGATGGAAGAGTGAGCGTTTGAGCATATGCTCTTGTACTTTTGAGGATCTAATGTCCAAACAGTAATATTAATACCAGTGAGGACATATTTGTTGGTTTGTCATTTAAGCAAATGAATTCCGGGCATTTAAAACTGAGCACTCATAGAGCCCATAATGTGGACAGGAATGGGAGTTTAATATATGTCTATCTATTAGGCATGTAGAGGTTACAAGGTTTCAATTGCTGCAGGTTATTCAGTGCCAAAGAGACATGAAAAAAGATGAGCAACTGCTGAGCATGAAGGTTTATTCTTGACCTTAACATTTATTCTGTCAGACCCCTGACTCACAGACAAATTAATATCGTTTTTGGACACACAAACGATACTGGCACAGTCGTCATAGAGATGTCCTGTCGTCCTGGGTTACGCTATCCTACACTCTAGAAAATCACAGAGACCTTGGAGAATCTGGATTATATCGTCAAATGAACTGTGGTGTTAGTTCTTATCTGTGATGATAAAAGGACATGCAGTCTCCTGAGGAAATATAAGAAAAAAGTCAACTACAACCCCCTCAAACAATGTTGGATAAACAGAGTAACGGAGTGTTTAATATAGGCCCTTTGTGACACCTTGATATTTTTATTGTTCGCATTTCTTTATTAGATCAAAAGGAGAAATAACTTAATAGAAAATAATTTTTCCCACAAAACCATGTAGAACATTTAAACCTTCACTTGATGTTTTAGAAAATAAGCTTGCTTTCTTGGCAGGGCAATATGTACAGTAAATATCCCCTGGAGGGTCTTGGGTCGATTTGTGGCTATTTGTGGCTATTTTCAAATTTTGATTACCTGCCATTTGCACAGTGTTGAATGGAATATAGCGAAAGTCTGCAAAAAAAAGTTTGGTCACATTTACTGTTAAAATTTCAGTATGACTTCCGGAAATTAGCTTCAGTGGCTAAGCTAGCGATAAACTTACGCTATTGGTCCTAGTGGTCGATTTGTGCCCCATTGAAACCCATTATAAACGCTATTTTTCACGGCAAAAAAATTACGGTCAAATCGATCGTGATCGGTAATGCTTCCGCTTCCGCTTGCAGTACTGGCCTTAGAGTTGTAATTTTTTTATTTGTCCACCGGGTGGCGCCCTTGCTCCACATTTGACCCGGGGCTGGAAAACAGCGGGCTGCTTAAAGAGACCTGCGGGGAATGAAGCGTCATTTCCGGCGTGCTGCAGCGGCTTCGCCCGCTGATCGTGCGGGACCATTTTTTGGTCCCTAGGACCATGAGAGGGTGCTCTTTTTTTTTTTTTTTTTTTAGTCAACAGGAAATGACGTATTTGTTGTCACGTGGTATCGGACGTGTGGGCTGGAAAAAGCAGTCCCCGGTGATCGTGCCCCGGTGATCGTCGCGACTTACCCCGGCAACATGCACTTATTTCGGCCTAGAGGAGGAGCATTTGCCGCCTGGAGACCATTTTCTGGTCCTGAAAAAAAAAATAAAAGGCGATCGAAATGACTGTTTGTGCCAATCTTTAGTCCATCTAAAGGCCTAATTATAATAACAATCAAATATTACTTCAAATGGTTTTTTGGGAAAATATTTAGTTTTTTAGTTTTTTTTTTAGTTTTTTTGTAATTTAAAGGGTTAAAACAACGAAAATATAATTAAAACTTTATATGAATATTTCAGGGAGAAGTAGTTTTAAAAGACTGACCAATTTAAAGTGAAAAAAAAATTAATATTTAATATTTTTATTGCACTTTTTGGGCGTGGTCGATAGTGTGCATTTTATGAAATGCGCTCCTGGAAAAAAAATAAAAGGCGATCGAAATGACTCTTGGTGACAATCTTTAGTCCATCCAAAGGCCTAATTATAATAACAATTGAATATTACCTCAAATGTTTTTTTTGGAAAATATTCAAGTTTTTTGTTTTTTGGGGCAAAAAAAGCAGTGCGCTCATGTGACGAAACCGGGATATAAAGGGTTAAAATCCGCGAAATGTAATTAAAACTTGACATGAATATTTCAAGGAGAAGTAGGTCTAAAAGATTGGCTAATTTAAAGTGGAAAAAAATATTAATATATAAATTTTTTATAGCACTTTTTTGGGCGTGGTCGATTTGTGGCTCTAAGACCAATAGTGTATGCATTTTTCTAAGACCCTCCAGATATGCAGGTACAGCTAGCTGCTAATTAGCTTAGCTTAGCTTAGCCCCATACATTTCTTATTTGTTTTAAACAAGGCATCAGTTCAGTCCATTAATTCACTGCCTGTTTAACTCCTTTCCCTTTGTGCAGATTCTCCCTTTGACTGAGTTTCTTCTGATTTCCTGCCTCTTAGAAACAAAAGGGTGGGAAGTGCTGCTGAGCTAAAATGCAGCAGAGCAGTGTCTGTAGCATATTTAGGAAATGCACTGGAGTTTAAACTATGTAGAGCCAAGAGTAGAAAAAAACTGAACAGAGAGCCGAAGCCTGTGCTTTCAAATCATGAGGAATACATGTACAGATATACTGACCTCATGATTTCAGACTCTGGCCATGTATAACATACTCATCCACTGTTGTAAAAGTATTTATATAATAGAACCACCACCCCACAGGAATCTGAACTTGTTAGTCCACATAACTGCCTGGAGACATTTCAAAGATGGCTACTGAGTGGCAAGAATTTCATCTAGAGAGACACCGACACCTCTTTCCATTTAAAATACAGAGACGCTCTCACAGACTCACTTCCACACAGTGTGCAGCCAGTTATGCGAGCAGCATGTGCTCAGCCTGACCCTTCATTCTCGCTCCCTTTTCCTCCTGCCTGTCTATCCATCCCTCTCAGCGTCCATCTTTCTCTCTTGTGCTTTGGCGAAGGCACACGTTAGTGAGAGGACTCTGAGTTAGTCCAGTCATTATAACTGGTGAAGGAGCAGCGGCGTCGGCAGCAGCACAGTGCCAGCGATGAGCAGCAGTGCAGTGAGCTAACAGGCTGAGGCGCGCGCACACATGAATCATTGATCAGTGTGACAGTGAGATGACTGCCAGAGGTAATAGGACGGTACCGCTGTGAGGGGGGTTCTGTGCTGTACCCTCGCTGTCGGCTACCCCGCCAAGATGTGTGCGGAGGATGAGGAAAGCTGAAGAGAAGAGCGTGGGGTGGAGGGAGCGAGAAACAGACAGTTCACTATTAAAAAAAGGAGGTACTTGATGTGGCTTTTTCAGGTTTTCTTAAACTACCGTGGAGAGAAATGAGAGAACAGAGAAGAATTCAAGCTGGTGGAAATTTAGTAGCAAAGTGAGGCTTGCTGAGATAGCAGCAGCATCATAAGCTTTCTCACATTAGCGGCTAAAACGCAAAGATGTACAGATTACATAGGAGACAAACCATTTCAGGTGGTCGACATGGCGACAATGCTAGCATGCAGCATTCGCTCTTGTTGTCAGGCATGTATGTGTCTCCAGATTAGATAAAAAATGATTGTGTGCTCCTATGACGATTAGATTTCACACTTGTGGTGGGAGAAAGTGGGAGATGTGCATGTGAGCATGCATGTGTTCATTCCTCTTTAACCACTGAAGTAAACCAGATATCGTTATCAAGTATTTGTATCAGTCCTGGGCAGAGCTGTGGGGCACAATGGGGGTGATTGACTGTGAATATACTGCCTTATCGATAAGCATTACAGCCAAGGTAGCACTGCAGTCAGTTAAAAATGATTTATCAATACCCTCACACAAGTGGAAACACATCCTGGCCTGATTGCCAAGTCCTTTTTCGCTCGTAGACATGGCTAACCGCCGACTATATTCTGTCTGACAACCAAAGACTACAGCCAGCTTTGCCCAGCAGCAAACACTTTCAAGCACATCAGTCATTCGATTTAGTGCGTAGTTTAGCATGTACAGTAAAGGCAATTGCTCATCCAAGTTCTGCATGGCTGTGTCAGCCTCTAGCTAAGTCAAGACTTCTGAGGGATGGGAGAAAGAGAGGCAGGGGGGGGAGTAAAAAAGAGGAGAGACAAATGGGGAAAAAACAAGTGTGAAGGAGAGTGAAGGAGAGGGACTTCAGAGCCAATAAAACAAATCTGTGTCTAAGTCAATGTTAGAGTAGAGACTAAGAGCCCGGGGGTCCGCGTGCCCTGCCGCATTTTCGCCTGTCGACCCTCGCTTCACTCTGACAGAAGAGAGGTGCTAAAGTGTTTTTCTTACTCCCCTCCACAAACTCCTTGAAAGCTACTAATGCCACTGTCAAGACTGTTTAACTGTGTGCTTTTTGCATGCATGACGGACTGTCTTTCGTGGGTGTGTGAGAGAGCATGAGCAGAGGCTCATTGCCGCAATTTTTTAACCGGTATAAACCTCAGGACTCATCATTGGTTTGACCTTGCTAATCTGAAATGGGACGTCTCGCTCGGATAAAGGGATGAAATGACGGAAAGAAGGATAAACGAAGAGCGGAGGTGGTGACACACTTCACGCGTCTTCAATGATGAGATTTGCTGTACACGCCGGTGTTTATTTACCAGTAAAACTCGCTGTCACACTTATCTAGTTAGTCATGGTTGCGACAGTACACCAAGTCCAACAGATCACAGCTTTCTTCTTCACGCATTTCTCTGTTGTTCTTTCATTTCCCATCACGCCTCCTCTCTCTTTCTGTCAGAGTCCCCCCAACTCTCTCCATCTGTCTCCCACTAGCTGTCTCACTGATCTGGTCTCTTACTGAAAGCTGAGTAATGTTACGGCGGGCAGGATATTACTCAATGAGCAGGGGATTGCCGCCATGTTACATTTCCCTCTGGCAGCCACCATCTACAGCTGAAATGCTGAAATGCTGCAGACAAACAGCGACGCAGCACCGCCGGTCATATACGAGCTCCATCTCTGCTGGTTTGGAGCGTGGGTGCATGCCTACATTTGTGTGTGTGATAGAGAGGATCGGGAAGATAAGGAAATGCGTGTGTGTGAGTTGCCGCGCGGTGCCTACCGTGCACGTGTGTGAACTCGCCCAGTGTACCGTTGGAGCTATTGAGGCTATTTTGTTGCAGCTTCTCTGACCTTCTGGAGACATTTTACCAAAGGGCTCTCTCACCATTCAGAGCTTTCTGACCACAGTCTGTCTACCCATTTAAAGCAATTTTACCAAAGGCTCCTGTAGCTGTTAGGGCAGTTTTAGCAAAGGCCAGCGGGTTTCTTAGAGCTGCATCAGACGACCAAAATAGAGGACTGAAAACAAAGAGAAACTGGAACAATCAATACAAACCCCAATGAGGCATGAAGCAGCTGGCTGAAAGAAGCTGGAGGTGAGGCGCGTGCTCACATGCACGGAAACACACAGAATCCAATTACAAAGTCACACATGCACCGTCTTGCACATACAAACACACACACACACGTTTGGACTCATCAAGGACGAGTATTTAAGGATCATTATTTAAGCAATAATACAGTTTAAACCAATATTCAGCCTGAATTGGTCTCCATTCACACAAAAGAACACCGAGCACGATAGACTGTAGTGAGCAAGCAGACTTTGGTCCCATTAATTGCAAAGCAAAGAGAGAAATGAGAAGGATCTACAAATGTGCTGCCAGTTACACACCATTATTTATGCATCGTTCTGTATGCCTAGAAATAAATAAATAACTGAAATGCATGGCTAAAATACAGCAAATTGTATGAATACATGTATTTGTGCTAAAAAAAATAATGTTTTTACTCTTCAAAATCTGAATAAATACATACTTTTTAATTAACTAATGAGTCATTAGCTCACAGCATATACAGTAAAGTGACTGTCCTGTAAATCTGAGATAAATATGCTTGAAAACATCTGTCGGGGCAAAAAGGATAAAGCCAACATCAGCACAGAGCACCTCTGCGTTAGCTGCTGTACTGTGATTGAGTCGCTATGTGTGTGACAGCGTTTTTTGTGTCCACCTTAACCGCTCTCAGCCGGAACACTCCGAATAGAAAGGATTCTACTTTCCCGGCACTACTGGAAACAAGCTGTAGCAGCCAATCTTACCTACTCAGCATTGCTGAGTAGATAATTGGTTGCCAGTTGCCCTCCATGACAGAGCCACACAATGAAGAGGATCGCCGCTGATCCCAGACAAACAGGCAACCACCTGTTCAGAAGCTTTCCTTCGGGGGAAGGTAACATTTCATTAGAGCTACGCCAACTCAGCACCTCAACGGCTTCGTCCCGACAGCCATCACCAGACTGAGCTGACCCTCTAACGTTACCTCTATACACAATCTCTGGCCTACTGCCCACCACCTGCTATCAGAACAGACTGCAAACCTCTTCATGCAAACTGCTCACTCTATTGAGGTCATTACTGCTACACACTAGTTTCTGTAAGCTAACGAATGCATTGCAATGCAGTATTTTTAAAAAGACCTCATTAGTACTGCCTCCACAGTCTTGTGGTGTTTTTTTCCCCAGCTTTTGTCCATCTGCCGATTATTTCAGTAGCTCATGTCACTGAAGGTTCAAAATCCATGAAGCATTTTTGCACTGACTGCTTAGCACAGCATGCTGCGCAGTGGCTGGAAGACTGTGCTGTCTGATTGCATATAGGGTTCAGTTCAGATGGAATAAAAGTAGGAGACCCTCAGCCGAGTGAATCAGCACAGTGGAGCTCTTCCCATTTAGACTTGGACCATCCTTTTATTTATGTCTTGTAGATGGATTTATTCAAAGTCTTTGCTTCTTTGTCCTTTCTATATGTACGCTGAAAATCAGGCCATGGACTTTCAATATTTTAGTATTAACTAGTAAAATTAAACATTTCTTAATAAGTTCACTTCTATTACCGTTCATACCAGTTAACTGTGCAACATGCAGGCCCTGTGTTTGGCTGTTGGTAGGAAGAAGAGGGCCTTGTTGTCACAACAGGAGAAAATATCTTAGGTAAAGCAAGGAATGCTACATATTTTCTTCACTAGCAATACCAGTTTTCATGTTTTCTCAGCTCCATACCAAAGTGAAGTCCTTTGTTCACGTTTCTGTGTTTGCTATGTTCGCTATTAAACTGTGACAAGTTAAACGAGAGCCCAGAGCACTAGTGTTGAAAAAGAACAAAGCTACCAAGCATTGTGTCCAAGCTGGGAAAGCCTTTCTCTTTTCAGTCTCTGAGAAACCGTGTCTGTGATAGGAACTATCATGTCTAAACACTTCCAAATAATATTCAACTTTCAGGAATCACAAGTGGTGTGCTGGTCAGCACCGTTACTTCACAGCAAGAAGGTTTAGGTTGAATGTATTTATGTGAGTATTTCCTGGTAAACCATCTTCCTCCCACATTCCAAGGAGATGCTTGGGGTTGGTGATCAGAAACTGGCCATAGGTGTGACTTTGAGTGGGAGTGGTGGTTTGTCTCTATGTGTTAGTCCTGATTGGTGGCCTGTCCAGGCAGTACCCTGCCTCATGTCCTGTGACAGCTGGGATAGCCACCCCGTGTGACCCCTTATGACTCAATAAGTAGAAGAAAATGGATGGATAGGCAGGAGAGGCCTAAAGGTCCCATGCACATCCATTCAGTCTAACTTTTACATATTCACTACACTTTATATAGTTTCTGTATATTCAGCCTAGATCTACCTCCAACTCTATACTTCTGAATAACTGTGCAATCAGTAACGATAAAAGCACACACAATGTTATTCATGCACTCTGAATGGGGCTGCATTCATTTTCGCTGTACCTTTTGTGCGATGAAAATAAAGATTCTGACTCTATTTCTGTTACATACTTTGTCACTAGCTTTGTTACTTTTCTACATTTTAAAAACACCACAGGAACTTTTTGACCAGACATAAGGTAATTTATTAAAGCACTGCAAGTGCTCTAGCTCCTATAACAGCCACTTTTAGTCTGTCACCAATGTCTGGGACGTTACAAGAAATCCTTTATGTAGGTTTGAAGTCACTCAAAATGTTTTTATTTGAAAAATCTAACTTTTATGCAAGGTGACAAAGAATTATACTGAACACGATGACAAGGTTGGAATAAAATAAAATAAAATAGAAATTTTGTCCTTAAAAATGTGTTTTTGTTATCAAACGAAGTCACGTGTCAGCAGATAGAACTTTGCAAATCTTTGGTATTCACCTAATGTTTCCTGAAGTGCTTCCCACGAACCGGTTTGACAGGCAGTTGGACACTTCTCACATATCACACGGTCATGCTGTCTCCCCAAACAGCTCAACAGGGTTGAGAGTTAGAGAGATTGTGCTAGCCACTCCATCACAGGCAGAGACCACCTGACTTTGTTTCTGATCAGCTCTTAGAAAGTACGGAGCCACCACTGTTTTAAAGCACAGGCTTACTGGGGCTCAAGCTGTGGGGTCTGACGATGTAAAGGGTCCAAGTGGCTTTAGGTGGGGAGAATAAAATTCACCAAGAGGAGAAAAAAAATCAACCTTGACTTTTTGCACAATGGCCAATTCTCATGCTTCTGGCAGGCGTCAAACTCTTTCAATGTCTGTGTCGCGCTTTCATGCTGCCCAAACTAATCTCATGCTAAATAAGAAAGCCTTTACGACAAAAAAAAAAAACTTGTAAAATTTAACATTATTTTTTTTTCTTCCAGGTCTGAACAGCAGGCTTTTTCCGCATTTCTTGCCTCATTCACTTTGCTCCGCAATTTCACATCTATTACAAACTGAAATGTCCGTAAAAAAGTCATACCAGTGAGTGGTGAGAGACTCGCTCGCATGTCTAGAAAGTGTAATAAAAGTGCTTCGATAAAACATTATCAAGAGCTGAAGTTGTGTTTGTTGCTTTGAGCTGTGCCCGTCTGCGGAGTTTATTTAATAGCTGCGGCATCAGACGGCAGCAGGATCCATCCACGAGCGTCTTCAAAGCGAGAGAGTCATGCACATTTACATAGTCGGTACAACAGAGGTAACATCATCATTATTCACAACTATTAATTATTCCCTACACAGAGACGGGATCAATCAGGTTCTAAAGGCAAATGAGATTGTGTTCGTTTCTACTCTGCATCATGTTCATTACTGTGTACGCATTAAGCGTGGTTGATGCTTTTGCAGTTGGGATGCGGTTGAGAGGTCATTGACCTGTTTACGAGGGAACTGGCTGTGACTGATAGACGTCCACAGGGCATGGCACGGGGTTGGAAAATAGAGTATTAGCCTTCTTGGTTCAACTTATCAGTTATCTTCCAGAACACTCCCGCTTAGCACCACCCAAACAACCCTAATGAGCACTCCTCCAACATCTTACTTGATCCTACAAATGTTCTTATTTTTAATCTGGACACCTCCCTCATATGTTCTTATATCCAACACTGGTTCTCTTTCACCCATCCTAATAGTTTCTATTCAGTGGTCAGTCACATGTACAACATCTCTGCCTCAAAGGTAAGCATGCTGGAGTTGCCTCCTAACTGGTCATTTTGAGACTGGTGCCAATTAATACAGCTGCCAGCTCCTATGTGCGGTTACCCCTTCTGAAACTACAGACCCTTATGTACTTGTCCTCTTGCTCACATTTCTTTTATTCATTTTAAGACCAGCTGGTGCTGTTCTGTGAAGGTAGCAGGCTACAACCTAATGTTTTTTATGGCATTTTCCCCACGAGGTATAGCCCTCGTTTTTTTACAGAACGATTATTCTGACGAGTTTCGAAACAAAGTTGTTGTTGTTTTTCTGTTGTTTTCTTTTTTATGGCCATTTTCAGGCTACAATCAAACCCACAGAGGCTGTTGCTACACACACTCAAATAACCAAATTTATTGCTTCCTTAATCAGTGCAACAGTTTTTTGCATAATTGGGATTGTTTTGGTTTTCTAATTATAAAAACATTACTTCACGTAACACAATGTTCCACTGGAACACAGGACTGATGAAAGTTCATTAAAAATGATGAATGATTTATAATTAATAGTCACTTCTTTTAAATGTCTGTTACAACATTTGTACTAAATGAGTCATTTTGATACAAATAAATCTGTGTTTGTCAAACGTTTCACTTTTCTGGGGTTAAACATCGATATGGATTTATGTGTTTTAAAAAAAAATATAACAAGCCCCACTGGTAGGTTTGTGGGGCTTGTATCAGATAGGCTGGAAACTGTAATGGAGATTTGTTTGTTTTGTACGAAGGTTTTTCTTAGTCTTCCTAGATAAGCTAGATATTAGATTATTGGTTAATGATCTCAGACATGATTTGTAAATCATTCATAGCCAGTAGATGCTCTTTGTTTGGCTCACATTAGCTCAGCAATCGTGACAGCAGTCGGTAACTGCAGTGTCTATACCCTAACGTCTTCTGTCACACTGTGAAAGCAGATGAAGAGTAAAAATTATTTTGCCTTGATTGTAACATCAGCTGCTACATTTTTAGGCATTGTATATAAAAACAGCAGCAGACAACACATTAGACTTTTTTTTGTCCATAAACCTCAGACTCTGTTTCGTGTTTTAAATTCCATTGTAAATCCTTACACATCCACCAGCCTCACACCTTCTGCCACCCTCTGTAATGACTTTCTAAAGTTCTTTGTAAACAAGATTTCCTCCCTGCAGTCTGTCATTCCATCTTCACCTTCCAATCCCTGTGTTTTGTCTTTGTGCCATTCTGCCTTTAATCAGTTCGAACCAATCTCTCTCTCTCAGCTGCATGAAATAGTCTGCAAGGTTAAGACTACCAACTGTTCCACCGATGCTATCCCCTCTCGGCTTCTGAAGCAGGTTCTGGACTCAGTCGGACCTTTCCTTCTGGTCCTGATCAATGCCTGCCTCAGTTCTGGTTGTTTTCCAACACCCTTCAAGCACGCTGTTGTTCAACCTCTCCTTAAAAAGCCTAATCTAGATCCATCCCTACTCTCTAACTATAGGCCCATTTCCAACCTCCCTTTTCTGTCTAAAGTACTGGAACGAGCCGCCCTCACGCAGCTCCAGCTATTTCTTGACAATAACAATCTCTATGAGAAGTTCCAGTCTGGTTTTAGAGCTCGGCATAGCACAGAAACCGCCCTTCTGAGAGTTTTTAATGATTTGCTTTTAACTGTTGACTCTGGTTGTGCTGCTGTCTTAGTAACCCTGGACCTGACAGCAGCCTTCGACACTGTTGATCACAACATACTGCTATCCCGCCTTCAACATTGTGTCGGTTTAAAGGGCACTGTCTTAAAGTTTTTCCAGTCCTATTTGAATAATAGGAGTTTTTCTGTTCACCTTGGTGAACTGTCATCTCCCAGAGCTCCTTTAACCTGTGGCGTACCTCAGGGGTCCATACTAGGCCCCCTGTTGTTTATTCTGTACTTGCTCCCTCTGGGCGATGTGCTCCGTAAACATAATGTGTCCTTCCACATCTTTGCCGATGATATTCAGATCTACCTCCCTCTGAGGTTGAACTGCAATGTTTCTTTGCAGCCGCTACTCTCCTGCTTGTCTGACATTAAGACTTGGATGACTCTTAACTTCTTACACCTTAATGAAAGCAAAACTGAAGTCATTGTGTTTGGGCTTCCTAAAGATCCCAACTTCTCTCTTGACTTTTTGGGACCCCTAACCTCCGATTGCACTTCTTCCATTAAGAGTCTTGGTGTTATTTTTGACAATGCTTTTAAACTTGATAAACAAATCAGCTCTGTAGTTAAGGGATCTTTTTATCATTTGCGGATTTTAGCCAAAGTCAAGTCTTACCTTTGCAGGAACGATCTAGAAAGAGTGGTCCATGCTTTTATTACTTCACGGCTAGACTACTGCAATTCCCTCTATGCTGGCCTAGATCGTTCCTGTCTACATCGCCTTCAACTGGTGCAGAACGCTGCCGCTCGCCTGTTGACCGGTTCAAAAAAAAGAGACCACATCACTCCGGTTCTCTGCTCTCTCCACTGGCTCCCAGTTGCCTTTAGGATTGATTTTAAAATCTTATTGCTGGCTTTTAAGGTTTTAAATGGCACTGCACCTTCTTACCTGTCAGAACTCCTTAGTACTTATCGCCCCAGGAGATCTTTGAGGTCAGCCGACCTGATGCTTTTAGATGTTCCCAGGTATAAATTAAAGACAAAGGGAGAGAGGGCGTTTGCTGTGGCTGCACCCAGACTGTGGAACAGTTTACCTCCTCACGTCAGACTCTCCAAAAGCCTAGAAACTTTTAAAACCGCTCTTAAAACTCACCTCTTTTCATTGGCTTTTAGAAAGGTTTAATTTATTTGTTTTATATATTTTTATTTTATTTTTATCAGCGAGGTGTTATTACGAAATTGTGTTCTATTGTATTTTTATCTGTATTTACTGTACAGCACTTTGGTCAGCCTTGGTTGTTTTTAAATGTGCTCTATAAATGAACTTGACTTGACTTGACTTGACTTTTTTGACAAATTCTAGCTTTGATTTCATTTCAGTTTATGAACTCTGATCTGCATATATCTAAAATTTGGAGATAATTGCTATGAACAAAGAATTAGAATAATACAAATGCAGATTTGTGTCTTTTATCTGTTTTTAAAAGGTTTTTGACAGGAAACAGCCAAGAAAATGATTATATTGATAAATGGAGGCTTACTGAATGATATTCAAAGCTCTTTTTTGGATGTCAGCTGCATTTTGCTACATTCTCTGTCAAGATGATCTCACACTGCTTTAATACTGTTGAGGTCTGGTATCTGGGGAGGCCAGTCCATCACTGATAGCGTTCCCATTACCAGATGGTATTGTGTGATGGATGAAAATCTGACTGTAGTTTCTGTGTTCATAACTCAAACCTCAACACAACTAACTGAAATTCAGCCCCAAATAATGACACAGCCTCCACTGTGTTTTACAGATGGCTGTAGACACTCGCTGCTGTACCTCTCTCCTGACCTTTTCCATACAAATTGACAACTAAATAAAGTAAAATCTAGATTCATGACTCCATCAGACACTGATTTTTAGTCCAGTTCTTGTGTAATTTGGCTACAACAGCCTTTTCTCCCTGTTTCCCTTCCTCAAGAACAGCTTCTTCACAACAACAATGCCACTGAGACCATTACTGATGAGGCTTCACTGAACAGTAGATGGATCAACTGAAGGGCCAGATGCATCTTTCAGCTCCTCTGTCAGGTCTTTGCTGGATTTTTTCCCCCTGTTTCTTAAGGACATGACTTTCACATACTGTTCCTTTGCTCAAGATAGCCCTTTAAGTCTGCCACGTTGTCTTTTGTCCTCCACTTGTCCGGTTTCCCTAGTTTTTTTAAGGACGCACTGCACACCATGCCAAAGTTTTCATCTAATAGCTCTCTGGGAATCAACTTGTTGGTGCAAAAAATTGTTTATGCCTGCACCACTGTGTTATCCTGGGGGAAAAAAGGGGATTTTATGTCAGTCTGCTCCTAACAAAGTCTGTCTGTCTGTTAAATGTAGATACAGCAGTGGTTTATCCCCTGATTTAGTTTTTTATGCTTTAATGATTCGTGGGTCAGTGTTCGCAAAGCATAACAAAAACCAAAAAAACAACATTGCTCTGAAAATGGGCAGGTAAAGAAATGAGGAGTGGCTTGAGACTTTTGCACAGGACTGTTAATCAAGACAATTTCCTCCACTGTTTTTGTTGCATAATGTTCTCCTCAAATCACATTTGCAGTTGCCCAACTTGGAAGCCAGGGAGGTCAACAACATAGAACAAGCACTTCATTTATGATAAGCTGTAATCAGCTCGGAGCTTTGAGACAGACAGGCCTGCTAGGACATTTAGAGGAGAAATCCACATTGAGAGGAAAGAACCTAAAAGCCCTGCCTCAGTTTGAAGCTGTCAAACATACCATGTGTTATATTATACATAAAATTAAGATACTTTTTAAAAAAAAAATTATAAATGTATCTGTTGATTTTCTGATAGCAATTGATTTATCAGAGTGTCTAGAGTGTGAAATTGCTTGTTTTGTGCAACAGAAAAATGATTTAAATCACCAATTTATCACATTTAGGAATACGAAACCAAAACATGAATTTCATTAATCTTTACAAATAAAAAAAAAAACGTTATCAGTTCATTTTGTTGTCAACTTTAACTGAAGTGAAAAACAATTTCAGCACCGTGTACATAAACATTGGAGCTGACAACGGAGAACTGATTAATCATGAGAAGTTTTCAAGCACAGCTGCCAAACATTTGCTTGTTCCAGCCTCCGAGACTGGTGTGCTACTTTGCCTTTTATTCCTGTGAGCAGAATATATTTGGAGATTTGGAAGAAGCCATTCACTGGAAGGCATTACCTTAGGCTCTGGAAAATCAAATTAAGACAATAATCTGTGGCTTTATCTTAATGGAAATAATCATTAGCTCTAATAAACACATGTTTTTTCTTTTAAGCACAGTATGGAAACTGCACTGTGTTTGACCTCTCTGATTAATATGCACCGTTTAAGGGCAGATGCTCGGATTTGCCATCAAACTGTGAAAGTAGATTTGCGCAAAGGAAAAAAAGACATAAATGTAATAAACTTAAAGCCACTAACAAGTCATTTGGCTCTTTATGGAACCAAAAGCCCCAAAGCGACACACACTGCACAGCAGAACCACAAAGACGATCATAGCTGAAAGTGCACGCTGTGTCTTTGTGCATGCATGCGTGTGTCTGTGTGTGTGTCTGTGGGACCAAATGTGATTTGAAGGTGATTATTTGATTGCAGGGTGCTGCTGACTTGCTCATTTCACCTGAATCAGAAGCTTCTCCCTGTTGCCATAGAGATGATTATCATTCACAAGTGAAACATCCCACCCTCTCTCATATTTGATTGAGCAACTGAGGATTGTAACCATTTAAAACAGCAAGACATTCATTAATGCAGAAAATACTCTAATTAGCTTTTTCTGACAGCATGATAAAGCAATGGTAGGTAGTTTTTTTTCCTTCTTCTTCTTCTTTTTTAACGCAGGCTTAAATGAGGCTCAAAATAGAAAAATGAGTTACGGGTAGTGTTGTCAGTAGCAATATTCTTCAAGATTACAGATGCAATCTTAATCTGTCCTCTATCTCTCCTTAAATGCCCCTTTCACTATCATAATGCCTGCCTCTCATATCTGATGGCCGTGTTGTGCTTAATAACAAGCTATGACTTGGGGAGGGAGGGGCGCGTTGGGGGATAAACAAATTAACAAAGCTATTCGCAGCCCCTGCAACACCAGGGGGTATGGGAGGAGAGGAGAGAGGGCAGTAAAGGAAGAGAGGATGGCTGCCTTAGCTAATCACAACAGGGGGCACACACCGCAATCACTTAGGCACAGCATTATCTCCGCAATCATGCATCGTCCTATTGTTGTGCTAATTGGAATTCTTAATTTGAAATACAATATTATTGCTTCATTATTTGGTGGGTTACTTTGCTTCAAATTAATAAACAAAGTCACATAACTTACACACAGAGCTTTAGACAATAAAGACGATGGTTTTCGAAGGGTGTTAGGAATGGCTTCCCAGCTGTTAAGAAACCGCTGGCAGGACGGCGCTGACCGTTAAACCGCTCGTCCACTCCGCGTCCTCACAGAGCACGCGGGATCAGTTACAAGCTTAGTTACACGTCGAAGCACTGTGGAAAGCAGTGTAAGGTTTGGCCGAGAGTCATGAAAAAAAGACGAAGATTGAGCCAAAACTGACAGCTGCGTTAAAACGATTTCCACCGAGGGGAGGAACCCTCTCCAACGCTCTGAAATGTTAGGCTCCAGCTTGGCATGCCTGTAAAGGAATATGTCATGTTCATATCCTGCAAATAATCAGCAGTGTCTGCGGAATAAAACTGCAGAAGATATACACACAACATTTTACCTACTGCAGGATAAGGAAAAGAAAAACTATGTGGGGCATCCATGAATCTACCTTCTTATTAATCCGCAAAAGGTTTGAAGAGCCAAAACAAGTAAATGAATGAATTGGAAAAATAAAGCAAAATAAGTAAATGTTAGTTTTTCAAGTCAACCTACATAAAACCGGAAGAAAAGCAAAGACTGTCAGTATGTTTGACATCTCGCTTGACTTCAATTCACCTAAATGACTCATCAGTTATCCACATTGTTTCTGTTGGCTGTCAGAGATAGTTTCTGCATTTAGTGAGTGAAAAAGGTAAAAATAATTTAGCTGAGAAACATGTTCAACATGTAAAACTAATAAATAGATATAACATAAGTCTGACAACTGGATACTGGATACGGCAGGCACTGATCATATTGTGAAAAGCTAAACTAAAGACAAACATGACCTCATTTTCAAAGCAGAGTTCACTCTGCTTTGAAAATGAGGTCATTTCATTCTGGATTATATTATGATAATGAGAAGAAGCGATTTGAAATCAATAAACGGGCAAAAGTCAGCACGGCGAGTATTTCGATGAAGATGAGAAAGTGCACTGGGACATTTTTTTTCTTCCCCTCTTCCTGTCAGTGGCTGTTAATTAATTCATTAAAATTACTGAATCATTATGTAATGAGAGAACCTAATCATCCTGTGGCCTGTGTCTCAACCTCTCCCCCTAGACAAAGACATTAAGTCCATGACCACTTTAATCTTGCAATTTGAATGCCTTTGATTTACAGGCTAACATATCATCTGTGCTTACATCCCATACGTCTTGGTGCGGTTGCCATGGTGACGTCAACACGGAGATCAATCACTGCCAAACAGGAGTGGAGCATGACACCAATTAAAAGGCGATGTCGTCTCCGAGTCATCACTCACACTCCTCACTAATGCACTAATTACCGGGGCTGGGACATTAATGGAATAGCATGGTTCAGCCTGGGGATTAATCTGCGTGGATTCGCTTGTGTATGTGTGATGTCTGTCTGTGATGTGTGTGTGTGTGTGTGTGTGTGTGTGTGTGTGTGTGTGTGTGTGTGTGTGTGTGTGTGTGTGATTAATGCAAACCCCCCGCCCTGCTCCAGCGTGACCTTGAGCACCACCACAGGAGGGAAATGAACTAGCTGGGTGGAGGGTTGGGATATCTGCACTTGGGGCAGCGGAGGGGAGCCGATGTGCTGCGGTCGAGGGCCCGGCCAAGGTTGAGGCTAAGCAGGGAGATGAAGCAATTGGAGGGGATCGATGATTAAATTTGGTGTTTGACTTTGACAAACTCTGCTAATGATCTTCCAGACCACAGACCTACTCAACAACTTTCCAGTTTTTAAGACTCTAATTACTGCAAAGATAGCTTCAGTCATAAAAACTGAACTTGATCTGCTTTCATGAGAACATTTAAATCCTTTGCACAAGGAAAATTAACAAAACTGCAGTTTAACAGCACTCCGTTACAATTAAAGGTATGACCAATAAATGCCCTGCGGTGACAATACAATTCAATTATTAACTTCACTATTTTTACACCTTCCCATCTAAGTTGATTATTGATTTATTAAATTCTCCAACTTTTATTCCTCTCCAGAACTGAGTCTGATCCCGTATTTCCATTTAGCGTCACACAGATGCAATTACTGTTGAACTTTTATTTGGCAAACATTAATTTTCACATGGTAGTGCAGAGTAGAGTCACATTATTTCCTTTGTAACTAACAGAAGACTTGATGAAACGCAATCAGCCATGTTTTTGGGCGCTAAACAATAATACAATTTATGTAATTTCACTAATTTAAGATGAGACTAAAATATAAAATTTAATGCAAGAAGACAAAATGTAAGAACTTTTATATTAATAGTTATTTCAAATAGGTTGTTGCTTATTGCTACTTATAGCTTAACTCTTGCTGTTGTCTAGTTTAATCTATAATAGCACACCGTATTTAATATTTCATGTGTAAGTAAGTAAATGTTATTTTTGTAGCACATTTAAAACCAAAAAGTTGCACTTTTACACTAAAACTAAAACCGAATAAACAGATTCCCAAAAAATGTATGCTAGACACATTCACAATATTTACATGAAACAGTCCAACAGCTACCAATCAACAGTTTCCATAAGCTTGACAGAAAAGCTTATCTAAGCCTTTAGCTTAGACTTAAAAACAGTCACAGTTCATGTTCATGTCTGAGGTCATTGGGGAGGTTTGATGCAACAGCATCAAAGACACAAGCTCCTTTTGAAATAAGCTTCAACCGCAGGATGATCAGGAGTGATTGAGGAGCAGACCTTAATGGTCTTGAGGGGACATATAGGCACAGTTTATATGTTAAATCTGTGAACTAGTACTTTGTGCAGCGTACTAAAATGCAGGCAATAGTTCAGCAGCCAGTGTTGAGCTTATTAATTTTAGGTTATTTTGGTTTAATAGTGAAAACGATACAAAACAAAAGGGATGAAAAATAACCAAAACAAAGTGCAGTAATGACATTTACAAAGTTGTGATTAATCCGAAATAAAATGTGGGGGTTAAATAGGAAGTCTTTGCTTTTAGCGAATGAAAAATCAAATTAATTAATCATTAAAGGGGAAAAACAATCGACAAATATGTAAACAGTAAAAAAAAAAAAAAGAAGAAAAGGTGCAGGCAATTAGGTGCTAAGCTTAGACAAACCTGGATTGATTAATATAATAAAATCACCAAGGGAGAAGTTTAATAAGATTGTGCAACTTTGTGTAGCTGTGTGTATGTGTGAGTGTGGGAGAGAGACTGTGTGAAAAACATCAAATAAGTCACTGCATGTGTGGATTCCTCAAATATTAGTTTTGTGAGCTTTGGTCCAGAACAGCTAATTTACAATTTAGAATATCCTTCGGAGTGAAGACAATGCAATACTGCTTCAAAGTAAGAGCAAAAATTTCAGCAGGCCTGCTTTGATCCCATATCGATCGCCCTTTCTTTTTTTCTTTCCTTTTATTTAAGTTCCTATATTTATATTACCCTTTGAATACAGAAACATTGTGCATGTGTAAGGTTCCCTGTTAGAAGGCTACAGTTTGTTTCTGTATTTTTATTGCTTCCTTTTATGATTTAATTAGGCACTCTCTTGGCAAGTCCCACAATTTTCCAACTCCTCTAACAATCCCTTTTGAAAATGTAAATTTTCCACTAAACTCAGAACTCTTCGTGCTTCTCATTCATGACACGGGCTGGGTGCGTGACGGCAACTCACCGATGACGTAAGTGAGCAGCAGGGCCAGGGTGAGAGTGAGGAGTGACGCAGACAAGGCTGTGCACTTCCAGTTGCAGCAGCGGTGAGGCTTGTTGAAGGTAAACAGTGGTCTGGTCACGCTGCTGCGCGGCAGAGGCCGAGGTGGAGGGGAGTACACGGTCCCAGAGGTCAGGGGGTATCCCTGTCCCGCCCCTGACAGCAGAGCTGACGAACCAGACCCCTGCTTGAACAGGAAGTGTCTGCAGGAGAAACATACATAAAAGGTGTTATTGCAAAATGCAGTTTACCGTTACCTTCCTCAGTTACTGTTGCTATGCTTTCTCGCGGTCTCATGTGCAATTTTCAGTTATAACACCGGGACATTACTACTCTAAATTCTATTTTTTTTTTTGTTCATGGAAAAAATGGCTTTTAGGCCCCAGCCAGAAGCAAACAAATCATGCTTTTCATTTTTCGCCAGGAACTGCTAATTATGGCAGTTGACCTGATAGCTATTACTCATTTTAATCAACTGTAGCCAGCTAATTAAGCTAACATTGGCTCTGGTAGTTGGTTCAAAACCAGAATTTTTACTTGTTAAAAAAAAGGTTTTTTGACAAGTTTGGTTTTTGGGTTCTTTTTTATTAGAGGATTTTGTTTTTTTTGCATTTGATGAAGTACAACAATTTGATAATTACTGAAAATGACACAAAATGCCAAAACTAGTGAAACCAAATGACCATTTATTTTATCGCAAATAGCTGAGCCAGATTAAGAAGCCTGGATGGATTCATACATACAGAACTAAAGGATCATCATTTCTTATTTACAATGACAACATCCAACAACATGAAACAAACATACATGTTTAGTGCTCGCCTCTGTCAGTGCGCCCCAGGGCAGCTGTGGCTACAATGTAGCTTGCAATCACCTGTGTGTGAATGTGTGAATGACTGAATGTAGTGTAAAGCGCTTTGGGGTCCTTAGGGACTAAGTAAAGCGCTAAACAAATACAGGCCATTTACCATTTACATGTTGTGTCTAATATGGCTGACATTACCATGTAATACCAATCTGAAAACTGTACAATTATCTTTTTGTGGTAGCTACAGGCTCCTTTCAGACCATCCATCTCTTTGCATTTCTCCCACCGTCTGATTTCAAATATAATCTATTAATAAAGCTAACTTTCCAGTAAGGCTTTTTTCAGTTATCAGATGAGGGAAGAAGCCTAGATGTTACCCAGCAGTCACTTCCAAACCGTTGCCAGTCCCCTGTTAAAATCCTGATCTTGTATAATTTGAAACAAGACTTGCTGATCTGTCATGTGGCCACCTATATGCTGCTCCTCTCTGCCATTGAATGAAGAGTGTAGTGCATTTAAAGCTACAGAAACTCAAACAGCCTGTTTTTTAATGGGGCTAAAACCAGAGATCTACAGCATACTGATAGTAAAAGAAAAGAAAATCTGGACTTTTCTCAGTTGAAACTTTAAGACACATTCTGAATGAAACTATTATAACATGTAGCTTTTAAATACTGTATTTTTCACCCCAATTACAGTACCTCACACATCACCTATTCAAGTGGAGAAAGCTTGAAAGTTCTGCTAAGCAGAGCTACGGTTAAGCTATGACTGGACCGTTGCTCTTCAAGGCGACAGGTTAAGCAAGCGCTGTATTAATTGCTGCCCTAATCTTACAAGCGAGGAGCTGTTCTGCATTCGGCGCTCTGCAAAGTAACTCCTACCTCTGGGACCGCTGTTGGTGCTTTTCTAAAGCAGATTACAGTACACAGCTGGAAACAATCACAGTAACCATGCAGGCCTATCTAGGACAGTGCTTCAACGCTTCAAATCAAATCAAATCAAATCAAATCAAATCACTTTTATTGTCACATCACATGTGCAGGCACACTGGCACAGCACATGCGAGTGAAATTCTTGTGTGCGAGCCCCACAAGCAACAGAGATGTGCAAACACAACAACACAAACGAGCAAAATACAAGAATGGCCAACCTGAAACTAATAAATATATGTACAATATATAATAGTGTATGCATTTCTGGATGTGTATACTAAATATTTTCCTACGTGTGTGTGTGTGTGTGTGTGTGTGTGTGTGTGTGTGTGTGTGTGTGTGTGTGTGTGTGTGTGTGTACACATTTTTACAAATTAAATAGTAAAAAAAATAAAATAAAATAATAATAATAATAATAATAATAATAATAAAATATATAAAATATACAGAGTTGAATATGTGCAAAACAAGTGGCATTTATATACAGTGTGGAGTGCATAATGCATAATGTTCACCAATTAGCACAGTGCAGACATCATTTTTCTCAGGTATCTAGTATCATATTCTGATTCTATTCATGCAAATCTGTACTCGGTGGATTTCAGTCTCACGCTGATGCACGCCTGACTGAAGCTCATTTAAAGAGCCCCCAAGGTGGGGGACTTTAGAAGAGACCCTATCTCCCACTATTTTTTGAATGATGAATACAGACTCAGGTTTCACATATCACAGAGAGGACAGACTGTTCCACTTTGCCCAGTCCTTTTTTGAACCTGTCCAGAATAAGCACTTAGTGCTGTGCAAAAGAAATTCAGCTAAACTGTTAATATCTTACGTGTTTGTCTCCATTTGTGTGCCTGTAATCTAAGCAATCTGTTAAACTTCCAAGAAAAGCATCATCAAAAATTAATACAGGAACCAAATCCAAGGAAGAAGAGTAGTCTGAGGAAGTCCCTAAGCGCTAGGATTCTACTTGTAATTTATAATGTGTTCTGGAAAGCAGGCAATTTTTGTGGCAAATGTATACCACATACATTATTCACAGTTACTGCATTATAACAATCAGACAACGGACAGTATTGGAATGTACTGCATGCAAGAAACAGCTATGTAATACACTTGTAGCACATTATAGATAAAGTATAGGCTGACAGGCTGAAAAAGGGCATATATGACCAAGTATCTCTCTCTGGTGCAACGTTATGAGCCACTACTGTAATGCAGAGCAGCACTGATATGAAAGAGAATGAAACAGCCCTGGCAGCCAAGGATCAATGACTTACCTATTCCTTTTTTGACTCATCAAAGCGACTACTTAAGTTATACGGCTGTATTCGTTAAACGACGATGAGGTTTATTCTCATTATGAAAAAGAGTGTGTTAGATTGCCACTGATGATAGGAAACTAAGCTGCGGGGCAATTAATCTAAGTAGCATTTTATCTATATTGTGTTTGGATAATGGGGGGCGAAGGTTGGATGGTGTCAGATGAGAAGCAGGGAATGGAAATTATGCAACGTGGAAAAGTAGATCTGGGTAAAGCAATTATAAGCGATTCCAGCTTGATCTGGCCGTACCGGATCCCATCAAAAAAATGAATAAAGACTGCTGGTGGTGGGAAACAAAGGATGGCTATGAGACAGCATCAGAAAGAGAAAACAGCTATGAGTCATTGTCTTATTCTCTGCACTGTGTGTGTGTGTGTGTGTGTGTGTTTTTCCAAGCAAACAAAGAAAACAACAAGAAAATATCTCTGAGCTCCTGCAATTCACAGACAGCATTATTGCTCCAGATTACTGTGTGCTCTCCAGGGGTTAATATTGGCTGTTGGTGCGATATGTTGGGGGATATGTGCAGTTCGCCAGAGTGTTATTCTGTCCATGCAGTAAAAGGTGCGAGGTCACAGGCTGCCGGCAGGACACCAGTCTCTAAAGGGACCTCACAAGACAGGCCATTAAAGTGGTGCCAGACAACAGACTGACAACATCGCTGGACTCCAGACTCTAACGCTGTCCTCACACATGGCTAAACTACATCCATCTCCTTTATCCATTTAACTGTTATCCTGCCCTGCAGGCGCATTTTACTTAAAAACAAGAAAACTGGGGCGACAGTGGACTTCTCCATGAAGGACTTTGAATTTCAACTGAGAACTATAAGCTTTATTGAAAAGTAAAACAGGAGAACAACATATGTCTTCCAGGTGTTCGCATTCAAGAGGACACGCTGGATGTGAGTTGATGGTGACCTTGACTTTCGATCTCTCAAAACACAGTCAGTTCAGCCTTGAGAACTTGGTGAGCATTTGTACCAGACTCAAAAACATTCTTGTGAGTACCTCCAATAGATATTGTGTTCATAACAAAGCGGCAGATGGGAGGACATACGACCGGCCAAACGTCAAGTCTGTGGCCACAGCTGTTGCAGCATCAAAGCAGTCAAGAAAAAGGACAAGTGGAGCCCCAGTGCAAGATTTTTAATGGATTTTTCTCTAGGACTTACATTGGCCTTAGATTGCTTTTTTTTTTCCAAGTTCAATTAATGTTTGTATTCTCCTGTTATTGATTTATTGCCTAATTCCATGTATTACTCCTTGGATCATTGCTTCTGATGTACATTTTATTATATGCAATTAACTAATATGATATTCTACTGCTTTAGATGAGTATATTTACAACCCTCAGGTATCTATCATATAAGATAAAATAACAGATAACCTTTATTAGTCCCACATGTGGGAAATTTGCTTATTACATATACATATATTTGTGTATGTATATTACATATACATACCAAAATAGTCTGTAAATAACTAATAATGTTCAGTCCAAACATCCAATTTTATGGAAAATGTGTGTTGTGTCTTAATAGTTTAGCCATAATCTTTGCTAATGCTAACTGAGCCGTTAGCATTAGCAAAGAATATGACTAATGCTAAATTTGTAGCTAATTAGCTAAGTAATAGAATTAGCCAGGAATATGGCTCAACTATTAAGAGAAAGCCAAATTTGTAAACCCAACTTGATAACATATTTATTACATTGTATAACTACATAAAGAAAATACTTGAAATGCCTACCATATTCCAGAAGATGTTTTTTTCTCCACACTGCAAAGCTATGACATCACAACAAGTGATTGGTCAGTTGCAAAGTTAATCCTCACCAACATGGGAAAAACAGTGGGATAACTATTAAATACGAAACACGTGTCACACGAACACATGTCAACACATTTTATTTATATATTGTTTTTATATTTATATTGTCAGTAAACTTGTGTTATTTATGGTTTTTGTGCTGCATGTGAGGAAGCATTGCCTCAGTCATCTTAAACCCATGCCTGTTTTGTGTTTCTCTCTCTGTGTGTCTCCATTGTGGCCCAGTGCCTGACAGATGACATCCATCCTTCACTGTCTGCCTCCTTTCCTTTCTCATCCAGCATCTGCTGAAGACTGTGAGCTAGATTGAGGACACAGGAGACTGCGCACAGAGCAGCTACACACCTACGGGTCAATGGCAGTTCAACTCTGAAAGGCCAGAGATAAACCCGAGAAACACACAGCCACACAAATAGAGAGAGACACATAGCTCGACTCGAAGAATGGCGCGCAAGACAAACACGCACAAAAAAGATGTCAAATACAGCATTTTCACACTTTCGAGGCCAACGCACGGGTCGAGAAGACCGCGGCACTTTTATTGCTCTGCCGAAGGTGGATTAGAGCGAAAGGGATCAGAATCCAGCTGAAGAAATTGCATTTGTCAACGCAAGTGGAACTCTATTCTTCTTGTTCGGTGCTTTTAAAATGCTTCACTGTTCTTCCTGGCTCCTCCGCCTTTGATCTTCTCAGACAATATCTAGGGGCGACGCCCAGGAAGCTCTGAATTCATATCAGAGGACAGATTTCCCCCGAGACAGGAAGAAAATGAGAGTTCCCGCTCTCCAGGAGGTCGGAGTCTAGGCCCAGGGGCTGTCTCTACCTGGATAAGTGTGTGTCTTTGTCTGTGTGTCTGCCTGTGTAGGTGGAGGACTTTTTTCACAGGTGCATGGCAATGTGCGGTGTGCGATGCAGAAGCTGATTTCACAGTGTTGGTGCACACCCACAGTGTGTGACTTACGTACACTCACGTCCTATCAATAAGAGGAAGGAGAGAAGGCAGGGCACAAGTCAATTTATTACAGTCCCAACATTTGTACCCCTTAACACACCCACAGCGAGAGCCAGTCAGATAGATTGAATATCCATATCCGCAAGCCTCCACTTACACAAGCTGGCCTCTCCAGAAACATAACGGATGTGCAGCTGAAAAGGAAAATCTATGCACACTTCAAACAATCTTAATCTCAGCTGACGCAATGTCAATACATTTGAATACTGATTCATCAAGTGCGCAAGTCGAGGAAAATGGAAGCACACTTGACTTGTTATCCATGTTTTGCCATTTTTATTAAGGTCACAGCATCACTTAGAATTCTGTCAGCATAAGCCCCCATGTCAAGTTTGTAAATACTTGATTAATCTTTAATCTGGAGATCGAGCCGATAGCGCTGCCAGGGTAAAAGCAGAAATATGAAATCATTAGATTAGCAGTGTATCTGAGAATGTGAGAGAGGAGAGAGGAGAGCTTGAATATTAAATCCAAACTCAAAACAGTTAAGCAGTGAAGAGTTGGATCTTTTTTTGTGGGCTCTCTCTTCAAAAACTAGATAGAAAAGAGCCAATATTATCTGAATTATGTTACGCAGGGACGCTATTCTATTGACTATGAATATGATTACATTTTATGGTTCAGAACTAATAGCGCACTATCAAATAAAACATATTTGACTAGAAAGTCCCAAACGCGCAAAATGTATTCTTACAAAAAAAAAAGAAAAAAAAGTCACCATCCAATATAGTGAGTCACTGTGGAAATTGTGTTTTTATAATCACATCTCACTTTGGGAGAAAAGTTCTTTGAGCTCATCAAATATTGTTTGAACGATCCGAATTTTTTTGTTTGTGGTGAGTTTTCATTTAACGCGCGCTCACACGCTCACTGATAAGTAATGTAATTACAATGCGCTCCTGACAAGCCTTTACATTGATACTCATGTCAATGAGCCAATGATTAATTTAAATTGTCACTGAATCTAATTTTATTCTTCCTTCCCTTTAAATGAGATAAGATCTAATTATGGCCTAATGCATAACTTATTAAAATCCCTTCTTCTGGTGTGGCAGCCTGCCAATCTCATCCTCGCGCATAATATACCAGAATCCCGCGCCCAGCCGCTCATTACACATGCAAACATATTCTTTTCCACCTTGGTTCTCCTTCTTCTCAAAAGCAGCCGCACAAATGAGGATCTCCTAAATAATTCTCTGATCAATTAATACCTATGCGGTAAGCGTATGCTTAATTCTGTTTGATGGGACCGACTTCCAGTGGCTTGTCTCCGAGCATTTTGGCAGAAAAACAATTTCTCGGGGTACTAAAGCTGAAAGTGAAATTACAATGTGTTCCTGAAAAGAGGATTTCTGCTTTCATTTTGGATTGTTTTTACACAAACGCAGGTCCCCTAGTAAATGCGGTGGTGTGTGTGGTAGGAGAACAAAAACAATTCCAAATAAGCTTCATGATTACTTTGATGGAAGTCCTTTAATAATACCCCAGAGGCCTGCGTGGTGTTCCACTTATTCCTCCAAACATGTGCAAAACATGCCCATCCTAACAAATCCTTTAGTCCAGCATTCATTCTTAATCATTACACTCTGATTTTTTTCGAAGAAGTTTGTGAAAGTCTGCCAAGTCACAGTCCTGATGAAAGAATTTTCTTTAATCTAATGAACCTCATTTGTGAGATTAAAGAAATGTCTTTAATCAAGTGACATTATGCTGAGGGAGGGCGGTTTGCCTTGAAGATATTTTCACTTGAAGAATTTCATTACAAAATGACATCCAGTCTGGACTGAAAGCTTTTTGGAGCGCAGCCCTGTGTTTGCCCGCGCTAAAAATAACTCCAGAAAAAAAAGCATTCCCTTACCTGGTCTCTAGGGGGATGTTGCTGTTGAGCACCCAGCTGTTGTGAAGCTGGGCCTGGTCTGCGCTTGAGCTGGTGTCTGCCCCCTGGCCGCCCTGGCTGGCTTGGCACCGAGTTGGCATGGTCTTCCTCTGTAGGCTGACTTGAGTGTAAGGTGCCGGGCGGGCGCAAGTGCAGGAGTGGGGCGGCGGCGGAGGTGGGGGCAGCGGACGGAACGTGAACTGGCCGCCCGGACTGCTGGGAAGCTCTGCGTAGGATAGACACAACAGAAGGCCCGGGACGAGGGGGAGGGATGGACAGGGGAGAAATAAACAGAGGTTTATTAGGAGCACAGTACCATAAATTACAAATAAACGTGGCGTGTTAGTTGACAGTTTATTGTTATTACACTGATTGAGAGCCATAAATCAGCTTGAAAACCATCTCTGTCCTGCACCTTCCTGCCTACCTGCTTTGATACACTTCCAGCTGCCCTATAAATAGGTTCTTGGCTGGCTGCAACATTGAGCAGTCTTTAAAGAGCTAACAGCTCCGGCTTAATCTGCACCCGCCAGCCCAAACTACCCATGTGATGTTTATTATGAGATCTGCGGCTGGACGGAATGAGCTAGCCAGCTGTAACTCCCTCACACTGCTAACCCCGGGGTCTAGGGAGAGCGCTCTCAATCCATCATTTATCATTCTCTTTCACTATAACTCTCCCTCTCCCCATCTCTTCCTCCATGCTGCTTTCTTCCGCATTCCTGCCTGTCTTCTATAACTGAGCAGGCTAATTACAGTTTTATTAAATGCAATGCGCGCGCACATGTCAGCTTAACGTATGGGTATGGCTTCAGATAAAGCTGCTTTGCATGCATTTCCATACGTGCATGCGCCCATGCGTGTGTAACAGGCTGCGTGAATTCATGAATGTGCATCAGCTGGGACGACAGCTAGCACTGTTTAGGGGGGACAGCTCGTGCCATACGGTTGCAGCATGGTTCCACGAACGAGGCAAATCCTCCGTCCCAAAAGACCGACTCTGTCCAGCTGTATTGACAATGAATGTAACATTAGCCTCAAACCAGAGGGTAAAGAGTTTGCCCGCCAGAATTCTCGGACCTCAATTGTATTTGCTGCCAAAATGTCAGCAATAATTTAGTATCTGGAAGTGTAGTCCAACTGGGAGATTACCTCAGCCCTCCCTATTCAAGTGTAAGTATTACACAGATAATACCGCAAAACACATTTTATTGACTCTTGGCAGATGAACACTGAGAAAAGTAAAATATTAATCTTTTTTTTGTGCTTTCTATCACCGGCATGTTTCCGGAAATATGTAGCTCTGTTACCGTTCCACCTGAAAAACATCTCACAGCGTTACATAGAGCAGTGGTTTATTGTTAATATTTTCAGAATAAGAAAAATGTGTGCACAGGCACCGATATCACGTTGGTGCTTTGATCTCCTCAAAATTACTGCTGCCTTCTGTGCAGATATGTGAGCCAGTAAGCTATGTCATATCCACTGAAGCATCACATTATTACTCGTACGTTTGAAAGTTTCATATTTATAAGATATATGTACGTCGCGGCAGAAATGTAACAATGATAATGGCGAGACAAAAACAGCTCCTGTAATCATTTCCTTAAAATATTGCCACAGTGCCATCTGTCCAGGTCTAACGGCATTTTTCAAGATTTATTTGTTTTAGCAACCACTGTTTGGATGTGGGCATGCACATGTTTTTGTCAGATATATATACATATCTGACAAAAATATCGCCATAATAAGTGTGTGAGTGCTGTCGAATCGCTCTTTGAAGACGTGACAGGTTTTTCATCCTCTGTGACACATTGCTGGTTATTGATCTCCCAAAATGCCTGAACTGTCACAGCACAAATGCAGAGCATGTAATAGTTAGCATGTGTTTCTGAATAATAAAATTTGCTCTTGATTTTCACGAAGCGCCGTTTCTCGCGCAATACGTTCCTTTTACCGTTTCACTGAGACAATTAAGGAGGCTCGACTCTATTCCCTTATGTGGCGTTACTCTTTATGGGCTTTGCATTTTATACTAACACATTAAAAGATGTGATTTTTTCCACATCTTATGCAGTTCATGGCAGCAGCTGAAAATGTGCATTAACTGGATGCGAGAGATTTAGACTTCTTCCACATTTCAAACTGTTTTTGTGTGAAGCCAGAGAATTAATTTGCCTCCTGAGACAATATGATATTGTAGCATATACATCTGCTTGGTATTACTATAATACATCACTCGATGATCTCATCAGACAGCCAGGCTGTGCTCAATCTGACAATGTAGGGCCCAGTAAAATGACAGGAAATGCATTTGTGCCATCACCTGAAGGTGCTGTTTAGTCTAAACTAATGCATGTGGAAAATGGAAGTTATTTTTGACTGTACCACCCCTGAGTATTAAAAATTACACGCTTAGGGAAAAGTGAGGGCTCCACTGTAGTGCGCCGCTGTAATGCTGCAGGATTTTTAAAGTGGCGCTTCAGTTTTTAGCAGGACCTGATTCATCAGTAAGTTAGAGTCCTTTGAGTCCTGCCAGATTCCCCTGCTTTCACAGCTCTAAATACTGAAGGTAGATGTTTTTAGCAATTGTAATATTTTTAAATGTTTAAAGGAAAAAAGAGAAAAAAAAACCCACATGAAGTGCATTCCCAGCCAGCACTGGGCACTTGAGTTGGCAACTTGTACTCAAATCGCACTTAGGGTTGTGAATTAGCTTGAGACTTCAAACTTAAGTGGGACTTAACTTCATTGTCAACTGTCAACTTCATTGAGAATGTGGCACCTAAGGACACGACGAGGCATTGAGAAATTGTGAAGAAAATTTGAACACTTCTCTTCAAAGGTGACTGATTCTGCTTCACATGACAAATGCCAGATAAAAGTGATACTGAATTACAAAAGATGCAGTTCTTTTTTAATTCAGTTGACTAAAGCAAATGTTATTTATTAAATAATACATAATAATAACTAACTGCTGGTCAGTTAGATGTCTAAGAACACACTATACAGTACTGTGAAAAAGTCTTATGCCAGGAAATGTATTGAAACGTGCAAACACACATGTATATAAGGCAACAATAGAGTTTGTGTAATTCTAACAAGTATGAAAGTCAGTAGTTGGAATGGCCACCTTTATTCTTCAACACGTCACTTGTGATGTGTTCAAGTTTCAGGTACTCTTCAGGCATAGTTTTCCAGACTTTTTGAAGGACATTCCATTCAATATTTTGGATATTGACTGGTTCTCTGTCAAGATGATCCCACACCGCTTCAACGATGCTCAGGTCTGGGCCACTGATTTTCAGCCCAGCTCTTGTGTAATTTGCCATGCCTCAGCCTTTTCTCCCTGTTTCTCTTCCTTAAGAATGGCTTCTTAACAGCCACCCTTCCACTCAGACAACTTCTGATAAGGATGTGGCAAACTGAAGGGTCCGATGCATCTCACAGGTTCTGCGTCAGGTCTTTCATGGATCCCCCCCCAGTTTCTTAAGGACATGACTTTCAGATACTGTTCATTTTCTGTAGATTTTTTTAGACCTAACACCTTTTTTAGCTTCCAGTTGTCCAACATAGTCCACGTTGTCAGCTAATAGCTCTCTGGGAATTACCTTGTTGATGAAAAACAGTATTTTATGCCTGCCAAACTGTGTTATCTTTGGCATTTTTCATAGAGTCAGCTTAAGATTTGGGAACAAATGATGTGCTTGTTTTTGCAACAGTGCCTGAATTATAATAATTTTTAATTACATACAAGGACTGGACTGAAAATGAGCAAACAAAAGCAGCTGGAGAAAGATCTCCAGAAAGCCTGGCGAACTACTGCTCAAGATCATTTTTTAAAATATTAATGAGAAAGTCTTCTCCTAATATAAAAAAATAAAGATTTTTGCACATCACATAAGTACATACATTTATGCTGGATGTTAACAGCTTTAGTTCTTCACAATCTGATGATGCCATGTACTCATTTCTATGTGCGACATCATTATGAGGTGATATCAGAATCTGCGTTGCTGTGATTTTCTGCAAATATGACACCACAAATTAAACAATGCATATAAATTCAAACAGGTGAAACCATTAATAGATTTGTACCACAGTGGGCTGCCAACAATCTTTGGATTCAAGCAGGCAAGTGTTTTTTATATTAGGAAGAAATTTAATGAGAAATTCTTTTCAGCCCAAATGGGTCACAATTATATTGAAACTAAAATAATACATGCAAATTATTTCTGCCTGTTAAGTCTCAACTGATTGCCAGTGCATTATTCATTTTAGAAAACCTAGGCTACAACAGCCCAGGCTTTGCAGTCACACACAAAAAACCCTCATTCGGCTACATTTGTGTTTTCTGGCAAAGGAAAGAGGAAAAGAATATAAAGTGGACAGGAGAGGAGGAGAGAGGACAGGGATAGAGGGCCAGAGGAGAATGTAATCTTGGTGAGTAGGGTGACACAGGGGCCCTGGCTGCCAGATGGTGCTTTAGAAGGCTTAGTAAAGGCAGCTTTGGGTCTGCGCTTCCAAAGATCCGAAAACTTTTCCTCACACAATCAAGCAAATGGCAGGAAAAGAGTCCTCCTCTCTCCTTCATTCAAACAAAGTCACATTAAACACGCAAGCTGTGATATTTTGTTAAGAAGTAAAAGCAACCCAAATAGGACTGGAAATGTAGGGCAGAGGCCGTGTAATATTTGGCCAGGAGTTCAGAAACATCAAATCGAGTCTGCGGGGAGCAGACCGAGGCTCTCGATGACATTCATGACAGTGTAGAACATCCTCTGCCCCGGGGTTCCTCTGGGACTTAGGCCTCCAGAAAAGATACTTTTAGAAAGTCGCTTATGAGATATTTTCCTGGAATCATCAGCTTTTGGTTACATAAGCGAGATATGAGGAAAAAGAGTTTTATAGCAAGTAGAAGGCAGATCTGGGGGGATTTACTGGGATATGTAACAGGTAACAGGTATTGGGGCCAGGTATTAAAAATGCATTACTGGAGGTGAGATGAACCCAAAATAGCACGGTAATTAAGTATTTATGATAATTTGGGCATTTAAAGCCAAGTCCTACTAATGAAATGAGAGGAGAACATAGTAAAACATGACTCAAGCATGCATACACTGAGTAATAGCACCGGTGCGTAATGAGCTAGCTGTCATGATGGCGCAATTCTCTCTTGAAGGGATATTAACAAATGGGCATAAAACTGTTTGACTGAGCGCAGAAATGAATAACTTGAGTAAAATAATCTTGTAAATGAAGGCTTGTTATGCTCATTAAGATTATCTACGTTCTTTCTTGATTAGCCTGAAAGATGTTCAGCGCTAACAGTACATGGAACTGTTGTGGTAATGGGCAGAGGAAAAGTTAAACAATAAAAAGACGAGGCATGAAAAGGGGGTTTCTTTGCCTGCGTGGAGTGAGCAACAGTTCAAGATTACGTATCAGGGCTTTGCAGCACTGCTCGAGTGTTTGTGAATCCTTTTATAGTTTTACGCACTTCTGTAGTCTGTAATTTGCCATTAGGGGCTGATCTCAAGGTGAAATTGGAGTCAGGTAATTTCAGTCAATGGCATGACGTTTTTATCTATGAAAGACTGATCTTCACAACACTTTTGAGAAAATGAATCATTGGATAAAAATTGGAGATTTCTGAGGAGATCTGAAAAAGTGTCACTGATATTTATAATGGGTTGGAAAAGGTTAGCGAGCCATCTCTAAAGAGACAGACTGTTTGCAAATGAAGGCAATTTGTGACCAATGTTACCCTCCACAGCAGCGGTTAACCAAAAAAGGGAGGCATGCAACGGTCTGAGAAGTCACAAAGGAGCCCAGATAGAAACTCAAGGCCGTTCTCTCACTGGTTAATGTTAATGTTCATGAGTCCCCCTTCAGGAGAACGCTGGAGTACAATAGTGTGGATGGCAGCACTGCAGGGAGAAAGCGCTGCTCTCCAAAAATAACACTGCTGCCCATCTGCAGTTTGCTAAGGATTACATGGACAAAGCATAAGCACGCAGGGCTGTCACGACACTAGAATTTCAAACGTGATACTGATACCCAGGAAAATACTCAATACCATTTTCAGTACTGCTGGGGGGAAAAAGACAAAAGGCTTTTTTAAAAATAAAGAATGGGAAAATACAAACTCTGTTTTCAAGGTTGTTGAAATACAGTAACTGTAAGATCTATAGCAGTAACCGGTACGAGTACTACTACCTAAAAGAATCTTAAAATGTCGATCTTACATGTAGATCTTACTGTAAGTATTTTTTTTTTTATGTATTTGCAGATCAAACATAGTGAGATAGGCTGCTACTGTTACACTGTCCCCAGCTTCACTGTGGACCTTTAAGAGAAACATGACACCGTTTAGACACAGATAATTGTGTTTTGTCCCGTTAAATGAATATTGCCTATTAATGTTACAGATGGGCACCGCTAATGTTTACTATAGCTTCCACATTAACATTAGCGTTTTATCATTAGCAGCTAGCCACTACCTTAATGATGATTTAGCAGATGGCTAATGCAGTCATCAGCTAACGTTAACTTGTGAGCAGGGCAGGTTAACATTTATGGTAACTGTTTAGTGTTATTGACAGGAAACTGTTAAGTTTTGTGAACTTTAGCTACTTCTGCTGCTAAGGTGAAGCCTGTGTCCATATGATGTGATGTTCAACATATTAGAAGACCCTAATACTGTTGGAAATTACTAATCCAATAGTAATCTGCAGGATCTTAGTATTGATTTATTTGAACAACCCTATAAGCATATTGGACGGATCTTATCTCATCTGAGTCATCTGAGTCATTGTTAATGGAGCAATTAAGCTCCAGTCATACCAGCAACATGTACCGATGTCTGCCTGTGACCTGAACCTCGGAGGACAGTGGGAAAATAACCAAAACACGCAAAATTTGCAACTCACTCCTGACCCTGATCCATCAGATATATCGTGGAATGGCCTGAAGCAAATAATGCACGTGAGGAAAACCAATAAAATCCCACAGTTGAAGCTCTTCTCTACAGAGGAATAAGATAAATTTCCACAGAACTGATCAACAGGTGCTGGAAACATTTAGCTGCCGTTATTACCAAAAGCAAAGGTGCCCATAACAGCCCTAACAGATGTGCAATATCTGAAAGTGACAAATTTTAATGGTATTTTCTCAAATGTCTCAAACTAGCTTCTCTTTTTCTACTTTTAGGGCTTGTGTGATAATCTGATGAAGGAACGTGAATGTGGCTCATCTGACTCATGTTATTGTACTGTGTGCAGGTTTCACTAATCTAAGAGGAAAATGGAAAAGTGTCCATAAAAAACCCAACAGTATAGCACTTGTAGATGGATGAGGAACACCTCACCACAGCACAAGTACGCACGCTCTTCCATTCACTCATTCAGTCACTGTAATTATGCTCAGTTTTCTAGCAGTACTTATTAAAATTGTGTAGCTCAGTGTTTGGTGTATTAGGGGTGGGCTGCAATTTCTTTCAAAGTCAGAGTAGAGGTTCAAACAAAAAATAATCACCTTGTTTACTTTTTATGAAATTAAATATAGGTTTTCAGACCTTCCTCACTCTACTAATTTCCATACAGTCAAGTGTGGAAGCAGAAAATCCAAAACATATAGCTCCTTTAATAAAAAGAGACCACACCACATTTGATGTGAAGCAGACCAGAAAAACAGGAGCCGCAAAAATATTGAAGCCTAAATTTCAGGAGGTTTTCTCCTCTTCTTCATTCCCCGTGTTTGCTCTCACTCCCCCTTCTCTTCATTATTGTGTCTAGCCCTCTAGCATAGAGTTAATTTCACTTATTCCAGGGAAGCAATATAAAATCCATAGAGCCTGACCTCAACAACACCTAGCCTGCCTGACAAACAGAGGAATGTGACCATTTTTAGAGAACATTTAACACCAGCCCAGCTAAAAAACCAAAAAAAACACACATCACCCACCCCACTCTAAAAATAACAGATTAATAATTTCCCCCAGGATAACTTTTCATCTATCTTCCTTCTTAATTGACTTGCATTAAATTGCCACAAAGTTTATTCCGCTGCTGTGCTTCAATGAAATAAATAATTAACCCTATAAAAAGGTCAGACAACTGAAATTAGAACTAACTGGTTCTTGTTCTTCTTTTTTTGCAATAATGAGAAAGGATCTTGCCCTAACTGACCATCGGACTCGCTGCAATAACTTGTCTCTGTCTTCTGAATCGCAGATAACGCATTATCTCATCAGACATTATAAGTTCCAATAACTCCTTTCATCAGCCAGATGCTGACGAAGTTGGCAAGAGGGATCACAATATCAATAACAATGATAGCGAACGTTTGACAACGGGGACTAATATTGCTAATGATCATGAGGACGATGATGATGTTGAAGAAAATGATGTTACCGATAGCGGCGCTGGTGGCGATGGAAATAACAAAGATAATGCCGATAGCATCAGTAATAACAGCGATAACAATGATGATAAAAACAGCAGCGATGGCAGCAGAAACACTGATAATTACATTGATGACAGTGGGCTCGGAGACAGCAATTAGAATAAAAACAGCCATTGATTCATCTCTGCAGACGCAGGGATAAACGGTGGGATTTCCATTTAACAAAGTGACACAATCATGTTGTCCAATTAAAGCAAGAAAATACAAATGAAGAAGCAGAGTGCTCTAAGAGCTTTCCCCTTTCTTATGGAACCCAGTCGATTCTCATACAGAGGCTGATAATTAGCAGCAATGCATCATCTGACTTTTTCATATCAGAGAACTCTGTGTGCGTAGGAGCTGGGAGGTGCGTGGATGCAAGCATGCAGAAGTGGATATGCATAGCTGTGTAATTGCTTATTTGTACCCCCATCTCCAAAAACAACTCCGGCACAAACTCGTGTTTAGGCTGCAGGTGATTCTGAAAGTAGCGTTTCCCAAGAGAAGGCATGAAACCTCCTGAGTCGAGCTCCTCAGTGCTACAGCAAGAGGCTTACCATCACTCAAACACTTCACTGCAGGGGCCTGCGCTCAAATTACATTTTCAGTAGAGTGAGCTCCAATTTAAATGATTTGCTTAAAAGTCCTAATTAATCAGCTGATGTTTTGCAGACAGGAGTTGCCTGACCAAACTTTTTTTGATCTTAATCAATGTTGGCTGTTTTGCCAGAAGAGGCAAAAGAGGCCAGAGCAGGTTTCTCTGAAAGTGGCTTATAGTGGAAAAAAAAAGGAAAAGAAAAAGCTAGCTGAGCTCAGCTCATCTGTCCAGAGAGCACAGCAGTGTCCTGATCCTTCCTGACCTTGTGACTGCAGCAGGGTGCCCAGTCAGTATCACCACTGCCATTAAGCAGTACAGGTATTTCTGTGTGTGTGTGTGTGTGTGTGTGTGTGTGTGTGTGTGTGTGTGTGTGTGTGTGTGTGTGTGTGTGTGTGTGTGTGTGTGTGTGTGTGTCATGCCATTCATCCATCTATACACTCATGATAGGGGATTCATTCTTCTGTGTTAAATCTGCACCATGTATGTTGTCACTTTAAACCCCTCTGAAACCTCTTAAAACCATAAACTACACCATAACATACTGTATACAATAACCTACACCGAAACCCACACAGTAAATTACACCATAACCTATACCATAAACTACCCCAGTAACATATACCATAACCAGAGGTGGAAAGTAACAAATTACATTTACTTGCGTTACTGTAATTGAGTAGTTTTTTTGTGTATTTGTACTTTTTAAAGTCATTTTTCAAGTCTGTAATTTTACTTTTACTTAAGTATATTTTTTAAAAAGTATTGTAGTTCGCTACGTTTTCAATCACACCCGTTACTGAGTAAGTTAAAAATAAAAATAAAAACATTGCGCTTCGGAAATACTGCAGGGAATGATGGGTAGTAGAACAAATTGGCGCTAAGGTCACGTTAAAGATGGAGTCTGACATCGGTGTTACGGATCCAGTGAAAAAAGAAACCCCGTCGAATTCTGCTGACCCTGAACTCGAAGAAACGGATGTGAACCCCTGGCCGTATTTAAGGGACCATTTCGGCTTCAAGTGCAAGAAAGGCAACAGCTTTATTATGCAGTGTAAGCTGTGTTTGCCCAGAGAGACCGAGTTAGCAGCTTTTAAAAATTCCACATCAAACCTGCGCAAGCATGTAGAGGTAAGTTAAATACAACTCGTACCGTTATGGTAGCAAAAAGGCTGTGTTCAAATTAATCACATTAAGTTAAGACATCTGTGAAGAACACAGATAACGTTGGTTGGTACTAGCAACTTGCTGTAATCGGGCACGTTGTTGTCCACGCAACTTACATTTTTTTTACTGGGTTGGTATATTGCAAAAAGAAAATGTGTTTACCTACGTTTTTCCTGTTTGTTAATAATAATAATTTATTTTAAAAAATAGTTAAATTAAAGACAGAAGCAGCTAGTTTCTTACTTAACCCACATATGTTCATACTGCAGGCAAAAGAATAACAGAGCGCTCTCTTACCTTAGATTAGTCAAAGACAGCTGACTTCTGTTACTTATTAATTAGCACTTGCAACCTCCCGTTAACTAGCCTGTTACTGTCCAATAAAAAAAAACCCACGAGGTATATTGGTATAATTTACCAGCGGTAGCTATGTAATGCATTGATGTCTTATTAGGGACGTCAAAAAACTTTCTCTCAAACTTAACACTGGCCTGCCTGCCTCAGCTGCCTTCGAGCGTCTCTTTAGCTGTGCTGGACTACTGTTCACTGCAAAGTGAGCAAGGATGAACTCTACTAACTTTGAAAATCAACTGCTCCTCAAAATTAACAGGAAGTTCAGAGAGTAACACTCTAGCATGGATACAAAGGAACTTTAATCTAGAGGTACAGTAGGGCAGGGCCAAGTTAAAAAAATTAAAAAACATTTTTAAAGCGGCTGCCGTTCAGTTCAGTACTTGTTCTCTTATTTGACAGTTTAGAACACATTCTCATGTGAAAGAATGATATGGTTTTGTATTGAAAACACTGTGATACCTGACAGTTTGGTTTGGTGACCATTATCCATTTTCATGTATAGACTTGCAGTTTAACTGCCACTGCACTTTAATTTGTAAAGTTTTTCTTTTCACTAAAAAAGAATTACTTTGAGATTTATATCCCACTGTCTTTTTTTGCACTACTCAGAAGCGGCTGTCCTCCTGCTGATAGAAAAGTAACTATGTAACTTTTACTCTGAGTACATTTTAAATTAGCTACTTTTTACTTTTATTTGAGTACATTTTTAGACAGGTAATTTTACTTGTACTTGAGTAAAATTTCAGCAAAGTAATAGTACTTTTACTTGAGTAAAATATTTTAGTACTCTTTCCACCTCTGACCATAACCAACATGATAACTTACAAAGTGATCTGCAATGTAAACTATGCTAAAACCTACGTACACAGTAATCTGCACCATAAACTATGCCATAACATATACCATAGCTTACACTATAAATGACTCCATAACATAACCATATCATCACTATAAACCCCATAAAGCTGCACCTTACACCATAAACTATGCCACAACCTACACTGTAACCTATGCCATAACATATATCATAACCTAAACTGTAGAATATACCATAACCTACACCATAACCATGCCATAGCCTACACCTACACCTACACAGTAAACTACACAGTAAATTATACCATAACCTATACCAGGGGTCGGCAACTTGCGGCTCCTTTTAGTGCGGCTCCGCGTGGTTTGGGAAAATAAAATTTTTTTTTTAAGTAATTAGCTGAAGTGTATTTTATTTAAGTTAGTTCTTTTTTAACTTGTAGTTCTAAATTGGAAGATTATTGTGATATTGGAATATAAAAATAAAATTATATTCTATTATTTTTTTTGATCGCTCAAAATAAGCGTCACACTTGCGGAAGCCGGTGTACCCGCCGAAACGCCGTGCATTTATCAAGACTTTCAACCCCAGGTAAGACAATTCTGGATCTTCGGATCCACATTATGTCAGCAGCTCCACCGTGAACTATGTTAAACACAAACACCGCTCACGCCTCACAGACGACAGTTTACAGTCCTGCGTAAAGATGAAAGTGACTTCGTACAGCCCCGATTTGCAGACGCTGTGCGCAGAGGTTCAGGAGCAGAAGTCCCATTGTAAACATATCACGGCAGGCCCGACGATGTTTGCATGAACATGCTTTTCAGCATCTCTCTATTGACCACTTTTCACACACGGTTGCTGTACGCATACAGCCGGTGTTAAAGCTCACAGCCCGACACATACCAACACAACAGCATAGAGAGCACAGACGTTAAGGCGGCGAGGTGCGATTGCGGGTGCCGCTAAGGTGCGTCCGCCTCCCCTGCAGCGGCTCTGCAGACCACGCCCCACCACACACATTAACTAGGTAAAATACATATTTAGGCAGAATATTGCAAATATCTATTTTTCATTTTTCAGCAGCATAGTGCTTTTTCCCCCCCAATTATTTTTTTAAAAGTCAGGTCAGTGCTCCAAAAGCCCAAAGGCGATATAAGGCTGGCGGCTCTCAACAGTTTTTGTTTGCTACATGGATCATTTTAGTTCAGCTGGGTGTCTTTCCTTTTGTTATATTTCTTTAAGAGTTCAAAATGTGTTAATTACATAAATAAAATGTAATTTTCTCTGTAGCACTTCATGGATTTCATAAGCAACACACCTTAGTTGTTCACACAAAGCATAAATGTAAAAAAAACAATTTATACAGTGTTATCTTCATTTTAGATGTCAAAAAGTATTTGCGGCTCCCAGTGTTTTCTTTTGCGTGGAAATCGCGTCCAAATGGCTCTTTGGGTGTTAAAGGTTGCTGACCCCTGACCTATACCATAAAATACCCCAGTAACATAAACCATAACCTACATGTTAACTTACAAAGTAACCTGTGTTATGGGCCAAAACGATTCCATAACTCTGCCAAAATCTACATAGTAAACGATGCCATAACATATACCATAGTACCATAGTTTACACCATAACATAACCATGTCATCATTATAAACCCCATAAAACCTACACCGAAAACTGTAGCATAACCTACACTATAGGTTACTGTGAACTGTAAACTATACCATAACCTGAAGACTTCCGGTTTATGTGACTATGGCGTAGGTCGCACCGAGCGTAGCTCCTGCAGAGTCTAGTTATTATCTAGCATTTCCAGGCACTTTTTGACGGGTTTTTTCTTTTTGTATAGTTCCGAGACAAGACTGTTTTTGCCTTTTGTGTTTACAATGTCGCGTAAGGTTAATAAGAGCGCAAGCACCTCTCAGCCGAACTTGCGGCCTGCTGCTAACACTGCATCCCCGCCTCGTGGTAAAACTTCGCCACGGCCTGGGTCACCCGACACGCCGCTCGTCGATACGGAAAAATTCACGAAGGCTGAACTCCTCTCTGAACTTCGTGAAGAAATTTCATCACTGTTTAAAAAGGAACTGACGGCAGCGTTTGCGGAGAATCTCACGTCTATCAGGTCCGACATACAGCAACTAAAAACGGACCTTTCCTCAGATATAACTACCATGCGGCAGGAATTCGCTGGCCTCAGGAGCACGGTTACGGGGATGGAGCAGTCTCTCTCCACATGTACAGATGATATTGTCCACCTCCAAGCCAAAGTTGATGCGATGTCAAAGGAGTTGGCCAAATTGGAGAATAAATGCGAGGATTTGGAGTCCAGGTCTCGCCGCAATAATATACGCATTGTTGGTGTGCCAGAGGAGAACGTCCTGTCCGCTACAGATGTGTCCGTGCTGTTGATGGAGGCATTTCAGCTTGGGAAGGAGCCGCTTGTAGACAGAGCCCACCGAACTTTGGCCCCCAAACCTAACACCGGTGAACGTCCCCGTGCTGTGGTTGTGAGGCTGCACTATTACGCGGACTGTGCTAGGATTCTCCAGAAGGCCAGGGAGCTGCAGAGAGTGCAGATAAATAATATGACCATTTCTGTGTTCCCCGACCACACCGCTAAGACAGCGCGGGCCCGTGCGGCTTTCAATGAGGTCCGTCGCCAGCTTCGCGGCATCCAGGGAGTCCGATTTGGGATCCTCTATCCGGCAAGACTACGGATCACTTATCAAGGAATGCAGCGCGACTTCGTCTCGCCAGATGAGGCCAAGGAATATATTAAGACAATAACCACAAGATAAAAGATATAGCAGGACAATGTTTGTCTGTTTGAAATAGCGTATGATCCTAATCCAAACATCATTGTGGTAAGCTAAGTTTGTTACTCTGCCAAACACTTGTTTTGTTTTACCTGTCTAATAGTAAAATATAATTGGGTTATTTTTATTTTATTTGTGCCTTTTAATCTATTGAGAAAAGACTCTGTTGGAGCTTTGGTTTGACACGGTTCGTTTCGTAGTCGGGAGCGTTTTTGTTCAGATTGCTCCGGGTGGGAGCGTGCACTGCCGTCTCCGTCGTTTGGGGATGGGGGCTTTTGCTGTGCAGGGGGGAGGCGGGTGGGTGTGTTTGACGTGTTATTATTATTTTTATTCTGAAGCTGTACTTTTGTTGTTGTGGGTTTGCGTTGTGTGTTTGTGTGAGTGTGTTTTTCCCACTTGTTCTTTCTTTGGGGGTGAAGAAATAAGTATTTTCTCTTTTGTCTTTCTGCAATGATCAGCACTTCAGGTCAGTCCTTAGGCAATAGTGGTATTAGATTTTTAACTTGGAATGTCAAAGGTATGAATAGCCCAATTAAACGATCTAAAATATTTACGCATCTTAAACGTTTAAAGAGTGATGTAATGTTTTTGCAAGAGACCCATTTGCGAGATCGGGATCATCTTAGGCTCAGGTGCCCATGGGTGGGTCATACTTTCCATTCAATGTTTAATTCAAAAGCCAGGGGGGTGGCGATCTTAATAAACAGAAGGGTACAGTTTACAGCCTCTGAGATTAAAGCTGACAAAAACGGGAGGTATTTGGTTGTTGTAGGCACCATGTACAATGTACCCGTCCTCTTAGTCAATGTGTATGCGCCAAATTTTGATAATCCAGGTTTTACAGATGCACTTTTGAGTAGTCTCCCTTCCCTTGATACTCATCTTTTGATATTGGGTGGTGACCTAAACTGTGTTATTGATCCTGCCTTAGATCGTTCGAATCCTCGGACCCTGACCCAATCCTCTATGTCCAAGTCTATTTCTGAGTTTATGTCTCAGAATGGTTTTGTAGATCCCTGGAGGTTTTCTAACCCTACTGCCAGAGCGTACTCTTTCTTTTCTCAGGTACATCAGTCCTTTTCGCGGATTGATTATTTTTTTGTGGACGGTTCCCTTATTCCAAAAGTACTGTCATCTACATATCATCCTATTGTCATTTCCGATCACGCACCACTTAGCATTGACATCAAGCTCATAGCCCAGTCCTCTTTTTCCTCACCCTGGAGATTTAACTCTTTGTCGCTTTCGGATGAGGGGTTTGTTACCTTTATCAAATCCGCAATTGATGAATTTATGGTGTTTAACGACAGCAATACTGTTACGAGGTCATTGCTTTGGGAATCTCTTAAGGCATATGTGCGTGGGCAAATAATTTCTTTCTCTGCCCATTCCACTAAAAGCCACAAAGCCAAACTTCAAACTTTGACTACACAAATTTGTGACATAGATAGACAGGTTGTTGACAGTCCCACTCCCGATTTGCATAAAAGACGACTTGACTTGCAGACTGAATTTGATTTACTTTCTACGGCAGATGCTGAACGTCTTTTACTTCGTGCGCGCGCGACTTATTATGAATATGGTGATAAGCCTAGAAGGCTTTTGGCCCATCAGTTAAAACGTCAGGCCTCGTCTCGATTAATTTCCCAGATTAAAGATGCGGCAGGCAACTCGGTCTCTGATTCAAAGGAAGTAAACGAGGTGTTTAAGACGTACTATTCCTCCCTATATGAATCTGAATCTGCTGCTGACGCCTCAGAGATGGATTCTTTTTTTAACGGTCTTACAATGCCCACTGTCGATCCTGTTATAGCTGAACAATTAGATGCCCCTCTTAGGCTGGATGAAATTGTGCATGCAATCAAGACCATGCACAATGGTAAGGCACCAGGACCTGACGGGTTTTCAGTTGAATTTTTAAAAACTTTTATAGACAAGTTAGCCCCACTACTTCTTTCAGTGTATAATGAATCTTTTGAACGTGGTCTATTGCCCCCTACATTGTCTCAAGCACTAATTACTGTTCTCTTAAAGAAGGGTAAGGATCCTACGTCTTGCACCTCGTATAGGCCTATTTCACTGCTGAATGTTGATGTTAAAGTCTTGGCTAAAATTTTAGCAATTCGCCTTGAAAAGGTTCTTCCTACTATTATTTCAGATGAACAGAATGGCTTTATTAAAGGCCGCCAGCTGTTCTTTAATGTCCGCACGCTTTTGAATGTCATTCTTTCCCAACACTCAACCACTAATCCAGAAGTAGTTATCTCACTTGATGCTGAGAAAGCTTTCGATCGTGTAGAGTGGAGCTTTCTCTTTGCGGTCTTGCAAAGATTTGGTTTCAAGGACAGATTCATTTCATGGATTCGACTGTTGTACAGGGCACCCCAAGCCAGTGTCTATACAAATGGTGTTTCCTCTGGCTACTTCTCATTGTCACGCGGGACGAGACAGGGTTGCCCCCTGTCCCCCCTACTTTTTGCTATTGTAATTGAACCCCTATCTGTAGCTTTGAAGGCCCTTCCTCATTTTCGTGGTATTTCCCGGTCAGGCCTTGACGTAAAATTGTCTTTATATGCAGATGACCTGCTTCTATATGTTTCTGATCCCTTATCTAGCATACCATCGATTGTGTCTCTACTAAACAAGTTCGGCTCTCTGTCAGGTTACAAAATAAATCTTCTTAAAAGTGAATGTTTCCCCATAAATTCTTTAAGTCTTACACTTAAACAATCTGACATTCCTTTTAGACTTAGCCCTGCTGGCTTTAAATATTTGGGAGTTAACATGACTCGTACTTTGTCTTCTCTATACTCTTCCAATTTCTCCCCTTTAATGACTCAAATTCAATCAGATTTTCAGAGATGGAAATCGCTACCTTTGTCCCTAATTGGTCGGATCAATGCTGTAAAGATGAACATTTTGCCTCGATTGTTATTTCTGTTTCAGAGTATTCCTATATTTTTACCTAAAGCTTTTTTCAAAAAGTTAGACCAGCTAGTTACATCGTTTTTGTGGGGAGGGAAACACCCCAGGGTGAGGAAATCATTATTACAGAGACTGACATTTGATGGTGGTCTTGCCTTGCCTAACTTTTTATTTTACTATTGGTCCTCTCATGTTCACAAATTGACCCATTGGCTTGAATCTCAAGACCTGCTGTGGTGCAAACTGGAACGCCTGTCGTGCACTTCCTCATCCTTAGAAGCTTTATTATTCTCTCCACTACCACTTAAGCCTTCTCATTTCACCCAAAATCCCGTGGTACAGTCTAGTCTAAGGGTCTGGTCACAATTCAGGAGTCATTTTAAGTACATCTCTGCGTCAGTACACATGCCCATCACGCAGAACCATCTGTTTACTCCTGGCCTCATTGATGGTACCTATGTACAGTGGAAGCGTCATGGTATTAATACATTTAAGGATCTCTATAAAGATGGCACTTTCTTAACTTTTTTAGACCTGTGTTCAGAAACAAATCTTCCGGCTACCAATCTATTCCGTTATTTTCAGGCACGGCATTGCACTTCTGCTCTCTTCCCCTCCTACCCTCTTCTCCCAAATGTCCAACCATGGGAGGAATTCTTATCCCTTAAACCCAATAAGAAGTCAATTATATCTTTAATATATAAACAACTTATGGATTTAAATGTCCATTCCGTTGCTAAAATTAGGGGGGCTTGGGAGCAGGAGTTAGGAATAATTTTTTCGGATCAGCAATGGGAGAAAGCAGTATCCAATGTCCGTTATAGTACGTCCTGTGCCAGGTTACAACTCATCCAGTTCAAGGTGTTGTACAGGGTTTACTATTCAAAGTCTCGTCTGTCTGAGATTTACCCACAAGTGATGGATCAGTGTGAGAGATGTCATGCCACCCCATGTGACCTAGGCCATATGTTCTTTCTGTGCCCAAGACTCCATGGCTTCTGGAGTCAGTATTCAGTTATTCTTTCCAAAGCTCTTGGGACCCAAATCTGCATGGACCCTTTTCTAGCTGTTTTTGGGCTTCCAGTCAACACTGGTCTAACCGACCCTACACACTTCAAAATATTAGCCTTTACATCACTTTTGGCTAGACGTTGCATCTTACTCCTTTGGAAATCTTCAAAGCCACCTTCAGTTTCTTTTTGGTTTAGAGATGTGATGTCATCTCTTAAATTGCAAAAGATAGGCCTTGTGGCGAAGGGCAAATACAGAGAATTTTATTCTATCTGGGGCCCCTTCGTGGACTATTGCAAGTCATTAAACGCTCTACCAGCTGATTAATATCATGTCTCTTCCCCCCCCCTTTTTTTTTTTTTTTTTTTTTTTTTTTTTTTTTCTCTTTCCCCCCTTTTGGGGTTTGTGTTTGTTTTGGGTTTCTTATTAGGTTTTGTTTTGTTTGTTTACTTAAGCGTGTGTGTAGGTGTGCCTGTGTGTGTGTTATTGTGTCTGTTCATGTAAGAAAAACTAAAAAATATGTGAGGGGAACAGATTGTGTTGTCATTGTAAACTACTGTACACTTGTCTCTCAATAAAAATATTAAAAAAAAAAAAAAAAAAAACTATACCATAACCTACACCATAACCTGCGCCATAATCTGCACCATAACCTACACTGTAGCCTACATTGCAACCTATGCCATAACATCTATCATAACATAAACTATACCATAACCACTCAGCCACAAATAACTACACAGCAAACAAAGCCACAACCTAATAACCTACACTGTAAACTACGCCATAGCCTACGTACACAGTAACCTGCCCCACAAGCTATGCCATAGCATATACGCTAACCTACACAGAGACTATACCAAAACCTACACCGTAACGTACACCAAAAACTATGCCGTAACTTAGACCATGCATTTCCAACTATTTGAAAAAAAAAAAGAACCTATAAAAAAAAAGACGACAGAAAAATGTTCCAGCATTTATTTGTTTCTATCGTGGATGGTACTGCATATAACACATTAGGACATGACCACATGGTAATTAACACATTAAACAGCATGCAAAAGCATGACTGCTGGTAACAGCGTTGGCCTTCTACGTTATGTCTAAATCCGTCGTAAGCATGCACATTAGAGTCTGACAGAGATTTGGAGCGTGCTCGGCTGCATGATGTCATGTGAGTTCTAAGTCTTGGTAGAAATTTGCACCAGCAAGAAAAGGGTGTGGCAAAGGTGTTTGAGACTCACAGCGGCCATTACGGTGATTAGTGAGTTCATTAATCTTTTACAAGCCTTACCATTGTCTCGCTCCATCCCCCTCACCCTCTCTTCTATACATCGAGACACACAGCATCTCCCTCAACCCCAAAACAATCACAGCATGCACACAGCGTGTACATAGAGGAGGAGTTTCACCTGCACACACATGCATACACTGTATTTCCTCTGACAGTAAAACAGGAGAAAGTACCTGGGCTTGACAGCAAACAAACCAACATTAAGAGATTCCTGGCAGGCGAAAGAGAGAGTGGTATCAAAGCTACACGAATGCACCACCAGCAATCCATTTTTTTACTGAGAGAGTGAGAGAGTATGCGCAGTGTTGTAGTAGACCTGAGCTGCTGGTAATTAGAATGGGCTCTGAGGAGAGACAGGCAGTGGAATGAATGCAAATGAATTCACTGGCTCCGGCAATGGGCTCCACAACCTCACTTTTCATATAGCACGCCTTACAGACATGAAGTTACTGGCACAAACAGAGGCAGGCTACATGGTAAACACTGAGTGACACGACTGTGGACATGCACGTGCCAACGTGTCCGCACGCAGAAACAGACGTGCACGGGTGTGTAAATAAAATGCGAATCCGCAGGCATGAAACAAATATGAACCCCACCGTGCGTGGGGAAGCACACACAGATACAAATCCACATACGCAACACAGGCGCGCGCACACATTATACTAATCCCTACAAACAGCACAGTGTTGCTTATGAAAAGAGAAAGTGAAATTGTGCGTTCCAAGCGAACATCCCCTGCATGTCCCACAGCGGAATAAACAAACCCTTCTTAATTGGTGTCGATTTGGAACGGAGTGATGATTCATCATGCAGAACTCCCCAGTAGAGTATTGGAAACCCAATCATTTCTAATCCATATGACCTTGACAGAGGGCCACAGCTAGACCGTAACTCCTTCCACATGCATTGTGCGACAGACAAAGTCGGGGCATTGTCACCGACTTTACAACTCGTTGGGATTGTAATGCACCAAAGTCAGATCACTTCACTGATTACTCCATCTCAGCCAGCGGCAAATCTTTATGAAGCACTCAATTCTCCACAGCAGTCATAAATCAGGGCACTATAAGCTTTCCATCTCTATGATGGCACACCAGAGACACTATTTCCATACCATGCTGCTCCAGTCAATAATTCCTATTCCCAAAACATCCACCAGCGTTGCTCTGGACTTAGAGATGCTCACCAGTACCAGCGTAGCTCACCTGCAGATTCCCAGCGGTTTCCAATGCGAAACTTTGATCAGTAACTCTGCAGCTTCTCTCAAGGAGAAGCAGGTCGTCTGTGAAGGGGTCCTGCTCTTTACTAACCAGTGCAGTAAATGAGCCTAATTAACACATCTCCCTTTCTATCTTAACCAGACTTCCAGGGCCAACTAGAGTCTTATTATAGAGTAGATTATGCATGTAATGTCCCCACTGAGATTAAAGTATGGAAAGCACAGAGAGAGGTCCACGCATATGTGCACTCTGCACAAGAGGACAGGTCTGTTTGAATATAGGAAGAGGAACAGGAGCAGATGGAACCAGGGGCTGCTTGGTATTCCGACTAGACGGTGTAATAGATGGTGGAGTGAGATACAGATACAACGGGAGAGCAGACGAGAGACAGAAAGAATAAGAGGAAAGAGACGTGTCTTCAGCACCACCTGCAGACTAGTCTGGTGGCCATCTTGCGGTCAATGAGGTGAGAGCGGCCGACGCCCCGGGTCAGGATTAACACAGACCAATGACAAGTCAGCACTTGCCCTCTATTGCAGCAACATCTTACCGTTCCGCTCCACCGACCGCACCTATCACACCAATCACGGCGCATGCACATGCATACGCTTTCACGTTCTTCCACCACTTTCTATCTGTCTACCTCTCTTTTGAAATCGTTCTGTCACACACACTTGTGCACGCACGCACACACACACGCACACACCAGGAGAAACTTAACAAATGTGGGAACAGATGCCCCACATCAGACTGCAGTTGCCCTCTGCTCCCTGTATGCCTCCAGAGAGACAGAGGGATACCGTTAACGAAGATAAGACCCCGCAGTCCTCTGCTGTCTTAACAGATGCCCACAGAGAACACACACACACACACACACACACGCACACACATTTCTGAGTCGTTTGTTAATGTCTATATCAATATAAAGCTTAAGAGATACAACCAGAATATCTGTAATACCTTCTTCATGCCCACCTTCCAATCACATCTCCCTCCTTTGCTGTAAACACTTCTAAGCGATCCTCCCTTATGCTTTCTTTCTTCTGGGGACGTGACTCCTTTTTATTCTGGCTGCTGTCGCCCTCTACTCACTGGTTGAACTCAAGGAGCTGCTTTGATAGGTGAAGAGGAAAACAAGATATTTAGTGACCCTCTTGTACCCAGACATTCAACCAAGGCGGAAAATAAAAACACTTCTTTGTTGAAAGCTTCAATTTTTCTTTTTAAGGTAAAGGGCTGTGCATCTCTCTCAGATACAAAATGATCATAATATATTTATGATAATACAGGCTGCAGTTCAGTTTAACTATGTAGCCTGTTTTTGTTGTTGTTATGCTAGGAGTATATCTATTGCTGCATCTTTAGCTGTATACTGAGCAAGCACTGTATATAAAAGATGAACATACACGCTTTACCGCCGTGATTTTTAAAGTGAATCTCAGCCATAGTGTTTGGGCTGCTGCCATGTTGGTCTTTTGGACCAAGAAGTGACCAGTTTTAAGGGCAGCAAAGTGCATCAATTACCACGTAATGCCAGAAAGCTTATTTAACAAGTGCATACATAAACCTCATGAGTGCAATGCAAAGACACAGATAAATATTAATTCAGGCTTGTAACTTATATATAACTACTAGATTTTCATTTGACAAAACTGGAGCCCAAACCTCTTGGACAGGCTGTACCTCACAGCAGGGCAGACAGTTTAATTGAAAATACTCCAAAAGGCACAAAGACATGACTCAGATTAGAGAATGAGTTGATGCCCTCAGGAAGAAGGTACAGTTTATACCAGACTGTAACTCAGATAGGTATAAGAGGAATATGATGGATGGACTGTGATGTGTTCTCTCATTTTTCCAAGATGAATTTTTCATAAGAGAGACAATACAGCGGTCCCTTGTTTATCGCGGGATTTACGTTCTAAAAATAACCCGCGATAGGTGAAATCCGCAAAGTAGCCAACTGTATTTTATTACAATTATTATGTTTTAAGCCTGTAAAACCTCTCAAAACACACTTTATAGACTTTTCTCACACAAGCATGGACATTTTCACGCTTGTCTCTCTTGTTTAAACACTTACAGTTCAAGCCTTCGTAGAAAAATAAGCCCAGTATTACATAATGAAACCAAAGGCACCTGCAGGTGACGACGTTTCGTCTGCACTGTTGTGTTTGTTGGGGAAAAATTTACAAACATACAGTACAGCACTTTAGAGTCACACTGCTAGCGATCAAAGATTTATGTAAATTTGACAAGCTGAACAAATTCTGTACTTTACAGGACAGGACACGGCACGAGATCGATTGACAATGGTCTACAGCCAATCAGGACGCAGAACACAATGCGCTGCAAGGGGGGAAAAAAGCATGCAAAACTGCACCCAAAAAAATCTGCAAAACAGCGAGGCCGCAAAAGGTGAACCGCATTATAGCGAGGGACGACTGTAAAGGCTAATCTAATCAAATATACTCTAGTGGAGATGGAGCTAGAGCTAACGGTTGCTGATATACTTTATATGCCCAACCCCAAAAAGTTGAGTCGGTGTGTAAACAATATGCAGTTACAATAGAACGTAACAGCAGACAGATTTTAAATTTGATGACAGCAACACATCTGTGCATCCCTTCTCTTTTTAACTGCAGTCTGTAAACATCTGGGAACTGAAGAGACCACCCGCTGGACTTTTGAGAGAAATGTTGTCCCATACCTGTCAGGTATAGCATTCTGCCTGATCAACAGTTGTGCCTCTTTATTTTATCTTTTATTTCATCAAATAATTTCAGTTGGAAAAAGGTCCTGACTGGAGGCAGGTCAGTTCAGGACCCAGACCCTTTTACTAAAAAGCCATGTTGCTGTAATAGATGCACTGTCTGGGAGACATATGCAAGGCCTTCCCTGTAAAATAAATCACCTGGATGGGTGATGATGGTGCCTGATGGTGCCTTTCCAGATGTACAAGCTGCCAGTTCCATAGGCACTGATGTACCCACACTGATGACAACAAAGATGCAGGCTTTTGAATATTTTCAGAAGCCGACCACAGAACAGTTTTCCAGTTTGCCTCGATGTATTTTGAAGGATCTTTTGCCCAAAGAAAACAGCAGCATTTCTGAAATATGGCACCCCAACCCAACCTTTTTGAGATGAGTTGATGCCTACTGCAAAAATTATACATTTTCTCAGTTAAATCTCATCTCTCATGCTAGCCCTGCGATAGACTGGCTACCTGTCCAGGGTGTAATACGCCTCTCGCCCTATGACAGCTGGGATAGGCTGCAGCCCCCACAACCCTGAATTGTAAAAGAGGAATATAAAATGGATGGATATATATTATGGCTCAATATTGAATTAATTGGTTCATTATCACATATTCATACATAAATGTACGAATGAATCGAAAATGCACATGTGAAAAAAACCTCATGAGCTTGTGCTTGTTACTCGAGGAGCATGCTTTAAAGCCGGTGACATTTAGGGCATCTATTATATAGTGCACTCGCTGGTTGCAGGGTCAGCCAGGAGATCAGATTAAATAAACATCAGCAAGTGAGAGAGAGAGACAAACACACACGGAAGAGAAGAGGTAGCTCAAGTGGTCGATTTTTTTGTTGAACACCAATTAAATACAAGCTTTTTATGTGATCCTTGGTCACACATATAATCACTTAGCTCTCCAGACATGTGACAGACGAGGGACAGCGGAGGAAGATGTGTGGACGGATCAAGGGTTTGCGGCTGACTTTCAGGGATGAACGGATTGACATCAATCCATCATCCCTCATGTTATCTACTCTGGTATCTGTCATAGCCTGAATAGTCCCTGGTTTCCAGAATAAAATGATTAAAGACCTGTCAGTGTATTAAAAAAAACACGAGCCCTCGAGCATAAAAGACGGCAGTAGCCCAGTGACCACTGGTCCTGTGACTACGGTCACATGGTGAAAATATCTCAACAAACTATGACACCCAAGCACCTGGCTCTGCAAACCCGTCAAAAATATGCAGACGTGTCAGTGCGTAGAATGCAAATGCAAGATGAAACCATGCATAGCAGTCTGAAAATTAAAAGATAAGTCAATACACTATTATGGCGAGACAGCTACGTATGCACTTACACTTCTCCAGTTAGAAGGATGTTTACATAGCCATTAGCTAACTGCACTTTATGACTATTCAGAAACCATTTATAGGACACACACTTCCAGACACTTAGCGCTATTAGCAGCCATTATCATTCATGTATAATCATGTGGAATGATATGCAAGGGAGCCTCATCTGCAGTCACCACAGAAAACACAGGGAAAATTAAATTCTGGTGACACTTGTGCAGCCAGCGGTGGAGCACAGGGGCACAATGCAGGTTTACAAAACGCATAAATGGCAACATATTTCACGCGTGCATACATACACAACCCCACACCAACTATCACCAACTCAACAACACAGCCATAAAACCAAACAGTGGGAGAAACATTAAAAAAGTACATGTATGATTCAGCCTGCCGTGATTGTACCAGGCACAAGCAGTGAAAATGCGGCACTTGTGCCCTTCGCCTCGCCCATCTCTTTTCCTGTCCACAGCTGTGACTAAAAGGGCCACTAACCTATGACACAATAATGCACAAAAAGACAGCATCCAGAAAAGACAGTCTGTGATCCCTTCTAAAAGGGTCAGGTGCTCCGAGGCAATAAAAATCTTAAAAAGCAAAGATAATATTCTGCCTTAGCTGTGACTCCGAAGACAGCGATGAATAGGAGAGGCTGAGCTCAGACAGGACCTGGGCCTTAATGTAGTTTGTAATTGTAAGTGTTGGTCTTTAATAAAAGCCCAGAGTATTTGGTCAGGCTAATAGACTGGGCTCTCTAAATCCTGCCTGCCATGCATTATTCAACAGCCATTAGCTATTGCCTCATCTGGGAGGCTGTATGAGCCCCATCATCGCCTGGAACCAAGGCTACGAACACCAGAGGTGTGTGGGGAAGGATGTGGGGGGGGATTAGCTATGGAGAAAAAGAGAGAAAAGGAGGAGATGCAAATAAAGGTATGGGAGGGGAAAGAGGGCAGGCTAAAGATTCAAAAGCAAAGAATCAAAGAGGGAGGCTGACGAAAGATGGGCGTGATGTGGCATGGGTGGGGGCCTGTGATATGGAAATGACTGGAGGGAGATGAAGAAATGCCTGGATAAAAGCCAGGGGTCATATAGTACAGATATTAAAGTGAGAAGAGGTTGATGCAGGGAACTGAGAGGAGAGGTGACCGATGGGAGGTGGAATAGCCAAGGTATAGGCAAGAGTCAGAGGGAGGCTAGAGAGAGCAGCAGAGAATGAAAGAGAGATGCCAGCCTCAAGTCGCATTTTTTGTCGGTCGGGAACATAAATGTCAGATGCATCCTTCCGCTCCCCTCTCAACCTTTTCCTATTTCAAATCCCCTCAGCACCTTCTCAACCTTCCCCCTGCTCCTTCCACTCCACCTCCCGTGGCCCTTCTCGATCCGCCCGCCTCCCTCCATCTCCTGAGAGCAGTGCCAGTGGTAATTTTGCTTTCAGAGACACGAGAAGGCCGCGGAACACATGGAGGCACGGGCTGCTCAGTTACCATGGTATCGCTGGCCAAGAGGAATGGCGCCAAGATGCGCGTCTGCGTGTGCACCCGTGTGTACAGGTGTGGGCGCGAGCGTGCACTCTCGAGCACGTCTACACGGCCGGGTAATGGGTGTTTAGCAGGCCTGCCAGACTTGTCCCAGCCACCGCTCTCCCAGACTACCAGGTTCTCCTGACCCTCTGCGGCAGCCCAAGGACACACTCCTGTCTCTCTAATTAAAACACAACCCTGACACACATTGCATACACACACACACACACCCTGCAGGTCTGCAGCTTAAAATAACCTTAAAAGGAACAAGCGGAGCCATCATCCCCTGCACTCAACACCTCTTCAAAATCCACTCAGCGTTTTCTCACCAGGCAGCTCGCGGGCAGCCTCTGCCTCAATCTGCAGGAAGAGTCGCAACAACAAACAGCATCTCCAAATACTGCGCTCGTTTATTAGACAAGTCATCAAAGGCAGCTGCATTTATTATTGCATGACCTTCCAGGAACTACGGCACAGCTACTCCTACTGTGCACTTGAAAATAATTGACTGCAGAACCATTGGCCACAAAAACCACAACACTGTTTCTTTAAGGCTGTCAGAGCAGCTGTGGTTTAACAAACAGACAAATGTCTGTTTGTTAAACCAATGCAAAATATTACTGCTCGTCTATTTTTATTGCAAAACTGTAGGCGGACAGTATTTTGCAGCATTATGCCTCACCATGCTTTTTTTTTCATTATTATTCTTTTTAACCATTGTGACCACAATTAAGTCTTTCACAAGTGTTTGCAGGTCCATCACTCTGCAGGCCCACACAGTCTCCTGCTGTTGTGGCAGCATGCAGAATTTAACATTAGTTACCTGTGTTCGCATAAGCTAATGTTAAGGCAGGAGCAATCAGAAACCTTGTGTGATTTAAGCAAGGTAAGTAACGTGCGTGGGTGTCGCATGTGACATCCGGGATTGAGACAGCCTCTCCACTTCATCTTCCAGCAGACAATTTAGCATGTTTACTTCCTCGTTAAGCGCATGAGGAACCCTGATGGAGGAATCCCAGGGAGGCAATGGTGTCCTGTCACTGCAGGTTACTACTGCAGCATGATTTAATGGAACTGTCTGTCAGAAGGCTGAACAACAGTCTGTCAACCAACAAGGAGAGGTTACACGCACACTCGCAAGTACATACACAGACTCCCAAAAAAGAAGAAAAAAAAACAAAGCAAAAAAACAAAAAAAACCAAAAAAAACAAACAAACAAACCCCAAACCCCATAATGGAGACGGACTGTCAAAACTCCCTCTTTTACTTGCTCTCTCTGTCTCTCTTTCTCTCTTAAACACACGCACACAAGCAGTCGCACACGCAGGCACACAGGGAAAAAGAAGAAAAAAATCGAAAAGCTAAAGCACATATGTCCAAAAAGGTTCTGGCAAGAGCTGAGACAGGCAAGAGATGAACACAGAAGCGCTCCGAGCGCGTACAGAGAAATCGGCAGTTAGAAAAACACACATCACCGGCAGCCCCCCCACCGAGAGAGGAGATGAGTGCCAGGAATACAGTTGCTGGATCAAGCAGCACAGGTGTTATCAGAGCGCTTTACAGGAGATCCCGCCAAACAAAGTACTACTGTCATCTCTGCACAAGTAGCAGCATGGAAATCAACCCAAACAAATGTAATGAACGGTTCACAAAGTATTTAGCAGATTAGGTGGAAAAACTCTATGCATGATGGGGGCCCAAATCCAAAGCTCATTACATGTGGCACTGCATTAGGAGCTCACACGAGCCAGTATACAGCTCTATCCCTCAGCTCAAGTCTGATTTCTATCCCCTGCTACCCAGTGAATGAGGTAGAGAGCAATCACATCAGCCAGGCGTCGGGCATCTGCTATAAAAGCCTTTCTTTATTGTATATTTCCAGCATCATTCCAAACTGGCAGGACAGAGAGCTCTGATTAGCATCAAAGCCTTTGATTGCCCCACTCAACAATCAGCGCTGCTCTCCCGTATGATGCCTGCCGTGGTGCGAAACGAACAGTGTGTGCGTGTGCGAGAGGGCGCGTGCGACTGGTGAGAGAGGCGAGAAATTACGATAAATCGCGAACAAGTCAGAATGACCCCCCCCCCACCATAATGCACGAACATACGTGCATTAGCATGTGTCAGCCCACGCCTTAATCTCTCGTGATGAACCTAAGTGGTCTTCTAATACGCCAGCCTTGAAGCCCATCTTTTGATGTTGCACATTGCAGCAGAATCCTCTGGTTTGAACATTTCACTCTGGCCCCACAAAAACGGGCTGCTTCTTTAAAGATACCGCTCTCTAAATATGATTAGCTGCAGAGGACATTGTAGCTCTCTCCACAGCTAATACATTTAGTATGGATCGTCTGAGGGGGTAAGGATACAGCTAGGAGAGAGATCAATATTCTAAGTCAGAGTCTGTCTGGAGAGGAGGAACCATGCTGGGAGATGGTTAACTGTTCTAAAGCAGCAAATGCTGTCTGGAAGCAACGAATGCCAGGAATCCCACGATATTGAACACGTCTTCAAAAGGTAATGCTTAATGCTCAAGCTGGGCGATAAGTTACGCTGAGTGTCTGCATCAAGCAAGGTGCTTGTTGAAGATTTGCTGTGGATATCTCCAAGGATGAGAGATTACATAAGGCAAATCTGGATGATTCCTTATATTCTATAGTGCACCACTTAAGACCAAAGCCCCATAAGGGCCTTGCCTCCGTAGGACTGATGTCAAAGTGGTGCTCTAAATAGAGAAAAGGGTGTCCTTTGAGATAGAGGGGAAAGGACCCAGATTTAAGTGGCTTCATTTGCATGCGTGAATCCCTCACTTGAGCCCATTTGAATCGTGCAGACCGGCCTCTGCAGACACACATGGACATGCACACAAACTTCCCAGCACACACACTTAGCATAGACACATTCTTCCCCTTCTTTTTTCCTAGCGTCAGAGGACATTAGCGCTGCATCTATTTCTGGAGTCCCATTAAGGCGGTAAAACATTTAAGATCCACACAGAGTGATTCCTACTGTCAGAATGACCCGTTCTTCCCCCATTTCTCCTGCTCGTGTTAAAGAAAAAAGAAAAAAAAAAGGCTGACACGAAGCTTGTGACAGAAACATGTATTCGGTGCCGTTATGGATTCGGCTGAGCGGACTGGCACGCCGACTGGGTGGTGGGGAGAGGTAACGGAGGGTTCGGGGGGGAGAGGGGTGTATGCAGCAGTTTGCCCGCCAAATGGGTCCATTTTGCTGAAATGTGAAGCCTGCACTTTCCTGACACGCTATAATAAATCTATCAGTTTTGTGCGTGTGTGCGTTGCATGTGCGTGCGCGCCATGCATGAAGAGGAAATTGGTGGCATCTAAACAGGAAATATCCCCTTCCCTTCTCCTCTATAGATGTGACAGTCACAGTAAGAGCCAGCATCTCTTCCCACCATAACGCAGGATGGCATATGCCTTATAATGGAAATACTTTGTATCGGCTAGGGACAAACACACACTCACAAGAGCACACGAGTATTTAAATAGACACACACACATAGAAGGTAATGTGGTAAGAGTAGACAACCTTGTCTTCCTTCCATCTTAAATCTTTACATAAATATATAATTTCTTTGTCCGGTGAGGAGGAGATCCATAAAAGCAGCAATGTTGGGCTACTTTAATGTGAAATGACAAGCTTCTTTCAGAAGCCTAACAAACCTGAAACGTCAGTATTTCCAGGGGAATGTAGAACTAGCGGACTAGCTCTACTGTAATTTATATTATTCCAAACAACTCGAACACCCCCTCAACCAGTGTTTCACCCACCTCCTGATAGGCTGCACATATGCAGAAGCTATCAGAAGCTTCGTGCCCTTTCACAAGCAATTACATATCTGTGCATTGTGGCCTTGAAGTCCTGATAGGATTAATCATTCTATTAATCCTGCCTATGTAAGCTACGTAGTTCTATCAATCTTAGTTTCAGATCCTACACAAGGGAAAATTACAAAGAAGAAATAAAATGCTCTGTTTTTTTAATGTCCACCTCGACTTTGCTCAGCTGCGCAAAATCGAGTTTTCTTGAACACCATCGACTTTTTAAATGATCATTTGATGTAAAAATGAGAAGAAATAACGAATTTGATATTCACAAAGACTTGTTGATTTTGTCTCTATATCATCTAGTACTTGCAAAGAGATAGATAATGCTTCTGAGGCTGTAGCTGTACTCTGTTTCTGATATGCACGAGCAAAAAAGAGCCTACATTAAATTTTCAGGATTTATAGCAGTACTAACAAATAAATAATTAAGCCAATGAAGCTTTTTATTAATGCTTGATTTGGCTGAACTTTAGATGCCCTTTATGTCATGGTCTCTATTCTATTCACTTTTGTTCTCACTGGAATATAATTAATACCTCAAGATAAGCTAAGCAGAACAAATCATTCTTTACCAAGCAAAAGAAGAAAGTTTATGTCTTCTGGTTTAATAATGCGCCAGTATTTTTTTCTTTGAGTGGATTTTGGCCAACATTCACACATACCTTGTTGTTTTTTGTCACATTTTCTAGTGGCTGTTCTCCACAATCAGAAAAGTTGAGTCCAAGAGAAGCTACCTTGGACAGAACCATTTTTAACTTCAAAGGTACAATTGTGGAGCCAGGTGATTGCAAAGACCTTTAAGAAAAAAATATCTACGTTTTCAGTGAAAAGGTCAAACGCACTGGAACATAAGAAAACACCGGGAAATAGAAAAATGTTGTAAAAGCACACAAAACACAACGAAAGACCGATAAAACTCACAAAACACAACAGAAGTGTTTTTAGGTGACAAGCTAACCGCAAAGTGACAAGCTAACCGTAAACAGCTAACCTTTATCTACAGTATTATGTGAATCATGTGACATGTGCTCCAATGAATCCCCCACTTCCTTTAAGTGTGTTTCAGTCCTTTGTATGGTTTGGTTTGACTTCCGCAGCTGTTCTGTCACATTAATATTTCCCCAAAGATGCTTCCTTTATGTTGTTGTGAGGTTTCATTTTATTGTACTTCCGTTGTGCCTTATTCAGCTTTGATTCTGTTGTGTCTCCTTTGGCAGCATTTTTATACTCGCTGGTGTTTCCTTTAGTCACGGTGCATTTGACCCCTCAGGGCCACCATAAACATCACGCTAGCTAAACATCTATAAAATCTGCATGATAGCCCTTTTCAACGGACACTTACCCCCCCTACGTTACAGTCCCTGCAACTGCTGACCTTGGGAGGGAGTAGACAAACTATTTGCTTCTCTTTTGTAAGAAGTTTTTCTTGCTTTAGAGCCCATTGCCATCATACAGGTGACCCCACGGGGCGGTTGTTGTTGCTGACAAGAACATGATCCCGCACTGGCTTCCCACCCACAAACACTGTCAGTTATGCTTGATGGCATGTTCAGCCAAGCCAGAAGCAATGCTGCCATGTCTTTGGGCAAGTGCTTTCAAGGTCCACAGCTGAGAGACACCGACAAAGCACAGGCAGTGCTTTTAAACCACTGTCAAACTACAGAGTACTCATTAATAATTGTATGACTCGTATACATCATGCGATACATATATTGGAAAATGCTGCTCTTACTTTAAACCAGCCTGGAACCACATTTCAATCTTTAACCGTCAGAAACTTGTTTATGGCGGATGAGTGTCGTGAGTGCTTTTTGTGGTAAAGAAATATGCTTTTCAGTGAAAAGACGAACCCCTCCTGTATGCCTCCATTTGAGTGCGTTTCGTGTTTTCATGTATCGACTGCGAAAGCGAATTTCCTCTCAGAGGATAATAAAGTTCCTGTCATCTTTACAGAGGTGCAGGGTTGTGCTGCCTTTGTCAATAATATCCGTGTAGATGTGTTTTCTCACTGCGCCTACTGCAGCACCGAGGACTAGTCAATATCCCACAATGCACCTCTGACCTGTGGGCAAACCTGCCTCGCTCTCCCTTTCAACTTCCGATGGAGATTGATTTTCAAGCAACTCCCACTCATATAAATGTGTCAATTGAGGAGAAATGAGAGGGGATGTATTTAAAGTGTAGACCAGGCTTTGAGCAGGAAAATACAGGGGAGCATTTCATCTGCCGCTAACCTGCAACCACGGCGAGCTAAAAGGCTTTGCATCATCCTGAAGGAAGCCACAGAGAAGAATCTGTTACCGATATTTTTGTTCTCCTGACCACAAAGTACAGTGTGGAAGTGCGAAGAGTGTTACACCATGGATGCATGATATGTGAGGCGCTATTCTAGGGTGAAAGTGTGTTTATGCTTGTATGTGTGTATTAGTGGGGTGAGGCAGAATCTAGGTCTGTGTGATGAATCTGTTTCAGTGGCAAGCAAGGTGCTGCTAGCAGCATGCCGTCTGTTAATTCACATTCGCCGCGGGTGGTTAGAGTCTGTGGCTGATGATACTGAGAGGTGTTGAGAAACGGAGGGAGAGAGGAAGAAGAGAGAGAGAAAGAGGCTTGACAAATGAACGAACACCATGTGCGGGTTGATCCCCAGATGTCATCTGTTGGCAAAACAAAACATATCTAGTCTAACTTCAACTGCGACTCCCTGACTTTTATTTTATGTTGCTCCAAAACTACAAAGTGTATACTGTGGCATGAAAGAACCCACTTTACATAAGAAATACTTTAGCTCAACGAGCCGGAGTGTAGAGCTACTCGGTGCTTGTTTAAGTAAAATTAGCGGGAGCAGCTATCTCAGCTGGAGACGTTTTGATCTCTGAGCCATCGTGTCTTCATTAAAGTATTAACCGATGATTGCAGCACCACCAACCAGCCATATTTATTCCAGCGGCAATTATAGCCTGTGTTACATCCACGCAATCACGACCTTCATCTGTGAAAAAAACCAAAACCATACTGAGCTGCCTCTCATTCGCCGTGCAGTGGTCATGAGAACATTAATCCGTAGATTTTTCTCTCTCATATCTTCCCTCTACGCCTCTAGCCAAACATTAGAAGTGATTGTGTACCATCCTACATTCATTCCGTTAATGTAGCACACAACTGCGCGTCTCACCCACTTTCCTCCCTCACCTTTTTCTTTACATCCCCTCAGCTGAGCTGTCAGGGGAGATCCATTCAGCGGAGAAGGTCCACATGTAAACAGCTCTTGCGTAAGTCCTTCCTAATCGCGATCACACCAGGAACGAAAACGAGGGCTTTGAGAACGAGAAATTGCATTCAGACAAAACTAAGATTTATATTTAGTTGCTTTTTTGGGGTGGGGGTTGGAGCCTTTGTGTGGCACAGGTCAAGAATACGGTTCCAAATCTGGTTTTGTGATGGTTGCCATCTCTGTTTCCTGTCTCGCAAAGGAGGAAGAAAAGATACCGCGGCACCACCCGCATCACATAAATCAGCCAAGAGAGCATAATGGCGAGGATTTGACTGAGGGCAACCAGGGGGCGAGATTTAGCACTCGTTCATTCCTGCTCCCATCTATTTCCCTCACTCTGCCTGTGTGCCGACCCGTCTCTGGTGTTGACCCAAAAAGGAAAAAGAAGAAAAGCCTGTGTCCACCTATTGTCGGCTGCACAGCCCATTAAATCTCTCTCTCTCTCTCTTTCTCATTCTGCAGCTACGAGGGGGCTCAGCTCACACTTCCCCCGAGGTGATCATCTCTCAACACATCTCACAAACCGGACTCACTTTTTGCGCGTTCTCAAACTGTACGTGCATCCAGCCCAGCCGGGCTGCAGTCTTTCCCTTTTTTACTCCACCACAGACAGAAAAACAATAGATGAATGTACCTCGGATGTAACACCAGACCCTCGAGGGACGGAAAGAGACCTTAAGAGGAGAATATCTACTCTGTCTTTAAAAAAAAAAACACCCAAAAAAGACAGAGATGTACAAAAAGGAAAGTGGCTTATGATGCTCACCTTCATGCTTCATTTTATATCCTTCTCATCATTTTCCTCCAATTAACAAATTAAATCAAACCCCTCCCCCAAACAGCAGCCTTCCAATCATAATTTAGGCACTTTGAAGCTTTTGGAGTAGCAAGTCTTTATTAGGACTGATATTTAAAGAGACTTGATGCAATGTCTTTTAATCTCCTAAAACCAAAATACAAGCGCAAACGTCTTAGGTGAATGAATTATACATTGTTATCTGTCCTCAAATGTGCCTCAAACATTAACATATCCAGATGGCTTACAATCTACAACAAGGATTACCTCTGAAATACTGTCAGATCCTCGTCTCGTTTGCAATTATGAACAAATACAATCTACTGCTTTAACTTGAGTTGCTCGTGTAAATGCGGGATACTTTATCCAAACACGGGTAGTGCTGGCAGGGAAAAAGTAAACGAACCCCTCTTGCTAGCGCAGGATTATAAAGTGCATAGAAAAAGAGTTGCAGTACACAAACAGAAGCCCAGCTGACTAGCATGAAGTCCACTCATTCATGATATGCCTATACAGCCACTTCCTCCTCCTCATTTTCTTGAATTTGATTGCTACTTTGTTTTCTGCCTTCATTTTCCTAATGATTGCTTGCACAGGTGTGCACCGTGTACCTCGGCATTTAAAGCTGCCTTTACTAAAAATAGTCACAGCATGTATCCTTGCATATACCTCGCAGATTAATGCTGCTGTCAATCATGTTGCTCCCTTTTCTTTTTTTTTTAAATGTACAGATTTTTTTGCTTTTAGTCTTTTATGAAGAGTCTCTTACTGGGCAACATAAAGATGGGGATTACGTTCAAATCCTTGGAACCACTTGTGCAGTGGGTGTAGCTCTGGAGGTCGAGTTAGTCTACCTGTGGGAAGTGCCGTGGTTCATCCCTGGCTTCTCCAATCCGCCTGCCAAGTATCTTAGAAAAGCACTAGTCCGTTTACCATTTGGCATGGCTGCTTCTGGGTGTCTTAAAGACTATAAGTACAACGTCACCCTTTGGGCAACAGACAACATTGAGTTTAATTTAATTCATGTTTGTGCCTTGACATGGTGCCCAAAGAACGTTGGACACCAAACACATGCATCTTTCTTTTTGTCTTGCTTTAAGGAAGCCGGAGGTGTAGAGGTGATATAAATATCGTGACCACTGAGCGTGTGTCCTGTGTGGGAGCTTTATCAGTGCCATTATCTTTTTCATTAATTCACTGGGTGTACTTTATTTCTAGAATTTCTTGGAGTTAGGGATTTATGTTCTTGTGTTCTGGTTGACAAATGTTTCTCATTGGGAGATAAATGTGAACAGAAATCCTATAAAAGGAGAGATGTGTGAGATCTATGGTTGCATATGTGCAATTATTCAGTGTTATAATATCCATTTTTTGTAGCGAAAGTATACGTCTTTCCACCTGGAGGCATCCCGTTAGGATCCAACAAGGTATAGAATGTGTTTCTTTAGACATCAGCGTTTACAGATGGTTGTTTGTTAATTTCTTGGATGTATTCAGTATACCGTGGGGCAGCACGGTGGCACGGTGGTTAGCACTGTTGCCGCACAGCAAGAAGGTCCTGAGTTCAATTCCACCATCAGGCCGGGGTCTTTCTGTGTGGAGTTTGCATGTTCTCCCCGTGTTTGCGTGGGTTCTCTCCGGGCACTCCGGCTTCCTCCCACCGTCCAAAGACATGCAGCTTGTGGGGGTAGGTTCATTGGATAATCCAAATTGCCACTAGGTGTGAATGTGAGTGAAAAGGGGGTTATACAATTGATTGTGTGCCATTTCCTGCAATAGCAAAGCTACTTATAATCATGATGATTCATGTTGAGTTAATGTGCTGTTTGCACAGAGTCAGCCAAAGCATAAAATCTCAGTACGTTTCATGTAAAAGCTTGCTTGCATGTGCTCTTTCCATATCTCATTTTACCTCGTCTCTTCAGTGTTATGTGTACGTGTGTAATACTGGCCACAGCAATTACTGAATATTATCCACATTGGCCAGACTCACTGCACCGGCTGGTGTTGATCTGATTCTGCTCGTACACACACAATGAAAAACAACAAAAAAACAAAAAACATCTGTTTGGAGCAAAATACACTTACACACAGACACGAATACAAAGTGAACACTCCCTTGGAAGCACACGTAGACAAGCACACGCTCACCCTACCCGCCACATACGCACACATATACACACATACAAACCCTATCTAAATGACATTGTGCATCTGTTTGGACAGCGCTAGCACATTCAGGTTTTGCAAAACACTGGCAAGAGCTCTGCATTGGCCACGAGAAGCTTTTCCTACTGCAGCAGGGTGACCGGGTGACCAAGCAGCCATCCAATTGTCTGCCTGCTTCATTCCACACACACACATGCACACACACATGCGCACACACCGTCACCTGCAGACTACGCAATGCAAATTCAGTCCCATCCCCTCCCCTGACACCAACAGTCTCTTTTTCCCCCAGTCACCCATAAAATGCTCATGCCTTTAGCTTTTAGAGGCATTCCAAAACATTTTAAGAAGCGATTTATTTAACAGCATGATTATCTATCTGGTGTTCGAGCGATTTATCAAGCTAAGCGACTGGGTGTGCTATTACCGCCCGCTCCCCCAGCACAGGTGGCAGCTGTTTAGAGGACAAGCAAATGAGAAGCCCCGCCCCACCCAAAAAACAGACTAATTCTTGACGTATGTGTGAAAGTTTTCAAACGTACAATCTTTGCCACAGTGTGGCAAATTTGATTTGGTGGTCAATCTAGCATTCTGTGGCGGCACGCACATCTCTAAAGGAGTTACTTTTAAAAAATACAGATATATATAAAAATAAAACAGCCTCCTTTGCATGTTGAAAGCCTGGGGGTAATCCCATGTGTCTTAAATATGAAGGTGACGGCTTCTGCCAATCTGTCATGTCTCATCATAGCAAATGTATCTCTTCAGGGACCGCCAGTTTAGCATTAAGCATGTACATACATCACATCAATGCCACGAGACGAAAGCGCCCCATTTGTGTTTCTGACAGCTTTGTAGGGCCTCAGGGTGTGTGTGTGTTTGCACACATACACTGTGTGCACAGACAGAAAGAGGTACAGTGTCAGAAACAGACGGGAAAACAAACAGCAACAGAAAAAAAAGGCGAGGGAGCGAGTAATAAGCCAAGGCCTGGAGGAGTTTTCAGTTATTTACATATGCAGATTCTGGTCACCCTAGATCCCTTCCCTCATCAAGAGCAAACCAATTAAAAATCTCTTCATTTAATGTTTACCTTAATTAACCGTAACAATTAATGGCTTTCCAAAGTCCTATTGTGGTTTTTTCAATTAAAAGCTGTCTGTGAAAAAGGTTGCAATCCAATCCTATAAATCATACAGACAATTCTCCTCCATCCCAGGGCTGAAGTGAATGAGTGAAATAGACTCATACATCACTACTTTTCTCAGTGTGGCTTAAGCTTCAACTCGCACCTTACTTTAAAAAAAAGAAAGTAAGAAAACAAATAAAAGTAATTTTTCCTCAGATGTAGACAGGTTGTGTTTTCATGTCACTGTGTTCCCTGGCATGCGCGTGCATGTCCGACCATTCAACACTCCTATTGGTCAGCAGATTGTTGGGTAAGACCCAGCGGACCATTAGTTGTCCGAAGCTGCCAGGGCCGAGCGCTGATAATGACAGGTGGTGCACAAACCCTGGAGGTCTGACAGGCTCAGGGCATCGTGCCACGTAACAACAGCCTTCACTACTGGCACCATAACTGTGATGGCAGCCTTTAACGCTGGCGCTGACGCAGCTATGGCAGAAGAATCCCTGGCAGTTTGAGGACTGATGCGACAGAGGAGCAGCCATTACTACAAGTGGTTAAACTAAAATGGCAGCAACTGGTAATGGTGGGAAAACCGGCGCGCCGTTATTGCTGTGACTGGCATTTGAATCCCCGTGCAGGCTCAGATAGCGATTCTGATCGTCAGACTAACAATGAATCTGTGCGTTCATTATTCAGACGAGCTTTTTTCTTTTTATTACAGGAGACTGCTTAGCGACAGGTTCGGTTCATCAACACCGAGGATGGCATTGTGCAGGACGTAAAAGTCCCCGTTCACTTGTTCTCCCTCTTTCTCAGTCATTGTTCATTTAGGCTTTCGAGCTAACCATTCACACGGGCGTCTGTGCTCATACAAGCGTTTGAGACATAAGAGACATCAAAAGTATTTGATTTCTGTTTTTTCTTTTCATCTTTTTTCTGTTTCATCCTCCCATCCAACCACTGCCTTGTCAGTACAGTTCATGCTTTCTACCACACCTCCAAAATACATAGCCCACTGACCTCCTCACACACAGAGAGCGCAAAAATCAGCAGGAGCGTGTGTGGGCATCCGAGTGTGCATGTGTGCGTGTCCGTACAGGCACCTTTGTGTCCTCCACCCCCTCTCAGCCTCTCTTCCCTAGTGCAGAACACTCTGATTTGCACTAATCTCTCGGTACACTCACGGGGCTATTGTTCCTTTCTGCTGCGAGCTTATTCATGTGCCACTCACTGCGCTCTCCTCTCATTTTAATACCAACAGCGCTGCGAGCTAAAAACAGGCTTTAAGACTGCTTATTTGACTGTTTATGTTAAAAAAAGAGAAAAAAGTGTGTCTGCCTCTCACCTCCTCTGCTCTGTAGGTGACTGCAGGATTCTCTACAATTTAGCCGCCTATTAAAATGGCTGGACTCTGATGTTTCCATTGCAGTGTTTTTATGTATACAGCCTGTAGGCAGCCAGTGGACAGCTTGAGATGAAAGCTACGGCTGATGTTCTGATTTGATGACTGTTGCCATGGCAGCGGGATGATGATGGAGGAGGGGGTGAGGGAGAAAGAACAGAAAATTATCTCTCTCTCTCTCCCACCGCATCTGACTCTTTCTTTCTCTTCGTCTCATTTTCTCTCACTCACAAACACACATCCCTAACCCCGCATCAACCAGCTCTACAGTCCAGCAGGTCCTTCACTGGATCAGTGAGCTGTACGAGTCCATCATTAGGACAACAGGGTGGGGTCCGACATCCTGACAGCTTGTCAAGAACAGAGGCCTGCATGGCTAACTGCGTGATGAGACCACCATTAAAGAAGAGGAAAACCATACAACTGCACTGCTGCTACAACAAGGCACCTGGCGGATTCATGGTAACTCTTCAGCCTCTCCCGGATGGCTGAACGAGCAGTTCAATAAAAACTCTTTCTGGCTCCAGCGGATGTGTTTATAGCGTTTCCTCTGGCCAAGCGCAACACCAGGGTTAAGTTGATCATCTCTCACTCTGGTAAAATAGCCAGGGGAGCCCATGTACCTCTAGATCAACTCTACAACTTAAAGACCCTAAACGTTACAGCTTCGATGATCGATATGGCACTGAGCAATGTTCTTTACGAGCTAATAGACAAATCCATTCCTGCAAAACCCCTTGGGCCTCTGGAAGGCAAGAAGGGTGTTAAAGTATGTGGCTGTTTGCCTGATGTGTCCACTTAAACCTGCGCTTACACTCGCACACAAAACACACCAAAGAGGTCGGAGGAGAGAGCGGGATGGGGCTTGTGTGTCTCGTGCGTGTCCACATGTGCGGTTTCACCGGCACATCTGCAGACATCTCAGTTTCCGAGGGCATTGTCATTTCTGGATTCCCCTGAGGTTATCGAGGTCGTGGAGCTGCCAAGAGGAGATTTGTGTCTTGCAAGATCAGAAGGGGGGAAAACACACAAAATCCATTTCGTTCACATTGCTTAAACGCTCCTATCTGATACCCCTGGATAAGAGAGCTTACAGAGAGCTTACACGAGCCATGTGTAATTCCCTCACTATCTAATTAAAAGTCCAGATTGCCTAATAATTGTCAGAATTGCATCACACGGATCAGAATCCCATCTGAAATCTAACACCTGTTGCTGTTTCACTGAGTTCCATCAGCGCATAGAAATGGTAAGGAATGGTATTTCAAACATAGCTTTAACGCGCATCAAATGACTACTGTCAAAGAAAAAAAAAAACTCACCAGTGCCTTTTTTAATGATGGATCTTAGCGAGCCTCTCCGGCTCTCTCTCCACTCTCTGCTCTCCTGCTTTGTCTTTACCCGAGCCGTTCACGCTCTCATTAAACCGTGTGGTCAGTTTTTGTACTTCACTCTCTCACCAGACGCCTTCCGTGCCCTCGCTAACCTTCCGCAATTTCTTACTTGAACACAGCTTGGTCAAACTTGACTGAAAAACTTTGGCACATCATTATAAAAATAATGGACCGTGTTTACAAAGGCTATGAGGCTCCTCTATGACATTGTGCAGTCCCCTAGGCCCTCGAGCAACCTAGTTTATAGTCGGCTTGTAACATTTATGTTTAAGGTAACATTCATGCTTGTCTTATTTCAAGGCAAGGACAACAGCCACACTATGAAAAAAAAATATATTTTAAATGACTTTATTTGAAGGTCTAAAAAGGAGCAATCTATTTTGGGGCAATATGCCTCATTTAGTGTTGGTAAGTATAAACCCTGCAGCATCTACTCTGTTACAGGGTAACTTCCACACTCTAATTCAAGGCAGAGAACATTAATACTGCTTATCGTTCATTTACTGAAAAAAAGAGCATATTAAGAGAAATGACAATTAGTGAGGATTGCCTTCTAGAGTCTTTCTCCAGTAATTATAGTGCACTTTGAATTAGCGGTAAGTTTGTAATGCAGATGGAAAGCGCTGCATTGAAATCATGCCTGAATTCTCACAAAGACGTGTGAGTGAAACTGCTGTCGTCTCGTGGTTTGTTTTTTTAAATTGCTTTACTGCTACAATTGCCAAATATTTTTCCACTCGTGAAAAAGCCTCACACTTAAGCAATTAATCTTTTCATAGTCACAAAAAACTGACTTTCAACGCTTGTTTGTAAAGTCTCCAAAAAGATTGGTTAGTCTAACCGACGACACACGTCCCAAATGTTTTCCATTTACAAAGATTTTTTTTGTTTTAAAAAAGGGATCAAATTCTAATTTTTGAGATGGAAAAATGATTAAATTGATGGCATTCTGCAATCCATCTTGGACAGTTCCTTGTTTGAAAAAAAAAATTGAAACGTATTTTAAACACATCAACAAAGAAATTAGTACTTGAGGGAAAATTTGTCTGAGAAATGAGTGTGGGCAAATTGAATTCAAGACCCGCAAGCTGTCAAGTGTAAATAAATTCATGTCTGGTGAGAATGAACGAGGAGGGGCCTTGCATTTTTCTGTTCAGATTATGTTTGGGCGTTAGATCACATGATCAAAGGCTTTTAATATTCATTTATTGACACGATTCCTTTGAAAACTTCATCTAATACCAGGCTGCTAAGCAGTGACAAAAGATAACACCCAACACTGAATACAAATGTTCAATTAATTAACAATCAATTACACAATAAAGTCATCTTGTGATCGCTTGGCTTTTTGTCTTAATGTGTTTACAACGTCTGCAATGGGTCAGATCGGCAAATCTGGGACAACCTACCTCGACCCATGGGAACGACATCCACGCTGAGCCGTGTTTTCAGAGCACTGCTTTCATTAAGCCTGATTGGTAACTCGGAGACTGTAAATGTTTGAGGCAATTTGAAAACCCATTTTCTTCAAACCATTATCTGCAGAGTATGGCGGAAAGGGAACATTCAGACCTTTCTAGAGTATTAATTTAGCGCCGCGATCAGACAGTTTTAAGGGAGTTGTCAAGTTTTTAAAAAGTAATGGACATCCTGCAGCCAATCGGGATCAAGTGCTTACTCAGGCCCGGGTAATTACACAGATATTTGCATTTAGCACAGAAAGTTATCTAGTATAAAGAGCGATAGGGCCTTTCGCTGGACTCCTGTTTGCGGACGCCTTGGAACCCGTTCATCTCATGGACGATGGATGAAACGCGCAGTGATATAAAACCAGGAGGCTGTCTGATACACGTCAATGTGTCAATCTCAAAAGTAGCGGGGAGAAAGATAAGCCTAAAGAAGAGGGTGACGAGTAAAACTGTTCAACTGATGAAAAACAAGTCAAGTAATTAGCATCTCATTATATGACAGCGCTGTAACTCAGATTATATAGCTAATGTTTGTTTTTATGATTATTATTCCACGCTGCAGTAATTCAGAAGACTGACACCTCTCTCTCATCAGCCCTCTCTCGTCTGTGTCTCAGCATTTACTATAGGCCTCTGACCGTCACAAAGTAACTGAACACCAGAGTCAATGACCCTCGCCATCATAAACCTATTTATTTTTTACTCAATTTATACGCAAGCAGCAGTGTAAAAGGCAACAGTGACTTTCTGAAGTCGTTTCAGCACAGCGGGGTTGCCAAAAAGTAGAGATGTTACTCATATGTACAGAATAGAGGAGCAACCTTTCATGGTTCAGTCTCAATTAGGGCTGCCACGATTAGTCGACTAGTCACGATTACGTCGACTATTAAAATCGTTGACGACAAATTTAATAGTCGACGCGTTGTTTGAAGCTTTGTAAGATCCCGAAAGACGCAGGAATAAGTAGTAGGATTTAAGAGTGTAATAATGGACTGAAACAGAAGATGGCAGCACTGCATGTATAAGGATGCCAGCTGCCGTTAAACCCAGAAGAAGAAGAAGCTGTGTCCCAGAATTCATAGCGCGGCCCAGCGCAGTTGTCAACAATGGCGGCAGCTAGTTAGTTTTAATATTACTCTTATTAGTCTTTTTGGGTCACAAAATAAAGTTTAACATATTTCCAGGCGAGAATGTAGCTGTGTAAACTTCAAATATCTGCTCAGTTTATCAAGACACCACATATTTTCAAAAGCGCTCGGACGTTTTCGGAGGCGTCTGTTACCCACTAGCTCGATAGCTAGCTGGGGGCAAGGCTCACTAGAGCCCGTGAGAACACCGGACTCCCAGCAAATAGTTTTCAAAGCCACCGCTGTCTTTCGCTACACATGTGATATAAGTCACTTAGATAACTTAAAAATGTTATTGTTTGGCTTTTTTTAGTATTTTATTTGTTCCTGAGTAAATCAGTTTGGCTGAGAAATAAAGTTATAGTTTTTACACAGCTGAATAAACGTCAAGCAGACAGCTGATTATCAGAAGTGTGAGATGCTTGAGAATCTACTCCCGTGTCCTGTTATATTTTAGATAGCAAGGAGCAGACGAGACTGAGTTTATTAAACTCCAACGAAACAATCTGCAGATTTCATTAAACTTTAATAAACTATCATCTTGTCTTTATTTTTAGTTAGCACATACCTTAAACACTTCAAGCTGTAAGCTAATGATATCTATATAAGAGCAGATGCATGCGGGTGCAATAAGCTGTACGTTTTACGTTCAATGGATCTGATTAGTCGACTAATTGCAAAAATAATCGGTGACTAGTCGACTATCAAAATAATCATTTGTGGCAGCCCTAGTCTCAATAGAAGAAAAAAGGGCGGTAACCTGCTGGTGATTTGTAAAAAAAAAATTGCAAGGTCACCTGGCGGGAGGCAACCTGTCTCTAAACAATTGCAGTGAACTGTTAACTGTTTGCTAACTGGTTTTATTTGGTTATAATCCTGTAAAACAGCAAGGTTGCTGAGCACCTTGTATCATTTTCACATTAAATCACTGCCCTGCAGCGACAATTTCACTGTTTTTGGAGGAGTTCTGCTTCAAATCTTTGAGGTTCTGCCAGGACTCTGAATCTGAATACTTAATGTGAATTTATGTGTTTGCAGACGGCAACAAACCTGCCAATTGTTTGACAGTTTACCACAGATAATCACGTATTACCACAAACAGATTGCATGTAATTGCTACCTTAACCCCATTCAGTTGCAGACAGATGGCAGACTGACTGCGTTTGCTCTTTTATTGTCATCTATGTGCACCAAATAACCATTTCAAAAGCCAACAAGATCAAGAGGTCATTGAACACGGTTGCAATAATTTAGTTTGCGCTGTTGTCTCCAACACAGTTTTGTGACTGTAGCATTACACATAAAATAACAGTTAAACAAATACTATGTATCTTTCTCAATAAACTGATATTTTTACATCCCTGTTTTTATATGGATTAAACACAAAAGCGCAACTGGGTGGTGAGACTAGCTTCTTTCTGTGTTTCTCTACTCTTCAAAGAAATCAACTAATGGGTTTCCAGCTTAAGCTTCATAGTTAATGGCAGGTTTGAACTAGAGATGGCACGATACCACTTTTTTATGTCCGATACCGATATCATAAATTTGGATATCTGCCGATACCAATATGAATCCGATATAGTGTGTTTTTTTAATCAATAATAATAATAATATAATTTAATATATTGCTGCATTTTGTATAAGTTCATACTCAAGTTTAAATAAACAATAACACTAAAGCTATTCTGTTATACCTGTATGTAAAAAATATACTGCACCGAAAATATTTCATAGTTCAGCAAAACTGATCAATCTAATAAACTTAAACCTACTCAATCCTTCCTATTCTGGTATTTTAAAGAGTACTTAGCAGAAATATTAAGCAACCTAACTAATAGGGTTGCAAACTCCCAGCAAAAAGAAAAAGAAAAAGGGAACCACCCTCCACCTTATGATGCTTAATTGACGTAATCAACTTTAATTTGATGCAGTGTGGAAAAAAAAATGCGCAGAAATAAATTATTTTTCTACAATAATTAAATAGATTCAACATCTTTCTTCAACAGAATTGCAGACTGCACAGATGGTACCTTCCCAAAGGAAAAAGTAGTATAGCTTACTAGGGTATATTAGACTTAACAGTTACTATATACAGCAATGGACTTCTATACATTTTACATAAGATTAAAACTTTGGGTGTAAGATTCAGATAATTATTTATTAAAAGCTAGACATTTTAAATGAGAATAAGAAAGAAAAGTATGTCTTTGTGCCCCCCTTGTCCCTGTTCATGCCCTATCGGCCCCCCTGGCTAAACTTTGGTAGATCCGCCCCTGCACAGTTACCAGCCGTCAGCTACATAGAAAAAGATCCTGGTGTACAAAGTAATATTAAATAAATTCTAACAACAGCTTATCAAGCTTAAACGTGCTGCTGTTGTTCAGCCGCTGGTTTCCTCTTTCTGGCGCAAAGTGGGCGATAAACAAACAAGAGAGACGGACTAGCGACAGAAAAGCCGATCAGCTGATCACTGATCAGTTTCATGATTGAAGTAGCAGCAAGAAGAGGGAGGGAGAGAAGAGGCAGTCGCTCCATATATCGGTTGTTAAGCTTAACGTGGGAATGCTTTACAAACATTCAGAGATGAACTTACACACTTGCTTTACTTCTCTCTGGGATAACTTCCTCGGAGATGAAATGCTGGTTTGGTAGCGAGGCTACAAATACACACAGCTGCTTTATCACGTGACCACACTGCTCCGACGTGCTACGGATATGGGCCGAGTTACGCAGTGTCACAAGTTCTGTGAGGTGCTTTTTTTGATATTTAATGGATCAGATTACATTTTTTATTTCTCTCCGATATCCAATCCAGTAATTTACATCAGTATCAGACCGATATGTAATATCTGTCTCAAGCCTCTGCTTTTTGGGGAAAAAAATATTTGTAATAGGTTAAACAGGATTTCTCCCGCACACGGGACTAAAGCTGCAGAATCTAGTCTATAAAAATTACAGAGCCCCTGAGACTAAGGAGGTGTGTGTGTGTGTGTGTTTCATTTGACCACAGTTCTGCCTGATTCACTTTGATTTCAAGTCCACAAAAATAGAACTAGTGAGCATGACTGGACTTAGTCTGTTGCTTACAGCTGAATGTGGGAGTCTTCCCTCTAGGTTTATTAATATTATAAATCCCTGCAGCTACAGAGGGAGGACTGATATGTGCATCACCAAAGCCAAAGATTTGTTTTGTGCACATTTATGCATGCAGCACAACAGGGATGGCATTTTAAATTATTCATATATACTAGTGCTGTCAAAATTATCGCGTTAATTGTTAAGATCAACGCGAAATGTTTAATGCATTAAAAAAATTTAACGCTGATTTTGTTTTTTTTATTAATTTCCTGTAATCTAAGACCTTTAAATTCATGAGCACCTCTGGAGGAGGGGGCAACAGTGTGCTATGCTGGCGTTTGGCCTGACAGAAATGATTAGAAGAAGAAGAAGAAGTGACACCATGCTACTATCTAGCTAACACTAGCTAACACACGCAAGCATGGACGAGGGCGGACTTTTGGGTGGAAAGTTTCTCTTTAAGAAGTTGCCTGATGGCTTGTTGGACAAAACGAGAGTAAGATGCACAATTTGCAACGCTGAATTCAAGTACCACAGAAGCAGTTCATCACTGGCGTATCACCTGAGAGCAAAACACCCAACTGAATCCACCTCTACGGGACCTCGCCAGTCTACGCTTCAGGAGTATGGTGCTTGTGGACGAATAACAAAAAATGTGAGAGAAAAGGTAACCAATTCCTTGGTTGTTTGGATAGCTAAAAACTGCCGACCAGTTAGCATAGTAGAAGATGATGGACTGAGAGAAGTCATTCGTGCTGCATCAGGAGATGAGTGTTACAATCTGCCCTCGAGAGGAACCATTGTGTCGAGACTGCACACTTTGTATGGGGACCAGAGGGCTCAGCAGTCCAGCAAGCTTGTGCAAGTAAGGAATGTCGCTCTCACCGGAGACCACTGGACTTCGGTGAACAACGATAATTACTTAAAATATAAAGAATAAAAAAATGTAATTGGAGCCAGGCTATTAATAAAGTAATTGCGATTAATCGCAATTAATAACAGAAAATTGTGAGATTAGTTAGTTAATTTTTTTTAATCTATTGACAGCACTAATATATACACCTAAAAACATAAACAATGAAATGGATTTCTTAGCTTTGCTACACTTACACGAGCTGTCACACTCAGACTTACACAGTTTACAAGCTCAAGTCAAAAGATTTATTGCATGCTGGCCACCCGAAGCCTGAACTCCTTCAGTCAGTTTTACTGTCCAGTCCATTTATTCTGCAATACAACTATCGTCTTTCTGATGATTTGTTATCATGTTTTCTCACTAACCTGTAGTTGGTACACCTTCAGGTCACTCACTCCAGAGCATTCCCAGCCAGCTCCTTTTGGGATGAACTACTTTAGAATCAGTGTTCACTACCACTCCAGGTTTCCAAGTCTTATGTAATGCTTTCCCAGATAAAAGTATACTGCAGCCCATAATTTTAGACTGACACCTGGTTGTCCACATACTTTTGTCCATGTATTGTAAGTGGTGTACGTGTGTGTGCATCTCCCAGTAGTGAACTCCAGCTGAACTACACTTTCTTTCTACTGCCAATCTCCTCTGTTCTTGCGATGAACTGTCGTCAATTCGGGGTGTTGATGCTTTCCTGAGTTTGTCAGCAGGTCTGACTGGCGCTCGAAAATGCCTGCAGCCTTCCTCAAGGGAGGTGTCACAGTTGGACACACACACCCCACCACACAGCCTCCCACACACACACACGCAAACATGAAAGAGAATAAAGACAGACATCTGTACAAATGTGGCTTCACACACAAGCTGAATCTCCTTTTCTTTTACTCTTTCTTAATCTGTCGAGCCCTCTCTCTATTTTCTCACACCTACACACACACACACACACACACACACACACGGGGACTAAATTGACTTGTCAGCTTCAATCAGACCAGGAACAAAAGGATTCCTGCCAGTTTGAAGCTGACATCATTAATAGGTTTGGGGGGGGGTGAGCTCTGAAGACAAAGGGAGTGCAAGGTCGGGCCGACTTAAAATGCACTTTCATTTTGGCAGGGACGTTAGCTTTTAGATTTCAGCCCCTTCACGCCAACATCTTTTTGCGAGTGCCTCTAACTTTCATTATCGCCCGGGAACAGAGGGGCGTGTGAGACTTTGTTGTGCTGATGGAGAGAAATGTGACATCCATAATACATTTCCTATTAGAGGATGCCACGCATGGACACACCTGGCCATGTCTCAGAGAGAGATGGACAGGAAGAGGATAAGAATAAATGGGCTGCTGCCGGTGGTGGAGAGGGAATAAGGTTGCAGAGTAAAAAGGATACGGACGCAGCAGAGGAGCATAGGTGTGAGTGAAAAGGGGGGAGAGCGTGTTCTTGAGAAAAGTTTGGAGAGAGAAACACAGGACATGCATTACATCATCATGTGACACATGAAATCCACACATAAACCGGCTTTCCTGGTGCACTGTAGCAGCAAAGCCCAACACTTTGAACATTTTAATCCTCCCCTCTTACGTCTGTGACTTCATCCATCCTTATTCCCTGCTGTCTGCTTCATTCAAAGCTGCCTCCACCTTTTTTTCTTTTCTTTTTTTTTGCAGTTTTAATTCTGACCCCGGATAAAGACAGAGTCCCTCATCTGAAATGGTAATATCTTTGGACCATATGCACGCAGCCATCACAAATTGGTTACTGTGTACTGCTGCAAGCATTCCCACTCTCTCTCACCCTCATTTTCAGTGACGCTGACTTCCTGTCCAGTGCACCAGCTATTCCCAAGCATCCCAAAACCTTTCTAGCTCCTTTTTCGCTCTCTCCTCTGTCTTCCCAGTCTTTCACCATCTTTGTCTAGCACTCACTTGAAACTAGCGTCTCCTTCACCTGTTTTACCCTCAACCACTCATTCCCTTTTATTCTCATTCTAATTATACCATTACATTACCATTTCTATTCTCTCATTTGCATTTTTTGCTTGCCCCTTCTCCTTCTCCCCTCTCTCTTTTTCTCCATCACCCTTCCTTTTCTCAGCCACTGAATACGTTCCACCTTTTTTGCGGCACATAAACAGACAGTGCCCTTGGGGACGGGTTGGAGAGCTCTGTCTTTGTTTGCGTGCACCTCTAACTAACTCTCCATCTGCAGGGAGCCCAGCCAAGCCCAGCAGCGCAAGACAGATAGCTGGCACCATCCCAGGCTCTTCTCTAGTTGGCCCAATATCTTCACCCCCTCCCCACCTCGCCTGCCTCTCAACTTCTCCTTCCTTCTAGGCTAGAGTCTTCCCACAGAGGCGGTTGTCAGATGCCCTCAGGCAGCCATTCAGGCACTGTAGACATGGGACCGCTACAATTCCTTTAATCCAAAATCTCCAATCCTTTTTCCAACTCATATTCTGTGGATGTTCATCATTGGACTTTCCTTGAGCTCAGAGTCAACCCCAGCTTCACCTTCAATAAGAGCTCACTTCAGAGACTAAATAACCAATAGTACATTTACTCTATTTAGTCACATCAAATAGCCTTCAAAGAAAGAGGAACTTAAGCATTAGCTTTAGTTCGAATACTGAGAGTTTCAATCACGCAATGGACCAGGGGTGTAACTTAAATCTCAAAAAAAAGAAGAATGTTAGGTGTTGTTTTTCTTTTTGCGTTTATTTTGCGTCTCTTTTCTATAATGAGGCTATAAGTGTAGGATGTGAAACACCATCTCACTTCACCACATGCTGCATTCTCCTTGCTTGTAGAAAAGAAAATCATCAAAGGTGTGCTACTAAATTATCTGCCAAGCCGATCTCCACTGCTGATGGACAATCCCATTAACGAGTAAGAAGAGAGGGTTTTTTCCCCACTCACCATTGTCAGGCTCAGACTTCCTGTCGTGCTCGGTGTCAGTTAGAGAGAGGGCGGAGTTGGCGCGGCTCGTGAGGCAGGAGCTCTGCTCAGACTTGAGGCCGCGCATCCACATGTGCTGCAGGCCGTGAGCGGGAGACGGGTCCACCTCCGGCTCCGTGTCCACGTCCGAACCCACACCGAGGGAGTAGCCGTGGCTGTGGACGTGCCCGGTCGGTCCAGAGCACAACACTTCCTCTTCCTCCTCCTGATGCTGCTGATGCTGCTGCTGCTGCTGCTGCTGTTGGTGGATGTGAAAGTCTGGGCTCCTCAACTGCCCGGCCTTACAGAAGTCTAAATCTAGAGGGAGGGAGGGGAGACATGCAAAATGAGCACGCACAGCCAAAGAACTGCAAAGCCTCTAATACTGGCGTGTGTTTTTTATTTGCTTCAGCGACTAAGCTGACCAGGTGTTTGCTAAAGACAGGCATTTACAAGCCAAACAGCGAACACCTCCCAAATTATTCCAACAGGCAGGCTGTTATTTGAGCAAGCATTTATTAAAAGTTTTTTTTTTTCTTCTTCTTTTTTAGCAGAGGTCCAAATCAAAATGTCAGCCTCAATTTTTCTTAACCATTTGCAGTGAGGCTATATCCTGTTCGGGCTGCCCGATGTGTGTTATTGAGCTCGAGATGTATTGAACTGCTGCTCAAACAGAGCACTGATCTCATCTATATTCTCCTTGGTGGGGTGAAGAGATCAGATAAAGATCAAACCTTATTAATATTGACTCAGACTGAGGGAAAAATTGAGCCTCATATGCTTTCAGGTATTAGAACGCCCTCCAATCCCGAGCATCAACCTGTTATCTGAGAACATCAGATATACTGTGTTAGTCCTCTGGTTACACTTCAATTCAATTCAATTCAATTGAGTGCTACTTTTTTTTTTCCTGTAGAGGCAGTTGAGTAAATTTTCTTTCTCACCACATGAGTTTTCTGTTTAGAATGTATAAGTGGAAGTGAAGGAACTGATGTAATTGTGAAGAAATGAGGGCATCAATTGAAATCCATATAGATAGCAGCCTGGTACCACAGGCCCCTCTGAGAACAGAGGAAAGAAACACTTCCCTTCCTTCTCACTTAGCGCAGCTAATACGCGTGTTAGGTCAGGTCCTCTGAACATGAACCGCAGCGTTTCAATAAAAGCCGCAGTCCTGTTGACCACTTCATTGACCAGCGATGTGTCCTGCTGTGCCTGTTTGATGGGGTCAAGACCAAGTCTGGCTCACATACTGTTCTGCTGGAATTAAAGCAGCCAAAGATTGGTCACCACTCCACACTACTGTTTAGTTCAAATTGGCTGCAAGAGGGCAATTTGGAAGCAAATTGGCCATTTCCCAGTAGCAACAAACACGGATTGACTGCAAACTGAAAAGTTGTCTAACCGCTTTGTTTTGAAACGTATTTATGATAAAACAAGAGGCCGGGGGTGGAAGTGATTAGAGCGACAATATTTTTCTTTGAAGAACTTCCCATTTCCTGCCATTACAGTCACCCGCTCAGGCCTCCGGACTATTTATGTGACTGTTTTATATTACTGTGCTTTCTTCCAATCTCGTAAGTACCTGTCATGAGCAAAAATCATTATTTGCCAAGCAGTTTGGGTAAAACAATCACAAGAAAGTAGGCTGAATATAATGTACAAAATCCCTGAATTGGATCCCAAATTTTAGCTTTGTGTTTCTTTCTCTGTTTGAGTTAAGAGCTTGCACATTTATAAAAGTATTTCTAACTCTTTCAATCAAATATGTAATTAAACTTGGGGTCATATATAGAGTCCACGTTGGGACTGTAGCACTGTTGCCTCACAGAAAGAAGGTCCTGAGTTTGACTCCGCCGTGTGGCCGGAGTCTTTCTGTGTGGACTTTGCATGTTCTCCCCGTGTTTGCGTGGGTTCTCTCCAGGTTCTCCGGCTTCCTCCCACAGTCCAAAGACGTGCATTTATTGGGGTTAGGTTAATTGAGGATTCTAAACGGCCACTTGCTTTTTAAAATCTATTCTTAATTACAGATTAGGTTTGATTAACTAACTGAAGTCTCTCTAAAAGGAGAGAAACTCCGAGAACCCGTCTGAGACACTTTTAATTGTTATTGTGCACACTTAGCAATAATGTTTGTAAACCTAATGAACTCGGGGCACGTACACTGCCCCTCTGTGTGATCGGCTGGGATCATGCGCAGCGCTTTTATTTATTTGTTTATTTTTTTGCTCTTTTTAGTATAAGAGTTGGCAGGAGCCTTGTATGTTTATGTACAGAGCAGTTTACAGAGAACTTCTGGTTTTGTCTATTTGGTGTCATCAGAAGGTATTTTGCAAGAATGTGAAATGAATTAGTTGGAAAAAGGTTCATAAATAATCAGATTCTTACTTAATTCAAATATTTAAACTGTGATGCATTTCTGGCTTTCTAAACAGCATGCTGAAAAAGCACAAATTAATTAGCATCCATTAGTAGAGGAAAAAAATGTAATTATTTTGGTCATTCGTTTTCAGCTCTGTAAAATGGTCACGTCGCTGGGGACCTGGCTGTCTATCTGGCCATCTATCAACAGTATCTGTCCAAAGTAAACAGGCTTAGCACAGACAGGTGCAGCGCAGAAAGGAGGTGATGTGGGATTAAATGGAAAGAGAGAGGAATTTGTAATATTAGTGGATAGTGAAACACGTGGGAAAAAGAAAAGGAAGGATAGGAACCGGAAGGAACGGGAGGAGAGGGCAAGATGGGGAGGCTTAAAAGATGAAGGAAAATATGAAGAACATGGGTGGGGAATTAAATGAGAAACGAATTGGCTGATCTTTGTCACGAACACCGTAATCCATTAAAAATGTCACTGGAGGCAATGTCCCCCCTTAACAGTTGGTTACTTTGGTAGGGTATACTATATATAACTCTGTGGCCCAAAGATGAACAGATGTGCTTTGCAGAACCGGCTGCCATTGACATTTGAAAGGCTGCTTTGGGGGGGTCTCGTGCACCTTACCATATGACACTGATGGCAGGGGATGTTGTTTGTTATGGAAACAGAAAGGCGAGTAACTGCTGAAAAAGGCAAGTGCTCTTTTGACACCGCAGTGTCGTGGAATATATCGAGGCAGCATCATTATGACTAATGGCCATTGACAGGTTGCCGTATGGGCAAACAGGACGACAAAATCCATAGCAGGTGGCATTCAAACCATGAAATCCCTGGAGCGGGCCGCTTGTCAGGAGTTGTAACCGTTATGAATGGCTAATGTCGCTTGTTAGCATGGTGGGTAGGTCTTGCAGAGGAGCACAAGGTTGAGATAGTGGAAAGAGTATCTATTGATCACCATGAACCCTGCACAGTGGCGTGCTCCCGATGAGGTGCTGCTTCTCTTTTAACACCACACATGACCTGCATAAAGGCCATCCATCACAGCGCATGCTGGCCCATTTCTCCTCCTGTCACCAACAGGGAAGACATTTTTCGGTGTGTACGTGTCGGGGTGTGTGTACGTGTCGGGGTGTGTGTACATGTCGGGGTGTGTGCACGCGCGTATATGCAAGCGTGTGTGCATGTATGCGTGCCTCTGTCTGCCCGTGTCAGTATCTGTGTGTGTGTGTAATGAAGGGTGGTGTTCCACCCCAGGTGAGGCCAGAGAGGTTTGGGGTTGACCTAGTTTAGCTGTGGGAGAGAAATATCACCTCCGTGGAGAAGAGGTAATTGGCTGCCTCCGACTGTCCTTCTGGCTCATTGTGGACTGTAATAGGTAATTCACAGAGGTCATATTAAAGACCTGTGTGTGTGTGTGTGTGTGTGTGTGTGTGTGTGTGTGTGTGTGTGTGTGTGTGTGTGTGTGTGTGTGTGTGTGTCTGCCTGCCTATCTTTTGGTGCCAGTATCCATTTGAGTACACATACAGTATCTTTGCAACCGCGTACGTATATTTCAAGGTAACTATATCCAGCCTAAGCATGCCCTGATAGCATGATAAGCGTGACCTTGTACCTTGTTGGGGTTGGCTGTAGTTGCTCTGCCTTTCCCGATGTGAACCGAGGGTGAGGCGAAGCTCGTGTGTGTAGTCAGGCAGGGTCTCGCGTGATGTGTAGGAGCGGTGATGGGTGCGCCCATCCTCACTCTCATCGGATGAGCTGGTGTAGGACATCTCCATTTCATGGCGCCCCTTAGACAACGGCTGGTAGGGTTTGCTGTCCATCTCCTCCATGGCTCGCAGGGCTCCACTTTAGTCACTCAGCACAGCCACAGCACAGAGCACAGAGTCTGGAAGAAAACGAGGCGGGTGAGACGCAGGGCAATGGGGTAGAAACAGCGAGGAAGGGAAAAGGGCAGCAGGGAGAAAGAAGAATGGGCCAGCAGTGGAAAATGAAAGGAAACGGGATAAAACGGACAGGGGCAGAGGAGAAAAATAGCGCAAAAGTCTATTATTGAACACAGTGGAACAGTATTGCAACATCTGCTCATTCCAATTACAGCAGACATTCATAAACAGCATTTGGCTTCTTTCATATTTCACACCAAAGGTTGCTCCAAATCAATACGCTCAGAAGGGACCGCGATGGTAGCCATTATGTCCGCACGTGTTTGAAAAAAAATTGGCCCAAATAAAGCAAAGCTTAGTGTTCTGTCAGTTGCGGTTTCTATTTTTCCTCTCGCTACTTTAAGCTTTATCTCTCTTTTACAGACGAGCATTGACAAGCTACGAATAAATCTACAAATTTGTCGCTGAGAGCCGTGTCTCTCACTCTCATTAAACGCTGTGACTCACCAGATTCTGAAGTAATGATGAAATGCTATTAGAAGCCAGTCTTTACAGTGTCATTGCCCTCCCGAATGGAGTAATGATAAATCAGCTCTTTTGGCTCTATTCAGCTCCGATTCTCTTGTTCTTCTTTCAACCACATCAAAATCTGCTTCCGATAACGTCCATCGCTATATACTTATACCGCCAAACTAATGATTGATTGGGACGACGATTAGAGCACAGAAGACGTGATTAGAAAATACTTCATTCATATTAGTTCTCTTTCATCGTGCCCTGCTCGAGGCCTTTCCAGCCTATTTCCTGCAGTTATAAAGCTTCTAAATGGAGCTTGAGAGGGTCATTGCTCATAGAGACAAAGTGCTATGGTATTGACCTCTTCAGGGAGTCCTGTAGTCCATATATCAAAGCCATTAGAGCGTGCCTGCTCAATACCTCAGAGATCTGCGGCATAGGGTGATCACCACCCGCCTGATACAAGTTTACAGCTGACCTTTCTACCACTGCAGTAACGCTTTTATTCCACCTGAAAGCCTCCCTAGCCTGGCCTTGCACTCACCCTCCTCATCCCCTCCATGCATGCACACACACACACATGCAGACCACCCACTGACCTCTGACTCGCGCATTCATCTTGCACACACCCCCACCCTAAAAGCTCACCACTAGCCTTTGCTTGCATCCATCTTTCCCCCTTTAAGCACAACAGGGCCTTTTAAAGTGCACAAGAGCATTTTCTGTGCAATTATCTCACTTCTCAGTCCGTACAGTAGCGTACAGTAAGCTTCTCCGGATTCACTCGCACGCATGCTTGTGGTTCTCTCTGCAATCATGATGCCTTTGGTTTTGATTGGCAGAAGTTATTGCAAGGAATCAAAGCCCGCTATTATCTCAGCTGCCCTGTCAGAACGGGATTGACTGGTGTCACCTTCTCTCTGGTACGGTGAGGAGCGAGTATACATTACCCTGTGAGCTCTGAGCTTGCTTCAGGCACTGACTGCTGTCTGTCTCTACAGAGGCTCTCTGTCCCGTTTTATGTCTGTCTTACATTTACACAGAAAAATGAAAGACTGCAACGCGGCACAAAGGGGCATCATCTTGTTCCTCCGCCGCGCGTTTGAACTCACACAGATGGTGTAGTGAACATTGCTCTTAATAAATGTAGTTGCGCTTGTATGTGACATGTATAATTCCCTCTTTCTTGTACCGGTCCACCTCTGCTTTCCCTCCTCCCCGCTCTTCCCCTGCCTCGCACGCTCTCCGCCCTCCACCTTGTCCTTCGAGGCTCCTGCGTTTAGAGAAGTAAGCCTGCTGGCGGGGGTTATTCCTGCTAATTCTAGCCCACAGTAGGGTGCCCATTAGGGGGGTTGATTCTCGGTTTTGATGTTGAAACCTGGAGATTGTTTCCTAGAGCCAAGCTTGCTTCAAACAAGTCACAGGGGCGTTCTCTAGGACAAGTCAGCATGTGCCACCTGAGCTCAACACCAGGCGAGATTCACAGCTGAGGAATAACCACCTTGGGGCAGAGTGGGCACATTGGCTCAGCTACTGGCAACTCTTCCAAGAGAAAAAGCACAATTGCTCTGAAAAGGTCCAAAGATGTTGTTATAATTAGCTCCGTGCTAGAGTAAATTTTTAATATAGGATTCTTTCAGACCATCCTTACAAGGTTTGTATCATCTCTCATCATTTATTTATACACTTGTAGAACACGGGACTACACGGTGCATTTGTTAAGCTAAGTGCTTCATTGTATCACCATACTGCCAGTTACTAAAAATGATCATAGTCTGATTGCAAATGCAAAGACAGACTGACTGGGAGACTGTAAAAAAACGTATAAGCTATAAGATGTGTCACAAATCGATTATGGGTGAATATTTTTATGCACTGAATCTCTTATTATTCGGTTAATAGCATAATAAACGTGTTTCTGCTATGAATGGAAAGCAGTGATAAAATAGAAATAGAAAATCTATTCTCACTTGTTAGATAGACACAAACAATATGGGAAACATATGGGCTGTTGCTAAGGTGATCAAGCAGCCTGCATCTTAGGAGGAGGAGCTATGTATTTAGTATAACTTTGAATTTAGTTTTAGCTGTTCTGGCAGCCAGAAATATCTCATTTTTGCATTCTTCATGGTTGTTAATGTTTTCATCGGTAAGGAGATTATAGGCCTTGACCCTGGAGGTACATTATCACTATCTGTTTGAAATGAACACTGAGCTTTTTCAGTGTGTCAAAAGCAGCCACAATCACTGTCTTTATTTCACAAAGAAGCAACCCTGGAGGCTGAAAAAGGAAGCCAAAGTAGAGATGCCAAAATTCACAGTTCACTTGAAGCAGGCTCCAAAAGTGAGTCAATCTCCGTAGTCTTCAATGTTAAAAATGCTGAACCTTAAAGAGGAAATTATTGGGATTACAGTCTGGAACAAAAATCTTATTTTTTTGTTCCCATCGATAATTTGTTTTGCATCTCTGCAGCTATCAAGGATTATGCTTTCTTTTTTTTTTTATTAGGTTTTAAAGTTAGGGGCGTGGCCTCTTTGACAGACATCTGGATGCTTCGTGTGGTACAGCTCATCCATAAACTTTGTGTTCCAGTTTTGATAGGTACAAGTATTTTATTTGTGTTTTACTTAGCACTGATGGTATAATTTGTATAATTATGGTCAATCAAGATTGCACCAGCTATGTTGGAGACTTCACGTTAGGTATGTTGTTGACTACTACCATCTTTTATACAAGGGGTCAGCAACCTTTAACACCCAAAGAGCCATTTGGACGCGATTTCCACGCAAAAGAAAACACTGGGAGCCGCAAATACTTTTTGACATCTAAAATGAAGATAACACTGTATATATTGTTTTTTTTTTTCACCTTTATGCTTTGTGTGAACAACTAAGGTGTGTTGCTTAAATCCATGAAGTGCTACAGAGAAAATTACATTTTATTTATGTAATTAACACATTTTGAACTCTTAAAGAAATATAACAAAAGGAAAGACACCCAGCTGAACTAAAATGATCCATGTAGCAAACAAAAACTGTTGAGAGCCGCCAGCCTTATATCGCCTTTGGGCTTTTGGAGCATTGACCCCAAAATAATTGGGGGGAAAAAGCACTATGCTGCTGAAAAATGAAAAATAGATATTTGCAATATTCTGCCTAAATATGTATTTTACCTAATGTGTGTGGCGGGGCGTGGTCTGCAGAGCCGCTGCAGGGGAGGCGGACGCACCTGAGCGGCACCCGCAATCGCGCCTCGCCGCCTTAACGTCTGTGCTCTCTATGCTGTTGTGTTGGTATGTGTCGGGCTGTGAGCTTTAACACCGGCTGTATGCGTACAGCAACCGTGTGTGAAAAGTGGTCAATAGAGAGATGCTGAAAAGCATGTTCATGCAAACATCGTCGGGCCTGCCGTGATATGTTTACAATGGGACTTCTGCTCCTGAACCTCTGCGCACAGCGTCTGCAAATCGGGGCTGTACGAAGTCACTTTCATCTTTACGCAGGACTGTAAACTGTCGTCTGTGAGGCGTGAGCGGTGTTTGTGTTTAACATAGTTCACGGTGGAGCTGCTGACATGATGTGGATCCGAAGATCCAGAATTGTCTTACCTGGGGTTGAAAGTCTCAATAAATGCACGGCAAGTGTGACGCTTATTTTGAGCGATTAAGAAAATTATAGAATATAATTTTATTTTTATATTCCAATATCACAATAATCTTCCAATTTAGAACTACAAGTTAAAAAAGAACTAACATAAATAAAATACACTTCAGCTAATTACTTAAAAATAATAATTTATTTTCCCAAACCACGCGGAGCCGCACTAAAAGGAGCCGCAGGTTGCCGACCCCTGTTTTATACAGTCTACTTGATTGTACAGCAAAATATACTGCTTAAAAATGTAAAGAACACCTTTTAATCAGAGTAGAGCATCAAGTTGATTAAACTTCTGGGACATTGATCAGTTAAGTAGCAGAGAGGGTTGTTAATCAGTTTCAGCTGCTTTGGTGTCAATGAATTTAACAACAGGTGGACTAAAGGAGCGACAAGGAAACAACCAGCTAAACAGGAATGGTTTTACAGGTGGAGGACACTGACTTTTTTTTTTTATCCTAATCTTTTCGGTTTTTTCACTAGTTTTGATAGTGTTAGTGTCAGTGTCACTACTAGTAACATGAGGTGATATCTGGACCAAATAAAGGTTGCAAAGATAGTCCAATTCCTCCAGGGTGGCACAGTCTCATGAGTCTGGAGGAGATTCCAGGAAACAGACAGTTACTATAGGAGAGCTGGACTGGGCCGTAGAGGGTCCTTTACCCATCAGCAGGACTGGTATCTGCTCCTTTGTGCAACGAGGAGTAGGATGAGCGCTGCCGACTACAAAATGACCTCCAGCAGATCACTGGTGTCTCTGACCAGGCAATCTGACACAGACTTCATGAGAGTGGCTTGAGGAACTCGTCCTCTTGTGGGCCCTGTGCTCACTCTCTAGTGCTGTGGAGCCTGACTGGCATTAGCCATAGAATACCAAAATTGGCAGGTCCACCACTGGCACCACAGATGAGAACAGGTTCACCCTGAGGACATGTGACAGATATGAAAGGGTCTGGAGAAGCCTTGGAGAATTTTATACTGCCTGTAACATCGTTCGGGATAACTGGTTTGGTGGTCGGTGAAGGTCTGGAGAGGCATATCCATGGTGGGACACGCAGACCTCTACAGGCTAGTCAATGACATCGTGAGTGCCATTAAGTATCATGATGAAATGCTTGGACTCATTATCACACCCTACGTCAGTCCAATGGGTCCTGGGTTCGCCCTGGTGGATGACAGTGTTCTGCCTCATGTGGTGAGAGTCTGGAGGCAATTCCTGAAGGATGAAGGAAATGATCAAAATGATCTAGCCCCCATGCTCGCCTGAGCAAATCCAGTAGAACCCTTCTGGGAAATTTTGTTTTGGTCCACGGATGCTGCCAGGTTGCACTTCAAACTGTCCAGAAGCTCAGTGAGGCTCTGGTCCAGATCTGGGAGGAGATCCCCCAGGACAATATCCATCATTTCATTAGGAGTTCTCACATTATCAAGGATGCATGTGAGAGCCATACAAACTGCCGAGGACCATTTTGAGTTGTTACAATGAAATTTCAAGAAAATGGACTAGCCTTTCACTTTGATTTTGGGGGTTTCTCTGAATTCAGCCCTCTGTAGGTGGATAATTTTCATTTCCATCAAACAACATGTCATCCTTTATTTCCTAACACATTACTCATCCATATCAGTATAGATATCCAGCACGACTTTTTCCCATTGAAATTTGACATTTTCAAAGTGCATCTATCATTTTTATTTGAGCAGCATGGTACAAATCAGAATTCATAGGTAGCATCAGTGTTGATTCAGTATGTGGGGACTACATCCTCCTTATTTACCAAACTAATACAAAGTGACAACACTGAGTACAACACAAGCATCATGTTGCTTTGTTATCCCCTTCCAGTGCTTATCCACTGCCACTAGCCATTTTTTCTATTTCTTATCAATCCCTCTTACACACACACACACACACACACACACACACACACACACACACACACACACACACACACACACACACACACACAGTGACACGGGAGTGATAATCCATGGCTACACAAATGCAATAATATCTAATGGGACCCTTCACCCACTTGATCCTCCGTCCTATCTATCTATTTATTCAAACAGTGCAGCCATGGACAAAATCTGCTTAGAGAAGTGATCGAGGCTCACATACACAACTTGCTTTTAAAAAGGATTTACGCTCCGAGTCTCCTCTGGAGGGGCGGGGTCCCTCAGATGTCCAACAGCAGCGACGATAACACAAACAGCACGGTCGAGATTGTCATGTGAAAAGGCAAGGACCATGAGGACAAGTCAAAACCGATTTTCGCTTCCCAATCTCAAATGAATGTGCTGAAGTCATGAAGCAAAAAGAAGAGAGAGCATGCAAAATGGAAAAAGAGAATGAGGCAGAGAGAGGATTGGGGCCAGGCAGAGGCAGTGAAATTGAGTTTCAAACTGGTAAATAAACAAGGAGGACGGGGAGAGCAGAGTGGCATCCAACCATATTAGTCCTCAGATTATTGATACAGTATCGTTCCAGGATTACATGCAGAGAAGGCTCTTATTTTCATAACAGGCCGGAGACCCCATGTGAGTAGGAAGCTAGTTTCTTTGTTAGCTCTCGCCTTTATACGTTTCCTTGAAGCTTGTTTGCACAGAGACAAGCTAATTCTGCTCGCTAAACAGGCCCGGCGAGTCGCAGGAATGACGATGAGGAACCTTGAGAAAATATATTCATGCCACAGCATAGACTTATCGCCCCAGATGCTCCAAAGTGAAGTTATGACAGTCCTGTCGCTGTTTGCAGGTTTTCATTTTGTCTACCATTACAATGGCTTAATCATCAGAAGCAATTGAGGCACAGTCTGTAGCTGCAAATGCAGATCCAGGCTACAGGTCCTACGGGAGTAAACAGTGAGCTGTCAGAGAGAGAGAGCGCTTCTCCTAAAGCGAGGGTGTATGTGTCTGTGTGTGTGTGTGTGCACCTCCTGTGTGTGTTTGTGGCTGTTTGCATGGAGAGATGGGAGGAGGATGTGTGTGCGTGTGGGGGGGATAGGGCTTAAAAAGCTATCTTCTCCATTCGTTAGCACCACCACGGTTCCTCAGGCATATGACAGGGACGACGATGACGAGCGGCCCTGAAGGACCCACAGGACCCTGTTATACCTAAACCACCCACAACACAACAAAAGAGTGCACCACCCACTGGGAGCCCTCGGCTCCTGCTGAGAGGAGGGAGGGAGGGATGAACGGCGAACAAGGATAAGGGGAGTGATGGATAGATAATAAGAGATGGAGAGATTTCACTATGAAAATGGGGAGCATTGAAGGATAGAGAGATTGCCAAGTGAGACATGGAGTGATAGAGGGTTTTAATTAGTGGATAAGGGCTAGCTATCTGTGGGCGGCAGCAGCACTCTTGTCACGTAGTTGTGCTTTCATAGCTGACCAAGCCTGAAATCTCTTGCTGCCGAATTTACCAGCAGAACACATACTGTAGCACACAAGCACACACACACACACATATAAATATATATAAATATATATATACATACGCATGCTCGGACACATAAACCTCAGCATACAGACTTTATTAGCTCCTGGGTTTGAAGATGAACAACACACTGACAATCATCCACAGATGGACACACACACACACACTCAGTGCCCTTGCGCCTACAAGTTCTTATAGCATTTCACGCTAGCTGACAAACAGCACACTTGAACACCCACATGCCACAGAGGCTCAACAGTCTTCACTGGCCTTCTCAGCAAAGACAGCATTGTGCGAACCCCGCTTGCTGTTCCTGTGTTGTCGTCGCAGTGTCTTTCACCATTCAGCCTCCGGTTCACCGTACGCCCTCATTATTCCGCACACCGTATAACCCAAGGTTAATGCATCTGCTGCATGTGCAAAGCAAGTCGTATAGGTGACACGTGTAGCCCTGCAAATCCTTGTTGTATTCCCACCCGTGTTAGAATGAGAGCATGACCAAGAAGCAGGAAATAAAGTCTGCGTGCGTCCGCTCACGGAGCAGATCGGCCCTTGTCAGGAGCTGTCAGGAGCTGTCAGGACCAACCTGGGCCATTTGACTATTTATAGTGGACATGGCTCAAATCCCATATCAGCGCTTCATGCCTGAGCAGTGTGGAGAAATCCATAAGGTCCTACACTATTCATGCTCTCTGAATGTGGCCTAGAGCAAGGGAGTAGCTAAGCTTTAACTTTTCAAAGCTTTCTTTTATATCTTGACTACAGTTATGACTTTTTTCTTCCTTTCAGATCTCGACTAAGGTAGCCCATAGTCTTTTTTGTCTCCCCCACTGCTTCTTTCTATTCACACTCCGATCCTGCCCGTCTCTGATCTAAAGCCCTCTGCTGATTCCCTAGAAGGCCGGAGAGCAAACAAGAAAACACAAAATATGATGCAAGTATGCAACAGCACACATGTACTGTATTCACATCCACTTGAAGGGGCACACGGGGATTTGACCGCAAATACGCACACACACGGAGCAAGAGACACCACCCAAAACCACTTAATCAATATTCCTGACAAGGCAAAGCCTTATTCAACACATTTGATATTCCTCCTCTCTCGCAAGATAAATACATGTCACTGTCCTCCTCGGCGGACTAAAAGGCTGTTCGCACTAACTCGCTTTGCAAATAAAGCTTTACATCATGAGTGACAACCTCCTAAGCTCTCTGCATCAGCCACTGCTTGGAAAAAAAGCCTCTTTCAATAATGCATTTGACCGCTAAAACCCTCCCAACACCCAAAGCCAAGCAAAGTGGCAGCATTAGGGATGCAAAATTAATTGATAAATCAATGCCATTGATTCCTGAAATTGGATTTGGTGACTTGCGATTTAGACAGTATTTCCTGTGCGTCCTCACTCATGAAGTTGTTGATTACGGAGAAATGAGTGAGTAAAGAGCATTAGTCCTCCAGAGGAGCAGCTGAAACGATGTACTAGTAGCTGTTGAGCAGCCCAGCAGATTGATTTCTGAATGCTAAGTGGGCTAATCTTCCGTCTGCGCTGTTACAATTTGATGCTTCTCAGCCTCTGAAAACCAAGGAGCGTGTAAGAGGAGATCTTTTTCTTTCTTTCTTTCTTTTTTTTGCGGCACTCCCAATGCAAAAGTCCAGAGGGCTCCTGCTGCTCCTCAGATCTCTTCTCAGCCCTCACTTTCACTCTGATTCTCCTGGCGGCTCAGAGACTGAGGCCACGGATGGCATTCAGCAGCCTCACACAGGAAAATACTTCTCAACAAAGAGAGAAGCAGCTATTCAAAGACCACGGGACTCCGTCGGGAACAAGCCGACGTTCTCGCAATGCTCTTTTGTGAGCTGACGAGACAGAAGCGATGGGCTGAATACATCCCACCTATACGTCTGTTCAATTTATATAAACATATAAATCCGCCTCAAGGTTATGGCAGACAGTCTGTTTAACCATGCTCTGAGACAGACATAAAAATTTCGAGCTTTCACCAAGAATGAATGCAGGATTGTTAGAAATGTGTATTCAGCCCTAAAGGCTATAATATATATGTGAGACGCACAGACAGGCCATGGTGAGATGTAACAGCGAAAGAGAAGAGTTGCAGATTTCCAGATAAACAAATCACATAAATTTGAAATCAATAGCACACATACTGTAAAATGTATTTACAGTTAGGAAGTGGCAGAGAGACATTTGAAGCACTTTTTCCTTCGATATCTCAAATCTCCGCCTTGCTTTTTCATTTATCCTGCATCTTATTTTCCACTGCAGTCCTTTTTCTTTCTCCTTCCTCAAAATTTGTTAGGCAAAATCTGCAGTGGGCACATTCCTCACCAATTTGCATTTCTCATTTTGGTTCCTGTCAAATGAATCACTGTGTCATCCGAGCACATTAACGAGAACAAAATAAGGATTTTTTCCCCCCAGACAATTCCTTTTTGAGACCAAGGTGGGGATGACACGCGAAAGCATCTGGTAAAATTTCAGATTTCGGGATTGTTACGTCCGGAAACGTGATGTACAAAGCCTGGTTCGCATGAAAAATGGCTGTGCAGCTCTGCCGTTCTCTGGTTTTCTTGGAGTACATATTGCCTTGTTTTTTTTGGTCTTCCTTTTTTTCACATCACTTTGCTTTGTGCAGTTTGGCTTGACATCCTGGCTTGCAATCAGCGAAGAATATGTGTCTCTACAGACAGAAGTCAATTTGGTGCGATGATGCACGCGCTTGAAATACATCCCTGAGTTCACGGTGGATCAAGTCTCCTCCCTGAAATTAAACCTGAACAATGAAAACAATTCACCTCCTCGCAAGGCACTGAAAAACACACCCAACCCAACCGTACTGTACCCTACTGTACATTGCATTGTGCAAAATGTGGCTTCCAGCAGAGATGCATCAAGCACCATTTTGGCGCTATTCATCTTTTCTATGAGTTAATAATTCATGATCATCTAGAAAGTAGAGCTATGAATATTACTGATGATACACATGAGGCTATTTACCAGTCAGCAGGAAATAGATGAACTCGTTTAGCGGAGAGATCTACAGTGTAATATCACTGTGTTTTATAGTGCTAAATAAATCATTTCATGGGCATGCAACAAAGCTACTGATGCAACTCATTCATATTGAGTTATTAATCACGGTCTTGAGGTGCAACTGTAGGTGTGTGACGTGCTGTTGAGCTTCATTGTGCGCTAATATGGAGCAGACGTGAAGGCGACTTAGTCTCCAGTTAGTAACTTGGCTAAACCATGGCTGTTTGCTTCACCCTCAAGGTGGATCGTGCGCAGTTTTTCGGCATATCTGACGCATCCAATTTCAGCCGGTACCCTCTCCTGATGGCTCCCGTGTCTGCAGGCGATAAGCTAGCCAGTGCCAGCTGCCCCTTTGTCCTCTGTGTGAACAAATGCAGGATATGATATAATTGGTTTAAACTTAATTATTTTGACACTAATTCCAAGATGTGGACCTGGAGGTGAAGGACAATTTATGTGGTAATAAATTGGGAAAGAAACAAAAATTGATTTTTCTTCTGCTAAAGTTGTCTGCTGACTGGATTAATAAAAGATTTTACAGTGGGATGCGTGTCCATGTAGAAGTGCTTTCTATGTGTGTCATTAGATACTGCATTGTCATTTTTTATGATAGTTCCAGTACAGCAATATCAGAAAATAAAATGCTGTCATGAAAGAAAGAATTACACCGAAATAGCTCAGCGATTGACTGAAATAACATTTATCTGCTAGGGTTAAAAGTAATTACTCAAGCAAAAATATTCCATATTGCGAGGTTATGGCTCCTTCTAACATTAACTTGTTGTTTTTGTATGTTTGCGCTTGGGGCTCTTGGGCTGACATTTAAAGGCATCACTACAAATTCTAAGAACCATATTTATTTATTTTTTTTAAAAAGCAAGAAAATGTATTAATAAGCGATGAAAAAGATTGTCTGCTGTATCCCTGTGTGTAATATAATTCAACATAAATACGCAAAATTAGGTCCTCAAACCTTAACGCGCACGTGCTAAGGTTTGAAATTAAAAATATTCTGACAGCTATCTCAAATTTCTGTCTAGGTGTGCGCCATCAGCGCTGGTCTTCACACACACACACACACACCTCTTGACAAATTAATCTCATATTTTAAAGAGAGGTAGAGTGGGCTTGACCAGCCAGCCTCTCGTGGTTCTGATCCTTCTGTGTGCAGACTAGAAATCTGAAAGGAGGGGGACCAGGATGAAAGTGGAGGAGTGTGAAGGGAGGCTGTGATTGCATTTTTGTCATAGAAATCTCACATAACACCTGAGTAGTTATTGAACTGTACATAGTTCCTGACTGTTGCCCATAGCCCAATGGAAGACGACAAGAGAGAACAGAGGGCTGGAGATGCCAGTTGAGACTTAGCAGAGTACTTTAAAGAAGAGTGCCTCCGGCATATACTGTATCTATGCGTGTGTGTGTGTGTGTGTGTGTGTGTGTGTGTGTGTGTGTGTGTGTGTGTGTGTGTGTGTGTGTGTGTGTGTGTGTGTGTGTGTGTGTGTGTAGCATTGGCAAAGAAGGTGATTTTGGTTACTATTTCTATCTGTTTCTCTGTTGCTGTCGGTCCAGGTTTTGGTTTAGACACACACACACTCACTAGTAAAAAAAATCTTCAAAGCTTAATATGTAACTACTGAATTCTTAATAATGGTCAGTTACTAGAAAAATACAATACATGATACTTACTGAAGTAACATTTTGTGATATTTATCAATAAATGGCGACCAAATATCTAAGAGTTCAACTGTTTTGATGAATCTTGTTTTTATAATTAGCTGTTAATGAGTCTGCAAAGCCATCAACTGAACCATTTTCATATTTACTGCTTTTTTAACAGTAATCACTTTGGTGCCAACCCTGCTTTCTTATTCCAAGTGCCTGAATTGTCAAGTCTAAATGATGGGCTCACTATGTGAGGTTTTTATAGGGTAATTTGGTAGCACTATATTGCTTTTGTATTTCCTTTTTTCAAAAAAAAGAAAAAAAAATCACAGGCTGGCAATTTCCTTGCTGCAGAGGCCAACCACAGGCGAATGAATAGAGGAAACGCTAATTAGCACTGCAGGATTTGTTAAACAATTCCTCTTGAGGATGGAGCAGCATTGCAGCAAGAAGGTAAATATTTGAAGTTGTACAGTGGTTACATCTCTAAGTGTCTACGCTGCGTATGTGTGTGTGTGTGTATATGTGTGTTTGTGTCTGCAAGTCTAGGGGTCTAGCACTCTGATTAGCTGGCTGGCGTGAGCGCTTTTACTTTGAAATTATCAGCCGGGTGGTGAACGCAAACGCATTTTATGCTTTTCCAGCAATTACATTCCTACTATATGATGGACATGCAGAGAGAGAGCGAGAGGAAGAAGAGGAGAGAGAGGGATAAAAACTCCCACCGGGCCACATTTTGCCTGGCTGCAGCACTGATTGTTGTACTCTATATAATAAACAACCTCTGATGCATTTCACATTGTCCTCTCGCTAATTCATGACCCCAATTTTATTAAAGAAAATGAGTTTTGTGGACAAACTTGTGGGTCAGAAGGGAAGATTGTGAGCGATTCCATGGGAGAGGGGAGCATTACAGTGCCAGCGGCTACTGCATTCCTGGAATGAAAATTCATAAATAATGCAGAGCTGGATAACAAAAAGAACTCCCCCGCTGTCTCGCACAGCACTGCACTATCCAAAGGCCATGCAATATCACTCAAATCTCAGAAAAACACAAATTATTGGAAGTAAGCAAACAGTTTTTTTGTTTTGGTTTTTTTTTTGTTAGTGGTTTCTTGACACAGGACAATGGGATCTGCTGACAGCCGAGGCAAAATGCCAGCATCCTAACAATCGGCACTCGGGGCCCAAATTGTCAGGAAGTTGCACTGAAATAATGATGTGACTCCAAGCCAAGGAACTAAGCAGCTATTTTGGATTTCCAAAACACCATATGCACCGCCCGCTTAAGAACAACAATTGTGAAAATTAAAAAGTGCAACAACTGAGGGAGATAATTAGCACAGCGACAACTGCTAACTGCTGCTGAGAGAGTGTGTGTGTGTGTGTGTGTGTGTGTGTGTGTGTGTACGTGTGTGTGTGCTAGCTCAAGTTTAAATGTACAATCTGGAATATCCGAGTGATTGAAGGGTGGTGTGGTGAGTTGGTTGACTGACAGGAAGGCCTTATCAGTGGTGTGTGCGCAGCATTTAATTGCTGAAGTGACATTTCAATTCAAAGGCCTGTCCTGTGGTTGTTAAGGTGTTGCCATTATGGGTGTGCCATTTAAAAAAAATATGCACTTAATCACTGTTGATCATCGCGGAAGGACTGAAAGTCATCTGCATGTATGCGAATGACAAGAAGGCCGCCACCACGACGCGAAGCCAATCTACACCAGAGCACCAACCATCAACCTCTGCTGGTCCAGTGCATGCACATCATCTCCCTATGACTAATGTGACTAAAAGAGTGTGCGTCCATATGGTGAAGAAGAGAGCATGTGTGTATGTGTGTTATCAAGCCTCCTGTACAAGATGCACTCTATTAATCACATGGAGCTGAGACAAAGTGCCTGATTTTTATCATGACTATCAATAATGTGCAAGCCGAAGAAGAATAAAGCACAGCTACAGCTTCGTTGTGAGCAAAGCCAGGTAGGGCAGTGACACGGGAGGGTTACACCGTGTGACAAAAATCCCCACAGTTCAAAGCTTGCAGCAGAAGCCACACCGGGTTGGTTTGCTTTTGTTGTTTTCTTTTTTTTGAACACTCCAAAATAATAATGCAGGAATCAGGTATGCCAGATGGGTGAAACAGTCCAAACACTAATGCAGCTCTCTGAGAGATGTGTACAGTGGCTGTAGTGGGTGATGCATTAGATGCATGTATTAGAGATGCTGATGAATTATAGCTTATGATTAAAATGCTTTTGCCTCCCCTCAATCAAACAAAGCCAGATTTAATACCATCGGAAAAGATGTGGAATGAGAGTTCAAAGCTAATGGAATAATATATCTGGAGAATTCCTCAGAAATCTGCATTATTCATATATTTGTTTTCCTTATTTGTTGTTGTCTTATCTATGACTTATTTATTTATTTATTGGAAATGTGCCTTGAGTGGTTTACTCCAAACAATTATTTATAATCTGCTGTGAAGGGGAGAAGTGAGGAGGTCTAATTTAAGTCTCTCAGAGCCTATCCATCTCGGTGCAATTTGCGCTGCCTTCACAATAATTATGATTTATCAAAATGCATTTGCCGCCTGTTAATTATTTACCCTCACACATTTTTAAACTGCGCCAACGTGGAAAATAGATATCACGCAGCTCAATAATTTAGGCCAGAAATTGCCTCACCAGCCATCCAGAAGGGCTAGGAGTTGACATGAGAGATGTAAAAATAACAGAGAAACACAGTGGGTCACGGTGCCTGTTGGACCTATACTGGTGGTAATGTCTAGCCCGGGCCCGGGTAGGCGCGTCAGAGAGATCTACACCCTCTGGATCTGATTGCTGATGGAGATAAAGCGGACGAGTCAGAAGTGGAGCAAAACACAACAACAAAAAAACCCCAACAACTCAAGGCTGTGAGTGTTCAAAACGGCTACGACACATACAAAGCTGGCAGCCTGCTGCTCCGCGCACTGTACTCGGATCGTCATCATTTAGACAGGTTGTCACACACACAGGCACAAAGTCTGCATCCCCACACTTCAAACGAGGTGCACTGGTTTTCATAAAAGCCCAACCACACACACGTACACAAACACACTCACATACACACGCACACACACACGTTTATATACTCTCCCCCTCTCTGCGTGTCTGCCTCACTCTGTCATACACTGCACACACACGCGCGCACAGACACGCACAGGTCATAGCACTGCACGGCGCATCAGAACAGCTGATAATCACCATTCCCGTGAAACTCACGTTGTCTCGGCACCCGAGCCTCGTTTAGCCAAGCAGCACCGTAGCCCGATCTCCCTCCCCCGCTTAATGAGCCCACTAAAAAGGCCAGAACTGAACGTGCCGCTTACCTTCCCGACGTAAAGACATCCCTTTAGTCCGATTCCGTGCTATAAGCAGCCTGCAAAAGCCGAAGTGTGTGCTATCCCCCCTCCCCACCACCGGCAGAAATGTGACTTGAGCTCCGGTTAAAAAATGTGGACGAGACACCCTCTCTCCGCGGTCTGGTTTCGAGGCGGCGGTGCTGATGATGCTGATGATGCTCGCTGAAATGCCGATGGAGGACGACGAGACGATTTTGCGCGGGGAGGAAGGGATCTCCTCGCACGGGGCTGTGCGCGAGCCAGCTCCGCTGTGCGGTGTGACAGGGATCCCGGCGCGGTGCGTTTAGCCGCAGTTGAACCCGATGATGCTGTTGCTGGTGAGGCTCGGTGGTGCTATAACAGTATCCCTGGATCATACCACCGCACCGAGGAGAAGGGGGTGTGGCACAGACCGGCCACAGACACAAACACTTGCAGGCGTCAGGAGGTCGTCTGGATCACTAGTCAGACTCGTTCAGGTGGTGCCATATGGCTGCACACCGTGGTCCTGCGCTGGAATGCTGACTCATTAAGACGAGGAAAAGTTTCGCTTTTTCATCCGGTCCCATGGAGCAACAGGCCCGAGAGCTGCAGAGGTGCAATTTCACCCCCACCCCCCATAAAAAAAAACCCATTATAAAAATTATACAAAAAAGTATAAATAAAATAAACTCCGTGTTGTTGCGAGGAAATATATAGGACCCAAAGAAAGCCTTAAAAATCAACAGCATTCACTTCAATTACTTTTAAGCAGAAGATGGAATATGGCATTAATTTATGGCTGCAGTGGGCCTGGTGTGTTATTACACCTGCACACCATCTCATAAGATGTGTTTTTCTTTGCTAAATTAGCCACCTAATGATTCTGACCTGTGCTCTATGTGCGATGCATTGGAGTGGGTATTTACAGCCAGCCTGCTACAAACAACTTGTGAATGACAGGGGTTCTAATGATGCAGTTTATTATTTCCCCAAAGCGCTGTACGCGCGGGGCTACAAACAACCATTTTGACAGCTGCTTCAGTCTACCCGCCTTTCAGCCTGTCTTGCTATATCCCCCCAACACAACACAGCAGTATGCATCTTTTATCAACAATAGTTTTTGGCACTTTTCGTCAGTTTCATCGGCCAGTCCGCTCTAAACAGTTCCGCCCCACCCCACCCACCCCTCCCCCCCAAGGGGATGAGGTTATCCAAGAGGAGACCTCAGTGAGGGGAAAAGATCTCCAGGTCCTTGTCCGTTTGATGTTAACTGTGCCTGGCTGGTGCAGAAATGACCAGTGTGTGTCAGTGTGTCAATATGCAGCTGCCTGGTCACTACAGGACCATGCTCCCTTTAACTGCGCAAGACTCTAATGGATTTTGATCAGGATTCAGAGGGACTCCCCCCGGATCTCTAAAGGTGCTTTCTTACACTGTGGAGAACAGTGCGTCTCTCTAACTCCCTTATTTGCCTGCAGAGTCCTAATGGCAGGCACATTACACCTCCGGTGGCTGGGTAAACGCTCTTTTAAAAGAGCACTTCCTTTTTTTGCCTGACACATCTCACTGAGACATCTCCTTGACAACCAGCTCATTGCAGAGATTTGAAATGTCACAGTGTTTTACTGTGATTCTTTTTGAACATTATTGTCTATGGAGGAGAGCGATAATAGATGTGGAGAGGGGGTGGTTGGGTGGGGGGGGGGGGGACTGGCCTTGCTATGCAGGAGAGACTTATTAAGGACAGGATGACACAAAGAAAATGAAAGTAATGTTTTATAACTAGCCCTGGCGTACAGCTATGATACAGTGTATCTAATGTCAGTTGCATTGAATCTGGTGTCACCGCATTATAGTTAAAGTGACACGACCTAATTAAACAGTATCTCATCAGGCTATAAATAAATAAATAAATGCAGTTGGTCGAAACAAAAAAAGATGAGCTTGTTCTCCATAAGACCATGTTTGCTCATCTAATTATTCCTGCCCTATTTGGAAAACATGGAAGCTCAGCTGGGGTGTACAGGGAGGAACAGCGAGCACAGAGGTGGATTTAGAGGTTCATAAAAGACGATGTGAGAGTCTAAAGAGAAAGCAACCGCTACTGGTGTGAATGCTAAGATGGTAGTCTGGCAGGAATCACTTTAATGGGAAGTTGTCCGCAGTCCTGCCACCCGTCCTCTCCCCTTGATTACGAGCATGCTCATCCCCTATGACACATCTATTAAAACCTGCGTGCTCGGGGTACGTTGCACTTCACATGCTGTCATGAAACAAGGGCTAGATCTATAATGCAGCCTTGCCTTAAAGCTACTTCAAGCCTTAGCACTGATATTGGATTCCAAGTATCCCTGCACTACTTCACTTCACAGCTGGAGGCAGTTTCCTTGAGCATTACTTAGTCTCATACATGCAAACTGCAAAGCCAACACAGCTTCTACTTCTCGGAACTCTTTGCTCCTTGTGGGCTGCGTTCGATTGGCCGGTGATCAATCTTTCCGCCACGGAAACCAAAAAAGGCAGCCGTTGCACGTTGCAACTAGAAACTAACAATTATTCTCTCAATAGTTTGTAATTCTCTCTGTTGATTATCTCCTTTATTTTCCCCTCAGTGTGGTTGCCTCTTCCTGTGCAGTCTTCTAAAAATATTCCTTCAATTTTCTACAATTTCTCTTATTTTTCTGCTTTATTTCACCCTCATCTCTCTCTCTCTCAATCCCCCTGCCTAGCACCATCCTCTCTCCAGGGTGACGTTGCTGAAGGGGTTTCTCTCATTCTCTAATAAGGGATCTTGGATCAGTGCTGTCAACAATGCTCACCAGCTGCAGCAGAGATACAGTATTATTCTGCCCTTGCAGTGGATGGCCTGATCTCGGGGGACGTTAAGAGTTAACTGGGGTATTCTTTCTCCGGAAGGGTGTTAGGGATGTGCTCCATCACTCTTTCTCCCCTCTGTTCTCCACCAGTGCTCCAGCATCACCCAGTCAGCCATACGCAGCTCGAGTATCTCACCGGAGACAGAGCCAACCATTTATTGAAATCTTTTTTTTTCTCCTCTTTTAAATGACAGAGCTGTGACCTTTCCCGATGCATACGCTTCACGACCATAAATTCTCGCAGATTTCATTTTACATTTCCTCCAAGCATTCACAACCAAATTAACACCTCCACAGCCTTCAACCTACAGGCAAGAATACAGTATTTTCATCTTCAATTATTACTTCTTCTTTTTTTCTTCTAAAGACAAAAAAAACTTTTCGATAGCACTTCAGCACTCTAGAAAAAAAGGGGGTGGTATAATCTGTCCTGAAAAACACACACATTTTGACAGCATCGTCAAAGCCTGTCCTTTCCTAAGCCTGTCATCTGCTTCCCATCGAGAAAAGGAAAGGGGAAGAAAAGAAGTGAGCATGGAGAGGTAGCTATTGATTAACCAACAACAGTAAGAGCCCTAATGTGTGAGCACGGTGAACCAGTTTCAAAGTGTTGACAGATGAAACAGCTATATAACCTCACCCAGGCGACACATTCTCCTTCAAACCTTTCTCTCATAATTAGTCATATCCCTGAAAGGGCATGACATTAATAAATTCCACTTCAAAATCCACATGTATAAACTGAGCAGGATTTAAAAGAAAGCTATATTTTTAAGCAGCACTGCTCTGACATTCAATAGCTAGTGAAGAGCGAGGAGGAGATTGCACTACAGAGGACGCAGAATGATACAGGGGGAGGACATCACTGCACCAAAGACGGGCTCCGAGCACGTGATGCAGGAATTATTGATTTATAAGGCATATCTTTATCCTTACAGTATGCATGAAAGCGAAGAGAACATCAAGAGCATCTCTCAATCACCTTGAGCAATGGAATCAAGTCTTTGTTCTGGGCTTAACAAAGCTTCAACACACACACGCACACTCTTTGGTCCCAAAACCAAGGCTAAAAAAAAAAAAGCTTTTTACTTTGGTCCCCTAAAATCTGAGGATTGTTCCCAAAAGAATCAAAGTGTATATGTATGTTTCAGCAGCTTTTGTATTTAAGTGTGTGTGGCGTTGAGTGCTTTCCTCAGACTGTGCAAAAAGCCCTCAGATACCGAACGCCACCCTAAAGCACGGGCACTTCTCCTCTCCTCCTTTTATCACTGTACACTTCTTGCACTCGCTACCCTGCTTACCTGTGACAGGCGCTCCTTTCAAAAGCACCTCATTGCATTTCAAACGCCAGTAACTCCCACTCCCGTTTCCAAGACTCCCACGCAGACGTACGCGCACGCAGCTGTCAGCTGCCCAAATACTGTATATCCCCTGGCCTTCCCTCCCACCCCTTCCTGAACTAACTCCTCCACAACCTCGAGTTGTTGAGAAAATAATATTTTATGCATGCCACAGCAGCCCACACACAGACACAGCTTATGAAAGACATACCGAGCCTACTTCGCTGCCAACATTTGTGTGAGTGTCGTGCGTGTCTCCGTCTGCGCTCACGTATATTTGTGTGCTGCTTGTTTTTATATGCTAAATTAAGATGCACTTAAATGATGTTCTTGTATTTAAATGCAAGAACACATTGCGCAGCACTCGCTTTGCAGTGTCTCAGGGATCAATATACATTGTGCGGATGCTGTGTCTATAAAACTTAGAGGTCCAAAAGGCCACGGGAGTCTAGTTTTGGCATAGGCACCACATTCTCGGGAGAATTCATCACAGCAGCGGATTCAGATGGAGTCTGCCTACATACCTTAGCATTTGTCAAAACAGGAGAGGACACAGTACAATGAATTTGCATCTGTTTGAAGTGGTATTATTAATTCATGCCAATGAATGCCTGCATAAGGGAGACTGGGTAAAATCTGAAAGAGGGGAAAGTCCCAGTAAGCAGAGGGACTGTTTGATCTCGCTGCGTCTTCTTGTTCTTGTGCAGCTTGTTGAAGCTATATTGTTGTCCAAGCATCTTTATGACTACAGGAGGTGCCCCGTATTAGCCAAGCCCATTTGGGAACAACAGGCTGGTATATACGCATGGGCCTATCTTATTTAATCAGCATGTGTTGAGCTAAATAACAAGCCATTATCACTGACCACTCATTGACTACTGCTCAGTTTCTCAAACAGCCCAAGCAAAAGGTCAAACAGCGATAATGAGTAGAGAGAAAGAGCTATTCCTAATTAGACATGAATGTAAAATCTGAATGTGAAATTAGGCCCGGTACGCGGGAGCAGGAGATAGAGCGTGACCAGTGTATTCCAGCTGCACGCGATATATTTACTCTTTTCTCTGTTTTATTGCTTCACACACCGGTTGGCCCCAGAGTGTGCACACAATGGATTGTGTGTATTTCTCATGATTTATATTTAAGCATTCACATGGTGTGAATTGTTGCACCGCAAGGTTGCCAGTGCTTGCATACTGCACATGTGTGCGCGTGGTACCCATGGGGTAGATTGTGCATATGCTGGCATAGCTATTTGGGTGTGTTTGAGTGAGTGGGGTGGTGGTGACAAATATAGTGGTGGCACATTATCAGCAGCAACACAAACACAGGCTGGCAGCATCCCAGCTGTTAAAAGGGGTCTTTATTTGTGCGTGTGCGTGGCTGTGTGCGTCTGAATTAAGGCAAAAGAAACAAGGAAGGGTAGTGCCAAGGAGGGAGGTTTTTGCCTTCAGGGAGAGTGGTAATTACATGAGAGTGCGCCGAAGATAAAACATATTAATGGTAATACTGGTCAGAGGGGTGCTGTCCTTGGGGTTTCCTGGAGAAACATTTTAAGCATGTTACAGTGCTGTTGATTTAAATCTGCAGCAAACACTGTAATTCCCCTCTCCGGTTTCTTCCTGTTTCTGCTCGAGCCAATGAAGTTGTCAGCACGTCTTTCCCATCTTTCAACCAGTGGGCTTAAGCTCAAGCCCCGGTGACAGGAAGCATTTACTTTGCTTAAGTGTCCTTGAGTATTTTTTTTTGACTTAATCCCCACCTGCTCTAGGGGCGCTGTTCTGTTGTTAACCTGTGCTCCCTGCAGAGGCTTGTAGAGCAGAATTTCACCCTACAGGCCACACAGCTTCCCACAGAAGCGGCTCTGTCCATGGTGCTGAAATACAGCGGCTAAAATCAAGACATATGCTGTATCCAACTTTATAAGTGACATGCTAATTGTAACCAATACTCAGTATGCATAGCGTTCATTCTGGAAAAGTGCTGAAATTAAGCATACTCAAAGATAACAGTATGCATACTAAATTCACTTGTATTCAAGTGCGCTGTTGATGGAGGTTATTATCCCACAATGCTGCAGAAAAGCTCTTCGCAGCTGGGGACGAAAAAAATAAAATAAAATAAAGCAAATTGTGTACGGCAGTGAGACTGCTTAAGGAATATCTCGGAAAACAAACATTTAGATTTCTCTTTGTGGAAGAGAATAATTTGATATTCAAAGAAAACACACTTTCTCTGAGAGATTTAGAGGAGAAGATTGATAGCATTTCCTCAGCTTCTAGCACCCAGCTGTGAACAACAGAGAAAAATAGCCTTCCGACTTCACATGTCAGCACAAATCCTGCATTATTTCCTTCTATTTTAGAAGACAGAGCCGTCAAAAGTTAGATTAATTAGTTGTGTAATCACTGAAGCAAAAGGAAAAAAAATAATAATAATTATATATATATATATATATATATATATATATATATATATATATATATATATATAAAAAAAAACACCCAGCACGCCCCTGCGGGTGGTTTATCCCTCAAGCTCGGGTCCTCTACCAGAGGCCTGGGAGCTTGAGGGTCCTGCGCAGTATCTTAGCTGTTCCCAGGACTGCGCTCTTCTGGACAGAGATCTCCGATGTTGTTCCCGGGATCTGCTGGAGCCACTCGCCTAGCTTGGGAGTCACCGCACCTAGTGCTCCGATTACCACGGGGACCACCGTTACCTTCACCCTCCACATCCTCTCGAGCTCTTCTCTGAGCCCTTGGTATTTCTCCAGCTTCTCGTGTTCCTTCTTCCTGATATTGCTGTCATTCGGAACCGCTACATCGATCACTACGGCCGTCTTCTTCTGTTTGTCTACCACCACTATGTCCGGTTGGTTAGCCACCACCATTTTGTCCGTCTGTATCTGGAAGTCCCACAGGATCTTAGCTCGGTCATTCTCCACCACCCTTGGGGGCATCTCCCATTTTGACCTCGGGACTTCCAGGTTATACTCCGCACAGATGTTCCTGTACACTATGCCGGCCACTTGGTTATGGCGTTCCATGTATGCCTTGCCTGCTAGCATCTTGCACCCTGCTGTTATGTGCTGGATTGTCTCTGGGGCATCTTTACACAGCCTGCACCTGGGGTCTTGCCTGGTGTGATAGACCCCAGCCTCTATGGATCTTGTGCTCAGAGCTTGTTCTTGTGCTGCCATGATTAGTGCCTCTGTGCTGTCTTTCAGTCCAGCTTTGTCCAGCCACTGGTAGGATTTCTGGATATCAGCCACCTCCTCTATCTGCCGGTGGTACATACCGTGCAGGGCTCTGTCCTTCCATGATGGTTCCTCGTCTCCCTCCTCTTTCTTGGGTTTCTGCTGCCTGAGGTATTCACTGAGCACTCGGTCAGTTGGGGCCATCTTCCCAATGTATTCTTGGATGTTCGTTGTCTCATCCTGGACTGTGGTGCTGACACTCACCAGTCCCCGGCCCCCTTCCTTCCGCTTAGCGTACAGCCTCAGGGTGCTGGACTTGGGGTGAAACCCTCCATGCATGGTAAGGAGCTTTCTTGTCTTTATGTCAGTGGCTTCTATCTCCTCCTTTGGCCAGCCTATTACCCCAGCAGGGTACCTGATCACGGGCAGGGCGTACGTGTTGATGGCCCGGATCTTGTTCTTACCATTCAGCTGACTCCTCAGGACTTGCCTGACCCTCTGCAGGTACTTGGTGGTTGCAGCTTTTCTAGCGGCCTCTTCATGGTTCCCATTCGCCTGCGGGATCCCCAAGTACTTGTAACTGTCCTCTATGTCTGCAATGTTGCCTTCTGGTAGTTCAATCCCCTCAGTTCTGACTACCTTCCCTCTCTTTGTTACCATCCGACTACACTTCTCCAGTCCGAACGACATTCCAATGTCATTGCTGTATAGCCTATATATATATATATAGGCTATACATATATATATATATATATATATATATATATATATATATATATATATGGTACACGGTGTCCCAGTGTCAATGCATTTCTGCTAAGAGATAAAGCAATTGCTATGAGCATACATTCAGTTAATACAGATAATAGAGGTGGTAAAGAATCTAATCTCATCGCGGCAAAACTCTAACAACACAGTAAATCATCTTTACTTTTACCGAGGACAGACCCACACACTTACATGTGTGGTGCTCTGGAGAGGGCCAGCTCTGAAACAGCAAATGTTATCTGGGTGAGGCATAGCACATTCAGAATATTAAAATTAATAATTAAAAATGCCTAATAATTTCTGCTCTGTGCTATATGTGATTAGAGCAGGATTAAAGGAGAAGCCTTGAAAAAAAAAGCTCTGTAGTTGTGATTGCTATCAGAGTAGCATGAGTTAAGAAACAAAATTTGCTCACGGATCAACATTTTGCAGACAGATTAATAACATATTGACCAAAAACTCACATTTTACGTCTGTGTTCTTTAAGCTTTAAACTCACAAATATCACCAGACTCCCAATAACTTGTTTTGCACCCTTTTTGTATTTCAGTGGATCACAATGAGAATTCAGCTGTGACTGCCCTTGGCTCCAAATTACTCTCAGGCAGACTGTGGTACGTGAATGGGTTAGCGAACAACAATAGAGTGACTTATCAATCCAGCTTTGAATGATCATGTTTCCGCTCCTTACGACGCTCATCATGACCAAGGATGGTTGCTTTCTCTTTTTCTCTTGCGCTGTTATATTAAAGATAAACAACAAAAATAGCTTGTGTGTATTTAAATGTTTTCATCCCTCCTCACAAAGGTAGCTATGAGCCAAAACAGTTTACAGAACCGAAATGCCCTCAAAGCACGCTTTCTCTGGCAGCTTTTTAGTGATGGAGTCTGTAAGCATATTATTTTCTGACAGTGTGAACAACTAATTTAAATTGGGAGATTTCAGTGTTTGTTTTGTTGTTGTTGTTGTTTGTGCTCTGATCTCTGGATTGAATCAGACTTTGATAACAAGCCTGTGCTCAGACTGCATCGCTGCGCTGCAGTTTTCAGACAGAAATAAATGCGTCCTTGAAAAGGTGTGAGACGCTGTGCAGGAAGCTCTGAGGTAGGGTTTAGGTTACTGTTGTTTGCTGAATCAACCCACATTAATGGACGCTCATGTTGAGACGTCCACCTTTACAACATAAACATGTCTGTTCACAGCCTGGTATAAAAAAATGGTTTTACAGCTATAGAAACACGGTAAGGAGAAAGTTTGCATGACTCGGGGTGTGGCTTCTTTTTCTGACAGGTGGATATCATAAACAGTGGACTCGTGCTTTGCTTGCTGTCATGTTGTTTGCTTTTATTAAGCCTTATATGGATGAAAGGGTGGAACCTTCTTTTATCAGCTATCTTATCAAGGTCCGTTCATAAACCATACATTTTTGGTAAACACATATATTGGCTAATTAGTGCTAAGGAGTGAGTTAGTAAAATACTAGAATCCTGCTCCTCACATACAAGGTCTTAAATAATCAGGCTCCATCTTATCTTAATGACCTTATAGTACCATATCACCCCATTAGAGCACTTCACTCTCACACTGCAGGCCTACTTGTTGCTCCTAGAATATTTAAAAGTAAAATGGGAGGGAGAGCCTTCAGTTTTCAGGTGACCCTGAATCCTCCCTTAGTTATGCTGCAATAGATGTAGGCTGCTAAGGGACTCCCATGATGCATTGACTTTTTCTTCTTCAGTCACTTTTCTCACTCAAGACCTCTCTGCACTGAATCATACTGGTTATTAACCTCTGTCTCTCTTCCACAGCATGTCTTTATCCTGTCTTCCTTCTCTCACCCCAGCCAATCACAGCAGATGGCCCCGCCCCTCCCTGAGCCTGCTTCTGCCGGAGGTTTCTTCCTGTTAAAAGGGAGTTTTTCCTTCCCACTGTTGCCAAAGTGGTTGGTCATAGGGGGTCATATGATTGTTGGGTTTTTTTTCTCTGTATGCATTATTGTAGGGTCTACCTTACAATATAAAGTGCCTTGAGGTGACTGTTGTTGTGATTTGTAATCCACTGTAAATGCTCCAAAAGGCACCAACAGCACAAATACAGTGCAGGGATCCAGCTTAATTACTTGACTACTAAGTAGTGGATGAGCTCGGTTCAGTTCAGTTGTGTTTATATAGCAACAAAGTACAAGAACAGTCACTCTAACATACTTTATATTGTAAGGTAAAGACCTTTCAATAATACAGAGAAAACCCCAGCAATCAGACAACCCCCAATGAGGAAGCACTTGGCAACAGTGGGAAGGAAAAACTCCCTTTTAACAGGAAGAAGCAGGCAGAACCAGGATCAGGCATTTGTCACAACTGTTTGGGGGTAAGGGGAGGGAGACAAGATAAAAGAGAGCCAGAGATTAATAATGATGATTAAATGCAAAGTGATTAAGCAGGTGGAGGGTGGGAAAGAAAAACTCCCTTTTAACAGGAAGAAACCTCCAGCAGAACCCTCTCAGGATGGGGCGGTCGTCTACCATGACTGGCTGGAGGGCCAGGGTGAGTCGTGCCCCCTAACTCAATCGTCCAAGTGGATGAGCTTCGAGTTGTTATGAAGATAAAACTATTCAACTATTCAAAACAATCTTCTTTTGCACCAGGCTTTAAGCATGCTGTTAAACGCAGTAATGTTTTTGCGTCTGTGGGGATCGACTCCTAGAGGAACTGCAATTTTTTTCCACTTCCACACTGGCTTCATTTTACAGCTCCACGGGTTGGCCCTTGGTGATTACTCAGGCACGTGGCTGTACTCAAAAGCTGTCCAGCCACATCTCATTCCCCGGGCATCAAATTATACCGTTTTGTCAAAGCTGCCGACGTGTCTCAGTTACACATAAGGTGTCATTTGGCAGCATTACATGACACACAGGGTTATGGCATCAGTCATCCCCACCTCATCATTTTACAGCGTGCGGGGTTGCTATTTTTAAGTGGCACATTTTAAATAACTCTACATATTTTTTTTGACCAATGACTAATCAGTTTTCAGTGTGGGAACCTAACCCAGTCCAAGCAAAAAGTGACAATTAAACACGAGCCAGTGGGGAAAAAAGGAGGAAATAATGCAAACACAAAGGACCAAATGCTGTCGAAAAAAAGGTCCATGAAGACATCTTGTGCTTAAGGGTGAGACAGAGGTAGTGCCTGTCAAAAATGAGTTTAGCAGCTTGTTAGGCTTTAGCTGAGCTAAACTGATCTCTTAAACTTGTTGTAGTGTTGGTGCTTTTTGAAATATTTTTAATGCAGTTATATGACAAAGAACTGTGCTCCAATTTAGCTGATTTAGAAATGTAATTATTTAGTTAGGGCTGTATCAGGTGACCTCAAACCCTCCCTTAGTTAGTAGGTCTAGGCTACTGGGAGTGTCTCATGAGTGTTTCTTCTTCACTCTCCACGTGTTTACACACAACTCTGCATTTAATCATTGTTATTAATACATGTCTCTCTTTTGTCCTGTCTCCTTCCCCTCACGTCCAACCAGTTGTGGCAGATGGCTTCTCCTCCCCGAGCCTGGTTTTTCCTGTTAAAAGGGAGCTTTTCATTCCCACTGCTCCCCCACTCTCACTTCCCATTGCTCAAAGTGGTTGTCTGATTGTTGGGGTTTTGTCTGTATTATTGTAGGGTCTTTACCTCACAATATAAATCCCACTGAGGCAACTGTCGCTGCAGGCGAAGCTACTATTAACTGCCAACTTAGCATTGCACACTTTCATTCAAATATTTCTCCCTCCACAAAGACACAAAATACTAAACTGAGGCTTCAAAACACAACTTCACAAACTACAGTCTCTAATGCTGCCTATTGTGTGTCATTCAAGTCAAATCAAAACACACCTGCATAGCCCTGACATCTTTTCAAAAAGAATCCCCCTTTCCTGGACTTCCTCTGTAATTGCTGTTTACATAAATATGACATTTTAAATAGGGGTGCAACGATATTCGTATCGATATTGAACCGTTCGATACAGTGCTTTCGGTTCGGTACGCATATGTATCGAACAATACAATTTTTTTCAATTTTTTTTTTTTTTTTTGTGTCCCGTTTGGATCTATAGCCATCAGAATTGTTGTCTTGAGGCCAAGAAAGATGCCAAGAGGATTTATTTTAAGTGGATCATCATATTGGTCCATTTGATTGACCTTTATTATAATTATGAATTTATTTTATTTTCAGTTGCAAACGGGACAGACATGACTGTGGGATAGGACAGGGGGAAAGAATGAAAGAAAGAGGGGGAGAGAAAGAAAGAAAACCAAAGGGGAGAAAAAAAAAGAACAATACAAAATTTGTAATTTATTTTATCAACTTTCCTTCTGACGATGCTGTCTGTGTTGAGCGCTCAGTGAATCTGCATTTGACTACTCCGCCTAGGCTCGAGAGTGCAGCCTAGGCGGAGTAGTCGAACGCAGATTCACTGAGCACTCAACACAGACAGCATGGTCAGAAGGAAGAGCGCAGGGCAAGCTAGCGAGACAGAAGTGGACCTCCCCACCCTCATTCAGATCTGGCGTTTGGAATTATTTTGGTTTTCATGTGACGTATGACCCTGAAGGTAAGCGAGTCATGGACTAAAGTAAAACAGTATGTTGGATGTGCCATGCAATGCTCAATTACATGGGTGGGAGCTAGTGTGTTAGCGCAGTTAGCTCGTTAACGTGTTGGCCGTCTAGCCCCTCTGTATAGGGTAGCTCGTTAACGGAGATTTGCCGTGTTGTGGCGTTAAGGTTATTTCAACGAGATTAACCTGAAAGCACTAGTGGGAACACAACGAATATGACTGCACATTTACACCGACATCATCCTAGTGCAAAGACAAAAACAACAAGCATGCATGCTACAAACTTTAGCCGAGTCATTTAGACAGCTGTTAGCACAGGATTCTCCTTATGGAGACCTGATATGTTTAATATGCTGCTGAGAATATAGCCCAGAAGAAGCGGATAGTATAGCTTTTATTTTGGAAAGAGACATTTCTCTGTAATAAACTCTCTTTTCCAAAGATGAGTGATTCCTCAATCAGATACAGGGCTCGCAATATCGCTAGCCCGACGTCCCGGGGCTATCTCTGCCCTGCCTGTTGGGCTATTGTAGGAAGGAAAAATATATGTCAATGCTTTTGCATTCTTTCAGAAATGTAGCTGGGTAATTATGTCATTGGGTGAGCCACTGTCAATATGTGACATATTGAAATCTCGTTTGAATTTGCGCTTGTTTTTTTGCTTTCACTTTGCAATCGCGCGAACTGTGTATAGAGAGCGACAGCACTGATCTGTGAGTGATGATAATTTGTGCACCAATTCCTCTGACATCGTCTTATTAATTGTTAGCTTACTATGCAAACATGACAAGTGAAATCTCCCGCAGCTTAAACATGTGAGAGGTTGATCGCGCAGAGAATCGCTGAGCTTATGTGAGTGCGGCAGGATATATATTTCACTACGATGACCTGGATGACTGAGAACCTTCACAGACAGATATATATTTTAGTTCTGCTGAGCCAAATAAGACAGGTCAGGGTGAAGAAGTGACAGCCAAAGAAAAGCTTACCACAAAACGGAGAAGTTATGACAAATCAGACTATAAGGCAAAAAGAAAGTGCAGCTTTATGGTTTCATGGACAAAAGAATTTCTGTGGCTGCAATATGACGAGCTAAAAAACAACACGCACAAGGGTTAGGGTTAAATTTAAAAACTGTACTTTTGTGTTAAAATATATATTTATAATTTTAATAAATGACAAATTAAAAAGGCATGAACATTTTTTTTTGTATCGAAAAAATATCGAACCGTGACACCAAAGTATCGAACCGAACCGAACCGTGAATTTTGTGTATCGTTGCACCCCTAATTTTAAAGCTTCATATCGAGGCCCTCACTGTTCCTTCCTGCCACAGATTACAGTTCTTCATGTCTCTGACTGCATGCTTCATTGTCTCATGCTGAACAAGGAATTTGGCACGACTTAGCTGACTCCCTGATGGCTCTGTGATGGATACCAATCTGAATGTGAACTTTCACATGAAAACTGAAGACAGTCTCACTCCACTTTCTGTGTGTCTCTAAGGTTTGTGGGTGTCATATTAAACAAGGAGCACTGTTATATTTATGGAACATTCTGTATTCTAGCTACCAAAAGATGTGAGGTACAGTGCAGGATACCCTGCGGCCTCATGCCAAGTTTGATGGGAAGGAGAAGTGAAAGGGGTAAGTCAGACCTGCAAGTCTGGGGTATTGGGTTGCATTTAAGTAGTGTGTGTGTGTGTGTGTGTGTGTGGCAGTGGATGGGAACTTGAAGACATCGATAGGTAATGTTGAGGACCGGATTTGAAAGTTGCACAGGCACCGTGGGGCTGATCCAAAAGGCATCAATGATCCTGCAGGCGTGAGAGAGTACAGTGTTGTTGATCTGTGATGGAGCATCAGTTGGCAAGGCGTTAAACGCTCCTCCGTTAACACTTTCACACGCAGCTTGTCAGTGTAATAAAAGCCTACAGGCAGACATGCGCAAATACTGTAAACTCTTCCCTCCACTTTGATTTAACCTTGTTAAGCTGTTTCACAGATATTTTTCTGAGTGGAGATGGATTTTCCGCCTGACATCTGATAGGCGAGTTAATTAAGACAGTGACATTATTAAAGCCAAGAGTGACTGTGGCGTGTTTTTTATTAATTCACTATCTGACCTTTCCTCTGGATTCAAGCTAACACCTGATACCTTTGCAATTACGGTATCACACCCCGAAGCTTTCAGAGAAAATGGAGAGCGCTTTGAATTTGGCTGTTAACATCTCCACTCTCAGCGTGTGGAGTTTTCTGTTTTGTTTCTGTGTCCTTCTATGACACTAAAGCCCCGTGGAGTGACTGGTGACTGCGTGGAGTGACATATCAAGGCAAGTCACACATACAAGGCAGACATTTTCTGCATATGGTATGAAGGTCTGTAACAAAGCTATTGTGCGAGATATAAAAACAGCATTTTGTTTGAATATTACTTCTCAGAAAAGGTCGAAACTTTAAATAGGAGATATCTGACATTTACATAAATACAAAAAAAAGGAGTAATTTCCAAAACCAATTTCCCACTTGTACAGCTCAGCTCCTAGAACTCACAGCCTGTAATATTAAGCCAACGAAATTATTCATTGATTTTGTCTAAAAAAGCCATCGTGTTACACAATATAGGGCTTTCCTTTTTTTTTTTTTTTTTTTTTTTTTTTTTAAATGACATCAGAAACAGCAGTATGCGACATTACGTGATGGCAGAGCTTCAGTTCATCCTTTGTCATTTTTTTTTTTTTTTTTTTTTTTAAATAAATAGGACAGGGGGAATGAATGAGAGAAAGAGGGGGAGAGAAAGAAAGAAAACCAAAGGGGAGAAGAGACGGTGAGAAGGGGGGGAAGAGAGAGAAAAAAAAAAAAAAAAAAAGAACTCCTGGGTCACCTGTATGGAGAAAAAAAACAAACAAACAAAAAAAACAAACAGAGGCGACAGCAAACAACAAAGAGCAACATAATAATAGAGAAAACAAAGCACCATCACAATAAACTAGCTAGTCATAGATATCAATATTTACTAAATAATAAACGATATTGTGCAGCACGCAAGATAGACAGCGCACAGTGTGCTTTGAGGCAGCAGCCAAGAAAGCTTTAGTCCGCGTCTGTGAATACCCATGTGTGCATACCTGTGTGGATCAGCATGCTTGCATTCCAATATAGGGCTTTCAGCAATAAAGTTATGAACCAATGAGACTCAAAGGGCAATGATGACAAACAATGCTGGTGGGATACCACTCTCTAGTTAATCCCGTGACTTTCCCTTTGGCCAAAAGTCATGAAATGACAGTTTGTTATCAGGTGCAGTTGAGCCAACATTTGCACAGCTTATCCCACGAGCAGAAACATTACTATTTTTATCTGACGCTCTATTTGTTTAAATCCATAAAATTACTCATCTTTGACTGCAGGTAAAAACTTAAAATTGGTGTGTTTTAAAGTGGAATTTGAAAGCCTTAGAGCTATGATTTCTGGTAATACGATCCCCATAATTAAGCATTAAAATCTGATTTTTTTTTTGGTTTTTGCATTTAACCAAAAGCTAGAGAAAGATTCAGCATTAAATATTTTTACTTTGCCAAATCACTAAGCAGATATTGCTAAGCTAAGCGCCTAGATACAAGTGTCCTTCAGTTATAAGGCTCTTAAAGTGGCATGTCAGTCTAAGAAAAGCACACGTGCGAATTAAATTTAAAAAATAATAATAATAGTGATGATGATAGCCTAATTCCTTTCAGCTGCTTCCGTTTCAGAGTTCTGAAGGCTATTAATGTGTACGCTGGCTCACAGCCATGTCTTACTGTGGCACTTAAACACAACACAGCTATCATTAATGTAATTAGCAACACCTGTGCTTTTCCTATAATTAAAAGTAACACTGTAAAGTTATCCACTTCTTTGGCATCTTGTCTTTCAGGATAGAGCTGATGGGGTGAGAACCCTTTCAGCTATTTGCTTTGGTTTTCCAACCACAGATTTTCTACTTGCACAGCCCTGTCACTCTAACCAACACAGAGTTTATCTTTGCTCATCTTAGCACAAAAAGTAAGAACATTTGTGTTTGGTTGATTATTCTTTTGTTGTAGCAATGTTTCTTGGCAATAAATCTTGTACTGTTGGAAAGCAACTGAATTACATCACATTTTATTAATTACAAATTGCTAATATGTCTTGTTTCTTCAGACCTCATCCAATCCAATAAATGACACCAAACAAGAGTCAGTAGCAGAATAAGCTGTTTGGCTTTGCAAGAAAAGATTTGGCACGTTTTTTATGAGCACAACCCACACGCTCCACTCTGCTGCTCAACCTACAAATGCATTTTTCTTACAAATTTGGCAACATTTAAAGAGAATAAACAGGCTTTCCAATGGTATAAAATTTATTCCCAAGAAGCACTGATGCAATAAAGAAATAATCACCCAAACGCAAATTTCCTTAACTTTTATTCTGGCGCCTCCACAGCCCACTTAGGTGGCAATCTCGCAGCTGAGTCCACCAATTTGCTGTGAGTTTAACTGCCAGTTCCTCCCTCTGTACATTTCAAAGTCCTCGCTGGTTGGTAAATGGTAAATGGCCTGTATTTATATAGCGCTTTACTAGTCCCTAAGGACCCCAAAGCGCTTTACATATCCAGTCATCCACCCATTCACACACACATTCACACACTGGTGATGGCAAGCTACATTGTTCTCATATGCTTTCGTGTTTTTCTTTTATCCACTAGCTTAGGCTAATGATAGCACAGCAAGGCAAGCAACAGGTCAAACAGCAAACCTTCAATTTTGAGAAAACAAGGAAAAACAACTTCAAAAGCTCTTTTTTTTTTTCCTTTAAATGCCACGCTTAATGCAAACAGGTTAGTCCAGTTCAAACATTTAATTCTTTCCACAAGTAAAAGTTTAAATGCAAATGAAAAAGTAACAGCCCTCACTGGAAATAAAATGGACTTCTGTGCAGGGCTGTCACGTCAGACTCATAGAGCTAAAAGATTACCGACTGATACTTTAACCAGCGGTCCCCAACCTTTTTTGCGCCACGGACCGGTTTAATGTCAGACAATATTTTCACGGACCAGCCTTTAAGGTGTCGTGGATAAATACAACAAAATAAAATGATATGACCGAGACAAAAACTGTGGTATTTTGTAAATATAATAATAAATGCCAATTCACTGTGTAATTGTGTAACTTTATTAGCAGCGTCCTCCTGAAATGTGCCAACAACACTGAGAGTAACATCCTCCTCTCTGCCCCTTAATGCTCTCTGGTTCCTATGGTAACGCGTAAATATTTCTTTCAAAATAAGACACACAACTACAACACAGGAAAATACCCAGGGAAACCGAGTTAACGATAAAAAACCTAAAACCATGAATTTCACACTCGAGCCTCAACTCTCGCGGCCCGGCACCAAACGACTCGCGGGGTTTGGAACGATGCTTTAACAAATAGGCAGTGTACATTGTCGCTAAAGATGGACTTAAATGCAATATGTGGTAGTTTCACCTGTAAGTACATTGCTCATTATAAGCCAACCATTGTGCTAAGTCAAACGTAAACAACAGTTTCCACTTCTGCAAAAGTAACTGGAGACAAATTGTGATCATTAGACACCAGTGATCTAAAGTAACACCACTGGTTTATGACCAAACACCAGACGGAGACATTTCACAATAATGTGGCTATTTTTTAAACTGTCACCTGTTTGCATTGCCTCATTGAAGACTGAGACAACAGTCCCAATAAAAAAATAAGCACTGATCATATTCATCCACTTCCAGTTAACAATTGAGATGTAACTTGAGGACATCCAAAAATAAGACCTGGACAACACACTAGTCTGAGTCTCTGAGGCTCGTGGCGGCATCGCTGATTCAAAGCTAGAAGTGATTCTGTGTTGCTGTTTGTACTGAACGGCTGGTTATTAACAATGCCACAACACTGCACATTATCTGTGTGTGTAGCTACATTCAAAATAGCAGGTTATGAAACACACTGAATCATTTGGCAAAGCCACGAAAATAGCACATCCCGGCTGCGTGACATGACTATTTTTTTCCCTGCTGTTTCTGTAGGCATGAGAGATGGGGAAAAAAATAACAGGATAAAAGTAAGAGAATGAATTGAACTGATTCATGGCAGCTTTAGCCGTGTTGTAATGCATATTTTGTGACAAGCGGAGTTATTTTTGCTTGTGTTCACTGATTTGTTGGAACCGTGTTTACAAGATGAACACACACATTGATATATACAAATAGTACATGGCATAAATACTGTAAATTTAAAACTGTAAATGCCTGTTTTTGAAGAAATACACACAGAATAGCACAAACACATGCCCCCAGTGTTTGCATATGAGATTCATTGTAGCAGTCTGGAAGGGCTGCCCTGATGATATGATGATATGTAGCTGAAAGCTCATGGAGCACAGTGCACCAGAGGTCCCTGAACCCCAGAGACTGCTTTGCAGGGAACCAAAGGCATATCTGCAGGCAGCTACATCACACGCTAGTATCTGTCTGGAGCTGGTGTACATCATCATGAGCTCTGTAACACCGGGTACTGAAACATCCAAACGTCGACATTCCCAGCGGAGCATCGCTTTCTCGTCTACAAAGCCCGAACATATTGCATTACAGTAGTGAGAATTTGAAACAGTACTGTATCTGCTGGAGGTTTTGTGTTGAACCTCAAAGGTAAGTTGGATAAGTTGAAATCTGCCAAGTGTAGTAGAAGGTGATGTTTAGTTGTTTTTGGGCTCCGAGGTCGTCTTCATGCAATGCACCCTGATTGAGAAAGGGGGGGGGGGGGTGAATCTGTAAACAGTGTTAATCACCAGAACAGAATAATGTGATTTGCTCATAATGAGGAGGGGTGTAGCACATCACACTTAGAGCTGTGATTACTGACGTCTCACTGAGTACCGATGTAGCAGAACTAATTCATACATACAAATGTATGTCTAAAAAAACCATGAATTTGCTTCAGGCTAATTAATAATCAAACAAACCAACGAGCAGAGAAATACCCAGAAGATGCGTCCGACTATGCTAGGTGTCTTAAGATCACAATAAAGCGCCGTCAATATACCCAGAAGCTGTGCCGTACATGTCTTCATCTGTAGAAATGTGATGCTTTTTTCTCCCCCCTTTCACATTCACGCCAGGCTGTGGCAGACTCAGAAAGTCTTTTATCTGCAGGGATGCAAACATTTGTGAGAAAGAAAGGCGAGGAAAAGATTACGCTAAGGAGCAGGATCTTTATCCCTGTTCAAACGGGGCCCATCAAAAAAAATGCTTTCAACTCCTTCTCTGTTTCCTTTGGTAATGACATTTGCAAATTTGGCTTTGCCAGGTCAAACACCAGACATTTCCCATCTGTGTTGATTTTATTCAGAGGTCTCGATAAAGGGACGAAGCTTAAACCGAATCTACCCATGGACGAGGCGTGTTGACTTTAATTAATGAACAGTTTAAACCAGGATCGATTCACATTTTAGGCACGTTCACGTCAGGAACAGATGACAGTTAGTGTAAGCCCATTGTGAGCTTAAATTCCCTGACTGTCAATACTGCAGATGACAAAGTATGTAAGGAGTGCAAGGGTCACAGCAGCTGCTGTTACAATGCAATAACTATATCTGCAGTCCAAGGATTATTTAGGTGTAACACAGAAGTGCTTTTTCCAGCACTTCTGTGTTAGTGCTGAAAAACAAAAGAGGGGAATTAGGACACTGCATTGTTGTCACAGTTTACAATGTAACCCAACAATTAGCAGTCCTACTTGCTATCCCCTGTGTCCACTGTGTTAATAGTCTTGGGCAGGTTCCAGTATTCCATTACTGAATAATTGGACAGCGTAGTGGGCCATCGCTGAGCCCCCTTGCTCTTGCCAAGAGAGAGGTGAAAGCCTTATTGATCCCATGTCTGAATCTCTGATCAATCACCCCAAATCAGCCCCTGGGGATGAGGGAGGTAAAACAGGTGACAAAGGATATCTCTATGACTATGTACATATTAATCACAGCAGGGGTGTGGGGTGGAGGGGGGAAAGAGATGCGGGTGCAATCGCAAGCAGCATCTGGCTGCAGATTCCTCACTGAATTCTCAGGCGGGCAGGGAAAATAGCACTGGACCGCTGCAGAGCGTGCGAGAGGACAGTCGGGTCAGTAAAGCTGCCCCGAATCTCCAGGTGACAGGAGCGGCGGCGGAGCCTGCTGTGGTTCCCTGTAATTGAGTTAAATAAATGATTGCGTTTCCAGTGGCGGTTGCTGCGGCCTTCAGCTTTATGCCTGGCTAGAGCCACAGCCGATTTAATTAATTTTTAATTAGGAGGGAAAATTGCTGGCCTATTCCACTGGGACCTTTAAGACATCTGTGCATTAGAGATAACATTCTTAAATACCCCGAGCCGCCCAACAGTGAAAGCTTTGAGGGAAGCGTGGCTTGCATAGTCCGGGGCCACGGGAGGCAGACGGGGGTGCTGCTAAAAGTTTTTGAGTGCATGTCGGTCGCACTCAATGTGATTGCGGTTTGTTGATCATTGGTGGGTGTGAATGTCATCAAGCCAGTGTGAGCTCAAAGCCTCGAGACTTGAGACGATTCCTGTCAATGTCACGTCCAACTTCACTTGATTGATTGATTGATTGAACTTACCCTCCATCCTGTCATGCACAAACACTTGTACACGTGGAGGCGGCATACCATTCATTTTCACACACAATGTGATCCACTCTCTCCTAATGAATATGTATAGCTGTCCTATTTTCCTTTCTGCTGCCACGTAATCCCTCACATACTTAGCCTTTTGCATGCTGTGGCCGGGGCTTGATGTATGGCAGTTGTGGTGTGTAAGATTGTAGCGGGCGGATGTTCAACAGCCTGTTGGAAGATGTTTTACAGCCCAGGCGAGCAGTATGTTGTCACAATGTGTTCAATATCACAACGCATCAAAATTTACTGCAGGCTTCCAGCACTTTCCATTCATTGTACTTTATCGCTGTGGCGACACACATTGATCTTGGCAAATAATACTTTTTATTATTGAACATTACCCCACGCACTCCATAATCAGATTTATTTCCTGTCCAGCATGTCTACGCTGAGGCCTATGAACAGATATGAGAGCAGATATAGACGAGAGAATTCTGCCCTATACTTGACGGGATAATATCCATGAAGAACACTCTATCGGAGAAGGAGACGGTATCTGTGTTTGTTGTGCCTGAGGAAAAACACCTGACCTCTGATATGGACTGACAAGTTCTCATAGAAATATAGGAACTGATAGAAAAGGAGGCCATTTGATCTTGTGGAGTGTCACAGACCACCTGTTCATCTGCTTACTTAGAGACCTATGCTTTATTCAGATCACTAAATTCAGGTGTTCCATTCACTTTCATGGTCACAGGTGTACAGAATGCTGCACCTAGGCATGCAGACTGCTTCAACAAACAGTTGTGAAAGAAAGGGAGCTCTCAGAAGCTCAGTGCATTCCAGCGTGGCACTGTGATAGGATGCCACCTGCTCAACAAGTTCAGTCATGAAATTTTCTCACTACTACTACTGATAGTGGTATTATAACATGAGCAACGCAGCTACGAGGTAGTAGCCCACATAAAATCACAGAGCGGGGTCAGCAGATCCTGAGGTGCAGAGTGCACAGAGGTCACCAACTTTCTGCAGACTCCCAAACTTCATGTGGCTTTCAGATTAGCTCAAGAACAGTGTGCAGAAAACACATTGTTCAAGTATTTATGATTAGTTTCCATCGCTGAGCAGCTGCATCCAAGCCTTGTGTCACCAAGCGCAATTGTGCTGGAAAGCATTGCATTCACTGGTGTAAACAACACCACCACTGGACGGTGGAGCTGTATTCTCTGGAGTGATGAATCACACATCTCTGTCTGGCAATCTGATGGATGAGTCTGGGTTTGGCGGTTGCCATGAGAACGATACTTGTCTGACTATATTGTACCAAGTGGAAAGTTTGATGGACGGGGGATGGTGTGGGGCTTTTTTTGAGGAGTTGGGCTCTGCCCCTTAGTTCTAGTGAAAGGAACTCTTAAAGCTTCAGCATACCAAAATATTTTGGACAATTTCATAACAATTTCAAAACAGGTCTTCTCGTCCAACATCATTGTCTGGTAAGACTGGTCAAAAATTCCATAAACACTCCAACCTTTGTGGAAAGCCTTCCCAGAAGCTGCACAGGGAGGTCTGACATCATGTTAAATTCAACGGATTAAGACTGGAATGTCACTCAAGTTAATATGTAAGGGCGGTCAAGTGAATACTTTTAGTAATATAATGTGGCATGGATGATCAAAACTGCTATGTTATTAAATAAAAAGAAAATGACTCAGTGAAATAATAACTTACTCTGACACATGAAAAATACTGATAAAATAAAGATGGACTTGAGTAAATGTATAAAACCTTAATGTCTGACTAACTATTATTTTCATCTTGATTAGGTAAGCACCTCAGTTCTCTAAGCATCTCTTGACTGGAGTGGGAGCAAAGAAATAAGGATCAACCAGTACTTGAAGCCTTGAAACACTTGCAGCAACTTCATCTGCAAAATCAGTGAGAAATACCTGAAAACAATCAGAAATAAAGAAGGGTAACGGGCAGCAGGTGAGTAAGTGACGGACAAGGTAAGCGACTCATGTTGTAACTGACGTCAGACGCCGGAGATTTTGGCGGAAAATTAAAGCAAATGGTAGTTTAGATTTGAACAAATTCATTTAAGCTTCAGCATTACCAAATACACTTATCAATTGTCTTATAACTAACACTATTTGTCTAAATAATCTCCAACACCCTGGAGAACAACGAGGAGAGTTTAGAGACTCTCCAAGATTACATCGATCAGTGCTTTCAGGATCTCGTGATGAAGAAGACCCCGTGTGCAGCTTCCCCGGCCAAAGCTGAGACGCCGTCGTCGAAAAGACAACGCCCGGCAGATTCCCCCGGCTCAACATCGCCAGCCGGCAAAGATATTGCCGACATATTGGAGTCAATCGACAAGCGATTGTCCAGTTTCGACGCAAGGCTGTCCTTGGTGGAGATTCTTCACCGAGAATTTAAATGCTTGCGAGAATCCCTGGAGTACAGCCAGCAGCAGGTGGAAACGCTTGCTGCTGAAAATGCCACGCTAAGGGAGTCGTGAAATGTCTCACAGATAATGTTACCCAGCTCAATAAAGAAAATAAAAAAATAAAAGAAACAGTTATCGATCTACAAGCTCGTAGCATGCGTGATAATCTGGTATTTTCTGGTATTCCAGAAGCCGCTGGAGAGGACGCGGAGACCACGGTAAAAAGCTTCATCAAAACCCACCTGAAGCTGCCGGAGGACACTGTGAAGAACATCGTCTTCGATCGGGTACATCGCCTCGGCCCCATTCGGGCTACGGCCGGGAGACCACGTCCTATCGTGGCCAAATTCGGCCACTTCAAACAAAAGCAACATGTGAAAAGCCGCGGCAGGGAATTAAAAGGAACGGACTTCAGCGTGAACGACCAGTTCCCCAAAGAGATCTTGGAACGACGCAGGGTCCTCTTCCCAATCCGACGCGGCTTCATCCAGAAGGGCTCCCGCGCTGTCATCGCTGTGGACCGGCTGTACGTGGACGGACAGCTCCACCGCGACCCCAACATCACTCCGTGGCTGTATTAACCTCACACCAGATAAGAATCAGCTACACCATTTCCCTATCCACTCACACTAACTTGCATTAACATCTGTTTAACTTACCAGTATCAAATCGCATCTTAAAGTGTGATTTCATAGCAGAATTAACACCGTCACTCTCCGTCAGTGATTTAATTGGAATGTTTACGTTTTGTTTCTGTTTTTTTTTTTCTTCTCGTTTTTTTTTTTTTCCCTCCTCTCTTTTCCCCCTCTTGGTTTTATGCTGCTCACCCCTGTCCTTGGTTTCTTTCTTTATTCCTTTCACTGCCTCGATCACCTGCTTCGACACTCATCCACAAACATCCTTTATTTCGACACATACGCACCATGCGCTCAACGGCAGCACATTTACATCAGTCAGACAGCGCACACAGTCATATAAGATACACACACACTTAAGCCAAGCCTACTCATATTAGTAACTATGCATACACAAAGTCAGACTCAGGGAGCATCTCGCCACACATTTTTTCTCTCTCTCCTTGTCTTTATTTATGAACAAGTGACGTATTCTCTCCACCTGTCTAAGCGACGCACACAGCATACATCCCTAGTTATACACAAACATCTATGGGTACACTGAGGTTCATTACATGGAATATAAATGGAGCTGGCTCCAGAGAAAAGAGGTTAAAAATATTTAACCAACTCAAAAAACTACAGGCAGATGTTGTCCTATTACAAGAGACCCACAGACCTCTTAGAGGTTCGAATGAACTTAAAACACCTGAGTTTCCCAATGTGTTCTCAGCTTGTTATAATTCTAGACAAAGGGGAGCAGCAATTTTAATACATAAAAATATTAATTTCACAGTACTCGATACAGTTATAGATCCAGAGGGCAGATTCTTAATCATTAAACTATCTATACGTGATAAAAAGCTATGTATTGCAAGTGTATATGGTCCAAATGTTGATGATCCCTCATTCTTTCACGGTTTTTTCAGTGCACTCTCTGAACACTTAGATGGCACACTTGTTCTTGGAGGTGACCTCAACCTTGGACTAAATGAAGACATGGATAGGCTCAATACAGCGGGAACTCAGCGTAATTGGCAGTCCACAAATATAATCAAACAGTATATGAGTGACTTTGGTCTTTGCGATGCATGGCGCTCCCTTCACCCCACCAGTAAGGAATATACTTTTTTCTCACATGTCCATCACTCCTACTCTCGTCTGGATTATTTTTTGGTCAGCAGCTCACTGCTGAACGACATTTCAGACACTGAGATTCACCCTATAGCTGTCAGCGATCATGGTCCTGTATCTTTAACACTAATGCACAAGAATAATACTACGCCAAGAAAAAACTGGAGATTTAATATATCACTACTTAAAGATGAAGACTTTATTAAATATTTTAAAAAAGAGTGGACTTCATATTTGGACTATAATGACACTCCCGAAACATCAGCTTCTGTTCTATGGGAAGCAGGGAAAGCTGTGATGAGAGGTAAAATAATTTCTTTCTCATCACACAAAAAGAAAGAAGAAAACAAAAATATTCAGGAATTAGAAAAAAACATCAAATCACTAGAAGAAGCCTACGCGTCCCACCAAGATCAGGAAACATTGAACAAAATACGCAAAACAAAACTAGAATTAAATGAGATAATTGATAAAAAAACAAAATTCTTAGTTCAAAGACTACGCCTACAAAATTATGAACATGGTAATAAATCCGGTCAATTTCTAGCAAACCAGCTAAAAATAAATAAAGAAAAAACAACTATATGTGCTGTTCAAGATTCATCTGGGAACACATTATATGAACCGATACAAATAAACAACATTTTCAGGGATTTCTATAAAACGTTGTATTCACCACAAATAAACCCATCTAAAAAAGAAATTGATCAGTTTTTGGACAACATAACTCTTCCAAAATTATTGGACACTCAAGCAATGGCACTGGATTCACCACTGACACCAGGTGAACTCCAGGAAGCCCTGATAAGTATGCACAATAATAAGGCTCCAGGTCCAGATGGCTTTCCTGCAGAATTCTACAAAGAATTCTGGTCGATTCTAGCACCAGTTTTCTACAGAACGTTGTTGGAAATTAAAGAAAAGGGCAGACTTCCATCAAATATGAATTCTGCAAACATTAATCGCCTGCTAAAACCAGGCAAAGACCCTGTATATCCCTCAAGCTATCGTCCAATATCCCTTATAAATGTAGACCTTAAAATAATCTGCAAAGCTCTCTCAAAGAGACTGGAGAAAATAACCCCCCTCTTAATTCATCCTGACCAAACTGGTTTCATAAAAGGTAGGCACTCATCAACAAATACACGTAGATTACTTAATTTGATAGACTACTCATACAGTAAAAACCTAGAAACTACAATATTCTCTTTAGACGCAGAAAAAGCATTTGACAGAGTTAACTGGAAATTTCTATTTGCAACTTTACACAAATTTGGTTTTGGATCCTCTTTCATAAACTGGTTAAAAATATTATATAATTCCCCAACAGCTTGTGTTAGAACAAATGACCAGACATCCTCCAGCTTCTGTCTCTTGAGGGGCACCAGGCAGGGATGCCCACTCTCCCCTTCACTATTTGCAATTTTTATTGAACCACTAGCAGCAGCAATTAGACAGAATTCAGTAATTAAGGGCATAAAATGCAAGAACGTGGAACATAAAATCAGCCTTTATGCGGATGATGTGTTACTCTTTCTCCAAAATTCACAAACCAATATCTCTGGGGTGATTGAATTGATAAACTCTTTTGCAAGAATATCAGATTACTCAATTAACTGGTCAAAATCTACAGTCCTACCGATTAATTGCTTCTTCCATAATTCCTCTTCTACACCACTGCAATCGGGAAATATAAAATATTTAGGTATTAATGTTTCTCCCAAGCTTGCAGATCTAACTAAATTAAACCATATCCCACTTTTAAAGAAGGTAGAAGATGATCTGGCTAGATGGAAATGTCTACCCATATCACTCATGGGAAGGGTTGCCGCTATAAAAATGATGGTCTTACCAAAAATAAATTATTTATTCTCAATGATCCCAACTAAACCGCCACAAGATTGGTTCAGATCTCTAGATTCATGTATGTCCAAATTCCTTTGGAAAAATAAACCCCCACGTATAAGCTTAAAAACACTACAAAAGACCAAGGATAAAGGAGGACTAGAACTGCCTAACTTTCAGCACTACTTCTTAGCCAACAGGCTTCAGTTTATCTCAGGATGGCTAAAACACACCCTCTTAGATGAACCTTGGCTAGATGTAGAACAAGCACTCTGCAATAATCTAGAGATCTCAGACCTACCATTTATCAGCTCAAACATCCAACGACATGAATGCTTTAAAAGCATCAACATCAGCTCTTCTCTGACAGCATGGTGGGAGTTTCTAAAATTGACGGCGTCTTCATTAATCCCATGCAAACGTACACCTATCTGGAACAACCCTGACATATTACAAAACAATAATATGATAAACTTTTCAGATTGGAGTGATAAAGGAATCAAATATTTAGAACATATACTAGAAGGAACAGAATTTATTTCATTTGACGGACTAGTTACACAATATGGGATCAACAAGAAAAGATTTTTAGAATATCAACAAATTAAATCCATAGTAAAAAAGAAATTTAAACCGGGTCAAGTTGAACTACAAACACCACCAAGTGTGGTTCAATTTCTTACTCTTAAACCCCCCAAATTACTATCCAAAATATACAGAATGCTTTCTAAAACAGATGAATCAATATCACTTCCTATTGCAAAATGGGAAGCGGATTTATCAGTTAACTTAGACCTAAACTTCTGGTCTCAGATTTGCTTAAAAACCTTTCATCTAATTAGAAATCCCAGTCTTCAATTAATTCAATACAAAATATTACATAGAGTGCACTATACAGGTTATCGGATGTTCAAGATGGGCTTTTCGTCTACCAACAACTGCTCACACTGCCAAACCAATTCACCGGACAATTATATCCACGCTCTTTGGTTCTGTCCACCAGTTCAGAAGTTTTGGCGCGAGATATGTGAAGACTTATCGAAGTGTCTGAAATGTAACATTCCAACTTCCCCCTTAGTGTGTTTGTTGGGCAGCTTAGATAATGTCACTTCAGAAAAGAATATCGCCCATATGGTTTTCACTGCCCTATGCATAGCCAAGAAAACAGTCCTCATGAACTGGAAAAATAAAAATAATCTTAATTCTAACCAATATAGAAATTATCTATTAGATTACATTAGTCTTGATACAGCCTCTGCCACCACATCAGATCAATTGCTCTGGGCTCCTTTGATCAGCTCCATCACCTAGTGGGGGTGGGGGGTCATAGTTTGGTCCCGCCTTCACTGTTGTGATTGGTGTGGGGGTAGGGACAGGCTTAGGGCGTCGGGGGGTTCCCCGGAGGCATCTTCCTTGGGGGGCTCAACCCGGGGTAGCGGTCATGTCCGGTTAGGGGCTCTGTTGGCTCTCAGGTGACTGTTTCCTCGTGGCTGCGTGCAGCGGGGCTAGGGGAGGGTCTGTGCTGACGGACGTGGGTTACTGACCTGGTAGCCTGGCTGCCCCTGGGTGGGTCCGGGATGGGCGTGAGGTTCTGGGGGCGCTCCGTCTCTGTGCTGGGACCCGGACCGGGCCTCGGGGGCTTGGGTCCTGGTTGGTGTGTTGCTGGGGTTGTGGGCGGGTGGGTGCATGGGGGCCCAGCCCTGGAGCAGGGTGCCGCCGGTGCGTCGAGCCACCTGGGGGGCTCTTCAACTGGTGGGGGAGATTGTCACATCTTGCAGGAGCTTTCCTCTCCTCAGGAGCTCCCTCTGCAGGAGGGGGAGATACAGGAGAGGTGGAGGAAGATCTCAGCCTGGGTGTTTATTGTCTTATGTAGTCTGGAAGATGAGTGGATGGTGGGGTGGGTGCAGTTTTCTCTGTGGTGGGGTTGGGTGGACTGTCCCGGGCTCTGTGGGGCCAGGCGGCGCTGCTGCACTGGGCCCGGTCTGGATGGGCCTGGGCCCCCTTTCCCTGGCGGGTCGCGGAGTATGGGGGTGCCTACTGGGGTCAGCGGGGGAGCTGGCCCCAGGGAGGGGTCACTTGCCCCTCCCTTCCTTCCCTCCCCATCTCCAGCTGCCTCCCTCTTCCCGCTCCACCACAACCACCCACACATGCAGGGCCTTGGAGTAGGGGTATGTCACCAGGGTGCAGAGGAGGCTACCCCCCCCCCCCCCCCCGTCCCCTTCTGGCTGCCTCTGCCTCAATTTTATCCCACAACTTAGACATTCACATTATTCACACTCTCATTACACATACATATAGGATCTTGGGGGTGGGCACGATACACGGAGTCCAAAGTACCATCAGGGTGTACACCCCACCCCTGGCATCGTTGCCCACCTCTCAATTTTAAATACACGTAGACATTGAGGGCTAGCAGGAGGGACCATGCGCTTACCTGCTGCTCTCTGGCAGGTAGCTCCAAGCCCTCCTGGGTTTTAAATGCACCTTAGAACACACATGCATCAACATTACAATGAGCGGGTGGAGGGAGGTTTGGAGTCTTCTCTCACCCCCATTCTCTGCGACCTGCTGGAGCAGGGGGGCTAGGAGGAGGAGTTGGCCGTCCGACTGCGGTCTGGAGTGTGGAGCCTTCCTGCTGCTGCGGAGTCGGGGCGGTCTGCCTCCCCCCACCGCAGGGAAAAGGGAAACACCACCTGGGTCTGGGTGCAGTTCCCCCCTCCAGGGGCGGGGGCACCTAGACCCGGTTTGTAGAGTACGCTTGGGGAGTGTGATCATGTGTACAACGTCTCTTTATGTCTGTCTCCACGTTGGTTGAGTGTGGAGTAAGTGCATATGAGAGCATGAGGGTGGGAATGGATGTTTGTGTCTGTGTGTGCCTGTATGTCTGTGTCTATATGTCAGGCTGGGTGTCAGGCGCCACCTCTCTGGGGACATCTCAGGCCCTCCAAGGTTTGGAGGCCTATCTCCCCCTACCACCACTTCCCCTGCCAGTGGCGGACCCCCTCAGACATCGGTGCGTTGGTGGTTCTTTGTGTCCGGGGATGGGCGTCCAGGTACACACCGGCTCACTCCTTGGCGGCCGCTTATCGGGGCCTGGAGCCTGGGGCTCGCTCGGGCCACTTCGGAGGTGGGGTGCCCCCGGCCTCTCGGCCTGGGGCTCGGTCACTCAGGCGCAGCTGGCTGCCGGCGGAGCTCACGGGCGCGTCACTGCAACTCCCCCTGGCTTCTGCTCCGCGGCTGCTGAGTGAGCCCTCATCTGGGACTCTCCTCAGCTCTTTCCGGGACAGTGCCGCAGCTGCCCCTCTGTTGGTCTTCCTTGGTCTCTTGTGTTCTGGGGGCCTCTGGATGTCTGGAGTTTTGATCTCCTCCACACCTGCTTCACGCCCTGGAGGACGGGGCTGTGGCCCCCCCACACCCTCTAGCAGATTATTACATGAAGGAACCTTTTAAAAAACAAAAAACAAGCGCGTCCATGCTCACAGGTGTACACACGGGTGATCACACCCACAAACTACACCCTTTTTGGCTCCTACCTCAAAGCACACTGTGTTCTGTTGATCTTATGTGCTGCACAATAATGTTTAACATTTAGTATTTACTGTCATATTCCCATATATCATTGTGATGCTGTTTATTCTATTACTCTTGTTCTCTTCTGCTTGCTTTCTTTTTTCTTTCTCAGCAGGTGATCCAGGTGATTGATATATGCATTTTTTTTTTTCTCTGCCCGTTCTGTTGGTTTTTGTCTTTTGCCCTTCTCCCCCGTCCCTCTTCTCAGCTGTTTCTCTTTCCCTCTTTCTTTCTCCCCTTCTTTCCCCCAGTCAAGTCTGTCCCGTATTCAGTAAGTGCCTTTAGACAACAATTCTGATGGCAAAAGAGCCAAACGGGACAGGCCAAAAAAAAAAAAAAAAAAAAAAAAAAAAAGAAATAAAGAAGAAGCCCTCCAAGAGCGCTCACTCAGGGCCAGCTCCCTCTCTACTCATCATTTCCTTTAAAGGGAATAGTAAGGTATTTTGTATATATTCATTTTAGTTTCTTTGCCCTTTTGAAACTTGCTTTGAGAAGTTTATACTGCAGTAAAAATGGGTGCAAAGTGCAGGCTTTTTAATACTACTATTACGTAACAGAATATATAATATAAGTATAATTAATTTTTGTATTTATGTGGATTCATTCTTTATCTCGACAAAGCTTTCTTTGAAGATACATTTTGGGGTCAACTTGAAAGAGAGGCAGGTGGGAAATAAAAATTTGAGGTCAGAGGTCAAATGAGACATAGTATTTGGTAGGGATGGGTAACGGTATCTGACATAAACGGTAGTAACCAGACCGAAAAGCAGCGCACATTTCGGTGCTTTATTTCGGTGCTTTTTTTTTCGGTGCTTTTTTTGTCCTGAGCTGTGATACACTTTAGATTCTAGCCAATCATAAAAATGCCCAAGGCAAAGCGGTCAAAAGTCTGGCTGTACTTCACAGCAAAAGATGCAAACTCAGCAGCAACAAGTGCTTTAAGCTGATACTGTGATACTGTCAAAGGAGGTAACACCTCAAATCCGATGAAACACATGGCGACACATAGCGTTTTTTTTAAAAGCCGAAAAATGCGCCGTATTTGATAGCTTGCTGCGAGACCTCACACCGAGCACATCTACTGCGGGTGGGTTGCCTGTTATCAGACCCGGAGTTACCAACATCCCCCAAAAACCGGAGGAGTAGAGTCCTGGCCCCTAGCCCTGCCAGTGTAGCAGAAATGATGACGGATGATGATGGCAGCAGCAGCCGTTCTTCTCTGGGTCAGTAGCTTAATGTTGTTCGTGTCTAATTTACGTTGCGTAGGCTAACCACGTTATTACATTAATGCATGTAAGGTGAACTAGCAAACATCATCATAGCTACATGCGGCTGTCTTCTTGTTTGATGGCAGATACTCCCTTCACCCTGGCCAAAAAGGCTAAAATGACCAAAGAAAAAGTGGAAAACAGTTAAACATGAGAGGTTTTTGGACAAAGTTTGTGTTTTTTCCATTGTTTAAGCACTGCTTCCAGCCAAGAGTGATACCATATATGACCCATAGCTGCAGAAAAGGCTAACATTGTTATCTTTTTACAAAAAGACAGCTGAACATGAGAGGTTTTTGGACCAATTTTGTGTTCTCCATTCTTTAAGCGCCGGTTTGAGCACCGTTTAAGCACCGGCACCGTTTCAAAAGTACCGGTTTGGCACCGGTATCGGATAAAACCTAAACGATACTCATCCCTAGTATTTGGATGCAAGTGATAATGCGTTTTTTAGAATCCTGATAGACCAGTATCATTTCCTAATGATGTCAATGTAAACAAAGGCAGTGAGATTTGAAGCAGTTTTAAATATAAAAGACATTTTCTGAAAGTTTGAGTTTGTTTGAAGAAGAGGTCAGAGGTCAGAGGTCCAAGGTAATGTGATATTTAGAATATCATTCCCTATATTCCTATATGTTGTCAGTTCAAACAAATGCAGTAAGAAAAATTAGTTTCAAATAGCACTGAATAAAATTATTAGCACTTTGACCTTGAGATAAATCTTTTGACCTTGAAAGACAGGTCAGAGGTCAAATGTGACGTGGTATTTGAAATCTTTATATGGTACTTTCTGTCATGGATCGCTGTGTGGCAGGCGGGAGATTGGACCCAAAATGCAGGACTCACTACACACGTGGATGAACTCAAAATGCAGCTTTATTTCCTGACACAAAGGAAATGGTACAAAACTAAACTAGGAAGCTCTAAACACACAAGGAAAACACGGGGAAACGCACACAACAGTAAGGGACGACACAACACTGAACAGAGAGAGACACTGACCTACATACACAGAGGGATAACAGGGACGTGTGGACACATGAGGAGCACAAATGACACAGATAACCATAAGAGGGGAAGACCAAACACAACTTGACAGACACTGACGGAGACTATCAAAGTAAAACAGGAAGTACACAGACGTGGACCGGAGAGGGAGAGAGAGAACACGCAGGAGCACGAGGGAAAGAGGGCAGACATGGCAGGCTGGGAAAACAAGGCACAAGAACTCACACAACAATATAAACGCAGACACCCAGGGGGAGGCACAGAGAGCAACAACACGGGAAATCTAATAAACAATACTGAACAGAATAACCTAGGAAACCTAGAATAATCCTTAGCATAATGCAAAAAATGACAAAAAACACAGGAAACTCAAACCGATGGGTAAAAATGACCCAGGACCATGAAACTTTATATATCTTGACAACACACCACACACAATAGTTTCTAAGACTTTTTTATTTTAATTTTCAACAATAAATCATTCAGTTGACCTTGAACACTTTGGTAGACAAAAACAAAATTTTAATGGATCATGAACATGACCTCACTTTACACCAAGTTTATAAGTCTTTTACATTTTTTAAGTCTTACCAGAATCCATGCAAAACATTTTGAGTTACTGTGTTTACAGACAGACACTCACACACTTCCTTGGCAGAGGTAACTACTCTCTGGACGCTTCATTTGGTGCATCTTCTAGCACCAGTTGGACCTCCTTTTGCCTTCAGAGCTGCCTTAATTCATCATGGCATAAATCCAAGAAGGTGCTGGAAACATTCCTCAGAGATTCTGGTTCACATTGACATGATAGCATCAGACAGCTGCTGCAGATCATTTGCTGTGAGTCTCCCATTCCAGGAAAACTCGCTATTTTCAGTGTCAACAGCCTGAACTGTCGATCCAAGGCAGGATGGATCCTGCTTTCATGTTGTTTATGACAAATTCTGAGTCCACCATCCAAACGTTACAGCAGCAATCAAGACTCATAAAAAGCAATGTTTGGTGATCCTTTGTAAATTGTGCCTTCTGCTGCTGTAACTCATCTGCTTCAAAGTTTGATGTGTTGTGCATGAGATGCTCTTCTGCATACCTTGGTTGTATGGAGTGGCTTCGTATCACAGCAGTCTGGCCATCCTGGGACCTCTGACATCAACACTTTTGCCAGTAGAACTGCTGCTCACTGGATATTTTTTGGCATTCCCTGTAAATGCTAGAGATGGTTGTGTAGATAAATCCCAGCAGATTCTGGAATACTCAGAGCAGCCCGCCTGGCTAAAAAAGAACACACACACTATGTTCAAAGTCACTTAAAATCACCTTTCTTCCCCAAACTGATGGTCAAATATGAACTTCAGTAGGTTGTCTTGACCATGCATGAATGCCTAAATGCACTGAGTTACTGCCATGTTTTGTTTTGTGCAGCTGAACAAAGTAGGCAGTAATTTTCAAAAGGGAAAATAATGCTGAAATTAAATAAGTAAAATAGATGATTATACTCTAGTCCCAGAGTTAAATGAAAAAGTAAAAGGGTGCAATTAATACAGTAAACTAAAAATACTGCCTGTTTTTATTGTATTAATGGTATCAAAATTCATTTACTTCACGTCATTTGTTTATTTCCTCACAATTATTGCACCTTCGGTCCTCCTTAAATCGGCATGAGAAGATGACAAAAATAAGTTAACGGTTCAGTTCCACAGCTGTGGATTAAAATGAATCAGCGATTCATTTTCACAAATCTCTCCTCATCAGAGTAGCACTTCATTGCAAAATTATATTCGTTACATTAACAAATGTGTTTCTGGAGAGGGCTTTTTTTCCCTTCTTCTTCTTTTGGAAGATCTGATGGCAGAGCATGGAAGTGCCTAATTAGGCTGCTGTCCAGGAGGCTACAGCGTGTGTGAGAAACGCCCTATCTCTGGCATTTAATCTAAGCCTGTCACATCCACTTTGCCTCTCCCTCAGCCCCCAGAAGTGCTTTGAACGCATGGCTGAGGGGACACCTGAACACGTCGCTGTAATTTTCTCTTTCGCACTGATATCCCTCTAACATGACACTGGCTGATGGTCTCACTGCCTACCTTGCTTGTGAAATAATGAATCAAGTGCCATATTGTAGTGGAACCAGTGTGTTTGGGTGTGTTGATGCGTGTTCGTTAAATAAAAGGGAACGAGCAGACGCTGTTACAGGTAGGGAGTCACGTATAATTGGACAAACTAAACAATCACTTTGACACAATATATTTTTAAAATTAATTATCTTTTTTTAAAATGATTTTTCCAAGTGACAGACTTGAAAATTGAACTGTCTTCTATTGATCGCAACATACCAATGAGGCATGGAACAAAGGGGACGCAAAACTACCGAGACAAGCGCTGTGTCAAACATGGGGTGCGTCTGACAGGCGGGAAAAAAACAAAACAATTAGGGCTCTCACGAGGTGACAAGACATCCTAGAAACTTATTATTTGTCAAGTCATTCACATGTTTCTTTTTCACTGGTAAGATGGACACCAGAAGGGGCATTGTTGAACTCTGAAAAAGCAGAGCTGGGATCAGAGGAACACCTCATTCCCCCCCAAAAAATCAAAACAAAACGAAATCACAGGGGTTTCAATCCTGGGGAACATTTCAGCTTTGTAAATTTTGATTTTGCCATCACTCCAAAACAAATTTGTGTGCAATCATGGCACTGAAATTAGAAAAATTTGTTTTTTGTTTTGTTTTTTATGAAAACAAAAGAGCTGCAACATCTGCTTCTAGAACAATTTTTCATTTCACTGCAGACAATCTACAATCCTGGCAATGAGCAGTTTTCAACTAATTTCCCCTCAATAAACAGTCTAGATGAAAAGATACAGCCTGAGGAAAAAGGCAGTACGAATTTTCTTCCGAAACTTTTGTGAACTCCTCGTGGGTAGTAAATGCCATATCTGGCCTTTGAAGTCAATATTTCACTTTGTGCTCAAATTAACTTTGTTTTCAAATTCGCTTGACCCAAAGCAGCCGAAGAAATGTTGACTGTGAGCTCTGGAAAATTACAAGTGGAGAGTGGAAGATTTTTGTTTTGTCACGCGTTAAAAAGAAAAGAGCTACAGATGTCGTCAGGAAATAGTTTTTGTTGTGCTTGGCTTTTAAACCCTCTGAAAACTAAAGTAAATCCTGAGGATATCTGTGAATCCAAGTTAGATTACGAGAACCTTGTTTGTTATTTATTTAGATTTTAGCTGCTGAAATTGATCTCCCAGCCTCATCGGTGTGATGGGGTGTTCCTATCAAGTGTTGACGCAACATTAACTGTTATTGAAAGTTTAGCAGTACTCTTTCATTTATTTTGGTGTTGCGCTACTTGTACATGTGCATAAAGGCAAAGACAAAACCAGAAAGACAACCATTTGTATGTAAAACACTGCAAAACTGCTAAATAGCGTAGCCCATCCAAATGGGATTTCAAGGCCTTTTAGGTCACTCGCAGCTGACACTTTTATAGCTATGTGATTAAAGCAATAAAAATAACATTATGACTGACATAAGCTATATTAACAAGAGCAACATGTTGCTTTACCTTTTCAGTGGCGATGTTCACCTTGCAGCATGGCTGCACTATTTGCACTACTGCAAATAAAAAAATCTTAAGGTGTGACAAAGAAATCCCAATCGTACTTTCTTTGCATTAAAAAAGTTTTATTTGTGTAAGGCCTCAAGGTTTCTGGAGGTCTACAAGTCCCCCCTGTGACCACTTAGGCTGGCCACTTGGATTTAAAACAAGGAACCTTAAAAAAATGTTCTGTTTAAGTCTTAGGATAAACCCGGCTACCAGGTAATATGCTGCAAGTCTGAGGTAGACACCATCCCCGGGGTTAGGGTTAAGGCCTCATACTACTTGCAACCATCTGGCACTTACCAGTCACTAAGGAAAAGTGTGTATTCCTGGCTCGTTGGTGAGTGGTTCAATTCACTTTTATTTATATAGCACCAAATCACAACAACAGTTGCCTCACGGTGGTTTATACTGTAATGTTGGAGCTTGATGGAGGCTACCCATATGGAAAAGAAATAGTAAAAACTTATATGTGATTACTCATGAAAGTGGCCACTTTCTCATTACTTTCGTACATTTTCATTATATAATTTTTCAAGGGATCTTATATCTGTTTTCACTCTTATATGCTTTTCATACAAGTTTCACACAAGACAGATACAAACTTTATAAGATTTATATATATCTTTTCCATATGGGTACTGACAGTCCCTCTCTCATCTTTAAATGATGACATGTGAACCCTGTTTCCGGGTCCAAACTACTCTGCGTTTATTAAAGCTGTTGTGTTTTTAACATGTTTTAATGCTTTGTATCTTGTTCTATTTAATCTGAACAAGCCCCTAAAAGCAGTCAGTGATCACTGTCGGCTTCTCTGGGTTTTTATTACCACTGTTTATTTTAAAGCTCGGTTTTTAAAACCTTACGATGTAACTACAGACTTAGACTTAGAACTTTTTGTCATTTTACAGTTGCTTGCACAATGAAATTATGTAACAAGACCACAAGGTGTGAAAGTAAAAGACAATATACAAAACACTATGTATACCAAGAACACCATGTACACTAGAATATACTAAATCATAAATAAGGGTGGAAGGGCTATGGAAGTTGCACATCTGCCAAAATATTGCACAAAAAAGACATCAACATAATAAATGCCAAATAGCAGCAACAGAATACTAATATGATTGTATGGAAGACAACTGCTCAAACTCTGAATTTGCATTAAAGTCTGTTGGTTTTGCACCTGATGGATCTGAGCCTTTTTCCAGGATTATCTCAGTTGTTCTCCTGACTGAAGTTTGTCCGTTTACAACATCCTGCCATGCAATAACATTTGTCCCTAACCATTGGGAACCCTCACGTTAACTTTTATCAAATGGAAAAAAGTTAGCGTTCATCTTCCTGCTTCACTGTGTTTATATTATGCTAACCATAGCCGTGTAGCTTGCCACCATGTATATACCAACTAGTCCAACTTCAGTAACCCTACAAACGTCACTGCTATTTAGTTTTCTGTCTTCATTTATGTTGGAAGTGGTGGCAGAGCTGTACGTTTTAATTTTTTCAGAAATCCCTCTGTCAGAACATGCTATACCATGTTTAGAAACTACCAAGCTAACTCCCTGCTAACTTCTAACTCATAAATTCTGTTTTCATTGATGCCTGGATGTTAAACTTAATTGTTACACCTGGTAGAGCAGGAATGCTGATCATTTTATTAAAGATGAAAGAATTTAGAGTTTGTAGCTTTCAGTGATGCCGCAGTGTTCGTTTGACTTTGGGACCTGAAGCGGAGTGTGGATCCGGAAACGACTAATGACTCGGACTTAAAGACTGGATTGCAAAGAAAGTGGAAAAAAATGTGTATTCCATGTCCACTTGCTAGCATGAAGTTGGTTGCAAACAGGTTACACGGAAAATCTTCTTGTGATTGCTTTCTTAGCTAGTGGGTTGCTGGAGTCTCCCATAATTTACATCGAAGATATCATCATCGACTGTGTGACTGAGGACTTTGCTTGTTCAGCTTTGAATTCTGGGATGAGACAACAGAGCTACTATCCATAACATGTAACTGCAAATTCTCCATCTTTCCACTAGTCCAGAACACAGCACCCTCACTCAAAATTCATAAACTGATTTGGAACAGAGTAAACGAAATACAGTGTGAAAATGTTCCTAAAAACAAAGTTTCCTTCCAGCACCCCAATAACTGTGCATTTGTTATCACTGTTGCTAATTTGTAGTCTTAAACATGTCGTGGTTTTATCAAATTTAATTTATTCACCTCCTTGTAATTAGGGTCATGGCAGAGGCATGTCAGATGTTTTGCTGATTTTATTTTCAACTTTAATAAGCCAAAACCCAAACTATTTGCATGCACCGCGTGTTTCTTCCTCCTTGATAGGTGTATTTAAATCTGTGTTTACTCATTCCAGCCTCATCATCTGTGCTTTCCTTGTTATGAGTCCTGTGAGACTGCTGCAAACATAAAGCAAAACACGTCGCAGAGTCAGTGCAGGCTTCTGCGTGTTCTCCTTCAGGGATCCTGCCTGCCTTTCTCATCTCTGCTCCACGGCCGCTGACCACATTAACACTCGCAGGTGTAACCTACGGCGAGCCCCAGTTAAGCCCGTCAGCCAGCTGCCACCACGGTGAATGCTGTCTCAGTGGTGCTGGGCTTTAATAGATGATAATCACAGCAGGACGTAGGAGGGCACATCAACACGATTTTAATAGCTTCAGATGGATGTGTCTGTCTGTAGAGCAGGACGAGGAAAAGAGACAGCGACATAAGCACCTACTCACTCTGACTCTGAGGTGACCTTCTCCATAGAGACAGGGAAATGTCATCTCAATTAGGCCAATCACATGCTCTGTTTCTGTCACGGCTGGCCCAAGGAACGCTCTGAGGAGTTTTGACAGCTGGATGCTAAGAGCTCAAATTGCTCCATTAGAAACATTTTGATTTGAAACATATATAAATCTAAAAGTGATCCCTGATGTCACAGGTTAAACATACCGGCTTTGTAAGTGGCTGGCAGCAGCATGCTCCCATTCATCCCGTCTATAGGTGGTCCCATTTATTTACGTCTGGAGAGAGGCTTTAAAATGAGGCGATTGCAAATAAACTGAAACTCTAAGTGCATGTATTTAACCATGTTTAAACAAACTAGTGTAGGCCAAGAGAGGGAGGAAGAAAAAATGAATCTCTGCATGTGACACCAACCGGCAAGAGAGACTTTCATTTAAATCATTCAGGTGCCCTGTCATTGCATTTCTAATTTTAGTTTTAATCAGCGAGCTGATATATCTGCATTGTTAAATCAGAAACCTCATATACCTGTTAAGCCGGATCGTTAATCAAGTGATAATCATTCCAATATTCATTTTCTCCCTGGCATGAAAAAAGCCTCCCAGATACTTAGATATGTACACATGAGCACACACGCGCACGCGCGCACACGCACGCTTTTCCTCTCTCGCTAACACAAACATACACAGAGACGCGCTCACTCAAATCAGAGCTTTTCACCCTCACATGGCCTATTAAACAACACGTAATGGTGACCTTGGTTTCGCATAGAATATGAAATAAGCCGGGCTATTATTTCATTAATGCAGAGAACGTGTAGCCCTTCAAGCACTTTAGTTTCTGCCTTAACATTTAACCGTTCTTTATTGCTTGCTGACTAGGCTCAAGACAGCAAGGTCAATTACCAAGGGTTCCCCTCAGAAGGTGCTTTACCTGCCTCATCATTTTGCATACAGTCTTCAAAAAGTGACCATAACGACCCCTGTAAACGCCAAGCGGAGGGATCAAAGAGCTCATCGCTTGTTTTGACACACTACTGTTTTGTGATTTTTATTATTTTTTATTATTTTTGGCCAGTGCTGGGGAATAAAAATAAGCAGGGAGAGTGCTGTAAAAAGGTTTAACATCTTAGCGTGTTAAAATATTCCGCGTGTGACTCGAACAGAGGGTCACTACATGAAAAATGTTATAGACCACGTTATTTAAGGCTTCCGGAGAAGAATAGCAGCTTCCCCCTCAAGCAACATTTGAGGGAGACTAGGAGCTGTGTCTGCAGCTGGCACTGCAGTTTAAGTGCGTCCAGAGCAGAGGATTGTAAACAGCAAACACCCATCAAATTATTTGTATAGCCCCCCCTTAATGACACCGGGCGACACATCACTAATCCACCCTCTTCTCACCACCTCTCTCAAAATGCGTGCACGCGCACACAGGAACGTCACACACAAGTTGCCTCATAAATTTCTCACCTTGCACCATCTAAAGTAATCATACGGGGCCATGCATGACACACTCCCCCCAACACCCCTTCGGCCTCACACCCCTGTACTGACAGAACCTTAATCAAAGGTCACACCAGAGAGAGGGAGGGGAAAGAAATGCACCGCTCTAATTGTTACATGCCTAATTTAGTAGAACATTGCATAAGCTTTGGGCTGTTGTCTGCCATTGATTTATGTTATTGCAGCCCTATTGACTTTCACAACAGTATTCAGTGAGCTATTCCCTTCTAATGTTTACTACACTGGATCTGGCTATTACATCATAGACAATAACTTAAACAGCAATGTACCTACATGATAGGAGATGTTGCAAGATAAAAATGTTTGTCTCACTGGAAGCAGAACTGCCAGAGACCCCCTCATGCCTATGTAATGTAATGCTTCCAAAAAGGAATGATATTAGACGAATTTTTCATCTATTGTCCTCAGACAACTACATCTGGCTCCTGCCACCCTACCCCAAGGCATTTGCTATACGAATTTGAAAAGCACACTCAGCTGACAGTTGCTTTTTTCCCCTTTTCTTTTTCCTGCTTGCGAATGCGCCATACACCCTGGAAACTAATTAACTGGACATTTACTTCTGTCGAGAGCCAGCGACTAAATGCCCAAAGTTCAGCTTCTCCGAACTCAAAAAGAAATCAGTCTTAAGCTGCCGTTAACAAAAATGTCACCTATGAAAAGCAAGGGTTTAATATGCGTCTCTGCTCACATTTATATGCGCACCATTCACAGCTTGAAACAACTTAATGGACTTTTAAGTAAAGAGAAGGCTTTACAAAAAAAAGACTGCACGCAATCCTTGAATTTTAATGTTTATTTTTCACGGGTGGTCTTGAAACACTCCTAAAATTTCCCATTTCTCTCTCTCGCTCTTTTTTGTTTGCTTTTGATGGGAGCCGCTGATTATTTTGCACATTTTCATTTGAACTTAACGAGGTCAGATGTGCACGCGAGGCTCGACGATGCTGCGAGGAAGATGGAGGTGAGGATGAATGAAGCAGGATATTGACTAAGATGCAACTTCCTGAATGAAAATAAAGAAATAAATGCCGCACTATTGATTTACTATTTAAGATTCCCATCGAACTTAACGCTTCCTACCTTGACACTAAAAGGGTGAGGACTTGGAAAATAGATGGAAATCCACTCAGGCTGAGTTCTGCCAGGTGGAAGCGCTATTCAATGCAGCATCTCAAACACAGATAGCTCGCTTTGACAGCGCTAAACATAACCCTCCACTCCCCCACCACCGCCACCCGCCCTGTTCAACACTCGATGACAAACATCCCTGGAGTCGAGCTTGTTGGCCCTGACTTCACCTGCTGCTGTTCTGATTGTGTTTGAGCAGGCCGCAGTGTTAGCTCAGCCTCTCACAACCCACTGAGAGCTACATCCTTTCTTACAGGATGCGGAAACGTTTCTTTATCCTCCTCTTGAACTTTATGTTACATTTGTATGACTAACAAATATCCCTTTTTTGCAGAAAGCTCCCCACCCCACTCTAAACATGAATTGTGAAAGCAGCTCAGCAGCAGATCTGCACAATGAAGTCTCACCCCCGGTAATTTGCCTCAGGCTCCATGTGGTTTCAATCATTGTCAATCATTTAGTTTAATGCACTTCGGAAGACTGAAGAGGACCCGTGTCACCGCTCCGAGCTGCGCAGCCTCCTACCTCTTCTCTGAGCCGAAAGATAAAAAACAACAAACATGCACTCTAAATTGGTTCCTCTGAATATAATTACTATTCTCCGGGTAATTCCCCAACCACGCCCCCCCCTTTCCCTTTTCTTTTTTCCCCCTCTTCCATCTTTGCTCTCTTCAGATGTGCTCATTTGAATAGGAAGCAGGAATCATGTCCCTTTAATATATGATGTGTTTTCTTTCTTGGACAGTATTATGGAGCCCTTACAGAATAGTTGTAGGAATAAAAACGTCACTGAACATAACGCCCCGATATACTGTAGGACCGTAGACACTGACTATGCTAATGAACAGTCAGTGCAGCCTCATTATGAGCCGTGGAGAGAGCTCGTTTTTCTTGGCTATTTTCCCAATGAAGTATTGCTTGAGGTGGGAAACTGGGCAGAGGTCTATGGTGTGTGGATTGTAAAAGAAGGAAAAAAGAAATAGGGTAAATGAAGAGCGAGCGATCGTTAGTTGGTGTGATTTATATATATATTAAAGGTCGAAGTGTGTGTGCGTGTTTCGTGCATGCGTTGGCTATTTCGGTTTACCAGCTCTTGACAAATGAACAGCAAATTAGTTGTCTGTGGGCATTTTATGGACGTAATTATGGCTTGAGTTTCCCCGCCACTCCAGGGACCTCACGTGGTTTAAACTTAATTCCCATCCAGTTCAGAAGTGGGAAAACAGACATCCTGTGTATCCCTTTTATTTTTTCTTTAATGTGATGCACATGGCTAATAAATTAGATGAGTATGTATAACAATTTTATGCACAACTTTTCCAATTTTTTTTAATGTAATAAGCTCAGGGTCCTGAGACAAAAACTGAGCACGCCAATTAAGACACTCATCTTCTCCCTCTCTTCATCTTCTTCTGTTTTTTTTTTTTTTTGGCTTTTTGCTACAGCCTCTTCTTCTCTCCTGATTATTTCTGATGCTGCAATCTCCTAGTCCTACCCCCCATTCCCCATCAGCATCTCAACCTCGTAATTAGCCGGCATTAATTAGATGCACTGGCATAATTGTTAATCATTGGTTACGCTGGAAACATCTTGGAGAATGAACAGAATGCCAAGTAAGGCACAAGGAGAAAAAAGGGAAAAAGGAAACACAACTTTGTAGCAGTGAGAGCGGGAAAGATAGACAGAGAGGTGGAAGATTGTGTGTAGATGGGAAAGCCTCAAAGAAAATGCAATCCAATGTGATTAATTCCCCAAGACCTCAGTTTCCCTACTTAAGCCCGTGGAGATGGCAGCAGCAGTGAGATGAGGTTGGTAATTCATTAATGGATCTGAGTCCTGATATTATTACTGCACGCACTCCAGAGGATGGTTTTGAGAGTTAAAACAAAGCTCGAAACCAAGCTAAGTCGTGGATTATAAACACTCATAAAGGCCACCGCGACGGATCGCTAAACTAGAAAGTCATGGGGATAGTTTGCTTATGGAGTCCCCTCGGCTCGCGGGCGCTGACTGCACCACTGCCTGTCCATCTCCGATTACCGTCTAATCGAATTCAGCCTCATGTCTGGCTGCTCCCGTGGGTCTGCTCTCGCGGTCGACTTCTGTGATAAAACATAAAAACAAGACACCGCCATTTCATTGTGGAACAAGTCAAAGGGGACGTCGGAGACCTGCATCGCCTCTCTTTAGTTATCTGTCTTTCTTTTGCTCCTTTTTATGTGCTCGTTTGCATTTTCCTCTCTGCGTTTGTCTCTCCTCCTCGCCCCGTCTGCCAGCGTGTTGAGGACGGCGGCAGAGTTTGGAAGTAGTCGACTGAGCTTTGGCTGTGTCATCAGGAGTCAGGCCGGCATCTTGCAGAGGTTACGTGGCTCATTCTTTATTCTCCGTGTCAACTGCCCGTAAATGTTTATAGCTTTGTGGTAAGACCTCAGCTATTCAAATTATCTTGTCACAATGCATCCCTGAGCAGGAATAAAGCCCTCCTTTATGGGAAACTGTAAACAGTCGCTGTGTGCTTCATGGGGAACAATACCCATTTATAAGAGTCCAGCAGAGGCCATGTCCAAAGGGGACAGTAAACTTTTCTCTGTGTTTTTTTCTTCCTGCAGCTTTCCCCTTTCTTCCTCCCTCCTCTGTTTTTTCCTGCCTTTTTCACCCTCCTTTCCCAGGGCTTGGCTGAGATCAGGCCGGGCTTTAATGAGAGCTGCTGCCTCAGTCTGAGCCCTCCTCTCTATGCAGCTCCATGAGCCTCGTAATCCGCCATCGATCCTTCCGTGAGTTGTTGCTGTCAGCTTTCTGAAATAACAGAAAGAAAAACAAAACGCCATTCCAATTAGTCCAGGTTATAATTGGGTATTATTACAGTGCTGGAGCAGGACTTGGCAGAGCGAGACACATGTCATCGTCCCCCTTCCCACCCCACCCCTCGCAGCAAAGCCCCTCCGAGAGGTCGGGAGTGACACGGTGCCCTTCTTGCCAGCCCACATCCTGACCTTCTTGCCAGCTCATATCCACAAGCAGAAAAGCTCTCGCTGCCACAGCTCACGACACAGAGCTGTAAGCACTCCATTTAAATGTGACTGTAATCCTAATTACACACGGACAACCGTTCGGTAAGAGATTGCTTCCTTGCTTTTATATAAACGTGTACCTCTAAAGAAATGGACTTTGCTTGGCAGAATGTCTGCTGACTTGCTCAAAAAAGCTCAAGGACAGTGGAGGGAGATAACCACTCCAAGGAGGAGCAGTGTTACAATATGCCTCTCAAAGCTTTTGTCCCATCAGTCTGTCTCACCTTTGAGTAACACCTTTGTCGCCAGACAACTTCTGATTCTTTGCTCTGCCTTCACGGTGCTGAAGTTGCACAATGGAGTGAATCTGAATAACAAAGAGGGGCAGTTAACGAATGAACCTCACATTCATTTTCCTCGGATAATAGCCGCGCAGGCTAATATGTGGTATCATTCATTTATTAGGCTTTTTTCTACAATAAACGCCAGTGAATCCTGGTCGGTGCTGCTATTTTTAAAAAAGGACCGTTTATCACCCCTGAAAAATATGAGAAATCAGACAAAATTGTTTCAGCAAAAAATAGGAGTAATTTTGCAAAGTTTGAAACCAAACTGATTTTGCAGTTTGCTTGAATTTCATCTCAGATTCCAGGAAAAATAATCCTCAGAATAGTTGAATTACTGGACGAAGCCAGAAAAAAACAAACGCACGGCCTTCCAGGATCCAAAGCCAGTGAAAATAAGTAACATTTGGTACAAAAACTCACAAGTGTTAGAGAGGCTTAAATGAGTCTTCACACTCCTCTCTGAAGTGTATTCAGAGAATTGAATTACACCCCTCTGGAGAGACGGAGTGGAGAGAGGAGAGCGTGGGGGTGGAGGGGGGGCAAGAGACAGAGACGGAAAAAAATGGAGACACTGAGCGAAACTGGAGTTTGCTTTGCGTTGTGTGGCTAACAATGTGGAAATACAGTTTTCTGGCACTGAAAAGAGCAAACACCAGGAGTATCAGCTCACAATCGAGCCGAGGCTGGCGGTGTTACTGTACCGTGCGTTGCTATGGCAACAGCTAAACCAAGTGATGATGTGAGGTAGCCTGATTGTCACAAACACGGTCACCGAGACCTGGCTGTCAAGCTGCTCGGGTGGAGAGGAAGAGGGGGGTGAAAGCACTCAGAGCACTTACAGAGGCTGTTCTTTTCCCTCGGTTTACCGTAGCCTTATCCCTCCAACTGCCAAGCCCGGCTTCGTGAAGGAAAGGCCGACTACTCCACACTTTTATGCCATGTCTGAAGCAACCTGTGTAAATCTGTGTGGGCTGTTTGAAGCGCCTCTGATTTGTAGCATCAGGTCTTCTGAGACTTTGATGTCAGAGAAACGGGGGGGGGGGAGTAGCGAGTGCAGTGTAGCTGTGCCATTAAAAATAGTTTTCCTGACTTTAATGTGCTGATTAATTATTCTGTGTGAAAAAAGAGCCTTTCTGTTTCCTTCTCAGTAGCTATGGAGCCGCAGACCATGAAGGTGTTTAATAAAAAACAAGGGAGCGACTGATGATCTTTGTCCCTGCTGTCCCAGGGGGAGGTAGGCGATGGGCAGCGGCCACCTGCTACTGGGAGCACTGCACTTTACTGGTGCCATGAAAAGACAGAGGCAGCTCTCCACAGGCCAATCAAACTATACTAACAGCTGGCCAGCTGCCCTCCTCAGCCATGCTCTCTTTCCATCTCTGTCTCTCTGTCTCAGTTTGTCCCTTTCTCTGTGCATCTTTCACTCAACCCCCGCCACAGTCCTTTCTCATCAACCAGTGGTATGATAGCACCGCAGAGGAGCATCTCCGTCGCTCTACTCCCTTGGCTACAAATATTTACTGTGGTGTCCTGATTTATTCTGGGTTAATTAGTGAAAGTTAAATAGCTATCATCGGCATGATTCTGAAAAAACACAAACTCGGACATGCACGCACACATGTGTGCTGACAACTGGCTGTCTCACACAAGCTCGACGCCAGCTACTGACCTGCCCTCTAGCCCCCAAAGGCATAATGTGGTTTATTATAGACATGTGAAGACTTAATTAGATGTGTATAATGCATGCCGTCCAGGGACTGCTTGCTGTAGTGCTGTATAAAACCCAGGCTGTGTTTAAAACTGGCTGTGTTAACAGTCTGCATTAGTAAATCTCTTTGTGTTGTGTTAGTGACGAGAGGCAGCTTGGTGGTACTGCTTGTGCCTCATTATGACAGACATATGTGGCTTTACTAGCAAAGAGAGGAAGAGTAGTAGGGAACACTTCAGACACACATCTTCTGTTTTTGAATAATTGGCTCTCTATACAGTAAGGAAAACTGAACTGTATGAGAATCTATAAGTAATGAGCGTTATCATAAAACAAATACAACCTGACACACCTTCTGGCTCACTATTTGACAACTCCAGCAGCGACAGCTGCCACATCTGAATATGTGTAGAATCTCTTTCCTTCAATCCCAGCTCACAAAGAAGTTTCTGCATCTCTGGCAAATCATTTGGCCAGGCTCTGTGCCCCTGCCCTGGAGAAAGCCGTAAAGATTAGCCGTTAGATTACAATCTTTACTACAAACAGTCTTTCCAAGGGAGAGTGGGTGAAAGAGCAGGCCAAAGCTGTGCCGATGAGGGAGATTAGCCCAGGCCTAAACAAGAGGGACAAAACAAATCCACTCAAATGAAGAGGCCGGTCACACAAAGGGAAGAGGTGGGAGACTGTGTAAAAAATGGAGGGATGTTGTTGACTCTGGGAAATGTTTATGGCTTGCAGTGGGCATAAAACTTGAGTCAGAGCTTTTGTGAACAGAAACAAAAAGAGAGGGAATCAATAAATCCATGCAGGTTCACAGTAACACCAGATTCTCTGACATTTGTCACAGGCATTATTGGCCTTTTGGACAGCACTATGACCCTGGGTCACATCGCTGACCCTTTGTTCATCTCTGTCATCGGAAACGTGCAGAAGCCACACAAAGTGCAGACTGTCATAGAAACAAATGTTTCCTCTAGGTGTTCTTCCATGTTTTATGTTTTATAGAATTTCCATAAATCCCACGGCAAGACCTAAGCAATCTGTTAGCCTATCTCACTTCTCACTCAGAGCTCGCTATTCTTGCAGCCCCAAGCTCAGTTGTTCCTCCTAAAGTAGGACACAAATTCATTTTGCCACATACAGCCCAGTGTGACCAGTAAAATGGCTGCGTAATAACTTGCCCCCATAATTTCCCCCCCTTCCTTTTAGTATGAACAGATGGTGACCGGTCTGAGATGTCTCGAGAAATATGCAATTGCAGTTGTTTTCCTCAGTCAGAAATAATACCATCAGAGAAACTCATCCTCAGCTTGGTTTGGTATGGGTAGGCTGTGGGTAATGTCTTTGTCAGTAAGAAAGGCTGTAAAACTGACATAATTAGACCTCTGGCTCAATGTAATTAACAGTTTAGATAGTCACTTTGATGACATGAGCCATTCTAATGAGTTGCAACACAGTGCTTTCTGGTGCAAAATACAGTGACAAGTTCAAAATAAGCCCCCACCCCCAGCAGTTTTCGCACTTTGCAAAGCCATATAGTGACTGGACAGTTTTCCCAGTTTTATATGCTCCACGCCGTCGAGCTACAGAAACATCACATTTAGGGTTGCCAACTCCCTGAAAAATAAATAAGGGACACCTCGTGGCCAGGGCCAGTTGTCTTCACCCTTCCCAGTGTGGTAGCTCTTTTTTTGTGTGTGAAATAATTTTTTTAACCATTTGACTTGAAGTTGATTTAAGCAGATGCATATTCTTTGTGATATGACCATATGGGAAACAAATGATCATTTAGCCATTTATTTTTAGCTCAAAATGACAACATTAACACAGTAAAACAGGTCTCTTTCTTAAACAGAAGCCTGTCATGCTTAACTTTTGAGAATATAAGTAAACCTTTCTTTAAAAGAACTCTGTCCTGCTTAACTTAAAATAATAGAAAACAATAGAAAGAAAAATATTCTTGTAACAGTGCACATTTAGTGCATTTAGTACAATTGGCTTCAGTTGAGGTATTATTTCAGCTTTTCTAATGCTAATCAGCTGCTCCTGTTTGTAAACCCACTTGTTCCCATGATTACGCATCATAACTCATCATCATTATTCATCTATGTATTACTTTTATGTATTAGTCATCTATTTGTTGTAATCATCTATCCTTGCAGTTGTTTATTACACAAAATAAGTTATATTATCACACTTCTGGCCGCATAGCGCTGATATTCACTGCACATGCCCATAGTAACTTTTTCCAGCCAGGTGTTTTCCTTTTCCCATTCTTCCCTTTCTCTGAGGGGAACAAACATTGCTGCTCTAATGCTGGGCTCACACTGTGCGGTTTTTGGCCCATTTTGAGACGATTTTTGAGTCGTGCGACCGATTTGGTGATCGGACCGATTTTGGCCTTCATCGTGCGTCGTGTAGTATACGTGGGGTAACGAGAAGCGATTAACACCTCACGACCAGCTCCGATCATCAATCGCTCGTGACGTGTCACCGCAGCCGCTCACACTGCTCACGCGCAAACACATAAACGTCGGTGAAAAAGACGGTGTTCTGGACACAAGCGATGGAGGCACAACTTGTAGAACTTTGGAAAGCTCATCCGAGCCTTTTCGATGTGGCATGACAAAATTATCACGACCACAACAACCGTGAAAATAGTTGGATTTACATTGCTGCTTAATCACAGCTGCCTGATCAATGTTTTTCATTAGCAATTTAGCAAAGTTGATGGTGGTGGTGTGTCTGTGTGAGTGAAAGACAGAGAGGGAGAGAAAGCGAGAGAGAGCGACAGATTTTCTGTTATAACCTTTATTTTATGGAGGCACAGTGTGAGCACTCAGGTCGCATCAGAGCATCGGGCGAGTCAATCGTGCAGTTTGAAAATCGCACAGTGTCTGTCCAGCTTTAGGTGTACTGTCGTCCGAGACTTGCACCGCAGTGTCGGCGTTTGTTTCCCTGTTGGCCATGCTTCTTGTTGTGGTCATCTGTCGTCTTCCGGTAATCCGGTAAGATGAGCGGTAATCTGAATTGTCATACTCGAATTGTCATAAGTGTGCTGTCAGCTCATGTGTCACAAAGCAGGAGAGGGGCTGGGAATTATGTTTTCAAACAAAGTGTTAATTCCATAAACATTTATAGACTACTTTTGATTCTCACTGTATTACGGGACAAAGTGCGTCCCTTATTAGCTCAATACGGGACGATTCCGTATTTTAAGGGACAGTTGGCAACCCTAATCATATTTCTTCTGTTAATTTCCTAAGACAGCTTGGCTCTGCAGTTTCTTTAGGAAATTATATTTACTTAAGAGTAAATAGTGCATTTTGTGCAGCTGGGGATAAATGCACAAACCAGCAGTAAATATTTACAGCACAACACTAGTGTGTGGATTGATCGAGCAATATGTGGCTGTGTATTGTCATTTAATATAGTTTAGATGATATTAAACTTTAGGCTCTAGCTGCAATAGTTGTTAGAAAAATTGTTGCTTTGGTCTTTAAATGTGATTTGTTTACTGTAAAGTAGAAATAATGTACAATACTGTGTCACCCATCCATCCATTTTCTTCCACTCATCCGAGGTCACAGGGTTATCCAGGCGTGCACCAATGTGTTCCCAGACCAGCAAAGAGATATAATCTCTCCAGCGTGTCTTGGGTCTGCCCCAGGGCCTCCTCCCAGAGGGTCATGCCTTTCTCATCCTTGTTTGATGCCTGAAATCACCTCAACCGGCTCCTTTCGATGTGGAGGAGTAGCAGCTGTACTCTGAGCCCCTCTTGAACGGCTGAGCTCCTCACCCTAACTCTAAGGGAGAGGCCAACAACGCTTCAGAAAAAGCTCATTGATGTTTCGGTCATTGCCCAGAACTCGTAGCCACAGGTCAGGGTAGGGACGTAGATCGACTGGTAAGTTGAGAGCTTCGCTTTTCCACTCAGCTCTCTTTTCATCATGATGGACCGGTATAAAGTCCGCAACACTGCAACCCTAATTTTTTATATTTTTGTTTCGAAGGAGCCATGCTTTCTAGTTATTTTTCATTTTTTTTGTTGTCTAAAATACTTGTCTAAAATTTCTGAAGGTCTTTTAAAGTTCTTCTTTGGAAATTGGCTGCTTTTTCCACTGATTTTCAGTCCATTGATTTTACCTGACCATTTTCACAGGAATGTTTTTGTTGGTAAAGCCACTTAACACTGACCTATGAATCATTTATGCATAAACAAGGCATGGGATGAACCAATGTTGTGTCTACACATTACAGACAGCAAAGGACCAATTTTAAATTCAGTCACTTTGTTACTAGCAGCTTGTAATAAAAACACATTATTTGTTCCCATTTCTTTAGATTAGCCTATGAAAATGCCAAACATAACACAGTATGACAGACACAAAATAGTCTTTTGGCACCAACAAAGTGAGTCCAAAAATGACTATTACCTGAAACCTTCGCATATCTCAGCATGGTGTGCACAGTGTCCTTACAGAATGTGAAGAAACAAAAAGGACAAAAGAAGTGGCAGGACTAAAAAAAAACTTCTTCAGCAGATAAAGTCATACTCTGAAGTAACAGGAAAAAATCAAGCAAAGACCTGACACAGGAAGTGAGAGATGCAGCTGGTGCTTCAATTGATCGATCTACTGCTCGGCGAAGCCTCATCAGAAAAACGGCTGCCAAGAAGCCATTTTTAATGAACGGAAACAGGACGAAAAGGCTCAAGTATGCCAAATATCACAAGAACTGGACTGAAAATCAGTGGCTACAGGTTCTATGAAGTGATGAGACCAAATTTGACATTTTTGGTTCAAGTTATCAATATGTGCAGAGGAAGTCAGGGCAGCAGTACAACAGTAAGTGTCTGCAGCCTTCTGTAAAACACGACACAGCCTATGTCAAAACCACCTTTAGATTTTGATCCACAGTATAATATCATCTGGAGGGAGTCTGCTCCATTTTTCAGGATGACAATGATCCCATGTAGTAAAATCATACCTGAATAGAAAAACACAATGAAACAAGCAGAAAATGTCCTTCATGAAGCCTGGAGTCTACTGAAAGAAATTAAAAGAAAGCTTACGTAAATTTGAGCTGTAATATTGACTTTCAGGCTTGTTATGCACCAACTCTGTTTTTTACAGTGGCCCTGAGAGGCCAAACGAACTGCAACTTAAGAAAACACCAGCAATAAGAAAAACACTGCAAAAGCACACAAAACACAACGGAAATAGGAAAAAAATGATTTCCAAAAAGCACAAGGGAAGTGTTTCTGGGGAGAAAATAACCCGACGGACCAGTTGCAGGAACCAAAACATGCTAGGCAAGTGTTTTAATCTCATGATTCATATAATACTGATGACGGATTTTAGGCTAATAGTTAGGCTAACACACTTACCTCTCATCTTTTCTTTCCTCACAAAACCGACAGATCCTCCACTTCTTGTGTCTCCCAGCGCAATTCTTAGCATATTGGTTCCTGCAACTGGTCCGTCGGGTTATTGTCTCCCCAGAAACACTTCCCTTGTGCTTTTGGAAATATGTTTTGGTTTTTTTTCCCGATTTCTGTTTTCTTTCTTCTTATTTCGTTTTTCCTATTTCCGTTGTGTTTTGTGTGCTTTTGCAGCGTTTTTCTTATTGCTGGTGTTTTCTTAAGTTGCAGTTCGTTTGGCCTCTCAGGGCCACCGTAGTTTTTCCTCATATGTCGTACGTATGGTTGTATATTTAAATAAATCTTTGCACGTATTTCTTAAAATATAAAGAAATGTGGGTTGACTCAAGACTTTTGTGCAGTACTGTATGTATGAGTAAGAAATCGCTGAGTCATTTATTACACGTCTTTGCTCACATTCTGTTTTGCCTTACTGTGTAATAAGTTCATGCTTAGTTCTTTTTTTAATGCATTTATTATGTTTACAGGTTATATGAACTTCTGTAATACCTATAATGTTTCCGACATCAGTACTTCTATATCTTTACGGTCACACAATGGCTCTATGTAAGTGCCGAGTGGGGAGCCCACACAAGATAATTACTTAAATAAAAATAGAATTTAATAAAAAGAAAACCACAGACACCAAAGAGGGATGATGTCAGGTAGATGGAGAAGAGAGAGAGAGCAAATGAAAACATGGAGCAGCTTTTATAGAGGAAGGCCCAGGTGAGCTGCAGTCGCTTATGACTCTATGCTATCAGCCACTTGCTGTTCAAAGTAGATAAAGTCCACCTCAGTTTCCCTTCATTGTCTTTTAGCTCATTAACTGAACAATCCCTGCTTGCAAAATCTGTCTGTCTGTCCGTCTGTCTAGCCTAATTTCAGATATGCACTTCTCTTCCAGTTGAACGATGGAAATTTTGCTTCACTTTTCAGTAAACAAACTAGTTCATTACTTAAAGCTAAGCACAGTTACAAAGTTGGAGCAAACAAATTCCAGCAGTGTCTCTCAGCAACAAATTGACATTTAATCTGTTGTCACTTTGTAATTTAATTTCAAACGCTGAGAGCTCAGATACCTAATCCAAACTGACTGTATGTCCCGCTCTCAAATGAGTTTGCATACAGTTTCTATCATCGCAACAATAGTGACTAAATGAGGCAAACATGACCCTGCGAGCACAAACAGACAAACTCCCATCATTGCTTTCACAGGTGTGTGTTTATGATTGCAAGTATGTGTGTGCGAGTATGTGTGTCTGAGCATGGCCTGGAAGTGACTGCTGGCTGTTTTGCTGTATGAGCATGCGAAAGCTGCACCCATTCATTACCCTGTAAATACAGCCTGAGCCAGAGCTATTATTTAGTTGTGGGATAAAACCGTGAAAGCAGCTGGTGAATTTGAGGATTTACCAAACACTAGAGCGAGTCGACAGAAAGGTAGTGTCCTCTTTTTAATATGTGATTATAAAGTGTACCGATTGAAATGGCAAAAGTAATGGCGAAGCATTGTCAGTAAATATAATGTTGCCTTCTGATTGAAAAAACAAATGCATTTTCAGGGTAAATGTGTATGTTGCAAACTCTCCTCAAGAAACCTGATTTTCAGTTTTAGTTTTTGCATATGTTTTACATCTTACCGCGCTTCCTCCTGCATGATCTCTCTGTCTCTGTACACTAACCCAGTGGATTTTAGATTAATCACGTGTTGATTGAAGTGCAGACTTTCAGCTTTGAGTCAAGACTTTAAACCAAAGTGTTGCATTAACTGTTCAGGAATTACAGTCATTTTTGTACACAGTCCCTATATCAAGAGGCACAAAAGTAACTAGACAAACAAACATATTCTTAAATACAAGAATTGTTTTTTATGCATTGGATGAAAATCCTTTGCAGTCAATAACTGTCTGAAGTCTAGAACCCATGGACATGAACAAATGTTGTGTTTCCTCCCTAGAGATGCCCTGCCAGGCCTTCACAGCAGCCACCTTCAGCTGCTGCTTATTTGTTGGTCTTTCTGCCTTCAGTTTTGTATTTAGCTACTTTTGGCTGCTCCCTTGTCACAAGGGGTCACCACAGCGGGTAGCTCAGCATGTTTGATTTGGCAGTTTTTATACCGGATACACTTCCTGACATAGCCCCCCCCCCAAAAAAAACATGCTCTATTGGGTTGAGATCAGGTGACTGATTTGGCCGTTGAAGGATATCTTTTGCAGTATGCTTTGGGTTATTATGTATTTGCACTGAGAAGCCCTGTATGACCAGTTTTACAGCATCTGGCTGAATCTGAGCAGAAAGTACAGATTACATAGTTCATAGCTGCTTCTATCACCAGTCACATCATCAATAAACATTAGTGAGCTGCTATCACTGGCAGCCATACATGACCAGGCCATAACATTACCTCGGCCATGTTTCACGGATGATGTGCTATCTTCCCGAGCAGTTTCTCTCCCTCGCTGTACTTTTCTCTTCCATTCAATCTGTCCAAAGATGTTTTCCCAACTTTTGAGGCAAAGCCTTCTCACTCTTGAGTGTAACTGGTGGTTTGCACCTTGTCATAAACAGCCATCACTTGACTGTAGATCTTGCCATTGACCTATTCGAGAATGTGTTTGACTTGGTTAGTTATTGTGAAGAAGTTTTTTCTGCCTATCCAAGGAAATAACACTGCAATTATCCACTTTAGTTTTCTTCCGTGGTCTTTCAGGCCTTTTAGTGCTACTGAACTAGTCAGTGTGTTTATTGTTTTTAAGAATATACCAGACTTTTGAGTTCTTGTTCTCTCTGATAGGGTTGTTTTGGTTTCTTAGTGTAATGATAGTTGCTCTCACTTGCTCCGAACCTCATACTGAAGGTTCCAGTGAAATGGTACCAAATACAATTTTAAAAATTGTGATGAAATCCAAATAATTAATCGGCTTGATTTGTCTCATGGAATATCAAGGGAACAGGCCTCACTTCACCATGAAACTATCTGTCAGTCAACTGTCCGACTGGTTTTGAACCTCTGAATTTGAGGACTGATTTAAAATAATTCTTCTGAGAGTTCACATCCTCATATGTGGAAATGATTTTGGCTTTTCTGCTACTTTTTCGTCATTCTGCTCAACTGATGGAACTGCATTCGAATGCTCAGAGATTTGATTTTCTCACACTTGCACCTATACTGCAGACATTAATGTTGTTAAAAATGCGAACCTTCAAAACATCCTTTCTTTTTAATTCTAAGATGAGAACAATTTATTTGTCTGTCACTAGGTTGAATTTCTTTGGCCTTTGGACTGTTGGTTGAAAACAAAAAAGCAATTTGAGATTCATGTTTTGTTCACCATCATTTTGAAGACTAAATTGTTGGCTTAGCAGGGTAAATGTAATGCTTATAAACAGTTTATTTGGACTTCAGTGACTCGTATATATTTATTCACATTTTTTGTGTGTATACACCAGTCAAGCACAACGTTATGACCACTGGCAGGTGAAGCACATAACACTTTTATCTCTTCGTCATGGCATCTGCTAGTGGGTGGGTTATATTAGGGAGCAAGTGAACATTTCTTCTTCAAAGTTTGTGTTAGAAGCAGGAAAAATAGGTAAACTAAAGCTTTCCAAAACTCCAGCTCTTGGGGGGTGTTCCTGGTCTGCAGCGGTCAGTATCTATAAAAAGTGGTCCAAGGAAGAAACAGATGCATGTGGTGAGTGAGGGTTGGAAGCAGGTCCGGTAATTCGATCAAACAGACAAGCTCAAACCTCGTCTGCCCAGCAGGTTCTGAGAGAAAGCTGTCAGAATACTAGTGATGGGATTTCCGGCTCTTTTTAGAGATCCGGCTCTTTCGGTTCGGCTCACTAAAAAGAGCTGGCTCTTTCGGCTCCGAACCGGCTCTTCAGGTTGTTTTGTTGCTTTAATTTATTTATTATTAACAATAATATAAAATTATGCACAAAAGGAATTAGTAATGTAAAAAAAAGTGGTTTTATTTATATATGTTTATATATAAATATATGCGGTGGCCCCTAGAGACAAAACACGTACAAACTCCAAAACACATTTCTAGCATGAACTGAACTTCCAAAGCAGAGCTACTAGATCACTTAAATTACACAATTGAAAGCATGTGTGTATTGTTTGTGTATTTATATACAGGCACTCATATATATTCAAATAATTTAAAAAAAAGTTCATTTACCTGTTACTACCACACACCAAATCCGGTCGTTGGTACTTGCTGGCTTGTGTAGCCACAAGATAACAGAGGCTCAACACTGCGCCCAGCATCCTGGAGCACTTCTGTTGTCTTTTGTAAGTGTTTTGAGTTTTTATGTGCTTCTGAGTTTTTATGTGCTTCGGAGTTTGTACGTGTTTTGGAGTTTGTACATGCTTCAGAGTTCGTACGTGATTTGAAGTTTGTATGTGCTTTGTCTCTAGGGGCCACCGTAAATATACTTTTATTTATTCACTCCACATAAAATGTAATAAATAAATCATATAATACAAAAATCAACTATTTACATTTCAACTTTTAACTATTTAAATTTTCAGCTTTTTCCTTTTACAAATTTAAAGTGAAAACAACACTGCAAACCACAACACAATTAAATATAAATTATAATATTAAAACAAGAAGAACATGCATATTCTCTGTCATATGGGCCTGCATGAATAAACTTTCTGAATCCTTTATCATCTGCAACGTAAAATAGTTGTGGATGATTACTATACCTTTCTAATGTGATGTTGTTGTCCCTGCCTCTCTTTCTCTCTCTCTGGCTCTGTTCCTGTGCTACTGAGTATAACTACCGCCCCTCCCCCCTCTGCCCAGCGTAAAGCACAAGGCTCGAGTGCAGAGTGAAGCGAAAAAAAGTGCGAGAGAGAGAGAGAGGGTGAGAGAAAGAAAAAAAAAAAACCCACGTGACGGCTCGCGATAAGGAGCCGGCTCGCGTCGTTCACGTCAAAGAGCCGGCTCTAAGAGCCATTTCGTTCGCGAACGACCCATCACTACAGAATACAGAGAGTATCACAGTTTGTTGAGTATGGGGCGGCAGACCAGTCAAGGTGCCCATACTGACCTCTGTCCATCAAAAGCACCAGCAATGAGCATGTGAGCCTCAGAACTGTGGCCAGGTGTGCGTGCATGGCTTACCCTGGGGATAGGTGTACTATGGGAAAAAGGCAACCCAGTGGAGGCAGTGTGATGGTTTGAGTAAAGTTCTCCTGGGAAACCTTGGGTCCTGCCATCTATGTGGATGTTACTTTAACACGTACCACCTACCTGAGCGTTATTGCAGATAATAAACACCCTTTCGTGGAAACTATTCCCTAAAGGCTGTGGCCTCTTTCAGCAGGATAAAACAGCCGGCCACAAAGTAAAAAGTTTCAGGAATGGGTTGAAGAGCACAACAACAAGCTTGAGGTGTTGACTTGTCCTCCAAATTCCCCAGATTTCAATCCAATTCAGCATCTGTGGGACAAACATGTCTGATCCATGGAGATCACACCTCACAACTTACTCGACTGAAAGGATCTGTTGCTATCATCTTGGTGCCAGATACCACGGCACACCTTCAGAGGTCTAGAGGAGCCCGTGCCTCAATGGGTCAGAGCTGTTTTGGCAATATTAGACAGATGGTTCAAATGTTATGAGTTATACACAAAACAAATACATTGAAAGAAAGTAGTTGATCAGATTAGTCAATGTTGTAATAATAACTGTTTCTCAGTTATAATCCCGGTTGTTAATATTAAGTAATGCAGAAAATCGAGCAGATATTCATGAAAAACGATTTTATGATAATGTAATAAGGATATACAATCAAATTTTTCTTAATTTTTTACATTATTTTTTGTAGAGATTGTGAAACCTGCTATTAACTACCTCATACTGTAACGACACACTTGACAGAGTGAATCTGATGAAATAACAATTATTATTATATAAGGGTCTAGGATCCTTTACCGCTTACTGAGTATTGTGACTGTAGCTTTCATCCTTAGGGCAGCACCCTGTAAGAGAAGCACTGCAGTGTGAGGGGGTATTTATCAGCTTCCCTTTTGGACTAAACAGAGAGAGGTTTTCCAAGGTCTTAGCGCTGAATTGCTTCTGTCAACATACTGTAAATGCAAGCATGGTGGGATATTGGCAAACAAAGGATAACTTCAGCATTCACCTTCATGGTTCCACTGAAACAAAGTTGACCGTTTCAGACTGGAATCAGAAAATAAACTCATCTGCCGAGCAGGTTTCACAGACCAGAATGTCATGTCTCTTTTGGTTTCTCGGCCGTGCTTTGATGGCCGTCTCTGAGGAGCACTGAATGAGCTGTTGATTAGATTAATAAGGCAACAGACTAAATGTGGTGATGTGTTTGGTTTACAGGTCATTCCCAGAGCCCCTCTCACTCTGCGGTCGCTGTACAGGACCAGCCAGCGAAGCCATTTGTTCTTACCGCAGATGCTGATAGGTCCCTTGGGTACCGGCGTGGTTGTCTTACTGCTACCACAGGCAGGCGGTCATGTTGCAGGGAGATTTCTCCTGCTTTCCCTCTTTCTCACATCTGCGTGTCTGACAGTGGCATCTTATAAAGTCTGCACAGAACACATTAAATCATGTGGGACAATTTTGAAGCTGCTGCTAGCACTGCCCGAGCGCTGGTTCCCTTTGATATTTCATCACAAGAACTGAAGTGCAAAAACTTTAAACATGGATTTCTAATATCCTGGTGTTGTTATTGCCTCGCTGTTATCGAGGTCCACTGAGGCTGTGTAAAACATTACTCTATGAGATAATGGAATAATGTCTCACGCTAGCCTCATTTCTTTCCCTGTATAATCACTGATATGACGTGATATAACACGACAAATGAAAAATATCACATTTCAAAGCAGGCAACATCTCGCATTTATCATTGTTTCAGGAAATACCCATAGGGTGAGCCGCGGTGCTTACCTGAGACTGTAGCCTATTGATCTCAGCTGGCAACGCTAACTGTGCTCTATTCATCCTGTTCTGGCTGAGCTCTCGCACAAACAGAGCCGTCAGTCACTGTCTCAAAGCAGCATTGGCACCACCTTTGACATAAAGCTAACAATATCATTTGTCTCTTAAGTCACTCTGCCGCATACTTATTTAGGGGCAATTGTGGAAGAACGCGCTCGCATTTTGCTTCTAAAGATGCAGAATTAAATTTAAAGTTTAATTAAGCAGTAATGAAACTTCAACTGGCGTCTGCATAACCCATGTTAAGCTCTACTTGTGCTCACAGCAGCCGTTTAAAGGATTCAGACCTGAATTATCATATTGAAGCAGCACTGCCTGCATGTAAAAAAAAAAAAAATGCATGATACACTGGCAGCTGCTAATTTATGCTAAGCAATGTAACAGACCGCAGATGAGCGTGCTGTGTACACGCGGCTTCTTGGTGGCGCGTGGCAGGTGTGATCCCTGTAAGCATTCTGCTCAAGGTCAGAGCATCAACGTCCCCGCGTTAGGGATCGGGATCAGCGCTTCTTTCTGCAGAAGCAAAATCAGGAAATAATATTGACACCTTAAACAACTGATGAATTCATTCGGAGCTCAAGAAAAATCCATCCCAAATGATTTGCCCATCAGTAAAAACCAGAATGTGGGCATTAATAATTCATCCAGAATCAGAGGGAATTGATCCATAAAGCTGGCAGAGTCTTCGCAGACAGCAGGGTTGGAGATTTTCTCCTTAACGCACGTGCTGTAGACTTGCAACTATACCTTTTTCTTTACATCTACATGTGTACGCGCCAACCCAAAAAGAAACACACACAAAAAGCGGAACTATGCGGGCGTTGTAACAAGATGTACATGTCCCCATACGTTAACGTCAGGATGACTTGCATTATTAAATAAAATAACGAGGATGGGTGAAATGCCACAGAGGTATCGGGTATCAGGTAAGTGTTTGCGTTTCCTTCCTGAATATATTCAGCAATGCCCCATTTCTGCAGCTGTTAAATGGTGCCTCACTGTCTTGGTTTCCGTGAGCTTTCGCTTTGAATTGAGTTTATCCAATTATCTTGCAGGTGTGACATCACTGAAGCTGAAGAAAGTCTAGGAGGCAGAGAGAGCGCTGCCGGTTGAATGAGAGATAAGCAAATGAAAAAGATGCAAATGGAGAAAAGTTATTTTGAATTTTTTTTTCTGAATGTCTAAGCTAATTGGTCGCTAGAGAGAAGATGCTGATGCAGAGGTTTCGAGGCGTGCTGCAAAGCCACCCACTCTATGACTCGCACAAAAGCTCCGAGGCGAGCTTGCGCGCACACAATGCACACAAACTCATAAATGCATCTGCCACATCTCCCGTTAACACCCCGCTCTGCTCGCCTAACAATACTCTATTCTACCTTAGCTCACTCTGGGTTGCATTAGACATCACCTTGTTTTGTCTTCTGCATCATTTTCCTCAGTCTCAGCCCTCTTTTTATGTTTTTTTTGTTCCGTGTATGTTAAAAGCTAACATTAGCACACCAGAATGTCCTGCTTTTGTCCTCTTTTGTGAAGCATTTCCATCTCTCACCTGCCATTAGGCAACATGATCTGTCTGCCTGAGTCACATTTTACACAAGGGAGACTGTTCTCTACACACCCCATTAGAGACTAGGAAATAGCCCCCAATATGTCTAGGACACTCTGTGCAGAACATATGCACCCTCGCTCTCTTGCCTCACATCCACACACACACACACATTTACACAGTTATTCACTCAGGAAGCCTGCTGTTCCTTCAAAATAGTCACTGTTCGGTTGATAAAGATGCAATAAAATAAAGCAAAACAAAATGAGCGGAGGCATAATGAGCTGCAGAGGGAGTGGAGGACACCTGTTTGTTTATACAATCTTTCACAAATACAGTGCAGCTAATCACCTGAGGTGCTGCTGGGGTGACGCATATCTGCATCACAATGGAGGGGTCGGCCCGCATTAAACACAGAGGACAGATGCCGTTCCATTTTGCTTTGGCTTTTCGATTTTAATGCCTGTTTTCTTTTTTTCTCTCTCTCTCCACCGAGACGTAGATGCAGATGTTCTACATTGTGCTGCACCTGCATTTCCACCCCAGCTCCTGCTTGCCAACCATCAAAAAGCAGCCAGACTGAATGTACTCACAATGATCCAAGTAAAAAAAAAAAACAACCTCCCCCATCAAAGAAGGGAAAGTAAGACATCAAAAACACTTTCAATCTCACCTCAATTTTCTCTCAATCGTTGTCTGCAAAGCAGTTCTCCTCTATCAGAAATAAAGAGAATCCTATTACATATTTCTTACTTTTACTGGCTCTGTTGCCTCTGACGCCCTTTCAATAGCTGTAGTTACCACTTTATTTGCTGCCTCCATAAAGGTGACTTATAAGCTATTATCACAAGGCTGGCAAGAAACGTCAATACAAGATTAAAAGGTGTGAGCAGAGAATGGGACAGACTTCATTAAAATTGATGCAGAGCTGCAAACACCTATTGATATGTGAAAGACAAGAGTGATAGTCGAGAGGTTCGGTTGAGTTTTGGCCCCCTCATTGACACCTATTGACTGTGACTGACTTCTCATATGTAGTGTACTGATGAAAGTCTTCGCTTCACCAACACCCATTTTCAAATAATGGAAAATGTTGGTGATACGTGGTAATGGTGAAGATGGCATTACTCTTCTACTATAATTGAGATTATACAATGAGTAAGAACAAGTGCAACTACATCCAGGATCCAGATTATCTGGATGTACCTCTGTCAGTGCGCCCCAGGGTGGCTGTGGCTACAATATAGCTTGCCATCACCAGTGTGTGAATGTGTGTGTGAATGGGTGGATGACTGGATGCGTAAAGCGCTTTGGGTTCCTTAGGGACTAGTAAAGCGCTATACAAATACAGGCCATTTACCATTATAAGTTTATGCCTATTAAAAAAACAAAAACATACCTCTACTACTGCTGCTAGTTCTTAAATGCTTCCTAGAAGTCCCCGTATGACCGTTTGTGTTTTATCTGCAATGAGCAGTGGATCTGGTCTAATCCAGCATGTCAAAACAGCACCGGTTTAACTTCAATTTCATTTTTCTGAAAGAGGACTAAGTCACAGGGAGCCAACTGTGGCGAGCAGGGCTGGCGGTAAGCTAAGATTGTCTACGCGTGGCCAAAAATCTTATGTCTTTTCAGCGTGCTATGTGCTATCTGAATGGCACATTGACATGCTTTTTGGTCCCTGGGTCATAGCCAGAAAGCCAGTTCTCATTACCAGTGAAGATCCTCTACAAGTAAAGCTGGGTCACTTTGACACAGAAGTTGCTCTGTGCCCAAGTTTAAGGTCCATGTTGAAATCAGGTATAGAATAGAATAGAATAGAATAGAATAGAAAACTTTATTTGTCAATTTCTTCAAATGTACTTGCCATACAAAGGAATTGAAATTACGTTTAACACTGTCCCATGCGTAGACATTGACAACAATAAAGTGCAGATGCACAACAAAAACAGCCCTAACAATAAGGTAATATTAAATAGGTAACAGGATAGACAAAAAATAAATAAAATAAAGTGTTCCAACAGTGTTCCCTGGAAAATAGTATACTAGTCTACTTGAGGTAGTCCCAGGTTGTGGTTGGTAGGGGTATTTTGTTTTAATGCAGCATAAGACTATAGCAGCAGTAATAGTAATATAATAATATAAATAGTGCTAAAAGAAATACTAAAAATATATAGCAGCAGGTGTGTGCAATTGCAATGCAGAGGTAGTTGTTTCCAGTCAGGAATGTATTCAGGAAGAATGAGATTTTCAAGGAGGCCTCTTAATTTAGCAGACAGAGGTCTGAAGTAGTGGTGTACAATGCCGTGATCCAATACCAAGAAAATACAGGGCGAGTATTGATGATACCAATAATGACCTATAACCTATAAAGGCAGGACCAATACCAGCATTGGTGTCAATACTATTGACATTTGGATTAATCAGCCCACCTCTTGTATAAAGATACAGAAGGAGATGTAAGGGTGATCAGCCACAATAGGTCAGCCATTTCTGATTTTTATGCATCGTGTACGACTGCCCAACAGGTCCTTAAAAGTATTTGTTTCCAATTTCTTCCACCAATGATATCTAGTTCCTAACAGACGCTTGTCTCGTAGCCTGAGTAAAAACAGACCTTTATTCTAAAGCGTAATAACACAAATAAAATATATAATAAAAACTATGTAAAAATCAATTACACAAGATCACAAAAATGAATTCAGTGACAAAACATTACTATTAGAATCATCAGTGTTATCTCTCACCTGTTTGCGCAACATATTCAGTTTTTTAGCTGCTGGCACATTAGTATAATTAAATTGGGTGCTCTATTATTGTAATGTCATTGTTCATTGGAAACTATGTGGGGAAAATTATATTTTATGATAATTCCCCACTCGCCCCTGTGGGCAGTCAATCCTTCAAGCTAGAGGCCTGGGAGCTTGAGGGTCCTGCGCAGTATCTTAGCTGTTCCTAGGACTGCGCTCTTCTGGACAGAGATCTCCGATGTTGTTCCCGGGATCTGCTGGAGCCACTCGCCTATATATATACTATACGCTTCTTCTGGGCTATATTCTCAGCAGCATATTAAACATATTAGGTCCCCATAAGGAGAATCATGTGCTAACAGCTGTCTAAATGACTCGGGTAAAGTTTGTAGCATGCGTTGTTTTTGTCTGCTTCCACTTGTCTTTGCACTAGGATGATGTCGGCGTAAATGTGCAGTCATATTCATTGTGTTCCCACTAGTGCTATCAGCGTTAATCTCGTTAAAATGACATTAACGCCATAACGCAGCAAATCTCCGTTAACAAGTTACCGCGGATCGCCCCGTGCGTGGGGCTGGACGGCGTCAACACGTTAATAAGCTAACTAGTTCCCACAAATTGAGCATTGCGTGGCACATCCAACATACTGTTTTACTTTTGTCCATGACGCGCTTACCATCAGGGTCACGCTTCACATGAAAACCAAGATAGTTCCAAACGCCAGATCTGAATGAGGGTGGGGGAGGTTCAATTTCGGGTAGCGCTGAGGTAGTTGCCATGTTGCAACGAGCTTAGCTTCTGTCTTGCTAGCTTGCGCTGCGCTCAGTGGATCTGCACTCGACAGTGCAGCCTAGGCGGAGTAGTCGAATGCAGATCCACTGAGTGCTCAACACAGACAGCATCATCAGAAGAAAAGTTGATAAAATAAATAAAAAATTTTGTATTGTTCAATACATATGTGTACCGAACCGAAAGCACTGTATCGAACGGTTCAATATCGATACGAGTATCGTTGCACCCCTAATATATGTATATATGTATATATATATATATATATATATATATATATATATATATTAGGGGTGCAACGATACACAAAATTCACGATTCGGTTCGGTTCGATACTTTGGTGTCACGGTTTGATATTTTTTCGATACAAAAAAATGTTCATGCATTTTTAATTTGTCATTTATTAAAATTATAAATATATATTTTAACTCAAAAGTACAGTTTTTAAATTTAACCCTAACCCTTGTGCGTGTTTTTTATTTTGACAGCGAATGCGCACCTGCGGACCACTTATGTGCAGCCCTGGTTATTTAGCTCGTCATATTGCAGCCACAGAAATTCTTTTGTCCATGAAACCATAAAGCTGCACTTTCTTTTTGCCTTATAGTCTGATTTATCATAACTTCTCCGTTTTGTGGTAAGCTTTTCTTTGGCTGTCACTTCTTCACCCTGACCTGTCTTATTTGGCTCAGCAGAACTGAAATGCTTTTACACACGCATTCACATAAGCTCAGCGATTCTCTGCGCGATCAACCTCTCACATGTTTAAGCTTGCTGCGGGAGATTTCACTTGTCATGTTTTTTAGATTAGATAGAACTTTATTAATCCCTCGGGTGGGTTCCTCTGGGAAATTCGATTTGCATAGTTTGCATAGTAAGCTAACGATTAATAAGACGATGTCAGAGGAATTGGTGCACAAATTATCATCACTCACAGATCAGTGCTGTCGCTCTCTATACACAGTTCGCACGATTGCAAAGTGAAAGCAAAAAAACAAGCGAAAATTCAAACGCGACTTCAATATGTCACATATTGACAGTGGCTCACCGATGCCAATGACATAATTACCCAGCTACATTTCTGAAAGAATGCAAAAGCATTGACATATATTTTTCCTACAATAGCCCGACGGGCAGGGAAGAGATAGATTTTGGTAGCCCGACTGAAAAAATCGCTAGCTCCGGGACGTCGGGCTAGCGATATTGCAAGCCCTGTATCTGATTGAGGAATCACTCATCTTTGGAAAAGAGAGTTTATTACAGAGAAATGGCTCTTTCCAAAATAAAAGCTATACTATCCGCTTCTTCTGGGCTATATTCTCAGCAGCATAAGGAGAATCATGTGCTAACAGCTGTCTAAATGACTCGGCTAAAGTTAGTAGCATGCTTGCTTTTTTTTGTCTGCTTCCACTTGTCTTTGCATTAGGATGATGTCGGCATAAATGTGCACTCATATTCGTTGTGTTCCCACTAGTGCTTTCAGGTTAATCTCGTTGAAATGACCTTAACGCCACAACACGGCAAATCTCCGTTAACGAGCTACCGCCGATCGCTCCGTGCATGGGGCTAGACGGCCAACACGTTAACGAACTAACTGCGCTAACACACTAGTTCACACCAATGTAATTGAGCATTGCATGGCACATCCAACATACTGTTTTACTTTAGTCCATGACTCGCTTACCTTCAGGGTCATATGTCACATGAAAACCAAAATAATTCCAAACGCCAGATCTGAATGAGGTTCAACTTGCCTGTTGCAAGGAGAGCTTAACTTCTGTCTCGCTAGCTTGCCCTGCGCTCTTCCTTCTGACTATGCTGTCTGTGTTGAGCGCTCAGTGGATCTGCGCTCGACAGTGCAGCCTAGGCGGAGTAGTCGAACACAGATTCACTGAGCGCTCAACACAGACAGCATCGTCAGAAGGAAAATTGATAAAATAAATTACAAATGTTGTATTGTTCGATACATATGCGTACCGAACCGAAAGCACTGTATCGAACGGTTCAATATCGATACGAATATCGTTGCACCCCTAATATATATATATATATATATATATATATATATATTGTAATATATATATTATAAATTCATATCTCGATATTTTTTAGCTGGATGGCGATATAAGATATATATCTCGATATTTTTTTTAAGCCATAAAGTAAGAACAAAAAGAGAGTTTTTAGTCAAAGCTGTGTCCCAGATGTCACACAGGCACTTTTATTAACATACAGCACAGATGTACATGAAAAATTATTCAAAATTAAATTATGAGCATTCATTAAATAATAATGCTCCATAAATAAAAGAAAACAATGTTGTTTTTGTGCTAAACAAAGAGCTCACAATTGTGCAGTCAAAATGTAAACTAAAAGACGCTGAGCGTAATAACAAAGACAGACAGATTTCACAGCTGCTCTGTTCCCAAGTTTTACTGTGTGACTGATAGCCTGGAGTTTGAAATCCGCTTCATAACCACGTCTCTTACAGGTGCCATTTATGGTCCTTATACACAGTAGGGTAATATTACGTTGAAGCACAGTACGTATCACTCCGCGAAGCTCCTCAGTAGCCGTAATGTGCCGACAATCTATCAAGCGGTGCAGCTCCGTAGCTTACCAAAGTCGTACTCAAACATTTGTGACAGATTGCTGAGCGCCGTGTACCACATAAAATCGGTTCGCGGCCATCAAGCACAACCAGAATTCATACATAAGGCGCGCTATCAACTTTTGAGAGAATGAAAGGATTTTAGGGTTAGCGCGGTTAGCTCGTTAGCATGGTTAGCATGGGGGAGGAGGGGGAGTTGTCTTCAGTGAAGGAGAGAGGCGAGGCCGAGTAACGCTGCGTAGAGACAAAAGTGGACGAAAGAGAGGCAAACTTGCGGCTCCACAACTATAATTATAACGTAACATAGACTATATTGATATAAAGGATATTGTCACATCTTATATCTCGTATAAAAATATATCGATATGTTTTAAAAACTCGATATATCGCCCAGCTCTAGCATGTATGTCTATTCCCTAATGCCTCCTGGACACATTAATCAATTGGAAGGAAACACACTATATATGTATATGTGTCTGTGTACATTGTTTGTTAACAATTTTCAGCGCAGTGGCACTTTGGGGTCTGTAAATAAGTGTTCATCAAACAGTGATGTTAATAGTGCGAGTATTTAATTTTTCTTTAGTTTTGGGATTCTTAGGTTTCTCTAGTTTTGCAGTTTTGGTTAATCTTGATATTCTGTGTAATTGTTTGCCATTCTGTTTATAGTGGTTGTTTTGCTTTTCCTGACCCTTATTAGTCAGTTATCTGTGCCTTGGCTATTTTAGTTGTTAGGTTGTGTATTTTCAGGCTCTCTGTGGTTCCCTCTGTGGCTCACTCTTGTCCCCGTCTCTGTTTGTTTACCTTTATGTCTCAGTGTCAAGCCCACATTTCTGTTTCAGGGTAGGATACTCCCCGGACAGGTCGTCAGTCTGTCGCAGGGCTAACACATAGAGACTGACTGAACCATTTGCACTCACATTCATACCTATGGGCAGAATAAGTAACCTTACCCGACTAACTGCATATTTGCTATATTAAATAAAAATATATATTTTTTAAACTAACTGAAAAAACTGTGTTTACTCACAAAACTAAATAAAATAAATCAATATACCAACTAAAAGGCTTTCATCTGAATTCTGTCAAATCTGACAATACAGTTAAGAACGGGAGGCATCTTAGTTTGACTCTGGATGTCTACCTGTTCTGAAATTTCAAATATTTTGTCCCTACAACACTGAACTAAGACTAAATCTAATAAAAACCAAACTAAAATGAAACATTTTTCAAAATGAAATAATAAAAAAAACTAATAAAAAATTTAAGTAACTCTGAGTTCTGCCAACAATTTTCTATTTTCTATTCTACTAAAGACTCATTCCTCAGGGCCATGGAACAATATCGTCCAAAACCACTAAAAACACATAAATGAGTTAGATTATTGCACTGCATGCCTGGTTTAAATGATACAGAGTCTCTTGAATTAAGTTTAGTTAATTACGCATACTAGTACAATATGCAGTGCTATAAATATTCTACACTACACTGTAGCTATCTGTAAGTAGGGGCAAAAGGGCCATTGGCCTTCCCACTTAAAACCCCTTGTCCCACATTATTTCTAGGTCAGGCATCACCACTGTCCCTGGTTCATCCATCATAATCCAGTAAAAGGCATAAGGTAAAAAAAACCAAGTAATCACAAAAGAGGGTAGCCTATTCTATTAATCACAGGTTTTGTCATTTTCATCTAAAATAATTTTATTGTAAACTGTGACACAACATGGGAAAATGTAAAGACAAGAAATGCAGCACTTTTTATTTACAAAAGAGTATTTGGTTAAAACGATATGTTTGTTCAAATATGTTATTTTCTTCAGTTGTTTTAAAATAATGTGTGCCCGAGTCACCGATGAGACAGTACAAGAAGAGTAGCTATTCCTCCGTTACACCACAAGAGGGAGTATCTCCTAAAATGAGCAGCTCTAGTGGGAGTAAAGTCTATCCGGTTGTTCAGTCTGACGTCACTAGCCGTGTCTGGGTCTAAACTCCGCTGCAGGTCCATATATCAAACGATCACTATGGCATTACTGAGAGTTGAAAAACTGTGTAAAGTCTTTCATCTTTAATAAAATGATCAGCGTTCTGCTCTACCAGGTGTAACAATTGAGTTTAACATCCAGGCATCCATGAAAACGGAATTTAGGTTCTAGTGAAACTTACATAATCTACAGCACGCCAAAGTTAAATAGCATAGCACGGAGTTAGAAGTTAGCAGGTAGTTAGCTCGCTAGCTTCTATCTAAATACAATATAGCATGTCCTGACTGCGGGGTTTTGGAAACAAATTAAAACGTACAGCTCTGTTATCACTTCCAGCATAAATGAAGACAGAAAACTAAACAGCAGTGACGTTTGTAGGGTTACTGAAGTTGGGCTAGCTGGTATATAATGATGTGCTACGTGACAGCTAGCGACACAGCTATGTTAGCATAATATAAACAAGCTAACTTTTTTTCCACTCGATAAAAGTTAACGTGAGTGTTGTCGGTGGTCAGGAACAAATGTAATCGCATGGCAGGATGCTGTAAAAGGACCAAACTTCAGCCAGGAGAACAACTGAGATAATCCATCCACAATACGAGGTTAGTCATTCATATACTGCTGCATGGGCTGGGCTGTAGTTACATCCTAAGGTTTTAAAAACTGAGCTTAAATAAATGATTAGCGGTAATAAAAGCCGAGGGAGGTCAACAGGGATCACTGACTGTTTTAGGAGCTTTTTGAGATCAAATAGAAGAAAATACACAACATTAAACATGTTAACAACACAAAAGCCATATTAAACGCAGACTACTTTAGACCCGGAAGTAGGATTCGTCGCGTCATCACTGAACAACCGGATAGGAAAGCAGATACAAAATAGTAAATAACTTAAACTTGGTCTAAGAATAAGTCCACAGGGTTGCAGAGAATGTGAGAAAGCTGGCCGTCAATTACCTTTATTTGTGTTTAGTGTACATTTATTGGTAGGCATATAGATTAGCCATGAAGCTAACGATTAGCAGCTAGAGCTAATTCGCTAGGTGTGGAAACCTTGTGGCGCTGTGGTGGATCTACACCTGTACCTGGCTGTTTATGTTTATTTCATTTATTGTACTGTAAGAAGTATTGGTGTTTTGAGTTTGAATCAGGCCAGACGACTCAGAGTAACGCAGTGCGCCTAATGAGCTGAGTGAGTCAAATATGTAATGATTGCAGAATATACAGTAAAGGCAGACTCACAAAGCCACACTGATTTCATATCCTTTTAATCTAAGTGTGCAACAGAAATAACAAGAAGAAAAAAAAAATCTTGACTCACAGTTACAAATCTACATGTTTCATACACCGTGCAGCTATAGGATTGCTGTTTTAAATATACTGTCGGTAAATCACGTGTTCAGCCTCAGCCACAGTGGCCTCCTGCTAAGTAAGCTTCTAAGCTTAACTCTTTTCTAAACCTCAAAAAAGACAGAAATAACATTAAATACAACATAGGAGCAGAAGCAATAGCAGTAATGCTAACTTATGATGTGGAGCAAGAGTTTTAACAGTCCCATGAGTCTTTGCTCTGCCCATGGCCAAAGCACCGTCCTCTGGTCACTACAGGATGTTAGCCGAATCTTTTTCTTTCTTCCTCTTCTTAATGAGACAAAACCGCTGACCACCTAATACCCCCCTACAGTTCAGTGATCACAACGCATTTTAAGTTTCACACATCATCTGACCTCACACTGTTTTGTCTGTACTGGATGTCTGAATATCTGCGCTTTCACTCCTGGTCCAGACCTGGGTGGATAGAAACATTGTGCCTTAGAGAAAAGTAAGAAAGAAAACACAGAGGATTATTTTTTTATATATGAGAAGAATGGAACAGAACAGAAGTTTAGGAAAGTAAAATGGCTTTGTTAGAGAAAGGTCATGGTCACAGTTAAAGTTACTGAAGATAAAAAGAATCTTTTGTTGAAGAAACAGGATATGAGCACATTTTCCTGTGGGGTGAAGCCGCACACTTTGTGCTCCCCAAAAAGCGTGACGTCCTCCTGAAAAGCTTTTGTAGTTTTAAAACAATATCACACAATATCCGCCTTTGCTACGAGAGGACAATCTTATTCACGAAACAGCAAGGGGCCGCTTGTCTGTGGGAAACATAAACAGACTTTTTTTTCAAAGGTTTGAACAAGAAATTTCATTGTTTTTCTGGTGAGGACAGTGGCTGTGGATGAAAAAAAAATAGCACATCTCTTTTCAGCGGTTTACAACATGCAACAAAAAACACTTCAGAGAAAAACAGTCCTTCTGCCGCCTCTGTAGCTGATTACTTGCTTAATGCAGTTTCACACTACATCATGCTGTTCTGGTCTAGCTTGGCCCTCAGCTTCTGACAACGGAGCGAAGGCTGTAGCAGGTGAGAGAGTTCATTAGAGCAGCAAGCTGGGGTCCACAACAAGCAGCCTCTTCACATGGAATAGCAGAGCTTAGCCTCCAGCTGTGACCTCTCCCATCCAACATGCAGAGATAATACAGCAGCAACACAAACTCAAGGCAAAAAGTCTTCACATGGAGGCGCACACTTAAACCAAGGCGGAGAGTTTAACAAACGTGGAGAAGCACAACCTTGCCTTTCAGCGCTCTGCCCCCAAACTTACCACCAACCCAACCTCCGCGGTAACTCTCACTAGCTTTCAGATACATACTTTTTTTCTTCATATGAATATTTACAAAGGTCAAAGCTTCAAAAGTTTGGAAATTGTTAAAACAAATATGGAGAGTTAAGGTCAAGGTTAGGAGTGTAATGAAGGCAGAAAGCAAATTTTTGGCGCCCAGATTTTTCCACCGTGCATGCTGATGAAGTTTGCCCTCCACTAACCCTTCAAGCAGAGCTGATTGTGTAAGGCTCTCTGTTTCGTGAGCACACAAAACGCATGTGTAACAGGTGCAGGGCAGAGAAAGCCATCATACCCCAAATCTTATTCGATAAAGTATTTATTCTAGAAACGGAATAAGTGCGCACACACACACACACACACACACACACACATATATATACACACACACACACATATATATATACACACACATATATATATATACACACACATATATATATATACACACACACACACACACACACACACACACACACACACACACACACATATATACACACACACACACACATATACACACACACACACACACACACACACACACACACACACACACACACACACACATATATATATTAAAAATTAACCTAAATTGATAAGTTTTCTGACGCAACCTAGAAACAGCCTCCTGGCTGCCATCTGCTCTGCATGGGGATAACTTAGATCATTTATGTATTGTGTGCTATTTTGCCAAAAGAATGAATTGCATCAGATAAAAACATTACTCTTTAATAGGGGGGGGGGATTAAGCTCTAAGAAACTGTGCTTCATACTTTTGAATGAGGTTAAAAAGAAAACCAGTATAAATTTAATCTTTAACCACCAGCAGATGGTTGTTGTAAGTATATTCTCGATGTTTTGAAACAAACAAACACATGGTACTGCGGAGCCTCTAATGAACCTTGTAATTTACGAGTGAAAAGCGTGTGTCACTTTTAGAGCAATTTTTTTTCTCTAAAATGTTCTGACAGCATCTTCAGTTCTAGTGTAAAAAGTAAAAACAAATCAACAAACCCTTAAGAGCTTCTTCTCAAAGCTGGGAGGTCAACTTGCACTCACTAAGTACATAGCTTTTGGTGTTGTATAGTTCAGTGAGAACGCAAGGGTTTGTGTCCCAGTGGGACCGACGTGCTATAAATGCTTGCATTCATATTGAATTTTGGGATAAGTGTCCATTAAATGAAATGTGTGTTAGCACTTCTGTCAGATTATGCGTTTTGCCACAAACAGCTGAGCACATTTTAACCAGGCAAATGCCTTGGGTACTTGAGTGACTCACTCATCATTCCCTCCTGCTCTTGTTCTACTTGTCTGCCTCCACCACACGGGTAATGGATTTTGAACAAAATACTTGCCAAAACCAGTCAACCAGTCAAAATTTAAGTACATCCACCATCTCCACTGACAACAGCTGAAGCGGTGAGTGAAGTATGAAAAGATCAAGCTGGATAACATTTCTTTTAACTTATATATGTTGGAAATAAGTCACTAAAAATTCTTAGGGACTTTAACCTAAACAAAATCTGAGTGTACTTTTCCTCGTTTAACCTGTCTGTAATGTTCATACAAATAAATATATAATTTGTAACCATACATACAAATTTACTAGGACATCTACACTGTTTGGACAAAAGTACTCAAAAAACCTGAAGTCCGTGATAAAGAAGTCTGGACCAAATGCTTTTCTCCTACTAGGTTTCTGTTTATAATTCATATTATTAATTTCCGGCTCTCTTTCAAAATGTTTCATTTGTCCTGCCTACTTCACCTCGGCCCCAACTGGTTGCAGCCCCTCCTGAGCCTGGCTCTGCCAGAGGTTTGTTGTTGTTGTTGTTGTTGTTGTTGTTATTTGGTGCTATATAAATAAATTGAATTCAACTGATAAATTGTAATAATCTTTTTTTGGTACTCCAACAGATTGTCTTCAAAAGATGAGCTTTACTGCTGTGGTGTTGTTTTCTTATATTGTGGAGCCTCAAATTCAGCTTTTTGTTTATTACCATCTTGGTTTATTTAAACCAGATTAGAAAGAATATAAGTTTGAAGCACTTCTACATTGGTTTGAGGCTATGCCCATGTTTTATATAAAGTCTATTGAGCGAGCCAGTTGTGTGGTGAGGCCAAGAAAGTGTCTCAAATTCCCAACCTTTGGAAACTGAAAATGCATTACAGCCTAAACCACTGAAGCCAGAAGCTTAAGGTTAAAGCTCAAAATGATTTACAACAAAATGTGAAATGTCACTGTACTGTGGTTTAAAAATCCAGTTTTGTGTCAGTTAATGTTACAGAAACAACTGTCGGCCAAAAATCATGAAACAGCATTTTAACCATCCTCTTTCATAAGACAGCGATAACAAAACAAACTGAGGAGTTCAAGGGTGGTCTCTCACACTATGGACAGCTTTGCACTTGAGAAAGCAAACACTCAATGGATTATTAGTGTTCTTGTTCAGTCTTACTCATGTTATTTTTGGTTCTTGATTGTTATGAAAGTGCAGTGTGTTTCTGCTAAGTTTAGCTAGCAATGTGCCAACACATGGTCATGCTTTGTTGATATGTAAAGGTTAAATGCAGTGATGCTCCTGTATCTGCTCAGGAGAGCTTGCATTGTATCTAATCCAAAATCTTATTTTCTAAAATAAAGGTAAAATCCAAATACTTGACCAAAGATCTTTCAGGAGACAGGAACATTTTAGACACCTTGTCCCTTCCTAATAACAAGTCCTACGTTTTATGGAAAGGTGCTGGAGGCTTTGTTGGTCTCGGGATCTCGTCTCTGCTTTTTGCAGATGATATGATTCTGTCAGTTCTACCCTCCAGCTCGCACTGGGTTGGTTTTGTGCCAAGTGAAAAGCGTGGCGTGCCCACTATGGGTTGAGAAGTTGGGCTCCCAGTTCAAGGATTTTGTTCATGAGTTAAAGAAGAAGGTAGGAGGAGACTGACAGGTGGATTGGAACAGCTCCTGCAGTAATACAGAGGCTGTACTTGTCTGATATGGAGGCTGACTGTGAAAGCCAAGCTGTGGATTTAACGGTTGACCTATGTTTCTACCCTCACCAGTGGCCACATACTGTGAGCAGTGACCGAAAAAGTCAGATCTCTGCAAATGGTGGAAATTAGCTTGTTTGGAAACGTGTCTCTGACTGAGGCAGACACAGGACACTACAGAGATTATGTCTCTTAGTTAACTTGCCAACCTGGACCTGAAGAAGAAAATGGATGGACCGATGGATGGAAGCACTATTTCTGTCTAAGTCTATCAATATTTCTTACAAACCTTTTGCCAAAACTAGAAGTAGGATGTAGGACACTGAACCGTAATTAAAAGGGCTTGGTAGCTTTTAGATAACCTTGAAAACAGGCAGATAAACAAACAAAGAGCACTGAAAATTCTCCACCAAGCTCTCAGCTTGAGCAATTTCATGTAGAACATGTAAGTACAATAAGTAACAACAATAAGTAGTGAAAATACTAAATGTCATTGTTGCACATACATGCTGTGAGAAAAACAGTGGGAATGCTTTTTCCTACAAGTGTAAATATCTTACTGCAACTACTAGCCTAGCTGTGTTTGATTTATTTTTTACATAAGCAGCCAGCGTGTTACTTGAGGTTCAGTTCGAGAGGGTTAACCAATCAGGTTTTTAGATGATCAGATTTCTAGAAGGTTGGTATCTCTGTGGTTTAATTTTTGGACATGGCTGCTGTCAAAAGAAATGTAGTGATCTTGTAAAAGATTACTTAGATAATATTAAAAACTATTACAGCTATAACTGAAGTCTTGATTGTGTTGGCATATAAAGGTGAACTTCTCTGAAGGACAGAATTACCATTGCCTCCATCTTCAAGCCATCTGGGGCTGCACATTTTTATTTTAAACCCAATTGCTTTCCCCCTCGCTTAGTTTACATTCATAGTAGAATTCCACTGAAAAGCTGCAAGGAAATATATCTTTATCTCTTTTTGCAATTTTTGGACACTCCTGTCTTGTTAGATTAACCTTTATTTGAATAAACCAGCAATGGATTTGGTGTTTATGTCAGCGTGAGAGGCTCCATTGATCTGTACGTTATAAGCAGCATGTCCAGCATGCAGAAAGGAGCATAACACCCGCATTAAAAACATTACATCAAAAATATATAAATGCACACCAATGACTAACACCTACACAGGTAGAGAAAAGAAAATGCGAACTTTGGACAAAATAGCCCCAGGACAGTGCATGTTTAAAACCAAGATAGTTCCTTCTGTAAGGCCACGGTTCTATCCACTTCACCGCCATCAGAGCATAATCTGTAGATTTTAAAATGCTCCTAATATATAACACTGTTCCCACACAGCCACCTTGAAAATTTCCAGACAAGCTTTCGACAGTGTTGCACAAAACTGAAAGAAACAGTCTGCCCTTGATGAGAAGGTGAGTGCTCATAAAGGCGGTGCGGGGTCTTTGGAGAGCAGTGCACAAATAACAGCCATGAGACGTGCTTTGTAATCGCACAACAGAAATCTTTACATTACCATAGCTTTTATTCAATTTTATTATTCCAGGGTGAAGAGGTGATGGCCTTTACTTTCTCCCCAGCATGGACAGAGGCTTATGTCAGCACATCACAGATATCCTTTTATTTGCTATCATGGGAAGGGCACATGTCAGTACTTCTGCTATGATGCACTGATGAAAGGAACCCACAAGGTCACATATGAATTGACTCTGTGGAAATCACGCCACCTAAAGAACTGAGACTTTCTAGCAGAAGCTTCATGACAAGTAAGGTCAAACCAGCTATTGTGCACAAAAGGTAAGAGTAACTGCTAAAGGTGCAGAAGTGCAGAAAACTTTAATTTTCTACTTAGAGACTGCTGCTCAGTTTTTATCCAAGTTTTAAAACTTTGACAAATCTTCTAAAAATGAATCTGAAAGCCATACTAGCTGCTGAGTGCAGCTGCAGCTGCAGCAGTGCTTTGAGCCAAATGCTAATGTCAACATGCTCATGCATAGAGAGATGGGGGTAGCCACAGTGACATCACCCATTTGTTTGCAGCTTCCATTTGGAAGCCCGAGCTTTAGTGTTATTGTTCTCGCCAGGATTGTTTCTTGGAGCCAGAAGTGTTGAAATCTGAAATGAGGGTGAAGTTATCAGCTTAGACTAGCAAGCTTGGTTAGCAAAGTCGACCCATAGAATATATGTGCAATATACAGATAGCTGCTCATCTGTGCTAAGTACTGTGCAAATAAAGTAGCCTACTAGTGTTTTTCTCATTAAAAGTGGAGTTTTATTTATATTTTTTGTCATGTCATGGTATTTGAATTGTTCTTGTTTATTTCCGTTGTCAAATGTAAATGTAACCACAAGTTTTAGAACTATCATCACCTTTTAATAAAAATTGAGCACTAATAATTCCATAATTTGAATTTAAAAGCATATAATTTCAACAAAGCTGATATGATTGATCAAATGTCACATATATAAATATCAGGTAAATATGTATCTTTTTGCACTATAGATTACAAGTTTTATAGATTTCAAGTAATGACAGCACTATATTTAAAATATACCTGAAGTCTACTGTAACATGTCAACTCACCAGCCACATTATTATGTACACTGGTTCATCTGCTCATGCAAATATCCAATCATCCAATCACATGGCAGTATCTCAGTGTATTTAGGCATGTAGACAAGGTTAAGACTGTGTGCTGAAGCTCAAACTGAGCATCAGAATAGGAAAAACTGAGATTTAAGTGACTTTGAACATGACGTGGTTGTTGGTGTTAGACAAGCTGGTCTGAATATTTCAGAAACTGCTGATCTACAGGGGTTTTCACTTACAACCATCTCTGTGGTTTACAGAGAATGGTCAGTGAAACGGAAAATATCCAATAAGCGGCAGTTCTCTGGGCAAAAATACAATTTTAATACAAGAGGTTAGAGAAGAATGCCCAGATTGCTTTGAGCTGATAGGAAGCAACAGTAATTCAAATGGTCACTCATTACAAGCAAAGTATCCAAAAAAGCTGACTGCACAACACACAGATGGGTTCCAGCACCAGACGATCACGCCGGGTGTCAGCTAAGAACATGAAACTGAGACCGAGTTTGAAAGGGCTCCCCAAAATCAAAGACTGGAAAATTCTTGCCTGGTCTAATGAGTCTCAATATCTGCTATGACATTTGGATGGCAGGGAAATGCCACAGCCTGGGGATTATTGCCCACCATGTCCATCTTGTTATGACCAGTATAACCATTACCTAATAGATGCTTACAGCAGGATAACACGCCATGTCACACAGCTCAAATCATCTCAAACTGATTTCTTCAACATGCCAGTCAGAACACTGCCAGTGTAGTCAAACGGCCTTCGCAGTCACCAGATCTCAATCCAATAGAGTGCCTTTGGGATGCTGTGGAACAGGATCTGACAAATCTGCAGCAACTGTGTCATGTCATTATGGCCCAAAATCTCAACAAAATCTCTTTTTGAATCTGTGCCATGAAGAATTAAGGCAGTTCTGACAGCAAAAGACTGTCCAATCCGGTAATAACATGTCAGGTGAGTGTGTATTATTGCTTAAGGATGAAGGTCTTCTGGCATTAGAGGACAAATGCAACCATCTATGAGTGCATATGTGAATGAATCAATTAATGAGCATTTTAGCAGACTATTTTATGGGGCCACAAAGTGCTTAAAAATCATAGCACTGCATTTGTAATACAGAGTGTAAGCTATATTTAGCAGTCATTTAACATTATGCAAGTATGTGGCTATTTGAGATATAAGGGCGCACATTTGTTATCGCTTGTAAGGCGGAGCTTTTTCTCTCATGATACTTTCCTGAAAATGTGACAAGAGCGCCCTTCATCACTAATATTCCTCGCTTCTCCAAACTATATTCCTGTGTGATGATAGCTTCGCAGGTTGTCATTAAAAGCAGTAAAGGTAGTGGCGTGTTACATTAGCACTGGAACAGTTGTAGGTCTTGCTCAACAGCCCTTCTCTTCATTAAAAGTTGGTTAATTGACGGTGAACTCTATCTACTTGTGAAGGAGTAATGAGCTAGGAGGGAAGGTCAGGTTCAGTGAATCAGCACTGATTTCACTAATTAATATAAAGGAAAATCCAAGTAGACTATAAAGAATGAGAAAAAATAGCCTCATAACGTGCTCGTCTCCAAGTTTATTGCGCTGTATTAGTCCTCGCTGTAATCATACAATCGTACAAAGGGGAAAACACATGAGTTTCAGTGAGTTGGTAGTAGCACCAGCTCTGTGTCTTCCTTTTATCCTCTCATCTTCTGTCCATTTGACTGATCGTGTGCATATATGTGACTGCCTGTCCCTCCACCCTGCGGTGAGCGTGTTAGCCTGTTTAAGTGAACACTTTATCATCCTCTTCTCTGTCAGGGTCTGCTCTTCCACTCGCTTTGTTTCTCTGCTTCTGTGCTTTGCCTTTTTCATCTTCTCCTTTTTTTTCTTTTTTTTTAAATGCTGGCCAGTCTCCATGCTTCTGTTCTACAGCTCTCCCTCCTCTTTCCTATCTCTGCATTATCTTCTCCATCTCTCCAGCTGTCCCTTTCAGTTCCTCTCCCCCTGCCCTCCCATCTGCTGATCATGCCCTGATTATTCTGCAGAGGGAGGCTCTTCCCTGTCAAACCGTCCTTCTCCCCGGATGTTCCCCACTCTGTCCCCTATCCATCAAGACTTTCTCCACACACAGTCGCTCCATCTGTCAGCCCCCCTCGGAATATTCTTTCCATTTCTTCAACCTTACTTCCCAACTTTCATTCATCGCCTTCTTCCCGCATCAGTATATTCATAAAACTATTTCTTCATCATTCGGATCCGTCCGTCCATTCACACAGCTAACTACACTTCTTCTGTTCCTCCTAACCAGTCCGCACCCTGCAGCAGTCAGATCAAAATGTAGAGAGACAGAGCATGAGCCAAGATAAGCTCTCCCTGCAGGTCACTGTCTATGTACCAGCTGATAGGAATCAATCTGCACCGCGGGATACTACTCCTTTTGTTGTGTTTCTCCTCTCTGTTACAGGCCCTGTACTTTTATGTCTCTTTCTCTTTAATCCTCCCCATTTTTCTGAAGCAGTGCCAAAAATCATTAAAGTGCGATACCTTCAATCCTTTCTTCCTCCTCACTGTCATTACAGAATTTGAATTGTATTTTGTTCTGCTTTTTGATTTAGTTTATACCGGTGGGTGTTCGCCACATAGCGTCTGTAATGCGGTGCAATCTGTCATTTAGGGTTTCTTTCATCTGCCACTTCAGAGGTATTCCTGTGGTTTATTGTACAAGATAAATGACTATAGGTTCTTTAGTTTGGTAGATTGAGGGGTCAGGATGGAAGCCTACTAAAGCTAATACTTGCTATTAGCCACAGATGTAACACACAGAGGAGACCAAAAGAGTTTGCATCAGCTCGGAACTGAATAGGCAAAGTCGGAACAGGGTTATCCCGTCCGGAATAAGTGCTATCAACATCAGCCTAAAAAGCCCCGGCAGTGCATGGGCCAGAGTAAGATTGGCAGAAGGTAAGTCATACTTTCAGCAGTTGTTTTCAAACAGTTGTTAGAATTTGAGTTTATTTTTTGCTTATTTAGTTCAAATTAAGTTTTACTAGAAAGGGAAGCATGCAGTGCAAAATCTGAAATTTGCAATTATCCTGAAATAAACAGCAATTACAAAGATAAAGAGTCATTAAGCCTTAAAAATGTAAGGCTTAATGACTCCCATTTCAGCATTTCATTTCTGTTCCTCAGCTGGGAAATACTGAGCAAAACACCTTGAATTTCAGCTGTTATGTGCTGGAAAATCTATAACAACGTGGGGCAAAAAGTAGTTAGGTAAGTTTCTTATTGTTCACCCATATTATTCGTAAATGGCCTGTATTTGTATAGCGCTTTACTTAGTCCATATGGACCCCAAAGCGCTTTACTCTACATTCAGTCATCCACCCATTCACACACACACACACACACACACACACACACACACACACACACACACACACACACACACACACACACACACATTCACACACTGGTGATGGCAAGCTACATTGTAGCCACAGCCACCCTGGGGCGCACTGACAGAGGCGAGGCTGCCGGACACTGGCGCCACCGGGCCCTCTGACCACCACCAGTACGCAACGGGTGAAGTGTCTTGCCCAAGGACACAACGGCCGAGACTGTCGGAGCCGGGGCTTGAACCAGCAACCTTCCGATTACAAGACAAACTGCCAACTCTTGAGCCACGATGAAACCGTAAGATGTATATTTTGGAAATAGCTTGGGATTTTGGATTATTATGGATAAACTAAAGAAAATTGCCAATTTTTAATTTAATTTTTAATGTTTTATGGTTAAATTAGTGTTTTTCCACTTTTGTTTAATTTCTGCACACCACAGCTTTATTACACTGTAATAACTATCTAGTGCTATTTGAGTCCACCACCAGGTCCATATGTATAAAAATGGGCCATTACTTATTTACACTATTAATTAACACCCCTCCCCCAACCATAAAAAACAGTTTTTATTTAAAATTTTTTTTTTAAAACAATCACAGATTTTTTCTTTAGCACAAGTGGTTTAAATGCCTCCAAACATCTTCATTCAAGTTCATTTACTTATAGAAGTTATAAAAAATTCAACCGATTTGACATTTTTTATTACTGCTGCACAGCCTTACTTATAATATTTGGCACCAATTTTTTTTTCTATTTACATATTTTTTTTAAGTCTTTGAAATAATTCCCTGAATTACCTGTCCCCCATTACTCTTATGGAAATCCTTTTGAGACTTGTTATGATTCATTTAAAAAGTAATAATAGCGAAAAAGATGTTTCCTCCTATTTCATATTTCATCATCCAGGCATAAGGACCACATCATGGAGTCCTTATGGCTGGAGGAAAAGTTTTGTAGTGCTGGAACACTTTCCATCTCATGTGGTACAAGCAATGTAAAATAAAAGATTTTTATTTCATTTAAGTTTATATGTTATTTTATTACACACAGGCACCAATGTGTAAAAATGTAAAAGTCTGCTTAAATTGAAAGTAATAGTACAAGTAAGGTGGTCCTGTTGCAAGAAATTATTAAAAGTCTTATTAAAAGCAAGGATTATAAATTAAATCCCTAAAATCGTTATTACTGCTTAATGTGACTTATTATTATGGTTATTGTTTTCATTTAATAGGTGTTAGAGATTTTTAAACCTTCGCAGGATTATGATTTTCTTAAACAGGGTGAAATAAGGATGATTGGGAATGAGGTTGAAGAAGGGGTGTTTCATCTAATGAATGTAAATTAAAACTTTTTTTGCTAAGCCCTAGCTGTGAAATCAAGTCAAAATTGCATGTTCCCACTGGTTTATTATAGCGTGAGGCAAGCTTTCACTGGTGTGAGGTCAGCCCCATCCTGTTAACTGTTGTTTTTTCTTTGTTTTGCTTTCAAAAAATTAACTAAATTAAAGAAATCAGTATTGTATGTAGCTTTGTGGTTAAATAAAGGTAATAAATTAACAAAATTTCATAATAAATAAATTCAATAAAAGAATTCAACAAATTCTACTTCAAAAAAGATTATCAAGGAGGTTGGCGTGATACTTGTTTATTAACACCCTCTTAAAATATATTTGCAAAGTAAAGACGGGGACATTTTAGCTCTTAGAAAATGCAAATGTGTAAGTGACTGTACATTCAAAACACTTATTATTAGATATTGTCTCGTAACAGGAGGGACATTTAGGGACACGTCATGCGAGGAGACAAAATTGTTTTAGCGTGATATCTCAGTTTGAGGAATATATTTTCTGATAATTTAACAAGTTCTCCATCAGAGAGAATCATAGAAAATTTGACAATGGTGCTATCATGAAATGGCACCAAATAGAAGGCATAGCATGGCCCAAGTGTACAGCAATCAATGGATGCTCGCTCAGCTTTTGTACTGTCTTGCAGCGTGTACTACTTTGCAACTAGAGACTCTTACTCTTTAAACCTGTGACACAGTTAGAAGAAATGCTTTGTGTCATTTCAATTTGCAAATCAGACTAATGTGGAGGATTTCAGCAGTACAAGGGACGTGTATAAAGCCTGACTACCAGCAAGGACTTTCTGCTGTAACATTTTCCTATATTTATTAACACAGCATAATTATGTTTGATTGGCATTTCAAGCTTATTCAGCTTCATTTTCAGAATCTGAAAGTCAGTTGATTGGACCATCTATTTTTTTTTCTTTTTCCAAAATAAAAAACAGTTAGATTAATGTAGTTTTTATGCATCTTTTCATACACGTGTCTTAGATTAGTGTTCTCGGATCTAATTGGATTGCAAGCACAAAAGCGAAATCAGTCATGAAGGACAAAGTTTGAAATACTAAATGCCAAAGTAAATACAAAAAAAGCAATCTACGCTTGCCAAGAGTTGCGAGAATAAGTTTACTGAAGTTAATTAAAAGCTCACAGCCTTACTTAAGTTTGTTTCCTTGATCTTTTGCTATGGTCTTCACCACCTCCTGAGAGAAATATCCAACTCTTTAGGAGCTAAAAGTGAAATCCACAACATGTCAGACTAAGTTGCTTTGCGTACCTGCTGTTTGAGGTTTTTTATCTGAACGTTTTGCCTTAAATGAGGTTGCTCGGGTGGACTAGAGCACACATTAAAGTTATGCGACATAGAACTAAAACCATGAGCTAAGTTATTCATGATTCATCACTATGAATAGGACCCTTTTTTTTTTTTAAACTGGACAGTCAAAAGCTGAATTCATTTGTGTTACTTCAAAGACATTAATTTAATTTTTAAAAAAAAGTTGAACTCTCGGTGAATGAATAGATAGAAACAGATTTTAGATGCTGGAAAGTTGGGTGACTTTATGTCCAATCTTCTATGGACATGTTGGATTAACTGTGACTAACCTCAGTGGAGGACCCCCCCCCCCCCACTAGAGGAAGGTCAGTGTAGAGGTGGATGGGAGTGGACCACACACACCTCCTGCCACGGAGAGATTTATCAAGCCAGCTTTGCTCCCCGAAACACATGGTTAATTTAGCAGCCATTACAGGTGACATTTTGATGAATAGAGAAGGCTGTTCACGCATACATAGGCCATAGGCATAAACACACACAAACACACGCACGCAGACGTGCTCATAGAAAGAATAATGGTCATTTTACTGCAGTCTGCAGGAGGACGGGAGATAAAAGTTAGTGTTGGGAGAATGATGTGTCAGGATGGTTTCATTAACTCAGAGATAGAAGACTCCTGTCTGAGGCATCAGCGATCATTCTAGGGGAAGAAATTATTCTTCACGGCTGGAGATGGACATGTGCACTAACATAGTGACAAACTACTCAGTTACTCACAGTTAATCCCAGCTGCTTACAGACCCAGATAATCCTGTCTGTGTAATTAGCACTCCTGCTAATCAGGATTTAGCTGAAATGCTAAAATGTACCTGTGTGCGCAGCCCGAGAGAAAAGTTGCACGCAGCCAGGAGACAAGAGGCCATTGCTCATTGATCCCCCCCTAACCCATTTATCATCATTTTCATCCCTTTAAACTGATATCTATTGATTTGTCGGCGCTGCCCTTCACTGCTTTGAGTAGGAGGTTCCACACATACCACAAACATTTGATCACTGTCAAACATGTGTTGGCTGGGGCTGTGACAAACACACACTAAGCTGCTCCACAAAGAGCTGTCTATTCAAACCAACAGATGATATAGAGTTGTTCTACCCACACATGCAGGATGCAGTCTGCCTACGGTTGAACAGCAGCCCAGAGCCAGGAGCGGATAGAAAATGTCCTTTATGAAGCAGCGACTCTGCTCGGGCTTCTATGTCTTGGCGGCGATTTGGCAGGGAGCAGAACAGACGTGCAGACAGACAATAGAGAAGTCTCTATGGAGATCAGCCTGCACCGCTACACGGCCACCGCTTCTTTTTTTTCCTCCCCATGTCCCGGTGCCTGCAGGGACACTGTATAACCCTTTAAAATACAGTTTCAAACCCCAGACAAATCAATTTCCTTCGCTTTGTTGAATATCAAACCTCTCCCAAGGACTAGCGTCAGATTCAGAAAAGATTATTTTGGGAAAATGAAATGAGAGACTCAAGAGTATGTAGCACTGAAGCATAACTCTTAATAATAATGATAATAAAAAGCCAATACTTTGTCATTCTGTATCATCGCAGTAACAATCAGATCAGATCAAACAATCACATCAGATGCAAACTTGATTTGATTATGGTCTTTTCACCACTGTGGGTATTTTTCCTCTACGGGAGCCGGGGAGTAGAGTGGTGTCATTACCTTCGGCTCTGATCACGATGCATCCTGAAGGTCAGACCTGATGAATTGGAGAGACAGCACTGTTATAGAGAACAGCCATTATCCATGATAGTGAAAGAGATTATTCACTCTCCTGAGAGAGGAGAGGAAAGGAAATACTGAGCAGAGTAGATAAAGATTAAAGGACGAGAAATCAAAAGGAAAGGAAGAAAGGAAGGAAGGAAAGGATCCACATTCAGAGGGCTCAGACAAACACCTCAGTGAGGAGTCACTGTGAAATGCTGATAGCTGATGGGTGACAAAACTCCCCTACCCACTTAAAGCTGACACCTCGGTGCAACTGTTTCTTTCCACAGCATGCAGTCAGGGATGATATCATTGTACCTGAGAGAAGCTCGAATACTCCCAGCCCAGTTAGAGCTGACACCAGGAAACAGTCTCCCTCCTGCGCTCCCCTCTGTTTCAACTCAACATTTTCTCTCAGCGGAGATGTCCTCTGACAGAATTCAGCACTGTAACCACTACACAAGGCTGTTAGCTGAAGATATCCCCTCAGGCTGGAGTTTAAGGGCAGAAACGCCTGCTGGTTCGACTGAATTAAAATAATGTGGATTCCTAACCTCATCGCCGAATAATTTGCAAGCAATCTAAAAACACGAGGACATTCTTTTTACCCCGTAACCCCTTGAATTATGTTTAAAACTGAGGCAAGAAATATGCAGCTTGTAATCTATGGGATATCCCATCCAAATAGGGGACTTCTTGAACCCTAAGCCTATCTTCTAGTCTGTCTCTGCTTCTCTCTGCAGGCTGTGGTGATGAAGTGCTTTGTGCCTGCAGTAGTCCAGCGGTGTGCCATGCATGTTAAAAAGCCAGTGATGGCGGGGGGAGGCCTGGGGAAGGCTGTGCAACCAACAAAGCTGTTGCATTCTATTCTAAAAGGCGGATGCAAATGGGCTCGGTCTGGTACGTAAACATACAGCCACATGCATGAAATGACACGAATAAACAAAGCCGTGTGTCTGGTTTTATCTACAGATACAAACGTAATGGCGATGCATGAGCACAGCTGCAGATGGGCGCGTTCACTCACACAAACACCAGTGTGAGTCTGCATATTGTACATCAGTCAACCCCATTATCATCTGCAGGAGATGAATACTGACAAGAGCAAGATGCTAAGAGAAAACAGCCTGTTTTTCTTCTTCTACGTCCTCCACGTTCACACAGCTATTACATTCATAAGACATGATTATACAACTAACTACAGGGAACCTTTTCAGTTATGGAGATATTTGAGTTTTGGAAATAAAAGGAACATTTAAAAAGCTGCCAAATTCATCTTGAATCTAAATTGCAAGAAAATAGTTCATTTAATGCCACAAAAAGATTTGAAGAAAGTTCCTACTGCATGCACACACGCGTGCGTATATGTGTGTTGTGCGTGCATGTGTTCGTGTGTGTCTGTATACACCTGAATCTGAAAGCTCTGAGGACTAAATTAGAGAAAGAGTAGGTGCTCTGTTTCTGAAGAGAGGAAGGCTAGACCACTTCATGGGTCACACCTCTAGACTCCATCAGCACTCCGGGCCTCATTGAGAAGAAGATCTCTGGGGTGCAGGGCGGAGAGGATGACCCGAGGTTGGCCTGGGGAAGTCATGCTCAGAGAGGCAGACATCACTGCACAGGTCAACTGTGCTTCTCAAGGGGGTGATTAAAAAGTTAGAGGTGTGATTTTCTGCTGTTGCTGCAAAATACAGCACAGTACCCGAGGCAAAAATGTATTCGGTTTTTCTCCTGTGAGTATTTTACATTTTGGCATTTAAATGACTGTAATATTAACATAAAATTAATCATAATGTGAAATTATCTGAAGTTGACTTGACTTCCGCCTACCTTAAAACTGCTACAGAATACCAAGACAATACATTTACATTTTCTCCACATGGTCCACCTTCTTGGTTTTATCTCTGGGATATTATCAGTTTAAGACAGTGAGACTGAAACTCAAAGTCTCTGCTTGTGACTCATCATCGCCAGCTGTACAGTGCTGAATACATTCTGGTTAGATGAAGAATAGTGTTTTCCCTATAGCTTTTCTATATCAAACAAGTTATCTCAGCAGGATTTACTGACTAGTGACTAATATTGTGTTATATTGTCAAAGGAGCTTGCAAAGAAAAGCGTCTGGACTTCTTTAAGTTGCTTGAAGACGTTTCACCTCTCATCCGAGAAGCTTCTTCAGTTCTAAGGTCAAATGGTGGAGAGTCCCAGATATAAACCTAGTGGGAGTGACCCCCCACAGAGGGACAAAAGGACCCCCTGATGATCCTCTAATCGCCTGAGCCAAGGTGGGAAACTGGGCGTGGGTCCCAATCAGCCAGAGTTTCGGGTGTGTTCATTGTGAAACCTGGCCCCACCTTATCATGCGAATTCCTGAGGTCAGATGGCCCAGGATGTGAGTGGGCGTTAAGGCGTCTGGGAAGGGATCTCAAAACTGGATTATAGATGGCAGAGAGTTGGTGTCGTAAACCCCCGCCTCTGTTCAAAGATGGTCGCTCACAGTGGACATAGATGGCTTCTTTTGTCCCTCTGTGGGGGGGTCACTCCCACTAGGTTTATATCTGGGACTCTCCACCATTTGACCTTAGAACTGAAGAAGCTTCTCGGATGAGAGGTGAAACGTCTTCAAGCAACTTAAAGAAGTCCAGACGCTTTTCTTTGCAAGCTCCTTTGACTACGATGACCTGGATGACTGAGAACCTTCACAGACATATTGTGTTATATTGCTACCCTGTGCCGAGAATTGGCTCAAGGTTGGTGAGAAGAAGGGAGTCACTTACTTTGATCCACTAGAAATAATTTACTGCAAATAAACTAACAAAATGCAAACATCAAAGAGGGCTGATGCCAGGTGGAGTGGAGCTAAATGAATTGAAGCTGCTAAAGTTCCAGCAACTAAACAAAAAACTGGAATTGAAGTCTGAGCACGAGCCAAATTAGCATAGCCAAAGGCTCCTCCAAACAAAGGCTCTCTGACAAGCCCAAACTTCCCAAGACACCAACAGTTAACCAAGCAACGAAAAAGCTTAAACCAACTCAAAGCACAATTAGTGGTGTACACCAAAACTACCAGGCCAAGCTTCTAAGTTACAGATATCACAACACCATTTAACATTAAGGTCACTTAATCTTCATAGACTTATTAGTTATACCATACTGAGCCATGTTAACCAAATATCATAAGCATTTTGGATACACAGTGGTCCCTCGCTATAACGCAGTTCTGTGTTCTGCATCCTGATTGGCTGTAAACCACTTTCAATCAATCTCCTCCGTGCCATGTCTCCTGTACAGTACAGAATGTGTTCACCTTGTCAAATATACATAAATCTTTGATCGCTAGCGGTTTGATGCTGAAGTGCTGTACTGTATATTTGTAAGTTTCTCCCCAATAAACACAACAATGTCGATGAAACATTTTGCACCGCCAAAAGCACCCAAAAAGGCAGAGGAAGATGCTAACCATCGCACAAAAAGTTGGACATCTGGACATGCTAAAAGAAGGTAGAAGTTACCGTATTTTTTGGATTATACCCTTATATTATATTATACCCTGAAAACAGGGTTTCATTCTATAATACTGGACTTGTTTTTCTATGAAGGTTTGAACTTTGAAAACGTTCATGCCTGTCTGAAAACAGTGTATAAAGTGTGTAGTGAGGGGTTCTACAGCCTTAAAACATCTATCTAAAAAATAAAGTTTCCCCTATTGTGGGTTATTTGTAGAATGTAACTCCCGCGATAAACAAGGGACCACTTTATTGGCCATATATTTTGTCTTTAAATTATACGGCAAACCCAGAAACACATGTACCAGAACAAATGCAGTGTTGCAGTAACAGCCAGAAATTCCAAGCTCCCTAGTTCTTGCCAGTGCATTCAAAATTAATCTCAACCCTAGTCTTTGGACAGATACGTGTGCTGGGTACTTACGCACTGATTCCACTGGCACCAAAAACTGGGAACCATCTGTAAACCAGGGAAATGCTCCCAAGACATTGTCTTCAGCCACAAACTTGCCTATATATGATCAACCACTAAAGAGATGCATGGCTCATGGAAGTTGAAATATGGCTATATTTAACCCAAAACAACATGTAAAATCTTAAAATTTAATTCTTTGGTTTGAAAGCCAAACAAAATAGCGACTGGGGCTGCCTTCCTCCAACACTAACAAAAATTAACTCAACTAAAGTTATTAAAATACCCAGTACAAACAAAACAACATCTTTTGCAGAGCTCTCAAGCATCTTTGTCACAATGGTGAATTCCAAAATTTAATTCCTTGATTTTTTTTTTTTTTTTTTATATCCTGGATGAGCCCCTATTTGTCACGAACTAGCTCAAAGGTGGAAGTCCACATAAGAAGGTAACTCAAATAAATAGAATTTATTGTAAACTATCAAAATGCAAACATCAAAGAGGGTTGTTGCCAGGAACATTTCTATGTTTCTATATATCTACATGGACAGGGCATACTGGTATTCCTCAGACTTCCTCAGATATTTTATGGAAAAATGTGTCATGTCCCTCGATAAGTAAATCTAATAGTTTCTTTGCTTTGTGAGTTGCGTTTGGTTCTCTTTCTCTATAGGGCCTCTGTATAAATGTGAGCCAATGCAGAAAAGTTTCCAACAGGTTCACAAACTTTTTCCTGCAACTATACGCTGATTATGCGTTAGTTAATCCTATTAATCCTGGTTACATTAAAAGTTAACCACCTTTGCTTCCAGCTTGAAATTGGAATAATAAACCACTGAAAGGTCCCTTCAAATTATTTGTGGTACACTGAATAAATAATATTAATCCAGTAATACAACTTACCCCTCTGAAACATTCATATATGCCATTGCAACTCGATATGGTTTACCATTATGCATTTAAATTGCACTGGCAAAATTGCCTCAGTCATTACAGCACCTTTGTAGGCAAAACTCGTACCTGTCTTTGTCTTGATGTTGGAACTACTGCTGCTTCGCTGACATGCTGGACTTGCTACACAGAAGTGTTTCAGGCATGTTTTTTAAGTAGTCCGTCTCAGATATTCAATCCAGCTGTCGCAGAGGCTTGCTTTTTACCTGTGATATATGCATGAGTGGAAGCGTAGCCTTTGAATTTCAAGTCTATTTTCCTGCATTTTACACAGTGCACAGTAATTGTGTGCCGGGCTCTGAGTGCTTCCAAAACACAGGTGACCTAAAACTCAATGCACTGCCTGAGCGCCTCTTGTGTAGACCCACATAGAGCACCAAAGCTGCTGCGGTTTTTCTGCTAAGCCCTGAGGGTTAGATTTGGGCATTTAGATTTATTTTTAACCATAAGCATATCTAGTCTTAGAATTGACTCTCCCTTGAATATAATTATTTTGACAGTAGTGGCAGGATCACCTTCTGGTTAAGGAACACCATAAATATTTTTAGAGAATAGGAAGAGAATGCAAGGCAGAGAATGTGGGGTGTGCATGTCAAGGTATCCATACCTCCTGCAGAGATTCTGCAAAAGCTGTCTGACTGCCCCTACTAGAAGGTGACACGGTTAGAGGTGAACAGCACCTACAGTGGGGCAAAAAAGTATTTAGTCAGCCACCGATTGTGCAAGTTCCCCCACTTAAAATGATGACAGAGGTCAGTAATTTGCACCAGAGGTACACTTCAACTGTGAGAGACAGAATGTGAAAAAAAAATCCATGAATTCACATGGTAGGATTTGTAAAGAATTTATTCGTAAATTAGGGTGGAAAATAAGTATTTGGTCACCTCAAACAAGGAAAATCTCTGGCTCTCACAGACCTGTAACGTCTTCTGTAAGAAGCTTTTCTGTCCCCCCACTCGTTACCTGTATGAATGACACCTCTTTGAACTCATCATCTGTATAAAAGACACCTGTCCACAGCCTCAAACAGTCAGACTCCAAACTCCGCCATGACCAAGACCAAAGAGCTTTCGAAGGACACCAGGAAAAGTATTGTAGACCTGCACCAGACTGGGAAGAGTGAATCTACAATAGGCAAGCAGCTTGGTGTGAAAAAATCAACTGTGGGAGCAATCATCAGAAAATGGAAGACATACAAGACCACTGATAATCTCCCTCGATCTGGGGCTCCACGCAAGATCTCATCCCGTGGGGTCAAAATGATCATGAGAACGGTGAGCAAAGATCCCAGAACCACACGGGGGGACCTGGTGAATGACCTGCAGAGAGCTGGGACCAAAGTAACAAAGGTCACCATCAGTAACACACTACAACGTCAGGGAATCAAATCCCGCAGTGCCAGACGTGTTCCGCTGCTGAAGCCAGTGCATGTCCAGGCCCGTCTGAAGTTTGCCAGAGAGCACATGGATGATACAGCAGAGGATTGGGAGAATGTCATGTGGTCAGATGAAACCAAAGTAGAACTTTTTGGTATAAACTCAACTCGTCGTGTTTGGAGGAAGAAGAATACTGAGTTGCATCCCAAGAACACCATACCTACTGTGAAGCATGGGGGTGGAAACATCATGCTATGGGGCTGTTTTTCTGCCAAGGGGACAGGACGACTGATCCGTGTTAAGGACAGAATGAATGGGGCCATGTATCGTGAGATTTTGAGCCAAAACCTCCTTCCATCAGTGAGAACTTTGAAGATGAAACGAGGCTGGGTCTTCCAACATGACAATGATCCACAACACACCGCCCGGGCAACAAAGGAGTGGCTCCGTAAGAAGCATTTGAAAGTCCTGGAGTGGCCTAGCCAGTCTCCAGACCTCAACCCCATAGAAAACCTGTGGCGGGAGTTGAAAGTCCGTGTTGCTCGGCGACAGCCCCAAAACATCACTGCTCTCGAGAAGATCTGCATGGAGGAATGGGCCAAAATACCAGCTACTGTGTGTGCAAACCTGGTAGAGACCTATAGTAAACGTTTGACCTCTGTTATTGCCAACAAAGGTTATGTTACAAAGTATTGAGTTGTATTTTTGTTATTGACCAAATACTTATTTTCCACCCTGATTTACGAATAAATTCTTTACAAATCCTACCATGTGGATTCATGGATTTTTTTTTCACATTCTGTCTCTCACAGTTGAAGTGTACCTCTGGTGCAAATTACTGACCTCTGTCATCATTTTAGGTGGGGGAACTTGCACAATCGGTGGCTGACTAAATACTTTTTTTGCCCCACTGTATACACTATGTTGAATAGTTCCTATCTTCCAGCCATCTAACTTAGCAAATATTCCAAGCAATAGCAACTGAAAGAAATGTACTTTTAGCTAACAGTGTTCTTTTACACAGAAAAGTGCACTGATTGAGAGATCTAATATTACACTGAGTTATCATGTTCTAAAGGCAGATTTAATCCTTAGGAGAACATCTGCTATGGTACAAAAAAGCCTTGGGCAGCTGTTGTAAAAACTATAAGCTGTCAATCATGTCTTATGCCCCCCCTTTACATCCCTGAGGGACACAGAGAAAGGGGGGGAAAGACAGAGTTAATCAAAGGAGTAGTTTTCCAATTAAGTGACAGCGAAAGTTACAGGATTGTATCTTGAATCCATTTGGCTTACTTCATGCCTAAGATGAGAGCTCTAAATAGACTCTGTTGATTCTCAGGTTTAGTGATTAAGCTTGTCATGGCATATAAGAGTTCCACAGAGTGCTGTTTTTACACCGCATTGTCTTGATCCTGTGTGGCTTTATGCCGTCCCAGGGAAAGCTTTTAGAAGCACAATCACTGCTGTGTTTGAAAAATGTCACCCCGCGTCATGTGTGTTGAGATTAAATTCAAATGTTTTCTGATGCTCATCAGCTTACCCTATGAATTATTCCAAGAAGCTCCTTTCCCGCTAAAGCAATTTGTTCTGATGGGACTGTAGGTCATCCACGTGGATCCGGAGTGTGGCCTTAGTGTACGATTACATGTTTAGCTCCAATATTGATGTAATCCACAATGGGTATTACCCTCTAGCAGATATGCATCGGGGGACTTCAAATCTGCACCCAATCTCTCCCTATCTTGCCCCTGCAGCTTTTTCCATCAAACGGCAGCGATTTGGCGCACTTCTCCTGATGGGGTGCTCCTCTATTCTCCTGCGGCTGTTGGACGGCTGACCCTCAATCCAAGGCGCCTCTTCGAACACGTCTGAATGTTTTATTCATGACACCTGTAGAACACAGTAAACTGCTAAACCGCAACCAAAACAAAACGCCTCAGTTACCTCAGGAGAACCACTTCCCCTGTTGAAATAAGACACTTCATGTCTCTGTTGCAGGGGTGTTTAGATGCTCATACTATGAAACAACCACACTGGGACAACTGAATCCATTTCACCGGTTGCAAAAAGATATGCTTATGCACATCAACCCCTCTGTTTGACTAAAAATATATTCTTATTTCTTGGAGGATGTCAAGCAAGGATAATTACACCACTGACACGTCCCCAAAAATAGCCATGCTAGTCTGTTGTTTCTAAGCAACTCATTGTATTTAAATCTATTTCTCTTTTTTTTGTTCATTTGCTGTCTCACCGAGAATAGATATAAATAATCACAGCACTCATATAACTGCACCCACCCAGTACCATTTAGCTCAGCATAAAATTAAAAACAAGAGACTACCAGCCAAGAAATTGTCTGCTACAAAACCACTTCTTGTTTTTACAAGGGTTTTTGTATGAATTATGTAAATGTGGCATAACATAAAATATCAAGCATGGTTCTCTTCAGAGGGTGGCAGCTAGGCTAGGAGTTTTTAGTGTACTTTTACATCTCCCCCCAACAAACTTACTGTTTTTCAGCTAGCTGTTAGCATAGAGATTGATTAGCTTAACTTAGCATATCAAACATAGGACATATGAAAACAGAGGCTTGTAGAACATTACACAACCTCGATGTTTTTTCTTAGCTTTTGTTCCCACTTTGGGTTTAAAAAGGAGACCTAATATGCTTTCTTCTTCTTCTTCTTTTTTAACCACTTAAGGATGAGATAACGTTAAATAGGTTATAAAACGGGGTGAGAAATATAAGTCCAGACATGTGTGGTATCCACAGAAACCTCTGAATCTCTGCTAAAATGTCGTATAAACTACGGTGGCCCCTAGAGACAAAGCACGTACAAACTTCAAAACACTTGCAAACTCCAAAACACATGCAAACTCCAAAACACGTACAAACTCCAAAACACTTGCAAACTAAAAAACACTTGCAAACTAAAAAAACACATGCAAACTCCAAAACACGTACAAACTCCAAAACACTTGCAAAATCCAAAACACTTGCAAACTAAAAAACACATGCAAACTCCAAAACATGTACAAACTCCAAAACACTTGCAAAATCCAAAACACTTGCAAACTAAAAAACACATGCAAACTCCAAAACACATACAAACTCCAAAACACATGCAAACTCCAAAACACTTGCAAACTAAAAAACACATGCAAAATCCAAAACACGTACAAACTAAAAAACACATGCAAAATCCAAAACACGTACAAACTAAAAAACACATGCAAAATCCAAAACACTTGCAAAATCCAAAACACTTGCAAAATCCAAAACACTTGCAAAATCCAAAACACTTGCAAACTCAAAAACACTTGCAAATTCCAAAACACAACGGAAGTGCTCCAGGACGCTAGGGGCAGTGTTGAGCTTTTGTTACCTAGTAACTACATAAGCCAGGAAGTACCAATGACCGGATTTGGGGTTTGCAGCCTTAAAGGCCGCATTTTAAGGCCGATTACGTCACAGCGACAAGAGAAGGCTTTCCCAATTCAAAGGCTGCTCGAAATGCGGCCCTCAAATGCGTCCATAATTTCCCTGAATTTTAAGGATGGGTCGGTGTAGCCTTCATGGCCCAACATATCCCAGACTTCATAGTGCGGTGGTGGTGTGGATAATTTTGCCGAAAAAAAACGGTGGAAGCGGAGCGGAGGAAGAGTAAACTTTCAGAAGTAAGTACTGAATATTATGTCACTTATTTATGCGCAAATATTTTTTTAATGAAGAACCATTAAACCATTATTGTTGGCCACATGTCGGGAAAGTTATGTGACATTAGTGATGTCTGTACTTTCAGAATTAACTTGGTTTTAAAGCCTTTACTTTTAAAAATATATATATATATAGTCGACCTTAATCTTACAGAGATTGTGATGATTTTGTGGATAATTAAAGTCAGTCATATATCCACAAACACAACAAGCTGAAAGTCAGTGATGCTGCTCGGTTTGCAGTCCTGAATATCACGGCACAAGCAGGATTCACTGCACTTTAATGTTAGCTATGTTATATTGCTGCCTCTGTTCGGTGGTGTCGAGCCAAACGGACTTTAACGTGTGTTTGAACGAGCTGACGGTTCACTCATTAAGCTGAAAGAAAGATGCTTTAATCACAGGAGTCACACATGTGTCCACTGTACCATCTGGGAACTCCTCTTGTTTCGTAATAACACAAACACTAAATCCTCCTTCTTTTGTGCTGTTTTGTAGCAGTGTATACACCTGAGACTTTCACCTGTCTGTCTGTCCTGCACTCGCTCTCTGTTTCTTTCTCTCTGATTGTGGAATAAAAGTATGAACATGTGTTTATAAGTCACACTTGTGTTTGAATCCTGCAGCTTATCACACATTTGATTTCCATGTGTGACAACTGCAAGTGTCCAGAGTGAGGACAGACTGAGGGACACACTGCTGCACATCATCTGTGAGGCTTTGCACCCCTGATGATCCACCAGGACAAACTCAGCAGTGTGTGAGGAAGAGGAGGAGGAAGAGCCAGCAGCAGCTGACAGATGGAGAGAATAGACAGACTGTTCCCTGTTTGTGAAGGACTGCTAGAAAAGTTTAAAATAACTAATTGTCTGTCCTGAATCAGTCTTATTAGGTAATGTTCAAATAATTTTATCATTCCAGTGTTTTCAGTGTGGGAGAAAGTACTCAGGGCCTTCAAGTTACACACTATGAAAGGCAGCAACAAGTGTAATATTCAGAAACCTAAAGTATGTATCAGCAGCAGAATGGACCTAAAAAGAAATGTTTGTTCCAGTTCTATGAAGCTTTGAGTATTTTGGATCAGTAGCACTGCTGTGTTTGTTGCATCATATTGCTGTAATTGTTTATATGCTTTATATATTCTGAGGTAAGTTGATCTATAATGTTACATCATATTCTATAAGGATGTTATGTGTTTGTAGACTTTCTGCCCAGTTTGACCCATTTAGGAGAAGCCAGCCTGTTTAAGGCTCTGATATCTATTCTGTGTGACTTAAAGCAGTTATGACATGGTCTGATTTTCTCACCCAATAAAGGAATATTTCATATATCAGTCTACTCTTCATTTTATCAGAAACAGTTATCACAGCTTGTACATTTTCTTTTTATAAATATATGTAAGCAATGAGCCAAATTTAGTAATGCCAACATACTGAAGGAACAACATTTGTCTCTTATATATGATACACCTATATATGCACTGTCAAAGATACTTGTCTTTGAGTGAAGATTTAAGGTGATAAGACATATAAATAACTGCAACTTGAATCTGTACTGAAGCTCAGTATTTGACACAGAGTTCATGTTCACTGCTGTAATAGCTAATAATGATTAATATAATAACTATAATATTGGCCATATTATATTTACATTACCAAAGTGATATGACTTTAGTCTCATGAACAACATCAGCTAATTCTTATTTACTAATTAATCTTGAAATAACTGTTCAGTACAGAAATGAAGCCCAAAAATCATGTTTTACTGTCCTGTGGTCTCAGCCTCAGATACTTATCAAATCACACAAAGCTCATGTAGAAACAAACAAACAAATGAACAAAATATGTTCTCCCTCATTTCTGTCAAACCAAGTTGTATGACACGTTTCCAGCGGTTAGTATCATGGTTGCTAGGCAACCTGGGAAGCGCAACGGAGACTAGACCGTCCCATACAGACAAACTTGCCGTTTATTTTGCAAATCGAGCTCAACACTGCCCCTAGCGTCCTGGAGCACTTCCGTTGTGTTTTGGATTTTGCAAGTGTTTTGGAATTTGTACGTGTTTTGGATTTTGCAAGTGTTTTGGAATTTGTACGTGTTTTGGAATTTGCATGTGTTTTTTAGTTTGCAAGTGTTTTGGGTTTTGCAAGTGTTTTGGAGTTTGCACGTGTTTTGGAATTTGCATGTGTTTTTTAGTTTGCAAGTGTTTTGGATTTTGCAAGTGTTTTGGAGTTTGTACGTGTTTTGGAGTTTGCATGTGTTCTTTAGTTTGCAAGTGTTTTGGAGTTTGCATGTGTTTTGGAATTTGCATGTGTTTTGGAGTTTGCAAGTGTTTTGGAGTTTGTACGTGCTTTGTCTCTAGGGCCCACCGTAATAAACCATTTCTACAACCACCAAACACACAGAAAACAAGCCGTGATTAAACGAGCAGTTACGTAAATGCGCCGAAGACCGCTAAACAAACAAAACCGAACCGGAAATTCACATGCGCATGCATAGAAACAACAGGTGGGATAGTTTGTCAGGTAGGATGGATTCCCAGAACACCTGTTAAAGATAGGCTGGTTAGCTTCCAGAGCTATCACTGACTCCACACACCAAGTTTCACCACAATCAGACCAAAATTCACTGTATGCGCCGCAAAAGAAGATCACAAAAACACATAGCGGCGCAAATGCGCTAAGACAGAGATTGGCTTACTGTCTAGATTTCCTCCGATATTTTCACCGGTAGCTGGTAGCAACTTGGTTATCAGAAGTTACCACGCCTACCTAGCCGCATCAGAACCATTTTCCGTCAACAACGTCCATTTTAGACCCACCTACAGGCACGTGACTGGACAGACGCCACATGCAGAAAATTTGGGCCCACGTGGATTGTGGCATTGCAACGTCTGATTGGTTGAAGTGTCGTGAACGGGCATCGTTACTTTGATTCTATTGGCTAAAACGATTAAAAAGAGGTGTCAATCATGCAAATTGACCAAAAGAAACCAAAGTTACAGCCCCTCGGAGTTTAAAGGGCCCATTACCATGTAAATGTGTGGTTGTTGCATATAATTTAATTTTTGCTTGATGCAAAACTAAGATTAAAACTAATAAAACAAGTTCCAAAAAGAGACTTTTCCATTTGATTACATCTTTTATGATGGATTATGCAGAAAAAGTAGAATTGGGCTGAAATATCTATTGCTTTATTACCTATTCAGGTTTTAAATCGTGTTTTTAAAAAGTAACTAAGTAATTAAGTAATTAATTACTTTTGAAAATAAGTGATCAGTAAAGTACCTTTTGGGGAAGTAATCAGTAATTAGTTACTGATTATTTTTTTCAAGTAACTTGACCAACACTTGTTTTACACATGTTATTTCAGACATTTTTTCCATTTTTGGTAGAGATGTATATGCTGATTCGAGGTACACAGGTCTGGCTGTGAGCACAGAATCCCTACGCACCTTTTGTTCAAGTGTTTTGTTTGCAACAGGCAGCCAATCAGAAGAAAGATGGCTTAAAGTGAGGAACAAGGAAGCTAAAATAGATCAAGGCTCAGTATATGAAAAATAAGCATTATGTTGAACTTGAAATCATGCAAAGCTATGAATATGGAGCGGGGTCTCTTTAAATAAATTTTGTCTACTCTAAGCATGAAACACTGAACATTTTTAATTGATCAGTGCATTTTTTCAGAATGCTTATAAAATGATTTTTGTATAATCCTATCGGTCTTTGTTATTGTGGTTAGTTTTGATAGTTAATTAGAGTCAGTTGTGATGTTATTATCATCGTATTATTTACAGCAGACTTTTCTTTGACTGGTTAATTACTGGAGTTGTAGCTAGGTTGTATTATTTGTATATTTTTATATATGCTTGCGCTTTTAGAGACCAACATTATTTGCAGATTTTCTTAAAAGTCACAATTATACAGGAAATCATGCATAACAAGCATTCACTTTATAGCACATATCATTTATATATTCTTTGTCTATATGGGTGCTAAGCATGCTATCCAACTCATATAGGGTCATCCTCACAGCACCCCACACTTGAAACATGTTGCCATCCACACTCACAAAAGCGACAGTAATTGAACTCCAGTCATTTGCTTTACTACAAATAGACCTCTGATAGGTTAACCTCTTTTATGAGAGCTTTGTATGCACAGAGGAAGAAACAGAGTAATAGATGGATTGGGACAAGAATGGAGAAGCAGGCCTCGGCCAGACATGCAATTAGAGGCATGTGGAGACACTGAGGTGGAGTCAAGGGTGATATTGCTAGTGGACAAATGCTAAGAAAAAACAAAATCCATAAACATGTCCTCTGGATCCCTTCAGTCCATACAGTTTTTTGTTTGTTTGTTTTGTTCTCCATTGCACTATAATTTTGATGCTTTTTTACTTATTTCAATAAGTGTACTCCAGGGGTGTCAAACTTATGGCCCAAGGGCCACATCCAGTCTGGAATGCAATTGTATCTGGCCCGTGAGATAATTTCATAGATCAATTATTAATGGCCTGTTGGTATGTGGTAGCCAGATCTTCAACCCTGCTGAGGATCCTTGCAGGCAGGGGTGGGACTTTATTTTGATGGGCACACTATGCAGCCAATCACATGCAAAGACAGACTGGGATCATACCGAAGGATGCTACGCAGATGTTCCTCAGAAAGCAAGTGCAGCGGTACAAGCCAAATACAAAGAGAGAAAGGGAGCTTTGCATTTAAATGCAAAAGTGTCAGGAAAAGTAAAGAAATGAGTGACAACATAAAATAAACAGTATGGCTGCATCTGAATGATATTGGAAACTGCAAAGCTGAGTGCATGTATAAAATTAGCAGCTGGCTAAAGTGATACCCATTTATATTCTCAGGTATTTTCCGTTGTGGAGGACAAAAGGTTTCAAACCTGTCAAGGTCTTAAACCTCATGTGTGTTCTCCATAGTAGTAGTAAATGCATAAAAATAAGACTTTTATGAAAACTTGCTTCCTTGAAAAAGACTAAATTTACAGTTCAGTAATGACTATTACATAAATTGTATACAAAGTGTCTTTGAATGGCAGAGATGCAGAAATATCTGCATGAACCACAAACCCATGGCTCAGTGTCTGAGTGTCTAAATGAGCCTCACAGGCCTGAATGTGCGCTTGAGGCAATTTATAATTCTTAACTTGTTTGATCTGCAGCTCACCACAAACAAGTACAAGGAGAAATTTTGGACTTTTAAATGTAATTTCATAAGTTTTACAGCTTTTCCTGCTGATAAAAACCTCTCATATGGCCATTCATACTGAACAAAGTAACTCAAAGTGACGTTGGATTGATGTCTTTTATGTGTCATTTTTGGATTTTCAGTTTTAGTCCACTCAAGGGGTTGTTTTGTAATGCCAGACAACATCTTTTTTTCGACGTCTACTGAACCTTAGTGTACGAGCTATTTGAAGTTCAAGTGTGGTCGTAATGGACGTCTTTTCGATGTCAAACTTAGACTCATTTTATACTTTTTCTACAGGCTCTGTAATCCCATGTTTCCAGGGGGTGGAGGACATGCTTTCTATAGTCCACCAGTTAATTTTTCTGTAGGTTTATTTACGCTTTCATAAATAAATAAATTGAATAAATAAACCACTTAAAGAAAAAAAAAACTGCCATTCATAGCATGCTGATAACAGAGAACCAGGGTTACACTAGTAACCAAGCATTTTAATGTACTTCTTTTTTTCTTTTCTTTGCATTTGTGAAACTACAGAATGGCAAAAAAGGAAAAACCCAAAACCTTCCCATATTTTTATCTAATCAAAATGTAAGTAAGTATACAAGACAAACAATCCTAACCTTAACCCTAAACTACCCTACTGTGTTGTTGTTGGCTTGAAAGAGTTATTCAGAGGGTCTGTCTGTTTACAATTACACAGCTCTTTCAAAAATAACTGTTTAGTTTCGGTTCTTTTTGTTAGACATGTGAGATGTTTATCTCCTGGTGTGCTATCTTATACTTGTATCTTACAGAACAAGTGTCTAAAGCTCTACCTAATGAGTTTCAGAAAAGCTAAATGTAACCCGATACACACATATGCCAGTCTTATTGTGGTATCACAAAACTTTGAGCAAAAAAACCCCAACAAACCACTGTGGCTGAAGCTGTTGTGAGTGAGCAAACGAGCATGCCTTTTTCACTTTTCAAACCCTAATCTTCCCGGCAATCAGTGGATTTGAGCCAGTGGCACTTTTGATCAAAAAACTTCTTCTCCCTCATGAAAAATGCAAGAATTTCCCTTATGATCAATAAAAGCCTGTACCACTGGATCCCAGGTGATCAGACACAGTGCATAATACACCCTGTGTGTGACAGCCACGTATTGTAGAATGATTGAAATTGATGCAATGTCAATGTTCAGTAATCACAGAGCTCCCTGTCTCTACTCCTTGATCATTCAGAGTGAATCAGACCCAGTCTTTGATCAGTCTCTGGCGCTGTACCCGGGGACCAAGAAAAAGAGACAGCTAGTACAGAGGAGAGGACAGACACAGCCATGTATTTACCCCTGCATTTCAATTTCACTAATGATTATGCACGTCCAGTCACTGTATAACAGCTTGGAGGAAGCCAAGTGCTGAGCCAAAGCCTTTATTAAAGAAGATCTGAGTGAACATTATTGCTTTTGCTGCATGAAACAAACGCTTCAAGCAATTATAATGATTATCATTATCTGCTGAGAGACATGCTCGACGCAAATTGGCTCTATGTCAGTAATTAAGTGATGCACCCCTTTTTTGAGGGAGGTGAGTGAAGTTTTCACAGTGCTTTTAAAATAAAAAGCTTCAGTAATGCTGTGCAGAATTTTAATATCCACTCTATGGGGGATAATTTGACCCATTCTCTCAAAAGGTTCTGCATTTGAGTGTTATCACCTTTCAGAACGGCTAATTACATGTAAGAAAAAGCAAGAGGAAGAAAAAAAGTGTGGCTAATTTGAATATTTCTAATCGAAGTGGCCAACCGACACAATAAATGTAGTGTCCAAGTCAGTTCTGAGTTCTATAATTTTACTTACAGAAGTTCTTTTTTTTCTAATTTCCTAATTCTTTCACTGGAACTTGGCCAAAATTGTGTGTGACAGTGTGTAACAGTCTAATTTCCTCTCCATGTCAGGAAAAGAGAAAGTAGCTGCATTAAAGCAACCTGCAATTGGGGGGACAAATTAAAAGCAAAACCAACATAAAGTCTCCCAGTCACGTTTTAGATCCACTACGTGCCGCCTGAACAGCTTCAGTGCAATTTGGCATTCATTCCCATAATCTTCAATGTCTTATTTGGTGTGACCGCAGATATGCCATAACACATGATTCACAACTTTTATAGTAATTAAACAATTCATTGACTACTCACACTATCTTGAAGGAAACACACACAACAAGATGATATTTGATCATTAGGTAATGGCGATTTGCGAGAACAGTTGATTGATTTGCAGTGACTCTTACATCTGGAAGGGCAAGTAAACACAAATCAAGGCTGCAAAATTTTCCCCACAGCACCCCTCACCCTGTATGGTCCAAGTATCCAGGTGTTTCCTTTAATCCTTCACACACTTAGTCCACAGTTATAGTAGCAGCCTTCCAGCTACAGTAGCCCTACCAGCTAGTCCAGGTGTGAGTTTATGTATACAATAAATTGGATATTAATTCTGATTTTTATCACCTTCCTATGCTTCCACTAGGGTGCTGTTGTGACAGAATGAGGTTAGGCGAAACATGACTAAAAGGGTGACTACAGTAAAACACCAGCGACTGAAAAGCCAAGAACCAGATGCTGTCACAGAAGAGTATTAGTTGTTTACATCTGACAGGCAATTCTTTTTGCACAAAAAAAAAAAAAACCTCTACAAAGTTTTCCTCACTTCACACGTAATGAAAACTTTGGAGAGGATTGTTTCAATTTAGAGTATTTTGGAGTTTTTTGGCAGGCAGAAATGCAAACTGAGTGCAATTTGCTTACAAGGGCAGAATTAGCGTTGAGGATGCCATTCTTTTCATGCTTCAAGTATGAACACTTAAAAAATGCAGATAGCTCTGTCAGGGTGTTGATTTGATTTTTCAAGTGCTTTTAACACAGTCCAGCGCTAGCTTCTCTTCTTCGACCTCAAAGACATGCTGTTTCCATCTTCCATAATAAGCTGTGATTATCAGCCAGCCTAAAATTGTATATGCAGTACTATACTACACACCCCATCATGATTACTATCTCTGTTTCGATTTCCTTTGTGCACCACTAACTTCCTATCCAGCGCCATGTGTCTGATGAGTAGTGCATGAGTAAATCAGTTGCTCATTATATTTATAGTAGTAAATGCCACATTTGACATGTTTTATAACACGTAGAGACAATGAGACAATATGTTTTACACAGCACCAGGCTGCTAACTGAACATAAAAGATACTCAAAGGCACTCATTTTGAAACATTTATTGTTCTCAGATTGACATTTTAAAACTGGGTGTGACTGTATTTGGACACAAAAGTATATTCAGAGCTTTATCAACTAGCACTGGCTAGCTAGCTTAAACAGGTGCTTGTAATTCACTATGATTTTAAAATTGGAAATTTGGTGGCTACCTTTTCATACAACCTGAACAAGACAAAACAACATACACCTTTCACCAAAAGTGGCCACAGCCTTAATAAATTTACAAGTTTAGGCCTTAAAATAATTTTAAAAGTATTTGAGTTTTTTTGTTTAAAGTTCCTTTAAATTACTGCCATCTTGAGGCCACAGTCAGCTGTTGTCTCTGGAAGCAGGCATAACTCTGCTTGACTAAAATCCAATGCAGTCTACTTCCGTCTGTCCAATTTGGAGATGTGTGCGTGTTTCATTGATAAAAGCTTGTCCAGCTGCTGAGGCCAGTACCATTATCTCAAATTCAAATTCAAATTTTATTTGTCACGTACACAGTCATACACAGTACGATATGTAGTGAAATGCTTGGACAACTGCTCGTGACCTAAAGAAAACAAAAAAGGAATAACTGTACAACACAAATTAGAATGAAGGGTAAATTTAACTGGGAAAGAATAAGATAAAATATATAAATTAAAGTTGAAAATAAAATAACTGTACAACAAAATACACAATATAGAACTATATAAGAATGTATGAAGAAATATAAATAAATATATACACAATAACAGCAGCTGTACAAGTATTAACCGGAAATGAAGAATGTAGTGACCAGTGTTGTGCAATCCACATTATGTCTTTTGCAGTGCAAATATGCTTAAAGTGATTTAAGTGATGAAGTGAAAACAATGTCCAGAATGTCCAGTGTGTGTGTAAGAACTGTATGTGTGGGTCAGTACTGTGTGGTGGTGTGATTGAGAGACTGTATCGCCTGCGGGAAGAAGCTCCTCCTCAGTCTCTCTGTGTTGGTCTTCAGGGAGTGGAATCGCTTTCCTGACCTCAACAGAGAGAACAGTCTGTTGTTGGGATGGCTGAGGTCCTTCACGATCTTCCTGGCCTTGGTCCAGCACCGCCTGCTGTAGATTGAGTGCAGGTCAGGGAGCTCGGAGCGGATGGTGCGCTCAGCTGATCGCACAACCCTCTGTAGAGCTCGTCTGTCCTGCATGGTGCTGTTCCCGAACCAGGTTAAGATGTTTCCCGCCAGGATGCTCTCTATGGTGCACGAGTAAAAGTTCCTGAGCACCTTGGAGGGCAGTTGGAAGTCTCTCAAGCGTCTGAGGTGGTAGAGACGCTGTCGGGCCTTTTTCACCACGGTGTTGATGTGACAGGACCATGACAGGTCCTGCGTGATGTGAACTCCGAGGTATTTGAAGCTGTCCACTCTCTCCACTGGGCACTCGTTGATGACGGGGGTCTGGTAGTTCCTCTCCTGCTTAGTGCTGAAGTCCACTATCAGCTCCTTTGTCTTACTGACGTTTAGAAGGAGGTTGTTCCTCTGGCACCAGTTCTCCAGATTCCTAATCTCCTTCAGGTAGGCCGTCTCGTTGTTATCAGAGATCAGGCCCACCACGACGGTGTCGTCAGCAAACTTGATGATGGTGGTGGAGCTGGTAGTGGCCACACAGTCATATGTGTACAAAGAGTACAGCAGGGGGCTCAGAACACACCCCTGGGGGGCTCCAGTGCTGAGAGTGGTGGAGGCTGAGACATGTCCGCCCATCCTTACTGCCTGTGGTCTGCCAGTTAGGAAGTTGGAGATCCACTGACACATAGATGAGCTGAGTCCCAGATGCTCCAGCTTGGTGGTGAGTGTGGAGGGAATTATAGTGTTAAATGCAGAGCTGTAGTCTATGAAGAGCATTTTAACATAATTCCCCCTTCTAGTGTCCAAGTGAGTGAGTGATGTGTGGAGGAGATGAGAGATGGCATCGTCTGTGGAACGATTTGGACGGTAAGCGAACTGTAGTGGGTCCAGTGTGTCTGGTAGTGAAGAAATGATGAAGTCTCTGACCAGGCGTTCAAAGCACTTCATCACTACTGAGGTGAGGGCTACAGGGCGATAGTCATTGAGAGAAGCAGGGTGGGGTTTCTTCGGGACAGGAACAATGATGGACTCTTTGAAGCATGTGGGGATCACCGACTGAGATAAAGAGATGTTGAATATCTCAGTGAACACAGGAGCTAGCTGGTATGCGCAGTCTCTTAGGATCCGACCGGGGATGCCGTCTGGTCCTGCTGCTTTCCTGGTGTTCACTCTCTTGAAGGCTCTCCTTACTTCATGCTCGGAGATGACGAGCACGTTTCCGGTGCTGGCAGTATCTTCCTGTCTGCAGCCGTTAGCGCCACTAGCACTAGCATTGTTGGAGTCCTTAGCTGCAGCCTCGAAGCGAGCATAGAAAGTGTTCAGCTCATCTGCCAGAGTCACGGCCGCGTTCGTCATACTGGTTGTTGGTGCTTTATAGTCCGTTATTGTCCTTAGTCCCCGCCACAGGCTCCTAGAGTCACTCTGTTGGAGTTGTGACTCTAGTTTCCCCCCTTAGCGCTGCTTCGCCTCTTTCACCGCCCTCCGGACGTTATATGACGCGGCTTTGTACGGGTCCATGTCCCCCGTCGTGAGTCCCGTGTTGTAGGCAGCGGTGCGGGATCTCAGAGCGTCGCGGATGGTTTTATCCACCCACGGCTTCTGGTTGGGAAACGTTGTGATAGTCTTTGTCTCCACGGTATCATCCGCTAGTTTCCCGATGAATCCCACAACCGCTTGCGTAAACACGTTGACATCATCATTGGAGCTGTTTCTGAACATGCCCCAGTCTGCGTCATCGAGTGCGTTCTATATTAAACCTCAGTTTAATATATTTACTACCTGTCATGGCTGTGTGCAGGCAGGCAGGGATGGAGCCAAAAGCAGGACTTGGAGGCAAAAAGTGCACTTCAAACTGCTTTACTGCAGTTTGAAGTGCAGTAAAGCAGTTTGTACTGCAACATATAACAAAACTGAAACTGAAAATACAAATAAACTAAACAGGCAGGCAGGCCCGCACACAGAGAGTGGTATGATGGTACGACACAACACTGGGCAAGGGACGACAGGGGACTAAAATACATGACGGAGTAATCAGGAAACAGGAGACAGAAGGGAAACACAGCTGGTACTAATTACACAGAGATGGGGAAGAGAGGCTGAACATAGAGCAGGACTGTCAAAATAAAACAGGAAGTACACAACAGACACAGAGACCCATGCTGTGTCCCAATTAAGAGACTGCACGCTTGAAGTACGTGCACTACAGTACCACATAAGTACTATAAGTATGAGAAGTGCGGAAGTGAGAGGCTTGTGAAATGGGACGGTCTAGCCTTCGTGGTGCTGTTCAGGTTGCCTAGCAACCATGATTAAGGTCGACTATATATATATTTTGAAGTAGAGGCTTTAAAACCAAGTTAACGCTGAAAGTACAAAACATCACTAATGTCACATAACTTTGCCGACATGTGGCCAACAGTAATGTTTTAATGTTCTTCATTATTAAACATTCGCACATAAATAAGTGACATCATATTCAGTACTTACTTTTGACAGTTCACTCTTCGGCCGCTCCCTTCTGCCGTCTGCCGTATTTTGCGGCAAAATTATCCACACCCACCGCCGCGCTATGGATTGTGGGATATATGTGACCACGAACCGTGCACCGGACCACGCTTGATATTTGGGCAAATCGACGGCGCATTTGGAGTATGCATTTGAGGTATGTATTTGAAGTACACTTCGGGACAGCCGTCGTCGCGTGGCGGTGACGTAATCGCACTCAAAATGCGTACTTCAAGCGTGCAGTCTCTTAATTGGGACACAGCCCCAGACTAGACGCTGAACAGAAGGAACACTGAGTACGGAGACAGGAGCGACATGAGACACCACTGACTGGGGAATGAGAAGACAAACATGAGGACAGAAGTAAACCTACACTGAACATGGGGCACAGGGACCAAAACCGAAGTACCAGAAATCTCAAGCCAAGGAGAACATAAGAGCTAGAAGTACAAACCGAAACTCAAAACACAACCATCCTAAGAGAACAAAAGTACAAACTCAAAACACTAGGTCACCGACCCAGGACCGTCACACTACCTTATTGTAGAGTAAGTCAATCAGTGTTAACCTTTGCTCTCATCAGTAGTTGCTTTAATTTTCCTCTTAGAAGTTGAGAAAAGTTTAATTTGGGACTCACCCATTCTGCATCTCCAGCAGTTAATTCACACTTTGCCACTTTTAGTTTCTAAATTTTACCATGTACCCTTATGCTGGTATGAGACAAAGGCCAGGGTGTTATTGCCAACGTCATAGACATAAAACCAAAATTATGTACAAGATGCTGACTTTAAATTATTTGAATACATGTAAATTTTATTTAGTACAATGGAAAATGTTACATTTAATGGAATCTGGTTAAATGAAATTGACACTGATATAGATTCTGTTTATCCCATGCTTAGTTTTCTTAATGATTAAGTATTTGAATAAATAAAAATGTTATTCTATATATTTTAGTTACATTTTACTCAAAATTATTGCCAGAAACATAAAAATGTAGCAAGAAAAAGTTGGTGGATTACTCTACCTTTGGTAACTAGTCAAGTGTCGGTGCCAAGTTAACACGTAGTGGACCAACAAACTGATATTAACCCTACATCGAATTTCCTGAACTAATAACCCTGTTGTTATATATTATGGTTATAAAGAATGATTGAATGAACGAATCCATGCATAATAATAACAATAATAATAACTAAAAAGAGTCACATTGCTGTAACACAGATGTATTGTGTGAGTGCTAAAAGCTGCAAAACTGCATCTATGCTTCAGATAAGTATAGTTGTTGTTGTTTTTTAATCTTTTTTTGAAGCAAAAGCTTTATATGTGACAGAAAATGATGGAAAACAAAGCTCTTCTGATTATTCAGACAAAGTGGAGGTCACAAATGGAAGTGGGTGGGAGACTCATTATGTGATCCTCTGCCAGCAGGTAAGTATTCCTCATGCGTTTAGAGGAGAAAAGGGAACAGCGATGTAGAAATGCAAAAGGGCACAAAACAAAATGCACGACAAACATTTCACAGCAGATTGAGAGAAAGGGTAAAAAGGTGAAAGGATAGACTGAGTATTCTAAGACTGATGTGAGGCTGAAGGAGAGGGAAGACTGAGTGGGTGGGTTGCTGGGTAAGTTTCTCGAGTGCAGGCGACTGGGGAGGGAGCGAAAGTGTGAATCCATGGGATATTGGATGTTCTGACCTGGCCAGTGGAGGGCGTGAGGATGGATTGGCCACCACGGACCATCTGAGAAAGCATGAAGAGAGAGAGAGAGAAAGATGGGGTGATGGAGATGTGGAGAAAAAGAAGGGAGTAAGGAGAATATCAATGGCCAGACGGAGACACGTATGGATTTCTCTTTCGTCTCTTCAGAGCCTAACTTTACAGCAGCACAGGAGCGGATCGAATTGGGAAAGAGAGAAAAAGTGCCTGCTGATCCTCCCCAGAGAAATCAACACTTATGCATGAAAAGCTTCTTTGACTGTTAACTTTGTTTGCCTGCTCGTCGTTCAATAGGATGCACTTGTTTTTTTCATGTCCTTCTGTTTACAAGTCGATACAAGAAAAGCAGCATAAGGTGGCGACAGGAAATAATGAATGCCACATAAATGATGAAAAGTCCATGCCTCAGAGTGAACTAATAATAAAAAAGGAAATTTCTGAATAAGTGTGGTTATTACAGAGTCCTGCCTTGCAACTATTTGCATAATTCCAATTACAGCACAATGACACAGTTCCTTCCTGATGTGATTTGTGCTGACTGTTAATACCATCAGCCTAAACAAAGGAATATTATGTTGATTCTGAAGCTTTGTCTGTCAGTGTATGCATCAACAGTCATATAATGTAGAACGTGAAAAGATGGCCAGAGGTTATCTGCTTTAAAGGAAAAATAGAAATCTGTCACTCGTAACTGTGCCTTTTGTAACACTAGCAGCAATTCAGTCAACAGTGAGAACAGGATAGAGATTTCAGACGGTTAATTATTGTCATTTTACGTCAACGCCACCAGCTGTCCGGTCCTAAAACGCCAGTTTGGCATCAGTAAATGTGGCACATCACGATGTGGGATTGTTGACAAAAAGTACATACTGTGGACACAGCATTTTTCTAGCCATTGTCAAATTTTTTTGAGTGAACTTTTCAGTGGATAACTGCACATACTCAGAGTCTGGACACTCAAAAGGATTAGTGAACAATTTCCAGCCAAGTCAATGTCACCTCATGGTCCATTAGCTGCCTTCCCTGTGCGTTCTCAAAGATCTGAAAAATGTCATTAGGAAGCTTGGTCTTTCAGGTTCATCTGAGTAATCGACAAAGCTCGGCGTCAGCTTTTTCTATTGAGAATATTTCACTGGTGCAAAGTGGTTCTCATTGTTGAATTTCTTTCCCCCTCTTTTTTTTGAGTAAAACCAAAATAGCCTGCATCCCACCGACGCTTGGAATATTCATACTGTTGGTGAACTGACGCTTTAAGCTTTATCTGTTCGGGGAGTGTCGTGATATCACATTCCATTTGCAGCACAATAGAGCTAAATAGAAGCGAGTAGAGTGCTGGCCGTTGATCCCCTACAGGGGGATCGCCTGTGAAGAAGATAATGAGGAAATCAATAAGGCTAGTTGTAAAACTCGGGCTAAGTCATGCCTGCTCAGCTGGGGGTAAGCTGTGTCTTACCGTCAGCCTTCCAGCATCAGCTGAAACATAATTGCGTTACATGTGCACGTGTGGGAGTCGGCGTCTCAGCTTGTGTCCAAATATATACGTACGTGTTTCCAGATATCACATGTGAAAGGCACTGAGGTTATAGTTATAGATTCATGCAGTTTCACTTGCCACATCTCTGCTTAAATTCATGGCATCTCATCTGACAGGAGCCAAGCCGGAGAGAGGGGGGTTCCAAAATAGCCTCAGTGCTGCACTGCATGCTAAGACAAGCATCCTTTCTCACTGTGGGGAAGTGTGAGTGAAGAGGAATGGTGAATTGTGATACCGGCAATATTTCGACATTCTGGAAAATGCACGTGTTCCCCTGAAAAGGTCAAAACCGCTCAGATATACTTGGTGGTAAATACGAAGCTACAGCCAAAAGTCAACTAACTCAGGATAAACACTGGAAACAGAGGGAAACACCCAGCCTGCTTGTCTCTATCCAAAGGTGAAAAAAGATCAGTAAAAAGCAACCCAGCTATATCTTGTTGTATAAAAAGCCCTAGAGGTGTCTGAATTTAGTTCTTTACCACATCTTCAGTCTTCATACTAAGCTAAGGTAAAACAAAAAGAACAAACAAAACAAAAAGATATACATGTGAAATCCACATAATGTTGAATTTTATCTCTCTTGTTTGTGTGCATTTGATTAGCATTCTGACTTACCCAATAAGACACCGAGAATAACCCTGCTAGAAACACATTTTATCTGTGTCCAGTAACTTTTGTCGTCAAGCCTAAATATTTTCGAAGACAGCATGCTGCAAATTGAACACAATCATTTCCTCACACTTATCAGCGAGAGGTTAGCAGGAGGGAACATGCTGACTCTTTTTATATTGCACAAACAATGCTTTCGTTATAGCTGCTGGACATTAGGCAAATTTACAAGAGAAGGATCTGACATGACTGGTCATGTTCCTTATTACTCATGTATCTGCGTGCTCTACACAGGCAACACATACATTTACTGTATTTAGCCCCTAATTGCCGTTAGATAGGAGGACCATGCAGATTGAAATGCATGCCACAGAAATACTTCAGGTGTTTAAGAGACTGATGCTGCCACAGGGAGATGGTATACATTTTATGAAATGAATTTCACACTATGACGGATAACAATAGAACCTAACCTCAGCTTGGGGAGCAATGTGAGGCAGCTACATGAATGATCGCTTGTGCATTTAATATTTGTTGCTGTTTGATCAGTCAGTCCGATGTTAATATTTTACAGTCGCACAACTCTGTAATGGCAATTGTGCAGAAGGAGAGGAGAGGAGAGCAGAGGAGACCTTGGGCTGGTTATATATTCAGGAAGGAGCCTCGCTCTAATCCAGATACACTCCTGCTCTGTCCCCCATGTGTGCCCTGCCCTTAAGAAGACAAACAATGGATATCTTTCACTCTTCTCCAAATCACCTCTTTCAACACATTATCCTTCATCTACTCATTCTTGATCCTTTTCATGTACACCTGCATCTGTATATCTGCATGTACAGCAGAACCCGAAAAAGAGCATGCTCACATGAAAAAGATTTTATTTTTTTAAAAGGGTGAAGAAGGAGGAGAAAGGGCCTGGCTCACTTTCTGTTTGTGTAAGAGGGATTTTTAGTTAAGCCCAATTTAACAGTCAGTGAGTTTAAGCAAAGGTGCTCCACACTTTCTATTCTGCAGCATAAACACTCAATATATGCTAAGCCTCATTCTCTTGGTGTGCATAATGCTGCCTGGATCTCACCGAGCTCCTGTGGACCTGCACACATGGCCCCATCCTCCTCACTCCTTCTGCCAATAGCTGCCAAGGAAAATCAATATGTCAATACACATTGCAAATGTTGGGTCTTGACTTTGCAAGGTAATGTCCGCTTGTCTCTTCAATTTTGCTCTGTGCGCAAAAGGTAAAAAAAAATCTTCCTTCATTCTCCCACAGACATCGGGTGATGAAAAACACAAACACTGTGGGTATTCACTGTTGCTTCTTGGCCTCAAATATGACAGCGACCTTCTTTCTGTTCATCCTTCGCATACTCGGAGGTTGCAGTGCACAAAACTTGAGTTTTACTTTGCTTTTTTCTTTTCTTTTCTTTTTTCTAAAGCCTGACACCCACAGAGCTGGTGATCAGAAAGAGTGGGGAGCACATATTATCTATGCTTCTAGCTATCCATTAGCAGACTCCTCTCCCCTTCACTGCTCTTAGAAAAAAAAAAAAAATATAAAAAGACAAAGATTCAGGCTGATTTCAAATGGAAACCATAACCTTGAGCCTACAGTACTGTATCCAGGTTTCATCCCAAGGCCCAACAGTGTTTAAGCATGGTGCTAAAAGGAGTGGGAGGGAAATGCAGAGGAGGAGAACTGGGGCTCAGCACAGAGAGCCCAGAGACCCCCGTGTCTCAGAGAGATCGGTTCTACTCTGAAAACTCTATCTACACTTAATCCTGTCTCAGAGGGACACACACCCACACGGTGCCCATACAAATGTAAGCACAGAAACACACGTGCAGCTGAATAATTCATACACAGTCACACACAATGAGTGCATATTGCACATTATCACAGCTGCAGCTGCACGAGCACCCTATCCTCAGTGGTAGAGCTTGCACTGATGAGTTTAGAACAGCTAAATGAGAAATAATGGTATTTTTTCAGGCTTAAGACTACTTTCTTATTATGCACTAGTTCGAACACGCATATCACAGCCGAGCTGGCTAGGGGGCTGATGGCTTGCCAAAAGCACATGTTGAAAGGAGTCTTTTGCAAAACATACGAACCTTCTCCCAGTAGAGCTTTGCACAGTACAAAGTGTGTGACAGATGAGTAAAGCTGGAACACTTTGAAACATCTTCAAGAGTCAGGCTGCCCTACCTTAACATGTGAATATGCATGAGATTTCAAATTAGCGCCCCCCCCCCCTTCTCCATTTCAAATAACATCCATGCTGGCTCTTCAGCTGTCACGTACTGTGCATGTATCTGAGAATAAACAGCAAACTTGTTTTCTTTTTAAATGTTCTATTATCAAGCACACAGAGCACTGATTTTACTTGCTTTTTTGTTTTTTTTAAGGACAGTTTCATGAATAAGGTCACTAGGGAGAGACCAAACAACCCTGTCAGACACAAGCAGTTTCTGAAGCCCATCAAGGTTGTGTTGTCTCCAGGGATGGTAAATCGCACTCATTCTCACTGTCTTGTTGTGTTTTGATCCAGGCTTAGCTTTTTGGACGATCGCTGATTTTTGCTGTTAAAGGTGACTCATGAATAATGATATGTTTTCAAGTGAGGTAAATTAATTCTTTGGCATGATGTCAATAACAACACTCTGAATAAATACAGCATTGACACGTCTCCAATTTTTTCAGCAAATTGCCAGAAAGGAAACAGCTGTTGCTTTTGAAATGATTTCCAGCCACTCTGGAATGCACACAACAAATTGTAAGCACAGAAAGTATTCACACGGTGAAAGTTTGTCTTTGGACACTGGCTGTTTTTCCACTCAGTTTAATTCCAGTCCTTGCGCTTGACCATTTTCTGACGAACATTTTTATATTTTTCTATGACTTATTCCAGTATAAAAAAGGGCACCTAAGTCTACGTCCACACTAATGCATTTTTGTTTGAAAACGCATCGTTTTCTCTCCGTTTTGGCCTCCAGTCCACACTGAGATGGCGTTTTCTCTCGAGGAAAACGCAGCGTTTTGAAAACGCTCTCGAAAACGCATATATTTGAAAACGGTGCTTTCGCGTCGCAATGTGAACGGCGAAAACTGAGACTTTTTAAAAACGATGACACATTTTAGTCATGTGATGCAGTCAAGTGACCAATTAAACTAAGATAGCGGAGGGCGTTATACAGCAGTTGTTTTGTTTGCTCTCAATTGTGAGATTAAAGATTAATATCAGTCTGTACATGCTCCAAACAGCTGTTCTTCAAATTCTTTAATTCTCACTTGCTTTTGCAACTTTGTACTTTTGTGTTACTCGCAGCAACAACTCCACCTCATTAATAGTCCATTTAAAAAACTCGGTGCTTTTCCTCCACGTTTTGTTGCGACGTTTCAAAGAGCTGGAAAATAAATAAACTGCAGACAGAAATGAGGCAGGTTGAATCGTCTTACGTTTCATGCATGCGCAGGACTGGAATGTAAGCGTTTTTGGCCGTTTCAATGTGGACGCACAACTCTGTGAAAACGACTGAAAACGATAGTGTGGACGCGGAGCGTTTTCAGATGAAAATGCCGTTTTCAAATCTATCCGGGCTAGTGTGGATGTAGCCTAGCTCAAGGGATCTACGAGAAATGCCAAGATAACCAATACGTTCTCACTCCCAAAGCGTAACATTTTACGCTAGTTGACAAATCATCTGTATATTACGCTTCCGGGCACCCAACACGTCCCTGTATTACAAGATCGAAAAAATGAGGAAACATGAGAACCATTTGCAATGAATCTACACATGTACATTCATTTACTTAAATTCCTTTGGAAAACAGTAACTCTAACGTCATTAAAGTGCTGGTTAAGGTTAGGGATAAGGTTATGGTTTGGGCTGGAATAAATGGGTGGAAGGTGTATTACCGTGGGAGCGTCATTCTACTGGATTTCATCCATAACCCGGCACGTAGCATAAGATCTATCAGCTGAAAGCTTGGCATAAAGCTTGGTATGTGTGCAACATATTCTTAAAAGAGCTGAGGAAACTGGACAAGTGGAAGACAAAAGAACAAGTGGCAGGCGTGAAAAATTACCTTTAGCAGGTGAAGAGTATCCGAAAGTCTTGTTCTTAAGAAAAAATCCAGCAAAGACCAGATGTCTTTTGCTGGGGCAAAGACCTATGTTGGAGATCTTGTCAAACCTTGATGGAATTGTGAATGCAGAAATTTACCATCAGATTTTGATCCACCATGCAATCTAAAAACTGGCTGGTAATGACTTAACTTTTCAGCATGACAATGGTCCCAAACACACTGCCAATGCAGTAAAAGCATACCTAGATAGAAAAACACACAATGCAGGTCATGTGCCTGGCGGGACTGTCGATCGTGGACGCTGAAGATATCTACCTATTTGGAACCATGATAACAGGGTTCTTGCTGATCGGAGCTGGCTTGGCCCTGGCTTATCGGAGAATTAAGAGAGCTGAACCGGCTGTTCAAACCCCCCCCCCAAGGCTGCCCGCTGGAATCGAAGCGATGGGACGAGGCACGACCTCTCACAACGAACGCAGCATGGTTAACACCTTGGAGACGCTTACAGCTGCCACGAATACTCAAAATAACACCATTGAGCGTATGATGGGATACATCAAAGAGAGGCCTGCTCAAAATGAGACCCTTGAGCGAAAGTTGGATCACATCGCAGAAAGGCTCACTGCAGTTGTGGGGTCTCAGAATCAAAAGAATGACAACACCACGGAACAGAAGTTTGATACCATCATGGGGAGGCTCGCGGCTCTCCAACGGGAGATTGAGAGACCAGTGTCGGAGTGTTAAAGAACAGCTTCGAAATTCTCCTGAGCTGCTCGCATAAAAGAAAAATCAACGACATCAACATGTGGACACCACGGCACCAGCTGCACGGGCCCAAGGCTGGAGCCGAACAAAAATGTGGCGAATAAACTTTGAACTTGAACTTGATATTCTGTATTTCCATGTATGTTTGCACACATTTCAGTAAATCATTGCACCTTTTCCTGACTGACTCGAAACTTTTGCACAGCATTGAATTGTCTTGTGGTGTTTTTGTTGTCATTATCAGCGAATGACTGATTTCTGTGACCCTGATTAGTTTTTAGCTCTTGAGTGCAAAATGATTGTCCTAGCTAGCAGCTACATCTTACTGAAAAACAACAGAGAACCGCAAATCAGAAAAGATATATAAGAGTTGATGAAATACCGCCTGACACAAGGCTTGCGGGAGACACTAAAGAATATGGTAATGTGTGTTCATACCACAACAATAACAATATAGAGGCTAAAAACCACTGGCTGAAAATTGGATGAATGCACTGTGGGTTGGGGTTTGACGGCATTTCATAAATTCCAAATTCAGTATCAAATCCACTCATGACATCCAAATTGAATCTCCGAGTTCATCCTTTTTAAATAACTATATAAATATAATAAAAGCTCTCAGGATGTTCCATTCCCCAACATAAGCAATATTTATAATATGCATTTGTCAGAAATATTGAAACAAACTTCAGCTACATTGTAGCATCCCCAGGGGTTGTTCTGGCAGGGGGCATTTTGCCTGCTGACTTTATGTGCTGACTAAGAGTTCAGAAAGTATAGTGTATGGGATTTGTAATGTCGAAAGAGACAAACGCTCATGGCTTGTCCTGGGTGTTTTTTAAATGGCATATCTCTTCCTATAAAGCCATTGATTTGTCAATGACTTATATTGTGGCAGAGGTACGTGCACTACTTCTACTGCAGTTTCTCAGTAAAAGAAACCTTTATATGGCTTCATTCTTGGCACTGCAGTCACAATCAGGCAGGAGGCAGACTGCATCCAAACATATTGAAAGGATTCTTGTTATGTATGCTACACATTTTCCCGCATTCATGTATTTGGTCACGAGGGCTTTCTGCCGAGAGGGGTCTAGAGCACATTAAAAGTTGCTGCAGGGTGTGTTTTAATCAAAAGCATTTTCCGCCCAATCAAAATCGAACCATTTTGTTTTGTTGTCTAAATTGACCATAATTAAAAGAAACTTTATATGTTCATAATAATAATAACTTCATAATCACTTCTGAACTAGAATCCATATCTCCTGGGTGTAAATCCTGTGTTTAACCCAGTCATCCTGTGCAGCCTGCTGCCTCTGCGGCCCTTCTGCCTCTGGTACACTTTTTCTACTAGCTCATCTGACTTCCTGAAGGCTTTCTGGCAGGAAGCCTTGAAGACAAGTTTCTCCCACCAGTGGCATATCTCGGAAGAAAAGTTTGTCAGCACAAATGGTATTTTCCTTTCATTTTAAGTCTAATTCATGTTATTAATTCAAATTACACAGAACTGCTTTCCAAGTCAGACTTCATGATGCACCCCAGTAAGTAAAAATCCACAATTTCCTTTTGGCTCATATTTCTAAAAAGTAATTTTACACTATTTAATCAGAGATGTGTAAAATTGGTCTTTTCTTCGCTGGATTCCACTCACTGCTCTCAGGTAAAGACAAACTAATTAATCTGTAATCCATGACAGGCTGTATTTTATTGAGATGAAGTCACACACAGTGATTCTTCTCCACTCTGCCAATATCCACACCTTGAGTAAAGTATAATCTACAGGGAAACCGTGCTACAACAAAGAAACCAGCAAATATACAGTCGGCTTCCTGCCCTCTTCAGTTAAATGTGCTTGGTAATTCATCTTGTTGAATGTTGCTCATCTTTTATGTATATAGCTTTGCTGCGTTGTGTATATTTTTGCTTTTTCTTCAGTGGCTCAGGGGATATCAGTGTTGCCTCTCAATAACAACACCCCTGTTCTAATTCACATGGTGATTTTTTGTTGTAGTTTTCTCTGAGTTCAGACTTCTATTTGAAGGATTGCTGTGAAATCTGCTACAGATAAATTAGCTAAATTAGCATGCTAGCATGCTAAACTAAAGCTAGTTCCAGGCTCAATCAACAGTATCCTGCATCAATCATGCACTCGTAGTCACTTCAATCTATTTGCTTGAAGTTTGTCTCCATTAGTCATAATTAATCTGTGGCTCCCTCCCAACACCTCCCTGTGGTTAGTGGCTCCACAGGGCGCTAATGCGCTAATGCATCTGCCACAGGCCACCAAATGCTTACCTGCTCCAGGAGGTAAGCATTTGGTGGCCGAGCCCAGTCTCTAATTTTCAGGCAAGGTTACCGAGCCTCAAACTTTTAGCTTTATTGGAAATTACTGAAAAATGTCCAAGCTTCTAAAATTGTGAGACTCTCCTCAGGGACAGTGTTTTGTGGACCAAACAAGACATGAAGCAGCTTCATTGTGGACTGCAATATAAAATCAATTTCATCACATATGAGACTGGCAGAAATTCTCTAAATAATCAGTCAATTAACAGACGTTTCACCCATCAATTGAAAATAGTTATTCATTTTTCACTAGCTACTCAAGGGAAGACGGCATACAGACAATCAATGAATCTTCTGTATTTCACTTAAGTATTTAAATTCTGAACAATCGTCTGATTTAACTTATTTATTCACCCATTATTTATTCAGCGAGTTACTGAACTAGCGGCAGCTCATCACTCACAAGAACACCTGGTTTTCATGAAACACTCGATTCTATCCAACTCACATCCAGCAAATTAAGTTTGTTTGCAGTGTTCAAACAAGGAAAATGAAGTGATGATTTAGGTGTTTCAGTTGCTATTTGTCAGCTGACACGAAACAAAAAAATAAGACCATTAATGCCGCGTCAACAGACAGTGCAGATGGGAAATACATTAGATTGTGCTCATGTATATCCAATGGAAACATAAAAGGAACAACTGAGTGCCCTTCATAACAATAGACAGTTTACAATGGCCCAGGAGGATGGTGACACAACAGGGGAGAGAAGACACAAGTGTCTTGATTAGTAATACTAATTATCATCAGACCGTTAGCAAAGACGAGAGAGCATTAAGTTAAATGGCCTGCTCCAAATTCTCTTTGTTTCAGCAACATAAATAGCTCGACGACAAATCAGATCTTCATCTTTTTCTCATTCTCTCTCTCCCACTCCCCACTTTAGCTCCCTTTGAGGAGAACAAAATGAGTCAAAATCTTGTTCGTTACAATCAAATCAGACAACATTAAATTGTTCGCCTATTAAATCAGCCCTTTATCAGACAAGATATTTTCAGTACATAATTCACAAAATGAAAACCAAGTTCACACAAACTCAGGTCTCTGCAGACCAGGGAATGGACTCCAGCTCTGCTGCCACACTTAGATGATAATTATAGTATATATTGTCACAGTGGATGCATCCTGACAAAACACAAACACACCATATGCAGATTGGCCAGTTTAACAGGCTGAGGATAAATCAACATTTAGTGTGCAGCAACGCTGGAGAAATATTTATCCTGGAGGACAAATGATGTGTGTGACAAAGCAGCCATATTGGGCGAAGTAAATAAGGCAGATTAACCGTTCTGTTGTTCTGGTGATGTTGTGTTCCCAGACATGTTCTAGTAGGACAGATGGAGGCAGTGAGACATACAACCCTCATTGTTATCACAGACTGGGCAAAGCTGCATTAGAATTAATTAAACAAAAAGAAACTCAGCATGAGGAGGGCTTCATTACTTATCATGCAAGGACCTAAAATGAGAATTAAAAGATCAAAGTTATTACAGTTAAGATGCAGAGAGAGTAGAGTATTCACAATTAATAGGTTTTTTTTGCTACTGCTGTATATTTGACCTTATGTGTCAATACAAGATAGCCTGTACAGCTGTCACCACCTTGGTATTTTGGAGCCAGAATAAGGGATGTATTTGGATGAGAGGGAGAACTCAGCCATGGAGGGGCCACAAGCCAGTCCTTCTAGTGCCCAAACCACCAGATAAATGGGCAGGGTTGTGTTCAAAAAGCGCATCCGGCATAAAACCTTTGCCAAATCAAACATGCGGATCATCAAGAATGAGATTTCCATACCAGATCGGTTAGGGCCTGGGTTAACAACGACTGCCTCCGGTGCTGTTGGCCAACAGGGTGGCAGTGGAGACTGTTGGCTGAAGACAAAGGAGGAGGACAGGGGGAAGGCATGTCCAGAGGCAGCAAGAAAGAAGGAAAGGAAGAAGTGCTTTGACTAGTAAAGGGAGAGAGCTGCCTGATAAGACAGAGAGAAAGAAGGAAAATAGATATATTGCGTGCTCAGGAGACCTTGTGGAAGGGAAGCAAGGCCAGGAGTACTGGGTGTGGATTCAAGCTGTTCTACCATGGTGTAGCTAGAAGGGGCAATCCTGAAGAAAAAGTATGTAACAGTAACAGTTTTGTGGAGTTTAAGTGAGAATCAGACAGGATCATGAGCTTGAAGTGTTGAGTGTTATCCGTGTGTATGCCCCCACAGGTTGGATGTCAGTTAGAAGAGACAGTGATGATTGGAGTGGACGTCAATGGATGTGTAGGTAAAGGGACCAGAGATGATGAGGTGTTGGGTAGGTGTGGAGTTAAGGAGAAAAATGCAGACGGGCAGGTGATGGTTGATTGTGGATGAGAATATCAAAGGGAGACATCACGTTGAGCGTTTTGGAGACCCTTAGAGAGGCAAAGTGGGGATGGCTCTGACATGGATGTTGATGATAGAGCTGCCAGGAAGACCCCAGGGCAGACACATGGATGTGATGAAGGAGGACATGCATAGGGTTGGTGTGACAGAAGAGGATGCCAGAGATAGGGTGAGATGCCGAAAGAGCCGAAAGAAAAAGGAGATTTGGATGAGAGGGTGGATACAAAGTTGCAGTTAAGCTAGCATGACACATTCACAGACTGCAAGGATGTATCACACAGCAAGAGATCTTCTAATTACCGCTAAATAATATATTATTGAGATACTAGAATTTGACTCATAAACGGTGGAGCAGGCTTATTAGATGGGGTGTTAATTAACCAAACGAGCCATATTACTTGCTTGATTATCGCCTTAAAAATGATGCATCATCACTAGCAACACAAACATGGTGAAGAGGTCCATTTCAGTTCATTCAGTGAGCCTAGATGAAAGCTAGAAAACTGCTACCTGTTTGTCAAAGCAGAGACGCCTGTAATGGTAACATTAAACATTCACAAGATTTAAACAGGTGTGTGTAAAACCATTCAACCCTATAGATTATATAAATCACCCCAGATTATTTAATGCAAGTAATGTTATAAATTAAATTACTAATGACTAATTGACTCTTTCCTCCTTTCTCCTGTTTTTTTTAGAGCTCTGCCACTGTTTGCTTTAATTCCACAATCCTACTGTGTCACAAAAAGGGTGCGAGTTGTTTTTTTCTCTCGCTCTTTTATTTCTGTCAGACAAGTCCGTCTCATATTGATGTCAGTCCATTGGTAAGGTCTAGCCAGTCGAATGAAAGGTCAGAAGACAGACTCTGTATTCCTTTTCAGTAGCAACCAAAGCCACCCACATGTAATACTGTGCGCTGCATTATCAATCCTGATGAAAAGACACGAGGCAATCTTTCATCTCACCTGGGAAATGTCATCTCTTTCAGCGGGACCTTGCCTGTGCTGAAGTTTGTTTGTCATTTCTGTTTACTGATCGTCCGCTGAAAAGATATGTGTTTCCTTGAGGGATTATTCAAATTAACAGAGTTGAAAATGATCAAGTGGTATTTGCTTCTTTTTTAAATTCATGCTACATACCTTTGATTGGCTTGGGCTGAGCACACTGTGAGAAGGACTGATTAAAACATAATGCCCTTTCTAAGTGAATATCATATATTACCCATATGAAATAATGCACACGCGAGCTTTAGCAGCATTTACCTTCAAGCAAAGATCAGGCTGAGAGCCTGAGACACAGATCAGTGGAGGAGTCTCTGGGGAAAAGTAAGTCTCCCTCCTGCTCCCAATGATAATAACATCCATGGTTACAGAGTCGAGAATGCAAAGATATCACTTTCTTTCTTCTTTTAGGGTCTCTTACACACACACACACACACACGCATGCACGTGTATATCAATATATAGAAACATTGCAATTACCTTCATTATTACCATAAAAACAATCTCTGTGTATATTCACACACCAGAGGGACCTATCTAATCGAATCTATTTCCTTTGCAGATGATGGATTCACCTTCTGTCATGGTGGATGTTGTCACATTTCCATGCTGGTGGAAATATGGTTTTATTTCCCGGCTTATCTCGACTGCCTCTACCTCATCTGCTCCCTGTTCCGACAGCATCTCACACCCGTCTCTGCCTCTCTCTCTCTCTCTCTCTCTCTCTCTCTCTCTCTCTCTCTCTCTCTCTCTCTCTCTGAATCTCACTAACATTACCACCAGCAGCAAAAAATGATGGTAAGTGGCCATTTTGGACTTGGACAGCTGCTAACATGAAAGCAAAAGTGGCTTCAGTTTGGAGTGCTGGGCTCTATAACCTCTTCAACAGTTTTCCCCTAATAACCAGGATATCTCTTTCCTCTCACATAACCTCAATAGGAATGCATGAAAAGATGAATGTGGAACTCAGGTAATACATACAGGACACACAAACACACATGTGAGAACCATCTCTACTGGTTTTGCTCCGTCTTGGCTGATTGGAACTGAGAGCTGAAACAGAGGTATGTCTCCCCATATACAGATTAAAAAGCCTCTTATCTTGCTTCTTAAAGCCTTTAAGCAAGGACGATGTGCTTCACTGAATTATAAACGAGAAAGTTCCACTTGACTTGTAGTTTTTAATTTAAACCAAGCCATAACCTAACTTGCATCAATTAGGCATCCTTGGATTCTATGGAACTGGCCAGGAAAAAAGTGGCAGATCATGTTACTGTTATTTTTCTCAACATTTTTGCAAATGTGCAAAGCAAATAAAATGATTTCACAGTGTTACATGGGAAAATCATGATATTGAATGGAGGGATTCCGCTGTTTTGAAGAACATCCCGAGGCTCGGTACCTTGTAACAGAGATCCAATTGATGCCTGTGGCTTTAATCACATCTAAGTTTAATGCTAGCCACATCTCCGAGGTCTAATGCTTTACTTTCACATCAAATTACTTTTTAGCCCAGGGCACATTTTCTGAAAAAAAAAATGTATCTGTGGTCACAGCTTGAACAGTACGGCCATGATCCATTGATTGACACACGGCTAAAGGCTGAATCCCACTGGAGAGGATTCCTCGTAAAGCACATGCAGTAGCAGGAATCCTGCCTGTTTCTGTGGAATTACTGCACATGTAACGAGATATTTATTACAGAGTACGGTGCCCAAAGCCTTACGACAACTTTTTTTCATTTATAGCGAGCCTGGATTCAGGTGCAGACTAGTGCTGAACACAATCACAACCCCTTTATCAGGTTTGGTAGCAGTTTCTTATTGAACCTCCAACAATTGCCAATAATCCGATGAGAGAGTGAAATAAACCTTGGAACTCTGGTAGTTAATTAAAATCCTCATTGGAAATTTGGTTCATTTCATTTCATCATTTTAGATCCATTCCTCCAGTTTCACTTTATCATTCTGATTCCCCTGAAAACTGGATTTGCCTGTGTGAAATAGACAATATTCTCAAATGCATTGTATATCTGATTTTTAATAATAAAGGATTGTCTTGTAATCCAAAGCAACTTGCGAGATGAAGCGGCACGCTTTAAAAGAACCAGAGTGCCATCATGTGGAGGACATATTTAACTGCAGGGTGCTGTGTGGACTGCATTATATAAACTGTTACACTATTAAAAGTATTTACAGGAGTGACAGCATATTTCAGTGACCTAAGTTATTGTTTTTTGAAACTTATTGTGTATTTTCTGTTTAGAGACTTGATTTAGTAGAAGAAAAAAACATCCCTCATGTCCCTGGTGTAAAAAGAGGACAGTTTCAGTTGGTTCCTCCAGATGTCTCTCTTTACCCAATTGTATTTGCATATTTGGGAAATCACACAATCCCAAACAGTGAGGATCTAGGGGGGGACAGTTGTTCAGATGGCACTGAGTGTACACAAGTACATGCAAAGTCCAGAATATACAATGTCTGTCCATTTTCCATATATTGTAAATACTGGTATGTTGGCATTTGCACATTTATGCACTCTTCTCAGCGCCAAGAGCTGAACCATGTTCTGCTATTGTAATCTAAGGGTCTGCTGTGGCTATAGAAATAGCACACAGAGCTGGGTTGGCCCATAGACATAAAAACTGCAACTAAGTGAATAAAAATACAATTTTTAGTTTAAAGAAATGAGGCTTGTGTTAGAATTCCAGACAATACTTAGTAAGTGACTACCAGATAAGCAGCATTTGCTTTTGGATGAGTTTTGTGGGATTATAAAAGAATAATTTTGTTATGCTACTTATAGAGGCATCCTTTTACCACCTTCCTTTATACAGAGTATCTGATGATTGGAAGAGCACTTCCATGTATTTCCCTTTGCCAGGAGACAGTTCACAGAAAGCTGAGAGGACACAGGGAGAAGAAAGGGAGATAAATGATAGGCCTCATTATAGAGCTATTGTTTCGTATCTGTTAAAAACACAGTTGGTTAAACTTGATTTCAACAGCTAAACCAGCACAGCGGACACTGACCAGAAACAATGACGTGGTCAGAGGTCAACATTCATCACGGAGATAAAACAGACAACTCTAAAAGGACTTTTCCAGTGACGACTCAGTGCGAGGAATGCCGGTTTACTATCAATCATGCTACTGATCGTGTAAGAGATCTCGCCTAAGATCTCAGACCTTGACTCAGCTCAGCTGTACTGACACATTGTGCTGAGAAGATGCAGAATGATCTTCAAAGTTTTTATATCCTTTTGTTCTCCTCAGCCCTCCTCTGCTGACTATAATCCCACCCTTCTTTTCCAAAGTCCCCTGGGTTTTCCCAGTCAGAAACACTGCTCTCTGAAGAATCTGGAAGCACCCAGATGAGTGGAAATGGTGCCAGGGTGCTTTTCTGTCACTTTTACTGACCCAAAAACACAGCCAAGTTCAGTTCACCCCGAGGGCCCGTATAGAAAGATACAAATAAACAACGCACTGATAAAGAACTGGGGTGAATATCTGCATCATCGAAGTTTAGATTTTTGACAGCCACAAAACACAGAGGACATGCAGGAAACTACTGAGCTACATGCGAAACTAGGCCGGACAAATGCTGAATGCTAAAAATGCCGAAAATGCCAAAAAACTAGAACATTTAATGTTTTATGAAGAAAGTCCATCCAGAGTGCACTTATGACTTAAATTCCTAAAAAATCTGCTGTTTCCTCCCTTGCTCTAAAACAGGAAGTAGAACTGTGCTTGCCTTCCGCTCGTCTTGTTTATTGGAACCCGCCTTCCTGTTTTCAGATTCATCCTGATAATGGCTGAAAGTCCCCAGCTGAAAGCCTCTCTCTCTCTCACACACACACACACACACTGTCAAATCCCCCTCATTCCTTTTTTTCCCCTCCCTCCCTGCGCCTCTTTCTCCCTCTTGCTGTCTCTCAGATCACTGCTAGATAAGTCATTTTTGTGAGACCTTCCAATCACCAGCAACATTCAGACCTTTCAGCACATTCCAGCTGTCCGTATGCGTGTGCCGACTGAGGTGGTATTTATGTGTGTGTGTAAGTGTGCAAAAAAAAAAAAGGGCTCATGATTGATTAACCCAAGTGATTGGAAGGTTCAAAGAGTCAAATGTCAAAGCGTTAGCTTGTAGGATGAGCTCAGATGTGTGTGTGTGTGAGTGAGATTTGGGGATTGTGCCATGTGCACCCAAGCCAAGGAAATATGCAGGTCAGTGCAGAGGGAATGTCAGGAATGTCAGTGTAATTCAAACTCTTGTCTGCCACCGGAGGCGAGTGCTACCTGGAAATAGTTTTTACACCAAAAGTGGGCAAATATGGGTGTGTGTGTGACTTTACATCAGAGCATGGTCATGCATAAGGAGTCTTATACACGGTCGTGACAGCAATCGGCGCCATCTAGGGACATGTGCTAAAGTTCCACAGTGTTTTCCAAACACCTGCACCGAAAAACAAGATTTCCCCGACTTCCCAGCTGTTCTCACATGACCTACACCTCCCGAATCCAGTTCCCAGGCTTTTAGTAAGCCTTTCATTTGATATCACAACATATCGGCCAACCCCTCCCTCCCTCCTTCCCTTCCCTGTCTGTCTGGCTTTTTCACGGCAGCCTGTTTTCACTCAGCGGCTTTGACAAAGACTGGCGAAATAATTACAGCTGGGCCTAAACTGGGTTTGTCTCCAGTAATCTCCACCAAAAACCAATGAGTGCGGACCGTGTCATAGGAAGAGGAGGAAGAGGCTGATTGTTCTGAAAACGAGAAGCCAGTGACATCATTTCAAAGAGCTCTGTTCCGAGTGTTCAACACTCGGGGTAAATGGGCAACAAAATAAACTCGCTGTAATGCACGCGGCTCGCCAGACACCAACAGAACTTATCATTTCAGGCAGAAGCCCATCTCCATTCATCGCCCATTTCCCCGCTTTCTATTCCCTCATACAAGATGCTGCTTTAATGAGTTTATTTTCCAAAGATCAGAGGCTGCTTTTTCTGTCTGTACAAACCAGATCTGAGCTGAAACATTTGTCCCGTTTCAGCCAGGATGTCTTTTGTGATGGCCCGGGGACAGCAGGAAGACTGCTTGGGGTTCTGAGGAAGTGTGAGTAAGGGAAGGGAGGAAAGGAGTGAGGGACTGGAGGCAAAGGAGAGGAACAAAGACATAAGTTAACTTTATGAGAAAAGATGAACAGAACACATAAGAAATGACAGAAGGCATTAATTTAAATCAGTCAAATGTAGCTTTCTATATGTATAGTATAAAAAAAAGGGGGGGGGGGGGGGGGCAAGCCATTAGCTCGGCAAATGAAGACGTGACCTAAGATGCTCCATCATACGAGGGGGTCATATGAAGATGAGGTGGCTTTAATTCGCAGTGACAGCTGCTTATGAGTTATCTGGGGAAGTGTAGCATGTAAATCACCGTCTTGCTGCTACTACAACCGCTACACCCTGGAGCACTCCAGGGACAGCAGAGGAGAGGAGTACGGCTCCATGGGCAAGCAAGGGAAGCATGGACACGCAGAGATATTTACATACAGTCAGACAGACTTCCTGGCATTGTCAGCCCGAGAGCGTTGATGTCAGATCCACTCCTTCCTGTGCAGAAGGGAGAACGCTATGTGATGACAATGGGCCCAAAAACAGGACAAAGAGGAAATGTTTAAATTTAGGCCCCTTCTTCCACCATCTCCTCTTTCACAGCTATGGAGCTCTGGAGCTGTTTAGTTTTGTGAATTCCTTCAGCCCCCCCACCACCCTGCCTCTCCAGAGCTCCCTCTCCCCATTGTGTCATTTCAATAGAAGGATTTTCACATTCAGAGCAAATCCCAAAGGAGGATCAGCTAGTGAGACCAGAGTTCAGTCAATCACTTGTTTTCACTGATGTTCCTTTAGAAATTATAAGTGCTTTCTCATAAATCCACCCAACAAATAGAAGAGAAGAGAAAAAACCAAAACATACATAAATATGTGCTTAAAAAGCGAGTGGAAAACAGATGAGGGGTTTTTAATGAACTGAAGACTTAAAATGGGATTAAAAATGTGATAAATATTATTTATAAAATGAAATGTTTCCAGCATAATTTAGCTCTAAACGCGTTGTTATGAGCCTGTTTAACTCAAATAATTACAGCTGCTCTGCTGGTGTGCAGGAATGTGTGTCTAGGTGTGTGTGTGTGTGTGTGTTTCTCTGTCTGCGTGAGAGCTTTATCACAAATCAGAGTGTCGGCGTCTGTAGAAGCTTACAGGGCAAGAGTTCACCGGTTTGTCCAACTCGTTCTCGGAGTCTTGAGGATAGCGGACGGACTTCACAGGCAACAAAAAAGCCCCAAAACACACGTGATCGGCAAAGGAGTCGCTGCAGTCCACGACTTAACTCATGGATAGAAGTTAAGCCCGCAGAGGACGGCGGATAAGTCTGGCTGACGTTAATAGCGACTGCTGTTATTGACTTTGACGACAGCAGCGACGATGCCTGTTTGACACGGAGGGGGGAAGCTTTCTGCTTTCAGGTAAGTTGTGAGCTCCAACAGCTAACTTCTCTTCAGGAGGACTTGTAAGGGAGAAAAAGACAGTTCGTTTTTCGCGGGTGTTACTTGACAAGCAAGTTTATGAAGTTCGTGAATTTCACAGCGAAGCCCACATCGGCTGACTTTTGCGCTATTTCGACTCCTTGTTTTCACTTTTTAAAACACTTTTGAGGTGGTTAAAAACTTAAAAGACCGTTTTACACTTCAGCCTAGCGTTAGGCAAACGTTAATTTTATTGACGCCATTTTTTTTAAAATGACTTAAACGCCCAGTGCGGCAGCCGTCTGTCGTTCACTGACAGCGGGGTAGAGCGAGCTGCTGGTGCCCTTAAAACTTTTGTGACACAATAAATACTGAAAGCCAAAACTTAGTGAAACTTAGTGTATATCTCATTACAGTATAACTACCAAGCAGGGTGTATAACACTGAGCAAAACTCATAATGCTGCTATCAGAGAATAACAGTCTTTTAAAGCCATTTAAAAAAAGTACATGAACTTTTCTGTTTAAATGCTAAAATAAATACTAGCTAATGTGTGTAATTAGACAGCGCTTGTAAAACTGTCATTTCTTCTTTTTCTAATTTTTTTTTAAACTTTTTGCGCAGCTACTGTTTATTTAAATAGCCCTCTGAAAGGCTTATCAGTAAATTGAATTGTAAAATTGTGCTGAGAGGCCAGCTTAATTGAAACGCATCTTTCGTTGTGATCTGAGGGAACAACAAAGATTTGTGCTGGGGGGCCTCCAATTACACAAAATGCTTCCATACATTTAAAGGGATTACAGTAGAAGAGGGTGCTATTAGCATGTGGTGGGTTCGCTGTGTCACCGAGCATCTTCTTCCTCAGAGGGAGCTTATCTGAGCTCTGATGATGTCACAGCTGGAGCGGTCCTGAAATAACCACACATCTCTGTAGTGGGTGTTTCCATGACAACACATCCTCTCGGTTTAAATGGTGGATGGCAACTGTGTCGTAAATAATTACTTTGAATAATATGGGCAAAATACTGGGAAAGTGGGGAGCTGGGTGTTGACTTGTTGCACAGACGTCTGCCTCTCGCAATCACAGAATAAGACTTTGAATACTGTCATGGCGTTTCAGTATTTAAGCTCATTGTATTGGTTATTCTTGAATGTTTGACCTGCGAATAAAATTCAGTTTATTTAATATCCTCCGCTGATATTTCCCAAATTTGTGGTGCCCATCTACAGGCAGGCATTCTGAGCGAGTTACATTGGAGTAAGGATGATATAAAATGACAAGGCAGTCAGTTTAATGTCAAACTCCTGAATAAAAATGTGGTTTTGTTCCTCTAGGTGATTGAGAAAGGGAAGGGCCTGAAACATGATGTCCATTGGAACTGATAGCTGACACCGTAGAATGAGAGAGGATGGAGCAGACAGGCAACCCTGCCCTTGAGAGCAACAACCCTAATGGGTTTGTCAACCGAGTGTTTAATGTTTCTCTGGATGTGGAGAATGAGACCAGCAGTGTTTATATTCAGGAGACTGGAACAGGGCCTGCAGAGGGGCAGGGAGAGACCCAGGCTGCCTCTTCTCAGACCCCTGTCAAGGACAGACAGGAGGTCAACAGGAGGCCTCGTGCCACAGGGGGCATCTGGAGGATCCTGAACCGAAAGCGAGCTGTCTCAGAGCTGGAGAGGAGACCCCACTCCATGATTTTGCCTGGGGAGGCTTCCATCCCGAAACTCTCATTCGCTGACAAAGTTCGATCCTTCAAGAAGCTTAAATCCCCGGCTGTATTCAGAGGGAAGGCAGGGAAATTGTCCACTGCAAAGTTTACCAGCTCTTTGGTGGATGAGGAGTCTTTCTGCCGCGATATTGGCACACCTCAGCAGCCCAGTGGTGGCACGCTTAGACAGCGTGGCCAGAGGCATTCATATGCTGGCTATACAGCACAGTTTGACTGTTTGTTTGAAGACATTGACCTCTCAACTTCTATGGATGGCCATCAATCCACTATAACGGGCGAGGCTGTGACTCAGAATGGCTGCAAACCATCTGAAAAAGTTTCTTATACTAAAAGAAGCCACAACAATTCAGCCAACTGCAACAAAACTGCTGCAGCTTGTGAAGAACTAAGCACTAGAGATAGCCCGAGGACCCACCGGAGTGGAGGAAGGAGGCACAAAGATGTGTGGAGTTACCTGAGGAGGATTTCCCTTTTGGGGAAGACCAATCCTGTGTATTCAGAGAGGAGCTTTGACTCTGAGCTTCCCTCACTGGACAAAACAATAGACTCAGACTATGGCTCTGTGGACTTTGAGAGTGTCAGAGACTTTCAGCCACCTCCCCCAAAACAGTCGGACACCAAGGGGCACTTTGGTGGTCTCTTCAAATTTTTCAACAACTTTGCAGAGACAGCTAGACGATGGCGAACAACATCACGCTCCTTCTCTCCTCCGGAGGGGGAGAAGACTCCGATGAGCTCCCCACGGGCCCCACAGCGCGCAGTGGACAATGTTCACAGTGTGTCTCTGACACTTCACAATGAAGGACTTCCAACATCCCAGCCTACCCCTTCATCACCAGTGACTAGTAAATTCTTACACTCCAATAGCTTTAATGGTGACACTCCAGCACCTGTGACAGGTGGACGATCACCTCCAGTGGTCCTTAAAGCCTTTAGGCCCTGCTCAGGACCTCAGGCTGTCAATGGCCTTCAGAGTTTTGAAGTTACAGACAAACCTGCTGACAGAGAGACAAACCTCCGGTCCAAGGCCATAGTAGAAAATCATGTCCCTCATTTAGGCTTAAACACGGAGGCTGAAAGTGAAGCAGAAGTTGAAAGGGACCAATCAGATTCTCTTTGTCAAGAGGAAAATGTAGCGGGACAGACAGGAAATGAGCAGGATTCCCAAGATGCTCCGCTTGACTCCCACCAGATACAGGAAGTGAATGTCCAATCACAACAAGGTGATAAAGAGAGCACAACCAATAGCGTACCAGCATCAGATTCCACAGAGGAAATATTTAAGGTAGGTAACTTTAAATAGCTAATGAGCCACCGAATTCAAATGAATGCATTCAGTAAACAAGTGTGTACTTTGTGTTGTTAAACCACCTTTGGTTTTCTGTTATTTTTTAGACAAAGGCATTTTCATGTGTAAAGGGTCACGTTTTTATGCCATAACTACATTCCATTGCAGGCTTTTATTCACAATATTAACACTGCCAGAAGCATGCGTCATGTCATTACTTCATAAATGCTGGAAATATCATTTATGTAACTGCTTTAATCATGGTCATTCTTTTGCTTCTGAAAAAACAACAAACATAGAAGCTAAAAGGGACCAGGGGTGATTTGGTTGCATGCAGGTAGCATACGTGTCAGGAAAAAACAAAAATCATTCAAAGAGCTAGACTATGACATGATTTGGGCACCTGCTTTGCAGTTGTCCTTTTGCCCCATCTGTTGGAGAAAAGAGGAAATAGTAACTGTAAAGGTGCACAACATCATAGTGGAGGAATTTGGCCTTTTCTTGCTTAGTCGGCCTTTTGTAGCCTGCAACAAAACCCCACGTTTCCCACAGAGCCAGGCGTGTGTGTGTGGGACTGCGGCAGCCCAGAGTTCTGTGACATCCGCGCATCATGACAGCACCCTTCCCTTCTCACTCCAGTGGCAGAATTAGTCATCTCCCTTCTAGTCACAGCAACGAGTCAGGACATGTTGGCCCCAGCTCCTAATGACAAAATCAGATATGACATCTCAGTACTCAGCACACTTTCATAGGGGCTTATTATGCAAAGGCAAGGGCTTTGGGAGCATGTGTTTTGGGAAGGGTGCTAATGTTTGGTCCCACTGTAAATTAGCAGGGTTCTACGCTGATACCACTCTTAAATGGAAAAGATAATAGGGGCAGAAGGAGGAATTAGCAGATAAAAATAATTCATGTTTAACAGTATTACAAGATGTAACTTAACTTGAAGCCTACTGAAGAATTTCAAGATGGAAAATGTTTTGAGCCTTAAGAAGGGCAGAATTTCACTTATTTAACCCAAATCTTTTTAAAGGGCTTAGTAAACCTGCGTGTGTTGAGAGTTCTGCTTTTTGAAGTCAGTGAAAAACTAAACAAGTAAGCCTTAAAAGAGCTAGCTGAAATCTGTAGGGTGATAAATGTCAGCCTAATTAAGGTTCACAAGCCAAGTAGCTGTGGCATGAAAATGGAATAAAACACAACTTCATTTTTTTGCAGAACTGTTTGTGCCAAATGTGTACACAGATCAGCAGTAGAAGAGAAACTGCAAACACTGATTATGTATTCACACACTGACTTAACTGCAACCCACTGGCTTTGGGGGAACTTGTTTCCCTACTAATACAAGTACCATAATACTTAAAGCCTTGCTTCAAGTATTGTGGTACCTCATTAAGTGAAATTGATCTATTTAATTCAGCCGTGCACTCATGATTTTGAACGTGAGAGGCTGGTAGTTACAAAGTTTTTGCTGCTATCAGGTTTGTATCACCTGCTGTCAAGGTGATACAAACCTGACAGCAGCACAAATGTGTTTTGGCCTGTCATCAAGATAAGTTATTGAATTAACACAAGTTTGGCAAGAGCATTGCACATGGACAGCAAAAACTGTGAAGCTGTGTACACCGAGCTTTGCTAAAAAGAGCGTTACAGCTCAAAGTTGTGCCAAAATAATTTGTCACATTTACACTGCAAAGCCCTGTTTAGGGGACGTGATGGCGTGTGACAAGAAAATCCTTCTCAGTAATCACAAATTATTTAAAAATGAAATCCACATGTCTGTTGTGCTGATGTTTCCCTTGATTTGCCAACAGTCTTGTCATTCAGTTACCTACTGATCCACTGCAATTAAGCTACTGGGTAGAAACTTTTAAAATAAAAAAAATTTGAGGTATATTTTGTTGAACCTGCAGAGACATTTTTCTCAATTCCCTACACAAGAAATGTATTGTTGCACCTTTATCTGGGCCAAACTGCTGAGTATCTGTGCCAATCGCAGCTGTGTGAGCAGATTGCCAGCCAGACAGGCTGCAGTGTAAGACAGCCTGGCCCGGCCTTGCCCCACTCGAGCACAGAGAAGACCTCTGTACCTCAGAAGCGCTTGCGCCCTCGTCCTCGCCCGGCATCAGCTGTCCTGGACCTTTGGAGACCCAACCCGGACCGAGATCTCGACAGCCATTACAGTGAGGTCGGCTCACTTTCCCGAAGGAGACGCAGGCCTGCTACCACAGTGCAACACTCTCTGGGGCAGAGAGGGATGACTTCCCGCGCCAGGCCTTGCTCTGTCATAGAAACCAGTGTTACTAGGGAGACGCAGTCCACGGAACTGCATCACAGAGTAAGATGTTAAACTCACTAAAAGCAAACATATAAATATGAACATAGACACGACAAGTAGTCCCATATATATACCAACACATGCAGCTATATAAAGTCTATGTAGGTGTGTCTATTACACATAAATATATCTCATTTTTACACTGAAAAAGGGAAAATAGGTAGGCCAAGTCTCACTAGTAGTCTCCACCAACTCACTGACAAATATAGCACAAGCCCATAATGAATCAAAGACACACCACAGACTATGAAGGGCATCCCAGTACTAACCCAGTATTTATATACCACTCACTGTTTAGCTGCAACAATGCTCAGCCTCTGCCTGCATTTTTGGATGCAGCTTTTATCCCTAGCTCTCATACTCCCTTTCTGCCTTTCTCTCTCTCTTTCTTTCTTTTTACTTTCTTCTGTCCTCCCTTGTGGTTCCCCTTTCTCTCTCCTTCACTCTCATTCTTTTTCTGTGGCCAATTTTCTGCCTCATCGCTTCCATAAGCTCTACCTCTCATTGCCCTAACTCAGAGTCAGTTCATTTTAACCTGAGAGACTGCCTGGTTGGCATGATGTATAGTCTCTCATGGTTTGCTGCAGGGCATGCACACTGACCAATGCACCAGAATAGACTTGCTGGATGTGAAATACTTTAATTCTCTGCACAAAAAAAGAAAAAAAAGGGGGACAAGGCAGTAATGTGAAGGGCAGGAGAGAGTGTGCATTCAGCCTTGTGTGTGTGTGCGTGCATCTGAGTAACCGTGTATGGAATATTTGAGGTGTCCTGACTAGTCAGTGTTCTCCAGGCCTTGTCTCGCCCCCCGGGTGTGTCACCGTTAGAGCCCCCACACAGGGCGTCTCTCCAGCGGTGTCGCTCCCTGCCTCTCCCCCCCAGCACTCTCACTGCATTGGCCCTGCTCCTGCCACAGTCAGGTATTGTTCCATATTTTTATTCGTTTAAATATGCAGATTGTTAATTGATGTATGCTCAGTTCTGCATGTCTTCTTGTCTCTATCCAGCAGACATGGGGCAGTCCTCATCTTCAGTGCGCCTGCGGTCTGGAGGTTCTGGTAGCTGCAGGAGGAGGAGGCTGTTAAGACCTGGGTCAGAACCGCTACAGGTCAACATAGTGAGTATAATATACACACGCTTGCAAATAATGGCATTGCGTAATTTTATTTCTTTTATTTCCTTTTAGACTTTTCAGGCCTTTGGACAGATTTATTTAAAAAAAAAAACACTGCACACAGTGGACGGTATGATGACTGATAGCTTCTCTCTGATACCGTTAATATTGGAGTTTACAAGGCGTTGCTCAGTGTTTCATCAGATAATGAAGGGACTGATCCGTGAAGATGGTGGCCACGTGGATTAATGTCACGCAGTACTCTTTGGCCATTACTCATCCTGAGTTGCACACCCAACATTTCAGATGTGTTGTTTAATGTGTCGAGTGCAATTCACTCAGACCAAATTGTTAATTTTCACAGCAGATAGAGAAATAGCAGTAAATTCTAAATAATACTCTTTGCATGCTGGATTCTCTTAAAACTGTCTAGAGTGTCAGTTGTGTAAAATTGGCTGTAGAGTATGCTGGAATAACGCTGCTCGGGAGGTGAAACCAGGCATTTCGGAATCGATGCTTTGAAGTGGAAGTGGCCTCTAGAGGATTCTAGTGAAAGGAGATACAGAGTCTTCTGATACATCCTGACAGGGTAGTGGCACACATTTCTAGTGCTGGGTCCAGCAGCTCTACTTACAGAACTATAATGCACAAGACAAACACTGTTTTTTGTTTTGAAAAATATTAAGACTAAAAATAAAGTGTCAGGAAACCACTCCTCTTTTTGATACACGTGACCCAATATAGCAAACAGTGCCCAAAAAGGGTCTGCAAACCTTTTCATACGTTGTCTGGTTGTCTTCTTTATGTTATTCTTTCTACCCCCAAACTTGCCATGATTTGTCTAACTTTGAGCAACATTTTAGGGTTTTTTCTACCACTAAAATTATGCTTTTAGCTTTTTGACACAAAAAAGGAAAAAATTAGGTTCACTGATGTTTGTTCCTTTTTTAATATAACTGTGCTTTTGTGGGTACAATCCAAGTAGAAATGACTTTGGGTCTAATGAAACTTTTAATAATTTGCTCACATTACTTTTTCCAGAATGTTTTAATCTCTCTGCACTCCCAAACTCACTGTTCCTTTCACCTCTGTGCATCATTCATTTATTGTAATAATTAAAGTGCTTTAATCTGAAGCGCATCTGAGTAGCTAATTTCCAATCCTCCGCTGAGATTTCAGGTTCCAAGTCTTTGTTCCATGTGTGTTCAGTTTTTCTAGGTCTCTAAAGGACTCGATATAAACTCGTAAAAGATATTTTTTCCCCAGAAACAGTCTTTTGTCATCATTATTTCGACAAGTGTAGTGAGTGAATTATGTTTGTGTTTTTAAAAAGCTCAAAATAAAAAAAAGGCTTCTTTTCAGATCAGATGTATCCTTCAGTTCTTTAACATCACAGTTTGGATGAGACAGCTCTTAAGCCTTTTCATTGCTTTAGAGGGCCAAAATTTGAATGTAGAATCTGCATTTCCTGCGGTGTAAAACCGGTTAGACCACACTGTGACAGTCTCTTTGTTTTAAAGATTTTTCTTACATTATATCAGAATGGAGCTACATGTTTAAAAGTCAGCTTACCAGCCTGCTTTGGGGTAAATATGGAAACTTCAACGAATATTATTTATTTGTAGTATCAGAAAAGTATTTTTTTATTTTACTCAGAAATCACATAATTCAATGCTTTTAGTTGCAAAGGTATATTGCTACAAGTTGCATTTTCCACATCAGTCTCAAATTTCCAGTTATTTACAAGCAGTCAATGAGGACTGACTACAATATATGAATTACATTAAGGAGTCTCTTCTCATAGCAGTAATGCTGTCTGCTCAGCTGCTGAATTATGATCCCCGGGCTTTCGGTCCTGGCATGTCTTCCCATTGAAATTTTGTAAGCTGTGCCTTTGAAGAAGTGACACTACTGCATTTATAGGCTTTGATTATAACTTTTTTCTCCTGCTGATCTAAATAGTGTTTGTGAAACACTGCGCACTGTTGCCATGACACTCACTGGCTCCAGTTCATCTTCTTGCTTCTATCTTTAGGCAGCCTTTTTAAGCGTGAGCTAAATAGAGAAAGTGTGTGGGTGAGAGAGAGAGAGGCAGAGAAAAAGGGGTGGGAGAGAAAAGAAGAGAGATGCTCCCTTTGTCGTGGTCCTCCCCTGGGGTAGGGAACATGGACACATAACACTGGCAGTGTCTTATGTGTGCGGTTGAGTGGTGAGAAAAGTTTATTTGGAGCAGGCTCAAACGCTGGGATCCAAATAAAATCAGTAACGATAGCTTTATTGTCATTATAGTTACTGTTTAACAAAATTTCATATGACTCCTTAAAAAGCAAAGGGGCGCATGGTGACTTAACCTGATAGTATATAGATGATTGATGGATGGATCTCTCCAGGTCTTCATTGTTAAAAAGCTCTTGTTTGTGATACAGCGTAGTGTATATTATAGTCTTCCTGTTTGGATGACTGGTAGAGGCCGGAGGCCGCAGGCACAGAGAAAGCATTCTCACTGCAGTGGATTAACTGCTAATGCTGACGCCTCTCTTCTCCCTTTCATTTAAATGGATTTCTCCCCCAGTCAACCTCCTCTCCTCGTCTCTCCTCTCTTCTCCTCTCCTTTCCTCTCCTCTGACAAACTCTGGCAATAGGCGTCTTTAATTCCTATGCAGATGAGAGGACAGTTTCCTGTGTGTTACTAATGCTGTGCCTGAAGCTCTGCTGTCAGCTTGTCAGTGAAGGGGACTGTCTTATTAACAGCTTCATGCAGATTAAGAGTTTCAACAGAAATCTTCTATGATTAAGTTTGGGCGAACCTAGGTCTGTCTGGACATAATCATATTATGCAATGCTATCTATTTATTATGAACGCATGACTCAGCAGGCAGTGGTTAGCTGGGCAAGAAATGGAGCAATGATAAAAAAGGACAACGTCCTTATGCACACACTTAAACACACGCGGGGAGTAACAGTGCACAAAATTTCTGTTCACTAATTTAATCGGACACACTCGCAGATTTCGTTTGTATTTGCATCCTGGGTCTTTGGCCCCCATGTGATACACCCTCTTTGCAACCCTCTGATGCACACACACACTTCACATGCTCTTCTGATGTATTCAGTATTCATCTGTCAGGATGTATGAGTCATTGCATTGACAACTTCATTATTTGGTGTGGAATGAACAGCACCAGCTAGTGATATTTCTGTCAACCACACTATGAATGTGTAGCGTTTGTTTCACCCTGGGCTTTCTTTTAGAGTCCCGAGAGAGAAACCATGGGAATAGCTCCACCTCAAAATAACTGCACGTTTGTACAGTTTGCACTCAGAGCCAGTGGCGACCTAGAATCCTTTATCAGTGTTCATTCAGCATTGTTCCTCAGTCAAGGTGCTGTAACTTACCGCAGCCACCAGCTAATGCTGTTTTGTAGGACGCTGTAGAATCTGATAAATAGCAGTGCCACTGACTAAACCCGAGTAGATGGTTGTGTTAGAGCCTCCCCAGGCTGTTTCTTCTTAAGAATGATTTTCTGCCTGTCAGGTGTGTGCATGTTGTTGTTAATGGCGCATAAATGCCCATGTGACTGTGCTTACATGTATGGGTGTGTGTTTCTGCGTGTCAGCGAGTGAGGCAGAGAGGCTAAGGGCCTTTCTCTTATATAACTGAGGAGAGCGTTGCCTTCACTGTCTACAAAACCCATTTCCACTTTTCAGATGGCTGCACGTTCCCTGGGACTGGAAGAACAGTGCCTGCGTATTAATTCTCTGAGTCACTGGTGTATCCTGTTTTACAGTAGCTCCGCATTACACTCTGTATTTTGTCAGAGCATGCATGCCTGTGCAAGTACTGATTTGCGTTCATGCTTTCTTGAAAAACACTCCACCGTTCTATCTCTCAAACTGTGATATGTTGTTGACAGTGTGGGACAATGGAGAAATACTGGTGGATGATTTCAGCAATATCACAACATGCAGTCATTTCACCTATGAGACCGTTTCAGACCTAAAGGACTTAGGGCTTGTTATCCAGCACCAGTTGTAGTTCCATGTGTACAAGTCTTCCCTGGCTGATTTTACCCACAGCCATCACTATCCACTGCTAGTGCTACTGTAGCACCTTGAAGGTGCACTGCATTGTCCTGTATAATATATAAAACCAATTAAACTAAGTTTGTGAGAGAGACTTGTAATGATGCCAGGTTTAGCAGAGAAAGCTGTAATTTGAATCGCCTATACAGAAATAGGTTAGAAAATACAAATGTCAATAAATAAAAAGTAGCTAACTTTCAATATGACGCATATTCATAAGGAATATGTGTAAAATATATTTATTATATTTAACAATTTATTAAAAGAGCTAACCCTGGATGTATTCAGTTAATATTGATGGTCAGCTCTTTGAAACCCCTATGTTATCTGTGATTCTTTACTCTCTCTGTGCACATTTAGAGACAGTCTCTCTGATTTGAATTACTATAACTAACTTACTCTGCTGAGTGTTTGGAGTCTGAATAAAGAAATAGCTCCGGCCCTGGTCACTTTATCCTGCATTAAAATAATGAGACAGAAGCTAACTGTCTATACAGTGTTCTCCTAGTTAGAATGTATCCTGCAGGCCTCTGTGAAAGATGGGGTGTATTTTTCTGGCAGCTGCCACTTCTTGTGTACATTATTTAGCTTAACTTTCTGCCTTTGACCTCCCTGACTCCCAGCTACGCCACATGCGGCATCAGAGAAAACCCTCCATCACATCCACGTATTATGCAATCTCCTTGCTCCTTGTAGTTCTTCTTCTTCACCCCCCCCCCCCCCGTCTCGATCCGCCTCCCTTTCTTCATGACCTCAGCGCTCGTCATCCCTTCCTCCATCACGTCCATCTCTGTTTTCTCCTCTGTTCACATCAAGTTTTCTTCCCCCCCACTTCTTTCTGTGCTTGCTTACCTTCTCCCCCCTCTTCCTCTATTCCTCCCTCCAGGCATGTGAAAACACCTGCTTCCTGTGGCCTGTTGTGTGGATGTGAAAGCTTGTGTGTGAGCACAAGAGCACAAAGTTTTAGTGCGCATCCATGGCTGTGTGCAGTCGTATATTTTAGCTTTTCAATGGAAGATGGTTATCAGACAGCCTATTAAGTCTTTGATGGCAAGAGCTACCCTAACAAAACAAAAAAAAGAAATAAGGTGCTCAGCAACAGAAAACAAGCCAAACAAGCTTTCACCCAAATATGGTTTCACTGCAGAGTTTTGCATTTCAATCTGCTGTTCTGCTTTTGAACTCTTGTGGCGTGGAAGCAGTGAGAATGTAAAATCGTTTTCGCTCAGAGGACAGGTAGAGGTTTCTAACCATCCCTGCAGTTTGTAGCTAGTCGCACATCTATGGCATGCACTGTGTGATAGTAGATTAGAGTGAAAGCATGGACTCATCACTGCTAACTGCTGTCCCACAGACTATGTGAGAAATGTTTTACAGGAAAAATCTAAACATGGACGTTTTTTTTACTCCTGAAAAGCCGTGCCCAACAAGCATCGCATGCAAATCATCCTGAGTTGGAAAAGTCAGGAAGAACAGGAAGGCACTTCTCTCTACATGCTTCCGGGGGGGTCTGGGCTGCAGGTGGCACCCAGTGGCTCTGATGAATGGTGACAATAACACATGCTTACTACACACACAGCCAGCACAGTTGAGTGTAGTCAAGCAATGCCAGTTTTTACAACCAACCTAGCAAATGCCACTTGACTTTATCCCTCACACCTTAGCTGGGGTCTCTCCAGCGACGAGTCTGTGGGCTTCATGAAACCACACACTGACTCTCACGCTGAACAGAACCATAACTAAGAAACTGCAGTTACAACAGTGCTTCGTATTGGTTGCAATGTCTCAAAAGCTGCCTCACCATTACATACTTTGTTATGTTAAGTAAATATTTTAACAGAAACAGAGTTCTCCCCTATATTAGAAGACATTTGAAAGCGGTCATTTAAATGCATGTTTTATCACTGAGATGATTCAGGGAGGCAGCTTAATGAGTGAAAGGGATATCAAGATGATAATTTAATGGCATCATTTAATGAAATAGTCACTTCTGTTATCTTCGTTAATCGTCTTTAAAGAAACATTTTTTCTGTTTGGGAAATTACACGTATTTCTCAAAGAAGAGAGATGAAACTATCGTTACAACTCACATAAATGTGAAGCTACAGCCAGCAGCTGTGTGGCTTACAGCAAACAGTGACAGCTTGAACAAGTGCTTTCAATCTCATTAGGATTTTTTCTTAATAGAGGTGCGGGAGGATAATGCTGAGATTCATTTGTTTATTGCATTTTTGAAGCTATCAATGCACAATTAAATTACTCTGTGTTATACGGTTATGACAGTAGCGTGGTAAGCTTCTGTCACAGAAGTGCGGAAAACAGGTGAGGCGTGCATCAAATGAGTTTCTAATTTTATATGTTTCAAAAATCTTCAAAGGCTTGCTTTCATTCCACAGAGAGACTTGATGTGGCATTCCCTAAGTTCAGCCTGTGTTTATTCAAAGACTTTCCGTCTTTAGTTCTGCTAGTGCTGCACAATGCTATGCAGTCTCACCAGGGACTGACCCAAAGACCACAGTCGCTGGACAGATTCAGTTTGTTTTGCAGTCTCAAGAACACACAGATACTGTATTGATTTGTGATTAAATAGCAATTCATTCTCGTGACTGTATCATGCATGAGCAGGACTATTTCTCTTGAAGCTATTAGGCCCTGGAGTGTTTTGATATCACTTTTGAAATATGTATCCGTGATTTTGTCTGCCCTACTTGGCATCTATCTTACTCTATTTCTCAAATCTCCGTGCGCTGACCCACTGACTCGACTTTACACTAAAAGCCAAATTGAGCTGAACGAATAAACAGCTGATGCCTGAACAATGGTGACAAAACTGCGTTCAGGAAAAGTCCAGCACTTTATTTTTAGGGCGCTTTTGTGGCTGAAAGGCCTGGGAGGAAGCAGGAAGTCAGTGTGGTTGCCGTGGGGATGGGAGGAGAAGAAAAGAATTGGAGCAGACAGAAGGGAAATGGGTGTGGTGGGCTTTGCCTCCTATTAACTAAATACCTACTGACCACAAACAGATTCATTTGCTAGCACTGAAACTTAGCAGTCTTTTTCAGAGAGAGGTCATAAGATAGTGGCGGCTTTTAACTAATCCAAAAATGAAAAGTAAGAATTAAAGTAAGTCTCAAAAGAGCTGATCCCAGACCAGCAAATGAGCAGCACTTGTCTTAAACTGATATCATGTAGAATCCAGCTTTTACCCTGGGGCATAAATTACTGGTTAATGTTCTGTCATATGCAGGGTGTTTTTTCCACATTGTGCAAGCCTTGTTCAAGGACGGCAGTTTTTACTTAGCTTTATTCTAATATTATTTAACCACCAAGTTGATATATAAACACGCACTGCATTAGCTGCTGTTCATTCCCATACGGAAAAGAAATAGTAAAAACTTATATGTGATTACTCATGAAAGTGGCCACTTTCATGAGTAAATCATATAAGGCTTACATGATTTACTCATGAAAGTGGCCACTTTCGCATTACTTTCATACATTGTTTTAGTAAGTATCCAAAACATACAAGTTTCATTATATAATTTTTCAAGGGATCTTATATCTGTTTTCACTCTTATATGCTTTTCATACAAGTTTCACACAAGACAGATACAAACTTTATAAGATTTATATATATCTTTTCCATATGGGTTGGACCGACGCGTTTACACAGCTACCATATTGTTCAGGGGCATCAGTATCCCCTAATGTATTCAGACCTGTAGGAAAAAAGTCTGTCTACCTATTTTAAGCAGTTTATCTCAAACAGCACATGTTTAGTATTAGATTTAATAAGCATTACACGTGTTAGCAATTTACACTGTGACAGAAGAACAGCAGCAAAAGTGAAAGGGATGATTTACAAGATGGTATTGAGACCTGCTGTGATGTATGGTTTGGAGATGGTTGCACTGATAAAAAGAGAGGTGGCAGATCTGAATATGTTAAGATTTTCATTAGGAGTAAACGGACAAGAATATTAGAGAGACGGCTAAGGTTGAGTGGCTTTGAGACAAAGTTAAAGAGAAAAGGCTGAGATGGTTTAGACATGTGCAGAGGAGGGATAGTGGATATACTGCACAAAGGATGTTAAAGATGGAGTTGGCAGGCAGAAGGAAAAGAGGAAGACCTCAAAGAAGATTTGTGGATGTAGTTGAAGAATGACCTGCAGAGGGTTGGTGTGACAGAGGAGGACGGTAGGGTTAGGGTTAGATGAAGGCAGATGATCTGCTGCGGGAATCCCTAAAGGGATCAGCCGAAGGAAGAAGAAGCAATTCACAGGAAATTTGTAAAGATGCTTAGGAAATGTAAAAATGCTCCTTAATTGCATTGAGTTGTTTGTCAAGTCTTTGGGTGTGTAATGACAGCAACAGTTGACTGAAAAGTCATGTGACTCACTGTGTTTTTATCAAGGCTGCTGTCTACTAACTTCTGGGAACTTACACAGTAAATGAGTCTGTGTGAATGACGCTTTCTACATGCTGTTACAACTTGATCACTTGCATGCAAATGGATTGTCAACAGTGTGTCATGGACATAGTTTGGGACTCGTTAGCAACATAACACAATATTTTACAAAAACTTGTCACCATTGGAATCTTCTTCCTTTGGTGCTTAGTTTTGACTTTTAATTTTTTTTTTTTTTTTATTAAAACACAGTAAGCAGAAAAAACATTTTACAGTAATAATATCTTCAGAGAGTACAAAGTCACTGTGAACATGAACATCATGTTATAAGGTTGTATTGAACTCATTTTTTTTTTTTTTTTTTTTTTTTTTTTGCCTGTCCCGTTTGGATCTTTAGCCATCAGAATTGTTGTCTGAAGGCCAAGAAAGATGCCAAGTGGATTTACTTTGCCAAGTGGATCATCATGGCCTTGCCATATTGGTCCATTTGATTGACCTTTATTATAATTGTGTATTTATTTTATTTTCGTTTTTTAAAGACAGGACAGACATGACTGGGGGATAGGACAGGGAGAAAGAATGAAAGAAAGAGAGGGAGAGAAAGAAAAATAGAGGGGAGAAGAGATGGTGAGAAAGGGGGGAAGAAAAAAAAAAGAAAAAAAACAAACAAAACACCTGGATCAACCGTATGGAGATAAAAAAAACCAGAAGGAAAACAAAAACAAACAACAAAGAGCAACATAATAAAAACAACACCATCACAATAAACTAGCTAACAATAGATAACAGTAGATACTTTTTTAATTTCACCTGTTGAGAATGAAAAAAGAAAACAAGCAGAAGAAAACGAGAGCAATAGAGTAAACAACATCACGATGATATATGGGAATATAACTGTAAATACTAAATATTAAACATTATTATTGATCTCATATTAAGATCTGCTGAGGTCTAGACAATGGTTTTTTTTTCTTGTCAATAAACCCATAGAATAGAAAAAGGGTGCACTTTCTTTTTCACAACTCGATATACAAATGAATCAGTAGTTATATTCAGACCTACTGAGGCTGGATTTCACCCATTAAAAAAAAGAATTCCCACAATTTACCTTTTATAAATTTCACTCATCTCTCCTTCAAGGTCATCTTCTGATTGCCCTTTGGACTGCTTTCCACATAGATGCTATTTTTAGATCACTCTGCTCTGTCCCCTTGCACTTGTGTCATTGGTATGCACAGTGGATCTTCCCGAGTATGTGAAAACAGCAACATTTCAACTTGAATTTGAACCCTGAATTGTGTTAGTGTGGCTTAAGTAACCTATGTTTTCAGTGCACAGAAAGACTATTGTCTCCCTCAGATGCTGCAGTCTGACCCTCTAGAACGAATTAATACTGTACAACCCTGTGAATACTTCATAAAAACTATAACCATGGTCCTGGTTTTGCTTCTAACCTTAGATGCAAATTTGAGGTTCACTGTAAAATTGCAAACCGTGCAGTGCAGGTAGTCGTGATGGGATCTAAATATAGCAGCAGTCCTGGAGAAAGTCCAGAGGTGCACGATAAGATCACCTTCGGAGTAGGATCGGATAAATACTGATCTGGTTTGGTTTTTAATGTCTGTAGGCAGAATCCCAGAACTTCCTAATTGTTACTCGGGTAAATATGAAAGGCAGTTATTTGTAGATTAGTAAAATAGACCTTTGTTTGTGTGAGCTGTTCTCTCATGGGTAAAACATGTCCCAGTGAAGTGGGGAGCCAGCAGCTGCTTCTGTGAAAGCGGTTCAGGGTCATTTTCACATGAGAGGATGAAGAGTGATGTCACTAAATTGACTGTCAGTTTGGTTTAGTGGTTGACAGTCCTGAAATTGGTGCAAGTCATACGACTGAGCTGCGTCTGTGCTCGTTCCCTAAGTAATGCACATTCACTAAGTGTAATTTCAGACTCATTTAACGTAATTCTCTGCCAGTGGGAAATATTCTGCCGTTTATACCATCTTTTTTTTTCTTCTGTATATGTATGAGTATATTAGCATTGGTGTCTGTGCAGATTTAGACTTTCAGATGTGACCTTTGTTGTCTAAATGTCAGGGAGATTGGAGAGGGAGCCCACAGAGGTAGGGTAGGCTTATGTAATCTCCTCACTCTGTGTTGCACACACACACAAGCAGAGAGAAGGGGGGGAAAAAGCTTGTTTGAGGACGGTTGTCATATCTCAGCTGTGATGCCTTGTATGGTTCTCTGAAAGCCAAGCTTTCAGGAGCCATTGCTTTTATCAGCATGTATGTGCAGAAAGTGCCCTGGAAATTATTTATGGCTTTAAAAATACTGATATATTGCACTCCTTTGGTGTTATTCTCTTAAAATTATTCTGAGGTCTTTTGATTCATTCCAAAGCTCACAGCTCAATGTGAAGTTAGAGTGTAGTTTGGAAAGGGAGTGTGTATCCGTGTGTAGGATGGTTGACTAGGGAGATGGAACTGAAGTGATTCTCCTATGTTAATTTATTCACAATCACGATGTGCTCCACTCATAATCTGCCAACAATCCCGCAGGCTGGGATGTGCTCATGTTCATCTAAGGTATCACTGTGAACATGAAGGCCAAAATTATGTGCATGCCAATGGCAAACACGTGCATCAGATCGGAGCTTGGGCCATTTTGTCCTGTCACTTTCGATAAACTTAAAACAACTCAACACTGAAAAACATTGCACTGCACACCAGACACTAGTCTCCTTTAGGTCTGAAAGGCTGCTCTGTAGTTGTAGTAGTTGTTCCTCTCTCTTTTTCAGAGGACTTCACCTGTTTCCTGCACAAACTTCTAGCAGTTAGAGTTGATTTTGATCCGCAGAAACTTAACAGAACAACCCCACAAGCACAGCCTCCTTTTCAACCATTCAATCAATATGCTCAAAATGCTCCAGTCACACTAAAAGATATCAAACCACAGCTGCACTTGTTTATGTTGGCCATGGGTGTAAAACGCTAACTAAGCTAGCAGTAACAGCAGTCTGTGTTTCACATATTTCTGTTGCAAATGTGACAGTTTAGAATATATTGCTACTGACTTTTAAATACTTTATTTCTACAGTGGGCTGCTGTTGAAATCCTCCTCATTTCCCAGTGACCGTAGAGTCAGAAAGTTGTTCTTGAGTTTTGTAACTTATGCTTCACCGAATCACAACAGTAATCATCTCAAGGTACTTTACAGTGTAAGCTACAAAAATGACAGAAACGAGAAATGAGCAGGCATTTGGCAACAGTGGAGAGAAATAACTCCAGCAGAACCAGGATCAGGGAGGGAGGCCATCTGCCACGAGCGGTTGGGGGGGCAAAAAGAAAAGCACAGAGATCACAAGTAACAAACAGGACAACACGCAAACAAGAGGAGAGAGAAGACAGAGAAACGACATGCAGTTGTGGCATCTAAGCACATTTGGTGTCGAGGGGAGGGGATCGAAGGAGAAGTGATTTACAGGGAGCCGCTGAGCCAGTGTGGGCGGGAGATTTGTGATCTCCCTTTCTAGTGCCTGCACCTTCAGTTATTACTACTACAGAAACATAATTTAAGACTATGATGATGTCACATGGCCCATTATGGCCTTTAAAATACACTTTGGGGTATAATTACAGTTGTTGTTTTTTAAAATATCCTTTATTTTTGGGAAACAGTTACTATGATCTGGTTCTTTTACAAGTGATGTATATTGTTTAGTTTTTCGCAACTCTAGCTGGGGGTCTGAGGTCTACCAGCACTGTCAGGTTTGACATATCATGTCCATAAATCCATGTTTGCATAGATCATTGTCAAACAGAGCACATCAAATACCCAATCATTTGATGTCTAAGATATTAAAATGTAAAAACGTCCAATGGGTGATTTCTTTTAATTAGGCACCGCTTGGAACTGACATTTCCTCCGTGAGATCAGTTTCAGCCTTTTTATTGCAGCAGGCAACTGAAATAATTTTTCAAAAGTGGATACCAGTGCTGAAATTTACACGTTTGTCCCTCTGGAGCCATTAGTTTTATAAATCCCATTAGCTGCTTGAAGTTTCAAAGTTTTCCAACTGACCCATCACTTCTATCTAAGGAAACTGATTTATTACACAATTTCAACCACTGGATACATTTCACAGGTATTTCTCTTGATTTAAAATTTCTATGAAGTCAAATTTATAACTTAGAAACCTAAGCACCTAAGAGCTTCTTCTTTTCAAGTAAAATAAAATGATGGCAATGACACATACAGCATGTTCATTAACGTTCATGTAGTACCAGTTTTCCCCTTTTTTCCCCTCAAAGCACTTTTTACACTGCAGGCTGCATCCACAGATACATTTTCAATGCTAACACACATCAGGGGATTCTTGGGGTTCGGTTTCTTGCCCACGGTCACTTCAGCATATAGATCCAGGAGCTGGGGATTGACTCACCAATCTTCTGAAAACTATGCAACCCACTCTAAATCCTGGGCCCCCATGAACAGATATCCTGTTCATGGGGGCAGATATCCTGTGAGAAATTTGCCACCAGTGAGGAGTGCAAGGGTCCACCCAAGAGACGTGACAAACCCCATAGAAATAGTGAGACTACTGAAGACTTGTACATGGTTAAATGTGTATGATGTAACAATAAAGTCATTCAGAAAAAATCTAGTTTAGTGGAAAAAAATTTACTTTGTTGCAACTTAATTGATTAATACTACATTTGTGGAGGCATCTTCCATTTTAAAAAAGCAACAACAGCAACAGGTAATATTAAAACTGTACAGAAATTGAAAAAAAAAAAATAATTGCAAGGAAATGGTGGTCTTAATTTTATCTCTGCCCTCTATAGAGAGTAGTGTCAGTGTCCTTTTATGTAAGGAACTCTTTCTTTATGGATGCACTTCCTTTGTTTTTGGAGCACTTTATTAGATACTAGAGCAAAGGTAAGTCTGCATCAGGCAGAATTATTGTAGCATAGATGTGGCTTGGACTTTGAACTGCATATGCAAAAAAGGTTGCACTGCAAATGAAAGAAATAACTTTTAAGGTTAGCTCCACAGAGTACATCTAGTCCAAGTTCTCCAGTTAAGTGCACGCTGGACCGGTCTTCACACGAACTTAGAACTTAAAACTTGAGGTTCATCTCTTGAGGTTCATCCACTCCAGCAGGACTGAATTGGACACCTTTGATCCCCGAGAAACCGTTGCATGTCCGAGAGATGGCACCTTTAAACGGTCTTCTTGCATCAGTGAGGTGCGCCCGGTGCACCAGTGGTAATGCAGAAAGTGCATGTATTTGAATATCAAACCAGCTCCTGTCGATGAATCTGCTGCCACTGATAAATTGGCAGACATTATGCCAATAAAATTATAAGATGGTGATCACTTTGAGGAACATGCATCCATTACTCTGACATTTATTCTCCTTCATGCCGGGGTTGTTAATGGTAAATGATAAATCACCACGGCACCACCACGATATTTTTAGATGGGGTGGGAGATGAATGAGGTTATGATTCTGGTCTCAGTGGTCGATGTAGTCAGCGAGGGGCTGGCTGTGCCCCTCCCCCGGCTGTAGGTGATGGCTGACGCCGGTAGTCTAGCGGCAGAGAGCTGATCACTATTAACACAGGACCGCCTCTCAGGCTCACAGCCGTTCTCCCTGGTCCCCCACTCACCGGAAGGCAGCTCAGCAGCTGCGAACAGCCTGCGCACAGCCTCCCTCTTGTGTGCTCTGAGAATCTATTGGCCTGAGAGACGGTCGGGTTGAGGGAAGAGGCGAAACACCGGCAGGTGTTGACTAGCGGGGAGAAATCGCGGTGCAGACTGATGACGATGATGATGGTGAGGATGATGCATCTCTTCCCGTTATCTTTATGAATCGCATCGCGCTGTGTGGAGAGAAGTAGGGGCATCTTTTCGTCATTTCTTGCCTAACTGTAATGGAGGATTTCTGGTTGCTTTGAGGCTGCGTGTCTAAGTGTGGAGAGCTGAATACCGCCCGTAACTGAGAGCACAGCTCAGCATCGGCCCGCAGCGCTGCGCCATGGCCTTGGACGTCCAGACTTGCGCGGTGTTTACGGTGATCGCGGTTCTGGTGCTTGTGAACGTGCTGTTGATGTTCATCCTCGGTACTCGTTAAATGGATCTGCGCTTGGGGCCCGGTTCGCAGCGCAGCGCACTTTCACACAGGAGAGGAGAGAACAGCAGTGCGCGTTGGTCGAGAGCGGGGACACCCGGCGCTCCATCACGGCTACGCGTTGAAATGAATGACGTTGGTACAACATAATGTATTTCTGTTTCTTCCCACCACCCTACCACCACCCCCCACCCTCTCCCTCCTTCCAATCCTTCGTTATGTTTTGTGTCCTCCTCCCCCCCGTTTGTGATAGCTAGTGTTGTCTGGTGGTGGTCGTAGTTGTGCGGATACAGATCTGTGATGCGCTTACCTTTTTCTGTGGTGACTGGAAATTCATTTTCCACGCATAATAGTATAAACATCTCCTCTCCAACCCACCTTCCCCAACCCCACGTCGATCTTCGCCTCTCCTCCATGTTGAATATTGTGGATTATGCGCATTGATGAATTTTATTCTATAATAATATGACTTTTAGATGGGAAATGAATGTGACGGTGTTTTTTAAAAATTATTCTAACAACGTCCTACTGCTGCATAAGGACTTGTTTTTTTTCCTCCCTTTTGTGATCCACTGTAGCCTCATCCACAATATGGCAGCTAATAGCTGTGCTGTGATATCTCCCCACAAGTCAGTGTGATATTTGTAGCAAATAGCGGTGCAAGTGAGAGGTTTGTGCTGCTGATCACACACTCTAGAGCATCATTGTAGTCTCAGCTGAACAGTAACCAACAGCATGGCAGGGTAGGCCTAATAAAGCAGGGCCTCATCACTCCAGGTTTCCCCCATTTTAGATTCAGCTAAACTGAGCTCCCATTTCACAGCCCCCCCCCCATATTGTGCCCTGTTTTCTCTCTTGCACTTGTAGCACCTGTTTCTGAAGCCCACACGTTATGTCACCCAGGCACTAAATGGTGACTAATAAAAAATGCATCATTATATATTTCTTTCAGATGCAATGCAGTCCAAGTGAAAAGGCTTGTCAGCTGGAGATGACAAAAAAAAAAGTATTTTTCCTTCCATTCCCTTCCAAGTGCATCGCCATAGTCTAATAAAGGATTGGAGGCAGGTGTCATGAATGTTGAATGAACGTCTGAAATAGATATTCTGAAAGCCCTATCCCAGAGCTGTCCATGACAGTCCTATTAATAGGGATGTTAGACTCACCAGGTTTTCTGAAGATACTGTATGTGCTTCCTCACACTCACTGCTAAGTGCTGTGTGTTTTCTGTGCGTGTGCAGTTAAGTGATAAATGTTGGACTGCAGGTGCTGTGAGATGTGTATTATGAACACAGATACCTCCATCACATGCTGTTGCATGAGGGCTGGTGTTTTCATCTCTGTGGCTGGTACAAACGCATAAACAGCATCCCCCTTTCGGAGACCCTCGCAGGACTGTAAGCATGCAAATCGTCGCAACGTCACAAGATCGTAACGTGCACCGCAGTGGTTATGGGTCACATGGCCAACAAACGGAGTGCTAATTACAGATGTGTTGCTCACATGTAAGTATGCGAGCATGTTAAGTGATGTGGGTGAGAGGTAGTCTCGAGTGGGTGTTATGTGCTGTGCCTTTTCAGTCTGCATCCTGCGCACATCCCGAGCATTCACACGTTTGTAATTCCACCAGGGCAGGTGCCTTCTAATAGAGTTCTGTTAAATGCTGTGCAGTCAGAAGTGTCAATGTGCAGATGGTGTGCGCGAGTGGGACAGCAGCGTGTGTGAGGATGTGTGTGCATTTCTCACCGGTTTTAAGCAGAGCATCTTTGATTGGCTCCCAGACTCGGGGTATAAGTGTATTACATAACAGGGTTGGCAGACACAGGGAGGACGGACCGCGAGACTCACTCGGTGCATTGGAATACACTACCTTGTTACTTTACGGCTCAGGCTCTCGCGGAGGACCGTCACCTATTCCAAAACAGGAGTTCGATTATCATGATCGTATGAACCGGACTTCTCCATGCATACACTCTCCGAACAGTTACATGCCACAAACATGGTAAGGTTGGCTAAAGGCGTATGTGTGTGTGTGTGTATGCGTGCTTGTTCAGGGATGCTATTGGTACTTTGGTGCAGCTGTGCTAAGGTTGGATACAGAGGAGGATGTTGGAATGCAGTGGCTTTGCCAGTGCAGTGAATGCTGATGTGTTGCGCTGCAAAGATGATATAAGCAAGTGAATCTGCTTTCTATTCATACACATTTCCGTGTCAGGCTCCATGTCTGTGCTCTGACATGTAACAGAAAGCCCTGTCACAAACGCCTATATAAAGGGAAAGATTCCTCTGCATTCATTTGCATTGACCCAAATACGGGTTTTGCAGTTCAGAGATATCTGCTTAGCCCTCTGATCTTTCATGTAGGAACTGCAGTGTGCCCATAATGATGACATAGGTCATGACAGCTGATAGACACACATGTAATGATGAGTATGATGAGCAAGCCCTCTCTGTGCTTGGCTCTGTGTGTTTACTGTATTATCCAGCTAGGTATGGGGCCGTGCTTAGGCGGGAACGGGGGAAGATTGATTATGTAATGCTTTTAATTTATTCAGACATGTAGAGGGAAAAAAGGATGCAATATATTGGAGAGGGCAGTACTGATCTCATTAGAGAGATGGAGGGATAAACGGAAAGAACTGAGGAGGGAGGAACACTGTGAATGGATCTCCATCCCTCTTTCCTTTGCTCTTTCTGTCTGTTGCCCGTATTACAGCAGATTGATGGGGACAAGAGAGATTGCACTTGTAGTGAATGGGGCTGAAAATGGAGTGGTGCTGGAGGGACGACGAGGGGGTGGGAGGGCAAGAAGCAAGGCTGACCTCAGTGCCAAGGCTCATCTCTTCTATGGGCTTCTTTTTATGGTGTAAGTCAAGTGGAGCTGATTTGGCTTCCACTAGTTATTCCTTCAGGTGTTTTTTCCCTAATAGATCATTTAAATTCCCTTTCCTGAACCAGCAATGATTTTTTAATGTTTTTGAGCACTACTTATTGATCCTGTTTCCATGGCAGCGTGACACATGTTTTTGCGGTAACCCTCCTCTCTTCCTGAAGTGGAGTGCTTTGAGATATAGGCTACAGCTATTGTTACCCCAGCTACCTGTCCAAAGTGATGCCTGGCTAAACATCTTTGATCTCCGAACTGTCTGCAGAGGCCCGTGCTGTTTTCCTTTGCATTTTTAGATTTAATTTGAAATTGCAGTTTGTGATTGATTTTAATATTTAATAGCTGAGTGACACTGCAGTTATTCGGTGGTCACTCTTTGTGTGTGACTACTCTCTCACACGCGCACACGCGCCTAAATGTGGAAATATTGTGGTGCACCCTGAAATGTCCTTGCCTCATCCCATCATCTTGTCAATATCAGTGAAGCATCCTCATCTGTCACCATGACGACGGCTGTTCTTTCACTTCCAGGCATGGAAGTCCGTCCCTCCCTGTATTCACTTCTCTGCCCTGATTGGCTTATAGCCCCTGTAGCTGTCTCAGTAATCCATCAGGGTGGTGGTCTTGTCTACAGGTTGGAGGGCCCATGTAGCTTCTGAGTTTGACACATGCACACACTGTGTTGTTTCTTATAGACACACTGCAAACTCACTGCATCGGCAGGAAGGTAGAAAAGCAATTTTGTGCTAGACTGAGGTAGAGGTAGGAGGGTCATTTTTGTCTTTTACAATAGACAAAATAATCTTAGATAATTAAAGAGAAAAAAAACAATTAGCTAAACGTATAAAATGAAAGTAGCTCAATAGGATTATGCAAAGGCCTTAAGAGAAGTAAGGAACTAATTTTGTAGCCATCCCTGTGACAGCTATTTCTGCAGGCCTTTGATAAGTCCTTACCTAGAGCCACAGCATCCCTTGTCAGGGTTGGTTAGCGCTGGCTGCTCTGCCCACAGCCCCAGGGACTGGATGCGTGGTTAAGCTCCGGACTGGAGAATGCTGATGAACACTACTGTGGAGAGAACAATTGGGACAAACAGTTGGATTTGTTCCACGGATGCATACACAGGTTTCATGCATACAGAGTAAAAACGTGGGGCTGCACGCATGCATGGGGTTGTGCTTCACAAGGTAACAGAGCTAAGTGATCAGTGTGACAGATGGTGACGCTTTAGATTGATGATTTCAGGCACTAAAGAACATGTCTTTTAATGAGAACAACCTTTAGCTTCTCCGGTTCCCCTTAAAGACTACTGATCACCTTACAATCTCTAATTGATGCACATCAAATAACTTTGCTCATGTACGTTGCACAAATTCAATCTTTATTTTTAGTGTCGCATAATGTCCACATTATTTATTCATGATTTTAAAGTCAATAGAAAAGATTGTATGAGTCATCCTTTCATGTTTGGTAGAAGACTGCTGCAGATAAAATAACAAGCCCCAGTGACAGCATGAAGGAAAGGAGATTATCCCTTCACATTTGTTTGCTCCTTAGCATTTATATTACATTAACACATGTAATTATTCTAAAGGCATAATGGGCCAATTACCGTCCCTGTGTGGAGACTGGTGCTGTGCCACTGAACACAGAATGTTTTCCCCACTAACGGCTCTGCCTTTTTTGTATCGTTGTTTTATTGTTGTGTTGTTCTATGATCTGTGTTGGCTATTGTGCCGTTCTATTTGCTGTGCAGTCCCCGAGCTGCTAGCGGGCCCTGGCTTTGAGGGCCTATGTTTAACTCCATTAGAAATCTGAGTGGGTTTAACAACAAGGACTCACACATACTGGAGCCAAAATCTGGCATATTACTGTACTGCATTCAGTTTCAGATTTGATTCATTTACCGTTTTGGATCACGTTGGATTGTGTTCTGTTGATCAATGTTTAGTGTTTACTCCTGCTTCACAGCTTCACGTGATCAGAATAATACATAAGGTATTTCTTGTCTCTCCTTCCAATTCCTACAGTTGATAAGTGGAGGTTCAATCGTCAACGCTGAGGCGGTATGGGACCATGTGACCATGGCGGACCGGGAGTTGGCGTTTAAGGCCGGTGACGTCATCAAGGTGCTGGACGCCTCCAACAAGGACTGGTGGTGGGGCCAGATTGATGAGGAGGAAGGATGGTTCCCTGCCAGCTTTGTACGGGTGAGTTAGCTGCAGCCATGGCTGGCCAGCGACCACAGACACAACAGACACCCACACACGTACACAAATGGAGGCACATGAACATATGCACCCGAGCTGATAAATAAACATACTGGAAGGTACACATGCACAATTATTCCGCCTTACACAAACACACTTTCACAAAGCACACACATTAATATGCTTCTTCCACAGTTCCACTGTTAAGTGCTGCTTTATTTTAATAATACATAACACTGAAGAGAGGAGAAAACAGCTAGCTAGGTGCCTTTATCGGATGTTCAGGGACAAGAAAACAAAGATGCTGATGAGCCCCCTTTTCTTTTTTTTTTAGCGTAGCATCACCTTCAACTTCTATCCTTGAAATCCAATTAAATTTACAACATCCTCGCATTACATCATGATTATGTAATAGCACCCATGTCTTAGTTCAGCTGAATCCAAAAACTGCACGCTGCCGCTGAATGCCTTTCCCTACTACTTTTACTTCTGCTTTCTGTAATTGCACTTCTCTTGGAATGGTGAAGCGTGACTGTACAGGAAGATGTATATTCATAGTTTAACTCTGCGATATGTTTTTGAAATTTCTTTGGATGAAAGCAGAAGGCTTCTCGCCTAAAGTCTTAGTCCAAGGCATATAATAATAAAAAATATTTTAATTAGACACAATTTATGATGCAAAGTAGAATATATCGTTGAACATTCCTGATATGGTTTAGTGTCTTTATGAAGGAAGGAAGAATTAGCATCTTTGCTGCAGTTGAAGGGATCCCACAGCAGAGCACCCACCCAGACACTTTCCATGGTCATTCCCACCTGTCCACCCTTCCATATTCACTCCTGAGAGGGCAGGGCAGACAGGCTGACTGACTGTCAACCAAAAAGTATCTTTCTGTTCTGTCATTCTCTCTTTCCAAGGTGGAACCCCACCCTCCTCAGCCCCAAACAAAACAGGTTTTCTATATCAACCCCATAGCAACTCCACGGTTCCAAAACACCACGTCAAAGGTGCGTTTTTTTTCCCAGCTTCATCTACCCATCCAGCCTGCCCGCCCACCCGCCCGCTCCAGTCTGTCCACGCAACGTGCCCTCGACATTACCAAACATTAACGTTATCACATCATTCCTCAACGGGCTCGATAGAGAGGCAGAACTGATGAGTCAAAAGTAAAGCTAATGTGAAATGTCTCCTTAAAGGGCCATTCTAAAAAAAATTGTACAGATGTATTCACGTAGAATTAGATGGATTTGGGAAAAATTACTCATGTTTTTTTTTTATAGTTCAATTATGGATCATTCTCTTCAGTACTCTATTTACTATTGACTCTGACTATTTCTCAGTCTTAATGCTGTGCTACTAGTTCTCGTCTGCAGTCAGTGCTCTACCACCCGTCACTCTGCTTGTCTGTGGCGCTACATTCCTCATCTTGTGTTTGACATTCTACCCGTCGGTTCTTTGATGTTCTCTTGGCAAACTGTGTGTCATCAGGTGTTGGCTGCTGGGCATCTGAAAACACGCTCACTTGGCCCTTTCTACGAGCGAGAGTGGAATACACGATGTATGTGGATCTCTATGTGTGTGCGTGAGTGTCGGTGAAATCACGAGGTGGTATTTGAGCGCATGCATGCATATGTGTAGGGGGCAGATTTTGAGTCACATATTAAATGCCCTCAGAATATGTGCTCGGTCTCTGAGAGAGGCTTTTTTATACTCTGGAGTGTTTGGCAGTGTGTTTTTTGCCATGCTGGAGAGCGACTCACTGTCTAAACTACCAGAGGACCTCTTAATGAAGCGCTGTGTTTATGTGTGGGATGTTTGGGTGTGTATGCTTTCATGTGTGACTGGTAACACATTAGGAGAGCTAATATTACTTGTTAATACTAACAATAATCATTATATATAAATATGTTGTCTAATCCTTTTTTCCCCCACCCAACCTTTAAGAAAGCTCTTTACTCATTCGAATGCATGTGGCTCTTGTGTGTGCATGAATGTATTTGTCCTCAGCTGTGGGTGAACCAGGAAGACGGTGGAGCAGAGCCAGCTGAAGGAACTAGCGAGGTACAGAACGGGCACCTGGATCCAACCAATGACTGCTTATGTCTGGGCTCACCCCTCCAAAACCGAGACCAGATGAGGGCTAACGTTATAAATGAGATTATGAGCACAGAGAGACATTATATCAAACACCTCAAGGACATCTGTGAGGTACTAAACACCGGCACACATTCATAAATCACACATCTATATACACTGCTGTTCCCGGCTTTGCTTTAATATGTCAAGTAAGAGCAGGGCAGGTTATAAACTATATGGTATGAAGCTGAATTAATTAAAAAGCAGCAGTCTTTTTGATGCTACGCATCTAGTATCTTGCATAAATTCGTAACACTCCCACATTCACACTTTTATTCCAGGCATTTTTTTTCTTTCTCGTTTGCTAAACAGGCCAAAAATAATGCTTCTTTAGCTAAATGCAAAACCGCAATATGTCAGCTGTACACAGTGGTCCCAGCAGTCCAGACCAAATTTGTCATTATATTATGAATCATCCTGAAGTGACAAGCTAAAATTCACACCTAATAAAAATAAACAAAACCCTGGCCATTTTTATATTATTAGAATTGCAGCTCTTTAAAAATGCTCCCAAGCCAGGAATCTCAGTCTAATAAATAATAAACAGGCATGTATCCTCTATAAAGTGCACACATTGTAACATTTGAATATATTAATAACTTAATTTCTAAAATATTTGGAGCTAGTACAATTTTGCCTCTATATGCTGCATCATTTGATTTAAATGTCTTTACAACATACACTACATACAGCCTGCTTTTCCCTGGCATGTGTCTGGTCTTTAAACAGTGGTATCTAACTCACTAATCTAAGTGACAATCACTGTTATTTACTGGCCACCACACTAATGATAAAAGGCACTTGACTGATTAATCATCAGCAAGTGTGAGCACCTAAAGGAAGACGTTTTGGCACTTTGCTGTTCAGGTGTGTGCTCACACAATCCCACAATCTTCCCAGGAGTACACGTCCCAGCATATTCACTCCATCATCAGACTGCGTGATGCTCGTAAAAACCCCAACGCTACATCTCAGACTCTGCAGCCCTCAGTTAGCATGTTTAAAGTTCATGACAGTGCAATCAAAGAAAGACTGAACAGGTATGGCTTGTTTGCAACCTTTGCCAGGAGAAAGCCTCTTCTCTTTAAAAAGAACATGCTTATGTTTTGATAAGCATCTGAAAAAACAACAAGACCTCTGCAACAATGTCCTTTGAACAGACAAGACCAAAGTGGAGATGTTTGGCCGTAATGCACAGCACACAGCAGTGCTCTATGCTAGAATAAACAGTTTTGAACTTAGACGATTTCCATCACATATTTTCCAATCATCTTTCCCTAAACTGCTCTATACATGTTTGTATTCCAGATCATATCTAGGTAAGCATCTTGTTTAAGAATAGTTGCAATAAAGCGTGGATTTTACCTCTGCACGTCTTGCTAATGTAAGCAACTTTGATCTTCCAAATATTCAAGGACATGCACGGGCAAAGGATTTTCTGAGCTGAGGAACAGATTTGAACAAGCTCACTTTTAAATAATAAAAACTGAAGTTGAAGAGCTAAAAACCAGACCAAGCAATCAAAAATACAGATGTAGAATATTCTGGATTTAAAAAGCCGGTCAGTTCATTAAAGTAAGTTGCTTCGGTGTTTTAGAAAAGTTACAAAGAAGAAGAAATTTTGCACTGCTGAATTCAAAATGATGCTAAGATATTTTTTTTTTGTTATTTAAAAAATTATTTATTAGATGCCTGTAATGTTTTTTATGTTTCTCAGATGTTTTAATTCATCACCAGTAAATGACTTGATCGTTGAATTGTCACATTTCTCAGATACAATAATGTGAAGTCCCTGTTGTGATTATGCATATTTGAACTGAGCCTGACTTTAAGAAACAAAACAAAAAGGATTAGCATGCATATTTCACAATGACAGCAGGGAGAAGTCTGGCTATCTTATATCAGATCTGTTCCCAAAGTGCCAAAGCTTCAGGGCATTTAATTAACTACAAGCAGCCATGGCACAGTTCGAGACCTGATACTCATTTTGAAAAATGTTTGTGCTCATCTGAACAGGATCTTCTGTCAAAGCCTCACTGTAGCTGTAACCGGTGTTGTTTGCAGGGCTACTTGCGCCAGTGCAGGAAGCGCGTGGACATGTTTAACGACGACCAGTTGAAGGTCATCTTTGGAAACATCGAGGACATCTACCGCTTTCAGATGGGTTTTGTCAGAGATTTGGAGAAACAGTACAACACAGAGGAGCCGCACCTCTCTGAAATCGGGCCGTGCTTTTTAGAACACGTGAGTATATTTTAGACAAACTTCGACCAAAAATGAAAGAAGAAGAAGAAGAAAATAGATTTTTCTTTTATCTCTTCTCGTTATCTTGAGATAATATCTAAATTGTGGAGCTAATTAACCAGCTAACAGCATCCTAAGATAAGAAGAAATTAATGTTTTAGAAACCATAATCACTCCCCTATTTATATGATTTTTCTTTTTAATTATCCTGACGATGTCCATCTCTACTCCTTTGCACTACAGCAAGACGGTTTCTGGATTTATTCAGAATACTGTAACAACCACTTGGATGCCTGTATGGAGCTGAGCAAACTGATGAGGGATGGCAGGTACCAGCACTTCTTCGAAGCCTGTCGCCTCCTCCAGCAAATGATTGACATCGCCATAGATGGCTTCTTGCTCACGCCCGTCCAGAAAATCTGCAAATATCCACTCCAGTTGGCCGAGCTTCTTAAATACACCGCACAGGAGCACAGGTACAGTACGCCGAGGCCACGAATAACTTTTCAGCTGTTTCATTTGTTGCCCTTTCATAGAAATGCATTTGCTTCTAAAAGTGAAGTCATTACTGATGCATCATTTTGTTCCAGATGCATTGTGTTGCAATGCAGCTGTTGCAGGTGTTGGGTTTAAACCACTGAAGCGGTAATTATCCATGCATGAACTGGAGCAAATGTTGTTTTGTACTCTTTTTTTTTTTTTCCTTTTTTTTTTTTTGAAGAAAACATCTCATTACGAACTCTAAGTTGTCTTGAAAATACTAAATTCCACTGTTCATATATACAGTATTCCATTCCACACACACACATATATATATATATATATACACACATATATATATGTGTGTGTATATATATACATCAAATAACTTTGCTATATATATGTGTATATATATATATGTAGAGAGAGAGATAACAGGTTAAATATGAATTGAGGATTATTTTCTTCGGGTGTTGGCACACACACAACAATCTATGTTTTTGCAGCACAGAAGCAGAGTATGTAATCTAAACATTTGCTGATGAGCTTTCATGCATTAAACGCATATGTGCGCATCCAGATGTGCAAACTCATGCGTGCAAACCCACGGAAACATGGTGTAAGTGATTCAGCATGTCTCAGCCAGCTCCAGGTCATTCACAAACCACGCGTTCTCAGCCAGAGAGGGACAGGTGCCAGCTCTGCCAGCGAGGCCTGCCAGATCGCAGTGTTTGACTGTTAGGAGCAGTGGAGAATCTGCCAGATATAGGACTCTCTCTGTCACACAAGCACACACACACATATTATCTTCCAAAGTGAGGATTGGATCTGCAGCACATCTAAGCCAGAGGGATAAATCCAGCTCAGTTAGCAAAGACGCAGCCGGAGTTAACTGTGAATAGAGAAAGTGGCTGATTAAAATTAAATAGCAGTGTCTTTTTTCCCTTTTTTTGAGTGTGTTCCAGCAGATTTACTACTGTTACTTGAGTTTATAACCCCGCTCTTTAATAGGCTACTCTGTATCATTAACTACTACAACATTACATGCCTTTGAGTGGCCAACCACCAAGAGCTACAACCCTCTTAAACACCCAAGAGTAATTATGTGTGCACTGTGTCTGTAGTGACTATCGATACGTGGCAGCAGCGCTGGCAGTAATGCGGAACGTCACCCAGCAAATCAACGAGAGGAAGAGACGGCTGGAGAATATTGACAAGATCGCCCAGTGGCAAGCCTCGGTTCTGGACTGGGAGGTATGTGTATGAATGTACCGTACTGTACTGAACAAAAGCTTAATGTTTATGTTTTTATGTTTTCTCAAATGGTGCCATTAATTCCTAAAATGTGGGGCGTAGACAGCATTTACACCCAAAGCATCTCAGACTAAAGAAAAGGGTCCATCAGCAACACCTATGCCTTTGTTTTCATTTTACCACCAGAAAGGGTCTTTGCACAAATGGCAATAAAAGAAATCCAGCCATGGCCAGCAGCCCGTAGTAGCAATGTAAATTACATTGAATGGTTGTGATATGCTACAGTAAGCTCCCCCGCCACTGCTTTTCCCTGTGGGCTTTTCTCTAATTTTTTCATGGCAGATTCGGGTCGAGTGAGTTTAAAATACTGAGATATTTTGGCGGCATTTTCAGACGTTTAGTGTTAACTATGAGGTGTCAAACTGGAGAAAAAATGTTAAGAACAGCGATACAGAGAGATTAAAGCGGTTAAATTGCCCGTTAACGTGCTCGAGACTGACGTGTGTGAGAAAGTGTTTGTTTGAGAAAGGGAAACAAATGAATGCAGATGATTTGATCTGCAGACTCTTTTCAAGAAACTCTGTGAATCAAGCACAGGCCTTCCTGGGGGCAACAGTGCTGCTCGTTGATAATAATTAATTTACTCTGATGGTAGAAATTCACACTGCGACACACACTTACTCAGAGCATACTTTTTATTTTACCACCAACAAAAACAGTAACATACAATAATAACAATAAGAATATATCATAATATATTTATGCTCTCTCTTTCATAAACAAGCAGAAGAAAATGAGCAAAAACGCAAAAAATAAAATCCAAAGGTTACGTTATAGTCTCCTGCTGCATTTCAGATGTGTCCTTTGTATTTAATCTTAAATTTAAACATTTACTTGTGCCGGTAATTTTTTAAATAATAAAGAAATAATAAACAAAATAATGTCTTTATAACTACTTCAAGGCATCCTGGTGCATTTTAGTCGACAGATGATCGCCTGTTGGGAAGTTTTAGTTGTACTTACAGTAACGTAGTGGCTTGACTTGAAGTTGAGTAACATCTTTCCTCTGCTCCTTTTTCATTGTTACACACATAGTCGAGACACGGTGAAACACAAAGCAGAGGAGACTAATAAGGCAGAGACTCTCACGCTGGCCTTCAAAGTAATGACTGCAGTAATGTAAATAACATAAATAAGGTAGTTTGTTTTGACTTGCTTTGCCAGCTGAACACTCTGGACCGCCATCTTATGTTTAAATGATGTGACTGTCTTAGTCTCTTTTTAAATGCCTGTAGGCCAACGAGTGCTTTTTTACTAACATACCAAAAAACAGATGAGCTAGGATTGAAACACACACAGCAGGAAAGCGAGTGTTTAAAAACTGAAAAAGACACCTTGATTTTCAGAGCAGGACGTAACTGTGTGTTGACTGATTTCCAAAGGATTAATCCAGCAGTTTACTACTACACTTTGCAAAGTTGGGCAGCTTGTAATAAGATTTTATTTTATTTACTAGTTGGTTTCAAGATTGGTTGGTTTCAAGCACTCCCCCTTCCTAACCTGGAGAGACATTTAGATGTTTCAGCCTGTAAAAAACGTTCCATAATTCCGATTTATCCCTGATGACATGATTATGACATTATCAGGTTTAATTTCCAAGACTTCTTTGTGAACCACAAAATATATTATGTAACTGTTTCCACAGGCTGAGTGCGACTAACGGTGATGAGTAAATAAATTTTTGCTGTAGCAGGAGTATTCTTTTCATTCGTTAACTCTTTAACTGTTGTGTTTATGTCTAGGGGGATGATATATTGGACAGGAGCTCAGAGCTCATCTACACTGGGGAGTTGTCATGGATCTATCAGCCGTATGGACGCAGCCAGCAGCGAGTCTTCTTCCTCTTTGATCACCAGCTGGTCCTCTGTAAGAAGGTAAGGCTGTGTCTCTCTTCAACGTCTTCCCTTTATTTAAAGACTTTATTGAGTGAAAACATGCTTGGAAGCTAAAATGTAGCCTCCACTCGTGTTCTTGGAAGTTGCAAGATCACATGGCTGGTGACAGAGACGCTTGAAGACAATGTGAATTCTTACAACCTGAAAACAGATTATATAATGCTGCATGAGACGCACCAGCCCTCGCTGAAGATGCGTTCAAATCCTCAGTGCCTTTCACAAAATGGAGCTTTGGTAGTTTAGGCTCTAATGCACCAAGGCTGTGCTCGCCTGTCAGACGAATGTTCACGCCTGGATTGACTCAATACACGCACAGAGATACAGACACAAATGCAGGCAGGCACTTAGACACAAACACACACAGAGGCTGAAAAACTACATCACGAACACACACGTGTGGAAGCAGAGGAACAATAGTTTTATCACTACACAGACAAACACACACACAAAACAAAAAACAAAGACTTGGAGTTATATTGTCTTTCCACGCACACACACGCCCTCCCCTGACTTGTCACATTTGAACATCTATGGCACCAGAAATGAACTCAGGTGTGTCCTCAGACCTCTCTGTGTGCCTGCTGTTCTGGTCCACTAACAAAAATCTGCTCCGAGTCATTCTACATTATAAATTCCAGTCTTTGTTTTTATTCTTGCTTATCCAGCATCCTCAGTGCTACATATGTATCGGCTCCTAAGAGCCCTCGGGATGCGTGAGGAGCACATTACATGTTGCCTGCCTTCTTTTCCTCTCATCTCTTCCTTATCAGCACAAAGATGCACATTTGCCTCTGCATGCTTATTAAAAGACGCCCCGATCCTTTCTTTGTACCTTCGTCGACCTCGCAGCGTAACGGGATGTTCATTTCCTCCTGAGGGAGGGGTCGCGGCGAAGAATTTTTCACGTGGCCATCTTGTTCCTGCAAATGATGAAAGTTAGAAGGGTTACAGTTATTGTGCTGTGTGCGCGCGTGGAGAGCTGAAATGCAAAGCAATAACAATGTCAGTCAATACTCATTCATTAGTTGTGTTTGTGTCTTTTGCAGTATGTGTTTTATAGCTGCTGGTGTGTTGGGCTCAGGTACTCAAAAATCATGTTGCTCAGAAATTAATAGATAGAAAGTTGAAATTTCAGAACATAAATTTTGAACCTTTAACTGAAATTTCTTCTTACTAAAAAGGACATATTCCATGACCTGACATACACCAAAAAAAGCCCTTTTCACAATTTACAACAGAATTTTCAGTTTTACACAGTAAAAAAAAATATGATATTTTCTATGAATTCACATGAGATGTATTTTTTAAATTTCAGGTTCTTTTATTTCTTTATTTCCTTTACAGTGTAAACCCAATGGGCCGTCCTGAAACATTTCTGATTTAATAAAATTTTCTTTTCATGCGAAAAAACAAAGATATTGCTAAAATTAAGCTTTTTCATCTTAAGATAGCTCAGGAATTACATTTATAGTTGAACGTCTTCATGTGCTTAGTAAATGGACATTTTTTAAAAAGTTACTAGGCACTGTTATCAGGCGTTATTAGGCACCTTCACTGATGTGGCCCATTTAATATGAAATTACACTGGATGCACCCTGTGATGTTAGATGAGTTTGAGACCCCTGCTATACAAATATTCGATTCATGGCGGTGTCATTTTACAGTCATTCGTCTGGTTTTAGTGTGTATCTGATAATCTAGTGCCATGCGTCCTTTTTTGTGATATTAGGCAAAGAACTGAAAAATAGGGCTGTTTTCTGCAGCGTGTGAGTGAAAGGTGTCACGTAAGGCAGACTCTCGAGATACCGTGTTTGTCGGCTCCTCTAAGATTCAGCACACACACAATGACAAAAATCTATCTGCTCTTCACCAGGATCTGATACGCCGGGACATCCTGTACTATAAGGGCCGCATTGACATGGATCGCTACGAGGTGCGGGACACTATAGACGGGCGTGACGAAGACTTCAACGTTAGTGTGAAGAATGCCTTTAAATTGTGCAACAAAGACAGCGAGGAGATCCACATCTTCCTGGCCAAGAAGCCAGAGGAGAAGATCCGCTGGCTCAGGGCCTTCGCCGAGGAGAGGAAGATGGTGCAGGAGGATGAGAAAATTGGTTAGTCACACACCGCTCTACACCTCCCTGTTTGAAAACTATTAGTTTTGTTCACAAAATGCTGGAACTTCAGTTTATTCTTTTGTATATTTATCACATTTACATAGATGAGATCGTCAAGCACATTTTAATATTTTACTAAGAAAACCTGAGTAAATCCCGAGTTTTTAAATGGTGATTTCATTCATTAAGGGAAAAAAGCTATGCCAGTCTACCTGGCCCTGTGTGAAAAAGTAATTACAAAGCCATTTCTAAGGCTTTGGGACTCCAGCGAACCATGGTGAGAACTAATATTCAGAAAGCGGTGACAGTGGTGAACCTTCCCAGGAGTGACTGCCCTACCAAAATTACTCCAAGGATGGATGCATTAGCGGCTCATCCAGGAGGTCACAACAGAACCCAGAACAACATCAAAAAGAACTGCAGGCCTCACTCGTCTCAGTTAAGGTCAGCATTCATGATTCAACAATAAGAAAGAGGCTCGGCAAAATGTTCAAGGCGAAAACCACTGCTGACCAAAAAGATCACAAAATCTTCTGTTGCATTTGCCAGAAACCATCTTGATGATCCATAAAACTGGGAAATATCTTCAAAAGCGTAACTTTTTGGAAAGTTTGAGCCCCATTGCATCTGGCAAGGAGCTAACAAGGACATCGTACCAACAGTCAAACATGGTGGTGGTAGTGTGATGGTCTGGAGCTGCTTTGCGATCGTGGCTCAAGAGTTGGGAGTTCACCTTGTAATCGGAAGGTTGCCGGTTCGAGCCCCGGCTCGGACAGTCTAAGTTGTTGTGTCCTTGGGCAAGACACTTCACCCGTTGCCTACTGGTGATGGTCAGAGGGCCCGGTGGCGCCAGTGTCCGGCAGCCTCGCCTCTGTCAGTGCGCCCCAGGGTGGCTGTGGCTACAATGTAGCTGCCATCACCTGTGTGTGAATGGGTGGATGACTGGATGTGTAAAGCGCTTTGGGGTCCTTAGGGACTAGTAAAGCACTATACAAATACAGGCCATTTACCTTTGCTGCTTCAGGACCTGAATGACCTGCCGTAATTGATGAAACCATAAATTCTTCTCTCTACCAGAAAATCCTGAAGGAGAATGTCTGGCCATCAGTTCATGCCTTGAAGCTCAATAGCACTTAAGCTATGCACCAGGACAATGATCCAAAAACACACCAGCAGGTCCACTTCTGAAAACACAAAATTAAGGTTGTGGAGTGGCCTAATCACTTCAGCCTGATTGAGATGCTTTGGCATGACCATTCATGCTTGAAACCCTCCCCTGTGGCTGGATTAAAACAATTTTGCAAAGAAGAATGGGCCAAAATTCCTCCACAGTGATGTGAAAGAGTCATTACCAGTTATTGCAAGCACGTTATTACAGTTCTTGCTGCCAAGGGTCACACGGTCAATTATTAGGTTTAGGGGGAACTACTTTTTCACACAGGGCCAAGTAGGCTTTCGATTCTTTTTTCCCTTAATAGATGAAATGCTCATTTAAACACTGCATTTGGTATTTACTCTGGTTATTTTTGTCTAATATTAAAATTTCCCTGATTATCTGAAAGATGAAAGTGTGACAAATATGCAAAAAAATAAGAAAGAAAATAAGAAAGGGGCAAATACTTTGCTGGAATTCACTGCAAAAAACATGAGCTAACATCAAAGGGACAGTTCACCCAAAAAGTTACATTTTTTCTTCCTCGGCCATTTAACCATTTAGATCGTTTCAGTGCAAGTTGTCTAGTTTTAAAAATACAAGTTTTAGAACTATCTGCCTTCACTTGAATTGAATGGAGATGCAGGTAATCAAACAATTTTTGAAAACATTGCAGCAGCGCCCCTTCCTAGAAATCATGACCTGCATAGCCCACAATGTCTACAAACCTTGTTGTCAGCAGTTTCATGTGCGACCTGTTCTTTCCAACCAAAAGGAGCGTGGTTGTAGGTAACGTTACAGTTCAGCAGATGCAGACATCAGTGTTGTTTTCTTGTCACAAGCATGAGCCTCTTGTGATGGTTACAGGGCCATTGCTGTCTGCAGGGTGATGCACCTTTTTTTATCTCTGAGGTTTATAGATTTTGAATCTGAAAGACCAAAGTGATAATTGGGCTTTTTCTCCGGCTGGCTGGGCTGTGATCAAAATGTAGCAGAAGGTGATAAACTACAAAGTGTTTTTCAGACTGGACAGGATTTTGTTTATTGCTGGGACTGAATGATGCTTCCTCTAGTTTCCACATACAGTAAAATTAGCTCTCAGGAGCTCTGTGAATTCCAAATTAAAGAAGTTTTACTGTATTTTAAAGTTATTTAAATAAAACTTTTTTAATCTGCAGACCCTGTGTGAAACTTCTCTCCAGCACATAACGCTGTTGTCTTTTAGGTTTTGAGATCTCTGAGTACCAGAAGCGACAGGC